>NC_089152.1:14599984-15866117 GCF_009819655.1 Sylvia atricapilla
AATGACTTGGCCATGTGCAAGAATCTTTTTGATATACTGTATTTTATATATTGCATTTTCAGCATTTTTTCAGTCTAGTTACAAATACAGCAGAGCCGTTCAACTGATATTTTCCCCATTTTTTCAAAAAATTTTATTTAATAAAAAACTGAAATCTTTCCTCATAATATGTTTTGCTGAAAATTAAGAGAGGGATGTCAAAATCATTTTTGCTTTCTTGTTTCACTTCAATGCTGAAACATCTTATTATACTGAAAATTAAAATAATTTTAGATCCTAATAATATTACAATTCTATATATATTTTTAAGTTTTGACAATAGTGATCCCAAATAATTTGATAATTAAAAATGTTTTGCATTCCTGGAAAATGTTCCCCTTTCAGTTTTTGTTCAAAGCTGGAATGAACACAAGTAGTCAAAATGTTAACTGTAATAACACAATGCAATCCTCTCCCTAAGACACACAGAGCAGACAAACAATAAGTTACATTACAATTCATGCCAATTTTTTACATAAACAATGACCTGTTGTTTGTTTTAAGGATGCTTTGGCTCTTGTCAGTAATGTTAAAGCATCTCATATGCATTCCAGAAAACCCACGAGACATAGAGAAAGAGAAAGACATTTGAAACTGAATTTTACAGTCAGGATCTGGACACAGAAAGATTAACCAACTTTCTCACTGCTAGATAGGAAAGCTGTGCCAGCCTGAAATGCACTTCTGCATCCCACCCTGCCTCCCCTGAGGATCCCAGAGCCTTATGCCACACCCCCATCAGTCCCAGTCCTCCCAGCTCAGGGCCAGCAGCACTGCTCTGCCTTTCACCAGATCTGATTTGGTGCATTATTTATAATTTTACTACTTCAGTTGATCAAAGTAATGGACTAGATGTTGACTTTTTAGATGTTTTGGCAGCATAGTTGGAGGAACTTGAAATTATTAAGCAGATGTTCTGTGCCATAACTGGGGGCTTGCTTTGCTCTAATGAGATGCAGTATTTGTTACAATGAAGGAAATTGCTTGTGGATTTGCTATAATGCATTTCACATACACTGGGTTACATTTTATACTGGAGCAATGAAAAGAAAATACAGTAAAAGTCTACATTACTTTTCAGATCTGATGATGTCACCAGATTCATATTATTGCATCTGAAAAAAGATCAAGCTCAACTTTTTGAGGTCTGTTTCTGTTTTTGTACTTGATATTCACCTCAGTGGTGAAACGAGTCCAAACAGTTAGCTCTTTGTGATCTCTCTCCAGAGGAATCACTGTACTATTCCAGCAGAACCAACCAGAGTGGGTTGCACCTCAGTGTTTTTAGGCCTCTGACCAAGATTATTCAGAAGCAGATCTCCTCCCTTTGTAGACATATGAACAAATTTAACACACAGTTTCTCTGGCTCTTTCAAATTCAATTTTAAATTTGTGGTGTTTGGATTTAAATTCAGAGTTATCCAGTGCAATATGGAAAGCAAATTAACAAATTCACAAGTTGACTTGGTGGACAAATGCCACAGATTTGTATCAATCTCAGTGTAAGAGTGAGGACTGATCCAGAAAAATATTAACAAGAACTATCTGTCCTTTGTAAAAGACCTCAAACTGTGGCTTAGATATTTATTATGCACCATGCCTATAAAACTTCCAAGATGTCTAATGGAAACAGCGCACAATAGAAGCCAGTTCTGCTTTTCATTTTATATACTACCACTGGGAATCTCTTTCTTCTGATGTTCATCCATATTATAAGTTTTTTCTTCACAGTGGGTAAGAGTTTCCTTGCTTTGAAAAGAGAAATTTATCATAACAAGGAATATCGAGCATATATAAATGCCAGTCCAACTACTTATACTGTCTAAATTGGCAAAATCGTTTTAATTCCCTTCATAACATTCAGCACTACCAAGTAACTCCACCAAAACACTAACAGAACACTCCAGAGACACAGAAATGCCAATATTTAATTAATAACGTACAACACAGGCACCCACATTCATATTAATAAGTAGCCTCCTTTTTCTAGCAAGCAGTAACATCAGTGAGAGCTGTGAACTCTGCTCCTTTGAAAGCCTGCGAGATGAAGTTGGAAACTGTCAATCTGAGGGCTCTTAAAGGACGGCCACATTAAAAAATACACTGTAATACTTAATCCTTTTGAACCCTCTGTAGTAGTTTATCTTTACAACCTCTCATCCCTTCCCCCACCCTTAAAATCATGCACACTGACTTCAGACTAAGCCTGAGCTCAGTGAGTCTCAGCCCTGAGCTGCAGCCACAGGGACCAACCACTCCTGGCTTTCCTACACCAGGAGCCTTCTCCCTCACAGCCCACAGCCAGCGGTTTTATCAGAACAGGAGAGGCTAAAGCAAATGACTTTTACTTGTGTTTGTCACAGGCCAAAGCAGGGGCACCAGCAGTTAGCACACTTCAGGGTCAGTTTATGTGAGGCAGAGCTCAGGCACGGCTGAGCCGCCCCCAGCAGGTGCTGGGACAGCCCCTGCAGCAGCACTCCTGGAAATGCCACACCTGCAGTTAGGGCCTCACCTGAGGCAGCCTGGATCTCTCCTTTTGGGCAAAAACTGCTCATGCCTCAAGTGCCCTACACCGTGTTTAAATGTCAAGTACCAATAAGTCACCAACGAGGAAAACGCAGCAGCAGCCTTGCCAGATCTGAAACCCAACATCTTCCAGACTTCTGCAGCCTCCCTACGATTTTCAACCAGCCACAACTTCTGACTTGTGACATTGCACCACACTGCTGGTGGTAACCAACACCAAAGGTTTTGGGTCCACTTTAGACTGATCCAAAACTGAGAAGTATTTAGAATGCTAATCAGGTAAAATCCACAAATTTTAGTGGAACCAGAACTTGTATATCTACCCTTTCAGTATTCAGTATATGTGGGTGTTCATTTCTAAAATCCATATTAGGCCATAGAAATTACATTAAGAAAACAGGATTTTACACATAAATCTGGAAAGTGCAAGTTCTACTAGTAAGAGTTTGCATAACGAATTTTTGAGTTCACAAATGGAAACTGTGAACATAAATGTTTAGATTCACATTTGACTCTCTCTGAAGTTATTGCTTTCTTTCATATTAGCTGAGACTGGAACGGGCTCAAAATGAACAAACTATATGCGAAAAGTATCTTAATATGTAATTCTTTCAATATAATGTTACATACTTAGAAGAAATCAATCTTCCAAAGCAGATGGGAAAAAGTCTCTATTTACTAAGACCCCTTTTATAGTTTATTTCTCCATTACTTCAGTGTTTGGAGCTTTTTGGAACTAGAAGTACACATCCTATTTGCACTCTTTAGGGTAACTGTCAATATTTTACAAGTTCAGTAGAATAAATTATTCACTTCTAGCCACCATTTTAATTACTCAGGAACACATATAGTAAAACAAAAGACAGACACATTTTGGGGAGAGGAAAAGAAGGAAAGTACTTTGGTCTCTGAGATGATGCCAAACCCCTTCTTTGTGCATTTATAATTTGTTCACAGAATGAAAGTAGAGCCTGAATCCCATGTTTATGTTGCTGTTTTCTGGGTCCCTGCTCACACAGCCACCCAAGAGAACCATCCCAGACTCAGCAACAGCTCCCCGAACCTTTGAGCAGGGGCTGCAGGTGCACTCTTTGAACTCATAATTTTTCAAAAAAACTGTGAAAATTTCTACTGAGTTCCCGAGCCTCCATGGAATTACGTACATACCAATTCTCTGAAAACAAAGAAATCTGGGTATTATCAGCCTGCAAAATGTTTTTTAGGATCAGACCTCAGTTCTGTTCATTTTTTTAGTTACATGTGGAATTTTCTTCTAAATTACCTCATCCAAGAGCCATTGAAGGGAATGGGAAAAACTCATGCTGACCTGAACAATTCTTATACCATTAGGACCTATAAAAAGTTATATTTATATTGCTTTTCTTTAACTTCAGCAGCAACCTGACTGGGACCTCAGCAGCCTGCTACACAGACAGCACCACATTAGGACAATTGCTCTTGGCTGGAATAGATAAATGTGAAAGCTTTTCTGAAATCAAACAGATGGAAAATACTATGAAACTATTTAAAACCTTTTGAAATGCATAACTGAATCAACAAAAACTATTTCCACACATTAACTGAGGCAAAGACAGCATATCCACTTGATTTTTAAAACTTCAAGTTGTAAAAGAAACATGTTGAATTGTACAAGAAATGTGTTAAATAAATATTTCATGCATTTAACAACAAAAATGGAACATATCTTGATAGTCCTTTGCTTAACTGCTGCGCTGTTTATTCAATATTCCCCAAAGTTAATGCATAACATATTAAAATTATTACACAGTCTTGACCTTGCAGCTCCATTTTACTCTCCAGACTATTTCATAAATTTGGGAGATAAGGCAGGATCACTGGGGTTCATGCAAGGAGTGCACACCTGCAAAACACTGTGAACCCTAAGTGTCCCCCCACTCTTGTCATCATACTACAAGAAATGGTTGTGCAGATCTGCGTGACAAGGACCCTGAGGACTACAAACATGGAACTCATACAAAATAGTTTCCTTGTGAAGCTGTAAAATACATCTGCTCAGAGCATCTGATCCTGCATGGCTCTGCTACAAAAGGAATCTATAACCAAACAGAACAGATTTAGGAGAATTCAGACTAATACTCATTTTTTGCATCCCCAAAGATGTGTAGGAATAAGGACAGGATACCCTCCTTTCACTGGTGTTTTGCTAGAAAGAATTCATAGGAAATAAAAATGTTGATTCAACAGCAAAGGCAAATTTTTTGAGTGAACTTTTGTCTCTGAAGCTTAATGGAGGACTTTTCTCATGGACAGTAGGAATTAACAGACAACACCAGCAAAGAAGACTAAAGCATCCCAAAGCTCAGTGCCCCTTACACAGCAACAGGTACTTGGACACAGGAACCACCCACTCCAGAGAGAAGAAATAACACAGTCATAACCCTCATCCTGTCCCCATTCTCTCCTTTGTCTTGGCAAACCCAACATACAACAGATTGGGTGCTACAAAATTAAATGGAGATTTCAAAGGGGTTTTTATCCTTCCACTGGGTAGGACTATAGGCTACCACACAGCCTTTGGGAGAACTGACAGAAAAGAGGAATCAGCATTATCTTTATTTCTTATTCATACATGGCAGAGGTGTTGCTGCTGAGAAACCCGTGCTTCATCCAAAATGGAGGACTCAGGAAAGATGGAGACCAACCCCCTGGAATTGCCAGGGCAGGTTAAATTCTTAGGGTATGTTAATTTAAAGCAACCTTGCTATATGCTAATTTTCACTCCTGGAAAATCACATCCATAACCACACCCTTGACCCCTAGTAGGCCCCTGTTCCTAGGGTATTCCCTTGCCCATCTTTACACAACTCAGACTGCTCTCCAAATCAAAGGGATTCAAATCCTCAGCTGTCCACTTGCAGCATGTTTTGGGCGCTCTGCACAGGCACTGGACACAATGAAGTTATGTATGAACCACAGACAGATAAGGACAGGTACAGATTGATTACATGAGCTCATGTATTGCTGACTCATGTAGCCCTACTTATTACAGACTTCACCTGACAGCCAAGTCAGACATTGAGAAAGTTCTGATAAACCTACTAAATGCTTAACACCAATGCCTTGTGCTTTGTGAATCAAAGCATTTCACTGATTCCATTTTATGGGGTGGAGGTGTTTGTTTTTAATTCATTTCTGAATATTGGATGTCTGCATCTTGTTTCAAGGGACACTAATAGCTAAAACAGACAAATTTTATCTAGGTATCTGTACCACTTGCTACCACGTGTGCTTTGCAAATAACAAATCTTCCATCTACATTCTGTTCTAGCCTAAGAATCTTCAGTACCACACAATCTGGATACAATTTTGTTTCTACGTCTGAGCCTGAAAGCCACAACATCCGTCCTTAACTTTCTGCTCCAAGCTAAAGAACTAAAAAGTGTGCTTTGAAATGAGGCCATAATTCTTCCTGGGACATTTCCCCAGCTCACAATTAATGCAACTGGACAGGTCAGATGCTCTAAGATACACCAGTAAATATTGGTCAGCTGGACACAGAGGGCAGAGTCTCTCTTACAGCAAACCAAGGCTACATTTATCTAAGGCCTGTAAGGATAACAGATGTCTGTTATCCTTATCTGTCTGCTTTCCTGTCTTACAAATATATCCTGTTTAAATGGTTTATCTTCCATGGTACTTCAGAGTGTCTTGAATTTACAGCTGAATGATAACACTTGATGGATGTAACTTTCCATTTTCCTAAAGGCACTAACAACCATTTCCAGTTCTTGAGGCTCATCCAGGTGTCCATCTATAAACATCCACTTCTTGCTCTCACCACTCTTAACCCACTTTCCCCTCCAAACAGCAAGTAGAAAAGTGAGGAAATTAAAGTGTGCACAATGAATTAGAAACCTTACATGTGGTACATGTGATCTATTACAGAGAAACGGCTCATTTCAGTCACCAGAGTATGGTGGGCCCTGCTTAAAACACTACACTTAAAAATACATTATTAATTATTGTAACAAACCACAGAATCAAAGGTAAAAGCCAGGCTCTAATATTACTGAGCTTCTTACAAATGCAAATCAAAATACATTTAATAATAAAATTATACAGAAAGAATAACTATAAAAGGTAAGTTGCCATGTGGAAGCACTAGGTTTCCATATACATAAATATGGCAGCATTTTTTTATTAAAGTCTTCTATAGAAGTAGTTACATATTTCAGTAATACACAGGATATTTACAATTTCCAGGTCAAGCTCAACACAACAGATGTTCAGGAAGCAGATTTATAGATGAAGTCAAAGAAATGCCTCAGATACTTCACCACAACCATACTTTTAAAACTGCAAACTTCCATCTGCTTTCTCTTGTGATCCATTCACAAACCAGCAATAAATAAAGGGGAAACAGGGACATAGTATAAGTGAACTTCTTGTTCTGCATTTGAATAAATTCTACTCTCATAAGTGAGCAATATTTCAAAAATATTCCAGTTAAAAGTGAAATAGAATTTTCAGTAATGTGTGAAAAATGGATACTTCACTGCCTCACAAAGGACTTCCACTAAGCCTGAAGGAAATCAGAGACCATATTCCATCAGAATTCAAGAGGAATTTTATGCCTGTAGTGCCTAAACTCTTGTCAGTAATTACAGGTAGATGCTTCAGACGTCTTGTATCTCCCCTTATGGAAGCGGGAACTGTTTGAGTTGTAACTAATCAATAAATATAAACACCATCTACTCCTTACATTTCAAGTCTCCCAAAACGGTCTGTCTGCCCACAGCTTTCACATGAAACAGGAGAAGTAATAAAAATTGTCTTAGAAAATAAACTGCATTCAATTAAAGGACATGCACTGTAAAGAACAACTAACCACAGAATGGAACAGAAGCAATCAAGAAGATTTCTAACAGGTGGAGGCAAAAAAGAACCAGAGAAGTATGGTCTCCTGCAAAGAGAAATGAAGACTTCAAGCAGCTGCCTCCTTGAATATAATACCTTGCAGCTGGGTGAACTGCAGCACAGCTGGACTATTTCTAGAGATACTGTATATAGATTCCCAGTACACATGTATATATACATATATAGTTGCAGGATATATGTCTATCTCTATGTTCACTACCTAGAAGTTACTTGAGAAAGTGTAAATAAAACAGAAAGATGACTTCTTGTCCTCTGGGTGAAAACATCAGGTTGTCCAAGTATTACACACAAAGCTGAGAGGATGCAGTTCAGCACAGCCTCTCCTGAGCCCAAAGGAACTGGCCATCACAAATCAGGGAAGGCCAAGCATTAATAAACTGGGACTGGGTTACCCTAGGGTCTCAAGGACTGCACTGCCAAGGATCACAGGCCTTCAGGAAACACCTGAAACCTTCCTGACCATACACAACAATCAATCCTTGAGTACTCTAAACTGGAGTTCCACTTCCAGTTAACCTGAACAGATGATGTGTTAGATTTCTCCACATATATCAACCTTCGAAGTGTTTGTAGAATGGTGTCATACTAACATGTAATTAACTCCAGCAATGGACATCAAATGAATCTTTGCTCTAATAATATGTAGGTACAGGTAAATAATATATATTTATAATTTGTTTATAAACATATCTCACAATCCTAAGAGAAGAAAAAAAAACCCACACTAAACCACTGAAAACACGCATAATATATTCAGGCTTGGCCTTGGAACAGCTTTCTGCTGTTCCATCACTGAATGGAAAATACTCCACAAAACATCTTATTGATGAGACTTTAGAATTGAATAAATGGTCTCTTCTCAAGCCCTTATACCTTTGTCTGCACAAAGTCCAGGCAGCAGAGTCACAACCTCCCAAACCTGAAGCATCAGCACAAATGCTCTGTGCCTGCAGCTGACCATCCAGAGTCCATAAGCAGCTTCTGCATTGTCCTGGTAACTGCACTCCCTGTACCTCCTCTCTGAAACCAGCCTCCTCTGACTCCTGAGTACTCCAAGTGCTTGATGCTATTTGCTCCCTTCGGCACCTGACCAAGATTTTTAAGAGATCTTAGGCTTTTCTTCCATTTCGTAATTACTGAAATCATATTAATGAGACCTCATTCAGTGTCTTCAGTGTCATCAACTGCCAGCAGACTCGAGAAGTTTCTTAGCAACTTAACATCCTAACTTGGGCCACTATATTTTGATCTGTTAGAAGAAGCTTTTTGTCATTCAAAATGAGTGAAAACTGTTACAAATCCAGCAAGAAAAAAACCACAAATCAATAAATGCAGCAGCTTTGCATTACTCTTCAGTCTTCATCTTAATACCCAAACTGATTCAGACTAAATCTTACATGCCTCTTGTCTGACATGAAGTATTGAAGCTGAAGTATTTACTAGACACTCATGGAAGCTATAAATTCCATTTTCTTTTATTTATCCCAGCTGTATCAGGCAGACATCTCTAAATGGAAGGTTCAGGTTACTCGAAGATATTTTAAGATAAAAGTGAACTGATAAATGATTTAACAGCATGAACAGATTTACCTGTACAGTGAGTTCTCCTCTGAAGACAACACAGGCGTTAGGATGGAGTATTGACATGAGTGTCATTTTAGAGAAAAGAGCACTACTGAAGCTCAGCATGAAAAACTATGCTGACCAAATATCCTTCCATTCATTCAGTGCTTGGATGTGGACAAATTTCAAGTAAAAAAAGCCAGCTGAAACTGCTTCCTTGCCTGCCACAAGGCTGGGTGCTGATTCCTGGCCCTGTCAGCCTCTCTTGCCCCAGCTGATTTTGAACCACTCTTTGTGGTGCCTATCAGTAGTTAGATTTGACAACAACGATACTGGGGGACACTGGGGATACATTTTTTCCCCCCAAAGAAAATGCAGCAGTGACATCAGGGCCATTTGACACACCCTTCTTTCAGCCACAGGAATTTTCATCCCAGTTGAAACTCAGCCTGACTCCAAATGTGCTCCCAGGAGCAACGTGGTGTTACAGGGTCTGTAAGAACTCCTGTCTCTCAGCATCAAACAGAACAGCGAGGTCTCAGGAGCCAGGCAGGCCTGGCAGTGAGCAGCACTGGAAGAAAGGCTGCCAGGCCTTGCAGAGGAGCTGTCTGGAGCAGGTGAAGGCGCAGCCCTGGAGCAGCAGAAACGGGGCCTCTCCGTGTGCTCCAGCCCAGCCCTGGCTGCCAGCAGCAGCTCCTGAAACTGCTCCCGAGGCCTGAGCGTGGCTCTGTTCCTAGAAACCCGCCTGCCTGCATCCAGCACTGCAGCCAAAGACATCTTGACTCGACCAAGTGGAACTAAATCATGTGTACAGACACCACTGTGATGATCCCTGAGCCACGTCCCTGCTCCTGCTATTGCCTCTGGAGCCAACATCCAGTCAGGCCCAGCACAAGCCACAGCTGCACATGTAAAATCACACACACACACACTGGGAACAGCCAGGATTCCTGGGAAATAAGTGTCCTGCCCTGCAAACAAGTGCAGTCACCTGAAAGGGGAGCTCTGAAACTAGAGCTGATTTATTTACAACAAAAAGCAAACCAAAACACCATTTGGAGGGAATGCTTGGTCAAGCATGCATTTTAGAAAACTCCCAATTAAAAATTCACTGTAAAATAACAAAACAAAAAGTTAACAGAACTATTTCCATTTAAACTTGGTATTTTCTTTACTTTGAGGGAAAAGCCTCAATATCTGTTAGGGGTAAATCATGTCTGACTTTCAGTGGACCAAGCTCTGATTTGCCAAATCTCTTTTTTTCTCTAAGAAAATGAAATTGCCCCAACTTTGCAGAGTTTTTCTCCTTGTCATCTCCTTCACTTGGAAGAAAGAAAAAAAGCCAAGTCCCCAGAGAATTAATTTTTAGTTCTTTCAAGTTTTACACACTTGGGGGTCGGTCCTGACATGTCACCATTCTGAAAAGCAACCAGGACCCTGCAGGGAGCAGAGCTCACCGTGCCTGTCCTGCACAAATGTAACTCTACCAGCTGGAACAGAACCCCAGGGCTGGGAGTGCTGCTTAAAAGGCTGTTTATTAGACATACCTGGCTGACATTTTCAAACAGAAGTCAAAACAAGAGGGCCTGCAGTTGACCAGGGCTTTTTGCAGTTGTTGATTTGAAAATACTGCATTTAATGATGGATTTTGGATGCACAAGACTATCCAGGTATCCTCCTGAAGCCAAAATATCAGGCACAAGTTCTGCTGGAGGGGACTCTAATGCATCTTTAACCTTACAGAGAATTTCTGACAAGAAAGTCTGCAGCTATCTCCTTCCTTTCAACAAATGCAGCCATTCTTCACTAAGAAAGACTCCTGTGGCCAGATCCCCACAGTCATCCTTTTCAATGAACCATTAGGTTCTCTCCTTTCAACAGATTCCTTCATCCAGCCATCAAAAGGTTATGAAATTTCCATCACAATTAAATATGAAAGTTAACTGAACTTAAGATTTCAAATTAAAGAGTTCAATTATCAGTATGATTCAAACATTCATTATTTCTGTAGAGTTAAACTTCCTTACAGATTTTATGGTTATGTCACTGTGATGTTTTCCCTCTGCCACAACTGGATCCTTCTTCTCAAAACCTGCCCTTAAAGTCATCATGTGCTATTGGTTGTCCCACATTAACTAGGTTTTTTCATTAAATACTCTAAATTCATAGGGTTTATAGTCCTTCTAATGTGACTTTTTTAATAAAGACAAAAGTTTATGTTGGAGCAGCAGCAGATAAAATGGGTTAGAAATGCAGCTGCACCAATCTTGAACAAGGGAGAAATAAAAATATATGTGTTTTTTTAAAACAACAATAATCACACTTAACTCACCAGCAAGACAGTGCTGTGAATTACAGTTTAACTGCCCTTATTGATCCAGTATAAACATTAGGAGCAAGCTGTGCTGTGCAGGGGAGGGAAAAAGAAATGATCATGGCATGTTCTAGATCCCCTGATTCATCTTTCCTGGCAGAAAATAGAGTGAGTCAAAGCTGCTGTGTAGGAAGCAAAGAGAGGGAGGTGGGCTGAGCTGCCTCAGCACTCGTTGGGTCTTCCCAGCTGGGTTTGGAAAGGGATGCACCAAAGCTAACACATCCATTGTAAGTCTTCAGGGCCACCCTGCAGAAGTGATGCTGTCTGCAGAAGGTGCCTTCAGCCCTGTGCTGGCTGGGCTACTGGCTCCTTGTTCTGCCTAAAGGCATGGCACCAAGTGCCAGAGCTGTACAGCTCTGAAATTCCTTCTGGGCAGCTTCACAGAGCCAAACACAGCTTTAACTAGAAACACAGCACACACTGAAGGTCATAACTGGAGATAAAGACGTGCAGCTCTGCCAGTCTTCACCATGCCCACAAGAAATAGGACAAGGACTGAGACACGGCTACATGAGAAACAAACATCATCAGATCTAACTGGGTGTCAGATACAAACCTACCTCCATCTGCACTGACTCATGTTCAGCTGTAAAAATAGGTAACATCAGCTGTGGAACAAAGCTGCCTGATGGCTCCCACTAAGTAAAAATCACATCTGCCTTTCCAAAACACAATCTGTGTAATAATGCACATGCAAGTTGTTTTCTCTTACCTTCTGCAAAAGGCTCCCATTCATAAAATCGACCCATAAATGGCTTGTTATTGTATGATGCACATTGTACCTCTCTAATATTCCTGCTGCTTTCAGGACACATCTGTTTAGAGGAAAAAAAAAAAAAAAAAAAAAAAAGAAACAAAAGAAAAAGAAAAAGTAGCATTATAATCAACAGCAAAGTTATTTTTGCCTTCCTATTAATGAACTTTAGAAGGTTAGTGAAGGCATTGCAAAATTCTATTCCAGATGAATGATATAAACTTCAGGAGACCTCTTTAAAACAGGTTAACAAGCTGTGCTGTTAAGTAACAGTATCAAAAGTGCCTGTTGAAGAAAATTAATTTGTGAAGTTTATGGAGCAACAGTTCTATTAAAAAAAAAAAAAGTAATGCTTTTATTGAGCTGTCATTTTCCTCAGCAACAGCACAACACTTCATGATAAATACAATATTAGATAAGAATTACTTCCTTTTCACAACAGCTTCATATTTTTCATCATTAACTTTTTAGGCTCAGATTCAACGGAGCTGAAACACTCAACGTTCATGCTTCCGTAACTTATCAAAAGTTGCCCACAGCAGATTCTTACTCTTATCTTATGCTTCCATACCATATTTCCACTTTTCCTTTTGTATTTCTACATGCTGCTATTACAGCCCCTGCAGGACTTTGCACTTTAACTCATGCCTTCAGATACTGAGCTCTTGCAACTGAAGAGTTGGTATAGGAGTTCTGCAACTAAAGAGCTGCTTCTATACAGGCACACGTACAAACACGGGTATTGAGGCAGGGCAGGTTTTACAGGTGGAAGTAGAATCCTTCCTCAGGTCACCTGCAATGCACACCTTTGGCAGACCAGCCTTGTTTGCATGTGAAGTTGATTCCAAAAGCAAATACAAGTTAAACACCTAATGACTTTGCTCTGCCTGAATCCTCACATTACTGCAGTTACAGCAGATTACTCTGTGTGTGGGCATATACCAAGGGGAGAAAGCCTTCTGCCAAATGCAGGGGGTTAATTAGAACAATTTCTATGCCTGGAAAAAATAGGCAAGCTTTGGGCACAGATGCAATTTTTTTGCATAGCCTTTAGATAATAAAAACTACTACTAAAAATACTATTCAAAAATGGTAGAAATCACATTAAGTACTCGACTAGAACAGCAGAATATTTTTTCAATATGACATATTTTAAGGGAAAGCTAGAGATAGCATTTTATGAAAAGAACACAGCTAAAGAACTGTGTTTTCAAAGGGAACAGAAGAGAATCATGAAGAACAACTCTTGTTGCAACTGCAAGTCAGTTCTCTTGTCTGTATAGGAGGAAAGATTGGTGGTCTGCAGGGGAAGCCAGGCACATCAGAAGTCCCAGGAGAGTTCTTCCTTTGTATCCACCATCTCCCCAAGAAGATGCTTGTAACTGGATCAAAGAGATGTGAAAGTCAAGAGTTTTCAAGTGGGCTATAAACTGTACCAAAGACATGCCCAGGGGAAGGTTCATGGACTAGTTTATCTTCTATTAAAATCATGGTAACAAATCTTCTAGAATAAACACTGTTTCTGGCCAAGCAGCCATCTGTGCTTCTTCGCCCACCCTTCTGAGATCTCCGAGTACATGCAAAGACTTCTTTCCTCAACAAACCCTCTAATTAGAAAAAAAAAAAAAAAAAAAGCTTCTCCTGAAACAGGACCATGAACCACCAGACTGGCAGGGTGGGACCATGGGAGCAAAAGCCTTTCCTAGTGCCAAATGCAGAAAGCAAAGCTCTATTCCCACAACTGAAGCACAGCTCCTCCTTCCGTGTGTGGCACAGCAACGCAGAACATTTATTCACCACAACCACCAACCAAGGCACGGAAATGTACTTTTCACGGAAACTGATTATTGCACATATCCTAAAGGTGAAGGGACAAAACCTGAGCTGGCATAAATTAAGGTCACTGCACTAAATTACAGCAGAACAAACATCAGTTTGCACCAGCCAAGAAGTCAGCCTGAGGAGTTTCTTTCTGGAATGCTTTCCCCTTTTTTTTGGCACACATTTTCTACCAGCCTATTGTGAAGTTTAGTTGTTCTTGTTTTTCCTTTTCTGACCCTTGAGCTCCTTCTCTCGTGTACCAGTATTTCTGGCTCATAAACCATTTCCTGTACACCCCGCTCATACCAACTGCAGGCAACGTATGAGTAAAAATATCAAAATATTCATTGCTGTTGCCAACAAATAGTGACACCCACTCCTTCTAAGATCCTTTTCATATAGCTACAATTTCTGTTTTTAAACTTACTGACAGTTGCCCACAAGACAGAGACCTCAGTGCTTTAAAGCAGGACAAAGGACAGACAAATACACTCAACTAACTCTGTGTGGATCAAGCAAAAATCAGAAGAACAGGCTAACTCAGCACATCCCTGATGCTTTAGAAGCCCCAACCCAGTTGCCCTTCCTTCATTTCGTTCATCAAGGTTTAATTGCAATATAAAATTTTGAGGCAAAAATTGAGCAACCTGGTCTGCCAAAAAACACTTTGCTTTGTTCTTTATACAGATTATACTAATTTCTAATGTCCTCTAAAATATTCTTTAGCTATAAAGTACAAGAAGGCAAAATAACTACAGTCCACGAATCACCAAGGCTTAAGAACTGTATTATGCTCTACACATATACTAGTTAACATCTATGCACCATTTACTAACCCCACCCAAATTGTTAATGCACAGCTGAATGCAATGACAGCTTTATGCTGCCTACAGCTCAGCTTCCCTGAAAATGAAATCCTTAAGCCTTTCTCAGAAGACCTAAGAGTGCCAGACACCTTCTCTTGGCCTCTCTGGCTTTTTTACACTTTTGTAGGCAGAAAACCACTAAAATGTGAAAGTATGACCCTGTACAATCAAAAGTAAAGCTGCAGTATAGGGGTTCCTGTAGATCCTCATCTTTTTATTTATTCCCTGAGAGCACAAGCTATTTTTACACTTCAATTCAATTACTATTTCTGTCATACACAGCTTGACTAAAACTTCTAAAATACAGCAACAAGCACCAGTGATGAGAAGATGGCAAGGCCAAAGATAGCCCCCATGGGCAATGTCTAACAGCTGTCCCTTGCAGAGCTCACCCCTCACTTCCCAGCACAGATCCCCTGCCTGTCCTGCCAGCCAAGGGCAGTGTGCTGGAACAAGCAGGCACTTTGGCATGTCTGCAGGTGAAGAATGTTCCTCTGCCTAAGCCAGACTTCTAGGATTTAAACAGCCCAGATCCTTTTCCAAAATTTCCCAGAGACTTTTGGAATGAACTTTGCTAAAATATTTAACTTACTGTGTGGTTCTCCCTCGGTGACGTGAGGGCATTAAAATCATGCTGCCTGCTAGAGACTTGAAAAGAGTTTTTTGGTAAACAAAATGCTGACTTGGATTCAGGGTTTTGTTAATGACAGATCTGGACCTTTTTTGGTGTTGTTTTTTTGTTTTTTGGGGGTTTTTTTTGTCTGAGGGAGTTATCTGAAGTTTTTTCAGAGGGGTTTTGATACAGAAAACATCTTCGGATGTTTGTAGAAAAAGAAAAAAAAATCTACTTTTTAAACCAGATCTAGGGAGGCCGAAGCAGCAAAAAATATACTTTGCATCTACTAGGATAAATCTCAGATTCCTTTGTGTAGAGGCAGATATAAATTGTCTAGAAACATACACTCTCTGCTGGAAGAGGGTTTTTAAATTATTGTTCTTTCGGTTGTGCACTGTAAAATTAGATATAGCATTAGAATGCATAATTTTGTATGGTTTTAGATGATGTTTCTCCTACTTAAAATATGCTGCTTGGACAGTGCAATGATGTAAATTTAGCATGCGGGGCTGCATCCAGCAAAGTGCCTTCAAAGTGCTGGATATTGATATTTTCACTCAGGGTAAGGAGTTTCAGAGCTGCCCCTGCTGCATTTTCACATGGCTTTTTCAAGGAAGACACCTCAGCCAACTTTTCATCCTGTGCTTTCAGAATGTGAGTGAATTACCAGCACAGCACAGCACTGGGTGATGAGGGAGGCAGCACTTGAGACTAAATTTTAGAAGTATCCCTTTGTCTTGTGGGACCTCGGGCTAAACTTCTTGAAATGCACTGTGCCTGCTGTTGAGAGAAACTTTGTACTTTGGAAACAGTAGGTTTATTTATGCCCCAGTTTCTTCTGAAATATGCAGGTATGAAAGTAGTCTGAGGGGCAGCAACACAGTATTTTCTTTGTCATGTGCCATTAGTTTTCTTAAAATGAGCTGCTAGTACAGTTAAGACTGTAAAACAAAGAAACCACCCTGCTAGCTTTTTAGCTTTTGGTTATCATTTGGAAAGCACACTTTTTTAACAAATCCTTGACACTTGGTTTAATTAAAGAAGTGCTGGCAAAACACCAGAAAATTATCAGTCTGCCAGCAGATGTGGGCTCACATCTGCCATTAGCAAAGCTGTGACAAATCTGTGCTGAGATAACACTTCTGGAAATGTGTAAAGGGGCCGATTTGGTCGTGAAACTACCTCCACAGGCAATTAAAACATTGACCAAGATTTTTGGCAATGTTTCATTCTTATGACCTACAGTAACTGGCAAATGCTTTTTCCAAGGCCCCATATTCCTTCTTGATTCTCTAGCCTCAGACATAATTCATAATTAATGTTTTCTCTGTGTGCAATACTAAATGTTCAATTAACTCCAAATAATCTAGTTGTACTCTTGTTTTCATTTCTGTAGTGGTTATATATAATCATATTAATCCTTTGGCATCCCAAAGGATAAACACATCTCCTAAGAAAAATAATTTAAATACTTGTTTCTGAAACAGTAAACTGAAAATGTTCTTTCTTTTCCTTACTCTTAAATTTATAGTGTCCTTCAATATCCAAAATCTATAAATTCCAGTTCTTTACACAACAAGCAACCACATCTGCAGTGAACTTTGAACTTCTGCTCTGAACTGCTGGTGTCTTCTTGTTTCCCCTGAAACCCACAGAAGTTCTAAGTCCATGTAAGAAAGTAGAACGTGGAGTCCTTCAAATGTTAATTTTCCAGCTAAGCTGTTTGTCTCTGCATAGCCAAGGACCATGCTTGCCCCATAGGTACTACCTCAAATCAAGGCAACCGAGTTTTGTCCAGCTGAACACACACCAAGAGAGCACAACGACCCATTTAAAATCCTGGAGACTCCCTTATTTCCCCAACACTTCTTATTTTATAAAATGGTAAGAGAACTGTCCGCCAACTAAAGAAAAAAAAATTTTTAAAATATATATATATGGCATATTAAACATGTCTAGATATCTGTGGCACAAAATACCAGACACAATTCTAATGGAACCAATGCTCCTGGAAAACTAAAATGTGCAAGAACCTTTAAAATGCATGTGAAGAACAGCTCTGCAGTAAAAACAGGGCTAGCCAGCTCTGGTTACAGTGCACAGCCACAGACAGTGCACTGTAAACGTCTGGCCTGACATGCAATGAGAATTTCCATCTGGGAATGCAGTGCTATCTGCACAAGTTTATGAGGAAGGAGCACCTGTACTGGCAGACTCTGCACTGCCTCAAGGCATGAATTTACACCTCCGTGTCTGCTGCAGTGGAGACAAGCGCAGCAATGACAGTCACTGTGAACTGCAGTGGGCTTTCCCCACCGCTCAGCCCAGGGCAGAGTCCATGGCACAGGAGCAGGTCGCAGCCCCTCCCTTCCTTCACTCCTTTCCAAGGGCCGCCTGTCACAGATGGTAAAGACCTCAGATGTGTCCACAACACAAAATCGTTGTGTTTTATCCAAATCCCCTCCAGGTAGCAATGAGCTTGGATCAAGGAAGATGGGCCCTGGCAGAGCTCTGGGGCGCCTGCCACTGGCACAGGCCAGGGAACTGCTGCCCTCAGCCTGCAACCCGAGAACCCTTTTTGCCATCGATGATTTCAGCTTTGCAACAACAAAGTCCTCTGATTTGAACTAGAAAAGCTTTTGAAGTGTTACCCAAACCTGATCTTTATTAACTGCAATCTATCAGACACATAAGGCATTAATGCAGAATGTGGCAAGTGCATTTATTACTGCTTCACGTTTTTCCATTCTGTAGCACTTTACATCTGAAAATGCAGTCTGTCTAATAATGGGGAAGAAAGCTCAACCAAACAGATGGAAAAATAAGTATTTCTGCTTAACTTCACAGGTTTGTGGCTTTTTTCTTTTTAAATTCTCACTGACAGATCCATCTGATTAAACTGAAATAACTTACTTTATTTCAGATTTACAGCAACTTGTAAAAGATTCAAGTCCAGCTTTGGTTTTAAATAAAATGTTAGTCACCCATCCATCCCACACAAAGCATCTCCAATGATCTAATGTGCATGACTGGAAACGTTTGGAACTACTACCTTAGGAGGGGCTAATCAAGGAGCTATATTAGGAAAATTAACAGTACATTTCCTCAGCAATACCAAAAATGTGTCAAGAAAATGCTCCAGTTCTTTTAACGCTAAAATTTCACAAATACTATTCCAAAAAAAACCCAAGGACCAACCAACCAAAAAATCCTGAGAAACAATAATTGGTTTCTATAAGATGGAAGTTGAGCAATTAGAAAATGGAAGGCAAATACTGGAAACAGACCATGCTGGAACAGAGTATTATCTGGTGTAAAGTGATACACAAGTATGTCCTGAAAGTCAGGCCTATGTCAATTCACACCTGCAAACTGAAGACTGTTGCTGGTCTCTTTTGATCCAGCAAAAGACCAGATGACTAATCTTTTTAAAGTTGTTTTTTATTTTTAAAGGCAGTTATTATTTTACTGTCCCAAATTTTTTTTAATACCCAGGCTCCTGAGCAAAGAGCTACTTCAGTATCGAGACTGGAGTTTTCACAGAATATTCTTTCCATGCTCCCAAGCAAGCATCAAAAGCTTGCCATTTGCACAGAAATCATAACTGCTTTGTACAGCCGCTGTTCCCAGTCTCAGCAGGGCTATCACTTTTCTATATAAATAAAATATGCTGCAGAAAAAAAATCCCACAGATACAGGAATGCCTCCAATCAAAAACCTGTTCATAGAAACACTACTACACAGTGCTCCAAGGTGCCTAAACTGCGTGCTACTGCCTCATTTAACAGGAAGTCAATGGAAAGCTATTGCCATTTCACACAATCTCGTTCAAAGTCTGAAGAATGCCTTAACGTGGAAGCATTCAGCTTCATCATCTTCCACTGTCTCATCTGTCAACATTATTCAAATACATCTGCAAAATGGAACATGTTTCATAAGTCCTTCTCAGAAAATGGGAGGTTTATGTACTAAGAACAGTTGCTTTAATATACCAGCAGTAGCCTTCTTTATACTAGAAATACCAGCCACTCCAAAACCCCCTCTGAAAGGCACCACCAATATCAGCTATGAAAGATCCTGAGACAAACTCATGCTTGACCCGTCTCCAATAAAGTCTACAGACTTTAAGCGAAGCTGATGTATCTAGTCCTCACAGTTTGTAGAAAATTATGTCACTGTGATAAGACACCTACTCTAGGTTTTCCAGCAGTATTTTATTGCATTGTTTTAAAGTATTGTTCTTGGAGCTGTCCTTTCTGTTGGAGCCTGTCCTTTCTGTTTTTACGTGACTCTCATTCTACCAGCTTCTGCAGTGGGCAGGAGTAATCCTCCAGCAGTTCTCTCTATGACAGCCCAATCAACTGCAATGGAAACTCAATTGAATGCATTCCATTTAAATGACTGGTCTTTGTGTGGGAGGAGGCACTACCTGAATGGTTCCAGCAGGAGGACTAAAAGTTTAAGGAAGTTTCTGATCGGCATTACCATGATAATCTACTTTTTAATTAAAAAATGGTATTGCAGCAGTAATCACAGTATTTTTAGAGAATGAGCTCTCGTCTAAGTCACAACCAGGCAACAGAAATGTCAATGTGGTGTTACATGGGAGAGAAACATACAGGAAAATGTACAGCTGTTACCTCAACCAGGGGGAATTTGAAATAAGTCTGTTGGGACAATTTATTTTGTTCGTTTTTGTTTTAAAAAAAAAAAAAATCTACGATGTGGAACAATTTGCTCTCCACAAAAAATGAACATCTTTAGAGCAATGTGAATGCAGCTTAAAAACAACTCTGAGTTTGCAGGAACCAGTATAACAGAAATTGCAGCATTGTTCAGATTTTAGAGTTCTTGTTTCCATCAAAAATGAGGTTTTGATACAACACACATTTAAACTGTTTCTGTGGTATATTCTTTCCTCCTAGGTCATATACTTCAAAGAAAAAGAAAAAAAAGGCACCTCAAAGCAACTGGCAGACACATTTGTCTTATTTTAGAATGGTTTAATATAGCTGCAGCTGGTAGCACTGTCCATTTACTGATGAGTTTGTCCAACTTTAACCTCTCAGACTAAAACTTTCCACTCCTGTTATCTGGTTTAGTCTCTATTTTTTTGACTGAAGCATTACATCCCAAAATGAGCCCAAAGGAAAACAAAAGGGGAAAGTGTTTTATTTTTTCCCCATGCTGCCAATATTCTGATTTTTTTCCCCAAATATAAGTGCCTATTCTATTTTAATGAGCAAAATTATGTCAGCCAGGAAAGTGGTGTGGTTTTTTTTTTTTATTTAAAAGAAGGCACCTTCTGCTTTTTCTATAGAAATCCACTCAAGTGTTGTCAAGCCACAAGAATTTTGAAAATAACGCTGATAACGCACTTTGTACACTTTCAGTCAAAGCCTGTTAAGGTTCTGCATCTAACCTAGAGGAACAATCTGTTTACAAGTGTGTTCCACACCTGAGGCTCAAAGAGGCTGAGAAGCTTTCCAGGAGTTACTGGAAAGTGCTCCTGAGCTCTCTAATAGGGCAAGGACTGAAAATTAAGACGTCTCTCTTCTGCTTTTAATAACCACTTGAGCCTGCACTTAAAATGCATGGAATACTTTGGAAAAACAGATAAATCTTGGGACTGGCATTCAACAGACAGGCTGGATGAGCAAGCCAGCTGAAGAAGGGACTGAGAAGAAGAAAGTCAAACTGGAAAGAAGCAGGGAACTAAGAAAAAAAAGGAGAGACTGGAGACAGAAGAGATGGGGAGAAAAGATGAAAAATACGAGACAAGGTACTAAGAAAGTGAGAAGTGTGACTGAGGAGAAAATACAGTGGGACAGCCCCAGCCAGAGGAAGAAGCAGAGCTAGGCTGTCTGTGGAGAAAGGGCACAAACACCTGTGATGAGAAAGGCGCAGCAAAGCCTTTTCACTGCCCTGTGGTGCTCGCAGAGGGCAAACTCCCTCTGCCAGTGGCTCAGCTGCAATGATCTGACCAGTTCTGTGAATACTGATATATCACATGACGGCATTCTGCTTTTGAAGGCTTTTTGGGTTTGTTTAAACACTAGAAAGTAAGCCACAGGGCCTTAAAAGAATGTTTAATCTCAAGTTACAAAAGACTGTCCATCCAATTAAGATTATCACCTGGCTCTTTCTGCCGATGAGGTCCACTCTCAATTCCATGATTGCATACCACTTTCCCCATGTGATCTCTGACTCATTCAGTGGGCAGAATGGACTCGCTCTGGGAAATGTTTAGCTAGAAGGGTTCTTTATCTACATAATTTCTGTCTCATTAATGCACTGTAAAACTTAGTAGGTATAAATGGACATAGAGAATAAGGGACACGAAGGACAGTCTGCAGTTTCTGGAATAGCTACTCTACCAGTTTTGAGAGGGGAAATGTCACCTCTGGTGCAGTTACTTAATCCAATCCTTTCTCACTTTGTGAACTATGTACTTTCTGGTTTGGGGGTCTGACTGAAAACCTCTGGACCTGATTTGCAGATGAGCTGCCAAATCATAATTATAGTTTCTGGCAATGCAAATTTTGCTTTGCCTATTGTCAAGTAATAAATAGGATACTGAACATGGGAAAAAAATTCAATTCAAACTACCTGACAAGCAGCACTAATTATGGAACACTTCTCTTCAACTTCATTCTTCCATTTGCCAGCTCCATTTCTTACAACAGATTAGGTCTTGCTTTGTGAATTTTAAAACAAACACTGCAGTAACAGCATCAACAACTAGTCCTTAGAGAAGCCTTTTTTTTCTCACCTTCTGCAGGGAGCATTTTTAAGGCAGGGAGCCAAAGGCTGAATAAAAGGAGAATAACACTGACTAGTGTATCACTCATAACTAAGCACTTGGACTATGCAGGGACTCCGGGGTAAAATAATATATTATCAGCTAATTAAATAGTTTTCTTAACACGAGAGTTACCAGAGAACTGCTCACAAAACTCCAGTTTTGAAAGCTCTAAACCTCTGCAGGTTTGACTTTGTCCTTCTTAATGGCATTTTGCTGCTCAAACTAAAACCTCACATCATCCAAAAAAACCTGTCCTCAGAAAGTGACCCGAACTGAGGTCTCAAAAAAGCCATCAAGACCATCAGTATTCCGTGCTGTCTTTAACAAATGAAGATGCAAACAGAAATTCAGGAAAAGCAGTAGATGGGCTGGCTGGCACCTTACTCAATGCTGCAGCCAGAAGCAAAAGCTGGTTTGCAGAATGAGGGAGAGGATGTTTCCCTGGCCTCTTCCCCCTGCAGATCAGCCAGTGCCTCTCCAACGCTGCTTGACAGAGATAAACAACACAGGATTGGTTATTCCACAAATGTAATCAAGAGTTTGAAGACAAACAGCCTTACCAACTTATCACTAGACAGAAGCTCTGTTTCACTAATTACTCTTGTGTGTCTCTACATGTGCAATATGGTGCCCACAGAGGTGTTACCTCTGGACAGCACAGCTGATGAAGTAGATAAAGTGCAAGAAAAGATGAGACAGAGCACACCAGACTGCTTTGGGTTCTGTTGTTATTTTTTAATCTCACCACAATTTCAATTATTTCTGAGTTTTGCATTGTTCTGTAGGCAGTTAGCTCTTAATGTATTGTATGCAAAAGGTTTGTTTACCTGCTCCAGGCACTGCAGGGCTTGCAGTGCCACGTTTCTTTCACACCACTTCTAGGGGAGAGGGTTTGGACTTCCATCCCTAGTCTGTGGTTAGGCAAAGGAACACATGCTTACTAGACATCATTTGACATTTATGCTTCCTAAGTTTCAACACAATTTGCTGTTTCCAAGCCCTGCTTAAAAACTCTAAAATTAAAAAAAAAAAAAATCAACAACAGCAAAAACAACACCACCTCCCCTTCCCCCAAAACTAAAAACTCAACAGCATTGCTAATGGACAGCTTTTCAGTATCCGTAGCTTAACTCTGGCAGCTTCTCCTGCGCTTCCTTCTTCCTCTACTCACCTTGGTCAGTAAAAGAGAGGACTGGGATTGTACTGATGGTAGTTGCACTTCAAGCCCTTGTATTCACGTAACGCGTGTTCTTTTCCTGCTATCTGGCTTGAAAATGTCTTAAACTTATGCACTGATATCAGCAATAACTAAACTAATCTCCTAAAAATACCAGGAAAAAGCTATTCCTTTCATGTGCCAAAGCAAACAGTGGCATCTGACAGATGGTGTTTTTTACACCTGTAATTAATGGGAATAGTTAACAAATATTCATAAAAACAGCATTAAAAAGCTATTTGTAAATTAACCGTGACATCTGCAGCCTCCTCTGCTTTGAAAACCTGGATACAATTAAACTAACATATGAATGAAGCACTTTTCTTGTTCAGATTATGTGAGTGTTGAAAAATTCCACACTGGAACTTCAGACAAACACTTTTGTCAATATGAATTGACAAGAACAAAGACAAGCTGGAATGCCTTCAAATCTCTCCCACAACACTTGATAAACACATATTGATAAATGAACCTACTCAAATTTACAATACACTATTAAACAAAACTACAAATGTATCAGGAATGCAACCATCTGCTTGCAACTCTCAAGTCTCAATTTTCACTGCTGAGTTTCCTGTTTAAAACCTGGCACAGAAGTTACATCTGAGTGATAACCAAGCAACCTAAATCACCCTGAGCCCTGTTCTACTGCAGAACAAAAACCCCTGCTCCATTTCAACAAGAATCCCAATAAAGTTTCCAAATCACTCCACAGGATTTTAAGTGCTAATGCTGCTATTCATAACTGATGAAGTGATGGAGTAACTGTGGATCTTTTTCCTCTTTCCTCTTCTCCAAGACACATGTGTTCATTTACTCCAAGAATTAGCAAGGTAACTTCTCAGACAATTCCAACTACGTGAAACCTCCCATTCAAAGTTCACCAAGAAGTTGGGAAAGAAAAGCTTTGGGCAACTCATTTTGATTTTGAAGCACATAGATGAACATTTTTATGTCACACAGCTATTACATAAAAATGAGGGTCTGAATCTTCAGCTATCCACAGACACAAATTCACTCCACTTGAGGCACACTTCTCCAGCTACATCATGCAACCCATGCACGAGGCTCAGAACTTCAACCTCACAGAAGAAAAAAGGCACCTCAATGCTTCCCGCAGTACCATAAAATACTGAACTACTGCTGTTAACTTTACTTTTTGAAGTACTCCTGTACATTAAAAATCGAGAAAATATATACTGAGAAGTCAACAGAGTCCCTGTTAAATTCAGCTCCCAGAGTGTTCAAGTTCTTGTCACAACATGGCATGATTCCTGGACTCCTAGATGTTGAATTAGTTTGAAGTGGCTTAGATTTATTGATCAAACAAAGTAACACAATTTTCAATTAAAACCAACAAGCCTCTAGATGACATCAAGGTTTTCAGAATTGTGTGATTTTGGATTTATTAGGAACATTTTACTACATTAGTAAATAATTAACCTAGCAATAATAAATTTGTGTAAAACAGTTAACTCTGTGTTACTGCCACAACTACAGAGCAAACTTGCACAATAAAACCCTTGGAGAGAGCCTTTAAAGTTACCCTAACATACTTCTTCTGATGATTTGCAACAGCCAGTTTCCCATAATTATTTAGGTTCTAATAAGAATGTCATAGTGCAAAATACTTTCTAGTACAGAGGTCTTGGGTGTTGAAGGGGATGTCATGTAACCACAGTGCAGAGATCCAGAGGAAACAATTGTGGTCCAAGAGCTTCATCAAAGATGTCCCTGGGACTCTTCTGTACACAAATGACAATTGATCAAACTACACAAGACCCTTTAAGGGCAATATCTCTGTACCAGTCTCTGGTGAGTTCAGCCTTTACTGGTGACAAATCATTCTGAATTAATATTTACACACCTCTACTGCAAATAGCAAAACATTCAAAAAGGAAGACAGTAGAGCCCAAAGTAAAGCAAGCTTTCAATAAGTTTCCTATACACCCACAGAATGTCAGACTACCAAACCTACACACAATCCCACAGTGTTTGCATGGAAAATTCCTCACATAAAGTCAAGTTTAAATTTCCTCAGGAAAAGGTATGTCATCTTAACCCCACTTTGCCACTTATGTCAAACACCTACTCTATACAAATCTCAAAATGAGAATAAATAAACCCTACAGTAACTCCTTAGGAATAAGAAGAGGCTTTTCAGTCTAAAAAAAAAAAAATCACCTAAAAAACACATAGGCTTTTGTTAGTCTTCACCTCAATGTGTGAGTACCCCAATTACATTAAAGAGTGCACCTCATATCAATTCTGGAAACACTTGTCTGGGAATTAAATTTTCTGTTCCATACAAAATTAAACATTTCCATTGCTATCTTAGCTAAAACTTGAAACGCTGGAAATGTTTCAGTTTCTATAGAGTGGAAAATTTTCAAAACTGCTTGGGCAGAACACCAGTGAGCTCGTGGATGGCCCAAGACCCCAGGTGCCAGGGGACTCTGCCAATGCCTACCTATGTGCTTAGGTGACAGAAAAGCACATCACTGTTTAATGGACTCAACACATTCCTGCAGAACATTGTAATTCTACTTAATTAGGGTTCTGCATCCAAAAAAAGCCTTTCAATGGCACAGTTGTAGCTCAGCATCAGTATCAGTAAGACTCTTTGGCAAATCAAGCCTTTTAATTTGTCCCATCACGATAGAGCTGAGGATTGATCCTGAGTTTTTTATCTCACCTCATCTCTTCAACTGGAAAACCTCTTTCCATTTCCAAAACTCTTTTCAGACATTTCCCATTCCCTGCTCAGGTGCTGTTCTCAAAAGCTCTGCACAGAGGAGCACAGATCCAAGCAGAGGACTCTTATTCAGAATCACAAGCCAGATTGTCCATAGCCTTGCTACCACATTATAGCAGGCACAGCGGCAGAGGCAGGCCAAGAAAATAAATGTAGTCATTGTCCTCTGATCCCATCTAGATACTTCTCCACAACACAACTGACTTCTTGCTAAACCAGTCACATAAAATACCGAGAAAAACAACAAAGTGTAACTGGAGACAAGACAGTAATCCACATGAACCAGTGGGCAAAGTAGCAGCTGGGAATGGAACTGGACAAGCTCAGCAAAATTTTATCCATAAATATTTCACTGAGCCCTCAGGAGTTATTCTTTCATACATTTTACCTTGACTTTTCCAAAGTCCTATATGAATTTGGTCAAAACGTTCACGCCTCATGCCATAGCTAAATTCAGATTTTACATCAGTTTACCACCACTCTTCATGCTGAAACTACCTTAAGTAGTCTGGAATATCCAGAATCCTGAAAGTTTCCTTGTGTACACTGCCCAAGTGACCTGCAGCCTGGAGTTGGTTTACAAATATATTCTCACACATTCAGGCACTCATGAAAAGCCAGTGACTTGGCAATGCTGGAGACAATTAATTATAGAAAGTGCTCAGTAAACAAATGTTCCATTTGAGTTGCTTCCTTTGTTCTCGTGACAAACCACGCAAAGAAGGTTGAATTCAAATTCTACTTTAACCACACATGCATATAATTTTCTCCTTTAGTGCAGGGAGAAATAAGGGAGATTTACTCTCCACTTCCCCTAATTCTGAAGGAATAGAGAGTGCACTGGAAGAATTGCAGGTAGGTTATGGTTTCAGATCAGCCAGAGGTGTTTGTGCAGAAAGGAAAGATGTTTGCTGCCTGTTTCCTGCCGAAGAGGCTGACAGGCAGCTGTGTGTTCTGAGGTGAGCTTGTATGCAAGGTGCTGAACAGGGAAAGCCACTTCTGTAATAAGAAAATAGGTTTAACGACCTGCAGGAACACTTGAACAAATACAAGCACTTCCAAGGTTCTCCCTAACCAAACCTCACTAGTTTACCTTTTATGAATCAATCTGTCAGTCATGTGAAATGAGTTCAGTTATCAATGAAAAAACAATAAATCTACAATAATGAGGAAATGACCTAATGGACCAAGGCAGATTAACTTAATTTGTTATTAATTAGTTGCCTTTAGGAGAAACTGTAGAGGGAGTGGCCAAACACCAGGGATAAGGGTTAACAGAATACTTCCAATAAACGAGATTTTCAGTTTTGGTATGCTCCAGGAAGAAGTGAAGAAAAAAAAGAAATAAAAAGATATTGTTCTCTGCTTGCTGGCAAGACCATTGGTACATGTCGCTGCTGATAAATTAAATTAAAGCCCGCGTGCAGAAGCATTTAATCAGGAAGAACAAGCAAACAAAGTGAAACACTATCAGCCTTGTTCTGCTCTCATCCTGGCCCTATACTAAAACTGTTCTTAGCAACTTCTTTTTTATAATTACATTAATTACCACATTTTAGGGAGAAAAATAACCCTGAATAGCAATTACAGCCTCTCCAAGGGTAACAGAAACATTACTAAATAAAGAATATCACTCTGTAGAGCTCTATGCCTAGCAGAAGCTACTTCAGCTACAATTTCTCTTTGCTATTAAGTCTCCTGCACTACAGATTTGTTTATAACTGCATTTATACAAGCAACAATGGCAAAGAGACAGCAGCAACATGCTTATCTATGTTTTCTCTCCATGTGTTGAATTATTCTGTTTAAACAACAGATTCTAAAACTGAAAATACTGAAATATGAAAAAATATAAAAATATTTTCACTCCTATTCCCTTCTATCAAAAGACATCTGCCAATGACCAAACCACTCAGCATGCTGACCTGTGAATTGTCCAATTCATAGGCTCACTGCCCTCTACTCTCAGGCTCACTTGTCATTCACAACAAACATCCTCTACAAACCTTCCTTCTCCACACCCTAGCAATCTTGGATTGCTTCTTTCTTCCACCTCATTTCTAACTTCCTCATCTCTTACCCCTTGCCCTTTGAAAAGACCTCCTTTCCTGGAAACAATTTTGTCACATTGAGTCAGGCAGAGTACTGTCCAACTTTGTGCCCTGATGTGTGAGGGATGAAATAAAGACTGGGACATTTGTGTATCGCTTGGACACAGTGAGCAAATTTAGCTCAGAAAACTTTCCAAATTAATGCCCATGCACTAAGGTCATTTCCCATTTCCTTCAAAAAACAGAAAGTGTTTTTCAAAAGAGTGGTTTGTCCCAGAGCCTATTCTCAGAGGCTCAAATTAGCCCTTCATGTTTTCCATTCCAGACAAATACACTAAAGGTTTCTTGACATTAGTTCTTTTCAATCAACTGCTCTAGACTCAATCAATGGATTTTATTCATAAATAAAGTGAGAGTAATAACTAGGAAGCAAAAAGGAACTCAACTGATTTGTCTAGGTTGTGTTTTTGTTATCCTGTGTTCCATTTTACATTTCCACTATGTAGGTTCCACTAAACAAAACAGGATTTCTAGGAGGCAGAAGAATCAGATGCTCACCCATCCAAAAAATATGGCCTATCGTGTCAACTTAGACTTCTCCTGGGCATTCTCCTTCTAATATGCAAATACAGGCTTTTTAATGTATGTAACATTAAGTTAGAGTAGCAGGACAAATAAGAAAAACGTATTAGGAAGACATACTTTGGGAAATACTAAAAGGGCACAGGCAGAAACTGGAAATTTTAGCAGGATGAAAACCACTAACGGGGACAAAGAACAAAAACCTCACTTGCCTCCCACATACAATGGGAGACTGCCCGGAGCATGGCACACCCAGCCAAACATTTTTGAACCAAATAATAGCAGATTAAGTTTTATTTAAAAATTAACACAGAACAGATTTTTACTCCAATAAATTAGGAAGTTAAAATCAAAGCACATAGAACTGAATGCTGGTAAAAGTAGCATCTGTCACAGAATGCAGAGAGCACCATGGAAAGACACTGGAATGATCCAGGCTACTGGGGGCTGTCTCTAAATGCTATTTAGAACATGAGTAGCACTCACAAAGGGATAACCTCATCTTATGGGACTGAGAAGTAGACAGCCTTCATAACATGGCCTATCTAACTCCATTTTTCCATTTCCTTCATGGAAAAACATTAAGCTTATCAGTGACTGTGGTGGTTTCATGCTGGTTGGGTGAAAACCAAGTACCCACTAAAGCCACTCTATCACTCCCCTCCACAACTGAACAGGAAATAGGAAATATAACGAAGGGTTAATGGGTTAAGGTAAGGATCAGGAGAGGGCACTCACCCATTACTGCCAGGGGCAGAACAAACCTGACTTGGGGAAATCGACTGAATTTATTACCAACCAAAATCAGACCATGACAGTGCAAAGTAAAACAAATCTTAAAAACACTTCCCTACCCCTCCCTTCTTCCCAGCTTTACCTCTTTCCCTCAGTGGCTCAGGAAGTCAAAATGTGGGTTATGGTCAGTTCATCACAGGTTGTTTCTGCTGCTGCTCAAGGATAAGAGTCCTTCCCCTGCTGCAGCATGGGGTCCCTCCCATGAGACACAATGCTCCACAAACTTCTCCCACGTGAGTGCTTCCCATGGGCTACAGCTCTTCAGTAACTGCTCCAGTGTGGGTCCCCATAGGGTCACAAGTCCTGCCATCAGACCTGCTCCAGTGTGGGCTGCTCTCTCTCCATGGGTCTGCAGGTCCCTGGCAGGAGCCTGCTCCAGCATGGGCCTTCCATGGGGTGACACTTTCCTCAGGGCACCCACCTGCCCCAGTGCCCTCCATGGGCTGCAGGGCTGCTGCACCACGGGCTCCCCACAGGCTGCAGGGGAATCTCAGCTCCAGGCCCTGGAGCTCCTCCTGCCCCTCCTTCTCCACTGACCTTGGCCTCTGCAGGGCTGTTCCTCTCACACATCCCCACTCTGCTCTCCTCTGGCTACATCACACCTGCACAGCAGCTTTTTTTCCTTCTGAAGTATGGTACCAGAGAGATGGTACTGCCATCTCTGATGGGCTTGACCTCGGCCAGCAGTGGGTCCGTCCGTGGAGCCAGCTGGCATTGGCTTCCCTGTTGGACATGGGGGAAGCTTCTGCCAGCCTCTCATGGAAGCCCCACCTGCAGTCCTCCCACCCTCACCTACCAAAACCTGGCCACACAAATGAAATACACTCCACTCCTCACCACTGTGAATCACACATTTAAGAATTATCATTAAAACCCACATTTATCACACAAAAATCAAAATAACATCACAACACCAAATGAAAGTGGAAAATTTACTCTAAACTCATTCTCTTATCCCTTCACCACAATTACAACTAAAATTTTCCACCATTATTGCATTCTCTGGCATTGTTCAGCCCATGTTTGTCCCACTACCTCTCTCAATTACTATCCTTATCTCAAATCCCCAGGTTTCATCAAATTAGAACTGTACATATTGGTAAATGAAGTGGCTGCTAAAGCCCTTGAAGGTACAGTATTAGGTAACTGTAAAATTATGGATCTACTTTCAGTATTCCCCAAGACACTCTAAAATAAATTCACAAAAACAATCATTAAATTAATTTTTAAAAATTCAACTTAACTTGACGATTAGGTGAACCTTTTGCACACTAGGGAAAACCAATGAACACATGAAACACAGGAAAAGCAGACTTACATTGGTGTTGCAGAGTTTATATTGCTTGTAGGCTCCAATGCACACGATGGCTGCAGCTCTCTGTGGCTGGGGCTGCCCCTGCAGGGCCTGAGGGCTGGACTCACTGCCGTGGAACAGACTCTGAGACACAGGGAACGAAGGTGACTGATAAACTGAGGGCCCCAGCACCTGGTGTCCCACCTGAGGCCCACCTGGCTCTTGGTAAAGATTCCCGTGGTGCAGTGAAGGAGCAGCTGCCTGGCTGTAGGAGTTCATGAGACTGGGACTCTGGTGGAAGAGGTGGTTCCTTGACGACTGGCGCTGTCTCCGCAGCTTCTGAGGCTGCTGACCAGTATCAGTTTGTAAAGGTAAAATGTATGGCACTTTTCCATACCCATACTTTCCTGGACCAATAGGATTTCTGTTTCTGCTTCTAAAAACAGAAAAAGAGAGAGAAAACAGTTACTGAATCCATAAGCAAAGGAGCAGTTAGGTATTTACATGACTTGTAATAAATATGAACAAGATGTAGTCTAGCCTGATGTATTAGGAATCTCAGAAGGCCTTGATCCCAACACTGCAGTCTGACGAGTCAGTTGGCAAAAAACATTCCTTCCAGCTCAGAGCAATGAGTGAATACAGCTCTTCTGGGTGACATTCGCAGCTCAGAAAGGGAGACACCATTAAAAAAAATAAATTCTTTCTGTACATAAAATACATTTATGTTTTTAATACAGATGCAAAACAGACTTGAATGTCAGTGAATACCAGAGATTATAAATTGACATACTTATTTTCTGGAAACAGAAGTGTTACAGATGTCAGACAGCTACCAGATCAAAGGGACATTTCTTTGGGTTTGTTTTCTTCCCAAGTCTTATATTCTCCCAGGACGCTTGCTAGCTGGGAACCCTGGAAGTCATTTACCTCCCATTCCAGCCTTATGGCCACGTGGGGCTTTTAATCAATCTTCCTGGCTCAAGATGTGTGAACGAGAGTGCTGATTTGCCCTGCCAGATAAGCGACCAGCACTCTTGAACTGTTTATCCCTGTTAATCTGCTCTGGGACCAGGGCACTCATTGTTGAGGCAAGCTTCTGGTAGTTACAGCAGAGAGAGTAGTATAATAGCTTTTGGTATTAAGCGAGGGAGAGAAGAAGCTCCCCACAACTATGTGAAGAAAAGCTTCCCATAACTATGCAGGAGCAGAAAGAGAGCCCCTAAGCCCTGTGCCCACTTAGCCAGACCTAAACCAGAGTGACACTACACAGCATTTGTTTCTCTGTTGCTCCCTAGGCTGAAGAAGAGCAGAAGAGTGTAAGAGGAAAGCAAATATTCAACAGTATTTGCAGTCAGCTGGGACAAAAAGGGGGAAAAAATCCTACCAAGAATGGAGTTACCATCTAAAGGTAAATTACTGCCTAACAGAAAAATATATGTAGAAAAGCATTATGTAATTCCTGTCAGACCACAGCCAGCAGACATCTCTGACCTATTGTGTTCATCTCAAGCAGAGGCATAACAGCTGTGCAATGCAGATCTGACAATCTCCTTTCTTCAGGCATAATTCTTATAAACACATACACCTTTTTGATTGCTCAAATCTCTCTAGCACTTCAATAACAAAAAATTATGGGCCCCTTTAAACTTAAGCCAACCTAAATATAGTCTTTATTTCAAGAAATACATTTGCCCAGACAAGTAAGAAAATCAGGTTTTGTGCTATTAACGTAAGGGTTGTAGCAAACACGATGATGATGATGTAGCATTCTTACTGTTGAAACTTTTAACAATTTCTCTCATGCTGAGAATATGTCAGCTGTGAATAGTAGGAACTGGCCCCTCTTAGCACATCTGCAGTGTCCAAAAGGAATTTGGTTGTTGCAGCTTTTTCTAATTTTAGCCATAAGCAGAAGTGTGCCTTGGCAAATCAACGCACTATCGCTGCCTCAGAGACTTGATGCTAAGAACAATGCTTTGAACCTCAAGTGGTCTTCAAGACTGAAGCACTTTCAGAGCTGGTGGTCTGGTTATTTATATTGAACAGAAACCCTCTTTGAACCAAGGATATACAGTGTCTTTAAAACACACAGGTAAGATTACAAATTTCCTGGGCCTCCACCTCTTCCCTTAAGTGCTCTTAACACAGCCTCTCTCATACCTTTTTCATTTTTTCCCTTTTTCCATCACTTCCTCTCTCCTTACATTTCTCCCACTGCCTCTAAATGGAAGTTCCCTGGCTCACGTCCAGCTGAAGCATAACTCGTTTTCTTTCTCTTCTGATGTCAGGCAGAATAAAAAATGTCTTTCCATGAGCTTTTCAGCATTTCATTTATCTTATCTCCTAGTATCAAAGTATTTCTCTTGTAAATGAAAAACTGCAAGGGTGAACATTAGCAAAACCACTCATGTATGACAACAAGGAAGACTTGTTGTACAACTGCTGGGAAGTTTCCTCAGAATGAGCCCAAGGAAACTCCTGATTTCTCATATTTTTAATTCACAACCTTTCACAGTTTCTGAAGAAATAATGTAATGTTTTGGAAAGGTAACAACCTTCAGCTACCAGTTTCACTAGGGATGAGAAAAAAAATGCATAGGAATTACAGATTTTTTCCCCCCCCAAGATTTTCTCTTGTCTATTGGCAGAAATAATTCCACAAGCAAGAGAGAGAGATGGCTTTCTTCCCTGTATTCACAGTCACAACTACCACACTTACAAAAGACAACAGAATCTCATCACAGATCCTCAGATAGAGTAAAAACAGCACCTACACTTTTCTTTTAATTTTGTGTAGAGTTTGGTCAAGTTTGAAGCTTTCTTTGAAAATCTTCAAAGGCTTCCTTTGCCAGGCAACCTGCCCTGGAATGAACATTCAAGTCCTCTAATATACTAAGGAAACCCCTGTCCACAGTGAGCCTGGTCCTGCTGCACTCCTGGGTGCCCAGGTTCAGGCATTCTCCAGGTTCTTGCTGGTTCTCCTCACTTGGGCATTCAGCAGCTGCCTACAGTCTGTTCTCTCAAGTGTTGCTGGCTGTGGTTGTGTCCTATCAGCCCAGTGACCAACCCAGAGCTAGCACCTACTCAAGCTGAACTTAACACTGATGTATCAGCAGAAACAGAGGTCTTATGTGCCAGATGAAAGTGGAAGAAAAGACAGAAGACAGGTTACAAATTTGATTTGTAGCTTTATTTCCCCAAAATTATTTAATATTATTTACCACGGCAAAAGTCTTCTAAATTATACTGATTTGTGCTTTAGCATTGCTGTTACTCATTTCCATTTCAAACAATGCTCCAAAACTGCAGTTGACTTCAGCTAGAAAATTTGTCCTAAAGGAGCTGAGTCCCCTTAGATCCCTATCAAAGCTCTTTGGCTTATATTTAAGCCCTTCTACTCATCATGGTTTTAACAGTACTGCTTTTTAATAGGCAAAATCCTCTACAACTGAAACAATTACATACATTCTAACTTAATTAAATCTATTTCGGTGGATAAGTATACCAATATTTAACCTAATACTTGAGGTCATAGCAAATTATCTCTTTTGCAGCATTACATTGCTGTAGTTAATTGACAGGTTTTAAAGGACACTACCCATCCACTCAGCTCAAGTGTTTAGTACAGAGTTGCCTTGATTCTCTTTTTGAAGAACTGAAAGTGACTTTTAGCTATTCCTGTCAGCAATAACTATTGAAATATTACTCCAATATTTAAAATGCAATTAAGAAAAAAAGGGAGATGGAAAAGTCCCTGCAGACACAAAATGTCAAATCGGAAAAAATCTGCTCCTAATTCCATACGTTTTGTTAACAGCATTGCTATGGGCATATATTTTTAATGTACTTTCGGTTTATTACTCCTAGATAATATTCCTAACATAATTTCAGACATGCATTTTTAATCTGTGGCATTTCCTCCATAATTCAAAACTGTGACCGGCCTACAATTGTCCAAGTCAATCATTTACTTTCCAGCCCTCCTACTGCTTTTAATTTTCTTTCATGCTTTATATATTATTAGGCACACAGTTAACAAGGTGTACTTTAAAAAAATTCCACCATAAATTTTTTCCCCCTTAAGTCACAAAATAAACTGTCATATGCTATTCATAACTGCTAGTGAGTTTACACCTCACAGTATTTTAGCAGATTCTTTGAGAGGAATAATTTTTAACAAAAATAACTGATATACTGGATCTGGGAAGAGGTTTCCATCTACTCAAGGAGAGCTCCCACCAGTCAGGTTGATTCCCATCAAAAGCCACCATGCATTGCCTCTCCCAGTGCACCACAGCCTGGGCTGCTCTGCATTCCACATCCTCACTTTTCACCAGCTCTGAATCAATCTAGAGAAAATCACTTCAACGTGAATGAAAGAAGGGAGCTCTTTGGCTGTTTGATATTACAAAATGCATGCCTATCTGATCTAGAAACTGGCCTTACAGCAGTGAGCAGATACCCCTGTGAAATGTTTGGCCACAAGAGCTCAGGCATCTGAGAGAGCATCACACACTGCAAAGTGAGGCCAAGACCACCAACTTCTGCCACACTGAGCACACTGTTCCCTCAGCACCGACTCCTGCCACACTCAGCACTGTTCCCTCACAGCACCGACTCCTGCCACACTCAGAGCACTGTTCCCTCACAGCACCGACTCCTGCCACACTCAGAGCACTGTTCCCTCAGCACCGACTCCTGCCACACTCAGCACTGTTCCCTCAGCACCGACTCCTGCCACACTCAGCACTGTTCCCTCAGCACCGACTCCTGCCACACTCAGCACTGTTCCCTCAGCACCGACTCCTGCCACACTCAGCACTGTTCCCTCAGCACCGACTCCTGCCACACTCAGAGCACTGTTCCCTCACAGCACCGACTCCTGCCACACTCAGCACTGTTCCCTCAGCACCGACTCCTGCCACACTCAGCACTGTTCCCTCAGCACCGACTCCTGCCACACTCAGAGCACTGTTCCCTCACAGCACCGACTCCTGCCACACTCAGAGCACTGTTCCCTCACAGCACCGACTCCTGCCACACTCAGCACTGTTCCCTCACAGCACCGACTCCTGCCACACTCAGAGCACTGTTCCCTCAGCACCGACTCCTGCCACACTCAGCACTGTTCCCTCACAGCACCGACTCCTGCCACACTCAGCACTGTTCCCTCACAGCACCGACTCCTGCCACACTCAGAGCACTGTTCCCTCAGCACCGACTCCTGCCACACTCAGCACTGTTCCCTCACAGCACCGACTCCTGCCACACTCAGAGCACTGTTCCCTCACAGCACCGACTCCTGCCACACTCAGCACTGTTCCCTCACAGCACCGACTCCTGCCACACTCAGAGCACTGTTCCCTCAGCACCGACTCCTGCCACACTCAGCACTGTTCCCTCACAGCACCGACTCCTGCCACACTCAGCACTGTTCCCTCAGCACCGACTCCTGCCACACTCAGCACTGTTCCCTCACAGCACCGACTCCTGCCACACTCAGCACTGTTCCCTCACAGCACCGACTCCTGCCACACTCAGCACTGTTCCCTCACAGCACCGACTCCTGCCACACTCAGAGCACTGTTCCCTCAGCACCGACTCCTGCCACACTCAGAGCACTGTTCCCTCAGCACCGACTCCTGCCACACTCAGAGCACTGTTCCCTCAGCACCGACTCCTGCCACACTCAGAGCACTGTTCCCTCAGCACCGACTCCTGCCACACTCAGAGCACTGTTCCCTCAGCACCGACTCCTGCCACACTCAGCACTGTTCCCTCACAGCACCGACTCCTGCCACACTCAGCACTGTTCCCTCAGCACCGACTCCTGCCACACTCAGCACTGTTCCCTCACAGCACCGACTCCTGCCACACTCAGAGCACTGTTCCCTCAGCACCGACTCCTGCCACACTCAGAGCACTGTTCCCTCACAGCACCGACTCCTGCCACACTCAGAGCACTGTTCCCTCACAGCACCGACTCCTGCCACACTCAGAGCACTGTTCCCTCAGCACCGACTCCTGCCACACTCAGCACTGTTCCCTCACAGCACCGACTCCTGCCACACTCAGCACTGTTCCCTCAGCACCGACTCCTGCCACACTCAGCACTGTTCCCTCACAGCACCGACTCCTGCCACACTCAGCACTGTTCCCTCACAGCACCGACTCCTGCCACACTCAGAGCACTGTTCCCTCACAGCACCGACTCCTGCCACACTCAGAGCACTGTTCCCTCACAGCACCGACTCCTGCCACACTCAGCACTGTTCCCTCACAGCACCGACTCCTGCCACACTCAGAGCACTGTTCCCTCAGCACCGACTCCTGCCACACTCAGCACTGTTCCCTCACAGCACCGACTCCTGCCACACTCAGCACTGTTCCCTCAGCACCGACTCCTGCCACACTCAGCACTGTTCCCTCACAGCACCGACTCCTGCCACACTCAGCACTGTTCCCTCACAGCACCGACTCCTGCCACACTCAGCACTGTTCCCTCACAGCACCGACTCCTGCCACACTCAGAGCACTGTTCCCTCAGCACCGACTCCTGCCACACTCAGAGCACTGTTCCCTCAGCACCGACTCCTGCCACACTCAGCACTGTTCCCTCACAGCACCGACTCCTGCCACACTCAGCACTGTTCCCTCACAGCACCGACTCCTGCCACACTCAGAGCACTGTTCCCTCACAGCACCGACTCCTGCCACACTCAGAGCACTGTTCCCTCAGCACCGACTCCTGCCACACTCAGAGCACTGTTCCCTCAGCACCGACTCCTGCCACACTCAGCACTGTTCCCTCACAGCACCGACTCCTGCCACACTCAGCACTGTTCCCTCACAGCACCGACTCCTGCCACACTCAGCACTGTTCCCTCAGCACCGACTCCTGCCACACTCAGAGCACTGTTCCCTCAGCACCGACTCCTGCCACACTCAGAGCACTGTTCCCTCAGCACCGACTCCTGCCACACTCAGAGCACTGTTCCCTCAGCACCGACTCCTGCCACACTCAGCACTGTTCCCTCACAGCACCGACTCCTGCCACACTCAGCACTGTTCCCTCAGCACCGACTCCTGCCACACTCAGCACTGTTCCCTCACAGCACCGACTCCTGCCACACTCAGAGCACTGTTCCCTCAGCACCGACTCCTGCCACACTCAGAGCACTGTTCCCTCACAGCACCGACTCCTGGCACACTCAGCACTGTTCCCTCACAGCACCGACTCCTGCCACACTCAGAGCACTGTTCCCTCAGCACCGACTCCTGCCACACTCAGAGCACTGTTCCCTCACAGCACCGACTCCTGCCACACTCAGAGCACTGTTCCCTCAGCACCGACTCCTGCCACACTCAGAGCACTGTTCCCTCACAGCACCGACTCCTGCCACACTCAGCACTGTTCCCCCAGCACCGACTCCTGCCACACTCAGAGCACTGTTCCCTCAGCACCGACTCCTGCCACACTCAGCACTGTTCCCTCACAGCACCGACTCCTGCCACACTCAGAGCACTGTTCCCTCAGCACCGACTCCTGCCACACTCAGCACTGTTCCCTCACAGCACCGACTCCTGCCACACTCAGCACTGTTCCCTCAGCACCGACTCCTGCCACACTCAGCACTGTTCCCTCACAGCACCGACTCCTGCCACACTCAGCACTGTTCCCTCACAGCACCGACTCCTGCCACACTCAGCACTGTTCCCTCACAGCACCGACTCCTGCCACACTCAGCACTGTTCCCTCACAGCACCGACTCCTGCCACACTCAGCACTGTTGCCTCACAGCACCGACTCCTGCCACACTCAGCACTGACTCCTGCCACACTCAGCACTGTTCCCTCACAGCACCGACTCCTGCCACACTCAGAGCACTGTTCCCTCACAGCACCGACTCCTGCCACACTCAGCACTGACTCCTGCCACACTCAGCACTGTTCCCTCACAGCACCGACTCCTGCCACACTCAGAGCACTGTTCCCTCACAGCACCGACTCCTGCCACACTCAGCACTGTTCCCTCACAGCACCGACTCCTGCCACACTCAGCGCTGTCGCTCCATTCCCAGCACACTGCAGGGCAGTTCATCAGGGCAGGCTGTCACTGTATCTCACTGATTGACATTTCCATTAACTAAAGCAAGGGAACGAACTGCCTTTTTTACATTCATGGTAACTTTGGTAACCAAACCGTGATTTGTGGATATGCATCGCTTCCCATGTATCACACACACATAAGGGTATTAAAATTATTACAAGCATATTTGTCCTAAAACATTCAACTCCTAGAATTTACAGAGTAACAAACAATGCCTAAAAATGAGTTTCTTCTAAAGAAAAATGGATTATACCACATTACACCACAAACTCTCTCATTTCTGTATCATATTAGGGGGAATAGATATTTCGATTTTTCTGAGACAATAGAATTAATGAATAAGGTCACTAAATAAGCTGTCTGTTTGGAACAGGTTTAATTAATGAGATGTAGACTACCTTACATGAAATTTTCCATCCCCAGAGATCTCTGCTGATACCGCAATTCAACAGAGCTGAATAACTTCGTATGTTTGCTTTTACTGATCTCTCAGCAAGTGCTGTATAACCTCATTTATGTGACTTTCAACACTGAGATAGGATTCCAAAATTCAAACCCAAATACTTCAATCCTGTTTTTCAACAACACCTCTGATCCCAGACAATTCTTAGCTGCTTCTTTAAGATTTGATTGAATAATGCAACCATGCAGTTGGCAGGGAAACCAGCAGAAATTCAATGCAAGTAACCTCATAACTCTGCTGAGATGCCTTACCAATGATATGGGAGGTTTGGTTGTTTCTAGCCCTCACTGATGGGGCAATAATTCAGTGGTACTTGAACAGCAGCAGTGTTCTCCCTTCCCCTCCTTCAGCGAGCCCAGCTCAGGAAGGGTTGAAATGTTCAGTAGTAAGAATAAGAAAGCTCAGGTGGTTTGCAGTTACAGTATTGTGTTAGGTGGCTCTTTCTGGCAATCCCACTCAAAGCATGCTTGCAATAGCATACTGAAAATTGATATTAATTTGGTAACAATACGTGAGACCTGGAGCACATCACGGGGATTCATAACCAGATGAGAGGTGTGACAGCAAATAGTCAACTTGAGGCCTCAGCCATCCCAGCTAGCTGCTCATTTTGTGAAGAAATACCTCATTTGATCACTTCTGCTATTAGATCCTGCCAAGAATTTTATTAGGAAGGAAAATAAACATCTTTCTCACATGGCTTTAAACCCTCCAATTCCTACCAAAATGAATCGTTTGATTACCACGGCTGCTCTTAGATTTTTCTGGAAAATTTATGCTTAGAAAGGGATCCAATCCTTCTCTCTGTCTTCCTTCTGTACATATACAACCCACAATACGCTTTTATGACCATAGTGGGCTTGGGGTAAAATCCATCACATTTTCGTTCTATGAGAGAAAGGAGGAGGGGCCTAAGGACTTCAGCTGGGTTTTGGTCCAGATGCTAAGAAAACCAAACACTCATGCCAATAAATATAAAGCCTTACAACCTGAGAAAATAATACCTTCTTGAACCTGAAGCTCCAACAACTACACGTTTCCACCTCTAGGAACCAGAACTGACAAGAACACGTCACAGAAATTGTATCCCAACACGTGGCTACTGGTTAAGGAAATAACAACAGAACTGTCCTTTTAAAAGTTAACTGCAGACCTGCCAACAGCGTGACCTACATTTGCCTGGTCAAAGCATCTGTGAGAGGGGGCAAGAGAAATACTTGCAGAAAGGAAATTCTGGTTTGACATTAAATGATGCACTCTTCCTTTCCATTGCTCCAAGGCCTAGAAATGCAAACTGACCCTACAGAGGGTACAGAGCAGCACAGCAGACCTGCACGTCTGCTGCTGGCAGCAGAATAAAGACCCAGAGCTACAGCCATGTGAGAAGTCAATGACTTTTGGATTATTTCCTCAGTGCAAATTTTTCCTCTCACTTCTCTTCCAAATACACAAGAAATGCTTTAGGGAAGCCCTTTCCTTACTAACATATTTCTTTAATTTGCACTATTTATGCAAGAATGCTTTAGTTATTTCATCATTCTGGTGATAATTCTAGTTTTTTATTTTTGGTCCTATGACCCCAGTACAAAATACAGATCATGATCACACAAGTGGACACTGAGATTTGCTGCTCCACCACACATGCCTACATGAATAGAAAGTGAAGGTGCAGCTGTGAATATCCTACACTCCGCACATTGGTGAGAAATTGTGTTTCTGTCTTCTCTATCACCAAAACTGAGAATTAGAAATGCAACATTGAAGAAGTACTAAAACCTAGTCCACAAACAACATTTCCTTTCAAGATCTGTTTTCTCTCCTAAAGCATGTTATCTTTCTGCATGCCCTTATTACTTTTCCACATGTGCCTCTCTATAAAGATGTCTAAATGCTTTAATATTTTTTCACTATCTCCTCTTTCCTGTTTTCACTGTCTCTGCTTTCTTGGTTTGTGGTGTGCTCCATGCATTTCAGCTAGGTGAAAAATAACAAACCAAGTCCATGTTACAGGGAACTCAGCTCTTCAAAGCTGAGGAGAGCTCCCTGCCTCTGCCAGTGGACAACCCAGAGATGCATCAGCTTTCTTTTATAGTCACTTCAGTGACTGATTTTAATTAACACATTTCAATAGTGCAAGAACTCGTCTTATTGCCCTGAGTTAAAGAGGGGAACACTGAAATTTTTTAAACCAGACTTCTAATCGTAGGTACCTCAAACCTCACACTCCCTGAACTTCTCATGCAGTTCCGGTTCCTAATGCCTAACTAAACTAAGTTTCAAAAGCTGAAAATGTGAATACCCTCTTCAAAGACAAAGTACAGAAAAATTTATGATATCTAAATTCTATTTTGGATTTTGCTAAAAAAAAAAAACCCCTAATCAGTTCTTTGTCAGCTGCTTGGAAGCAGGCAGAGAACTTTTCCACTTGCTGGTAAATGATACAAACACACTGGGCTGCTGTATAGGACTGCTACTGCTGTCAAAACCCTTTGACTTGGAAGCCATCCAATTGAAGTCTACCATATTATCAATGTGAGCTTATCTCAGTCACAGATGTCCATTCCTTTCTTATTGTTTTATGGAAGTCTGATAAAATTACAGCCTTTATATAAAGTTCAGTACAGTAAATAAAAATACCCCAAAAAGTTTCCACTGATTGTACAAACTGTGAAAACACAAGTGTTATTTAACAGCCTGACATGAATTTCCAATATCATCCTTTTAGTAAACACTAAACACAGCTCTAGGGTATAAAAATCATGTGCAGAGTAACTCACATTTTGAAATCCATTTTCCATATACCTGATAGGAACAGTAATCTCCTTTGTAAAGGAAGTTTTACTCTGGATTTTGTAAATCAAGGAAAACTATTAGGTTTGTCATTCAAATAATTCCATTTTCAAATAACATTTTTTGTTCTCATTCTGTTTTTACAGTCACCACCAAGGAATCTGAAAGTTATGCAATACAACAGGCTTTAAAGCCACCAGAGACCTCCTAACACAAGATGGAAATAACTTATTATGCAAGTAAGATTAAAACACTGACCTTGAATCCACAGTCTTTTGCCAAGGGGCAGAGTATGTGGGGGTGGAAAATCAACTATGGTACAGAACCTTGTACTGTGCTTAGGAAAGTACAAGAATTTTCAAAAGCAAACGCCTCCATCACACAACAAAGTGAGCATTTTAGTATTTCACATGGCACAGCATTTCTTAGGAAATAACACGGCTTCAGTTCTGCATACAGTCAGTGTCATTTTCTGCTCACCATGGCCTCGTGCTCCAGCCAATCCTGCAGTGATTATTCCAAACCATTCCAGCCCGTGCTGGCCTGCAGAGGCCACCAGAGCAGCAAGGGACAGCCCACGGGGACGGGAGCCCAGCAGAGGCAGCAGGGCTGCTGCAGGCCAGGCCAGCCGGGATTCCCTCGGAGACACAGGTGCCAAGGGCTACAGCAAAGAGCCTTTGGATGACTCTGTGCTGGTGGTTCAAGGCCAGGTGTCAGCAATAACCCAGCCATGCACCACAACCTGGGCTCTCACACTGCACGGCCCACAACAGAAGTGCAGTAAAGCAAATCATTAAGTAGGAAAACAGAGAAAAGGACTTTTGTCTCGATGTACTCATGTTAACACCACTAATCCTATTCTCTGGCACTCCCTGAGCTTCTGTAAGACCATCACTGCCACCCTGAATTTATACTCAAGAGGTCTAGGCCATCATTTGCACCAGTTTGACAGAAAGACAAAGCAGTGACAAAGGAAATTGCCAACACCTGAGAAGATCAGCATCTGAACAGCTGGTCCCAATTTTTGAGACTCATGCTTCCCTGAGACAGGCAGGAGCTTAACAGCTTAAGTCTATTTTCAAGTATTTTATATGGAGGTTCTTGCAGGGGTTGAGAATGTCTTTATCAGCAGCAACAGAGCTCTACTGGTCTTATTCCAGTCAGGCTGGAATACTGCCTCAAGGTAATATTCCTTCCTGTGTTGTTAAAGAAAGCAAAATATCTTTAAAAAGATATTTTCATCTTTACAATTGACTGCTTCACCAGGGATCTTAAAGATGCAGATGATAGGAAGGAAGGTTTTTTTGGTTATATTTGGGGAGGAGAACTGGAGTGTTTTATGCTTTGTTTGGTTTGGGGTTTTTTTGTCAGCTACCCCAAAAAAACCTCTCTTCATGCATCTCCTAGAAGAGAGCTGAGAGGGAAAGAACCAGAGAGCTGCTGGAGTACATATTCAGAGGAAAGACAGAGAGAACAGACATCTATGGAGTGCCCCATCCCTGGGGATCTCCACACCTGTTCTGCTCAGTCTCCAAACTGGATACACATCTATTTTCCTTTCACACATATATAAAAAATATCTGATAGATTGGTATCTAAGTGGATAAAGAAGTGTTTCTCCAGAAGTGGGAAAATTAATTGGAATTACTTGTTACAGCACAGCTCCACCCAGCCTTAAAGGCTGTTACTATGAAATTCATAAAAACACTACAGTGTTTAAAATATTCTACATATTAAACAACCACTTTATTCTTTTTTTCTTCAAATAGCTAAAAGGTGGTAAGAGGGAAAAAAAAGAAAAAAGAGGAAACAAAAAGGCAGTAAGTAGATGAACAAAACTAGGGTCTTGAGTGGAAATAAAAATGGTTGACCATCCTTCATGAAAAAAACTTTTTTTCTTCAACTAATTACTATCAGACCTGCCTGCTGAAGTTAAGAATACAATTATAGAACAGTTACTTGTTCTGATACTTAATATCAAATAAGAAAATAAGGACATGTCAGATGAGAGCGCAGCAGAAAAGGAAAAACCTCTCAATAAATCCTAACACAAATCTTAAAGGGAAGTGAGAGAATCTGCTTAAACCCACTGTAGAATAATTACACCTGCCCTTGGACGTCTTGTGAGTAGTGAAGGGAGGGCAGGCCGCGTTCCCCAGAAGGCACACAATGCCAAAGTCAGTGTCAGCGCTAAGGAGTGTGCCGTAAGATCGAAGCCCCGCTCCGTGTGCCCGCCCCGGCCGTACCTCCTGTCCGGCCTGGCGCCGTGCCGCGGGCCCTGCGAGTGCCGGCTGCCCCTCAGCGCCGCCCGCCCGGCCTGGCCGCTGCTGTTCCGCGCCCGCAGCCCGCCCCACGGCTGCTCCTCGCTCCTGTGCAGCGGCACCGAGGTGCGGATGGCCGAGATGACGTGGCCGGGGTAGGCGGACAGCGAGTCCTCGCGGTGGGGCAGAGCCCGGTCCGAGGCCGGGAAGTGGCGGCCCGGGCGGCGGTAATAGGCGGGGAGGCAGGGCCGCGTCTGCTCCATCACCCCGCCGCTGCAGCTCCGCGAGCAGGCGGACCACGGGCCCCAGCTGCCCCACAGCCCCGGCACGCCGGCGCCGCTGTCCTCGGCGGCATCGCCTTGCTCTTCTATCCTCTGCGGAACCTGCAGACACAACACACACGCTTAGCCATCGGGAGTCACACTGCGGTAAGAACACCTCGGCGCTCGGCCGTTCATTCCGCGCTCACGAGTGAAACGGAGCGACATAAGAAGTCACTCGTCTTATTATCTGCCTGTCAGAGGACTGCCAGTATGTGAGGAGGTCTCCTACAGCCATCAACCATTCAGACAAAAAGTTTGGGGTTGGTTGTTCTGGGTTTAGGAGGTTTTATGGTGCGTCTTTTTGTTTGGTTGGGTTATTTTTTGGTTGTTCTTCTGGACTATCTGGATAGAAACAGATTTTCTTTGTTCTCAGCAATGGAGTAATTGCATGATGCAAAGCTTGGAAATGTGTTATAATATTATCAAAAGCAGGAAATAAAGTCATTTTTGGTAATAAAATTGGGTTAACAGACACTCACTGCTCTGCTGCACTCTGACTCTTCAACAATGGAGAGTGCTGGTGGTTGCAATATTTCAGGAACTCCCATCTAATGTGGAACGTTTTATGAAGGCAATAATGTAAGAGGACAGGTTGATTTCCAACGAACCAAAAATGCTGCTATAATTAACTCCTATATTCCCACTCTTGCCCCAGTCCCCACATTTCCACTTCAGGATGACCCACTCAATTCTACATTCACAGAAATTCCCATCAAACTCAATAAAAGATAGGACAAATGGTTGGTCTCTGGTGTTCAGTGCCACTTAGTCCATACTCAGCATTCAGCAGCACAAGGTAAGTGAAAGAACCTCAAAGGGATGATCCTTCACCTGAAGGAATCTAGGAAGGATTAGGAAGGGCAGGGTCTCTCCACAAGGAGAGTTAAGCCCTCAAGCCAAGTATTCTAAACATCCTGACCTTGTGACTGGAAAGGTATCAGCACAGCCAGGAAGTTAGAGTCACCCACCCACATCCCCCTGTGGTCTCCCCAAGGTTTACCCATTCTTGCAACCAGACAGAGTCAGGATTTCTCGGTGTTCTGAGCTAAGTACTCAGATTTGCAGTTTTTCTCTTGCTTCTCTTGACCAACTAGTTGAATCACGAGTTTCTAAAGCAGGTTCCCAATATCTGATCCTCACAATAGTTAATATGCAGAACATTCTTTTAAAAGAGCATCATTTAAGTACTTTCATTAATACTCTGAACAAGCTTTGTACCAACAAGCACAAGCATGCTTCAATTCAGCTGAGACAAGAAAAGGCACTGTCCACAAATATGTTTGCCAAACCTCTCCAGCCCTATTCTAGTGCAGCTAACTCCAAATAGTTTTGGAAAGCCAGCCTTGTCTGTCACTTCTCCCCCTTCCCAGCATGAGAACCGAAACCCGTAACTTCCATTAATAATTTTGCCTCAAACATTATTGTATAACAGCAAAAGATTACCATCTCCACTCTTACCCTCTCATCACAGCCACCACGTGCTGTGGTAACTGAGCTGTGCCCCAGTCTGCCAGGACACACATCCCTCACCAGCTGGCTGCAGCCATGGCAGGCTGGGCTGGGACGTGGTTTGCAAACATGGGTTGACTACAGCATTACAATACAACAAGCCAAGCCAGAACAGGGTTGTGGTGCTGCTGTGTAATAGTCAGTTGTGGTCTACATAATCTGAAACAGTTCCCCCCTCTGAGGTTGCTCTCACACTTTCATCATCAATCACAGAAAAAACTGCATTTAATTATAACTTCTGATTAATAAAAAGCATCTGCATTAGTGTGATATGTTACCCATTTCTCTCATGTTATTTGAAAACAGGAGCAGATGTCTCTGTATTTAATGTCTTTTTTCCTGTGCCTACCCCATTTGGCATCAGCCTTTAAAATCCAATAGCCTGTACAACCTAATACCACATAATGTCAAACTTAGAACATGCAGCAAGGTCTTTCTGGCTGCTACATTTGCTTTCATATCCAATAACAGAACACCACTGGCTCACACTTTGACCAACTAAACAAGCTATTCTTTAGTTTGCGATTTTTCTAGTGAATATTCGCTGCCCACGCTTACACTATGCATTAATGTGCTCTGCCTCAGTTGTAAAATGGCAATGACTACACACAGAGAAACTCTTCTGGTCTGAATCAGTCTGCAGTAAAATTTACCTGCTGTAAAACTAATAGCCCTTTGTTATCAGACAAGGTTTCACTTGTTCGGACTACTTCTTAATCATTTCTACAATGGTTCAGTACACTGTTTTCTTAAAATGCCAAAGACACTCATGCAGGCAACAAATAAAAATTGTAACCTACAAGCAATTCAAGTTCTTGTTAACATCAGAAATGTACCATTTTGCAGAAATAGAAACTGAATAGTGAAAAGTGTCAACCTGCTACAGAGAGAACCTTCTAGCTGCCAAACTTCACTGCAGCAAGAATTGGCTCAGGTAAAATGATACTTCATGTGACTGAAGGCAATGTAAAGTAATTTCACACCCCCTAATCTTCATAGTGAAAGAGCTGTAGACACAACACAAGAAGGTTTAATCCAGCTAGTTAAGGAAAAACATAAAAATAAAACTTTTTTAAAAAAGAGTAAAATTATAGTGTCTTCTACTGATAGACAAATTCATCAGTACTACTTAGTTGTGAGATAACAAAATTTTGAGATGGGAATTTTCAGTAGCAAGTCAGGTTATGAACTTTTATTTTCTTACTTTTCTTACTGTTTCCTTGCTTTGCGTAAGATATGAGCTACAGATGAATCTTTAGAGGAGATTATGTGATTGATGGCATCATCTACTCAGTGAATTCAACTATGAAAGAATAAATGGAATAAACTGAAGCTGCTTAGTTTAAGGAATGAAAAGCAGAGGGGACAATAATGACACTTCCAAACAGTTTAAATAAATAAATACAAAGAGCTGTTACTTTTCTCTTTGCAGCAAACTGGTTTTGTTTATAGCCAACACATGAATAATTTAATCAAAAGTGATCCAAATTAAAGGAGGAAAACTACTTAGAGAGAAGGCAAACAAAGCTTGGGAACAAATTGCCTGAGGAGATCCCGGCAGCACTGATACCAATCCTAAAGCTTTACCAGCAAAACGAGGTGTCACTGACCCTTCCCCAGGGCAGAGGAGTTGAATTACAGCACTCACAAGCAATTCCCCTCCTTTGATCCTGTGATTTCCAGGTAACTTAGTAGCCAAGAAGAAATTCTGCCACAGCTCTGTGATATAGCCAAGAAATTACAGGTAGCTACAGGATTTAGCTGAAGCATTTCAGAACAGACACAGCACATACTCAGAGATCCCTGACATTGGGTCCCTCCTTCTCTTGCTTTAAGAACTACCCATTAAAAGCACACTTTCTGAAAGGAAGAGTCTGAGCCTGCACTGAGGAATAAGTGAAATGCAAACTGAACTTCTCTTGCCAAATTAAATGATGAGAGTAATTTCTTTAACAGAATCACACAGTCTGTAAAACGAGAGACATCAACCAACTCATTTAGTCTACGTTCCCATAGTTCATGGCTGATTCCTTCTCTAGGTGACCTAGACTCATTCCAACTATAAATGCACCACCAAAAAGATTTTTATCTCCTGCAAGTTAATCACAACCAAATATTTTGCTCTACAAACTCAATTTCTTTTCCCCTTTAATTTCCCCGTTTCTTTCTTTCCTACACATTTCAGTTAGTTTGCAAGCCAGGACTTGGAAGTGGACACAATGCCATTCACTGCATGCAGCTGTACAATAAACAGTGGAAAGAAAAGTAAGACAAGTTTTCAGGTGTGCAAATACTTGCAATTTCTACAACTTTATCAACTCCTATTAATGTGCTATCAAAGATTCCTTAAATGAGGAATTTTCTTCATAATGACTGTTAGGTACCAAGTATCTTCCATCTGTCACCTTTCTACCAGTGAGTGGCAAATGGAATTGAGGCTGGATTTTCAGAGGGATGGTTTCAGGGTCACGGCTGCCTTTACTCATCAGTACCCTGCATCCCTTTCTGTTCTTTTTCCCCAGATTTCTTGTATTTTGTCACTTTTGTACACAGGAGCTGCATTACATACAGGTTTTATTCTAAAAGAGTTTGTTGAGGTTGTTGGGATTTTTTCCTAAAATCATATGGAACTAAACATACTACCAGCAGGCTGACATAGATGACATTTTAAACAGAAAAATTGTTTATCTTTAATTCATGGAATTCACCAATCCCTCTAATCCTGAGTCAAAAATTCAGCAAAAAGTAGGAGTACACAAGGTATAGAAATTCAATGCCATTTTTTAGTACTGCCTCTGTCAGAATTCAGAAATAAGATCCATGTCTCAGGATTTCAGCAGCAGTTGTTCAAACTATCCTGTGCAAGAATGTCCCTGAAGAGGAAACGTCACTTGAACAGAAAGCCACAACTATTTAAAATGTAACTTGTGCAGGAAGACAATGGCAGAGAACGCTGCACTGATATGACAAACTCTAATTTTAAATACTGTGGGACACTTCATCCTGTTAAACTAGAGCTTAAATACAAATCAACTGCTCAGAAAAGTAGGGGGGGAAATGCTTAGATCAGAGGCCCATTTAACAGTACTGTGTTTCTGACTGAGTGGAAGAAGCAGAACTTTAGGAAACAGTGTAAGAACCAGGACATATTCAGAGACACCCAGAAACTTTCTGCTTACAGCTAATCAGTAATTTAAGGGCCTCCTTCAGCTAAACACCTTTATTGAAATTGTTTTTCATACCCACTACTAGACTCACTCTCCATGAAAACAATTAATAATTTTTTTTAGCGTATTTTTAATCTTGGCTTCCAAAAGATTGTAAAATTTACATTGAAAAAGTGCTTCTCTGCTTTGGTCATACGTGCAGCCTGACAATTTCACTGTATCTCCCAAATTTTTCTTTGTGATAAATGTAGATTGATTGATCATTCTGTATTCTTCACCATACTATGATGTCTGATTTGCAATTGCTAACACAATCCAGTTCCAGGATCTCTTTCTGAAATTTAGCAGTCCTAATCTCTTCCAGTTTTTTTGTAAGGAATTCCTCATTCTCAGCACCTTTACCACTCCTACATTCTTACATGGGTGTGCAGTGCTGCATACCATACTCCAAATGTGAATTAATGATGGCATTTCACAGTAATAATGATTATAATGCTTGGTGACAGTATATAGCTTTTACCCAGCTACATAATTAAGCTGTTATAGCCTCAGCCAATGTTACTAAGTATTCTGTAGATATGAAGCATGCTATGGCAATCCAAATTCAAAACTGATACAAGACAATGGCAAGCTTTAAACCTGGAGACACCTAAACTAACTGAGACATTTCTGGTATTTTTACCATTTCAGTTTAGATACAATAATGTTATTAAATTTCATAGGTTTAATTTTTAACATATTATCCACTAATTCCTTTTTCTGGGTAAATGCCCAGAGTGGAAATGGACTGATGAACAAATTAACTACATCATATTCCTAAATATACATCTGAAAGGGATATAACAGGCATAAATGTTTCTCAAAGCTTTCCGGTATTACTTTCACCCAAAGGTAAAGAAATTGTATCCAGAAGAACATTTTATCACCTACTCAGAAAAATGTTACCAGTGGTATCACTGAGTTAACCCATATTCATGTACTGGGTGCACAATGGAATTAACAGGAGCCAGCATGTCTTACTTGCAGCTGCTACTACCCTCTTTGTCCTGTTCTTTCCAGAGCAGAGAGCCTATGTAAATTCTGTTAATATTCCCCTAAACCCTTCAGGCTTTAGGTGTTTGTTCATTGTCTCTTCCATGGTCCTTCTCATTACCCCACACATGATAACCCAGGCTATGACACCAAACTGTCCCCATGATTACTAAAGGAGTATCAAGGTACTTTGAAATTTATTTGCTTGGTATTTATTCCATTACTTCAGAGTTGCACTTTGTTCATCTTACAGTTCTGACTAATTAAGGATTTCACTAGGGCACGGCCTGTCACAAAGGATGTGCATGCAGCTTGTCCCAGAGCCAGGCTCAGACTGACTGAGGATTCAAAACACCAGTACAACAGTATATTGATACTCTTTAAAATGCATGTGTCGTACTTGGGATGAGATGAACACAGCATTCTTCATGAACATTCGCCCTTCATGAATGTAACTGATCAGTGATCAAGCCACAGAGTAAGAGCTGGACTTCTTCTTAACATTTCAAGAGTATAAAAACAAACCCAGTCAGACTTCCAGAAATGAGACCAGAACTGCTGTTCAGGGTGGAGCATGCCAAATTTTAAATGGGCTGAGGAAATGATAGTTTAGTTTTAGCACCTGTTCAAGTGTAACATTATTTTATTTTGTTGCCAGTGTTGTAAACAGAACTATGGAACTCCTGCAATTCTTTCACCAATCTAAGCATCTGAAAGGAATATTCTTCCAGCATTAGCTCAGCTGATTTCCTATAAAGTCCATATCTATATAGCTAAGACCATTTCTCAGCAGCAAGGCTTTATAGTCCATTTTATATGTGTTCATTTGGAACAACAATTGCTAAAAAACCAATATTTTTTATCCTTCTTATAAGAAACACGTGGGACATTGGTGGTTTGATAAAAAACAATCAACCAAGCCCCACTCCTCAAACTTGCAGATAACTTCTCTCAAGGCTAGCAGAAAAATGGACCAGAGGCCAAGCAAAACATCATGACACAATGTGTACGTCTGCCTTGTTCGTGTGCTCAGCTATTTTAATCCTTCAGTGCATTTTGGAAGCCTTTAATCAGAGAAGTAGTAAACCATTTGAATTTTACAGTACATGGTAAGTGTAAATATTACCAGCTTAAACGATTTGAGTTTCCGTTCTTTGTATAAAATCTCTGTCTGAACATCTGTGCCTGCGAAGATTAAAGGGCTAAAAAGCCTGGAAATAGAAGACCTTTGTATTCACAAATCACTGAAGGGAGTTACAGTGCCTGGACAGCTTAACTGCCCCTTCAACCAACTCAGACCACATCTGAAGAAACCTTAACATTATTTGAATAGTCTAGAAAGTAAACAGCTCTGAAAAAAGGTTCAGAACAGTTTTTGTGCCAACAAAGCTTGAAGCTTCCCCTAAGTCTGGCTAATTTTTTCACACCAAGACCACCTCCATTGCACTCTGGGAGATTAGTGTTTTAAGGAAGAGGTTTCTTTCCACTCTTCTGTGAGACCAATAAGTGCTTTCAAGTAACTGACAGCTCACTCCTGACCTCACTATATCACAAATTGGGCTTCTTTATTTTAAAAGTATTCCCTCAGCATTCCCTGTCATTTGTGGCCTAGGTCACTAAGCTTATACTACCCTTGGCCTCCTCCAGGTCAACCATCTACAGCTGTGACAAAGTTGCTGCCACTCTGTTTATTTCTACACTTTGGAAAAATTCTTCGGGATCCACATTTTATTTTTTCTGTAATTGCCGTAACACCTCTCCAAATCTCTTGGTAAATCATCCACCCATCACTCCAGAAGCAAAGAAAACAAACTGTGATAAAATAGAAAGCAACATTCCCTAACAGAAGAACTCATCAGTGAATCCAAAAAGCTTCTCATCTTTATCATCACTCTCATCCAAAGCTTGGCCAGAACTAGCACGCAGAACTGCTCTGAAGGAAGACGAGAAACTTATCTATGACCCTTTAAGCTCACCTGCACTGGAATCCAACTGTAACTGTGACATTTTCATCTTTTCTTCCAGAAAAACACATAACTCCTGCTGTGAGCTTAAAGAAGTCAGTATTTTTTAATTTAATGATAAAAAAAAAAAGTTCAGAGGTCCATGATAAAGCAGGTTAAATAAAAACATTGGCCTTGATTTTTCAAAGAGTATATTCACATAAAATAATGTCTCCTTTCCCCAAACAAAGATTAATTTTATTTCCTAACCACTTTAATCCACAACATCAAGGACAGGGAATTAGTAACACTACAGAGATAGCAAGAAAACACTCTCAGCTGTTGTTCTAAATATTCTGTTGTACTAAAAGGCTAATTTTAAAGGGAAGCTCTTGTTGTGGTCTAAATCACGTCTCCTGTTTCCTAAGGAATACTGCATTGAGAAGAGTAACATCATCAGCTAGGAAGACTCTATTTTACCAAAGGTTGTGAAAGGAGCAGATCAATACCTGTACAGTTAAAGCCAAGCATCTGTGCTGAAGGCAAGCAGTTACATTGACCAGTGAAAAACTGCAAGGAAAATATGGACTCCCTCACAGTTTGAAGAGTTTTTTACAGGTGATGTGTATGAAATTACAACCATAATGGACAGCAGTTATCCTATAAACAAAACCATTCCCAGAAAAGAAAGGGTGGCACCAGGAACCATTTGTTGCACAGGAACAGCAGCAGCTGTGCACATGCACAGTGCCTTGGCCTCTCCAGTGTAATTTAGTTACACAGCCCAGCCAGGCAGAGCCCGGTGACTGCAGTGGCTCTGTCAGCAAGAGCTGAGTTCCAGCTCAGCAAATCCTGACAAGTTACACACTTGAGTCACTGCTGACTGTGGGGCAGAGCTTCCCCTTGCCTGGACTGCAAGGAAGAACACAGCCCTCCCTTCAAGCCTCTGCTCTGGAGCTTATTTAAAAGCAAGGTGGTGAGCAGCTGTGGTGGAGGTCCCAGAGTGCTCCTTACAACTTGTTAGGCTTTGGTCCTGGTGCCTGGCCAAGCTTAGATATCAACTACTTTGTCTTACTCCAGTTTCCTCCAGTGCTTCAAGGATATAGCAGACTTGCTTCATGCTTCACCCTGTACCCTTTTAGAGTCTGTTCAAGTAGCTGAACTTCTCAGACTGCTCACCATGACCAAATGGGAGATCTTGGCCACCTTCTCCTTCCCCCTGTTCCACTCTTTTCCCTCAGCTCTTGCTTCTCATCCTGGATGCTGTTCCTTATTTCTCTTGACTTAGCAGTGATGACCCCTCCACAAGGGTATTTGACTCCAACACAAGACGGGGAAAAAACAGCCAAAAAAACCTAAGCCAACAAATCCCAACACACATCCCAAAGCACATTAATCTCCAAATTCTATGAGGAGTATAGTCACATTCACTTGATAAATAGTTGCTTTTCATAGAAACATTGTGTGTCTGACAGAGATAACATCCAGTTTATTTCTTCTTTAATTTTGAGCCAGCAGAAAGAAATTACAAGGAGCCCAAAGAGGCTCAAAAATTTTAACAGTGTTGTACTGCCCCAATGAAAAACTTGTAAAAATAAATCTTGACACTGCTTCCATACAATAAAAATCAGTTTGTTAAGACACTGCACCCTGATTGAACTCAATACTCATCTACAACTGAGTGACAAAAAGACATGCATAAATTCAAAGCAATTTGAAATGTTGCTCCAATGCTCTTATTTAGTGCCATAACAGAAGCAAGATGTTGAAACAAAGCAATATTCATGTCAGAAATTTGATTTGGACAGACTTTGCTACTATTTATATTACCAGTTTTGCTAAAATGAGTAAGGCATAAATATAACTACAGCTTACTTTCCTAACACAGCAACATATAATTAATCAAAAATCCACCCAGGAGTGACTTCTGGAAAACTGGGAATACAGACTTCAATGGCTGTCTAGGAGAAGGATTGTTTATAGTTTAACCTTCAGTTCACCACACTATGACACTTATCAGATAAGGTTAAATCTCAATAAAATAAGCAAGGAAGGGAGAATAGAGAGCTTGACTACATCATGAGCAGCAGCAGAACTGTTCATATGTCCAGTAGGGAGGACAAGGCAAGCTAATTGGTCAAATAGTAAGAAAGATTACAGTTTATCCAGCTGCAGAGACCTTGGGTGATTTTAAAAGACAAGTGGCAATTATTTGGTTTCACATAACGTTTCCCCCTTTTATCCTATTATTGATGAGTATTTTGGCCTCACAGAATACACTTGATATTAGAAATAATATACTATGCATGAGGAATAAATAAGTTAGATTATTTTAAAAAAGCTCCAAGTAAAGAAGCTCAAAAGCTACTTCTACATAAAACTCAGGCAGCCATGTCTTTCTGGAACTAGAAAGTCTATACTGGTCAATTCTGACTGTATATGTCTGATGAGCTTCTAAGACTTTCACGCAAAAATAATAAAGTCTAAAAGCAGAAAAAAATTGCCCAATCAAACCTTTTTCCACAACTTTCCCATTTGGTTTTGTCATTTCCCCAAGTCTTAATTCCAATATGTGCACTTCTGTGCTATGGAAGTAATTTGGCTCATTCTTCCAGCTATCAGTCTCATGCTGTTATGCCAGAAACAGATTTTTGTGTGTGCATCTGAGGAAGCAACCTGCTGAGTTCTGCTCTTCCAGATTTTGTTGATGAAATTTGCCCTAAATTTAAAAAGCAAGCAAACAAACAAAAAATGCTGCTCCATAAGGTCAATTTCTTCCCTCATGTCAAGCTCCCAAACATGTCAGTAAGTCAAGAGTAGCCAAGTGGTGCTTTAAACAGTTCTAACACACTGAAGTGAAATAAAAAACTCCTACAAATAAGATCAAACTACAGATTTTTGTTGAAAAACCCACATTGTGTGAGCCTGAGAAACTAGTGTGATTTTAAACATGGATTTTTAAAAAATAGAAGAATTAAAAGATTAAAACCTGCCAAGATTTAAAACAAACAAACAAACAAACAAAATCCCCCCATAAAATAGTACCTCGGGATGTTTTTAAGTGTACTCAAGTCTTAAAAGAACATCTCAGCTGAACTGTAGGTGCCTAGACTTACAACTGGATTTCCATCACCTGCTCTGGGGATTGTCCTGGATGAATTTTACCTAGTTTTCCCAAAACCTTTAGTGTAAGAAAATATCTAGACTCTTTCAAAATATTTCAATGAATTACTCAGCCAAATACCCAAATCCAGTTCTCTGGTTTTATTTCCCTGTCTGTAGAGGCAAAATACCCCTATGCAGGGTGCACAACACAGATTCCATACACTCTCCAATACTGCAGGTTTGAGCATCAGTCATGCTTAGCTTAATGCCAAATAAACACACAGTAAGAATTGGGCTATGATCTAATGTTTCATTAGCCTTCAGCTCTAGATGATTTTCTGTACTATACCCTTTGAGTGTGTATAGGAAAGTTAGCAAACACCATTTTCATTATTCACTATTTTGTTAAAATTGTTCATCAAATCCCTTGTCCTGCTCCTCTCCCTTTCTTTCTTTCTGCACAACTGACCTCCTCTCCTATGGAAAGAACCCTGCCAAACAGCAGAGACATCCATCCAGAAATACACAGGAGATGTCAGCAAATATGTGTTGGGGTTACTGCAGGAAGAGAATAGAAAGAACTTCCAGAGCTCCAAAGCTGAGAACTCACACTCAGAAACATGTCTGACTTGGCCTTCAGAGTTACTAACAGCCTCTCTTGTCTGGAGCTTATAGGTGGGGCAGAAGGTTTGTGAAGAGTGTAATAAATACAGAGTTCCAGTCTAAACACAGCTTGGCATGAATAGAATCCTCTCCCGAAGGGTAAGAGCTGAGAATGACAGCCAGCCTTGGGGCTGTGAGATTGTCATTAGGAAACTTGTGCCTTGTTCTCATAAAAGGGAGTCTCTAAGGTGGTTACCATGCCCTAAAGTCCCTTTAACTAGTATAGAACACACTCCAGACCCGTGGCATTTCTCATTCAATTGGAAACAAAGAATCTGATTTTATCTAAATTAATTCCGGGGCTTCCCAGAATGAAGCAATTGTTTCTCTGAGTTACTCTATTTTAGTTAGTAGATTTATTCCCCCTAAGGCCATTTGGAAGTTGGACTGAAGCATCTCTCCACTGTCAGTGTTACAAAAGAATGTCTAATCAGACAGAGTACTGAAACCAGAGCAGCAGCCACGACCATCTCAACTGCACAACAAAAGAGAAGAGATGTAAGATAGGCAAAAATATTAAATTGTCCTGCAGTTTAGAATAGGACAGCTTGGAGAGCTTGCTGCAGGCTGGACTGTGCCAGTTTCAGACTGCATTATTACTGACCTCATTTAACTTGTCTCACAAATAGCTGCACAAGGAGTTAACAGGACTGCTGTGTGCTTCTGGAACTCTGACAATCAGACAGCTTCAGGTTTCTAGTCCATACCTATAAGGCTCTTGTCCAAATAACTTTTTACCCTAAAGACAGTGGCCCAGGCACACAAAAGAAAAGCAAACCCTGCAAACTTGCCTTTCATCTCCTTTTAACAGTATAGTTTTCAAAAAAACCTACAACTTGGATTATTATTTAAAAATCTGTAGTTAAAAGCAAACTTGGTTTTAAACAGGTTATTTGATACCTTCAATAATTAATTGGTTGTGTTTGAATACCAATAGATATGAGATACCAATAGATTTTAAGGTATGAGAACAACATTGATATGAAGTGAATGTGATGAGTGTGAAGAGACAGAACAGCATTCAAGGGGTTTTGCCTCAGGTCTGTGGCAGAATCAGCAACACCTGCACATTGTTCCTGATAAACATTTGTCCAACATATTCACAGAGACCTACATCATGGAAATTCTAAATATTATTCAGTCAGTATAATCTTCTTTACATCCTTACCATGACAAGCTTTTTCTAATGTCAAACCGATGTTTCCTTTGCCTCAGTTTAAATCTATTTCTTCTCATCTGCTCCACCAAACAGAAAAAACCAGTCTTCTTTTTAGGACTCAAAAGTATTTCAAGATGCTATCTGCCTCCAGCACCACTCTTGCAATTTTCAGAATAAATAATAAGAATTCGTTCAGACTTCCCTCAGAGGTAAGATTTTAAAATCTCTTAAAGATAATCCCTGCTGCTTTCTGTTTCTCTCCAGATTGTCCACTACTTTCCTGAAAAGCAGTGCAAAAACCCAAGGATTCCAGCCAAGATCTCACTAATGCTAAGCAGGATGGAAAGTGGCTGCAAGCCTTAGAGATGCCAATGTCTAAGATGAGTGAACCATCCACAGGAGCACAACAGGAAATTCCAGCAGTTTCCAGCTCCAATCTCTAGCAATTTGAATAGCAACAGAGTAGTTTGGGTCCAGCTTCTGTTTCAGACATTTCTATCTCTGCAAGAGAAGGAGCTGCCAATGAACAACTGGGTGGTTCTCTACTCTGTGTCTGCTCTCACTCACAGGAATTCTTCTTTCCATGCCTTGCAGGATGAAAATGCTCCAAAGCTTTAGTAAGTAGTTGTGCCCTATAATACTCCATGCAATTACTCAGCCAATTAACCATGAAGAGCCTCTTTCAACCACATACATATTTATTTAAAAAAAGAAAAAGAAACCAAAAAAACCCATATGCACAAACAGAAACCATTTTTTTCCCAGAAGTTTATTTTGATTGCATTGCTTTACACATCTTACTCTAATGTTTTCCCATTTACCTTTCACACAAAGTCTGAATGTTCCTAATGCTTACCTTTCTGTGTTCAATTGAAGGCTGTGGGATGACAAGCTGAAATCCCAGCACTGCTAGGGAACTGAGGAGTCTGAAAAGGCAAACAGTGAAACAGAACAGATAATTACCACTAATACAAACCACACATCTACAACATCTTAAAGGGCTTTTTCACACTGCAAGAAAAGATTTAAACATTTGAATACCATTGCTAACCAAAGCAGACTCACTAAAGTGTATGAAATGTTCGTATCAGATTCTGTTCACAGCGGGCTCATACCTGAACGTCCAGCTATAAAGCATAAGTGAACCAAATAGAATCCATTAATAGTATTTCACATAACTTCATGTTTAAATTTTAAAATTCCTGGCAGTGCATATTTTAACACCTCAGCATTCGGAGTCAAACAGACATATGCTTTGCAAGTTTTCTAAAATGCCAAGCAAGAATTCACCCATCTGTGGACCACATCTGCTTCCTCATTTTACAGATGAACACTCCACCTCCAGCACACGGGAAACAGAAAATAGGTTCTTCCCCAGCTGCCTAACTCTTGTGAAAATTGAATAACCTAATGGGCACAGAAGATGGGAAGTAGTGAACACAAGCCACCAGAGACTCAGGATAAGCAGCCAAGCATCACCCCAGTCCCCACATCTTCAGTCTGAGAGGAGTCATAATGGGAACCAAGCCCAAACAAACTGCTCTGTCAAGCCTCACCACTGTAGCGACTCCTAGGAGCCTGTTACAACTTAGGCACAGTTAGCTCAGTCTTTTGTTTGCTATAATTTGCAACAGAGACTGGTTTGTCTCCTTCTAACGAGCCCCTTCACCAGAAAACATAGACAGGTATGGCAAATAGGACCAAGGTATCTTTATTTGTGCCAGGAATTGATTTTTCAGTCTACAAAGAGTATGTTTCAGACCCAATATAAGGGGGAAAGCTGCTAATGATTTGCTGAATTTCAGTGCAGAAGTAAAACTGATGGATTTGGATACAAAAGACATCTGCAAACTAATGGACTAGACAAAATCCAGCTGCATTTCCTATTCACAGCTCCTTCCTTTACTCCCTACCCAGCAACCCTTTAAACATTTCTTATTGTTTCAGATATTTTCTGAGACAGACCTCCTAAAGAGAAAGGTTTTTTTTTTTTAATACTAAGCATTTAATTACCACCAATACAAATTTTCTTCTGCTAGGGAAAATGTTTGTCTTGTGTTTTCTGTGTTTGTCCTTGCTAATACACTGCAAAAGGAACCATTAGGTAAGTACTGACTGCACCTGGCCTATCATCACCTCACCATCTATGCCCCTCTCTATCAAAGCAATAAAGCAGTAAAAGGCTAGAAAAAGCCATCACTTCTTTACTGCCCCGTCAATTTAGGAAAATAAAAACAGAAGCCCTTTAAAAAGTGTGTTAGAAGGAAGTCTGATATTTAACAAAGCTCTATCATTTGTGATAAAACAAAATACAGAGGAAGTGGCTGAAATCAGAGCCAGTAAGACGCTATAAAGAAATCACAGCAGGAATCAAAACATGCAGCTGAACAGGGCCCAATCACACAGTGGTACATGGAAGCCAAAGACACAAATGAATAAACTAATTTGCAAATTGCACCTGGAATCAAAGGCATAAACAGAACTCAGACCTCCAAACTGCAAAATTACAGCATCGAGTTTGTCTGCAGCTCACCTGCCTATCTCTTTTCTAAGTGCTTAAGTGATCTCCCAACTCTTCTCAATGAAAAATGACAAGCATCTAAGTAGGTGGAGTGCAGTGTCTGACAGGCCCAGCCTACATCCTCTGCAAATTATATTAAACTTCCTATTTATTATCTTCCTGTCCACCTCTGCTCCCTTACGGCTTCTGCTCCCTATAATCCCTCAGAGCATGTGAAAGAAAGTTCAGACTTTCCATAAGGAAATGAATGCTTTCATCCTCAACAGGACAGGATTTTTCTGATCAGTCTGGCAGTCTACAGATTTCCATGTGCAAATTCTTCTGAAATCATACACAAGGTTGTGAGTTCTGAGCTGAATGAGAACTGTAATCTTCAAAGCAAATTACTTACCAGATTAAAGTTTTCAGTTCTAAAATGCAAACTTTTAGTAGATGTGTGATTACTCTGTGCCAGGCTTTTCCTGACCATTCTTTAAGGAGGTTGCACTGCAATCACCATCTGTATGTATATGGCTCAAGGACAATAAAGATGGATTTTAAATTTGCTTCTGTATCTGCAATTGGATCTGTCAGAAACAATGGTATCGGGCTACTATTTCAAGCACACAGGAAATTTGCCAAGAATACTTAAGATATCCTGAGGTAAGCCCCTAGCTTCAAAACAGTGTGTGGCAATTTAATTTTTTTAATGTTATTTCCCTCAGCAGCTTGCTTTGGCTAACTTCTCTGGACTAGGCCTTTTTATTTGTCATGCGTGACTAACTTTAAGCCTCCCAAGCTACAAAAATAGGCTTCTCCAGTTTCAGTGGGCTTGGTTCAGGTATTCTCACAGTGGTGCAGAAAAGCCAAAAAGAACAAGTGCTTCTCAAAATAAGGCAAAACTTTTCAAGTACACCTGAACAGGTGATTGGTGGCTGTATAACTCAGGCCTCCAAGGAGCCCCTGCTCCCACAGTTAAGGCACTGTTTGGAGCCAAGCATCCAGTTTGAAGCACAGTCAGACTTTAAACTGTCTCACTTCCTCTTACTGGCAACACCAATTGCCAGTACTATAAAAGACATAAAATATAAATATAAGAATAAATATAAACAACTGGGGAAGAGGGGAAGGCACAAGCATAGAGCAAAGCAATATTAGGTCTGTTGTAGGAGTAGCATGAAGAATTTTGCAATTTAACAGCTCATTTAAGAACACCTCTCAGAGTTCTTCCTAGTCAGTGCAGTGAGTTAGCTCTGATGAATAAAGCCAGAAGATACCAAAGCAGATCTCTCACATGTTGCTGTCCCTTAGTAGCTACATTTTATGGAGGAATATTATGGCCAAGTGTGGATTGTCCACATACAGGTGATCAGTATTGACTAGTGCAGTATGGCTCCTGTCTCGAATTTCCAGCTTCCTCCCAAATCTGCTGAAGAGCCCAAGTCTGGGACAGCTTGGGAGGAGCTATGCAGGTCATCTTTCAGCTGGAAAGATAACACTGGTAGTGTCAGTAATGTGTGACAGATCCATTTCATTGGAAAATCTGCCCTGGCACATTAGGACAGTGCGGAAATTGCCATTCAGATATTGATGTCTCAAAGTCAGGAGAAGCCAGGTTGGAGCAGAGGGGTTACAGTCACTCCATCCCAAAGGCAGAGCCCTCCCCTGTCATTCTCTGCAGGAGGAGATCAGCCTGTGTTTGTTTGTGTGGCATCAGGGCTGCCTGCCTGCTCTGAATCTGCTCGCCCAAGGACAGGACAGAACCAGACAGACCAGCTTAGAAACAGCTGAATGTTTCCTTTGTTAGGAAAGCTCTTTGAAAGGTCTTTCCTATGTTTGCCCACTGGCAAACTGTTTCAGGAATGTGTAAGACAAATCCGTGAATGAATTGCAGCACAGGTACTAAAACATGTAAATCAGCAATTTAAGCCCAGTGACTGTAATTGTACAGCCTCATCAAAACACACAGGAATTTTCCAGTAATATGGAGCATCACACTGGCACACACTGACAGATGCTCTAAGCATGAACAAACACTGAGAACTTTCTTTTTTCACTATCACCAAAGAATGCTATGTCTGGTATGCATATACTTGAGTATTTGGTCTTGGGACAAGATTTCTATTTACCCTCCTACGATACAGACACTTTTAATAGCAGAGGAAGAGACCACCAAATGGAAATTTACTGCAGTGTGTTAAGAGCATGTTAAGTAAGATTTTTAAACGTTTTATTGCATCACTTACCTCAAAGAAACTATTAAACTGTCTACCATGATCTTTTAATGCAAGGTATCTTGAAGTGAAAAATACCTCTTCACTGTGGTACAGCACAATGACAATCACACACAAATCCTACAAAAAGGAAGGAGAAAAACAATTAACACTGCTTATTCTGTATTTTCCAGGATACAGACCTACATTAGTCATCTCTACTTCAATTCTTGGGACTTCACAGCAGTTCACAGTGAATATCCAGTGTATGTTACAGGAATAAACTGTATTAAACACACCATTTTTTTGCAACAGGATTTCAATATTACTAAAGTGCTCTGCAGAAACACTGTGCAATGCAAAATCTTGGTTTGATTCCCAAGAAGGCAAATCTGATGATAGACTTACTTGCCTTTTTAACTTGCATTCCTGGTACGTCATCTGGTATAAAATAAAGCTAACAACCTTATTTAAAGTCTTGTGTTAATAAAATTCAAAGAACTGAAACTAGCTTACCAACTTCTAATGTACAGTAATATTATTAATACTCTGCATTTTGTGAGCAATGCAAGGATGACTCTGTGAGTGCTTACAGGTTGCAGAAAAAGCCTGAAGAGTACTGTTGTTTCCTCTAATACCAATGGAAAACCTACTCACAATGAGGTTAAATGCCTTGCCCACAATCAAGGAAGAAATCAGAAGTTAAACAGCATTATAGACATAAATTTAACTGATCCTTATTTCTAAGTACTATCAGTGCATCACCACTACCGTGAACACACAGAAACCCTACCAGCCCTTGGGAGGATTACCCAAGCACATTTTCATTTGTTTGTAAATAATCTTAAATGTTCAGACACCTGGGAAGTCCTTATTTTAGTAAATTTGTAATCATATCTTGAGCATCTAAAATGCACCAGAATTTTCAGGTGGGAAAGAGATCCTTGCAGTAAGGAACTACAGCATAAATCAGAAGGGCTGGTGGGAAAGTGGCAAGGAGGGAGGAAAAGAGGAAATAAAACACTATTAAAACTCAACCTAAAACTATACATTTCAAAACTTGGTCAATCGCTGTCTGTATCTTTCCCTTTACAAGTGGTTATGTGTTGAAATGCAGTGGAGTGAAGAGAAACAAGAGAACATTGCTGTTCACAGATAAAGAACTCTCAATTTCTGTCAGACAGCCAGATCATTGAAAACTGCCTAGAATGGGACAGGACTGACAAGAATGTAAGAAATGTGCAGTTAGATAAAGTACAGATCCTGCTGCTAGGAAAATGCAGATTGTTTGCAGGTAACTGGACAGGTTAAATATTCCCCACCCTCTCCTAAAAATCAAACAACAATAAATTTGGGTTAGGAGATCCCAAAGCACTTGTAATATCTTCAAAAGAGAATTCCACAATTGATTAATGATTTGAGTGTTTAGTTTTTTAAATGGAAGACATTAAAAGCTGAGTACTTGGGAAAGTATCACGACAAAAGCTCTGTATGTAAAGTTTTGAGTTAGTCCTGAGAAAGAAAGCACTAAGGCTGAGCTGAACTTCAGCCTCTCCTGCAGTTTCACAGTTGTCAGTAGATCTAAGAGGTTTTCTCAAACTTACTCATCATTTTCACTACTTAACTGTAAAATTGGCTTGTTATAAGATGGGAAGCACTTCTGAAAACAGATTTTTAGTCTAGATCTACAACACTTCACACCGTTTGAGATTTTGGCACATTCAGTAAAAGCTGCATGCCTTTAAACGTTAGGCACACATCCAGCACCACCACCAGGCATTCTGAGGGATCCCCTAACACAGGACTTACTAATTCTGAGCTGAAAAGGAAAATCTCACTGCCTACAACCTGACTCAATTACAAGCATACTGAGGCAATAGTTGTTCATATCACTATTGAAGATGGAGGATCTGCCTTTCATCCAACAACCTTGCATCAAGTGACACAGTCTCAAAAGAACACTGCTAAAAAAACACCAAAAAAGCAGTGTACACTCCACTAATCCCTTCTATAAACTGCACCTCGTTGGAGAAACAGGAAAGATAATATGATAGATCTAGTTTTGCAAAGAAACAAGAGAAGGACCCTGAGTTTTTCTGGAGACTGTTCTTAAAAAGGGTGCCTAAAGTCCATGCATATGTTTTCAATTTTTTTCAGTTCATTTGTATCTTCATTGTCAATGGCAGGTTGCATTATTAACTCTGCTTTCAACTCATTTCAATGCCTTTTTCAAAACACCTCTTACTGCAACTCATAGATGCATTTCCTTTGAAGTATCATTTGTAGCACATAGTGTAAAAACTGCTAAATATTTAAGTGACTTTAAGAGCTCGTTTTGCAGATTATTTAAGAGCTTAGGTGCTTACAGCCTACTGAAAGGCACGTCATTTTGGCAGTGGTGTCTTTGATATGAAAATGTGAAAACGTGACAATCATTTTCCCTCCAGAAGATCCAGAGCAAAATGAATAACTGAAATGGCTACACAGTTAACACTGGGATTGAATAACATGAATTTGGCAGGGAAACTTTCAAAAGCCTGATGAGGTGTACTTGTGCTCGGTCAGTCTTGCATTGTAAAAGTCAAATTGCCTTCCCAGAAGGGACTTAAAAGCATTATAGACCTTTCTAGCAAAAAACTCTCTAGTAGCCCTGCATACAGCAGAATAGATATTAATTTTTTAACTGGAACAACCCACACTCTTTTACCTCACAGAGTCAGCAAGACTTTCTCTGCTGCATTAAAATATTTGACATTTCAGCAGTCTTCCCTATTTCACTTCCAAGCTGGTTGAAAACAAAATCAACCTGTGAAACTGGGTGGAAGAAAAAAAAAACAAAAAACCCAGACCTCCCAGCAAACCAATCAGTCAAACCAATCAATCCACCCCACAGCATGGGACAGAGTACAAACTTCTCCAGAACTACAGACGACAATCAAAGGAAGAGGTGTTTCATTGCATATAATCAAATGTGCGTTGGGTCAGAAATTATTAAAGGAGACTGCTTAAAGTCTCCTCCCCTTTCACACTGCATATGAGTGGTTTTAACACCCTCCAAGTGCTGCTGCCAGTCTCTGCAGTTACCCTACCAAGCAATGGGCCAGTCACAGCCATCCCTTAACTTGGTGTTTACTGACATTTACCCACACCCTTTCTCACATGAGAAAATAAAAATACTATTTTGCAATGGAGATTTCAAAAAAGGAGTGGGGATGGATAATGGCAGAAGAAAAATTCTAATAGGCTTATAGGCAATCACAGAAATTTGCTGATAAGGAGGAAAAAAGATTTCTCAAAGAGTTAAATGACACAATACACAGAATTATGTGGGCAGACACCACAGATACTGCAGAAAGTTAAGAAAAGAAGAAGGAAGTTCTTCTGGGAAGTCAAAGGTAAGAGTTACCCTTTGGCTAATTAACTTCAAGAAACGTCTTCCTACTAAGAGGTTTGAAATTTCACAGAGAGCCAACCTTATCCTAACCTCTTAATTATCATGGGACCACTCACATGTGGCTTTCCATGTGACTGTACCCTTTGTGTATTGTGAGTGGATGGTATTTCACTGCCATGAATTCCTATGTCATTTTAGCATCAATCTATAGTTCTTGTAAATCCTGTCAACACACATCCATCCATCTGCATCTATGTATTAACCGTAACAGAAATTCCTGAACACGTGCATGTGTGCAGTACCTACTTAACAATCCAGGACCCTCTATCATAACTCACAACAGGAATGTAAGATTTATCATATAGAAGCATATGTTAACTCAACCAAGTTCAGAAGTGCTCTGAGCTTTTAGCCTCTTCTACCTTGTGACTTATATATATATGAAGCCAACTTCAATTTCCTTCAGCATTTATCTTGTGTCTTGCCAGCTATTGACAATGGCAACTTGAGGCAGCTATAAAAGTTGAGCATTGTTCCAAAGTCATGTTTCCACTGATTGGAAAAGTTCTATTTTTGTTTTTTGTTTGTTTGTTTGTTTTGGGGGTAATGGGATGTAATAATAAAGAATAACTAGAAACTATAAAGAGAATATTACACCCTTTAAGACTGCCTTTGAATCTGTTGCCTTGCACACTGGTAAAGTATATTGTATCTGTTGGTTTAGTTGTTCAAATCTATTAAATCATGTTCAGTGCAAGTCCTTTGGATTGCATCCAAAATTTACTACATTCACAGGACTTTGATAAAGCACTCACAGTTTGCCAGGTTTATCTAGCTACATAATTTGTGCATACATCCAACAGCTTGAACTGCAGCTGTTGACACCTACAACCAGAGTTTTAATCTCTTCAAATATTCATTAACGACATTAAAACATACACTTGTCTCTGAAAGCTGCATAAAAGAGAAATCTAGCATTAGATCTGATGAAAAGTTCTGATACTTACATGGAGAAAACATTTTATTAAAACAAAAACGTCACGTTACTCCACCCAACCCTGCAGGTACCTTTCTTTTTTATTTGAAATGCCTTGAGAACTTTCAGGTTCTCCTTCTGGGCGTGCCCCGAGCTGCTGCAGTCCAAGAAAGCTCAGTGCCCGATTCCAATGTAAGCTTGCTCAAGATCCAGTTTTCATTTCTTTGCCTAAAATCGCACACGCAGGGAGTGCAGTTTGTGCTCCACAAACACCAGCACACCCCGAGCTGTGCCCAAGGCTGTTGCTCACAGCCCTACCCGGTTGTGGCACTGGGGCCGGCTGTGGCTGTGGCTGAGCTGGCTGTGGCTGGGGTTGTGTTTGGGGCTCAGTGTGGCTGAGCTGAGCTGGCTGTGGCTGTGGCTCGGTGTGGCTGTGCCTGAGCTGGCTGTGGCTGGGGTTGTGTTTGGGGCTCAGTGTGGCTGTGCCTGAGCTGCCTGTGGCTGGGGTTGTGTTTGGGGCTCAGTGTGGCTGAGCTGAGCTGGCTGTGGCTGTGGCTGTGGCTGTGGCTGAGCTGGCTGAGACTGTGGCTGGGGCTCCATGTGGCTGTGGCTGAGCTGGCTGTGGCTGTGGCTGTGCCTGAGCTGCCTGTGGCTGTGGCTGTGGCTGCGGCTGTGTGACTCAGCGGAGGCCGGTCCGGGCGGTGATCGCGGCACTCCCGGGATTTGGGCACTCCCGGGCTTTGGGCACTCCTGGGATTTGGGCCAGAACAGGTGGGACAGACCTGCTGGACATTGAGGTAGGCCTTTCAGATGAGAGCAGATCTGCTCAGTCTCTGCACACTTGTCCCATGTAAGGTCTTTCCAGGTTGTTCTTCACTGGTTATCCAGAACAGCTATGACAAGAGTTGAAATTCCTTAAACCAGTGAATGGTGACAAGCTGGTGTCAAGATTCCTACAGTGCCTCTTTAGACAGAGAAGGGAAGGTCTAAACCATGTGGTTGCTAAGTGCAGTTTTAAAATTAATTCCAAGGATTTGGCCAAAATTGCACAACCTACCACTTTGAAATCTTGAAATGGACTTAAGACAGTTGTCAATTTGGAGAGTCATATGATCTCAATTTTACGATTTGTGTTATGTTTTACATAATTCTTCTTTGCTTGGAAACTGCACATGAGAACTTTACATTCAGTAAGCTTTTGTGTGAATTATCTAATACTTTCAAAAGGTAAAAAAGGGGATACAATCATACTAACAATGACAATTTTGGTGCAGCCTGAATCTTGAGAAACTATCATTCATCTGGGTTATTATTTCAAAGATGTAAAAAAGAACAACTCATTCAGTTCTTCTGACATTCGATTTTGTGTTTTCTGGATTCTCTTTAAAGTTTGGTATGTCTGAACTCCACATCAACTACCTTTACAGAGTCTGGTGATTGTAAATAATGTCAGAATTACCGATCAATTTAACACTGCTATTCCAGTGTGTCTTCTTTGCAATTCAACTGGGTGTCAATTAGCTAACTATATGTCATATCTTATACCACAACAATATGCTTTAATTGCTTATCAGACCTATGGTCTTAAACCCATATTTAAGCCAATTATTGAATTTAAGAAGTATTTAGTAAATTTTAGACCAGGCTCATTATTGCAGTCATCCCACTTTTTATGATATTTTCTATTACTAGAGTGCATTCAGCAAATACAAATTCAGTGTTGTGAACAAAGATTAAGAAAAATAAAAGAAACAAATCCTACTACTCAAATTTGACTGCAGCTCATGACCTATAAGCAAATACTTTCCTGCTTCTCTCCTTTACTTACAAGATTTATGTCACAACTCTTGTATGATCTTAAATCATATATTCTTCAAGAAAGATGGAAGCAAATTGTTTGAATATGGCACCCTCCAGCATAACAATATTTTTAAAAACCAAAATTTCATGTTGTGAATGGATATTTTGGGCAATTGTGTGTATGGTCACTGTTGGATTCCGCCACCTTTGCCTCCTAGATTTTCAGAGAACAATTAAATATTACAGGGTCGGATGCCAAGTAACGGGGTTACACAGTTCTTCCACTGAAATGCAGACAAAAGAGCTGAACTCGTTCCCGGAGAAGTGAAAGATTTTCAGAATTAAAGCTGTAGAAACGGGACTGAAATGACTGAGTCCCCCAGGGTGGGTGTTTCAGTGCGGGTTTGCGGTGCCCGGGGCAGCGGCACGGGCTCTGTGTAAATGTGGCTGAACATTCCCTTTGCCCACAGACCCACTGACACTCATTGCACACACGGCCATTGAGAGCTCCCTGCTGCACACTTAGCCAACCCAGAGACCTGAAGGGTTCTAGGAGCTTCAGCATTTGAAAACTATGAAAGGTGCTACTTATCACAGCTCTACATATAAGAAATCATTACCTCTTTTAACAGAACATATTCTGTGTCTTTTAATAAATTTCCCTTTTCTTTTAAAGAACTTTTTTTGCTACAATCTGAATCTTCTAAACCAAAGAGGTAGAAGGGGCTGAACATGTAAGAGGGAGGGAGAGATTACAGGTTAAAAATGCTTTTCATTCAACAATTTTTTTCTTAATCATTCCATAATCCTTATGAACATTTCTCTGATTACTGATGTAGAAAGATATGGAAAAAATAACACTGAGCAGCCTAAAAAGTCAGGTAGAAATACCTGAAATCTCTATAAGCATTGATACAAAATAGGTGAATCCCTCATTTTTATGACAAGCAAGAGAAACAAATCTGTGTGAACACTGCTATGATTGAACATAAACAGTTTTGACTATAAAATGAGCAGTAATAGAACAGTTTGCAACAAGTTCCTGTTCTAAATATTTTTCTGCCAGGTGTAAGTAGGTGGAGTGGTGCTTTGGTCTTGTTTGTTTTGAGCCCCACTCCATTTTGTGGAAAGTCAGGTAAAACTCTGTTGTGACTGGTAGTTAGAATGCCCTGGATGGAAATAACTGAGAAAAGGATTATAAATGAAATGTCAGCCTGCAAGTCTATTTATTTGGTAGAAGTCTTAATGATACTGATATTGTAAGGCATATAATTGCATTCCAGAACAGCTAGGAATAACAGAAATTTCTTACAGCCTCTGTTAGCCATACTAATTTCTTTACCTGTAAATATGTCAGAGAAAATTAACTTCTCTTATGCTCTTTTCAGGACTTGCTTAATGAAGGCCATTTTCAGAACTGAAGAAAGGTTGAAAGTTCACAGCTTTTGCTAGTCTATCTTGAAAACACTGGCCCCCAACAGCATTTAACTGGTGTTTCTGAGGACCTACTGTCTTTTGCATGAAAACCAAGGAGCCACCAGCCTCACTCAGAGAGTTGTAACACACCCTTTTTAAAAAGGTCATAGAAAACAAATATTTCAGCAAAGCTAATTGAAGGCACATGTACAAGGAAAGTAAAACACAACATATTTCAGGAGTATAATCAGCTATTTCTTAGTAATGCAGCTGGGTGTCTCCCCTCTCATTATGTAAAAATCATTTATATTACATAATCATTGTGAAGTTAGAAGATACCTTCATTTTGCAAACAGGAAACATGATTTTCACCCATCTGTTTAATAAGAATACCTGTCTGGCAGACACAAGTCTTTTTATTTTTCACTTTTTTAAACTGCTTCCCTTGAGAATGGTGTTCAAGAAACATTGGAAATGCATGCCTAAGCATCAGTATCCTCCATGCAGTAAAAGAAAGAACAAAATATAGGAAGCTGTGCCTCAGAGAATAACTTCTAAAGTATTAGGCAACATTCAACATAATTTACAGGTGAAGAACAAGTGTTCCTGCTGCTAATGTACCCTCTGAAAGAAACATTTCATTTACTGGTAAATAGATGTGTGTGTCATTAGCCTACCACAATTAACTCTCTGCATTGCTCCAACACAAACAGAAAAACTGATGTGAACCACCCTTTGCATAAATTAGAGCTGGTTCACAATAATAGGATAGTAAAAAGAATCAGCAATTCCTCTGTGAAGTCACAGAAACATTTCTAACAGTATAAAAATCCTGAACTTCATAGCTGTGATTTCCTAAGGAAGAAATTAAGCAGTAGAGGAAGGCTTAAATATATCACAGTCCTCATATTTTTTTTCCTCTATCAAGCTATTACCTGAACATGTACAATCTCAAAATACTAATTTGTACAAAGTTCCTTCTGTTCTATTGGCGTGATTTCTGAGGTGTTGTGGCACCAGTGTCAGAAAACAACATGCAGGACACTATGAGATGTGGACTTGCAATCTCTGCCTGCTTACTCAGAAATAAAATATTTTCTTTGGAGTATCAGTGGGAACCATCTCTCTGCATAAGTAATACCTCCAAACAACAATGCTTTCTGGGAATATTCCTACATTATCCACAGCACACAAGGATAGAAGTGTTTCAGTACAGGGACATTGCAAAAGTCAGACCAAACCACTTTTAAACTTGTTAGCCAGCCTCTCATGGCTAAGCTAAGCCTCCTTACTCCTTGGAAGAGATCACTTTGCATCTTCCAGTTACCAGAGAAATCACAGACTTGTCAAGAATGACTAGGCATTTTTCTTCTGGGTAGCTATTCATAGCCACTATCATCAGAGATGTTTAATTTTCTAAAGTTAAACTCTATGCAGAGGAACAGTTACTAACTGGAACATGTACCTATAAATACAGCACAGGCATCCTATTGAAATTAGCAGTAATATCCCTGGGATTCAATTTCAAACTTCAACTACAGTGACTCCAAGGGCTTCTGTAGCATTATTCTTGATGTACTAAACTACAAATGGGATAAAAACCATTTCTGGGGAACTTCAGAGATTTCCCCGCCTGTCATGCTCTCTGCCTTGGGTTGGGCACTGAAGAAAGGCTGTCATTCCCTCAAGCCTGAATGGGTCTTTAACACAGAAGAACAATTAGGGGAAAAGAACCCAAACAAACCCAAACCTATTTGTTAGTACAGGTAAAAGCAAGGCAACTCCGTGTCAGTTTATTAGTCCATATACTTAGAAATAAAATACATTTACAAACGGATATGCCAGGCCACAGCCCAACAAGTCTCTCTCCCCTGCAGTTTGGCAGCAAAGGAACAATGTCTTGGTAGACCAAGGACTATCCCCAGTGTTTCAGGGCAGGGCTGCACTGCAGACCACTGGCTCCTGTACTTTCTCTAATGGAGATTAGTGTGGGCACACATCCCAAAATAACTCATCAAATAATCCTTTTCTGCACCAGTTTTCAAGGACAAGTGTTTTAACGTTCATTTCAATACCACCAAAACTGGAAGGAAAACCACCACAGGTACCCCTTGATGCACATTTTGTACTAACAAATGTCCAACAAAAAGTGACCGAGGCTTTCGTAATAGACTCTAAACATGATGAAAGTCCTCTTCCCTTCAGTCCTCTTCTGCAGTCAGCAAACTGCTTTATTTTGGCAAAAAAAAGGAGATTTCTCCTTTCTATCATGCAATTCCTACATGACTTGGGCTTCACTGCAATCAGTGACCTGTTAGTGCTCAGGTGACAGCAGTGTTGCAACTCAGTTGTCACGAAAAAGCTGAGCACCAGCTTGAATGTACTGGGGCATGGAGGGGCAGAGGCACACTGAACATTCAAACAACACTTTGTCCTCGTGCATTTGGGATGATTTGGGCACTAAACCCTTGCTAAATAGCTTCAGTACATGAGAGCAACACAAGGCTTCAACTGACCAGAGGCCAGATACAAGGATGTAGAACATCTCAGGCACCCCTGTGGGAATATATTTTAGGGACCACTGAAAATTAAATGACATATGTCCAAAATAAACAGTGCTGAACTTATTATGGCACCCTGGTAACTGCTGAACATGCCTTTGCTCAATAAAGCATAAAAAAATCAACTGTTCACATCAAGGAAATGTTATATACCTAATAGCAAGGCTTAGATGTTTAATTCTTTAAGAGGAAGTACAGAAAACTGCTAGATCATGGACAGAAAAACAGTTCACCATGTAGCTTATACATCTTCATTGTGCTTTTCAGAGTCTAGGCTCCTGAAGCATCTTGAAATAAATGAGTTGTGCAAGGTTGCCTAAATTACTTTATTATTAAATAATATTATAAGAATGATGAGATTCTAATTTATTTCTGATTAAAATTCTCTCTGATGTGAGGCTCCCCACATACTGGTACAGAAATGCAACAATGGAATGTGAAGATTTATTGTTTTCTTTCATGTTTCTACATAATGATGAATAATAGGTCTAATGAGAGATCTTGCAAGAGCACTGTGAAATTAAGTATTTTTTTCATAATTTTGAAATAGAATACCAGGGAACTTCAACCCAACATGAAACAATAAACTATCAATGGATCTCTGACAGCCAACTGGAAGGATGGCAGTGAGTTACCTTGTACATCTTTTGCAAATATTAAATTCTACATGCAAGTAAATGTAGAGATAACTCAGAGAACACACTGAAGAGCTGTTCCACAGAGGTCTATTTAACTTTCATCCACAGTAAAATTTAGATGAGGTCTCCAGCACAACAACACAGACATTCAATATGTTTATCTGCTGGGCTTGATATATATAGAATCTTACAAATAGTTCAGTTCCAAAACTGGACTGGCAACAAAGAGAGTGGCATCAGATGCTAATTGTGCTGCCAAGCCTTTACCACTTAAAGGGGTACATTTGCAGAGGTGTATCTCTTTTCTATAGGAAGATGATGTTAATGGAGAAAAAAGGGAAAACACTAAGTTACTAAGCTTTAATTAGTAAAGATGACAACAACGCTATCATTGTGTCTTTTCAAGAAAGAGAAATTAAGATTCAGCATGATTAGTCACAGCAGAAGAAATGTAAAATCCCTATGTTTAGAAACAATTTACAGTTTCAATACTACCTCGAAGACTGATGTCACTGGATATAATTTTCCTGAAGTTCTTATTTGGTTCAGGTTGCAGAAATATCCTAATGCTTGTATCAATCATACCTCCATGTGGTGAACCCTTCAGCCTCCTGCATTTTAAAGCTGAACTGCAAGATCCTTTAAGTGTTAGGAGACAGAGCTGTTTATTCTTATCCTGTCAGCTTGAAAGGGATTTTAGACATCCTACAAATCTTGCCTTGCTGCTATGCCTCATGTGCTCTGGTGGTCTAGATGACAGTTAGTATTTCAGTCCATTTAATGTAAACTGCATGAACTGTTTCACTCCTACAGGAGATACCAGTCCTTGACACAAAACCACAAAGATAATCATACATTCAAGGAATTCTGAGCTATCATTCACTGAGCAGGGAAGTTGAAACCTTTCAGCAGCTGCAGATTAAAATCTCCCTATTAGGAAATTTATTTGGAAGGAAATTTTGGAAGATGCCATCCAGTGACCTCTAAAGAAGAATGAGTTTATGGTTGACAGGTAAAAGACCCAACCTTGCAGAATCACCAACAGCCCTTGTCACCTTTGCCTAGTAACATTATTCAAAAAACCTAAACAAGTCAAGAAGATGCCTTTTTGACTTCCAGTCACCCTTTCCAGGTCAGGTTCTAGTCTTGAGTTTTTCTCAGCCTATGAGTGAACTCAATACTGCTTCAAATAGAGGTTTGCTTAGAGAGTAGGAGTAAGAAATTATTGTAGTCTGACTTTAAAAATACTGAATCAACTTTGCTACTTGAAAAGTCATTCACCAAAGCTAATGCACACAAGTACCCACTCTTATATCTGCAAAAGCCAGAAGGGTTGGAGAGAAAAAACAGGAAGAAATACCATTCTTCCCTATAATTCCTGCATGGGCTTGCAGAGGAAGGTAGATTAAAGAAAACCCCTTTTTAACAAAACGGTGGAAACCATCACTACAGTTAGTCACCACATAGTAAAGAGGTGACTCCCTCCTGCCTCCCCATTTAGCCATACACTTCTCTATTCACAGTAAGGCAGCCCTAACATACTTGCAACACAGCAGTTTGAGCAGAATTATTATACTTACGTGAGTGAGACCCTGGACCTCACAGCCTAAAAACATACCCAGATGAGGAGGATACCAAGAGGGGGAAGTGTGACTACCATGATGCAGGTCCACTCCCTGACAGCATATCCAGCCTTTTGGCTCTATCTACAGACACTGACATTTCAGATTAAGGTATTATTTTCTCTCTGTATATAACAAAAGTTTAATACATAAGCATCTTTGCTCACTATCTCTCTTAATCAGATGCAGTTTAGAGACTGTACTTCACAGTGGTAGTTTCTGAGTTGGCAGCTGTGCAAGTCACAATGAAGTCACTTCTCTCTCCTGACCACAGTAAGAGCCAAATCTAATTCAGTGTTTCAAAGTCATCTACAATCCAGAAATTTCTGCCACCATTATACCAAGTTTTGGGACTTTCATAACCACTCCCGCTCAAGAAAAGCTACTCAAGTGGCTGGGATTTGGCCTAAGCAAAGTGAATAGGGCCTTTATTGCATCAGGTAAAAAGAAATCAAAGGTCATCTCTTGGCAGTAGAGCCTGAATTTATTTGTGCATGTGGGCAGGTTATTACAGCACACTGACCCTCACCTGACGTCACTTAGTGCTGCCCAGGAGTCTGCAAGCTGGAAAACAGGGACTTAAAATGTGAATGTGAGACTGCTTGAATCTGCATGACAACAAGAACAGCCTATTACAAAACACTGGCAAAGGAAACCAAGTAACTCCTCCAACACTGAACTTCATTTGCTGCTTTAGGGAATCTGTATGCTAGAGGAGATAGAGTGATCTTGAAAAAAAGGGTGACCAAATTTCACATGCCATCTTTTGGGGTTTTTTTCATCAGAGTCTACTGCTGTTGCACAAACTGCTGCGAGTCAGACAGTCTTATATAGTGACTTTTAATCTTCTCCTTGGGTACTCGCTGTTGGAGATAGGTGAAGACTTGCTGAAAGGAATGCAACTCGAATGGAATCACTCTGGGCACTGCTTCACACTGTGCTCTCTGTTTTAACATATTATCTCTATGGTCTGAGGAAACAGGCATTTTGCAAAGCCCAGAGTTCTGAAAAGCCCTTCTAACATAACTTTAAGAAAACACCAAAACAACAAGCAGAAACAAACCCCAGGAAGACACATTTGGAAACAGTTTCTCCCTCCTTCCCATTTCAAAGCAGTAGAAACAATCACAACTAAATCACAAGCACTGTGTTTCAAAAGAAATCAGAAAATGACCGTTTCTGTCCAATTTTAACAGTATGAAAGCAGCAAAGATATTTTAGCCCTTTCATGCCCTCATGATTCAAAACTGCATAAGGATGTTTTCTTGTTAAAAATAATCCTTAGTTATTATTATTTAAATTTTGAACACACCCACAACTCTCACTTTGCCATGGTGTGATGAATTTGGCCAGCAACAAATACAGGCAGAAGGCAAAGCTTTATGACAACTGATTAATTACAGTAGCATTGTGAGTGCCTAAGTAATAAATCTGAACCTGATCCTGTACTGTAAACGTTCCTATGGGAAGAAACAAAGTACTCCAATGCCTTAATCTGAGCAAATCTCTGAACTGGAGGAGAGAAGTAAGAAAGAAAGGGACAATATTTTTTGTGTGCAATATGTATTAATGAGTACAAGCAATGCCTGAAGAAGAGGGGTATAAGAAGTTACATTTTTAATGGCTGCTTATCACTACAAAAAAATCAAAACTGACATCCTGCCTTAACCCCTGTGTTTCAACACATGAACAGCATTTCCTGGGCCAACAAAACTGAACAATACTAACAGTTAATAGTTAACCCACTCTATTCTTTTAAATCCTTATTCATATGCTGGTTTAAAGTGCTTCAATTCCATGTAGAGCCCCTGAAAATCTTCAAGGAGGTTTGCCCACTATTCCTCACTCACTTCCCCTGAATGCAGCTCCATGGAACTACAAGAAAATGAGACAGAGCTTTCATTTCTGCCAAATTAAGTAATTGCATCCATGCCGTACAATTTATCACTCTTTTGGGCAGCTTGTGTCATGGGATGACATTTTATTATAATTATGCAGGGTGGGATTGGACAGGCTCTTGCTTCTCTTTGCCAATCTGATAAGCAAAAATATTTATTTTTTTTTTACTTTCGTAGAAACTACGAAACTAGATAAAAACAACCAAACAAAAATACAAGTATAATGCACAGCCAACTAACGGTTTGATGTTACCAAGTTAGGACTACAGCAATCACCTTTACTGCGGAAAAAAACCCCAGGATATCTGAATACTTTCCAAGTCAACATTTACTCTCAGAGTAGTGTCAATAGTTTTGCTGATTTTGCCATTTACAGATAGGTTTGTCCTTCCATGCACTTCTCTGCAGCTGATGCAAAGGGAGCATCAGGGGAATCCGCCTGATTCAGGATTACAGATTTGAGTCATACAATAGTCAAGTATCCAAGTGACGTTTTTCTCCTGGGACAGTAGTATCCATGCTCACATATATCCAAGTGCTGATCCAGCAAGGCCAAGCACAGCAGATGTTTTTCACCAAGAAGCGGGTTTCATGAAGAAGGGCTTTTTAAAAGGGCTTCTTTATCCATCCTCTCCCCAAAACCAGAGCAAAGAAAACACATTCCAACTCGGATATCATGACTCATAGAAGGGAAGAAGCAGGAAACCACAGCACTTCTATCAGTGTTACAGACAGTATCCTCAGGCTCCCAACAAACACTTTGGGAAGCCTTCTCCTCCTGTTCTTATCTCACCAGGCCACGCAGTCCCAAAGGACAGACCTTGCCCCACCTCTCGGGCAAGCCAGGTCCAAGGCGTCTCCTCAGCCCTGCTCATTCATCAACAGAGAAACGGGGGGAATCTGCTCACTACCAGATATCTCTGCTAAACTTCGTTTTGATACAAGAAGAGGTCAATACAACCCAGTCAAAGATAAAGAAAGTTCAGAAGTTGAAAGTTCAGAAGTTGGAACTTCTGTTGTCACGGCAGTTATCTCCTGGTTTTACTAAAAGGGACTATTCTTTTATTAATGTTAGTATTTTAGGAAGCTTGGGTTTAGGGAAAAAGCATAAGTAAGCAAAATTAAATCAACAAAAACAACATTCAAAAAAGTGTTTTTCTGTATTTCTCTCTATACTTAATCACATATGGCTATACATGGCTCATGAGTTTATAGCAGTCTTATAGGAAGGGGAATAAAGGGTCACAGTTACAAACAAGTGGCTCCTGTGCAAAAGGACGAATTTCATCAACCACATCCTGTAAGTTAAATATGGTTCTGGTACCCAGAGAGTCTTCCAAAGGCTGCAGTTCCTGCAACCAACCATACAACAAGTATAACTTGTTAAGCTAAAGAACAAGTTACTAACCCTTGTACTGTCAAAGAAAACACTGCAAACTCACAGCTGAAACCAGTGGTCTTGCTTTCCAATGACAAGAGCACTTCACATGGGAGTGGCCTGATCTGAAAGACACTGATGTTGCTGATAACCTTTTCCTTGACTTTACTGGCTCTGAGACCAGAGCTTTAAATAAAAGAGATAGTGTCTCTTGCACTTACTGAGAAAAAAATATACAGAAGTGATGGAAAAAGTAATTTTTTTAAATAAATTTTTCCATATAAGGAGCCTGGAATCTTCCTGTGAAGGGAAATTCCAAAACCAGGACCAAAATAAATACTGAAGTGGGATGGAAAGTAGTAGCGGCAGCACAGGACTGATGTGAAATAACCAACAAGGAAGACCTTAAGCTGTGATTTGGAGAAACAAAGCAATAAACCTATGAAGCACATACTACATAATTTGGGTGCATTCATGTATACAATAAATATTTTTACTCAAATAACTTTTTTTTTCCTAGCATCTTTGCATGCAAACTATCTTCAGGAAATTTAGCAGTTGACCAACATCCTGTAATTATCATACCTAGTTCAGAGATAAAGCAAGATGAGCAGCACAGCCAATGGGAGTGTTGAAACCAGAAGCCAACATTCCAGGAACTCAAACATCCTTCACCTCAGCAGCCCACAGGGCTCCTTGCCCTCACAAGGACAGGACTGAGATCCTATCTGCATTTCTGGTGCAAGAACAGCTCCTGTGGAGAAGCCCCACATTTAACACTTGGCACCACCATTTAAAAAATATGTAACAGATGTCTGTACATGGTGTTGACAAGTGCTGACTGTTTAACAGCAACCAAAATGATGAACGCTGACCCATCTCTGGGAATGCCATAACCCTGCAGGGGTTACACAGATTTGATGTGTGACATGACACTCCAGTCCCCAAGAGAAAAATGGGTGGGACAGAACATTCCAGGAGGAGAAAACTGAGTTGGTTTGAATTACAGAATTTGAATCTGTTATTGTCCCTGACACAAAGAACAAAAATTAACAAAAAGCAATCAGGCAACACTAAAGCACATGGTCTCAGCTCTGCTTCCTTTATACAGAGTAAGGTATAAGGTAAAATCAGGTCCATCAGACCATTCTGTTAATCAATTTTTTATATACATATATGCTTAACGTCTCTCTAATAAATCATCTAAATGAAGTACTAAACCATGCATTCTTCCTAAAAATCGAATATACATGAAAAGAATTATCTAGTGTAAAGTACTAACTAACCTGAATAAAAATGAAGCTATTGCAATGCAAAACACTGCAATAAGTAGCACTGTTACTTTTCCTGCTAACAATACAACCATGTTCAGTGGTCACATATTGAACCACATACATTCATAACTTAATTAGCTTTACAACTACCCAAGTCATGGTCCAAACTGCATTTAGATCAGGTAGAGGTGCTGTCTGAAAACAAAAGAACTAACAACTGAACTGTGTATGTGCCTGCTCAAGGGAACAAGACTTGTCACAGAATCTTTTTGGCCAGCACTGTTACCACTGGAAGCATTTCACAACTGAAAGCTACAAAATGCTTTCCCTATCAACTTTGTGGTAAAAGGGCTACTATCAAGGTCCAAGCTCTTTAAGAAGTTGGTTTGACACAATAAGTTTTCTTTTACTTTTTTCCCTACTGGCAAAAAATAACAACCTTCCAAACCTGAAGCTTGTTATGATAACACAACACTACAGGGGACACAGCTAAAATTGCTTATGCATGGTTGACTTTGGAGCTCCTTGGGTTTTTTAAGTGCTTAACCACCAAGCCTTACTTCTCTCATGAAGAATTTAAGACACACAGAATGTCTGAATGACTGCACTTCGCTGTAGATGATAAACCTGATTTTCAAAGTAAAAAAGAAAATCCCAAGTACCACTAAGTGTCTGACCAGCACTTCACCTCTGTTTCTACTACAACTGCCACTGTGAACAGTTTGAATATCACACATCTGATGTCACATCACAGGGAACTGAGACTGCAGTGTGGAAACCCAGCTTTTCTGTTGTCACTGTCTGCACAGAACCACACACTGAGGCCAGTATGAGTCTTCAGGATGATTCTGCTTTCTTGTTTTGTTTTCAGCCTTCATTTAAAGCACATTTCTAACACAGTTACTCGGTTTGTTCTACAGCAAAACCAAAGATGTTGTACTGAGATCATAAAACCCATCAATGCCTGGGAACAACCTAATGAATCTTCTACAACTAAATCTGCTGGGGCTCTGAAGGAAGCTGCTGTATGAAATGCAGAAAGACAGAAACCTTGCACCACACAACACCTCCAAGTGTTTCTGAGAGTCGGGAATCAAATTGTTCCTTCAATTACATGGAGCCTTTTCAGATTAAAATCAGCAAGACCTGCGGTTAGCCCTGCTCCTCAGTAAAACCTGGTAAGTTATGTTCACAATTATGATAAATAATCCATATTTCCTACCCATATTCACTTTGAAGGACTTCCTATGACAGTCCATACCAGCTGGCATCATATTCTAACTTGGCTAAAAATGCTCACTTTGCAGCACTTGTTGAAAGGCAGTCTCTCTCCTCCTAGTCTACTTAACTCCATTCTCCCACTAGATCATCTGGAAATGGAGTTCCCTCTGTGTGATGGAGGAGAAAGCACCAAGAATTACAGATGTCTAATGAATTTCAGCAATATCCAGTTTCATTTTAAACCCCTGATGATACTGAATAGGTGAAAATCACATCAACCAATGTGACTACTAAGTTTGCACCAGAAAGAAGTCCAAGTTGGAAAGCTACAGCTTGGTAGATCAACTTTCTAAGCTGATCTTTGTAGAACTTAGTGGCAGTTCCACAAACAGCAATAAACAGACAGATCTGGGCTATTTTCAGTTCCTGCTCTTGCCACAGACGACAGGAAAAACACACACAGCAGACTGACAGAATATTAAGAGCTCAACAGGCAACTATTTAATCCATAATTTTATATACATAACTTGTATTGAGCTATCAACCACTAGTTCCTTAGACAGTGGTTTCTGATTAAATCAGCTGATTTATCAACAGGTGATACATTGAGCTACAAATACTTCTATTACTTTTGATAGCTATTCATGATATTGATGCACCAAATTATCTGTCATCTCTGCTAACAGACATCATCATGCCCTTATATAACCCTGCTGTACTGAAATCTTGCATGTAGCTCAGTTTTACTGATCCCTTGATTACGAAAATTATGAAAAAAATGGAAAAATACAGGAAAGAGAAATTACACTGGCAAGAGATACAGAAGAAAGATGATTAAAAAGGCTAAGAATTCTTTAACTTGAGATAAAGAATAGCTGAGGTAGACAGATAATGAAAGAATACGGCTCTGAAATAGCACAGAGATAATGAGCAAAAACCAAGCATAACTCTTTTTATAAGGTCCATACAAGTATCAGGCACAAAAATTAAAATAAGCAAAAGGAAGTAGTTTTTCCACACAACATAGTAACCTGTGGAACTCACTGCTGTCAGCCTCTCTAAACTGTTAAAGTACCTAGAATCTGGAAAAAAAATAATTTATGTGAATTAATGTCAAGTGTGTCAAGAGCTATAAAACACAGATGTGGACACACTGACAGTTGCAAAAATGTAAAGCCACAGCTGAAGAAGAAAAGGTATTTCAAGATTCTCCTCTGCTACAGCACATACCCTCCAGCCTGACAAGTGAGCACAACCAGCTCAAGTGTTGGTCGAGTTAAAGGAGAGATGGTAACAAAGCCAGAGGCAGGAAAGCGTAAAGAGAAACACCGAACGCCAAACACGGTTCGCGCTTTGCACGCTGTGCTTAGTTAGAGCAAGATCTGGCCCAAAGCAAGAACAATTGCAACACGCATTCTTCCTGAGGCGAGTTATCCACTTCTTTCCCTCTCCCGTACAAACTGCTGGATTCGGCTCAGGCTACGTGCAGCCACGGCTTCTGGTGGGACACGGAGGCAAAGCGAAGCAGCTCCTCACGCTGCCTCTGGATGCGGCCCCTGGAAACCGAGCGTGCGAGGAGAGCGGCTTTGAAATGGCTACTTACACAGCCAAAACACGCGGCGCGAGGATCCCGCGGAGCGGAGCGGAGCCCAGCGCGCTCCCGCAGCCGCGGCAGAGCGAGAGCCCGCGGGCCGCGGCCCCGAGCGCAGCCCCGGCCCGGGCAGCCCCTCAGCGCGGCCCCGGCTCCGCCACGGCCGAGCGCCGCCGCCCCGGGCACTGCCCGCCGCCCACCTGGCGCGCCCACCCTCCCGGGCCCGGCCTCACCGCTCCGCGCCGGCGTCCCGTCCGGGCGCCCCGCGACGAGGCGCTCTCGGGGGCGAGAGGGCGGAGAGCCGCGCGGCCCCCGGCGCATGGGAGGCGGCGCGCCCTGGGCCGGGAATGCCGAGCCCCGCAGGACCCGAGCAGGTTCCCGGCGGCTCCGGGGCTCAGCCACAGCCGCTCCCCTCTCCCCTCGCTCCCGCCCGCCGCCCGCGCGGGAGCCGCCTGCTGCCACCTGCCGGCCGCCCCGCTCCTTCCCTCGCCCCTGCCCGTGTCGGCGCCGGCGGCCGGCGGGGAAACCTGCTCTGCGGAGGCGCGGGGACTCCGCTCCGCCGGGGCGCGGCCGTGCGGGGAAAGGCGGGGTGCGGGGAAAGGCGGAGTGCGGCGGCGGCTGCGAGGGTCCCGCCGGCGGCGCTGCCCCGCGCATCCCCCGCCCAACGGAGCGCAGGTGCGCAGCGCGGCCGGCCCCGCGCCTGCGAGCGGAGCGCTGCCCCGGGCCGGCCGCGCACTCCTCTGCTGGAGCTGCTACCGCCGCTCGGCCAGCGCAGCCCTTCTGCGGGGCAATGCGTGCGTTGTGCTCCTCCAGCCCTTCGCTCTCTGAGACGAGGGCACTAAGGCACCCACGCTGCTGCCCTCGACGCTACGAGGAAACGCGGGAGACAACTGTCATCTCCCTACTCGCTCTCGGTGAAAGACCATCTGCTTCCAGAAAAAATACTGGCATCTAGAAAATAATATGTGTTCCTGACAGTGTTTGCTTAAACGTCTGAGATCTGAAACCGAGCCAGCTACAGTGATACACTGGCACTGTGAAAAGCACACCACCAACAAGCAACTATGAGGAGAATATTCTCTTGGTAACTTTTGAGTCAGCATCTGAGGGAAAAGCCTGGAGTTGTGTCTCTCTGTTCCTGCTTTATATTAGCTGTACTGGACCTAAGATCCCTAAGGGCATTTTCACTGGAAAGAGCAATAAAGCGTCCAGCATGAACTCTAAACTTTAGAACCAGATAGTCACTGGCAACAGTTCATCGCAACATTTAGTTTTATGCTTTTAAAAACCCACAAAATTATTATCATTATGCTGGAACTGGCCCAGCCAGGTGAATGTATTTATTTTAAAGCACAGCAAAACAGGTTGTTTTTTTCTTGCCAACATTTTGGGCTTCATTACACTTGAGCCCAGACAAAAAGAATAAAAGATGATGTGTTGACTATGCTATTCATTGCACAAAAACAACCTTCTCCATTCTGAAGTTCATGTATAGATATAAGCTCTAAGCAAAAGATCTGCTGCAGAAAACCTTCATTTTCCTGTGTGTTCACCAGGCAGTTTCAGATGCCTTGTAGGCACCATAGCAGACCTTGGTTGCAAAAAGACAGCTGTACACAGCTGTATGGTAATGATTTCTCACATGCAAAGAAAAGCTGCATTATAACAGTAAGAGAAGGGTAGCTATGCTACCTCCAAGAGGTCTCATTTGTAGGAAGAAAATGGGTTTGGAAACAACCCATACAGATTTAATCTAGAAAGAATTGTGCCAGTCCCTGCTGAGTTATGAGGTGGTTTGTTATCAGGTAGAACTTTACCTGTGCTTCAAAACCTAGACTGAAGCCTGTTTGGCAGAGGTAGACGATCTTTCAGGAAGCAAATGCTGTGCTGCTCTGACTATGATCTAATGAAGTACATAAATAAGTGACTAATTGCTAAGCCAGGTAGCATGTGAGCAGGACTAGCTGCGGCACGTTACAGTATTTTAGTTCTAACCTCTGCTCATTGTACACATTCTACTTCACCTACTCTGCCAATTGCATGACTGCTGTTTGCTTCAGGGAGAGACACAACTGCAGCCAGATGGACTAGAGGCAGGAGTTCTTTTCAAGAGCAAAGACCTAAGTACTACAGTAATAATTAATTCATTACTGTACTTAGTTTACATGATGTGAGTGCTCTGCTTGAGACAGTTCCTAACTCCTGATATTGGAGAAAGATTACTTAACCTGTGCCAGTCTGAAAATTAGCTACCAAATTTTATCAGCCCTGGGGAGGGAAGACTTGTTCTAAATTAAGGGCAGCTGAACAGCATTATCCTCCACTCTAGAAGTGCCAAAGGCTGTTCAGCTGGGCACAGCCAGCATCAGAAGAATACATTAAAGCAGAGACCACGAGGAGGCCTTTTGAAAAGACAAGAAACAAACACTTGTCACTGTTTTCCCTCCCTGTCCCTTTTGCTGCCTTTACTTTAATTTCCCTAACTTCCCTCTTGCTTGCTATTTGAGTTTTGGAGTGACTGCTCCCTCCCGAGAGCTAATGCAGAGTCCTGTCTGTCATCCCTGTATCTCCTCCTCTTGCTGCTGCTGCCCTGCTCAGAACAGCGTGCATCGTGTTTTCCCAGCAGCGCAGGAGGAAGTTGTCCTGCTGCTCAGGGGGTGAGGAGCAATCCTTCCCAAACCTTATCTGTGCAGCAGAGCAGCTGACACTCAGTTTGTTCTGAACAACTGCGGAGTCCCCTCATTGTACTGCAGTGTTATCTGAGGTCTTTCATGGTCTCACTTAACAGACATCGCTATCTGATGAAAGCCATCCAAAACACTCAGGCTATTAGCTGCTTTTTTCTAAAAAATGGACATCAAGGGGAATGTGAAATGGCATCACTCTTTTAAATAGAGAGTGAAACATAAATGCTTGAAAGAAAGCAGCATTCACTAGGAGATTAAATGTAATTACAGTAACTCACAAAGGAAATGTTTGTTTAAAGCTTTAATTTGCTAGCAAAAGATGCTGCACAAAACAATGCTTTTGAGGGAGGGATGAACTCATCAAGCAAAGAAAGATCTGAGTGTAGGACAGGAATCATAGAATCGTTAATGCTGGAAAATTCTCCAGGATCCTCTAAGAGCATTGACTCCCAATTGTAAACCCACCACTGGCAAGGCCACCACTGAACCATTCATCAGAGTGCCACATCCTCATGTAACCATGTGAATTAACCACTTGATCATCTCTTCAGTGGTGATTGAGTCACACCTCGTCTCCTCGAGTCAGGGCAGGGATAGCCACCAGAAGCACTCACCCAGCCAGTTGCAAAGATTCCCCTTTGAGATGCAAGGGGTACTGGGCTACTTTTACTTCCAAAGCTGAAAGACTTCCCTGCCCATGAGCCAGTTCTTTGGCCAGCTGCCTCAGTGAAAGAGGAGGAATCTATTTCAATTAGTTTCATTAAAATTCTTTGTGTTACAGCAGCTTGGGAACAAGACATTAGTGCTACTTCAAAAATTCAGACAAGGGTACAGCATAAAATGATAAGACTGCCAACAGACAAGAGGGTAGAAGAGTGCTGTAGGACTAAACTGCTGCTTGCCGGTCACAAAGAATCATTTCACACTAACAGTGGGAATGAAAGTGTGTGAAAATCCCCATTGGGATAAGGAAAGAGAGAATCTGAGAAAGAAGATTAGATTGTGGTAGAGTAGGAAGCTAGAGTTTCCCTCCCTCGAATTGTTTCAGCCACTTATTATTTGTTTCAATAGTTCTCTGTGAGCCACTAATTGTCACAGTGGGATCTTTCTGCTTCATTTCCTTCTCTTTGTGAGAGCAGGCGTCAACACTGCAAAGAGTTAGAAATCTGCAGCCTAGTATACAGAAGACAATGTCCAATTTGCAACATGTCCAGCATAGGTCAGTGGCACAGTTAAGCCTTGGAAAGTGCCTTTTATACAAGCATTAAAGATCTTTGGGAAAAAATATCGCTATTGCAAGGCCCAAAAACAAATAGAAAAAAAGAGAGACGGTAGATTTACAAGTTTTCTCTTCACCCCTTGATCTGTTACTCTTTAACAGGAGTACTTAGTACAAAGAGTACATGTCACCAAAGGGAAATAATAGTAGCTCAGTTGCAGCTTAGGTATCCTGAGCAGCAGCAGCGTTTAGTAGTTTACACTCAAACTGTGGTCAGAAAAGCCTGGTTTGTGTCCTCATCTATGCCTTTCCCCAGTGCTAGATCAACAGTTCCTCTCACATCCTTGCCTGAGAACAGCAGAGATGCATAAAAGTTCTTGAATTAAGTCACATTACAGAAATGGGAGAACATACCTGTTTTAAACTTACTGTCTTTTGCATGTGAGGGCAAGTTCCAGGAACGGCAGGTACTCTGATCTCTGATACCACTGCCCCCTTCTTAAGGCAAACTTCACAACAGCACAGCAGGACAAGTTGACTTTCTAGCCAAACAAAAGAAGGGCTTGCCCCTCCCTCCTCCACACCAAGTATTCCTCTCTGGTCGCACTGAAGGACTCCTCTGTGTTCCGGATAAGCACCAGCCAGATCATGTACAGCTACACTGACACATCCTTTGCTCAGCAGTTGTCTTCATGTGGACATACTCTTTACTTTCTTCCACTGCCTTTTGCTAATCGCCATCTTTAGTCCTTTAGAGCTAGTATTATGAAACGTATGTCAAGTAACCTGTCTACACATCTTTCCTGCTTAAGCCTTCCCTTTAAAACACATTCACAGCAGAAAATACGAGTGAAAGAGAAGCAAATTACAAAGATTTAGGTAAAGCAAAAATAGACGTTTAGGAAAACATGAGGGTCATTCAATTGAGTGACCTTTTTAGCTAGTTTCTTATCTTTACTATCTAATAGCAAGACTGGAGACCTACAGCACACACATCGTGTGCTGTTTTACATTTATTTTCCTTTGGTGTTTCTCAGCTGTATAATTTAAACCTTCTCTCTTTTACTATATCTGTAACTACAACACATTCTAATATTTACAAATGGAGAGTGACTTGGCACAACATTGGGTGCAGTCTGTCTGCCATAAGAGAGGCATTCTTCAAATGGACCTGCCCACTGCAAGAGCTGGGACATCTGAACTGTTTATTTAAAACCTAACTTCCTCTGAAAATAGCCATGCACAGCTGTAGGTCTATTGAAAACTGTTAAACAACTGGAGATTTAGACCAAAACATTGGTTAGAATCCTCTTAGGGAACAGCTAGATATGCCACGATAAGTGGGAGCAGAGGGTGCCCAAGGTGTTCAGAAGCAAGCAGCCAGAAAGCAAGGCACTGTGCTAGACAGCAAGCCTCAATCCCGCCATGGAAATGAGGAGGTAGGAACCTAATTCTTGGAACTCAGAAATAAACATGGATTTCAGCATTTCTCAGGGGTTAGAAACACAGATGCTCAGTCACCAACAAACTTTGCCTAAGATATCTTTATTTCCTCTGGATGTAAAGGATAATTACAAAGACCTGTGATTAAGACTGAGAACACCCTAGCTGACTGAGTATTCTAGCTGAAAAGCACCTCTGAGACAAAGAATGGGATATGCTGAAGAGCAGCTACAAACACCCAATTCCCTCAAGATGCTCCTACATCAGGGATTTATTGACAGGAAAGCATTAGTACCAGTTCTTGCAGTGCAAACACATAGTGCTGCCTGCTGCCATGGGCAGATGGGGCCAGAAGCTTCCAGTAAGGAGCTCCAAGCCAGGACAGCCACTTCCATTCAGCACCACGAAGATGAGAGTGAAGAACCCACACTCTGGCCCTCCTCACTCCACACTTCCTCTCTCCTCACATATCTGTGCATTTCTCCCCATGCTGGAGCTCTGCAAATGAGCATTCTAAACAGTGTGAGAATAACAGGATGATACTGAGGAAATTGTCCTTGAGCATGAGCTTTGACCCTTCTGGGCAGTGAATATGAACCACATGGGCTGGACGAGTCCCTGGCACATTAGCTGCCTTTGTGAAGTTATTTGCTGATTCAGAGGTGTGAAACTCTAAAAAACACTGTGGAAGCAATGGCACTGCTTGTGGTACTGAAACAGCATGGATTCCTCCTGGGCTGTTATGACTTCATAAATATTGACTTTGGATAAACCTTCTAACAATATTCTGGTTGAGTTTTTTTTTTTTTTTTCCTTTTTCCTCCCAAGTGGGTGCCCAGAGCTAATTTACTTAAGGCAACATACATGACACAAGAATAAGCCCTTTGAATAGTGATGCAATTGCTTGGTCATGAAATGGAAAAAACCTGGATTTTGATTGATAGTTGGAATTCATGCTGTTTGTTTGATTTATTCTGGATTCTTTGTCACCTCAGTGCTATTCCTGCCAACACATGTCAGAACACTACTGATTATGAGTTGAAATACTGTTTGAAAGGGGTTTTTTCATTTTAGACTTATCAGTTTTCCTTCCCCTTCCATAGGAGCAATGCAGATTTAGCCATGAATATTTTTTCTTCAAGAAATCTCAGCTACAACTAGCCTCATGCTATGCCTCTTTCTTTCCTCATCTGCAGCAGTATAAAAATTAAAACAGCATCATTTATTTCCATGAAATCATTCCTATGCAGAACATTAGAAGTAGGTCTTATATACTTCAGGAAAGTACTATTATTTTTCACTCTGTGGCCCGATTGCAATTGCTTTAGTACACTGCTATACCAGTTGGCAGCCACAACTGTCACCGAAAGAGCATCAGCACACATTTCTCCCAGTGTTATGCACAGGAAAACCCTGATCCAGTACAAGAGTGTCAGGGTGCTACAGTGAAAATAAGTACATGGAGGAAGTGATTGTTTCCTTGTTTTGGACACAAAATGAGACATTTCTTCTACTAGAAAAGCTCTTCAGTGTTAAATGTTCCTATGTGCTAGCCTGAATTAGACCAAAGTTTATGTCTTTTATTCTCAACAGAACAGGTTGGGAGAAGAACCAAGGAAATAATGAAGGTAGACTGTAACTACATCTGAGAAGACAGGAGCTTAAATATGATTTAAGGCACTTGGATATCCTCTCCAGTGGCAGTGACAGGTAGAGTTTGGTAGACTCCAGCCATATTCACAGGAATGCAAATCAAGTATTAATATCTAAGTTTTACTCATTATTTCTTGACTATTTACTCCAGTATGCACCACTGCCCCTGTATCAGACACACATGCACAGACTGAACTCACACATCTACATTAGAACAGAGGATGTTTCCAGACAGTTTTTCTCTTTAACCTTCTTTCCCAATTTACTGATTCTTGGCTGAACTTAAAATTGCCTGAAAACCATTGCCCCTGAGAAAATCTTTACTCAAGTACTTGCTGAAAGTGTAACCTGAAGAACAACATCCAGAGATCCAGACTCTGTGCTGTGGCTCTGATCAGACACTTGAAAGCAAGTCATTGGCAGGAACACTCATATCAGCTTCTTGTCATGCTGTCTGCTGGCAACTCTATGTTAATAGTTTAACATTTATATCAGCAAACTCAATCAGGAGATTAATTTGAAGCAGAAGAGAGTTGTTTACCAAAAATAAATAAAAGGCCTATGGATTATCTAAGTACTGAGCTATGAGGTTTGCCTTTTTGTACAGTGAACATGCCTAGATGCTTTTCCCCTGATTCATAGAAACAGTTGGACCACAGGCAACCTGTGTGCTGATCTGCAGGCAAATCTGGTGTCAAAACATTGGTCTATACTGAAAACATTCCCAATGCATGAGGAACAGCATGAAAAAATGCATTGTGGTGGCCCCCTGTCCTGTACCCCCTGAAAATTATTAGGTCTGCATCATCTTTTACTCTCACTGGAGGGTGTGAGCCCTCATAGAGTAAAGATTTCCATTCTGCACTGAGAAGAATAAAAGTGCAATTGAACATCATACACTGTCTGAATTATTAGATTACTAAAGAGAGAAAAAGACAGGACAGTGGAAAATGGGTGTGTTCAATTTCCTTTCTGTAAAGAAGGGTTTTTTAGGATGAGGCATACGCAGGCAGCATTTCAGAGGGGTATGTACAAGTTAGCCTTTTACATAAATGCTCATGGCCAAGACTATCCAGCTGCTCTGTAACACACTTTCTACATGATAAAAAGTCATCTTTACAGCTAAATCCCTATGAGCACAATGTGAGCAAGATTTCTCCCTGTCTTCTGTAGAAACAAGGAGTCATTCTGGGGCAAGAAACCAAGATATATTCTATATAACTCAGGAACAATTCCCTCATCTAATAAGCCTAGCCTCAGGTTTGTTCTTGAAAAGTTTACCAGCTGAGTAACAAGAAAAAATCCTAACAGAATATGGAATATAATTTCTTATGCTAGATACTCTGTAAATTCAGCAATATATAGTCTAGCAACTACAAGATGCACAATTTCTAACTGTCTAATATTCAACAGTATAATTTGGTCGGATTAACCACAATTGTCAAAGACTTACTATAGACTTTCAGGCTACACTCTTCCTTTTATTTCAGTTTGGGATCTTAAAAAGCATTAAGATGCAGTGAATTTTTAAAATCCTGTCCTTTTTTCCCCCTCTTTACTTAAATCCCTACTTATAGTTATAAAATAGATCATCAGTACAGTTTTCTTCCTGCCTTCCTCCAAACACCTGACACAAATAACAGGTATTTCACAGCAGGAAGAGTCTTTCCCCTGGGATGATGCAGCATTGAGCATTGTCGAGCTGCATGAAGAGTCTTGGGTGTCCCAGCCCATCCAGCCTTGCTGTGTTCCTCTGCCCAGGCTGTGCAGGGGCAGCTCTCTGCAGGTTGCTCCCGGGGCAGGCTGTGCACAAGGATGAGCTGGCAGCAGGAAGCCTGGCCCAGGCAGAGCTGGAATCCCCACAGCCAAAAGCTGAGCCCCGAGGATGATCCCTCCCACCGAGCCCTTGTGCTGCAGCTCCTCAGCTGCCCCTTCTCTGCCTGCCCTCAGAAGTAACCTACTTGGGCCTCTCAAAAAAGCTGATGATTCTAAGACTTGAATCAAATTTAACTTATTTGTTACAGTGAAATGAAGGAAGGAACAAAGTGGGTAGAGAGAAGAGGGAAGATACCCAATTTAAAGATCAGCATGAGGATAGTATAGTAAACTGGACCTCATATGTTGCCTTTGTGCATGAGGTAAGCAGAGCTCAGTTCACTTCAAACAGATGGTCCACAGACTCCAAGCACTTAAAATAAGGGACAAGCACAGGCAAGCACAAAATGATGAAGAGGACCAAGGTTTTTGAAACATCCCTATACAGACTTATGCTAATGCACACACATACTGCATAGCAAGAGACCCAAACTCTGCTTCACTCATCTACGTTCCTATAAAACAAAATCTACATAATATCAGCATCTGACCAGCAGGACAATTAGACATGTAATGGTGTATTATAGATACACACACACAGAGTCTCAGATTGGGTAGTTTATCACATTCTATAAAGAAATAAATAGAAGTACTGTCATGGAAAGCCCTTTTCTCATGTTGGAAAAGCAACCTAAACACATTTAAGGAGTGAATGCAATGCGCCTCACTATCTAAATATCTCTAATTCCCAAATTCTTTGAAGTAGGCACGGCTAATTTTTTCTCATGAAAAAATATTCCCTTATGCCTTTCAGCTGCACAGAGGAGAAGTGTTGAGCAGATGTGTTTACAGGCACAAAAGGACAAAAACATAACCTTATAACTCTGTAGCAATTTTTCTATCTGCAGTGTTTCTGGATATTCACTTTACAAGTCCTGTAGTTTATAGCAGTTCTGTGGGGTTAATTAAAAATCCTTCTACAAAATCAGATAAACAAGAGCAATGGGGGAGGGAATGTGTGTATTTTATGTAGTGTCTATTCATCTCTAATGAAGCCTGCCCCATGTGTACAATCAAACATCTGGGGAAAGCCTGCACTTCAACCAGGGCAATCGCTATTCACATTCCAGCTTGAGTAGCTGGTCTTTTTTTTGAATTTTGTGTGTATGTATCCATGCCCACATACAGCACATATTCTACAAATGAAAGGAAAAAGTGAGAATTTACATGGCCTTTCGTTAAGGTAAAAGCCCAAAACATCTTCCGGCCTTAAACTGTAAACAGGTAAACTTCTACTCCGAGATTTTATGGGAATGAGGAAGTAGCCTTTTTAAATCATATGTAACAGTCACATTTTGACGTGAGAGCAATCAATATAATCAAATAAATTAACCTAGATAACATTTACCTTCTATGCATGTATAGGATCTTTCAATAGATGAGATGATCTAAGCTGGAATTAAATCAGTGATGAAACGCCATGAGGATTTCAGGCAGCTGGGTCAGAGCCTTACACTGCAAGCAAGAAATAGCTTATATTCAACTCTCAAGTAGTTATTTTATGCAGAAAGATAATGTGCATAAAAGTAACTGTTTGTAAAACTATATGTAAAGATAATAGGAGCCCTTATACAGTCGTGATTGTGTAAGAGCTCCTATTCCCCAGCGCTCAAAAGAGCACGGTTTGTTTCCTAGTTCTGCTATCTCCACCTGTCAAGTCATTCATTTTGGTAACTAAGTGTTTCTCCTTCTGACAGAATCTGGAATTTTACTCTTCTCAGATAAGCTCTGAATGAAATTTCTTTAGTCACACCAACAGCCTTGCTCAGGACCTTGAGAGCTGTGAGATAACGTTTTATGCCAATGTCACCACTGGGTTAAGAGAATCATACCAATAGGGAAGGCACATGTACTTTTGTCTGAAAAAAAAAATAATCTGCCCTGTTCTCCACACACATGCAAGAGTTCTGCATCCATGGAACCTCGCTGTGCTGTGGTTAACACAGAACAGAATAAAACTTCTCTATTGAAATAGCATTGGTGGGCACATCAGCTGTTCAGCTTAAAAGGCAGGCAGTGTGGAAAGGAACAGAAAAACTACAGTCACGTAGAAGTAGCTCTTTGCATAAGAGATTATTGATACTTTACCCACCGTCAAAATAGATTTTTCATGTCATGCAAATTTTGAAGACTACTTTTGATAAATCATTCTGTGATAAGGTGCTGCAATTCCCTGGATGCAGCAGGATACTACCATAATCTAAAATGACCCAACAACCAGTATGTGTTGTCTCTGCTTAATGCCTGAGCTAACAATCTCTGTTTCTGCAAAGCAATTCTTCTCCAATCCGGTATGTCAGATAATACACAGTGGTTTTGCTGCTTACAAACCACCAGGCAGGTTGAAGCAAAACAGATCTTTTCCTATGGGCTATCAAAATTGTTACAGGTCACTTGGTCATTACTTTCTATATTTTTATGTAGCTTACTTCCAGTATTTCTTTAGCAATCACTGCATCTTTGGCAGCATTTTGCAGCTCAGATCCAGAGACAACTCCCTATATTCCATCTTGCACACTGAAGCATTTGGACATCTTGCCTACCTTGTGTCATGTTTGCCCTGGATTCAATGTACATTTAAAAAACAAAAAACAAAACAGTTCAATTTAATTTCCTTCAGTGGCCTTCCTCTTGAAAGTTTAGTTTAATTTTCTCTTGGAATTAGAGATGCAACTTCAACTCTGAGGAAACTAGAAATAAACCATCTTTCTCTATGTTATACACTGTCTGTACAGTCAGCTGAGTCTAAGCACAGTTTGTCAGCCAAAGTACTGAGAGCCAAATCATAACCTCCACTTGAAGGTGTGGACTAGATGAAAGAAATAGAAAATGCATTACAATGTCCAGAAATCTGTCAGAGGCTGAGACAGATTTTAAATCTTCACTAGCACAAAGCTCTGCTTCCCATGCTCCCAGGGCACTGTGTGTTTGAGGATTCCAGGTTCCAATGGATGTTGTTGGCTGCAGAGGCAGTGAAGGCAGAGCAGCCTGGCCCTGCACAGCTGAGGGCTCTGACACATCCTCGAGATGATCTGCAGAAGGAACTGAGTCAACTACAGTCGTTGTTTCTCTACCTGCACAAACTCACAGTTCCCCAGTATGTGCAATGAAGAATACAAAGCTGTTCAGCCAGGGCATTTGGGTTTGGATGAGACAATCCTCTGCATACTTGGAGATCTAGAGAATTTCCTGACAGATTATGAAATAATTAGTTGGCCAGAGATCCACTTCTGGGCCCATTCACCAGGAAGACAAATTTTATTTCCTCACAATCTCTGACTGAAGCTGGACAGAAATGCTGGGGGTTTTAATCCCTAGGGCAAAGTTGATAGGCTTGAGATAATGGATTTTCCAAGGAAGTTAAAGTTACGGTGAAAAATTATAAGTTTCCTGTTTATTTTCTTTTCTATACTTTCCTGGTTTTCTCACTTCTGTCCTACTACTTTCTCTAAAAAGGAGTTGGGGGGAAAGGAGACTGGGGAAGGAAGAGAGAATGAAAGTGATCCTTTTCACTAGTTTTCATACAATCCATTTAATAGAAGATAGTGATTATTAAGAAAATATGTAAGTGCAAAGCCAGCCTTTTCCTAATTGCTAACATAACCCAAATGTAACCCAGAGAAGTATCAAGATTCAAACTGTAAAGTACAATTCATCAAAGTAATGAAATGCAAATAATCACAGTTTCTAGAATTCCAAGATTACTGTTGGCACAAGGTAAAACCAAGCTCTACAAGAACTCCTTCAGCAGCAGACAGAAGAAAACTTAAAATAAAATTTTGATAACCCAAAAAATAATGAGCCTTTTGAACTTCACTGACATCAGATAGAAATCTCTGGGGGAAAAAAGAAAAATAAAGAAAACCCCAAACCTAAACAAAACCTAAATACACATGATTCAGAAACATTTCTGCTTGATAGTCACAGTAGAGTGATATACACCGTATGAAGGAGTTTAGTGCTCTCCATTTGCCAAGAAAACCACAGCCTCCTCACTTGTTTCACTGTCAAGATACAGGACAACCCTGCAAAGATCATCTGTGGAGCCTTGCACAGGGCAGAGCAAGATTAATGAAATCTTCCTGAGATATTGCTTAGCTGACTAGAAAAATAATACAACATGGAACTCAACCTGCTCTAACAGACCCTGCAGCAGCATATATGTTCTCTATGTAACCTAGAATAGCTTACAAAATACACACTCTTGACAAATTTACTGGCCTGTGCTTTATCAGACAGGATTTGGAATATGGATTACTTAGAAGCTATGTCATTTCCCAAGGACAGCTTTTCACCCAAGGTCTGATGCTGTCTAAAAGCTTCTGCCAGCCCAGCTTGAACAAGCACTACTCTGCTTGAAATAGAAAAAAAAAAAAATAGAAAGTCCTAATTGAAAGATTTCCAGGGTACCATCATCTGCCATCTCTTGTTCAGTAGTCCCTATTATTTACTCCTGTGATGCTTTTTCCTTTTTCACAACCTATTCTCTCAGGGAAGGGCAAATGCTCAAAGAAGAATAAAATAGACACATACATATACTCACATATACACAGACACAGAGCCTATTCCTAATCTTGCTGCAGCCCTTGTAGTTTTGGAAAAAGGAGCCCAGACATACTTTAATCATGAAAAGCTGATTAGATAAATTTGGCCTGATTCGTTGTTTATATGATAAGTTGTTCTAACAGTTTCACCTACCATGGCCCATGGCCAGTACTGGCCCAGAGTGGATGTGAGTGTCACCTCTAGTTTGCTCACGCTTCCTCCTCAGTATTTATTCCAACAGTCATTCCTTCATTCTCCCTGTTCTTCCAGGACTGTGGACACTCACTGTCACAGGATCATAAACACCTAAACGTTTGAGGCTTTAATTTTTGTTCTTTTACAGCATTGCTGTTGATCTTTTTTTTTTTTTTTTTTTTTTTTTTTTTTTTTTTTTTTTTTTTTTTTTTTTTTATTTAACCAACCAACCAAAAAAACCAAACCAAACCAAAAAAACAAAACCACAAAAAAACACAAAAAACCACAAAAACCACAAAACCAAAAACAAACCACAACCACACCAAAAAACCAAACCACTGGTGTTGTCAGTCCACACATTTCAGCAGGTTTGTTTCTAACTCCCACACATGGCTTGATGCCAGGGCATTGCTTTAGGAGTCAATAACGTGCTCATTCACCCCTAAGGAAGGGACACAGAAATGTCCAGGAACCAAGGGGGAAATAGCATCACTTATCCCCTCCTCACAACAGCCAGGCCAGAGATGTGGATCTTGTTGTCAGGTCACACTAATAAGGCTTTCAAAACCAAACCTCTGCTCAGCACTCCAAGTCAGCATCTGAACCTTTTCTCCTGTACTCGGGGCTGTTATCAAAGTTATGATGTGCGAAAACGAAGCTGATCAAAAATTTCCATGGACTTTATGTTCAAGCCAGAAGTTATTTCTCAAGCCCTGTAGTGTAAAAAAAAAAAAAAAAAAAAAAAAAAAAAAAAAAAAAAAAAAAAGGCAAAAAAAAAGCTAAATATCAGTTGAAGATTATTATATAATTGACTACATTCTGAAATATGACTTGAAAATTTTGATATATATTTTGCAGTATCCCCGAAGAAAAATACACTAGAGGAGCTTAAGTCCTCAAGTCAGCCCCTCAGTACCACTGTGAATTGTGCAGCATTGTCCACTACTCAGACATATAATAGAAGCCACTGACAGAAAACACTGATGGAGATGGGCCATTCCTCTGTCCACCTGAATTGTTCCTATATTACACATTGGTAGGACATTTTAGCTTTTAAGTCTCAAGGAACAGGAGCAATGGTGTAATTTTGCCAGTAAAACTACTCTACATTTTAGGCTGAGTAACCGTTTTTCCTTGTCTTCAACAGATATTAAATTCACTTCCAAATTATCCCCTTTCCTGGAACTGGCCTAGATGTCATTAATCTAAGGAGAGAATTTTGTCACAGCTGGAGTTAGTAAGCATCAGCTATGGAGAGAAAAAAAAGTAATTCCTAAAAGCTCGTGTGCAGACATTCTGGCACCTAAATGCAGACTAAACTATTTCTATACTGTCCTTTCAATCTCACTGTACTTCTTATATTTCATCAAAATACCTATAATTTTCTTAATATTTTGATTTGTAGGACTATTTGTATCTCTAATGTCTTTGTTTGTGTTTATGTTATTAAGTTGCCCAATAATTCTGCTTCAAAGAATAATCAAACCCACAGAGGCTATGAATCCTGTAATCACAGAACCATGGAAAATGCTCATGCCAGGGACTCTAGGGACTCCTCTTCTGTCCCACAGCAGGATCAGATCTACCTGGCAATTGCTGTTAGAGCTGTACTTAAAAGCCTAAGTGACAGAGATATTACACACTTCCAAAGAAATAGCACATCATCCCTAACTGAGCATTCAAGCTCTTTATTTATTTTCATATCAAAACTTGAAACCACACACATTGTTCTTTCTACTTTGCAGTAGTTTTCTAGCTATTAAGGAAGGAAATTTTGTTCTCTCAGTCAGAGAATTTAGCTTTTTGAAAGAGCACTGTCACTGCTGGAAGATGAAAGGAACATATTTAGACCTTCTGGGAGCTCCAAAATATTGCTTTCTTTCCGAGTGTATTTGACACAGCTGTTTCTACAGCAGGCACTGTGTAGTGACCAAGTACAAATGACATAATTCATCTTGACCTCGCCAGAATTTCAGAAGTGAATCACTGGCCCTTTTCCTTCTATGCAATTTAGAAGTTAATATCTTCCAGTTTGTTCTTAATTTGGATTACTTGTGTACTGGTGTTTTGGCACAAGTCAGAAAAGCAGATTGTATGACAGCACTGCAGGGTTCTGAGGAGCAGCTGGAACACCTATAGCTGCAATTATATCTCCTTTCATTCAACTCCTACCCTTTTTCATTCTGGTCAATATAAGGATCAGGACAGAGAAATCATGGATATCAGAGAACTTTGTGCTAGCCATCAGAGCCCAAAAATGAACTGTTTGGGGAGAGCATAAGTACAACAATGTATTTGTACACCCTGCAGTTAAAATTACATGTACATGAGTGAATCCCTCTAATTTTCCTTTATCATGATTTATGATACATGTGATTCTAAGAATGTTAATGATTTCAAGCCTTTCAAGAACCTAAACAACAAAGAATCATTAGCCTGACTGTTTGTAATTCAACCCAACAGATGACAACTTCCTGCCAATAAAATGTTCTCTCTGTAGTTTAGAATACATATACAGCAAACAGGGAGAAAAATTGTTCTCAAACCCTGTCCAGTGTTGAAACAAGCCAAAGTCACAGACAATATTCTGTAAGACCCATTTTAACAGCTCTGAAAACTACACACAGGATCTTTTATTCACAGTACTTCAGAATGTGTAAAGGTGTCTGCAGACTCCCAAAAAGCTCTGTGAGGGCAATCATTCCCTCTTGGCAGCTGCTTCACTGCTTTGTTATTAAGCAACTGGACTCTGCATCAACACTTCTCCTACTTTACTTCTATAACTTCAGATAATTGTCTTCTCTTTATCCTTGTTTACATCAGAGAAATTACATATTGCTGGTTCGGATGGATGCGACTTCAAGCTAAGTGCAGGCTGTGCCAGATTGATGCCAGTTCCCAAAATGGTTCTGAACATTTTGTCCTTGTATATGCTGGCAGCAAACCCACATTCATCTGGGATACTGCTGCAATACTGCTGACATTTAATATCAGCAAGAGATAATTTTCCTAGTATAAACATGCAGTTTTTTCTTGCCAGATATTAAACTTGTGTCATTCATAATACTAGGAAAAGCCACTTCGCTACAGAACCCATGGGAATATTTTTGACTTGAACTCATTTTGTCTCCCACTGTTGAAAGGCTTGAAAAGTCAATGAAATAGAAAGCCAAATTTCTCAATGGTTTATATCTGTGAATTTCTGTTGATGGTGTTGATAAGCCATACATGAGCAGGGAATATATTTTAAATTCACATTTCTCCTTTTATTAATGCAATATGCTATGGTCATCTTAATTCTAAAATCATACAAAAACTCCTTTGGATTAGAAGTCAAAGGCCTATGAGTGTGCAAAACCTCTGAAAATGCACTTGGGTGTAAAAGGCAATCCATGTTCACATCCTCAACCACAGAAAATTTCCAAGAAAACGCCTACACTTTCAAGACTTGTGTTGTGATTCTGTAAGCAAAAGTGAAATCACCACTGTGGACAATGATTCTACAACTACAGTAATTACTAATTCCATCTCACTTGTCCTAGCAGATGCTGAAGAGGTTGGAAAACAGCTACTGAAATAGAAGCCTTGCTTCTTAGGTTCACAGTACTGATGTGGGGGCAGTTTTAGCAGGATCAGGTGATGTCATGTGAAGATAAAGTGGTAGTTTGCTCCTGAAATGAATGTGCTGCTGTGTCCCAAAACTCCCATAGTTTCAGAATCCATTACTAATAGATAAGTAAGTGTTATTTCAGGGAAACACAGACAAAAAGATTGTTTGTTTCAAGACAAAACCCCCCAAAAAAACCAACAACTTAGAATTGCTTTAACACTTTGAAATTTTGAAATTCATTTTTTGTTGAAGAGGACTAATGAGAGGAACTACAAGACAGGGCAATACAAGTGGAAATCTAATTCTGATCCTATTAAAATAGAAAATAACAGGTCTCAGGAGTTCCCCTGGTACAACACTTGTTCAAAGCCCAGCCAAGCCCCAAGTATGTCATTAATAGAGCTTCTGGAATGCCTCATACCAGTACCTGCAACAGTCAAGAATGTTGGTATGTTCATGAGAGTTTACTCCTGCCTTACAGTGTCCACATGTTCACTTCACTTACTCCTTTAAAACTGCTGGGAGACTATCAAGAATATTACAGATATTTAAAGAACAAGTTTCACATTTATGGATGTGACTCTTAATCTCTAGGAGACTTGAAATGGAAGAAAAAAATTCTTTACCTTCTTGTGGATCACTTTAAGGGGAATGCCAAACAGAATTAAATAATTCTTTTTGTCTCTCTCCATTTCTTCTCTAAGGTTTGTCCAGTCTGATCCTGTCTAAGCAACAATAGAAGTAGTTGCAAAAGGCCTGTTGCTGTTGTGAACAACTGTCACTATGCTTGAGAACACAAATAATAACCTATTACTCAGTGCCAATAAAAATGCTCTGCAAATCTTTAGCAGTTACCTGAACTATTGCTTGGCTCTAAGAAAAAAATGTTTTGTTGAAAAAAAAAAAAAAGAAATTATCACTAAAATTTTAATTACACATTACTCTCCCACATAATTTTTTTTCCATTTCCTTGATTCTTACTGAGATCAGTGCTCTGAGTCATATTTCATCCACAAGTCTAGCATTTGGAGTATGCAAGCCCTTCCAAGGGAGAGTTCCAAAAAGTTTCTGATGTTTTGGTCCTACGTGCTGTGCTCACAGGCTGCCTCCAGTGCTGCTCCCAGTGCTCTTGGACAGCTTCCTCCTGAACAGAACCAAGATTCTCAGAGTACCTGCCCCTGCCCAGGCAGCAGATAGTGAAATCACAGAGACGTGCCTGATGTGGGACAAAACGTTCCGAGTGGAACAGAAAAACCCCAACCAGCATCCAGTGTGCTTTGTATTCTGTTCCTCACTCCCTCCATCCATCCATGTAAAAGAGCTCAGGTTTTATAAGATAGCAGAACTATTGTGGAAGGACATGGAAAAGACATTACTATACATTATTAAACAGAGCAGTGTCTGTGCACACGTATTTATGCTTTTAAAGAAAAAAGCTAAAAGAATACTTTGAGAGTTAAGAGAAAAACTTTTCTAACTTATTAAAAATGGATTGCTTTATACTCCACTTTTCTTCTTTCACACCTTTCTTTCTTTTTTCACTTCATTAAAAGAAACCAAACAAATCAAACCAAACCAAACCAATAAAAAACCTCAACCAAAACCACAAACCCCCAAAGAATTCTCTGAAGGTTCCCTGAGGCACAGAGTAAACAAAAAGAACAACCTTTTTCTTCAAATCCTGCAAGGTGAGAGGAAGTGAATCTTTGTTCTTTGTGACAGCAATCACATGAGCAATTTTTGAAAGGGGGGGGTGATAAATGAATAGGTTTATCTGGTATAAATATTATATAGTGATTTTCACATGCTGTAAGAGGGAAAAATGCAACACAGTGTCCCTGAAACTTTCTATTGCAGGGAAAAAGTAAACTAATACACATTATTTTAAAAATCCATGGAACCAGCCTCAGAATTTCAGGACTGGCTTTGCCTTTTTTTTTTTTTTTTTTTTTTTCCTTCACACTTCCAGTCCTACTCTCTTTCCAAAATAAAGGTAAATAAAGGTTAAATCTGTTAGTTTTGGGACAGGACCCTTATGAAGATACAGGTTCTCACACATACATGCAGATAAAAGCTTTAGGGTTAATGTGATGCTACTTTAGCTTTTCTTGATCTCCCAGAACTGGCACAATTTACTAGTTGTCCAAATGGGACAATAAATCCTTCTCATTCATTTCTTGAAGGCTCCTGAGAAGCTATATATAAGTATTTAATAGTTCTTGAAACTTTGCTTGGAACTTTTCAGGTAGAAGCTCTGGAATGAAGAATTTGGAAACAGTTGAAAATCAACAGTAAACTCAGGGGGAACCCTGCTAAACAAATCATCCTCAAGACAAAAGCTTGCAATCCTGCCTTTTCCATCCAGTTGCCAGGCTCAAACAACTATTGCACAATAACTGCAGTTTTTAGCTGTACTAAAAATTAAGCTTTTTTTCTGTCCTCATTAGTTATTTCACTGAAGATGTACCTTCAAATCTGGTTATGGATTTTCAAAAAAGAGATTTATAAATCACATTGCGGTAAAAAGATAGCAAACAGAATGATTTATAAGCCAATGAAAGAACTGTAAAATGGTGGAAGACTTTGCATCAGAGTCCTCATACTCGCCTGAAAGAAAATTGCAATGGCTTCCAAGTGAGGTGTCACACAGTCCTTTGCCTATTGTGTGGTCTAACATCCCATTGCAAAACTAGTTTTTCTTTCACTAGGTTTTCTGAGTTTGTTCCAGTGTCCTAAATGGCCTATATGTCTGTTTAATAACCCTGTCTCGAATTATAAACTCTGCAACTGCTTGGCCCCTGGTTCTAAACAAAGCAAAACAAATCATTTTCTCAAGCACTGTCAGTAAATTTAAGGAAACAAACTGCTCTCCAATTCCACCACAGAAGAGAATATTCTCTCTCTTGTGGTTTCAAATCTGAGAAGGAGTAGAATAAATTTACATCATCCATATTGATCATATATCTGAAAAAGTGGTTCTGCTTTGCTATTTTTTGGTGTTGTTTTTTCTTATTCTTGCAAAGACAAGCCTGAATGCAGGACTGGTTTTAAGTTTTAAGAAAACACTTAACACCCATTCTACAGTTAAAATTTCTTTGCTGAATGCCAAACTCTGCTTTGGGTAATCAGCTTTAGAGAACACATACCTGATGTGTGCATACAACATAGCAGTGCCCTAACCTGCTAAATGAGTCATTAACTTAATTAAGCTACAAAATCAACTGCAGCACAGGACCCAAACAAGGGGAAGTGGATGTAGTTTTTCCTTCATCACCTTTCACATCCACAGATTCACACATATAGATGGTCCTGTTTGATCAGGTTCAAGACAGTTTATTGAAGCAAAAAGGATTGCAAGTGATAGGCACAGGGTGAAAAAGCCCAACCCAACACACCAGTCCAGAGTTCAGGACTCCTGGAAGAAGTGTCTCATTTCAGACTTGGAAGTGTTTTAATGCGTTTCTGTTTAATGTTAGAGTAGGAATGTAGATGAAGTGTGACAGGTTTTCTACCTACAGGATAAAATACACCTCAGAGATACTAAAAATGTAAAATCTCCATTCTTTGGTTTCTATCCTGATGAAGTTTAGTACTGGACTTCTTTATAACACCAACAAACAGAAGCAATTCCCAAACACCACTAGCTTGAGCCATCGACACAACACGCCTCCCACCACACACACACACATCAAGCTTTGCTGTCACTTGTATTTTCATTCTTTCTAAGGAATTAAGTATTTAATATACACAATTAGACAACTCTGCTAAATATCTGAGCTAACACTCAGTAGAGGTAAAGGCAGTAGTTCACACTTCCCACTATTGTTACAAGCTCTGTGCAAACTTCTGTCTGCATCACCTACATCCAACTTCACATACTTGAGGTTTTCTTTGATACTAAAACAGCTACACTCTAATTTTCTTTAAAGAAAGAATATCAAAGCTGAAACTGAGGGGAACATAGAAATCTCAAAGATTTATGTGGAAACCTTCTGGCCTTTTTCAATTCCAGATATAGATCAAGCAAATGAGACACAGACAGAAAGGAGCTCTGCAGCATTGTCTGTGCTCAGATTCTCGTGAAAGCAAGACGTATTTTTAGCCCTTGCACCTCCACTAATAATAAAAACAGAGCACTAGTAGTGTTGTATTTTTATCACACAGTGTCCAAAAAGGCCTGGATGTTGTTGCAGAGTCAGCCAAATTTCAGCAATGCTAAAACCAGCTGCATTCTCCAGCTGTACAGTTGTAAGGACAAAATTATGGCGTATCAAACCCAGCAGCAACATGCTTTAAGTAACTTACATGTAATCCCACATGAGGATTGCTTCACATTGGTCACTGATTTCAGTTGCAGCGCCAGAGAAAAAGAGTTCAAATGGACCTCAATGCCAGTGAAGTAACATTTAAATACTTATTTAGTGTAGAAACTTCTGAAAATCTTGAGACAGAACCCCTGCACTGTACTGCAAGCACAATCCCTCACTTCAGGATGAAAATACAGCTTCCTTACCAGCTTGGTTAAACAAGACTAAAGATTTTTGTCTCCATATCAAGACTGTTGGCCAGACCACACTGAAATGCAATATGAGTAGATGTTGATGAGAATACAAAGAAATCAATAAAAAAAAATTTAGGAAAAAAAAAGAGGCCAGAAAAATGTATCAACCTGTTTGATCTATAGCCTAAAGCTCAAGTCCTGCCAGAGAAAATATCTTTTTATTTTTAATATTTGGAAGAGGCATAATGGAGTAACATCAATATTTTCTATAAAGTAAATGGTCTGTTTAAGAAACATTTTAGACTGGTTTGAAGATTCTTTTCATGTTTGTCCCCGATTTTTCAAGCCACCACATCACTCAGTCTTTTCACATTTGATTTGCACAGGTTTGGCTTAAGGTCAGCAATGTAACAGTCTTGGTGAATCCTGAAATAACAGACCATCCTCTAAAATCCCATGTATGAGGAGGACCCTGAGCAATGCTGGCAGATTAGGGAATGATCTCTTAGTCAACATTAAGAGGTGAGTTAGTCTTGTCCTGTCCTTAGACACTAATAAAAGGCAGCTCAAACCATAAACTCTTCTCACCAAAGGGGAATAGGTGTCTCAGCTGTACCCTCCCTCCATATATGTGGAAAGGGAAGAGTTGAGCAGATTTACATGTGCATGGCATTTACCAATAGAACTCAGACCTGCTTATATCTGGAGAACACCAACGAAAGATGTCTGTTGACAGCCAGCTGCTGCCACTCACAACTTCTCAGCCACTTGCACTGCTTTTCAAATTAGGGCTGGGGGGACTCTATCACCTTTTATCACTGCAGAAAAGATCTGCCAACTTTTCAGCAAAAGCAGCAGATGGGAACAAGCTGCTGCCCCAACAGAACAATTGATCTAGCCTGAATTTCTCTTGAGCTTATCCACTCTAACACAGAACAGAACTATGAAAATGCTTTTCAAGAAATGTATTAACCCTTTAAAGGCAGCGAGAAAATAACTGCTCCTTTAGAAAATACAAAGGTGAAGAGTGCCACAGACTTGCATGAAAGTTCAAAGTTACTGGTTTTCGTAAGAGGCAATGCTGGGAATGTCTGAGAATGTCTCTGGTGGAGGACCAGGAAAGAGACCTTACATTGCAAGGATTATCAACACTGCTCATAAAGTATTTGTAAAGGGCCTACCTTTTCTAAAATGAGACAGGTATTCATATGATACAGCTGTTCTGTGTCCTTTTATACAGTGATCACCGGGCATTCCTAAAGAAAATAAAGGAGTACCAAATACTCAATAGTGATGTAAATCCCTGAGCTGACACAGGCCAGAGGCATCCTCTTTTAACACAGCCTGCAGAAAGCTGCCTTCTGGAATGCACTGGGAGAGCAACCAAAGAGAACAGTTAAAGAATGTTATGAGAAAAAGACAAATGTTCACTGAGGTTGGGGTGCACATATTTCTCACTCAGAATTACAGAGACCTGCCAAGCTCTACAGACTTGAAATCAAAGTTGCAATCCTGGCTCCCAGTCCACTCATGCTTGTGTCTAGCTCTCCTTCACTCCACTGCAGGACTTCAGGCTTCCCTCCACTCCACAGCACGGAGCACCAGATCCAGCTGCTTTAACAAATTCCCCATGTTCTAGAAGAGCTCTTCAAAAAAGCTTATTCTGAATTTCAGACTGCCATTACAGTCCCTCCCTATCTCATAGCCCAAAGTCCTATACTCTTGCCACCCACCCATCCTTCCTCCCCTTTTCAACAGTCTCAGAGAGGTAAAAATAGTAAAACAAAATTACAAAATTTGAGCTAGTTTGCTCCTTATCTCCATTGCAGCCACAAAAATAACCAGTTCCTTCACCTCTGTATGATAAGAATGTATCTAAACTTTTAAATGCAGCTGCAAGAATCCATGGCGTTCCCATGCTCCTTCTAGGAAAGAAATAATACAATTTGCTACTAATGCAAACAATAATTTCTCTGATCTGAAAGTAGATGCAAATTTTCCAAGAATCACGAATTTTCCAAGCAACATTTCCAGGAGATCACTCTGGAGTTTGCCCTTGCCAAAATCTTGATCCCAGTACCACAACTCCTGCCAAGAACGTGTTGTACCACTAAGCTCTAATTGTCTCTGATGTGAAGACTGATGTCATCACACAATGCTTGAACAAAGGAAAGTCCAGCAGCATCTGACATCACACTACTTTAATCCAGAATTATAACAGAAGAAACAGTTATAGTCATCAAGTTAATCTCTAGAATATTCCATAAGTCCTTCAGAAAAAATGTACTTCATGAAAGAGGTAGTCTTGAGCACATCGCAAAACTCTTTTGAACACTTAAGGCAAAAGAAACCTCTGAAAGCTTTCCCAAAAGAGATTAAAAAATTTATCCAAATTTTTGAAATAACTTTTATTTGAGGTGCTAAAGACAATTCCCAAGAATCTACTTAAAGTTCTGCAAAATTTTTAGCTGTAATGTTAAGTGTAATTTTTTTCAAAACTAATATGCTGCAACACCAAAAGCAAAAACTTGGCAATCTTACAGATTTTCAAATGCTTCTGATTAGGAATTAGGGAATTGATAACATTCTGAAACAAATGTGTATGAAGAAATCAAGAGTATGAGACTCCTCTGAATCAACAAATATTTCAAAGGAATATTAAATGTTTAGCAATATAAAAAGATATACTTTCAGTGCATTTTATCTATCACAAATTCCATCCATGCTACAGGTGTAATGACCAATACAAACCATCCCAAACAGTGGCATGATTTCTCCCTAGGACATAAACTAGCTTCAAAAATCAAAGTAAATAAACATGACCTGGTGAATGTGCTTGTTAATGAAATATGTGTTAGTGGCAGACAAGTTAGGGATTCTCTCACCTGCTGGTTCAATTGAACAAGAGCAATAAAAAATTCTTTTAAAAGAGCTAGGAAAAATAAAATCCCACTGAATTTCCCATTCCATGGGCTAGAACTATTTTTCTGCAGACTGACAGGTGCCTGTACCTCCAGCACTATTCTCAGCCTCTCCACAAAACACAGCTATGCCACTTCAGCTCTACACCAATAACTAATGCCACTTAAGCAACAGCCTCCCTCTAGCTCTTCCCCACTGCAGAGGCTGGGAAAAGGAAACAACTGCCTGTGCCTGCCTTCTGTGGGCCAAACACTGAAGCAACAAGCCATGGTGACAGTATTTTCCTTAGACAACAACAGAATACACTGCAGCCTGGCAACAAAGGGTGGGTAAAGTGAGAATCTCCTAAGTGGAGTATGGGAGGGGAAATTAAAAAGTATTTGACTTCTCATAACAGTTCTCACACCTCTAAAAATACACAAGATTGCTCACTCTGTGTAGCTGCCCCACACTTAATACACAGTACAGATGAGATAAACAGCACCTGGCTGCCCTAACACCTTCGTCAGCTCATAACCAGCTATCTAATGCAACAAAGTATTTTTCTTTCACTTTTTATCCTGTTAAAAGGCAGGTCATGAGGGATTGATCCTTTTCAAGGCATGGCTTTTTATCTTCTGGTCTCCTCTGAATACCAGTTTGGAGGAATTTGACCAGTGTAGTTTATTAAGGAGGAGTCTCTGGAATAAGAACTGAGAGCTAGTCAGTAATAAAGGTCCACAGATGTCTAACACTAAATATTCTTAACATGAGAATCTTTACAACTGACACTCATCTGCTCCACAGAAAGACATCAAACACATTCATAGGTCACATATTGAGATGCACATTACCAAAAGGCTAGTTTTTCCCTGCAACAGGATGAGGTTTGTAGAAGTGAGGTGCTGATAGAAGGTGTGAAAATGCGAAAAATGGCTAATCCTAGATTGCAACGTATGTGGACTGAATTTGGAAACTGCCCTGAGCACACCTACATCTATAGTCTGACACACACTATAATTAATCCCTGAGTGAGCTACAGCCAGTATCACAAACAAGGGTAAAAGTTCAGTACCAACAAAGAAGAGTGAGCAAATAACACAACTTTCTCAGACCACCTGTGGTTCCTTTTTGGTTTCTTCTCTTCTTCAATGAGACACACATTTGCACAAAAAAGAATCTTCAAGTTAAAGGATCTTTCACATCTCTGAAGCAATTTTTCCTTTAAATAAACTTGAAAATACTGAGAATGCTACTCTGCAGAATGTATCAGAAGAATCTACTCAACTTGAACACCCATATTATCTGCAAATGACCTACTTTCTTCACAGTTGCCCAGCACTTAACAATCTCTGTACAAGAGACAGCAGCTGCCTTGCAACCAGTGAGCTCAGCACCAGAGAAATGGCTGTGTCTAACAAAGGAGGTATCTTGGTTATTTTGACATGTTTAACACATGCATTTCTGGCTTGTCACCAAGAACATTTAACGTATTTTGCAACACTTTACTACCCACAGACATATGCTACTGCACTGCTTTGAGTGAAAAAGCAGTTATCTACTGTCTAACAATGTCTACTCCAACTCAGTCTCCCACCCTATCCACATGGCACTCTCCCCCTTTGCAATAAACACATTCAAATCAGCAAAGAAGAGAACCTGTGTGCCAGCCCTCAAGGTCTCTTCAAATGTGACAGAAGGACTTACTGATCTAGATTTCACTGAAGTCTAGCACGATTTGAGGCATGCAGTTCTCATTTTGGAAGTCTAGGACACAAATTTTACCCCAAATCCAACTAGAACCCATGTCTGTTCATCTTTAAGGGAGTTACTTCTGTGGGATCTGACTGGCTTAGAAGAACACAGTGGTTTGAATCTTGAATCATACAAGAGGGAAGCAGACAACACAGGTTGGAAAGATGGAGCTTGTCAGTACAAATCCAAGCTTTTGCAGACATCAACATCTGGAAAATTATCTTCACAACCTTAACAGAGAAAGAAAAAAATAAAAGAAAGAACACTCCGCCTCATTGAAAATATGGACATCTAAAGTAAATCAGATGTTTTACACTGTAGAAGTGTCTATTTTCCTCCAGCCAGTACAGAATCTACATGAGTTTCTAATCTAGATGAGATTCTAATCTGAGACCCAAGACGCAACTGTCATTATCACATATATAAAAAATTCTCACTCAGATCACTGGGAATCTTGCAACAACTTCAACAGCACCAAGGTTTAGCTCACGTAGGTTATCTAGTTTGGATTTTCTTGTTTTGATCATGCATCCTAATAAAGAGCATAAATTAATGCAAACACCTTTGAAAATCTTCAGCAGTGTGTCATCTTGCATAAGTACATCTGCAGAGAGGACTTACACTCAGCTTCATAGTCAGATTATTCTGAGAGCTCCAACACGAGTGTTTTACTCAGGATAAAGGGTTGTATGAAGCCTAAAATACCCTATTGCCAGTGCTGAGCTAGAAACTGAGTAAAGCTGTACTCTGTGCTTCTTTCATCACTTTTCAGAATGAGTTCTTTACGAGGAAGAATACATCATTGAAGCCTAATGCAAATAGGCAGCAAATGTGCTACATATCCAAATAGAACACAAACCACAGCACATATTGTATCACAGTCTAATTTCTAAGTGTCATATAATAGCTAATCAATGAACTCAGCGTTTTTTCTCACTGTAAAGTCACAGCTTCTCTACATATTGCAACGATTTCTTTTATTGAGTGTGACCACTGTTATTTGCATGACCAAGTAAGATGTCTAGACTATGTGAGCATGTAGGACAAACATCACATTCACAGGCACAATTTCTTCACCACTACAGTCTGAATTAACTTTACAATTTCTTGTCTAATGATATACTTACAAATAGACAGAAGCCATTATCATTCCAGGATATCTTCTCCTGTGTTGAAGTGTAAAGTGTTCAATACTATCTTCAGAAAGGCTTTCCATTATTACCTGTACTCTTGAAAAGTATCATTCTTGCTGTTTTCAAAAGGTTATTACTGTTTATGTTATCCACATCCAGAATTCCAGAAGGAATTAATTATTTTTGACCTGCTCAGTGTTCATTTCGAGTTTCAGTTTTGTTAAGTGTAAAATGGAGTACTGCTAAATGCAGCTTTTAACCTCTGGAATACCCATATTACTCAAACAGAACTCAAAGGAATAATTTAAAAGTGGAAAATGTCCAAGTTATGGATGCAGTGATGCACCAGATTCTATGCAATATAAAAGAATGAAGACTGCACACAAGATTTTCCTTAGTATGCAAGTACCTACCTAATGAGGAAGATTGCAACAAAAGATGGGATTAAGCATTGTCATGCCATTAACCAACACAGTTCATCACCAAGAAATCTGATTCTGCTATCTTGATTCCATGATTTTATAGTGTACCAATCAAGCAAAGTCCACAGCAATCAGGAAGCCATCAGTCTGGATTTTCCAAAAAGCTGAATAAAACTACTCCCCATATGGGCTTCCTCAAGCCAGTGTATCAGTAGTAAGGGCTATGGGGTTACCTTGTGCAAACACATCTCTGGGCATGCTGGATGCTTCTAATGCTGGATTTGGTACAAATATTCTAACTTCCAGTTTTCTACTTTTTCATTCACTCAGTGTACTTAGGTCAGTCAAATTTGTTTCTGCTTGTAACACATCTATCCATAAATGAAAAAATACCCCACCAAAACAATACAGCTTACAATTTAAGAAGAGTCACTTTTTCCCCCATTAAGGCTTCTCAGTTCTTCACCAGTGTTTCCTGATGTTTGATACAATAAGCAGAAGTGTCTGTCCACTCCCTCTGAACAGAAATATGGCACATAAGGCTCAACACACAGCCTGTAAAGAAATGCTGTTTTCACCACAGCAGAGACAAGAGTTCCTCCAGATGAGCTTTTCCTTCTCCCCCTGAGAGCAGAAGCCTAACAAAGCTTGCCAACAAAGTTAATACTTTGGTTGAATAAACACTCCCTTAGATTCAATTTTTTAGCTCATGCTCAAGAAAATCCAGCTCTGAGGTGATGTGTGTAAGCAGATATCTCAGCTTTCTGTAGGACTGTCTCAAGTCAGCGTAGCCCACACTAACCCCTTCTTTTGCATGCAAAAAATAAATCAGTTTATATTTATTTTGGAGTAAAAGCCACCCTATCAGACAGTAGAATGAAGTGATAACCAGTCCCTTCTTTCCCACTCCTTGTTCTCTACATGTGTAGCAAAACACCAAGACTTAACAAATCTCCAAAAATCTGATGCCTCCAACTTAAAAAGAAAAATAATTTCACTGGAACTGGGCTTCAAGATGTAGCAGAGTTTATGTGATGTGGAAACAGAAAAACATCCAAGGAGTCTGTTTTCCCAATCAAACCAAGTAGCTGCTATTGTGGTTTTGACCTCCCAATATAAATCACATATTTATGACTACTACCTAGTAAGAAAAAATAGTAAATATTTGCTTTAGCATCTTTAAATAAACCAGCTAACAAAACCCAATTCATCCTGACATGTTGCTATGATAAAAAGTAGAAACTGGAAGCATCATTGTCACTTTTACAGCCCATAGCTCTGGTCAAAAAAAGACATCCACTTGTCCTGAAACTGTGGAATGTATACATAGATTGTGGAGTCACTACTGTTTCCACAATAGCCTAACTTAATGTGCTTTAAATCTGTTTTAATACATTAGCTTTTTAATTATTGTCATTATTTTAAGTTGTTTACATGATAAAAATACATTTGTAGCAGTGGAACAAGATAATTCACTTCTCTATAACAGAAAAGAGTTTCCAGCTGTTTCTGGATTCAGATGTATCCCTTGATCCCAGGCAGAGTGGCAGTGTTACTTCTATGCTAAGTTATAGCCTTTTTTCCCAGTACCTTTTTCTTCCTCGTAACTGACAGCATCAGCTTTTGGTTTGCATCAAGTGAATTTGTTCTCCCTGCTCCACTGTGGCAGCAGATATGCAGCTCTATTACTTTTTCAGACCCTGTATTAAAAGAAATGCATGAAATACAGCTCCTCATCAGTCTCCTTACTGAAGATCAAATTTCAGTTGCATAACAAACAGTGACTCTGCATGACATAATGGGGCCTTCGTGCATGAGACAGCTAAACTGAAACTGAAAAAGTATCAGACATCATTATCTGCTTTTGTCTGGACATAGAAGAAATTTGTCTCAGGAAATAAGTAAATTGCATAAATAATCCAAAAATCAACCCAAAAAGTTTTTAGAAGACTTACAACAGTATCTTTTTAACTCTCAAGGTGATTTTCTAGTTAACATATAGATAATTTACAGCAATAGTTCAAGTCTTGTGCACAAGTCAGGATACATGAGAGGACCACTGTCTACTTTGGATGGAATATCAGTGAAATATTAACATCATCAAAATTTGGCTTTATGCAGCATTTAAAGGCTTTTGAAGAAGAAAAAATAACTGCTTTCAGACTGGAAGGTTTTATTAAAAGGTATCATTGCTATTTTAACTCATCAATTTACACCTGTTGCCATAGAAAGTTTATATACATGGCACTTAAGTTCCAGAATATCTAAGAATTTGCTGCTTATAAGACCTTCACATTTTTAGGTACTTGGGAGCTTCCTATTGAGCAACTACAGGATTGTATTTCATGACTCTGTATGAATTACGAAATAATTTGGTTAACCACAAAAACAACATATAGCATGCTAACAATTTTAAGCTCCTCCATCTACTGAAAATTCTATGTATTCTTACATCTAACATCACTTTACATGTCACTAACTTAACCCATCACTTGTTTCCTAAAAATAATTAGTGAAAATGTAAGGTTTCTTTCCCTACTGGTTTTATGTGAAAAGAACATATGAGCCCAATATTAATCTTTTCTTCATTCACAATAGCTGCCTACCTATCCTCACTTCAGCCATTTAGCAATCCTGTTATGAAACAGCTGCTATGAGTGAAAAAAGTCCAAACTGGCAGCATTCACAGACCATTGGGAATACAGAGCATTTTAAGATGTTCCTACAACTCCCCATCAATACCCTCTGATTCATTTTATCAAGAGCCTACCTTAAAGCCTCAAACCAGGATTATACTTCTAAAGCCTCAATATCAGAAAGTCTGGCTTTTCTCTTGATTTTCCCATGGAGGACTTCCTGTTCCTCTAGACCAATACAACCTTCTTAAAATATTTTTTTCCACTCTTTTACTGCTGCTGAATCTGATTCAAAAGGGGCCCAACTGTTCCAGCTACATCATCAGGAGAGTTCTGCACTTTCACACAGCTGCCGAGGTTTCTGTCCCCATGCAGAAGCTGGAATTGCTCCACCCACCCCCTTGGCACAGAAATGATGTAAAGTAAATGACAGATCCAAAAACCTATTGCATGATCATTTCTACAACTAGCTGTTCCTCTAATGTAAACTCTCCTTTTCTCTCATTTTGCAGGGCCCTAATTTGTTCCTTTAATAAAATGCACCATAAAACTTGAGAGTGCAATTTTCCAATGGAAAGGACACAAAAAATCCCACCGAATAAACTAATCTTATTATAAATTCCGTGAAACAGTTCAAACAGCCCAGATAGGTGATTGTTTCTATTAAATTCTATCAACTGCTGGAGTTGTTTCTTCAGGAACTCTAACACTTCCTTAAGAATTTAAGTGACTTAACCTTAATTCTGCAGACTGAAAAGCAACTACCTGCGTGTCTAACGGGAACCACATAGAAAATTGCATTTAACAGTTAACATCACTGTTAACCTGCTCTGTCACATGCTCTGAAATGGGATTCTCTCAGACAACATCAGTGCACCAGCTTGACCTGTATGCAAGCAGGTTGTACTCTCCAAAATATCTGTGACCACTTAATTCCCACTACTCATTCAAGGCTTAGGGAGCTTGGTCTGTTCAGCCTGGACAAGAGTCACAGGAGAGCTTAAAGCACTCTTCCAGTGCCTGTGAGGGCTCCAAGAGAGCTGGAGACAGCGTTTGAACAAGGGCATGTGGTGACAGGACAAGGGGGAACAGCTTTAAATGAGAGAGGGAAGATTTAGGTTGGATATATGGCAGAAATTGCTCCTGTGAGGGTGGTGAGGCCCTGGCACAGGTACCCAGAGAAGCTGTGGCTGCCCCATCTCCTGAAGTGTTCAAGGCCAGGCTGGACATGGCATTGGGCAATCTGGCCTAGGGGAAAATGTCCCTGGCACAGCATTGGAACTAGATGGTCTTTAAAGTCTTCCAACCCAGAACTTCCATGATTTTCCTGGCATAAAAACTCATTAAACTGTATCTGCATCTCTGCTTTGACAGAAAATAGAGTTTAAAAATAAATTTACTTTTGAGTCATAGAAACCCTTCTGTGAAGTTTTCTTTAGTTTCTTTTCTATAAATGAGCCTAAGTAAAATAAGAACAATTTTATTTTAAGTAAAAAAATGTGCAAAGGTTTTGGATTGTTTTAGTTAAGATACAATGGAACTAAAAATAAATTTAAAAGGCACAACTTTCTACCTGCATCTGAATACTTATCCATGGCAACCAGCTGGACTTGCTAAAGCTTTCTAAATTCAATTTCTGGACAGAAGCTGGCAAGCTGTTCATTGTGGTAGTGTTACTGCAATATGAAATGGGGGCTCTTTTCTACCCATTCAGTTGATTATGGGGCAAGTTGTGACCCATCTCTTCATGCAGCATTAAGGAGAAGTATTTTCTTTGCACACAGTACTTCTTTACAGTATCTGTGAAAGGTAAAAGTGAAGAATTTATTTTTATTGATAATATGAAATTTTCACACAGTCACAGAAATGAATTACAACTGAATAGTAGTTATCAGTCTCCCTACCAAATGTAATGCATGCATTTTAGCTCATTTGATCTTGGCAACCTCAGAATAAACTAGTAATCAAGAAACAAAATAAGTTATATTAACATATTTTAGCAAAATAAAAATAAAGCTCAAGTGAATAGACCTTGGAATCATATTTTACCTATAACAATTCACACAACCTTATTAATGAAATTAATGAAAAACATTTGAAATTAAGTTTGGGCAATTTGTTCAGTTGAGAATTAGGCCGATTAAATGTCAATATTCTGAGCACTCTCATGTGAAAAAGTGTTCTATAATCTGACAAATTAAACAAGAATAATAAGTCTTCATCGAGTTCAGGGTGTAAAAATAATTTATTAGCTTCTGGTCATAAAAAAATTAGCTACTATTCTTGGGTTTTTTCAACAGCAGCAGTCAAAAAAGTGACAATTGAAAAGTGTTCAATAAAAATAAGGCAAACCTTGTTCTTTAAAAATCAATTCTGCAGCATTACAGAATCAAGGGTAACAGAAAAACATAAATGAGAACTTAGTAAAACAATCACCAAGTCATTTCTGTGGTATCACTTCAGTAGCCAAGGAAGCATTGGTAAAGCAGTACGAAAGTAAACTTTCACTTCAAAACTATTACGAGTTAATTAAGATTTAAAGGCATCCCTTTGGGGGAGGAAGTGAAGTATGCCCTAGTGATGATAATTTTATATTCTATTGGTTTGTGTTTGTAAAACATGAGAGAACAGTGAACCAAAAGCTGCAGGACAACACGCCCACTCTACTGCTTCTGATCAGTGATCCGCTGGAGGCAGAGCTTCATGTAGGAGTTTTTATTGCGGATTTCGACCACGGCATCTCTGACAAGTTCAATGAACATCTGAGGCCAGAGCTTCTGCAAAGACTCATTTTTCATATTGATGTCAGCTGCTTCTTTCACTAAGTTCTCAACATATGTCCGGCAAAATGTTTTTCTTTCTTTCATTTCCTGCATGAGAGAAAAGTTACACAATGTGTAAGGAAGAAAAGGTTAAACAGGAGCAAATCCAAAAAAAGCCTCTAAAAATTGAATGAATTAAAGAACACAGCAAATAGCAGGCAGATGCTATTGTGTGCTTTCTCCCCTTGGTTTTAAGTTGCATAGCCCAGGGTCTGTGTCCAGCTTTTACTTGTGCGGCCACAGAACCTTAATGTATTGATAATATTCATACTATATTAAGTCATTACTTTCTCTGAAATTAGTAGATATTTATATAATTACTCGAAAGTTAACAGCATTACAATTTGTATTGTTTTCTGGCATAGCAGTGAAAATTTGCAGAAATTATTAGGCACTAAACTATTTTTTCTTTTCTCCCTTCCCAGAATTTCATCCTTACAGTACAACAGTTGAAAAGTACATGTTTCTCTACCTGCCCTAACAAGAACATTGTTGTAGAAAAACATGCCAGCACTCATCCTTGTCCACAGGCACTCTGGCAAGTGCTGGTTCTTAATGTGTATTGCATTAGATACTGAAGCAAGCTGAACCTTTAAAAATAATAAAAAGCTACTGTTCTTTGTGCAACTACTAGCCCTACATTTTAGTAACTCAAACTGTGTTAATCCTTGCTTCTACAAAGTCACTATAAAATATCTTAAGCTTTGAAGAGTAAGCTATATTTGAGCTAAATATCTAACTAGTTTGGATGGTGGTGCTGTTAAAAATGTTAGATCATGCTTCAGGCCACCAAAACAAAAGGGTTTTTTAATGAATAATAAAGGTGAGAAAATGCGTTTCAGCAGTTTCCGCTAAAACTCCAAATTGTTAATCAAAGACCCAAGCCTGCCATCTTTAGCAGTACACTCCTTCAGTCACATTTATGATGTCAGTTTACTGCTGCTGGGGAACTGGAAGGAGTTCTTTTTGCCAGGATGTACTCTTGGGACCTCCTGAACCTGCTGCCACATGCACAACACTACAGCAAAGGACAAAGGGGGAAGTGCTGCACTGGAAAGAGAAAACAATGCATTTATTTAATGAACTGCACAAATACTAAGCTTATTTTATTATATTACAGGGCTGATTCCATGGTAAAGGACAAAGGGAGTACTTCACTCTCTTATTGCGTGACATGTAAAGATTTAAGAGCTACTGTCACAGCTTTTGAGACTAAAATGTTTTCTTAATTTAATCTCTCCACACATGCAGTCACTGTCTCCTTTTTATGCTGTGGATCTGAGATAACAAAACCACAATGGAATAAGAGAATTCAGTGATTACAGAACTTGATTTAATTTCTTGCACTAGAGGATTTGTGTATTTCCACATGATCAAAAAGCAAACAATGGGACAAATGTGAGAAGCAGAGTGCCTACATTAGAACCCAGGATGACTGCTCAGAAGGGAGATTGTAGCTGAAAAAAATCATATTCTCCCTGGGAACAATTTCCCTCTGCCCAAGCAAAAGAGTTAGCAAATCAGAAACACAAACTAAAACAAGCGTGACTGATGCCCTTGTCTGAAACAAGCCAGCCTGCAATTTTATTAATAATTAAACCTAATACATTGCCTTTTTTTTTTCCTGTAGCTCACTTAAGAGCTAGAAAGCAGCTTTTTATTACTGCAGCCTGCACTATCTCATGTGTTGTCTGAAGGTGTTCTTCACCAATTCATTCAGGGAAAATCTAACATGTGCAATATATATTGTTCTTCCTAAAATAATTGTGCTCACTCCATATGGCTTGTAGGTGAGAACGTATTTCTGCGACTGTGGCACTGTTCAGGAATCACTTCACTAAAGACAGAAACTGAGCACTTTAAGAATTCTGAGAAAAAGATCAGTTAGATAAAATGGTGTATCAGATATGTGTGTCAAGCAGTGATCTTTTAAAACCACCATTCTCAATAGCACTGCTGAAATTTGATGTACAGATAAATTCAGTGAGAAGTAGCCTAAGGTTACCTAACAGAAAATGGAAATATTTTGTTATGATATATTTTACCTCAAGTTTTTCCATATGAAAATCCTTTGTCATGTAATTCAACGTTGCTCGAGCTGTGCTTTCCCCTCCACTTCTTCTGTTATCACTGCTTTCCTCACTTCCAACCCCAGATTTCTTTCCCTTCCCCTCCAGCAGATAGGTGAATTGTTTCCTCCTGTGAAATGAGATTTACAAACCTAATTATCAAAAACTTTTAAGTGCAGGTGTTTGTAGCTATTGTGAGGGGAGGTTTCTCCTTCTGAACATACACTTTCGAGCTTTGAAGTATATTGCATCCTCAACTAATTCACAATACTCTGATGTCCCTTCATTAATTTGTCTTTAAACAATTGACTTTGATATCTATGATAGAGCACTTCCTAAATAGGAAGTGTTGCAGCTTTAACTTTTATAAAGTATTTGTCTATAGAAGACTAAAAATAGGGGTATTTGGCACCCTTTTCTACAATACAATTCCTAAATCTGTTAGCCATTAATTACACACTATAAAATACCCACTAAAAATAACCAGTTCTCATCATGAAGGTCCACAAGTCTTCAGCAATCCCAGTACAAATGGAGAACTGAACATGCAGTTCATTTGTGTGCATGTTCCTTTTCATCTCCTCAGCAGACTTCATGCAAGTTCTGGGAAAATCTCTGGCTACATGGACCAGGAGATGGTAACACCTGGGCATTATGCAGAGGACCCATCTTCTAGAAGGTGGTATTTGTCAAGCTTTTATTTTTTTACCTAAAAAGAATTTATCATACCAGTGTGCAGAAGAGTTAAACAACCTGTTCTGGACAAACTGCAGCCCTGTTCCTTGTATTTTACCTGGATTCTCCAAATAACGAAAGCATGCGGTAATGCGGCAGCTCCGAAGATGCCACATATGCCAGAATGCCAAAAAGCCTTTCTGCCTTCACAACATCTTTTTCAGTAACCTGTGGGAGAGTGGGAAGAGAGGAAAAAAGACAAAAAATGACATTTAAAAATTAGCACATTAATATTTCATTACATGCGTACATTGAGAATGACTGAAATTTCTTATACAGATCTGCTGCAGGCACATCTTCAAAACATGTTTTTGCTGGCACTTTAAATGTATTGTAGAAGAAACCAAATAAGGTACTGGTGCTTGTTTTATTTCCTGTTATTCTGGATATTTTAATGTAGATACATGATGACCTGCGCTTCATTATAGTCTTTGTGAGATGAGGAATTTTATAAAGGTTTCTTACATTCATTTTCTGAAGGCCAGACATATTAATTCTGCTCCATACTGCATGCACTTATGAAAGGTCTACTGGAAAAATTCTGATTAAGTTATGCTGGAGAAAGATTCTGGGCATGCACATGTGAAAAGATAACTTACAGACTCTCTTATTTTGGCAGCATCATGGAAAAGGCTTTATAAAATAGAGGCTTTAGAGGGAAACATTTTTCTCTGCATTTTTCAGCTCCTGAAAGTAAGTGTTCACTCATATTTTTCTAAATGTCTACCATACTGTTGTTTCAATATTAAGTTCCAGCTGTCTCTTTAGCTCAATGGTTGAAAATTTTTCAAGGTTCATTTTATATGAAATTGAAAAGTGTAAAGAAAGTGGAAGAGATTCATTCTTTGGTGGTGGTGGTGGTTATTATTTTTTGTTTGCCTTGGCTTGTAACCTCTGGAGACCATGGCCTGTGTTTTTCCTACCCTGATGGCCAGACTATGAACTGACTTCAACTGCCAAAAGTTTGTTGGCACAGTTTCTGGACTCCTGGCTTTGTACTGAGTGAGAAGCAATCTTTATGATCACTAAATCTGACCTGGAAAACACTGGACAATGAAACTTGCTCATTGACTTCTTAATTTCTGGACAAAATTTAACTTCCATTCATCCTATAACATTACTTTGGGAAAGTAACCCATTATTAAATACACTTCAATACTCACAATATTTACTAAGCACTTCCAGACAAACTTTGTATTCTGTGCTATTGAAATGTGTGAGTAAAATGGAATTTTCATCCACATTAACAGATCTTTGTTGTATCCTTGCTCAATGTTTAAAGACTATACAATCTACACTTGCCTAAAGTATACTGCAACAGCATAATGCAGGGGTAAATTCAGGGAAAACACAGATCAGGGAATTAGAAACGTAAAGCCAATCCCATTTTTACAGTGGAACTGATAATTCTCACTTAAAACTAAGTAAGTCTTAGCAGCCTAGGAGTAGATGACCTTGCTGAACAGTCTGTAACAGAAGCAAGGTCTAAAACAAAGAGCACAGAAGGCAGCTAGGGAAACAAAGCCCAGTGCAGACAGAAATGCCTGCTGGAGAAATAAGTGATTTTAATGTATTTATTTATGTTAAGAGAAGCATAAGGACCAGGTCAACAGAGACAGCAATGCTGAATACACTCTCCAGCTCACACAAACTCATCTTCTCTATCTTCATGCAGTGCATTCTTTGCTCCATTAATCACAAAAAGATTATAACGGTAGTATCACATAAATGTAAGGCTTTATGCCTGCTCCTTGCCAAGTGCACAGAACAGGCACCAACTGTGCCAGCAGGCCCTGCTCAGGGACGGGGTGCATCTGTCACACTCTATTCCATACCACTGGGTGGACAGCAGTCTGGAGGGCTTGGTAACTTCCACTTGACAAATTAGAATTAATCTGAGATTACTATCACTGGGAAAAACTTCAAGTAGTATCTCAATAAAGACAACTTGCTTCCCTATAGTTAGTAAACGTAACAATTGGACAAGGGCACAGAATCATTTTTAGGGGGAGACCAACACTCCGCTTCTAGCCTGGAATATTAACTGGAATGGAGGGGGAAGGCTGGGGAGAAAATAAAATGTTTCTTACAGTTTAAAAGTGATGCATTTTATTTAGTTAATTCAGTTAATATATATTGCTTTTACTCTGCAACTCTGCGTACCTCAGAGCTGACAACACAATAGTCTCCCCAAACACTGCACACAAATGGTAATCAGAATAGCAGAATGTGCACATTTCCCTTTCTGTCATCTGAAACTGTTATTTAGGGCTGATCTAAAGTCTGAGAATCACTTCAGGGGTTGTGTTCTTTACATTGAAATAGAATTTTCTATTACTCATGTTAATCCAATGGATAATACACATCTGCAGAGCTGGATATCATGACTTCTGGTGTAGGGTAATGAAAACCAGCTCATCTCCTTCTTCTGCTTAGCTAAGATACTTTTCAAATGATTAATGACACTAGAAAAAACCTTCTGCATGCACATCTTCATGTAGTGTGGTCTGGCTGAAAACGTTTGTTGAGGACAAAAAATGTTCTTGTCATACATATTTAAGATCTGATATATGCCCTACATAAAATCATGCTGTGCTACATGTGCTCCATTTACTAAATTAATCCCCAAGAACTATTAAATACAAAGTTTTCCCTCAGAGACTGAACTTGTTGACCTTGAGATTGTAACAAAGTCTATTCAAATAGTCGTGTTACTTTCTCTTTTGAAGACCAAACAGCAAGATTTAGCTTCTATTTGCTCTTCATCTGAGTCACTAGTGTTGATTTTGAAAATAGGATGCAGTGAAAAAAGAAATAAACTTATATTTTTAAAAACAAAATTGAAGAGCATTTTTCCAGCAAAGTACTAAATCTGAAGTTATTCTACGCTTTTCATGGGATTACTAACTATCACTATATTTTTTTCCTTTTCAAGATACTGTGCTGCTGGAATGAATCCTATTTCCATCCATCCTTTCCTTGTGAGTTAATTCGTTTAAGCTCTTTAGCCACTCTTACTCTTCTGAGGAACTAATATGTGCTTTATACAACTACAACCAAGTAAACTACAACATTCAGCTTTGGCTGGATCAGATAACAAATATATCTAATCCAAAACATATGATGACCACCAAATTAAAATACCAGATCTAAATGCTAAAGCTGTGTATTATTTTTGCTCTAATTAACTTCCATAACATCTCTTAAACTTATTTAGCATTTAAAATTGAATGTGCATTCAAACATTGTGTTGCATTGTAACTATATTCACCCCCTTCATGATCAAAGCTCAAGTATAAAATAGCTGGTTTATATGCTTGAATAAATTTACTTTCAATTGATGTAAAGGGGCATACAAAGTACAAAGAACAGCAATATTAGAGTCCTAACTTTCTATTTATTTAAACAAAAAATGCACATCCCCCCAAAAAAAACCTCCAAAAAACCCCACCCTTAAAGATCTTGTATCTAGCAAGTAGGAAAAAAATCTATTTGACAGACTTTTCCTGTGACGGGTTTAAAGCAGAAAATATGATTCTCTGGAATTTTGTAAACTGGCATTTATAAATAATCATATACAGTAAACTACTAAGGACTCTGTCAAACACATTTTTGTGTAAGTATTCAATGTTAGTGTTGCGATTTTCTCAAAAACAATTAAAAGTGCTTCTTAAAATCAAGTAAAATTGTGCAGACCTTTAAAAATAATTTCACATAATTTTATTAAATAATATTAATTTTAGTATTATGTACACAAGAAACTACATGGGGAAGTCTACGTAAATCTTTCCCCCCTTTATAGTGAGAAGACACTGACAGAGTTGTCCTCATTCCATTAGGAATTCATCTGCTCTTTTAAAAACAACACGAATTTATCCTGTAAGACCAATTATAAGAAGCAAGACCATCCTACCTTCACTCCATTTATCTTCTGCAGATTAAAATGGTTTAGCCTGAACAGAACATAGTATTTCCACAAAGTGAAGCTGACAACTGGATTTCCCTGAGGATCAACTGTCAACTGTTCCATGCGATGCATCTCAGCCAATGCATTGAACTGCTGCAGCGCCACAAGATTTGTCTCCTTAAACTTCAGGTGCTAAAAACAGTCAGATCCAAAGTAATTAAGTAAGGAAGCAAAGAGTGAACACAGTGACTCCTATTCTGTGCCACTCAATTTTCAAACTTGAGTCATGTGTCTGATGAAGCAACTGAGCTCATTTCATTTGAGGTCTCTGTAGCAAAACCCATCAATGGATCAACCAAGTGCTCTATTATATATACTAAGAGATGTCAACATTACAAGCCCCAAGCAATTTGTAAATTTGGAGTATTTTCAAGATTACATGAAGCAATGATACTACTTAAACAATGTCTACTTTAATTCTGCAAGTAAAGCACCAGCAATATCTATACGTAAAAGTAAGCACAATACATGCTTTTGAAATATTCTGCCCTTTTTGGGCACAGGGTGCTGGCCTAATTCATACCCTGCCCTACAGTAATGAGCAAGGTGTATCCTACACAGGAGCATTATTGTGGGAAGAGGAAGGAGGAAAAATTGATGGTGAATATAAAAATTTAGTTGTGATTCTGCTATCGCCCACTAATTTTCCCCCACCCACAGTGAACTAATTGTTTCATTAAGACAGATAAATTTGTCTTAAGTTCCCACAAATTTATCAGCCTCAATTAAACCATTAAGTTTTGTTATAGTTGAAATCTTGAGAAACAGCAGGGGAGTTCCAGAGCCAATGAATCTGAGCTACAAGTTGCTTATGCTTGTTACCTTTATTTTAATATTTGCATCAATTTGAATGACTAAGAAAAAAAGAGAGACATACTGAAGAGATTTCTCATTCATGTTGCTTTTCTTCATCAACAACCAAGGAATTTCATGAACTGTGCTGATTTAGTTAGCTATTCTTTTTAATCTTCATCTTTTTATCCTATCAACAATTTACTATTTGAACTCACACCACAAATGAAGTCTTCCTGATACCATGGATCCATAATAGTACAGAACAATAATACTGTATTTACACACAAGTTTTGCAACTTAAAAATAATTAGGTAGGTCAAAGGAATTAAAAAAAGTAAAAACCGGTCTAAAAAGAAATCTAAATTTAAATTATTGATTTTTAAGTATCAAGGTTAGTATTATAACATAAGGAAATAAGCATTTTTTAACAGTATCTATTTACATGAAAGCACTTGGGGGGGGGGGGCTATGCCAAAGCAAGGTTCTATTAGACAATCCATATTCCACAGCTGTTCAGAGCTGAAACAAGAGGCATGCTCACCACACAATTAGGAAATTTTGTCTTCAGTTTTGCTAACACTTGGACAATTTCATCAAATTCAATGAACATAAAGGAGACTGTGGCAATGATGCCAGCTGTTTGAACACTCCAGCTTCGATCCAGGCACTCCAGTGCCCCAGCACCATACAAGCCAAGAGTGTCTCCTTCCACTTCCACTAAATGAGACTCTAGAACAGACAAGCCTTGTACTGCACTGCTCAGGATTGTATCAAGAGATCTGCAGAGGAAATAAAAACACAGTGATGTAAATGAGATGATTTTGAAATAACATCACTCTACTGAGTAACAGTCCTTTCTTTTACCAAAACTCAACTGTCAAATACAATGGCATTTCTCAGCATTTCATTCATTTTCAGTACCCCATCTGGTTCAAATACACTAAAGGCTGGAAAACCCTTCTTCCATCAAGTAACACTGTATTTGTACTACTTCTGCAGCAGAAAGGCTCTGGGTGTATTTGAGTTGGTGGTGGGGTCAAATTAAAATAAAGAGTCCATTCAAATTTAATAATCAGCTTTAAAATTTTAGCTCAGAACGCTAACCTAGCATGTTTCATGTTGCTTTAGATATCTAAACAAAACTTCAAACAATGTATTTATTTATGTCCCCTTCATATTCTGTTTGTTATGTGAAATGCAAAAGCGGATATAAGCAATAACTCCAGCATTTCTTTCAAATAATGAGACCTTTTGCAATTCCCAAGAGCAATTTTAAAATTAAGCAATAAATCCAGGTATTCCTGACTCCTGTCTCTTTTTATCCTATCTTTTTATCCTTCCAACATGATACACTCAGCTGGCTGGACCTAAAGTGTAGAGAACTCAAGATAAGCACAAATTACAGGTTTAGAAAGTTATGTAATGATTGTTATTATTTTATTCTTCACCACATTCTCAGTCTTTTAAATGTATTTTGACCAGTAGCAATCATTTGACTGACGTTCTCTTCACAATAACAATCAGAACTCTAAAATTTCTCTCAACTGAAAATGTTCAGAGCCCACCAGTCCATATGTGAAGCTCTAATTACTTAACTATGCTGAATTTCACCTGCAATTTTGTTGCTTAGTAGTTTATCTTGAAATTCTTCACTATGATAAAACAAATACACCAAAACAGCATCATTTCTCAAGCAATGAGAATTTGTTCATTACCAGAACAACAGTCAAACTACCATAGTTACATTGACTTGGTCATGGGGGAGGGATTACCAACACTGAAGTAAATGGCAAAGAAATCAAGCAGGCAAGAAAGCAGGGGGTAAATGCATTCAGGGGAAAGCTTTGAAAGCACAAGAATAGAAAAGATGATGGCAATTTAAAAATGCTAAGGAAAAAGTGTTTCAAAAGATGTAGCACTTGACTGACGATAAGAACCAGCTTGAGCCATAATAGACTGAAAACTCAGATGGGTTCTACTTGTGAGAGACAAAGACTCCCTGAGCATCCCTGACATTTCCAGCATAGACCAGGGACAGCAGGAAGCTGTACTTGCTATTGAATTTGTGCAGACTTATTTTTAGGCATTTGCCTGAGCTAACCAAGGTTGAAGTGCTACTTTGGTTTTAGCCAATACAAGGCATACACTGTTCATTAAGCTCTTTAGCCCACTGCAGTGGGCTCTGGCCACATGACCACATTTTAAATGCAAATAAGCAAAAATGATATATTTTAAACCAAGAATACTAAAGTCTTCTTGAGAATAAAACTATGCCTGGTAACTGCTACTGTTGAAATAGCATGGGTGTAAAAGCAGTCCCATAAAAGATGCTGCAGTTCAAACTAAGAGCCTGAATACAACTATGGAACAACTCCTGATACACAAAGAGATTACAAATCTTCATAATGCTCATACATCTTCATTTTGTTCATTTAAACTGAAAGCAACAATCTAAGCTGCTAATGAAATGAACAGCCTTAAGAAGGCCCAGGAATTCACATTTAACATTTCTTGTAAACATGAAGTTGTTCTTTATTTAGCAAAATCACATAATAATTTAGCTTGCACTTCTTTAGGCAATGAGTCGCTGTTCTATTTCTTTTAAACATGTTACTTATTTCTTATGGTCAAAAGCAAAGTAAACCATCTTTTCAGGGTTGATTTGCATATATAGTACTTTTGATAATGAAATACAGTGAGATCTCAGAGGTGAGAAGTAGTAACTTGGAACTTAAGACATGGACAGGTAAAAGTATCACCCAATAAAATACCTGCTTTCTTCAGGAAATACATATGCAGCACTGCCATTGATCTGGCAGGGCTCATTTTCTTTATCTTTGTTTAAAGAAGCCTCAAGAGCAATTCTGTTCTGCTGGATCTCCCACTGCCGAGCGATGTTCCCGATTGTTAACCGCTTCTTTTCCTGAAACAGGAGACACGAGTCATCACAAGGCATGGGAAGGCAGAATCAAGACATTGGTTTGTTCTGAAACATGCTGCTGAAGCAAAACATTTTAAAGGTTTCACATTGAAGAAACTACTAGTGGATGGTGGTTATGCATTAATCTCAACGCATCATTCTAGCGCTATTTTGAATAAGTGTCAGCAAATAATTTCACAGAATTTGCAATGAAGAAACAAGGAAAGTAACAATAAATTCACAACTTAGGAAAGTGTGATGTTAAGCTACTTAGGACATGGAAACAGTTCTTCTGCAAGTTTTTCCATTTTAAAGAGCTCAGAACTCTATTTCATGTTCCATTTGCCCAGGGAGTTTTGATGCTTTCTGGTTAGAGCCCTAGTTGCTCAACACTTACAGAATTCCACGATGACTGAGCTCCATGTCACAGAAAGGAGGGGAAGTTGGAATCATCAGTGTTTTTTATCAAAACAATCTTGAGAAAATTTAGAAAACAGAATTTTAGAAAATTCTGTTTGTTCTCAAGGGTTAGGGTCTCAACCTCAATTACTGTATAGCCCTACTGCTTTGTTAGCCCTCAGATGAGAGCTGCTGGATTCCTACAGAACTTCAAAAACTTCCATGAATTTCTTCTACAAAAAGCAATTTTACAAGTGTGAAGATTCTGTTAGCAGTAATGTTCTCTTGTTCCAGTAAATACTAAGTTCAACCACTGTTGGAAAGGAATGACATTCTCTATACATTTCAAAGTACATCTCAATCTTTCCCAGAAGAGTGGGCTGGAAGCAATAAAAAAGAAGTCTGGAAAAAAAGATGAAGAAATTCTGCTGTTTGGGCAGACAAGTATCAGCAAGGGAAAAAGAAGAGATGACGTTGCTGAAATGAACATTTTCAATGTGGTGCATACAGGAAAACAACAATTGTTTGCTACTGAACGAGGGCCTATAATTTTATTTACACTTCATGTAGCATAAGAAATGCTGGACAAATGGGATGGTAAAAGAAAGTTGCAGAACACAGATCTGTAAATATTTTTTTCAGATTTAACTATGAAGAAACCAATAGTTCCCAGATTTTTTTGCTGGACATTGTATCTATGAGCATATTTAATCCTTCAATTCAAATGTGTGGAATAGGAAAAAAGCCTGAATCATTAGAATCCATTTACAAAGGAAAGATCTACAAAATCATCAAATCATTAATATTGGTATTTGACTATTATGCCACTTAACTATTTGAAGATAAGAAATATACTTTAACTAAATTAAAGTCTAAAATGCAATGTTGAAATTGAGTAATGATGGCAACAAGATGTTAAAATACTTTTTCTTCTAAGGGAATTTTCCACCAGCAAAAAGCACCTCAAAATCTAGGCCACCAAGACAAACAATCCCTCTGCTGAAAAGAAATATTACATCAATGGTTAAAAACATGAACTACAAATAAATACCTATTTGGGTTTTTTCTAGTCATAGAGACATTTCCAACAGCATGAGACAATGCCATATGTGACAATTATTTACTCATTTTCCATTTCTTTATGCTACTAAGATCTGGCACCAACACTTCAAATCTGAAGAGACTTGAAATACATCAATATCTTAGAGAGAAAGAAGAAATACCAAAACCAAACAAAAACACTACTTAAAAAAAAAGAAAAACACCTCCCAAAACTGTATCTATATTTTTTTATTATATCCATGTCTTTAATCAAATAGAAATACAGAAGGATATAAATATATAGGAAATCAAAACATATTCTTAGCCACTGGACATGAAAATTCCCCCCCAATTCATATGTTTAGGTTCTTGGGGGTTTTTGATATACTTAAAACATCTTTTAACATACTGTTAACATTCTGTTTGTGTCTTTTTATTTTTCAGTTAAATATGTTTGTTACACTTCTTATGGCCTCCTTCAACTAATCCAATCTAATCCCCTTCATGAAATATGATTTTACCTTGGAAACTTAATATGGACATGAACATTTTTTTGTTTATTTGACTTCCAAACTGAAAGCGATTGTTTGTACAGGCATTACTGGATGACAAAAAAAACAACTTAGGCACCTTTTTTCTTCAAAAAAGAAAAGATTTGGAGATAAATGGTGATAAATATTCACACAGCAAATAGAATGTAGATACTCTTAGATTATTGAACTTTAGTCTCCTGTTTGGAGCACAGCTGATGTAGTCAGCAGCCCCATGAGGAGTGTTCTGGAGGGCACCTGTGTCTCCCCTGGTGGGGCACTTCTGTCCCCTGTGTGTCAGCACCAGCCCGGCCAGCTGGGCTGGGAGATAAGACAGATCAGAGCTCTGCTGACAGAGACAACTGCTGGGGTCTGGCTCTGCCCTCAGGGGCCCTTCACTCACACCACAGAAAAGAACAACTTCAACAGGAAAAAAAATGAAGGAAAAACTGGAACACCCTGCAGGGCTGCAGTCAGTGTTCACCTGAAAAGGGGAGACCAAGGAATGAGAAATCCCTGGAGAAGTCCTTTACTTTAGCCTGGAGTTATGACATGGAGGTTTGTCATCCACTGACATGTATCACACTCATGTTCAACGTGGGCTTTCTGCTCAAGTGTACCTCACATATTTGACTGAACAGAGTTTCAGTCATGGAGTGCACTGTTGAAGCTGTAAAAATAGACAGAGGCATATTGGGATATATAATATCTGCAGCGAAAAAATCTGGATATAAATTACTGCTGTACACTGGTTTACAGTGACCTTAGAACAGCCACAGACAATAAATACCTTTAGCAAGGTCTGTCTGTGGCTTTCACGCTTCCTTTCCTCCTCTTTCCTTGCTGCAATAGATGCCATACGTCTTTCTTCTTCCTGGATGGAAAAAAAGAAAAACAAATTCCTAAAGGGAGGAACTAAGCTGGTTCTGAAAAGTATTACTGATAAATTATGTTCTTGTGTTGGTATTTGAAATGTATATTTTCATTTTAACATAATTTTAGAAATTTTATTTTCTTTATGTTCTAAAACAGTGCTAAAACACATAAAATTGTTAATTATAAGTCAAGAAAACCAGAATAACTAACTAATCAGATATAAATGCTGAAGATAAAGTTAGTTAAAAGTAATATATGCAAGAGTCTTTGAAAAAGTATAAAGCATATGGTGAGTATGACCATGAAAAATATTTCTAGATACAACAGTGCAATACATCTTTGTATCTTTGTAATAGTTTTTGCAATTAGCAGGGTTATGTTTTTGTAAAAAAAACCACACAGAGCAAAAAAGCTGGGCTCTATTTATGCTTGAATCATAATCCAAGATTAATTTTCATCATTATAAACTGTTTCTAGAGCTTGGCTTCCCTCAGTCAACAACAGAACTCAAGAAGAACAAAACGTTTTCGAAGTTAGCTATTCCATGACCCTTTTGTCTCAGCAATACTATTGCCTAATGATGAAATCTCAAGAAGAAAGCCATTGATTTCTAAACAATGAAAGTGAAGCTGCTTTTTTTTTCTTGATACAGCAATTTGATACTGCAATACACCCATATTAGGTTGGATGCCCCTTGTTTACAGAAGTCTAAACATTCTCACAGCACAGTATTTTTAGAACATATATTTCTAAGTAACAAAAGAAATGTTCACTATGAAGTAAAAAGTGTAGAGTCCTTCCAACACAAATATTTGGGAAGCATACTTTAACTTATTTTGATTTACTTCACATGCCATTTGGGTATTTCTATTGAAGTGTCCTCCCAGAACATATGAAAAGTGTTTTCATTTCCTCAAAATAGAAAGCTCCTGTCCAAACCTTTCCATTTTCTGGAAAAGTTATATGTTAACAAAATTAACAAACAAAAACGAACAGAAAGCACCATCAACCAGTAAGATATATCGACACGTCAAAATTTCTACATAAATAAAACATGCTATGTTTAGAGCATTGTAAGAACCCCTAAGCATATGGCTGAGTGCTTACTGGAAGATAAAATAAAACAGGAACTTCACACTTAGCATGGCCATTACGTTTCTAAGAAAACAATTTCCAAAGCATAAGGAGTTCAGCACATGAGGCAGACTTAGTCTGACCTATGTACAGTTCCCCTGAAACCCACTGACACACCATGGATTTTGGCACTAGTCTGGAAAGGGGTTAAACAACAGATTTTCAAACTGCTCCTCCATGACTTTACCCTAATATCTCACCTTAAAGAAGAGGAGTGCCGCAGTGCACAGCAAGGCATGAGGCTTTGGACAGAGTAAGCTGCTTCTTGTATGCAAGAATTTCCTTGGAACACTAACTGGAAAGCCCCTAACTTTTAAAAAAATTATTATTATTATTAATTTATTCTCAAAGCAACTTGTCTTTCGCTGGTGAAGTTCTGTTGGCAGCCTCCTCTGCTACTGGGCTTTTAAGCTGTTCCTAACCAGATTATTTCCAAGGAGCCAGTGGCATGGAATTACAGCATAATCCAGGTTAGAAGTGCACAGTGCATGTTAAAGGATATCATCAGCAACTGAATAACAAAATAAAAGCACACATGGATACAGAAGGCCTTCTAGATGCCACGGGAACAAAATACCACACAATGAAATCCAACACAAGAATGGGATGGCTCAGAGGCAGGCTGTGAAAACCATTAGATAAACCCCATGCAGGTAACTCGTCACAAATGTGAATGCATGGTTAATAATGCAAAATAAAAATGTACTGTTCCTCAAGATACAGTTCAGAATTTTAGGAACAACAAGCATTATTCTCATTATAGCTCTTTATCCCAATTATGTATTACATTATTCTGTTAGTGTAAAAAACACAAGTCTTAAAATAAAAGGTAAACACTAGCAAACTACATTAGTGATATCTTTCTTTAGAGAGCAGGTTAGATTTGTTTCACAGAATTTTAATTTTTTTAATTAAATCACTTGGTTTGACTGTGTATCTATGCTTTTAAACTAGGCTTCCTAAAGAAACAAGCTTTTTACAGATTTTTGTCTTCATCATCTCTAATGACTTTTCAGCACATTGAACATATCAAATAACAAAGTATGTTTAGAAGTCTTAAATTAAGGGACGTTTCTTGTTCCCAAGAAGTTTGATTATATTATATTGGTATGTAGAAAGAAGAGAAATGTAAGCTAGTTTTACCACCAAGGAAGAGGAAGCATAAACTATCCATTCTTTTTGGCAGAAAACATCTGGCCATTTATCAAGAGACTCAGTTTCAAACTAACTGAGGTGGTGTTGTGTTTCACACTGGGGGAGGTGAGAACTAGATAACAAAATGGCATTGATAGAAAGTCAGCTTTCATTAATTTTATTTGTTCTAAAACAACTTGCTGTAGTTTTCCCCCAAGCTTTAAGGCAATCATCCATAAAGTTGCCTAAATCAGTTTTCTCTCAGCTTCAACAGATCTCTTCTCACTCTATATTTCTTCTCAAAGCTTGCCCTTAATCCAGTCCAGACGTGCACCTTCTGACAGTGTCTTCCATGCAGGAGGGTCTAGTGCCCCCACTGGAGTCAGTCCTGTACCTTCCCTACAACACAGTCTCCATACAAAGATCAAAATCAACCAACGCAAATTACATTCTAACAAGAGCATTGACTGAATAAGGATCTTTTCCTTGATCAAGAATTTATCCTAACTGCAGACACTTAAAAAAAACCCTAATTCTTTTCCAAAAGAAGTTAGCTCAGCCAAAGATAAAATACATCCTTAGCTTTGCTCAGTATTCATAAAGGCAGAGTGGTAGAGATAATCTCTGAACAAAGATCACAAGTCACATCTACATATACGTTTCTTGATTAATCTTACACAACACATGGAAGCAATCTTAAAAAACATTCCAAAGGAACCCACAAAAAACCCCCAAACAAACAAAAAACCACAAACAAACTAACTAACCCACAAAACAAAACCAAAAACAACAACAAAAAACTCCCAAACAATCCGGAGTACCAAAGCATTTAGGAAACAAATCCCTATATAACCTTGCCACAATTCACTTTTGCTATCATCCTTCTCTATAAGAAAGTGTTTTGGAAAAGCTGGAGCCCTCTCCCCGTATCAGCGGTTTCCCCGGGTTATCCCGTCCCCGCTAAGGCCAGGATTTCTGTCGCTGGGCGCTCCCCGGACAAGGTGGGGACGCTTTTCCCGGGGCTGTTCCCGCCGGGCCGGGAGCGCTTCCCCGTGCCCACGGCGCCCCCTGCCGCCAGCCGCGCGCTCCTGCACCCCGAGGGGAACCTCGGCACGATCCGCCGGGAACGCGCGCGTTCCTCCTCACTTCTGCATCGCTGTTCTCCAGGCACCTTCCTTTCAACAAATGACACGTTTGAAGTCACGCAAACTCACATTTAAGTATCTTATTTCCCAGTAGAAAGAAAAAAAAATTAGGGATTCCTCCTTAAAAAAAAAAAAAAAAAAAAAAAAAAGCCTCCAAACACTTTACAGTAGTGATGGAATACAGAAATAAATTCTGTTCTGGATAAAGCAGTAGAATCTACTCCCCAACCAGCAATGAAATGTCTAAGCAAATAATCAAAACCAAACACAGCTCTCTTACTTTAAGCTTCTAAAACATATAAAACCTCAATGAAAAATGCAAAGCTTTGCTTCTAAAAAGACACAGCTTGTCTTTCAATCTGGCAACATTTTAAAAAATTTGCATTACATATCATATTTACACACACATATAGGAATACATACACACTTAGCAAATTCTCTTGAGGAAGCCTATTTGAAGTGATGGATAGCAAATGTTCCTGGTTATGTGACTCCTAAGTAAGGAATATGTACACATTTCAATCATATTTAAATATGTCATTACATATCTGCAGGCAATATCTGCTTACTGTTACAAAAGAGTGGAAAAAAAGAAAAAGATCCCAGTCAAACTATAAGCTCCACTGGGCAGGCCCACTTTTGAAAAGGTTCAAACTACAAAACGGGGTGAAAAAGCTTCAGTGCCCAGAAAAACAACCATTACGCTAAGTTAAACAAGGTAAATAACCACAAATGCAACCTGAGCCTGCTCTGAGTGTAAGGCTCCACACAAGCCCATTCCATGGATCCATTCATCCAGTCCCACCACCCTGCAGCTAAGGGGAGGTAAAGGTGTAACTGAGTTACTGACAGGAACCCAAGTGAACGCTGGAGTCCATCCAGCCACGGTAATTCAGCCTCCTGCCCGGTCTTTAAGCCTTTAGACTGAGCTGCCAAAGGACAAGAAAGCAAAAGATTTCTACTGAGCTGATGTTTTAGATACACAAGTGGCTGGGTTTACAGCTGAAAATCATCTTGTGTGGACAATGAACAAGTGAAGAGTGTTACAGGTGCTTAACCTCCACTGATTTCACCACAATTTGGTCTATGCTTCAGCAGTTCAAGAGCTTGAATCTTGCTTTCAAAAATGGCTTAGGAATGAGGTGGCCAAGAAAACAGCTTCCACACTGGTCAGGGTTTAAGAGTTGTCATAATACAATACAATCCTTTGCCTAAAGGCAAATCTACCCCAACTTAAGCGTTATTAAAACAATTACAACACACAAATGTTTTATTCCAAGTACATGTCTTTGGTTTTCATGGCAGCTCTATGTTTCTGAATAGTGCCCTAAGGCAGAGACAGTTGTCATTAAATTTTTGTGCCATGGCTCCTTTCTCCAGGGAATCCTAAGGAAAAAGCCTGGCACCAAAGAGCATGTATCTTGTTGAAACCAAACATGAATGAAGCTTCCAAGTCTTATGAAAACTTTTGAAAATACCCTTCAGTAAAACAAAAGTTAAAATCGGAACTAACAATTGTGTAAAACTCAGTTCTTGAGCAGAAAAGTTTCTGAAGAAGTTAGTGAAGAATGCCTAGTCAGAAAAAACCACCAGCAATACTCCAACTCTCAATTTGTTGTGAGACAAAGTAATGCTAAAGTTCAAAATGGCCTAAATGTTCTTCAGGCTGATGAAGAAAAGATCCTATAAACGTAATTAGAGTTTAGTTTAGTTTCTTACACTAATCAAGAGTGCAAATCACATACTCAACACTGCAAATCCATTCCCCCACTAGGTTACATCTACCCTTATAGCTGATGGCAACAGCATGTTGCAATGCTAGGCAGAATGGCCAGATTTGGAATTGCCAGCTCTTTAATTTTACCACAAATCCCATGGTACTTGTTATTTTCCTTTAAATCCCAGTTTCTTAAGTCATATGATTATCTGGGTAACAGTTCTTATTGGAGAAAACATACAGCACCCCCTACGTGGAGAAAGATGTTAAAAGGCTCAAAAGCAGAAGGCAAATAAAGAGTGTAAAACACATTATTTTTACAAGTAGGTTTATGAGCAGCATAACTGGTGAAGCCTGGTTTTCGATGGCTTTTTGTCTCTGTGGTTGATTCTCTGATGTTTAACAAGGTGCAAACCCAGATTTAAGTTCTTCCCATGGCTGTGCATTTGTGATAACTTTCCCCCCATAGAGATCTCAGAGTCTAAAAAGGAGTTTGTACAGTTTTTCCCATCACTGATATTTCCACCAGGATCCATCCCCTCTTGACAAGGGTAAAGGTGAGGAGATGGAGAGATATTTTCTTTTTTCAAATCAAGTTTGTGAAATAAAACTGATAAAACAAGTTTTTAAAAGCAAAGTAATTAGCAATTATTAAGTCACTATAAGGTCATAAAATATACAAACCTCTGTAGCTTAGAATATCTGTGACCAAACAAGTGTTTAGTATTTTCAATGATGGGAGCAAAACTCTCATGTCCCAATCACTTTCTTTTTAAAATTAATGTTTTCCATATACATATTATACTTTTCAGCCTAACTGGCTCTATGAAAAAAGCATCAGCTGCAATTTGCAATGCTGCACAGGCTTTGCACAAAGCAAAGGAGCATTTAAAACAAAGTGTCTGTATCAGCACCTCATCCAAAAAGTTACCACTGTACCACTGTTGCTTGCTGCTGGACAGATTTCTCTGGTAAGAAATCATGCTCACACATCACTTTTGAGTAGGCACAGAAGAATTACCAAGACTATTCCTATATTGAAAGACAAAAGAAGTGGCATTATGGTAAAACCCTGGTGATTGTCCTTTATCCTCTGAAGTGGATTTTCAAGAAGCCTGTAGGAGACTGAGTTATATGCAGGTCCCCTCTCCCTTATCAAGGTTACTTGAGCAGCAGAAACAGAAATTATCAGAGAGAGTAGGTTAGGAAGGGAGAAATAGAGACAGACACACACACTGTGTGATGACCAGATCTCCCTAGGGAGGCTGATTAAAGGAACCAATTAAATTCTTAAATAAAAGATACCAATTACAGCCGTTTTAGGGCAAACAGACCTTTCCTTTGGAAGAAATGTGCAGCTCCTTCTTATCCAACAAATCAGCAAAGATTGTAGGGAAAATTCTAACCAAAAGCTTTGCAGGCTCTCTGTCACATAGCAGCTGAATCTACAGCATTTGCTGCTGAAGAGTTTTAGCACTTCAAAATAAACATGTTAAATGAAGTAAAAATGCAAACCCTTACTTTATACTCAACTAAAGAAAAGGGTTGAAGTTTTAAATATTGTAACGTCTATTCACCATTTCATACTAAATTAAGAAAACGTTTGTACTTTTAATAAACACATATACACAGAACCCCCTGCATTTTACTTCTGATTTAAAGTATCTACTAAATTTGATGAAAACGGAAATGTCTTACTGTGATTCTCTTCATATCTAGCTGTCGGAGCTGCATCATATGATGGAGAACAGTGTGTTTGTACCATGTCTCCTGAGCTATTGGATTGCCATCAAGGGTGATATCTGACAAGGATGAGGAATCAGCAAGGCACAGAATATCCTCAAAACTGTAACCAAAAGAGTTTAAAGTTTTAATGTCATGAAGTGGGAATAATGTTGAGATGGAGGATGTTATTTCTTATGGACAGAACAAATATTTAATTGTACTGAAACACTTCCACCCATCAGTACTGAATATGATAAATACAAGCATTCTGAAATACCAGCAGCTGCTGCTGGTAAACTTTTTAGTCCCTTCACATACAGGTAAAAAGAAATGTAGAATAAGGAGAATTATAAAAGTATTTAAATCAACCTCCTTAAAAAAATACAATACATATAAATTCACATTCAGAACTATAACAGGCGTATTTGCCATCAAATGCAGCATGAAAAACCTGGAATGTACAAGGAAAGAAAGTCAACCACAAATACCACAGAATGATTCTAGGTGTTTGCATCATCATTAATATTGATAGTAAAACAACCACAAAAGCATCATAATCTTCAAAACAGATTAGTCCATTACTTTGAGTTCAGTCTACAAACTCTAACCTGCTGACTTCTTAGAATACATCAGATTTGGTTACCTGCCAAAAAATAACTGACCTGTGTAAAATACATTTGGAGATGTATAACCTCTCTAGTGTTCCTTTCATTGAAAATGAAATGTGAAAACAAAGCAGCTCAGATATTTAGTATTTTTAAGCAACCGAGAACTATTTGACTGGATTTTAATAAAAAACCCTGAACAGTTATGGTAATAAATAAGACTCCATGACATGTTTATAATGTATGTAGGACACTGCACCCATCCTTATGTGCTTTGGCCTTCAAAAGTCAAGTCTGCATTAAGTCAAGTCAAACCTTAAGTCTGCCCTGAACTTAGTGATCAGAAATCACATGCAGTACAGATGTTCATTTCTAAGACTGCCATTGCATAAAGCTGCAATAGCTATATTCAAGCGATTGGTGCAGCATGCATGGAGCTCCTGCACTGCACACTCAAAGGGCACAGCAGGAAAGTGACAGTAAGGAAGAAGATATTACTGCCTTGGTGCTTAGTGCATGAAAACAACCTAAAAACCAATGGAAAATGAACTATGGGTAGATTGTGACAAAGACAGTCAAAGTTCTTGGGATATCTGAGGCACTGGCTATTTTGTACACGCAGTTAAAAGCTCAATTTTCTGTTTCTTTTTATGATCCCGTTTCCTTTCCAGAAAACAGCTTATGGAAGCACATTTTTGGAAGATCAGGCTGACACATTATGTAAAATACATATTCAATATGTACTAAAGATAAAAGATTATCTTCCCAAGTGCACAAAACTTAGTAAGGCAAATTCAAACATGTTAGAACAAAACCCCCCAGAGTCTGAATTTCCATTGATCTAGAACACATTCTGTTTGAAAAATATGAAGATCCTTGGTCTTCAAAACTACTTTTAAGTGCAAGTATATTTAAAAGCATTAAATATACTTATTCCAAGCACTCACTACTAAACATTTAGCCAAAAAGTACTTCTTTCATTACATATGATTTAAAGATTTTTAATAAAAACAATTTCTTCAGGAAATGACAGAAAAGTTGAAAGCTTGCTAGTGTGTTTTCAAGACCTTCCACTTACACATACTGCTGTGCTTTGAAATTCTCACTGCTTCAGCATGCCAGAACATTCACTCTGGACCTAAAAACAGATGTGCTTGCTTTATCCTGCTTTTAGCTGCCCTATTAGCAGCTCAATTTTACAAAGAAACAGTAGTGCAAAGAACTGTTTTCACATCTTTGTATACACATACGAAAAACCAGAGCTTGAGAAATTCCATGTAGAAAAATTTATATACTGTACTTGTCACACTGGTATCCCAATCCTAAACTAAGTAAAACTTTAATGTGCTAAATTGCCAAACAGATTGCACAGTTCACAACCAAGCTTCTGTTGGCTTCCCAGCAGGCTGACTGCTGGGACAGAGCCCCGTGGTGACCACTCGACAGGAAACAGAGGCCATGTCTCACAGCTCTCTCTCTCCAGCCTCTGCCCACCACAAAGGAGCCTTTAACCTGCTCAGGAAATACAAAGCAGCTCTGGATGGTGCTGTGTCAGACTGCCTCAGTCAATCTTCTCAAGTGGAATGTCTGATTCTCTTTCCAAAAGACCTTCTACTGCAGGAGGCAACCACCGCTCATTCCTGTTCTTCTTACATAAATTATCTTTGCTAAAATTATAATTTCAGCAACACAGAAATAAGTCACAAATTTGGGCTACATTACCAGAAAGCATTTTCTGGAAATCTTGTCAGAATAGATCTTGTGTGCATGCTCCAAGTCCTGCCTCCAGTTCTCCCCTCTGCCAAAGGGACACAAATCCACTTGTCCTGCCTCAAATCAGAATGCAGCACTTAACAGCAGAGCACCTGCAGCTCAACCTGCACCACTGACACACATCCACAGGACACAGGAATAGTTATCTTCTGTTTTAACCTGCTTCTTTAGGGAGACAATAGTTCCTTCTCTACACATTCGCATCAATTTTTAAAAGCATGTTGCAAAAAGGGAAAAAGCTTAGAATAGAGAAGGAAGGCAACATACTGTAGTCAGAAAGAACACCTGAGAGGGAACTGTATGTTCAAAAATTCCTAAAGAAGAAAACTTGTGTTTTACTATGTTTCTAGCTACTAAACTATCATAGCTACCTATGAAAACACATGTAACTACCATCAACCTTTCATTCCCCTTCGCTTGCTTTTGTTCAAGCATCTCACAATGCATTTATAAATTTCCATCTCGCTGAGTAAAAATATACTTTTTTTTGTTTTCATTAGGCTAAGAACATTGCTTCTCTCAGGTTTCCAATGCAGCAACCAAATGAAGAACAAGAATTACATGAGCTTGTATCCAACTCATTCCACATGCCTAGACTAAATGAAAAAGCCAACATAATGCTGACCTGGACACCAGCATAACACTGAAAATGTGTCTTTTGTTTCCAAGATCAAAAAATGGTCTTCCCTGGTTTCATATGTTCAAATACAAGCAACAACTTTCTTTCTGAATCTCTGTGGCAAATCTTTCCTGCAAATGTTACTGCAATCTCTTCCCTGTGCCACATGACAAATTAAAAATGGGATTTCTCCCATTTTTTCTCATAACCAGTTCTATATATAGACATTGCCTTCAGCCATCAGGTATAAACGCCTTCAGTGTGTAACTGCTGAGATTTTTTTGGGCTGAAGCCAGAAACAGGACTTCCTTTGTTTCCTATCAGCATCAAGCTCAGTTTAAGCTCACATTATCTTCCCAATATATCCTTTTATTATAAAAATTATTCTGCAGAGAAGCAGCAGCATTCTGAGCCCTTCTCTGAAGTAAAAAAAGAACACAATGATGAAACCTGTGGTAGATCCTCAGGCCTAAAATAGTGACAATTTTTAATGGCATTCCTGAGTCTTCTACTGAAATATTAATTCAATATGCCAGGATGTGTCAATTTAAGAGTCAAGGATTTTCACTGACACAAAAATAGAAACAAGAACATCTTTCCATGTTTCCATGTTTCCATTGCCACAAAAATGCTATTTTAAAAAATGAACACTAATAAAATATTGCAATGAAATAGTAACAAAAATATATTTAAGTTCTGGCAATTTTGCTGTTTGTTTCCATTGGCAGGGGGCATTTTTTATGCACCTACAGATAAATTATTGGAGTAATTGTGCACTAATTTGCTTGTCAAACAGAATTCAGTTGTAAAGACTGAGCTGTTTTTAGGAAAAATCATTTTTCAAATTATCCTATGGCCCAGAGTAAATGGGGTAAGTGACTCAAAAGCATAAGAAAAACCCATTTAAAAGGGTGTAGGAATGGCCAGATAGAGCCCAACAGTTCACTGGGGTCATGGTTGCATAGAACTCCCTCAGTCAAAAAGCATCAAGCCAAGCATCAGAACACAGATGGTCAAGAATATACTTGCAATATTTAATCACTTCCCTGGCAGAAAACACATCTACATAACTCTAAATAAGGAATTACAGGGGGTTTTAGCCTTCAGAACTGCTATATGTTGTAAAAGTTTATTATTTAAAATAATCCAAGCAGAATGTGATTAAAAGAAATTTTTCATTTGTGTGTTTTAAAATAATGACTGGTAAATAGAGAGTTAAAGTTATCCATCCATCTATCTACCACTTGCATATACAAAACTTATAGAAGAGCAATATCATTTGTTTAACATTACCATTTTTTATACCTATTCCAACTGCAAACTCACACCAAATTATATATCTCTATATATATTCTAGGTAAGTATTTGTAGCTTACATGAAACCTAAGACTAGATCTAGCAATAGACCAACTAAAGGCCCCAGGAATAAATGACAAAAATTCTTAAACAGTACCAAGAAGCAAGCTACCCATCACAAACTTTGAGAAATCTATCAAAACCTCACAGAAAATTCCAAACATTTCCTCCTCTTTGAACACTGTAAAAATAACATGAATTTGCATAAAACAATACGAGAAAGCACTCAAAAAGCTACACAAAACACAGCAGGTCCATACAGAGACATGGCAATTTCCCTGACTGCAGTGATGCTCCCTGACAGCCAGGGAGCCAAGCTGCTGCAGTCCCCTCCTTGCTCCTGCCAACCTGAGACTTTTTTTAGAAAGCCAGAAACAAAGGCAAGTCTCAATTCTGGAAATGATTCAATAGAAGCAAAATGCTAACTCACTATGCCAATTTAAAACAGAAATTAAGAAGACTAGCAAATTAACAAAGGGAAGAGCATAAGAAAGACTCCTGCAGTTTATCTCTGAATTCCTTTAAATGTTTAACAGCCATGAGTATTTAAGATGTACTGCACTTGTACTTTAAGAACCTAAGGAACACAAGTAGGTTGGAGCTGTCTGCAAATAACATAATGCAGGTCAATATAAAATGTTTGAGTAGCTACTGCAATAAAAGCTCCTACTAAATACATTTTACAGAGAAAGATACCACAGTAATAGCATGGCATTTCCAGTAATTAGAACACGAAGCATCTTCCCCTACCCCACATTTAATTATTTGATTCTAAACAAAGAAAGCTGCTGGTGATCAAGGGATTAAAAAAAGGACATACCAAACTGAAGATAATGCAGGCACTTGGCTTTTTTTTCGAATACTGGCACGAGTATAAAGGCAGACTTCAAAAATGCATTAATATGAAAAGGCACAGAAGACAAACATTTCTATTTATAACAAAATGCTCTTAGTTACTTGAAACTATAGAAGCCCAGCTTTGTGAGTTGAGCTATTTTGCTTCTGCCATCTGGTCTGAAAGAGAACCATGAATATACCTTTCAGACTTTATTAATACATGGACAAGTAAAACACAAACATGAAATAATTCACCCATAGCAAGCAGAATCTGACTCAGCAGTTTGCATAACTCCAGAAACACAGTGATGGAATGTTAAATATAATTTGTACCTTGCATAATGCTGCATTAACAGACAACTAGGTTAACAGCAAAACAACATATTTAGAAATCCACTTTCAATTTTGACCACTATAAACAGTATAATAGTCAATTAAAAATATGTTTCTTGGCAGAATACTCATAGTACAACTACATTTAAATGCAGAGGGTTTCAAGAAATTTTATACTTAAAGTAGAAAATACACAATGGCTTGATTGTGTTTTTATCTGACATGTTAGGAAAGGAAAAAAGGATCTGTACTCACAGTGTTTGAATTCAAATTTTCATGAAACACAGCTCCAGTAGGATACTTCAAATAACTGATAAGAAACAAACTACTATTCCCCTTACCTAGATATATTGTTGAAGCTGAGAAAGAGACGCTGGAGACAGGGCAAAGTATCCACATCTTTCTAGAAAGAAAAGATAGGCATAAATTCAGCAGCTGGAAGTGTCTTTTGAGCCTTTTACTTGGCCTGATGAAGTGCTTTCATTTCTAAATGCTGTAACCTTGCTGCAACATTGATTTCTGCTGGACGTGCAGCTCCATCTCTCCCTAATGCAGACTGCAAGGGAGTGTTTCAGTGCAGATCCCTCTCTGCAGAACACGCTGCATCACTTGCAAAGCAAATGATGTTCAAGAAAAGGAGGGTATGGCTGCTGCTGCTGCTTTTTGAACAGCCTTTTGGGAAATAAGCCAAGGTGCTGTCTCAGCATTTAAGCTGCAGGATAAACACGCTTTAAAAAAAAAAAAAAAAAAAAAAAAAAAAAAAAAAAAAAAAAGAAAAGAAGTTTGCTGAAATAAGTGCAATACAGCAGTGCAATTAGCACTGCCAAACAGCAGTGAGTCTCCAGTCACAGAATGATCTGAAGGACTCTGTCACCTTTACAACCTTTACAATTCACATTTAAAAGAAGGTATGAGTTTACAGAATAAGAAACTCTAAACTTAATATTGCCAGTAACTGCCTTTACAGAAAACCTCTAAATAGCAAATAGCTCAAATATTAGTAAGATGAAACATAATAAATAAGATCAAACTTCAGTTACAAAATCTATATTAGACAGCACAGTCTGCAGGGACCCACAAGCCATTCACACTTAACCCCTCAGTTCTAAGTCTGCATCTCCTTACCCTGACGATGACCATACTCCAACTTGAAACCAGAGGACACAAACCTGGGAAAGGAGCATCAGAGCTCAGTGGCTTGATTTTAGCCTATGACTCTTCCTCTCTTCATCAAATTTCTGACATGTCCACAGAGCAGACCAGAACAGGTCATTCCAAACAGGTAAACAAAGGCAGCTCAAACAAACCCTGCAGCTCCTATTAATGAAACACTAAATTTTAGCTAACAAAGCTGCTGAGATATGATGAGCAGGGCTTATGTGATCAAGTCTGCAGTGCAGAACTCATGGTTCAGAGCTGTCCTGAGTCCTCCCAGGTCATGGGGAGACTGAGTTCACAGCAGAGGTCCATTTGGGTAGCCCCTCTGTCCCCAAGGCTACTTGGTGGTGATGACTGGAAGGGTGGGCACACATGGTACAGCTGGATACACACGTGAAGACAAGCATTATAGGGTTGTGCACAGTAATGCCCAAGCAGAAATTATTTCAACTCATCACTTGGGAATACAAAGTAATTACCCCTCCAGACAGATTTCCTAGCATGATGTGCTGCTGTCTTGTAAAACATGTTGCTAGTCTCCTTGGTGTGGCAGGAAACACTAGACAGGATTCTTAAAAAAAAAAAGTCCAAAAACCTCCAGCTACTTAAAGTTTGATACAAAATTTTATAGTGAGGTGGACAGAGGGCAGAAATTCTTTACCGAAAAAAATGGTGAACATCTTGACCAGTCCTCTTTCAAGTCTAAGATCAAGCTGCAGATCACAAAATCCAAAATGCTAAATTTTTAATACCTCAAAGCAAACAAGCAGGTCAGTCTTTCAAAGAAAAATATAGATAATCTCCCTAACAGAAGCCTTAACTCACAACTGGATGGAAAATAAGTAGATATTTCATATCTCATTCTATGTATAGATCTGTGCTTTTGATGCCATGTGAGACTCTTTGTCACCATTTATTCTGTTCGCTATTCTCCTGAACAGTCAAATTCTCTGAATACACTTCAATCCTGTAAGATTCTTTTGCTATAAAGCAAACTCCAGGACTGCCTCTGCAAATCCTAAAGCTTTGAATCAACTGGAGCGCATCTTTACAAAAATAACTACTTAGGATTCAAGGCTTTTCAGTCTGTAGTGAAAAACTCAAAGACAAAAAACAGTCCCTAAACTGGTAGTCCAAGGCCAGTGGACTGTAAAGGATGATTCCAGATTTAATTCCTCAAACCAAGTACAACCCTGTTGGATAACTTCACTTATTCAATACAGTAAACTGCAAAGGGCAGAGAGTTCAAGATGGAACTTATTTTGTTTGACAATGAGATCACCATCTTTCCTACACAAAAATAAAACACTTAGGGCAGGTTGAAGGGAGGCATGTGAAATATAAGGAAGGTTCACCAAAAAATGCAAAGTTATTTAAATCAGACTTTAAAAAAGTATTTTAGAACAGAAGTTTCTTTTTTAAATTGTGTTTAGATTCTTTCCTTTGAAGAAATAATCAAGTTTAAAAAGCATGACTCATAATGAGCATTGTCACAGTAACTGAGTAATTAAAGCACAGTAACCAAGTTCTTTTCATCAGCTTAGGAGTGAATGTTTTGCAGCTAAGTGCAAGATAATTAATTAAAAAAATAATTAAGCATCGTAACAATTACAATGATTACAATATCTCTTCCACCTGCACAGTCAACCACATGAACTTAAACTTCATCTTAAAGAAAAATAGTCCCCCTCTCAGCTACTCAAGTGCTCCAGAAATAAACTATCTTGGATATTCTTTCCATAGAATGATATATTTCTTTCCATGTTTCTGCATTTTTAGTAATTTCCTATTGCAGCAGAATCTGAATTTCCATACAAAAGGAATGTAGCTTTCATTTTAAAAAATAAAACAAATGTAAGTAGAAATACATAATACATGCACATCATTGTACACACAGAAAAAGACAATGCCTATCATTAACATAAGAAAAAATATTTTATTTTACAAGCCATATTTACTTAAGAGTTTTAGATAGTATAATGTGTTTGCAAAGCGTAAACACAGAGTTAGTGCCATACTTGCTAAAATTACTATTCAATGAAAAACAAAACAACCCAGGCTCACAAAAGTCTATTTCATTAGCATTTAATCAGAGTAAAAACCCAAAAAGATACCGACAAGAACAACAGTTAAAAAAAACCCACATGCCAACAAGCAAAAGAAATATTTCCCTGAAGAGAACATCATCTTCTGAAACACTGTCTGTGCCAGGAAACACTAAAACATTGAGATACAGCACAGAGTCCAAGTCTGTAAGTCACTAATTTAAATTTCATGCTGACTCTCTACTTGGGACAGCAGAAAGTACAAGCTGCACCTGAGAGGACTGAAAAGGCAGAAGCTACGAGAAAAGAGAATTTGAGGTAACATCACTGACACTGTACCCATCTGTACAGTGACAGAACCAGCAAGGAGCAGAAAATTCTTATTTTTGAGATGTAAAACCAATTCCTCTTTGGCAAACAGCAGAAACCGAAGAAAAGAAAGGCTCAGCAGCAAGAGGGGACCAGGAACTAAAAGAATTATACAGGCCAGAAAAAGGTAGCTATCTAATTAAAATGTTTTTAAAGCTCTTGTTTGAATAATCCATTTGCCATGCCTGAACTACAGCTCAAATTGCAAAGTGAAAGGCTGAACTTTTAGAATATGAAGACTTAAAACACTGGGTTAAAGCCTCCACAAGAAAACTCTGCTCTTACAATCAATACCTGTTTTCTCTGCATTTGCCCCAGCAACATTCAAAAGTTGAAATTTCAAGATGATCTTATGGCTTAGCTAAACTACAGAAATTGAGATGATGTGTTTCTAGAACATGAAGAAGAGTATTTAAATTTGCATATTAAAACCACAAAGCTTTTTCAACATCTCTTCCCCCTCCCCAAGGAACATCATGAGCTTTCAGATTTGAAACACAAGTCATCATAGAATCACAGCACAGTTTGGGTTGGAAGGGACCTTTAAAGGTCATCTAAGTCCAGTCTCTCTGAGCACATTTAAAGAAAATAACAATAACCAATAACACCAAAAATACATGTTTGTTTCACCTTTATGTTGTAGAATTAAGTATTGTAGCAGAACAATAGAAGCAACACAATATGAGGAAACACAAGATACCAAAAATCCGTAACACTGATACGGTTTAAACAAGTTAGAGTTATCATGCATTTCGTCAAAAACAAAGAAAAGGAAACGAAGAAAAAAGAAAGGACAAGAGTTTTGCTCCTTACTATAGCAGAGACTTGATTATGCCGGAGGTTGAGCTCTGTGAGGGAATCCAGTCCATTCAGGTTTTCTACCACAGTGAGGAGGTTTCTGGCAAGGTTTAACACTCTCAGTTCACTTAAATGACTGATGTTTTCTATCTTAGCAATCTGTCAGAGATATGATAAACATGCACACTGTTTTATATGGATAGAAAACAAACATATATATGTGGCATACGTGTTTTCTAGAAGCATATATGAACTATCAGCTTCACAAAATAGCATACCTGTGCTTCTCTAAACCATGATACTCAGAGGTCCAGAACAAGTATTCACTCACATTTTTCTTGCCATCCTGCAGTAAAACTCACTCAACATTTCCTTCTGCCTCATCAGAAATCAGGTAACTTCAGCTGTGCTGCTCTGTAGCAGCAGTCTCGAAGACATAAAACCAAGACAACACTGATGGTATCACAGTATGCCAAAATGACTTTTGTGCATAGCTGAGCCTTAATTTGTCTGCAAAGACACTCAATTATCTTCCTGGGATTAGAAAAGGGAGGGACCTAACAAAGACTGAACTACAGTAAACAGGCAGCTGGCAGATGCTTGTTTTTATATTTAAAAACTCTATTTTAAAGACTCAGGTGATAATGACAAAGAAAAAAAAAGGTGTAAAAGGAGCAATAATAGCTACTGATCCTTAATTTTAGTTTTTATTTCTAGAAATACCATTGTATTCTACAGAGGCACTGATTATTGCTCTGATGACTCAGTATGGGTTCGTTTCCTTCTGTTAATATTTCCCAGTGATCCACACAAGGCTCTCCATCCAGATAATTATTTCTCATGGCAGTGCAGGACTCTCCTCTCCTCTCTCCCATGCAGAATTTATGCCTGACTTGCACACAGGGAGAAGCAGGACAGCCACTGCACAAGGGACATGCCTATGGTACTCTCAGTGAAACCCATGCTGGGGGGCAGAAAGGAGACAGCAGGTTTTCCTGTGGAAAACACTTCAGCAGCCACAAGGTTTTGGCAGTGCAAAGAGCTACCAACAGGTATCATTCCCTGTCAGTTAGAATCAGCATCTGTGTACCACTGTAAGCCCCCTTTAGCACCCAGTGCCCAGGCACACCATTCCTGCTCCCAAAGGAGCAGTAACACAGGGCCTGGTGTCACAGACATGGAGCCTCCTGCTGCTTTACACCAGTGCAGGGCTGGCCATGCCAGTCTGCAGAAAGTGCCCAGCAGCTCCTGGGACAGCAAAGGGAAGGGAGCCATTATTTAACAGTTGGGGAACATCTCACTTCATTGGTAATTTCCATATATCCATACACATATATGTGGACGTGTAAGTCTATGACTGGAATATGCTGCTGTAAGAAATACTTCAGCAATTTCTCGATTAAAAAGCATACAAAAGTAGATAGCAAAACCAAAATTAGACAGCATCTCCTTTGATTTAACGCGCTTAAACTTTTGATTCAACTGCTAATTAAACTATCCATTTATGACTATTTTATACAAAAATATTACAGCAAGAGGAACAGAAAATACCATGATTTAAAAGAACATGTTTATATATAGAGACTTTTAAAAGCAACCCCAAATGCAGACAGCTGGTATGAAGAGCACAGACCTCTGCTGATGTCTGCCCAGCTGGACTTATGGGCTAGAATGCCACAGCCTAGAATATTAATCCTGGTATTTCACCACTATTGCAAAGATAATGATTTCATCAGCAACATATAGATATATTCTTTACCACTTTGCTAAGCTTTCAGATAAGCTCTATTGAATTTCCTGTTCCAATTATGCATACACACATGAAGGTACACCAGCTTTTCATAGGGACTATTGGGTAAGAAATAATACAAGCTTTTATTACTTTTTTGGATGTTTCAAATAATACTCATATAATACCAAAAAAAAGTAGTACACAAGTCAAAGTCTACTTGTAAACACTGAACAAAAACACTACTTATTTTCTCATTTGCTTGTATCTTTGAATATCTCACTATGAAACAGAATTCAGAAAAAGGTTGTTATGCACCTTAAATAATCATCCATCAATAATTAAATTGCCCACATGAAAGTGGCATCTTTTAAAAAAATTCTGAAATGAATGAAAAGAAGTTCATGCATTTAAAAAAAAAAATCAAGCTGCATAATTTTACTCATGGCTTGAACTTCTGGAAAGAAAAATGATTCACAGAATTAAACAGAACACAGGAAATTACTCCAATGACATTTCACAATTAAGGCATTCTAGAATAAAATTCATATGTAGAGTCCCTGAATGATGCAAGTCTACGTGTCTATATTCCTGTGTTAATAACAGTTAATCTAGAATATTTCCAATACCTTGTCTATAACCTGTACACAGCATTTGATTGTTCAGTGTTCACCTGGGATCACTGTTAATTATGTACAGTATCACTTACATATAACCAATGCTCAATGATTATTGTACTTTTGCTGAACACCACTGAGAGAAGTCTGGCTCCAATTCTCTCAGCTGTTGTTTAAATTGCTGCATTCTTGAACATGAGAAACCATATTTGAAGTTCTCAAAGCCAATTACGTTGCTGAAGTCTGTTCTTCGGAAATTTACAATGAAGAAGAAATACCTCTAAAGACAGATTAGAGGGCCGCCAAAAATAAAAATCCCACTAATTCCAATAGTTAAAGGAGCTCCTTTATTCAGTGTTATTTAAGTTAACAACAGCAAAAACAAAACCCAGCCTTCAAAACAAGGCACTAGTCCATTATGATGTGTCCCAAACGCAGCATTTCTTCCCTTCATTTCATTAAGCCTTCAAAAATAACTAATACTGCGGATGGCAGATTGGTGTTTTAAGGTTTGAATTCCTCAAAGACAGGGGAAAAAGGAAGAACTTAAACAAGAAAACTTGCTTACCTGTGAACTAGAAAGGAAGAGAAAGATTATTTATGGAAGATCAGTTCATAGTCTTTATTTGGTCTTGACATGAAAAATACACTGAACCTACCGAAAAAGGAAATAATTGACTCCATTTCCAAACATTTGTGCCCTTTGCATCTACCTTTATGATGAAAACATTTTGAATACCAAAATAACTTACTAAACTCCAAGATTTAATATTAGTTCCTGACACAGAGTAATTTGTTATATTCTCTGGATGAAAGTAAGCCCATCATTACAAACGTCATCCAGCAACAATCAGCCCAAAACTCCTAGTAAAGTTGCAGTTAATGTAAAGAGAGTTATACAGATACCTGAAGACAAGAAAAGGTCAGATCTGCATCACAATCACTTGTAAGATTTGTACAAGATGTGTTTCTTTTCATTAGCGATTCCTCCATTTGTGCTGGGAAAGTGTGCTGCCACAGCTGCACTGTTAGTCTGCAAGTGTTTTCATCAAAAACATAACCCCCCTGCAAATTTCCAGCAGCAGCACAAAAAGGATTGTGCTGTTCAAACAAACACTTGTGAATGAATATGTTTGGAGATGGCCAAGACTCCAAGGGCAGTGCCACCACCTGGTCCTAGACTGCCTCTGCCAATGTACAATGTGCACATTGTTCAACTAACAGGATTCAAAGCAGCCCCAAAATTATTGTATCACTTATAACAACAAGTCCCTACACTGCTAACTTGGTTTTTTCCTCTCTTTTACATGTATGTAGGGAATCTGGTTTTGTCAGACCACCAACAGTAGAAACAGCAATCAATCAATCAGACCTAAAAACTTTATAGCAGTTCTAAGGTTGTGTTACTTTAACCACACCATAACTGCTTGTGGTAAGTTACTGTTGTGTAGGTGTGAGTGCCATTATAGTCAGCTAACTCAGCATTTTAATCACTGTAGCCTTCCTGAAACACAACTGACCACTGAAAGTACAAGAGACTGGTACAAAGATTCAAAATAAATATCATTACACCTTTTATTAACTTACTGACTTCAAGAACAGCAAAATTTGACACCAGTTCCCTCTCACAAAAAAAAAAATACTGTGGTAAAAGACACAGCAAATACACGATGTCTACACAACAAACATAGGCAACCAAGTTATTGTACTGTACCTGATTTCCATGAAGATCTAACACATCAAGGTTTTTTAGGTTCTCCAGATTTGAGATCTTCTTTATTCTGCAAGATTGCAATTATGACAATTATTTTTAGTACTAGATTAAAAGTACGTTTCATTTTCCAGCCAATAGAAAACTAGGCCTTTTTTCCCTGACTAACAGCAGTAACAGAAAAACAATGGAATTTTGAACCATGAAAAAAAATTGATAGATAAATGAGCATGACTTTAAGACTATCACCTTCCTTTCTGACTGTCAATAAATCAACAGCAGCAGAATTTATGTGGCTGTTCTAGAAAGAAGAAAAGGATGGAATACTTGCTCCACCATAAACCAAAGCCAACAGCTTCACTGTCTTAAAACTTCTCTGTCCTGTCATATTTTGTCAGTCTCCAGACCCAGCCTATTATACACCCAACAGCATCATCTACTGGCTGATGGCATTAAACATGAAGCATTTGCTTTGAGAGTAACCAAAAATCACACACAGATCAAGACAAAACCAAGTTGGTAACAACTCTGTCTGATGTGTAACCACTCACTCACGAGTAGGCCAAGTCCCAACAACCTCAACACCACACTTCTGAGGTAAACTGCACTCAGGGTGGTTAGGATAAGGAAAATAATTCTTCAAAGCACTTCAAAATTGTAGTACCCACACCCCAACATTTTACTATAAACAAAATTGATTTCTACAGGTGAGATTTCAAATACAAAAGCTTTAGTAAGATACTGCACTATTGAAACTTGTCAGTTTTGAGCACAGGCTGAATTAGAAGGTACCATCTTTATAATCTGCACATAACTGAAATCTGGGCACCAGTTCTCACTTTACTGAATATAAGAAGATGAGGAAAACTTAAAAATCAGAGCACAGCCTTTAGATGTGTGAGCAATTCCAGAGATATATGTATTAAATTATTAAAATTAAAGGCTACACGACTAGAGGCAATAAATAAGCATTAAAATCCATGACTCATCTGTCTGGTGTTCTTCCCCAGCCAATTTTATCAGGCAGAAATAATTTTTATAGGTTATAAATAATGAATGAATGCTACATTTGATCCGAAAAGACATTCCACAACATGCCCCACAAATCTAAGAACACATATTTAATAATTGGTCAGAATAGAAGATTAGATGGAAACATGTGAAGTACTTTGGAAATGTTGCTTAAATTTATGAAGAAAGGAAGTTCTGAAGAACATAAAATCTGTGTGCTTACTCAGTGGGATCCCTGACACTTAGCTAATCTTAGGGCTGGTCTCTCTGGTATGACAGCAACATCACAAACTGAAAACTGTAACAGAAACAATGAGAAATCACAGTTGTTACACCACAGGAGGTACAGTGCTTTAATTAGGTTTTATTATTTTTACCTGTTCTTTCCCAACAGAAGGACTCTCAGGGATCTCAGAGTTGAAACCCCACTTATCTCTTCAATCTGATTATCATATAAATCTAAGAAAACAAGATGTTGAAGATTAGAAATATTTTGGATACGAGTTATAAAGTTATGCTGGAAATTCAGAAGACGAAGGTGATCTTCCCCATCAATAATTGGGCACACTGTCAGTTTCTGCCTGGAAATAAAAAGAAAGAACAGAACACACAAGTAAGTAATAAATCAGTAATCCACCTTCTGCTCACCTACTCTGACTGTACAGAGAAAAGCTTATTATCTTGGTTAAGGTAGCATTAATTGGATTTGATAATTAAATTCTGTAGATAAAGCAGAAACTCCTACCTATTAAAAAATTAGCCTGAAAACAGGCAACATCTCCTCTCAGAGATTTGCTTGTTACATGGAAACTACATGGAAGTTTCATGTTGTGACCACACTAAAATTCCAACAGATGCAGCCTCACAATCTGTTAAGTTTTTCTTCAGCTATCACAAGAACAGCCTGTTCAGATCAGAAATCTGCCTGCCTTAGATGACTGCTGTATGGAGATAGTCATCACAAGGACACTCACAGAGAATTTCTCCATGGGGCACAGCTCTCTCAAACACACACACACACAAAAACCAACAACCCAAGCCCACCACTGACTGCAGCCATCAGTGTGCACTGGTCACTCTGGTCACTTCAGACCTGAGGCTGTGGACGTGCACTCCACCACCCTCTCACCTTTCCAGGGTAAGTCTATCTGAGTTCAGAATTTTCTCTTCAGCAGAACGTTGCAATACAGGAAAGGTTATTGATGAACTGCTCCCAAAATTCGTGTTATCTATTGGAAAATCATACAGAGAATTATATGAACTGCTTCTCTGTAGATGCAAGCCATGAACTACAAGTGATAAAAGCAAAATTTTCTTTCTTATCAAAAGCAAAGCATGAAAGTGCTTTTTGCCTTCATTCAGTACTATGATGTATCAATTTTCTTTCCTGATACTTATTTATGAGTATATCCCCCTACATCCTCTTTCCAAAGTACATCCATTTCTTTACTTGGAGATTTCATTCAACAATTTGTTGTAAGCAAATATTTTCTAAATGCCTTTATTTTGGTTAAAATTACCCAATGATATTTTAACCTAACACTGTAAAATTGTTTGACAGTTTCAGTATCTGAACTTTAAGAAAACATTACTCAACTTAAGATAAATTTAAAGCCACAGATCAAATAGATGTTGACAGAAGTAGAAAACAAAGCACCAAAGTATTGAAACACTCCCATTGAGCCACAAGTAAATGCAAAGTCTTTCAAAGGTAAGTGCACACAATACCTAGTGATCATTGGTATTTCACTCCATCATCAAGAAACAGGCAGCCCTTGAAAATATACTTATAAAGCTATTCATCCTAATGCATTTCATTAATATAAGAGGGAAAAAAGAAGAACACCTAAAATACCTGCAAAATTAATCAACAAATGTGTTCTGTGAGCTTTGGCTTATTTGGAAAATGATCCACTGAAAAATATTAGTCAAAAAAAAATGATTGTGCCTGTGCACTATTGCAAAATATAGGTTTGACTTCTGTGTGCTTGCCCTTTTTTTTTCCCTCTTCCTTCAAACAAATCAAATCTGTTACCAGAAAAAACATCAATTCTTTAATAAACAAGACAATTGTTTTACTACTGTGATAGCAAACAGTCCGCTGTTGTCTGAAATACACTATTATGTACCTGTTTGAGTAAAACAATTTGTTGGTCAATTTAGAATCTTTTCAGTGCTACTCCTGAATTATATCATTAGCTACTCTAACAACACTCTCTACACAACCTTCAAAATCAAAACTGTTAAAAAAATACCTGAAAATATTAAAATCAATTACCATTGTTGCAAAAATCTTACTTAAGTTGTGTTACGGGTTTTTAAGCCAATAAACATAAGACCAGAAACTTAAAAATCAGTCTGAAACATGGCAGGATGGCAGTAAAGTGACTTTTATTTTCTACTGTCATCCTCCTAAAGACATGTAAAAAAATCCCTATTCTGCTCTTTTGTTACAGAAAGATTTATTAAAAGCATTCATTTAAATGCCTGTACTATATTTTTGAAAAAGATTTCTAGTGGTTTCCTGACACTGGTTTACTGACCTCCCTTAACACCCAAAGGGAGCAGGAGGAAACACCAGTAAAAGAGAGAGAGACTAAAGAGGAGTTTACATTGTTACTTGAAGCATGTGAACTAAAAATGTGGATGTTTTGTCAGGCTCTGCATTTTGTAGGGATGTCAATAAAAGTCTCCCCAAGTCCTGATAAAGACTCTGCTTCAATGCCAAATCAGGAAATTCTGTCAGACTGGATGGTACTGGGAGACAGAGGTGCTAAATATGCACCAAAGGACTTAATACTCTTTGGTCTCCTACGCAGGGAACAAAACCAAACTTACATTTACTCCATAAACTGTAGAGTATCCCTAAAAGTTAACCCATTATGAATGGCTGCTGGCCTTCATTTTCTACCAGAATGAATAAGGAGCTGCCATGATAACTAAATTGATCTTCTATTCACACCAATCACAGGCAAGCAGCAGCGACAAGGCAAGAGATGTTTCAAGTCTCTTACAATCCTCACCACAGTTAGCAGTGATTTCACCAATATCTTGCTTTGCAAAGCCAAGAGCACTTAAGCACAACAGAAAAACTCTTTCTTAATAGCATGGTTCTAAATGAGAAACTAATTTTGTCTAAATATATTAAAACATTAAACATCCAGAAAAATGTTACTTCAGACAATGGTGTGGCTACTGAGGGAACAGTAGGGCACTTGTTAGGTTGTGGCTTTGTAGGTAGAAGAAAAAATGCTCTTGCATGAGAGGGGGGAAAAAAAAAAGGATGAAAAAAGCCAGGCAGTAGCATAGTGGGTTCAGGCCATAATGCAACAGTAATTACATTGTATTACTGTAGCCAAGTAGAAAACACTGTCACACTTACATTTTATAATAATGATACAATCTTTACTTTTTAAATAATAAATCAGATACCAAGACAAACAAAGAAAACTCTATTAAATATTACCTTGTCTTCCTGAGTAGTTTTTTTCCAGATCATGCTGCAGAAGTCTATTGTGGAAAGATGACTGTTCTTTATTTATCCTGAATTCAAACTGTAACACAATATTATAGACAAATGTTAGAGTTTTCAAAAGCAAATAATGTCTTTACACAGATAAACACAACCTTAGTACTAACAGCAGTTCTTAGGAATTTCTACAAGGCTTTGAAAAAAAAGAAAAGAAATAATTTCTCTAGTAAAAGGTGTATTCATTCTTTTAAGACACTGCAACTAAAAAGCTTCACTGTTGGAAACCAAAATGAAATAAAAAACAAACCCCACCCTGTGAGGAATGCTGCAATTACAGGAGATATGTATAGATAGAAGATCAAGGAATTATAAATATAAAGCTTATGGCACACTATAGTACAACCCCATGTTTTTATTTTGTATGTTTTTAATAGGATGAAATAAATTCTAAAAATACTATCAGGTACATTAGACATTGAGATAAAGTAAGTCAACAGACGAGTACTGAAAAGGTAATTCCTATTTGAAAGCATACAAATCCGTCTGTGTCATACAACTACATTAGTTAATATAATTATCCAAGAAAAGGTAATAATTACTGGTTTGGGTTTTTCTGGTATTGAAGAGGTCTGGATGACCAGCTGGAGACCACAATTATTAACCTGCACATTGGAAGAAAATTAAATTAAATGCTACATTTCTCAGAAATATCAATACAATTGTTGATTGTGATATTGATATTGCATATCAATACAATTGTTTTTTTGAACTATAAAGCTATTTCCAACAGCAAAATCTGCGAAGAAAGGAACTATTTTGCAAAATATTATGAAGAATACATCACAGCTCTAAGCAACACTAAATCTTCAGTTTACAAAAATCACACCGGCTTTAGCTCTAAAAACACACTGAAGGCGTGACTGTCATGGGGACACAAGTCAGTATGAGGAAAACAAGCGTTCCTGGTCTTTATGTGACGAGGCGTCTCACAGGAGCAGTGAACCGAACGCTCATCCATCCACCCACGCGCCTCCCGGCACAGCACACACCGTGTCGGGGACCTGCCGCCCGCCCGCCCGTCAGCCCGGGCAGCACCTACCGCAGCGGGCGCGGCCCGCGGGCCCCGGCCGGCACGGCCTCTGCTGGGCACCATGGCCCGCTGCCCCTCGGCCCCGCACGGCCCCGCACGGCCCCTCAGCTCCTCCGGCCCTCGGCGCCGGGCGGCCGCTCAGAGCCCCGCAGCCCCAAGCGGCCCCTGAGCGCTCCGCGGCCCCGAACAACCCCCGGCCCCGCACGGCCCCGCGCCGCCGCCGCCCTGTCGGAAATGGCTCCGCCGTTACCGCGGAGACCGCGGCTTCCGCCCCGCCCGCCGGCTGGGGCGGCTCCGGGGGCGGGAAACCGTGAGGGGCCGGGGAACCGTGAGGGGCCGGGGAACCGTGAGGGGCCGGGGAACCGTGAGGGGACGGGGACAGGGCCAGGGAACAGTGAGGGGACGGGGACAGGGGCGGGGAACCGCGAGGGGCCGGGAAACCGTGAGGGGACGGGGACAGGGCCGGGGAACCGTAAGGGGCCGGGGAACCGTGAGGGGCCGGGGAACCGTGAGGGGACCGGGCACAGGGGCGGGAAACCGTGAGGGCACGGGGAACCGTGAGGGGACGGGGAACAGTGAGGGACCGGGGAACCGTGAGGGGACGGGGCCGGGGACGGACGTAGGGCTGTGTGGTTGTCCTGCTGTGCCCAGTGTCACCCCCACCCCGCTGCCCCATAGTAAAGAGCCGCTGTTCTGATTGTATTTTTCTGAATTCAAGCGAGTGGCTGTGTGTGAAAACCCGTGACAGGGCGAGAAGCTGGGTGCTTTCTATTGTGCCTCGGGAATTTGCCTTCTGCGGGCACCGACTGGTCACCAAATGTGACAGTCACTGAGGTGACAGTCAGCCTGTGCGAGCTCCTGGTGCTGATCCCTCAGCAGCTCCACTGATGCGTAGTGGATGCTTTTAAATACACACATCGAGAAACCAGTGGTGAGGTGTGGCTGTTAAGGTGTGTAGAAAGGCTGAGAATTGCCTCCTGATGTCTTCCCCAGTCAGAATCATGGAATCATCAAGGCTGGAAGAGACTTTTAAGATCGTCAAGTCCAAATGCCAACCGAGCACTGCAATTGTAACCCCTAAGCCACAAACCACATGATCCAGCGCAGATCCAGACACACTTAAACACCTCCCTGGGCAACCTATTCAAATACCTGGTCACACAAACAAATAAATAGTCCAGTTTTAGCTTCTTGTATTGACATTTTAGTTTCCATCTGCTGAAAGGTTGACAGAAGAATAATGTAATTGCAGCATATTTTGTGAGAAATGCAAAATATGTGGGGGTTTTTGGAGGTGTTTTGTTTGGTGGGTTTTTTTGGTTTTTGTTGTTGTTGATTGTTTTTTATGGTATGTAGACAATGCAGATTTTGGTCGTGCAGTTGAGGTTCACGGGTTTATGACACTTACTGGGTACCAGTGAGCCATGGGTTTCCCTCTAAGGGACTTGTCTACATCAATACATTTAGTTTTAAGTTTTGCAATGGTGGCAAATACTGCTTTATCTCTACTGGAAGTTAAGCACTATAGAGCACTGTTAGATTAAAAAGAAAATAAAACAAAGCCAACAAACTAAAAAAAAAATTATTCTGGTAATTTCAGTGGAGATCTAATCTACCCAGTGATTGAAATCACATCAGTCTTCATCTGGCCAAAGGCCAGTTCTGTGCTGTGAACACTGGTAGAACAAATAAATATATCTAGTGTCCTTTGCTATAAAATCAAATTTCCTTAACCTTGACAGAAAGATACAGATCAGATAAACTGAAAGGTCTCTCTCAAACATCATTTGGGTTAGCTCTAGCACAAAATAGTTCTTTGTTCATACTCCTGACCTTGTTCGTGCCCAGGGGGACAAACAACTTCCATGAACTCATGCAAAATCTGACCTACAGTCCCTGTCCATATTCTTGCCAAAAATGTGTAATTTGTGTTTGTATTTCTGCATCCACTGAAGTAAATAGCAAAGTGATGCCTTACCCAAGACATATTACAGAATGTTCCATTGGCAGAGAACTAGAGATTTGGTTAGTGATGCTTGTAAGCATATTTCATAAACAAAATACTTTATGGCTTAAGGCACATTTAAAAACCAGCCGCAGCCTGAGGCAGGGCAGTCTCAGGATGTGTCCATGCCAGCAAACCTGACTCATGAGGACTGTTTGCCACAGTCATGAAGAACTGGCCTGGAGTGCAGTCTCACGTTTTGTCCATGCAAATTTTTAAGAAGAAAATATTGAAGCAATGCAGACATAAACAAGGATGCGATAAATGAAGTTGTGACTTAAAGATCGTTTAGCAGTTTGGGTACAGACGCTATTGAAAAAAAAATCTTCCTTAAGTGAAGAACGAGTATTTACGTGGTAAATTGAAAAGTTTTTGATTCTAATATATGGCACATGAATGTTGATTTCACTTTAGTAGCTGAAACAGTCCACTGAAATATAGTGCAAATAGTCTTAAGTTCAAAATAATCACTGCCTAAGTGTTTCAGAAGAAGGGCCTTTATTTAAATTAAAGGTGGATGGTTTTATTCTGTTTAAGTGCCATGCAGAACTATAGAGGAGACTCCTCTGCAATACCAACATGTATCCAGTCATGTCCTTGTTCACTCGTGTATCTTATTCCAAACCTCACCCTCGGCATTTCAGCCACACTTACCCCAGCGAAACCTTTCTGACTTTGACAAAACGCAACGCTCTGGTCAGGGAGCAGCGGCGGAGCGCCAGGGCTGTACCAGGAGAAGGGAAGCTGAGCCGGTGCTCTCCGGTGAGGAGCCCGTTGTTCTCCGATGAGACAAAAGCAGTCTCTGTTCCGCCGTCACGGAGAAGGACTGCTCAGCTCCCGGCGGCCCGGGGGCGGCATGGCCGGAGGAGGGTCGGACCCTCCCGCTGCCGTGCGGGCGCGCCGGGGGAGTGGAGCTGGGAGCGCCGCCCCAGCGGGAGGGGACAGGGGGACAGGAGGGGAGGCGGCCGGGCGGCTGTCGCAGCCCGGGGCATCGCTGGTGTCGCGGCGGGCTGAGCCCGGCCGGGGAGCGCCATGGCCCAGCCGCAGCCGGCCGAGCCCGGGGCAGCGCCCGCCGGGCCGCAGCTGCCGGCGGGGAGCGGCCCCGTGCAGATCCGAGTGGCCGTCCAGGCGGCCGCCGAGGAGGACGAGGAGGACGAGGAGGAGGAAGGGGGCGGCGGAGCGCCGTGCCCCAGCTGCAGCGAGGAGGACTCGGGGCGGTGCGGGCGCTCCAGGTGAGCCCCCGGGCAGGGGTCCGGCGGCGGGGCGATGCGGGGCGAGCAGCGGGGCCGCCGCCGACACCCCCGGAACGGAGCGGGCCCGGCTGATGCAACGCCGAGGGGCGGGTGGGAGACGCTGGCAAGGCTCCGGCACGGAGTCCCGCAGCACCGATGGCTCCGCCCGGGCCGCGTCCCACCCGCCCCCGACGGGACTGCCGGGCCCGCGGCTCCCCACAGCGAGAGCGCCGGGCTGCCGTGCCTCAGACATCTCCCATCCGCTGCGTTTTACAGAAAGATTTTTGGGGCTTAGTTCTAGCTGTGTTTTGGAGTTTTGTTTTGGGGTTTGATGTTTTGGGGGTTTTTCCTCTTGTTGGCCGTTTTGGCTTGGCCTGAAATAGTTTTGATGCTTACCAGAATCTCTTACTTGTAAAAGGAACATCCAGGATTTTTGTGCCAGCAAACTGCGGAGAGACAAAGCTCTACTAGTTGTAGTCCATCCTGTGGTTTGTACTAAAGCTGCAGATGGAGTCATAAACTGTCTCATAAAGATTTAGGGACAGTAGCAAGAATCCAGTATTCTGTTTGAACATTTACTGTTTCTAATTGATTTTCTAACTTCATACCTAGCATTGACTCAAAATGAACTGCAATGTATTATTTTAAATTACAAAGTGGTAGTAGGAGAGTGAGAATTTTTCTGTAGCTGCCAGAATTGTCAATTATGGACTACAGAAACAAGAGCTGAACACAGCTAGGCACAGTTAGGGTTTTTAATCTGAGTCAGCTTAGTTATCCCACAATCATACATGACTGTTGTATTTTTATAAATATGTACAGCAGCCTACAGTATTGCTTTCCAATTACTGATTTCTTAAAATTGGGATATTATTTACATTTGTTATCTATGATAGTATTACTTGTGAAGTATTACTTCTTCTAGCCCTGGCCTAGACTAGGAAAAGGGAAAAAAGAACTTGTTTTTTTCAAGCTTTGAAACACAATAGCTACTCTTAAATGTCACTTATTTAATCCTCTGCAGTAGGTGCTGTCTTCAGAAATGTGTTGGGGTATATTCAGTTCTTGTGGAGGTTGCCTTTTTGTAAATGACCTCTTTCTGATCCAAGAAAGGCCAGGGGTATTGCCATGGAGAGAACTCTAAAGACTCTGCATCAAAAGTAGGTGAATGGAGTTTACATATGCTTCTGCCATTTACACAGAACCTTGCCTAAGGATTTTGTGTTTGCGAACGCAGCATCTGATAGGAAATTATTTACAGACATTTGGAAAATTATTAAGGATGATCTAGAACTGTTGGGAATGAGCCATCTCACTCTCCAGCTGAAGCTTGCAGACAGCTTGCCATCGGTAGGCACTCAGTAATGTATTCACTTCTTTGTTGACAAACGTGGACCGCCCTTGAGGGACTGTACTCTTGGAACTTATAAATCAGATTGCCACATGGTGGTTATTAATGCAATCCATTATTCATTTGGAGACTCAGCTAAAATTTTTCAGAAGGTTACATGCTATCCAATCAATTTAATATATTATTTGAGAATCTTGATATTTAAAACTCCAAATCTGCTCTCTCTGTAGATATCTTTAGTTTCTTGCGTGACTAATGGCCAGATGAGTCACCATGTTAAAAGACTGTTTTTCATTCTGTTTTACAAGAACATCATCACAAAGCTCCAAATAAAAAAATAAAGTTGTGAGTAACTACTAGGATTTGGTTCTTTGTCAAAGTTGACTGAAATTATTTATCTACTACTTTTGTAATACAGTTGATACCCCAGAGGTGCTACCAGTTGATCATTATCACAAATTAATATGGAGCTAGTTACAAATTTCTGCATTTATTGTAGATAGGTGCTATTTCCATACAGCATTTATTGAGGGCTGTTGTAAGAGCCTGTAAGATTTTGTAAAAGCTGACTTATCTGCCAAACATAGAAATAGTGTCCAGGTCAAACTGTGACTAATATTTGAGAGGTGAAATGAGGCCTGTTTCACCTGGTTCAGTGTGTTAACACTGCAGGTAGGGATGGTGCCGATCTCTGCAAACATGCATTTAATTTTTGTTGTTTTCCAAAGCACAACACCCCTTTTTGTCTCTAAACAAACATCTGCAAATATCTGCGCTAATAAACCCCTAAAATCAACCTAAGATCAATCCTGAACTAAAGGCAAGCTTTCCCTAGCAGAGTGTGGATTTGTAAAAAGGCTGAAATGTTCTAAGCTTCTTGTACTCAGACTAATTCTGAATCGGTAGTAAATGAAGTAGAGGGAAGAGATTATCATGAATGAAAAACACCATTGGGTTTTGCTTCCTTCTGAAACCAGCACCCACAGCTGGGCATTAGATATTTTTTACCACTCCACTCCTTACTTCATCTATTATCCTCCACTTCTAGCTTTGCCAAATAACAAATTCTTTGTCTTGCTCTCTCATTCTTGTCATTCCTTTGAGCCGTACCCTGTGAAAGGCTAGGGAGATGTTTAACAGGGACACTTCTCGGATTCTGCGAGTGAGTATCCACATGTATCTGGTGTGTTGCCCTATCATCAGAAGAACCACAACACCTAAGTGTACTGTAAGCTTCCGAAAGGCAGGCCCCGGAGAGCTGCTGTGAGCTGTCCCAGCAGCAGGCACAGTTGCTGTGCAGAGCCCACTGACCCAAGCCCTGGCTCTGCAGGGAGCAGCACGGCCACAGCACTGCGGTCACTGCCTCCACCAGCCCTGGACAGAGCTGTGCAGGCAGGGAATGCAGCAGGCTGCATCCTCCCTGCACTCCAGTGTCATGCCTGCTCCTTTTCCTAACGATTTCAAAGCCTGCAAAAGCCACGTGAGACAATTTTGGGGAAATGCATGGCTCCTTTTATTGCTAACTTAGCTGGGAGACCAAACTAATAAATGATTTATGGGGTACTTAGTGGATGATTTTATTTTTTTAACAGAAACTTTCATGATTATCCCACAACAAAACTAGACCAGAAAAAATGACTCTACTTAAGATAGACTTCCCCATTACAGTCCCCTGTAAATGGAAATTTCTATTTCAGTAACAAACATGTTGCTGTAACTGCACGTGGCAAGACATTTACCTTGCAGTATTTTTTGAGGAATAGGATGCTGAACAGTGCTCCATTTTGCCCAGGTACCCTGACAACATGATGGGAGGTAAAGAGAAGAAATAAAAATGACTTCTTAGGAGCCTGCATGTGTGCATATAAACCTGCTCCTGAGGTACATGAGCTGGCAGGTCTAGCCCCTGTGGTAAACTGCTGGTTTTGTTACTCTGTCACTGTGGAAGTGACCTATAAAATGTGCAACAGTCCTGTCAATCCTTCTTAGTCCCTGGATATCGGCTCCTGCATCCATGCAGTGAAGAGACTTAAGAAATCACAACTGCATCAAGTTGGAATATTCATTCTCTGGTATGTGACACTACTCACGAAGCTCATAAAGGTCAGGCCTATGTTTAATAGCTTCATACTGAAAAATACAACACTGTCACTGGAGAAACTTTGTATAGTATCAAGTGCCAGTGGACCTTCATTTCATGTTTTGGTGGAGGATTTGAGTTGGCAGTGCTTTCAAGCCATTAGTGTAGATGTCTCAATTGTTCTGCACTGAGATCAGCTTTTGGAATGAGCTCAAGAACTTGACTCTTCATGCTGACTGGAAAGCTTCATCCTCTGAGCTGCTCAGCTGGGGAGGTGGTACCTGTCCAGTGCCCACAGCTAAAGTCAGTTGGGACCAGCATACTGGTTATGCCTTTCATTTTGAAAGGTTTTTTTGAATCCACTAATAGAAGATGAAGATCTGTTGATGAAATGATTTAACTGTTTTCCAGTGGTGGGGAAAATGATGATGACTCTGACCAGAACTGGAAACCACCAGAAAATGACCTGATCCAGAAGTTAATAGCACAGATTGAATATTACTTCTCAGACGAGAACCTTGAGAAAGATGCCTTCCTTCTGAAGCATGTGAGAAGAAATAAGATGGGCTATGTCAGTGTTAAACTCCTCACTTCATTTAAGAAGGTAAGCTAACTTTTTAAGACTTGAAGGGTCTCATGCAAGCCTGATGAATCTAAAAACAGTAGAAGAGAGTAAAGTAACTTTTTATACAGGCAACTTTATAGTCTTTCTTTCTCCTTATCTGCCTGTTTTGTTAGGATGGTTAGGTTTGTATTCATCCAGAACTTTAACTGCTCAACTTGTTGATGATTGGCTAGAGAAATAATTAGCTTAAAAGCCTGTATGCTTTTAAATTATCATTCTTGGAGAGAGGAGGACATTAGATGAAATAAACTTCCATGGTAACTACTGATGAACACCTGGGTAATCCTGGTAAAGTTACATTCCTGTCCCTGAGAAGTGCATCTGACTTTTGGACCAAGAATCAAAAATGAAGAGTAGTATAAAGTATCTGATAACAAAAGTCCCTCAAACTTGAAGTGAGTTTTATTCCTTTTTTTTTTCTCCTTACATTAGAAAGACCTATGTAAATCTGTACGTAACTGATTTCTAGAATTACACTAGAAACACTTTTTCAAGATTCTAAAGCTCATCATTTTGCAGAGTTGTTCTGTCCAGAAGTTAAGGCTCTCAATTTCTTCAGACCACTTTAAACAGATATTGGTAACAGATAGACTCTTTATAAACATTTAATGAAAATGGAAAAGTTTGAGGAGTTTCCAAACTTTTTTGGAAAATTTCCACTTTTTTTGAGGGAGGAAAGATCAGTTCAAAACAATGAAGACCTAAACTTAAAACTTCTTGATTGGCTAATGTAACCTCCCTGGAACATGCATTTTGATCATGGCTCAGGCCTAGATGTGGAATGACCAAGCACTACTTGAGCAGGTTTTCAGATGTAGTCATGATTTCCAGTTTGAGCTTTAGTGCCAGTTGCTGTTTCCATTTGATTCAACAGGACTTAACTTTAGAGGACCTCACTGATGCCCATTATAGCATGAAAATTGTTTACTTTCTCACTAAATCTGCTACATGAAACTTAAATCCAGGGTTCTGTTTGTAGACTGACGCTTGCATCTGCCTTAAAATTCAGTGATTAGTTTGATTGGGTTTGCTCAGTTGTGCTTAACCTGTGTCTGCCCTGAAGGTGAAACACCTTACCCGTGACTGGAGAACCACAGCCTATGCACTGAAGTACTCGAACACTCTGGAGCTCAATGATGATAACAAAAAGGTTCGAAGAAATACTCCAGTCCCCGTGTTTCCAAGTGAAAATGTCCCTACCAGGATGCTACTGGTGTATGATATCCACATGATTTCTGAGCTGCAGGCCCTTAACAAGGAAGAGAATGGATGCATGCAAGAAAAGATAATGGAGCATCTCCTCAAAGCCTTTGTAACTTTTGGTGTAATTTCATCAGTTCGTATTCTCAAGCCTGGCAGGGATCTCCCACCTGATATCAGGAGGGTCAGCAATCGGTACAGGCAGCTGGGAACCCAGGAATGTGCAATTGTAGAATTTGAAGAAGTAGAAGCTGCTGTACGTGCTCATGATTTCATGTGTGCTGAAAACAAAGAGACTGGCATGAAAGTTGTCCTAATAGGCATGAAACCACCAAAGAAAAAAGTTCCCAAAGACAAGAACCGTGAGGAAGATACCAGCAAGAGCCTTAAGAAGACTCGATCCCTAAACAAGAGAGTTGAGGAACTTCAGTTTGCTGGTGATGAATCTTCAGCAAACAGCTCTTCTGACCCAGAGAGCAATCCTACGTCACCGCTGTCAGGGCGCAAACGGACCACAGCAAATACTACCAGTAATTTGAGCCCCATCATCCACCCAAACAACCATTTGAGTCCTAATATGTCACCCAGATCAAGTCCTTGGAACAGTCCATCTTCACTAAGAAAAGTAACCAAAAAGTCTCCTCTGGCTGAAGACAGCAAGCTTAACCCAAGCACTAGCCCTGAAATTCCAAGGAAATACAGTGATTATTCCTCAGATAGCAGCATCACTCCTTCTGGGAGCCCCTGGGTGCAGAGAAGAAAAGCCCAAACTCTGACACAAGAGAAGAGTCCTGTCAGCAGTCCCATGTTGGTTCGGAAAATACAGAACGCAGACGGTCTCCCTGTAGGGGTGCTGCGGCTGCCTAAAGGTCCTGATGGCACCAAAGGATTCCACAACGGCTGTGAAAGAAGGAAGGCTATGAAGGGTGAATAGACTATGCTTTAAAAACACTTTCACAAGTCAGCCAACTGCTGGAGACCAAGCCTGGTGAAAAATTGTCGCTTGAGTGACTCAGTTAAGTCAGTATTTAATTTTGAAAGCTTTTGTATTTATATAGAGACTTTATCATTTGTATATTTGTATATTTTCTTCACAGAACAGATGAGGCTGGAAGGCATCTCTGGAGATTGCCCAGTCCACCTCCTTTGCTGAAGCTACAGGTCACTGCTAGGTTTGAGTATCTGCAAGGACAGACTCCCCAGCCTGTCTGGGTGATGTGTTCCCATGTTCAACCACCCACACAGAACCAGTCTGTGCCCCTTTTCCTGGTACTGGGTATTGCTGAGAAGTGCCTGGCTCCATCTTCTTTACTTCTTCTCATCAGATATTTAAAAACCTTGATGAGATCCTCCCCCAGAGCCCTCTCCACTCCAATCTAACCCGTGTCCTCTCTCTAGGCCCCACAGGAGGGACATGCCAGCCTTTTAATCAGCTGAATCACTTAGCTAATGCAGGGTCCTTATCTGCATCCATTTTTTTAATGTATTATTTTGAAACACCTAAATATTCAAGCAGACATATAAATCATCGATGTAAGTACATTTTTTGCCAAGCTAGGATCCTGAGGAGCAGTGTGTACTTACAGTCTAGTGGTTGTATTATGAAAAGCTATGGAATGTTACCAGTCTCATCATAAGGGGCTGAGGTTTTGAAGACTTCCTGTGTTTGCCTGAGAAGGAACTGAGAAACCAATGCTACAGTGAGCAGCTGTTCTCACAAACATCACCAAAGCAGTATTGTTCAACAGCACCAGTGTGCATTTCCATGAGTAAAGACTGAGCACTGGAGACTGCTCTGTAAGTGTTCTCTTGTATAATCAGATGGAAATAAAAATATTAACTTTAGATCTATTTTGTTTACTTTAAAAATAAGTTGAGCTGCACTTGACTAGAAAACTTAAACTTCATCTTATACCACATGAAATTCTAATAGCAATTATTAAAAATTTCCATTGCATTCAGAGAAAAAAAAAACTTCTCTGCTCCATTACTGATGGTTAATTCTGTGGCGATACTTCACTCTGTGTCACAGACATTTTTAATACAGTATTATAAACTTAACAGTGCTTATGTCAATTCTAACTCAGAATTTGACAAGCAGGCTCAGCAAGAAGTGTTTAAATTAAAATTATCTATAATGCTACATGAAGTCAAAGAATGAAACTGCAGTTTTACTTACAGAAGTTAAAACTCTACAAAATTAGCCCAGGGCTAGTAAGAGCATTTCAAGTTGCAGTGGTCAGCTTGGGAACTGTGCACAACAAAGGTCTCATCAGATGGTGATTCTTCATCCCAAAAGTCCAAATGGTGTCCAACTTCTTAAATGTAACCTTTCTGCTGTGTAAATAACTGCAGTCACACACAGACTCGTAGATACAGAAATCCCAGTTGTGTGTGTTGCTGTTCAGCCACCCACGGACATTCCTGGTTCTTTCACTGCACACAAATGGAATCCTCCAGGTGACCTCCCGACTCCCATGACACAAACTGCAGCATGAGCACATTCACACACCTTGTGAGCTCTCAGCACCAGAACACACAGGCAGGTGTTTGGAGAGGACACCTCTGTGTGTGATCCCTGTGCTGCCCAGGGCAGGGACAGCCAGAGCAGCAGGGGAGAGGCTGGCAGGCAGCACTCACCCCACAGAATCCTGCTTCTCCTCTGTAGAGCCCAAACACACACATGCACACCTTGAAATGGTGGTTTCAGAAACATGGAGCTTGAGGCTATTTTTATTGCTTTTTTTACACAACAAACAGCAATTCTAAAAAGCATATTAAGAATGAGACCACTTTGCCAAGTAGCTCACTTACTGAAGGCATTCAAGATTCTTAAGTGCCTACACACCACCAGTGCCCAGGGCACCAGCAGAGAGCCCCAATTATTGTGTGTAGGATTGCTGTGATTGCTACTCAATCCACAGCAGTTTCAGTGATACATGTGCAGCAATAAAAACAGATACAATATTAATTCCTTGGATAAATATTTCACTCTCCCTGAGTTTGTTTCTGTCTTCACATTCAATCAACAGCTCAAAACCTAAAAACAATATAAACCCCAAAAATACACACCACGCATTCAAACTGCTCGGCAGAATGCTGCCAACAGAGATGTTTTAAACACCAACTGCTCTGCCTTCATTTTGGTCCAGCTCTCAAATGTTTGTATTTTGATTACATATTTCAACTAAGTGTTTTTAAAAATGTCAAATCAGCTCAGGAGAAACAAGGTGACAACACATTTGGCATTTTAGTCACTGGTTGAGAGCCCTTCCCAGCTACCAAAAGAACATTTACTTTTGTCCCCAGCAACAGGAGATGCATTCCAGTTGACTTCATTTCACACAGGCAGTTTATGGCTGGGTTTAAAACCCTGAGGTCTGAAAAAAGCTGGAGACTTCAGTAAAAAAAGCGTTTTAACTCAGCTAATACACCCGAGCTATTTAGGACAACAGTCTGATTAATCAAACAGAGCTGGCTTCAGCTTACACCATTGTTCCCTTAGCTTGGATTTTACTGCACTTGAAGCAAAAATATAGTTGATTGATTTATAGGAAAGATCCCACATCTGTGATCGAGTCAGGTTAAATGTTTGTGCAGCCAGCTCATATTCTTGCGATAGCTCAGTTGCAAAGACGCCTTTATCATCAGTCTGGAGTGAAATCAAAAGGAGAAAAATAAAGTTTAAATTAATTCCTCTACATCAAAAAGGGTTTTTTCTATACATACAAACCAGTTTTATCTTGCTGTCTCACATTTTATCCCATTGTTCTTTCATCTGTGCGTGGTTATTTCATTCTTTATTTGCCCTATTTTTACTAAAAATGAATTAATTATTCAAACATATAAGAAAACCTCTTAAAATGATGGCACATCTTATCAAGAAAATAGGATTTTGTACTAAAATTGCTAGAAAGATGGCTATGAAATGCTGCATACATTCAAGGTACGTCAGTATGTGCAGGTCTGCTTCCTTTTCCCCAGGTAGGCACAGTGCTATAATATATATATATATATATACACACACAGACACACACACTTGGACAGTGCTATGGATTATGGGGGTTAAATTAATGGGATAATAGTAAAATCCTGCCAATGGCAGCACAAGTACTTTGCATCCTCAATGCTTAAAGACCTTAATGAGTTATCGAGGGAACGCAGGAGCTCTCACCCAACACCATGAACACCATAAGCACAGGTGCACATGCATGCACTGGAGCCATGGGTTTTAAGAGAAATCTGTCACTGTGCAAAGAGCTCTGAAATTCACTAATTGTCTAGTTGATCATCTTACCCCACAGAAGAAAAACGTCGCCTTACAACAGAGCCAAGATAAATACTACCAATTCCCATTTGAATTAAAAGTATTTCTCAAGCAGAACATTATGATTTCCTAAAAGCAAATGATTTGCTACAAGGTCAGAAAGTGTAAGTCAGTTCTGATCCATAAACACAGAAAGACTTCTCCAACTTCACAAGTTTAGCCCTTTTCCTAAATGCATGCATAAAAATCAAAAAACTTACACAAAGCACTGCAGGATGGCCCATATTGTACCAGTATCCAAAATGGTGTTTGTCACAGGAAGGCACTGTCTGAGATTTTATGTTTGATGTCATGCAAAATTCTAAGGGAAAACCAGAAAAAGAAATGAGGATATATATTAAAACAAGAGACATGTTAATTGACTTAGAAAGGTCCCGAAAAAAATTTAAAATCAACTACTGTTGTTTCCTTGATTTTCTATGCTTATTTGGTAATTTCTTCTGAGAAAAGTTTGCTAATCAATTTCTCTAGGCTATAAAATTTAGGGAGCTTGCAAACCAGGTGCAGAACCACCACACAGTCTTGTACAGTAATGAGAAATGATGTTTTGGTTTTGCTTCCATCTGAGACATCAGCTGTTGTCTGCTGCCACAGAAGTGCCAAAAACCCCACAAGTGTCACGAGTGTACCTTTATGGGCAAGTCTCATTGCTGTGTTTGTCCAGGCCAGCTCTGGTCAGAAACACAGTGGTGTCACTGGATCAGCAGTGCATATCCTGCTCTGATCCAGACATCAAGTCATGGTAAATACTGTTTCCCTTACCTATAGGTATATGATTCTGCTGAACCAGTGACACTATCTCTTCAGAACCTGCTGCTGTGGAGTTGAGAAATGTTCCGTGTCCAATCCTGTCAGGAGGCAGACCCAGGAGAATCTTGGTCTCCTCTTCTTGATTTGGAATCTAGAGAGGATATATTTCACATTCTGTCAAGGCAGCACAGAACAGCACATTATATCATTACAATGGACTTCCAGTTCTACTTTCACAGCATCTATTATTCGAAAGAAAGTGTTAGTGAAATAGAAACAAAAATAAATATGCTGATGACATCATATGCCCTGCTTAATTTCCTGAAAAAATAACTATCTTCAGTATTTATTGGACTTCTCAGAGCCAATTCCAGCCACCATTTGAGCAGAAGCTAAACTCTTTCTACTGATACCTGGTGGAACTAACAGAGCTCACTGCTCAGGAAACTGTGGATTTCACTACACATACATGAAGAAAGCAGTGGATCGCTTAGAAAGCTCCTAGTTTCAATTTCACACCTAAACCCACAATAGATATAGTACAAGCAGCAATGATCTCACTGTTCAGATTTAGAGCAAAAGGTTGAAGACTCCTTTTTTTCTTGTCTCTTGTCAAATGCCCCATTAATACTTCGGCCTGAAAAGTTCAAAACTTCAAAAGTTCAAAAATCATCACGATTTTCACAAAATGGCAATTTACAGAGAAGCACCAAAATAAAAAAAACTTTTTACCTCAGAAAGATGCAGTGCCAGCTTCAGACCTGCTTTTTTTGCTTCTGAGAGTGGTTCCAAAAAATCTTGACCATGTCCTGCCTGGAAAACAGGGACACATCACTATTCTACAGCTTATTCGACAAAATCCCTGTCATTACCATAATTAAGAGGCCTAACAATATCCAACCAGTATGTCCAAATACAGTTACATTTAATTATTCCACTTTTTCCATTATTTCAGTTTGGCATGTAGCAAGTCAAACAACCCTCTGCTATCTGGTTTAGACCAAGGGATCAAACACCAGTAGCTCAGATGATGCCTAAGCCTTACAAGCCAATTGTCTTGATTTTGATACCTTTTACACAGCTACCACCCAGAGCTATTCTACTTCAGCTTGACAGCTGTCCTCAAACATTTTTGCTTTCTTAATACAACATGAGCATTTGGTGCAGCAAAACAAAATTTAAACTAGTGACAACTTCCCTCCAGCCACTTAATCCCACTGGGACGTGTCAGGTACAGACACTTCCCAGATAACACTGCTTTTCAATGGTTCTTTTCTCAGTCTCATTCTAATCTAAGGGTTCTTTGTTAGAGTATCTGCCTCTTACAGCAACAGGGATTAACTCAGTATTAATCCATTCCAGCTAGGCACAAAAACTGGACAAAAACTTGTGAGGAAAAACTATGGTTAGAACAACATTATACATTTATCTTCAAGAACAGACTAAAATAAGCCAAAAACTTACAGAGGGATCACCACTGAGGTCAAGTCCTACTACAACCCCATCACTGGAAAGCAGGAACTCTTCAGCAAGTTTCACAGTCTGCTTAGCAACTGCTGGGCCATCTCTTCTGTTTATTGCTATTAACAGCCTGAGACAGAAATGTGTTAAATTATTGAAATAAATTATTATTAAATTATATACAAGCTGTAATATCAGGAGCTCAACAGATCTTATACCAACAAAAAATGGCACTTCATATCCTTCATGGCTGAGTATAAAGAGCATTTCTATAGGAAACTGTTCTAGGAATGAAGGTACCAAAGTGCAAAGGGACACAAACAGATAAATAAGTTAGAGTAATACCACACATGAAAGATGAAAATTCTTCAGTTTTCACAAAAAAATCTAGTAAGGGTTGCTACTGAAGCTATAAAGACAGGAGAGTAAACTGTCTCCAGTCAACCACTGACACCTTCTGAAACTTTCTGCCAGTCAGGACCTGCTCTTCTTTACAGCAGGCTGCTTGTACAGATAATCAAACAAAATTTTTTGCAACGAAGCTAATCTCTAAAAAAGGAGCCAATTCCATGAAAAACATTTCTTTTCCTGAAAATGTTGCAAAGAATGGAAAGTCTTAGAGATGAGAGGTTTTACTCAGTTTTCTTCTTTGGTGGTAAAAAAGAAGATAAAAGGTCAGATTTCCGTATGAATTACCTGATTCTGTTCCATGTAATCTGGTTTAAAAACAATTTTCATTCCTATACTGATGGCTTGTAAACCTCTCTGCAAATATGACCAAGCATCAGACTACACAAAACCTTGAAACAGAGGTAATCCACATGCTTTATTTACCTTACATCTATATCCAAGCCTTCTTCTTGACTCTGCTTTATACCTTCAAGTACAGTTTCAACATACATCCTTTTGGTCATACCTGCAAACACATGCACACGTTTGGAACAAACGTATTTTCAATTAGTTTTATTACATTGCAGACCCAGCTCTCTAGTCTCCTAAGTTTCATGTTACACCTTTGATTTTAGACCATATAGTCTTCTAAGCCATGTAGTTCTAATTCTATCTGCAAATATAGCTTTACTGTGAAGCACACGTTTGAACTAAACCTCCTCCTAAGCATGTGAAAAAATTAAAATGAGTTTGTGTGTGAACCAGAGCATGGCAAGAGGAGTTCCGTGTTTCTACTAAACCACACCTAGATTAAAAAAGAAATAACAAAAGTAAAACATATCAGTTATTAAAAGTATTAGCAGACTCAGATGCTGTACTCAAGTGAATAACCCAGTCTCAAGGGTCGTAGAGTTATGACCAACACATTTTGGTGTTCAAAAATCTAATAGGAAAGCTTAGCTTTCACATTTAAAGAATATTTTTATTGAGCCAACTAAATTCGACTGTACTTGTTATTAACAGTCTAAGTTCTATAGTGCAAGAAGATCACAAATTGAAAACCAGAACAGACTGTACCTGTGGAATTTTCCTCTCTTGGAGTGCTTCTCAATTCCAGATACTTGACACCATCCTCAGCAAATTCTTTAATGACATCTTTAGTTATCTGATGAAGTAAAAGTGTATTCAACATCATAAAAATGATACTTATAATTAGTTATATTTTTCTTTACAACTAAAAGACCCAGTCATTTTTTATTGTGAAACACTTGCAGTGTTTTCAGGCCCAGTGTGTTTTAGTGGTCCCCCTGTCTCTGGAAATACTACCACACAAAAGGCACCTTTGATTCCTTCGGGGATAGTGAAGAGAGTTCAAGTGTTTTATAATAATTATTCAAAACAATAATTTTTTACAATAATTCTGATCTTCAGCTGAAAGGGACCTTGTTGATATTATTACTTGGAGCCCAATGCTCTTAATCCAGCTGATTGTGACTGTGTGCATTGCTTGCTTGTTTTAAGTGAACTTTTGATGAATTTACCAGTAAAATATCTTCAGTCCTCGTGGTAACCTGATAGATGATCTGAAACATCTGAAAACATCTAAAATAAAATTTGAAAAATTAATTGGAAAGACACTGAATTAGTATTTAGGGGAAAAAATCTACATTCACAACAAAAGTTGTTACTACCACAAAGATTTTGAAGGAAAACATGAAGTTTCCGAAGAAAGAAACTATGTGAGTCAATTTTCTCTGAAAAGCACTTGATCTCAGTGAAAAATTTCAAACCTCTAAAGACAGAATTAATCATCAAGAGCTTTCCTTTTAGTTTGCAAGCACCTAACAAACTACTCTGTAGATACAAATACAACAAACAAATCTATGAGATTATGCTATAGAACTAGTGTGTAAGGCCACACATTTCTGTTTTCAACTTAATTAAAAAGCCTTTGGTAAATGTTGATCACACACATACATATACTCACTCATCTAAGGTTCTTTTCTTTCCTTTGTCAATCACAGTCATTCCATTCTGGATCTGAAGGTTTGGTTTCTGGGCCATGAGTTTCTTCATAGTAGCAGAACTGATACAGCCATTCAAATGAGCATGGAGTTCCTACAGAAATAAAAACTCTATGGACTTATGAAAAGGATGGCTTCTGCACCTTGTTTGTATACTGTTCTGATACCCTACATCAGGGTTTCACTCTGAGTTTGAAAAGAACAGTTATCTGTATTTTGGCTAATAACTTCCCTAGGTTTTTGCAAGCACTGGTTCAGCTGAGAACTGCCCTGTTTCTTTCCTCTCACTTGGTGGCTGCTGTTGGCACTGGTCTCCACGGGAGCACAGCTGGCCCAGCAAAGAGCTCTCCAGACAATTCTTGGGGTGGTGTGATCCAAGGTGAGGAGGAAGCCAACAGCCTCCTCGGTATTATAAAGTGTACAGTAAGGATTCTAGAACTCTGCATCCATCCCCATCCCCTGCAAATTAAATGTCCATAATTGAAAAATAGCAACCGGTGTCTACCCACTCCCCCTCTTTTGTTCTTACTCTGAAGTTTAAACTCACACCAGAAACGTGGCAAGACTCTGCCGTGAACAGCAACTGCAGTAACTCCTTTGCCCGAGGCCTCTTTCTGCCTGACTTGGGGCTCCAAACCTACGATCCTCAGCTCCATTCCTCACTTCACCCTCACTCCTTAACACCTGGCTCCTGACTCCATGGAAGAGGTCTCTAGCGCCCTCCCAACTCATTTAAAATATATCTACAAAGTATCTACTACGTTACCTACCTCTCCTCTCCCTGCACACACCCACTCTCAACAGGAAAAGCAAAATGGAATAAATACTTCTCTTCAAGCTTTACACTGGAAAACACGTTGAAACTGTAACTCCAACTACGCACCAGGAGCTGCGCCTGCTTACAGCTTCTGGTGACTGAGCCGGATATACGCTGCTACAACTGTCTTATATTTTTCACAAGCTTACAATTACCTCGCAGAATTCTGGCAGATACTAAACATGCACCCTGAAAAGCATCTCAGTGAAAAGGCGCACTGGAATGCAAGGCTGGCGTGGTCTGAAGCGGGTTTGCTGGTACCCCGCCCGTACGAGCTCTGTGCCGCACTACGTGCCCTCGGGCTCTGCCGAGTGCGGCACACGGACCCGAGAAATCCGCACGCACCCCTGCGGAAGGCTGGCACTGATATGCCAGAAACCAGGCACACCCTCGGGACATGGCGAGAAAGCGTTATCTGAGCCAGACATCTTGGCTAGACTGAGGGGAAACAGGACGGAAAGAGAAAATTAAGATCGCGCTCAACTGATTTAACTGCAGTTAGATTAGCCACTAAGGCGTGTAAACAAACGGGACGGGCGAACACCCGACCGCATTTCGCGGTGGGCGAGGCCCGCGGAAAAGGCCGGTTTGGGAAGAGCCGCCGTGTCTGCCTGCCCGCCCGCAGCCCGCCGCTCAGCGCTCACCGCTTTGGGCAGGCGCCGGTAGAAGCGCAGCTCCCGCTCGCCGTCCCGCTCCGCCGCCATGGCGCCTCCCGTGCCGCGGGGCGGGACCAGCGGTGCCCCGCTCCGCCCGCACAAACACCGCCGGGACCAGCGGGGCACCGCTCCGCCCGCACAAACACCGCCGGGACCAGCGGGGCTCCGCCCCGGCCCGCTCCGCCCGCACAAACACCGCCGGGACCAGCGGGGCACCGCTCCGCCCGCACAAACACCGCCGGGACCAGCGGGGCACCGCCCCGGCCCGCTCCGCCCGCACAAACACCGCCGGGACCAGCGGGGCTCCGCCCCGGCCCGCTCCGCCCGCACAAACACCGCCGGGACCAGCGGGGCACCGCTCCGCCCGCACAAACACCGCCGGGACCAGCGCCGGGAGCCTTCAGCGCGCTTTATTCCAGCCACAGCGTTTCCAGCCCCACCGTGCTACAGCAGCGAGGCATTTCCCGCGACTACACGGAGCTGTCCTGTAATGGCACTAGTCCGCTACATTACCGCGTCACAAAGTCCTAAGTGGATACACTCATCGATTATATTGCCAACCCTTTTGTAAAGTCATCTGGCAAGCTTGCTAGCACAAGAATAGGAACTGTAGCTTTGATATGTAGGCCAAACCCAACCAAACCAAAAGGTATTCCGGAACAATCCAAAAATCTATTTCAATTATTTCATATTTTTAGTGTTACTGCAGTCTAATTCTAGACCCCCAACAATTTAAAATAGAGCCCCTAAGCAGATATTAGCTCTTGTTACGTCCCAAACCAAGAAGTTAATGTAATTAACATCATAAAACATAGTAATTTGCATACTACCCGTGTAAGTCAGGCAAATAAATTATCCCACAAATAATAATAATAAAAATACTGACATATTTAGGGAAGTTAGCTTTACAGTTAAATTCAAGCATAGAAAGATGAGGTAAACAATTCAATATTCAAGTTAGTTTGCAGCTCTTGGGGGTCTGACAGATCATCCAAGCTCAAGCACAGTGGAGAATTTGGTTAGCTGCTCAACTTTTTTTCATAGAAAAATACCATGTCCATAGAAGAAATGACATTAATTTCAACTTACTCAGTGATCCACTCTTTTATTTGACCTTAGTTAAAGGCAAACCAAGTACAGATACTGTACATTAAAATGTATGCACATAGAACAAACAGTTGTTCTTCATCCGTCGTTAAAGGCTCAAACCTCCACACTCATTTATTTAGAGCCCTTTGCAGACAACGACTCCTCTCTGGAACACCTTGCACCCACATTTAAATATAGAGAGATCCATCTGCAGGTCCCACATAGCCGACACCTATTAGCAGCACATCAATCAGTGTCCATATTCCAAGTCCACCGAAGCTGAAGAGTTTTCCCAGACCTTCCCGCCACTGACCCAAATAGAAACGATCGGCACCAAATCCACCAAGGGTGATGCTAGAAGAATAAAAATATGATTAATTATTATTACTTTTAGAGGAACTGAGCTTGGGTATCCAAGTGTTTTTCCTCCAGCCCTGTTTGCTGAAGACAGCCAGCACTGCTGCATGTGAACCCTTCAGGCATTCTATGCCCACCATTTCAAGCTAGCTAGACTATCTGAAATACAGGTTATTCAGCACACCTTAAAAGAATACCAAGCACGGAACCAAAGAACCTAGAGATTTTAAAGAAAACTAATCTATTTTAGCTTAACATTATCCAATAGTTCCTACTTACCTCAGTGCCAAAGCAGTAGACCACTTATAACCTCCAGTCCAGTTGCAATAGAGCATCTTAGGAAAGACACGGTTACCTAAACATTGGAAAATATTAAAGCCTTAATGCAATAAATAAACCATATAATGAGGAAGAAGATTACATGGAAGAAGAGTATGTTTTTCCAAAAGGAGTGTAAAAGGACTTGACACTAACTGAGAAACAACTATCAACACAAAAGCTCATTTATATCCTACAGCTCTCTGTTCCACCAATCTTGGTCCCGTATCAGAGAAGTCAGTGAACAAACAGAGGGAAAATGAAGGCTAGTTGGATAGAACCAGTATAATCTTCTTTAAGTGGCCTATGGAGACATTTGATATTGATTCTATTAGCGGTCTGAGAATCAGACCACTAGTAGGTTCAAGTAAGTTTAACTCACGGAAGCAGACAACAATAAAAAACTGTTTTCTCTGGTGTGACATTATACAACAGTATAATAAACTAAGGTTTGCAGTCAGATGTCGCTATTACGCTAAAAATTGAAATGTAATAATAAAAAAATCCAGTACATTGATCAAAGTGCAGGCTGTTACTGTAAAAGGACATAAATGATCTTTGTATTCACCCATTACAAAATATGTAAAAATTCCTTAGAGAAATCCAGCTTTGGCCACCTTACCTAGACAATGGATGTGATCCCGGACTGTGCAAGTTGCATTGTATCGTTGTCGGGGGCAGGAAACTGTCATGCAGTTTGTGGAATTGGTACAGACATAATCACTTGTGGCAAGCTGCCAGCAAAACTGGCACGTCATGTTAATTGTAAAGTTCTCCTGCTCGTGGTTATTCTCATCCTGTAAAAGGACAGCACTATCATTTCAACAGTATTAAAACCAAAAATCAATGAGCAGCATCAAAATAGATTTCATGAGTTGACATTGTGGGCAAAAGAACAATTATTCTGTTTGCTAGCTCTTCTAGAGCAGAACAGAAAACCACTAAAGAGGTATAACATTGCTGATTCCTCCAATATAAGGCTGCTGCCAAAAGGAGGACTGATTTAGTCTCACCTTTAAGGTCAGTTCATGGCTCTGACAGATATTTAGTCTCCCCACTCCCTAAACATTTGGAGTGGTTTAACTCAAAGGCATGTCCAGGTAATGAAAAGATCCAAGGCAAGAAAGGCAAACCAGGGAAGGGCCTCTTCAAGAGCCCACAGTGAGTGATCAAACTTATCACAGAACTGCAAACCTGCCTACATCAGGACCGGGAAATCAAAATTCTGCATTTTAAGACATGATGCCACAGCTTAATTACTTAAATCTGGGGTTAAGAGTAACAGGTTACTTACAACACAATGAACATGTGGCTTGACTTTGCAGTCAAAAGTTGCCGTCTTCCCATATATACAGGAATAGTTTGTGTTACATGTCATGCAGTCTGGTGGCAATCTACTGCAAAGCCCGTTGCTGGGACAATTAGTCACGTAAGGTGGAATTTCTGTACTTTCTGCAAGGTGCAATAAGTGAATTAAGAACCCGAGTAAAAAAGCCTAAATAGTCTGAAGTATATCTATACGTTTTCTTATACAAATACATAGACAAACACAAGCACTGATGCTGGATAATGGCCTTTCCTCAGTATGCATGGAGCAGCATTCCCAGTCTGTGCTGTGAGAGCCAGAGGAGCCACAGGGCTCTGTACAGGACACCAGCCAACACTTCAGCACAGCACCAGGGCTGAGCTTACAGGGATTAGTGCCGCCTCAGCCAGTGCTCCTCAGCAGAAGTAATCACTTCAGGAATAGCAGCGGGTGACACGGGTAACCTACTTTGAGTTGAGCTCTAATTAGGGCTGCAGCTACCTCAGCCATTTGCTGTTTGCATGTGCACAGAATCACCTCCTAAACTGCCAGCAACAACAGCATTTCTGTCATGTACTCTCAGCAAGCTGTGAAGCTGTACTGATGGTGGACAGCAAACAAGGTCTTGCAGGATGCTGGAGTCTTTCAAGAACTTCCACCATACTGAGGGGTATAAACCACATACACCACAATGGTATTTTAACCATTTTCTAGTTCTTATATGGACCAGATGTCTAATTAGATAGCCCAAAGTAATTGTTATGGTTACTGAAGAGTAATTCATAATGTGTTACACCGCAATGCTTCTTACCACTGTGAGATCATGTGAAACCCAATTCAGTAACTTTTGGACTCAAGACTCAGAAGGATCCACAGATAACAAACAAAAGAAATAACAAAATACCTTACCTAATGCTTTAAAATAGGGAGCATTTGTACTTGTTGAAGTCAGGCTTTTTGCCAGTGTAGACTGTGGCTGTGAAAGCTTTGTTGTCATCAAAGATCCTGCTACAAGGCAAAAAATATGGAAAAAGTGAAATTGTTAGCACAAAATTTATCTTCAGAAACAGTCTGATTTCAGCACTCTTATATGAAAATGCAAGTAGAAAGTGTAATGAGATTAGAAAAAAAAAATCTGTTTTCCTGTTCTACTAATAGTGGGAGATGGATGTTAAACATTAGAAAGAGCATTAGAATGAAATTGCTCCTTTAAGACAAAGAACTACATTCACGTCCATTCAATCTTATTTTTTGATTCATGAGAATTAAAAGCACTGCTCAGAAAGCAGATTTTACACAGCGTTTTCTACTGAACAATGCCATTTAATGAAGCAAAGCAAGTCGTTCCTCGTTGGGAAGACGGAACGGAGGAAGCGCTCGGGAGGCACGGCCGGGCAGGTCTGTGCGGGAGCCGCGATGTGCCGGCCCCGCCAGCCCTCACGGCAGCACCGGGCACGGGAGGACAGGCGGCTTTGTCACAGCGCCCACCCCGACCGCGCCGAGGAGCCCCAGGACGCTTTCAGTGACACAGGTTCGCGACAAAGAGCAGCCGCGAAAGGTGCTGTGTAATAGAGCAGCACACCAGCCGGCGAGCAGGGCCTGGCCCGTGTTTTCCTGACACCGAGCATCTCAGCCCCAACCCCACAGAGCCGGCACGACGACATGCGCTCATGGCCGAAACACCCGCTCCGCCTGCAGCCAGGGCAGCCAGGGGAGCGGCAGCGCATCCTCACCGCGCCGCGGTCACCGCCACCGCCGCAGCCGCGCTCAGCCCTGGCCGCCCTCGGGGCAGCCGCCCCCACCCCAGACCACAGCCAGAGCCCCTGCCCCTTCTCCCACCCCCGCTGCCCTGTCTCGGCCCGGCGGCCGCGCTCACCGCGGCCCGACAGGACGGAGAGCTGTGACAGGAACAGCGCGGCCCCGCAGAGCCCGCGCAGGCAGCGCCGCCACCACCGCGCCGCCATCTTGGTGCGCCCGCCGCGCTCGGCGCTGCCGCCAGGGGCCGGCGGGGGGCGGGGCCGGGGCCGGCGAGGGGCGGGGCCGGGGCCGGCGAGGGGCGGGGCCGGGGCCGGCGAGGGGCGGGGCCGGGGCCGGCGAGGGGCGGGGCCGGGGCCGGCGAGGGGCGGGGCCGGGGCCGGCGAGGGGCGGGGCCGGGGCCGGCGAGGGGCGGGGCCGGGGGCACACGGGAGCGGACAGCGCCACAGGCGGAACCCGCCGGGAAAACCCTCAGAACAGGAATGCTGCGCGCTGGATACTTCACACGCAGCACGAAAGCCACAGGCCACAAAAATAAATGTGTGTATAAAATATGGAAATAGAAATCAATATCGCCCGCCACTCCCCGTGCTAATTCTGTCAAGTGGAACAGAAAGCTTTCCCAGCACTCGCTCCTTCAACGTTTTTTTCCCTTTTCTTTTAGAAGCAGGAGATAAAAACAGATCCACAAACCCAAAGATCGACCTACCAAACACAGATCTGTACGAGTGTGAGGCAGAAGTAAAACGTAAGCTTCTATTTGTGGTAATATTTACGCACTAAATTGTAGTTCCTGCTTCACGGCTGTGATATTTAAATCACAACTAGAGCTGTATATCTTAGATAATTGAGGAATACACTTAACACTACCCAAGCCAGTTAATTAAGTAGCAGCATATTAAAATGAAAAAAGGTAAAAAATAATCTCTCAAAAAACCCACTTCAATTGACTGCAACAGCAACTTAAAAACATTTTTAAGCATAAACCAAACAGAAATACAGCCACTTTCAAGTCAAACATACCATTTTAAAATTAAAATTGTCATCTGCTCCTTTTCAGCATTCTAACAACGCCCAGCAATTAAAGTAATAAACTACACACAGAAAGGGTTTTCAAAGTTTTTTGTTTTAGTAAAAAGCCAAAACAACAGCAAACAGAGGAAGAAAATAAAACACTTCACACACAGTTACAGTAATTCAACCGCATTCTTGGCAGACACCATTACAGCAACCAGTCATCGTGAGTGCCTTGTTACACTGAGACTTCCAGCAAAGACTCCGGTGCAATTCATAGTCTGTGAACACACATTCTGAAACAACCAAACTATTCACACCACCCTCACCTCCCCGAATTTTTGCTACCATCTGGTGCTGATCCAAATTGCCCCCGAGACACCTAGGCACTGCCAAGCCCTGGGTGCCAGGTCACAGTCAGGTACCTGCTCTGTCACCGAGGGAGCTCAGCCCTGCCAGCAGCACCCACTGTCCTCCCCAGCCTCCTGATCCCCGTCCTCGTACAGCCCTGACTTATTTCCACAGCAAACCCACCACATCAGAGGTGCAGGACTTTCTAAAACAAGCATTCTGCCATTCAGGCAGATTGGAAACCCATGTGATTTTTAAAGGAGTTGGCAGGTCTATCTGTCCTCATGCTTTTCCTAGAGCACCAACAGTGCTGTATTTGCTTATTTTGTATCCATTAACTGAAAATTCTCAGATGAGCATCACTGCTGTGCAGGAAGAAAGAAACATTTTACATAGGTATCTAATAATTTTTTTCCTAGCAGCAACATCAGAATTCTTCTTCTGCATTTGGAATTTGTGAAGTCTTAAATTTCTTGAGTTTTTCAATAGCAGAAGATACTGAAATCTCCCCGTGAACTTTGTTGTCTCTGGTTCGCACATTGACAGCATTGTTGGCTTTCTCCTTTTCTCCAACCACTGCAAGACATAGCACAAAATATTACACAATCTACATTACAAAATGAGCCTAGAACAAACTCTGTCCGCCATTAGAACTTAAATGATATTCAGAAATGTAAGATGCTGCAATTACCTAAAATGAAGTTATACTGCGCCAGCTGTGCATTTCTAATTTTCTTGTTTAATGTGCAGCTTTGATCTAGATCCACATCTGACATAAATCCTGCTTCAAAAAATTGGTTGCAAACCTAAAAAAAACAAAACAAAAAAACCCCCAAAAACCAAAGAAACCAAAACCCTCTTAGTATTACTATATAGTTTTCAATCTATACTTGAAAATGCTGTAATTATTGATCACTCCCAATAATTAATTCATGCATATGCATAATCTCATTCTTGTGGATGCTTATAAGGAATTCAGTGAAGTTATCTGAAGGAACCAGCACATACAGGAGCACCCCAGCTGGGGGACAATACAAGATAACATCTATATCAAACATGTGCTGCTTTGCTGCATGTCAAAAATATGTCCTCAGTCTGAGAAAGGAGAAAGAGGAGAAAGAACAAACACACTTATTCTTGCATTAAAATGAAAGCTTGAGGCAGGGGTTAAACCAACCATGGCCCAAAAGTGATGTAGTCAAGAACATACATGGAGGGAAATGGAATAAACTAGCTCTGCCTACTTAAGCTAGAGAGTACTATAGCAAAGCACTAGTTATATAAGGCTTGCCATCCAGGATGCTCTTTCCTTTAATAATTACAGAAGTACGTACATAATTAAAGAACCCCAAATACTTGAAGTTACATACCCCTTACTCAAACACATATAAATTTTGAACTGAAACCTTTATATTAAAAAATTTACCGCTCCTCCCCCAACACATTTCCAGAGCTATTAAGCATTAATTCCCTTTTCTAGGACAAGTCCTTAAGGATGTATGAAATGTGCCTGCTGCCACCAGGAGCCAAGCTCTGCTCTCACCTGCTGGGCGTACTGCTCCGAGGTGGGGCCCACGGGCACAACCATGACCTGCCGAGGAGACAGCCAGAACGGCCTGGCCAGCACAGGACACACAGGAAAGAAAGGCGCATTTTACATTTCCAGTCACAGCCATAGCCATGTTCTACAATAGTAATGTCTGTACAGAATTATTTACATTAGCTAAGGATAGTCTATTGTCTCCCTCTTTTCAAGGTCACATAAAATAGCAAATAGACTGATTCCAGTAAAATGACATGGGGGAAGTTGGATGTTCTCTCTTCTTCCCAGCTGACTTTACAACTTGAAATAGAGTTTTTTCTGCATGATTTTCACTTTCATTTATAACTTCAAATTAAAGGTGGACAGTCAGGTGACTGAAAATAAGAATTAACTCTTCCTTAGTACTTTAAATGAAGAAATATTTCCAGATCTTACCCAAGATAAAATTGATCAATATTAGAAGTATAAAAATATTTCACATATTAGGGTTAATTAATGGCTATGTATACACAAATAACTGCTTTACATATATCTGACATCCTCCTGGTACAAAAGCACGAGTTTTAAGAAAAAAGGAACAACAATAATACAGGACTTACACATTCAATTACAACTCCTATTTCTGCATTCCTTTTCTTTTTTTTTTTTTTTTTTCAGTCTCATGAAATTGTATGGATATCATGGAACTCAGACCAGAAAACTGGGCTTTTCTTGTAATCTTACTAATTTTGAGAAAATTTTGGGGATATTATTTTTGCATTGTAATATATGGAACAATAGGAAGGATATGGAGTTTCTACATTGTTAAAGTCTTCTTAGAATTCCATTTGTGCCACATACCACTTTCCTCCATAATTTTCTGCTAGAATAGCTATCATTCTCTCCACAGATCCCAAAATAGCTCTGTGAATAATGACTGGCCTTTTCTTGTCATCACCATCCTTACTGGAAAAAAAAAAATCAAGTTTTTTGTTTTAATAATTATCGTAGGTCACACACATTCTATTTTTAACAGAAAGACAAATTTTAGTTAGTTCTACTTATGAAAAATCTACTGGTTTTATTAAAAATGTACTTCAAGTCAGCTGTGCTTTTAAAGGAATTCTAATTTTAAAAAAAAATCATGCCTACTGCTAGTGGCAGAGACACATTCTTTAATTTGAGAAGACACTTGACTGACTCAGCACCATTTTTGTGCATTTTAATATTTTATGTTGCACTCTCTTTACATCAGAACTTGCTTTTATTTTGCTGCACAGGATCTTACCTGCCCTTGCTACTCATTTCTTGACTTAAATTACAACTCTGAAATTAAAAAAACAGGCTTCTTTAAAAAAATCCAGTTCATAACAATATTATCACCTATTATAAAGGCTATGACATCTACTGTAGAATGTACTGCAGCACCAAAACATTACGAAGATTCTTATTCCATCTTCTCCAGCTTCATAATATGAAAAATCAAATACAGCAAGAAATACAACCCAGAAAATGAGTATTCAAGTCAGCATGGCACTAAGATTAATTTGCTCAGTGGGCCAAGCTGGAAACCAGCCAGATTTTCACTAAAAGCTGTTTGCACTTGGTTTATGTTCAAAGTTAACTAATTTAATCTGATAAGAATAAAGACCCACTTAATACAAGCATACTTGCTCCTTAGGAAATGTTTGAATTTGTGTGCCATGTCTTCCAAGGAGGCACAATGACTAGGCTGAAAATAAAAACTGACTCAGCTGAGAACTTTTCAGCACAACTTATGATCAATTGTCCTCAAAGCTGGCTACAAGACAGATAAATGAGACTTTCTTGCATTTACAATAAAGTGAGCTATCACTACATTGAAAAAGTATCTTCAAGTTGGTAACTCACTCTCTACTCACTAGGGGTGTTTGCTCTCCCTGCCAGCTGACTGATTTATAAGCTAATCATTTGTGAAATGAGCAATGCAGCATTAGTACATAATGGGAGTTACAGATAATGAAAGCTATTGTTTAATTTCATTTTAAAAAGGAAGATATTTAGTTTAACCACTCACCCAACATAAGTAAGATTAAACCGAATGGGTAGCTGGAAGTCAAGTTGGATGGTAGCACATTGATGGTACCTACCAATTGCATCTTTGATTTTAATATCAATCTGTGAAGCAAAATAACACAGTTACTAAATATAGTTTGTCTGCAGTACATCTGCATTTCTGTCCATCTCAAAGTTGTATTGAAATGCTGAGTCACTAACCTTAGGACCATAAAATGCTCCATCTCCTGGATTCAAATTCCATTGCTCTCCAAAGTTATTCAAGCTGTTTTGAAGTTGCTAATCATAAGAATGAGAGAGTAATTAAAAAAGGTACAGAAGGGCCTCTCATTACTCGAAGTCAAAGCATTTGCCTTGGAAATTCAAAAGGAGTTAAAAGGCAGCACAACTCCTATTGCTCAAGCATTTGCTCATTTATGATAAATAATCTGGAAACAGTAGCTCCTTGTATAAATATGATGATTAATCAGGAAAAAAATATTAATAGAAAACTAACTAGTTCAAGCTAAGTAAGACTCTGAAAGTTCTGATTTTTATAGAAACTTCAGATTTAATGTGATGTTTTCCAAGAATTTCCACTGAGGGCAGTATTTAGCACCTGATTTAAACAATTTCACCATGCAGCATGGATGAACTCTAACTCATGGAAGAAGTTAAACATATACCTCTGCAAGTAGAAATATTAAGGGGTTGGTTTGCTTGTTTTTAAATTAATTACCTTTTCTGCATGATCCCAGACCTCTAAATCTCCAAGATAATTTTCTGGTCTTGTAGAAAGATGTAGTTGAAAGGTAAAGCCAAAGACAGCATACACTGACTTCAAGAAATCAAGACAGCCCTCAATTTCTTCTTCAATCTTAAACATAAAACATATTAAAATAGGTTAAAAGTTACTTACATAAAAATGTAATCTACTGAATTCTTCATAACCAAAATATAAGAGTCCATTAAGTAAGAAAGAATTAAAAATCACTCGAAAATTACATCCAACGAACCTAAATCTATTTAATGGGCAAAGAGAGACCTGAGGTGTTGGGTCTTCAAAGTGTGGCAAGAAAGGCAGTACTTTTGTTAAACATGAGTTTCTGGAGCCAAATTGTATCCTGAACTAAAGTACATCAATTTATACATATAGTTCCACTAAAATCTATGGCATTACTGACAAAATAAACTCTTTATTCAGCATTTGTATAGAAAACAACGGGATCAACTGCTTTATTTTTTGCAGAGGGAGATGGAAAATGCAACAAATCTTATTTTCTGTGATTTTGTTGCCCAATGCATCTTTCTAAATAAAAGGAAGCACCTAGGGAAAAAACCCATCAAAAGCAGCAGTACGCTACACAATGGAAGAATCAAGAGTTGAAATACTTCAGGGTTGTTTTTTTTCTTGTTAGTTTGTACCAGGAGAGGGAAGGGTTATTTTGGTTGACTGGTGGGGATGTGGGAGGTGCTTTTGTTATTTTTACCTGTTCCATTGTGCAAAAGATGTGAGCATCATCTTGTTGGAAGCGCCTGACTCGAGTCAAGCCGCTCAAAGTGCCCGAGAGCTCATTTCGGTGAAGAACTCCAAAATCTGCAAGTCTAAGAGGCAATTCCCTCCAGGATCGGGGACGATGGGCAAACATCAAGCTAAAAGGGACATGGAAGAACCCTCCTCTTTATCCTTCTTACAGGAGATTTAAGACAACACAGAACTAAACAAAGCTCAGTACAGACAGTAATCACATTTCAAGTTTTACTCATTTAGGTTGTCTACATCCTGAAAGACAGGCAAACAGAAAAGGCACACCAATCAATGAACTGCTAAAGACCACTGAGGAAAAAACACTGCAAGAGTAAATCAAGACTGGTTCATCCATACCCTTGTTGGAGCACCACAACTGATGACCACCTCTACCCAACAGAATTGGCGTTTACTAGTGGTACAGACCCAGCTCAGTGCAGACTCAGTGCAAAGCTCTGCTTGGGGACACTGTCAGAAGCTCTGGACACACTAGCTTAGTGGTCTATGGTAAGCACACATCACAGCATGCGTTAATTCTCCTTTTACTTCTCCTCTGCCCCACAAAGGATAAATGACGTAAAAGAAGACCTTTTCCAGCTGAGAGTACAAACCAATGTCCTGGACAATTCATGGGTTTAAGGGCAAACATTTCCTTCTCAATCTCAAAGGAGAACATATTTTCACTGTAGTGCTGCCAATGTCCTGAAGCTTCCCAGAGTTTACTGTTGAAGATGTTCGGAGACACAACTTCAGTAAAATCACGCCTGCGATATTCCCCCTACAAATACACCATTTAAAAGGTGAGAGAGCTTCTGACAAGCAAAAGCTTGATTCTTTTTACCTGTGGTATTATGATGGCAATTTACAGAAACATAATAGGCCTACTGCACGTGTAGATTTTACACAATTGGAAAAACACAGCTTCACCCTGCCTTATTTTCAAAAAGGTTAAATTTGCATAATTCTTGTGAAAATCTTGTATATGTTTACATACATAGATATTTCTCTTTCTGTGCATAGCTCAGCACTATGAATGGCCTATCATTTAAGATCAACAAATGATAACCAAGTTGTTAGGACTTATATCACTAACATCAGCATATACTCACCCGTATGAAATCCATGAGCGTGTTATAAAGAAAGGCACCTCTAGGGAGGAAAAAGCAGCTTCCAGGACTCAAATCATGAAAGAAAAAGAGTTCTTGCTCCTAGGTGAATGAAAATCAGAATGCTCTAATGACAATTCAGAGAATTGCAGAACGTAACTACTTCATACACATCGAGACACTGTTTGCAAAGATGGAATATTACAGCAACAAGATGATTTATGGTCCACAAGTTCTCAGCAAGTTAATTGATCTGCAGTTCTTACTCTTAGAAATTTGTAAGAGCACTGAATTCCATTTGATTCTTTGACCATGTAAATACACATTTCCCCAAATTTACACCTATTAAAAAAAAATGACCAAACCACATTATCAGACAATTTTCAAATAAATTCTCTTCTGTGAAAAACAGACTGGTTTAGGTAGGATCTGCAAAGACTCTACATTAATAGATCTAAGATTTCTATCTCTAAACTAAGGGACTAAAGCCATTAACTTCTTCCCAACATTAGTTCAACGTTCATATGCAAGTGACAAGTTGAGTTTGTAGAATTAAAATTTCAAAATGTATGAAACATCAGGAAGCACATAGAACGGGTGCCCCTTAAAACTGTCAAAAAACAGTAACAAAAAGTCAAACCAAAACTAATATACAAGGGAAGAGAATGAATTCTACAATAGAAGTATAAAAAAAGTAGACAGTGGAATAGTGTACCTTTCCAATTTTCCTGTGATCCCGGTTTTTGGCTTCTTCCTGGGCTTTTTCCCATTCCTTCATCATTTTGTTATCAGGAAAGGATATTCCATATATTCTCTGCAGAGTTTCCATGTCAGATTTTCCTTCCCAATACGTAGAGGAACTCTGATACACAAGAGATAACACTTTAGATAATACTATATAATATCAGGGAAAGAGAGATAAACACTAACCAATTCAAACATTACTATATTTTTCCTTGGGAAAAGAATTATATGCAGCCCTTCAGCATTTGTTTGTAATACAAAAAGACTTGCAGTGCCTTTTAGTCAGCATACTAATACAGAAGACAAACAAAAGTGACAGGTCAAATCACATTTTATTCTGCTTAAGTACCTTGCTTTAACTCACATCAATGCATATTTTATTATTTCATGTCATGGCTTCTCAAAAGGCAGAACTTGTTTACATTGAAAACACAATGAAGAAGGGAAACATGAAAGGCAAAACAAACCTTGCTCTCACAGTTAAATCTGAGCAGTTTTAACCCTCTACCCACTTAATCCCTGGAACTCAAGAGTTCCATACACTTCAGTTAGGCAGCCAGCAAAAGCCACAACAATGAATGCTCCAAAGAACTCAGTCTAATAAGGCTACCCAAATTAGCATCTGTGAGTAACTTAAACTACACCATAAATTCAGAGACCTCTGCAAACACTTGTTTCTGGCTTTGCTGGAAGCAATGCCATTTTTTAGCTGCAGCACTTGCAGATCTGCCAAGGTCCACTCTATCTCCTGTACCTGAAAGATACCATCTGACAAGGTCAAAATACTATTTTCTGACCCAGTGAGTACCTTGACACTCACTTAGTGCAGGACAGAGCATGTGCACCCCCTGCATTCAGATGTGACAGCTGGTGCAGATTAACCAGGACACTTGCCCTGGGAAGGGCAGTGCTGGTGGGACACAGTGGCACAGCCCTGCCACAGGAGCTTAGGCACTGCACTTCTCTCCTGTGCACAGCAGAATTGGCTCCACAGCTCATGTGCTCACCACTAGCTAGAGTAGTCTTGCAGTGCTTTACATCAGCCTAAATGTGCATGCTACTACATGAGTACTCTGATTAAAAAACATGCTGGTAACTTTCACTGAGGTGCTACTGTCTGAGTCAAGAACCAGTAAATGTCAGACACAGACCAATGATCAAAGTCAGTAGTGCTACTTGTCCAATGGGAGCTGGGAAAGAAATGAGGAGCTATTATACAGTAAGCAAAGAAAAAAAATACAAAGGATCAATCCTAGTATAATCAGCTCAGGAAAAATAAATATGTAAATAAATCAACTGACAATTTATTTCCGTTTCAATGCACAGTTAATTTAAACTTACTTTAATTATTTTAAGGGCCTTAATTTTTCCAGTGTGTCTCACATGGGGACCCCTGCACAGATCAATCAATGGACCACATCTATATGCCAAAACAAAAAGAGGGCTCACTTCCAAGCAATTCAACATATTTCAATACAGTCACTAGTGGTACACAAGTTCACATTTGACACATCCAAACATGCCAGAAAATACAAATATAAATATAAATATGCAGCAAATTCAGTGCACCTTAAATGTAACTGTGCCTTCTACCTGAAGTGGAATGTTCACTCAGTAAATGCTCAGCACACTTAATCCATTTTCAAGAGCAACATAACACATTTACCAATTCATATAGTTCCATACATGAACTTGTTCATGTTGGCCAGGAAATTTTAAACTATGCACATCAAACAGAAAATGGTTTTGCCATTTTCCAACCTACTAACAAGTAACTGAATGAGCAGGTTCCTGACCCCACACCAAGCCAGAGTTACCTCACTATCCAATGCTGCAACTTATCCATTATGCAGCAAGCCAATGTCAGAGATGGCAACTTATTTTAATCAGTCAACTGAAACCAGAGGGAATAAATAAAAACTGAAATTGACATTTGTCCATAAATTGAGACCTAATCCATCCCAGCAGTGAAAGAAAGTATCTCACTTCACCTAAGTAGCAATATTAATTGCAAACTTAAGTCCCAATCACACAAGAACTCAGAACCTGGAATAAAAAACCCACAAATTATTCTCTCAAATTAAATTAATTAGCTGTAAAATTACTTCATAATGCCTTTCAAATATATTTCTTTACCTGTATACTGTGGTAGTTGGTGTCTTCACTTTCTCATTAAGGATACGACACTTAAACTTGTTATACTGTGTGTGGAAACATAAACAGCCAGAAATGTCAATAAAATGGATAATAAAATTCTTCTTAAAAATTACATTTTAGTAATACAAGTGCACCAGTAAAAGACACTCCTAACTAAAAAAACCAAACCAAAACCAAAAACCAAACCAAAACCACCCCACCAACACAACAACACCACCTCCACATAAATTTCTCAGAAGAGTTGTTAGAGCAGAGGGGAAAGAGACAAACATCCTAACTCCCATGAGGGTGTGTTGAGGATTGTGGTTACACCTGAACACCCCAAAGCACCTGTGAAGAGCAATCACACAGTACAGTGAGACTGGCAATAGTCACTGAATAAAACAGGACTAGAGCTAAAGCCTGTTTCTGACCTGTCTTCATAAGTCAGCCAGGTGAAATGCATGCCTTTCATTTACTTATTTTGTTATTTCATTGAGCTTGAGGTGTGTTTTTGTGGAATAAAGAATTGTTTTTGTAAGTGCTTGAAAACACCCTGAACACTTGAGAGACACATGGAGAGTGAGAAACAGATGGTATTGTTTTCCTTTGTTTTACTAGACAGGTACTATTCTGACAAGCCAGTCACATGCAGTATTTCATAAAAATTACATCTTAAAAGATCATTGTACCAGATCCACAGCTGCTCTAAAGACTTACCTTAAACATGTCTAACAGGATCTCCTTTTTGACTTCCAGCCTTTCAAAAGCCTGTTTCTCTTTTATGATATTTTTACAACGGTTCTCTAGTAGTGGGAATTCAGTACTAGATACACTTCTAGATAAAAAGACACAGGCAAAAGAAATAAAAATTAGTTATTTTGATACTCCCATTTTTTCAAGTGACGACTTTCTAATGGTCTAATTTGAAAAACATAGGATGTGTTGTGACTCATCATAGTATTTTTTTTTCCTTAGTTTCTCACAATCAGCTGTATTTTCAGAGACTAAACCAAATAACACAGATAATACCACCCTGAACAAACCCATTGCAATCATTCCTGGAACAGTCGTTGACATGATTAAATGTCTGGAAGACCTATAGCTCAAAATAAACATATGATTCAAGAAGAAAACACAAACCAAGGGGAAAAAAGGCTCAACTCAGCCACAAGAGCCAGCTTATCAGCTCATGCAGATTTAGTATTCTCCCTGCCTACAGAGAGATAAACAAGGAAAAAAACAGAATCGTAAAGCTGTGCACAAGGATTAGAAAAGTAGTAAACACCTAGACCAGTTACAAGCATTTGTGCCCTTTCTACAAGTGACTGTGGCTCCTGGAAGCCAAGCTTGCATGATTCTTCAAAGAAAACCATCCCCTTTACCTCACAGGATCTGCAGAAAGTTCAACCCAAACACTGCATTTTTTCCACAGAACAGCTTCAACTGTCAGAGAGCAGGTGTCTGAACACTGCTTCTGAATTTAAATATATACACCAACTCAACTGAACTGTATACATAGAAGACTATGTTTCAAATCATATTAGGGACACAATTATACTTTCAACATGGAGAAAAAACCAAAATAATTCTAGTACTGAGCTTTAATATGGAGTATTAAAGTTCTAAGCACTGTAATTTTACCTATCTTCAATATACATGTCATAATGAAATCCATTCTCAATTGGTGGTCCATAGCATAAGCAGCCCCCAAAATATCCTTCCATGGCCTCTCCAAGAATGTGAGCACTGGAATGCCAATAAACCTGTAAATGAAGTCAGGTGAGCAAACCATGAGATCAATGGCATTGTGTGCCCAAAAAGAAGAAAAAACAAACTAGAGATGTATCTGCAGATAGGACACAGACTGGGGCACCAGTGTTGTTCACATTTTGAGACAAGTAAAACAACTTTATCTTTTCATTTTGAAGTACTCTAAATGTTTAACATAATGGCAGATATAGCACTAAAGGCCCACCATACTTCAGTCTGAAAGAAGATTATCTCTGCACAATTCCTTCAACTTAGTACTTAATGTACTGTGTTCATTTATAAGTTAATTTCAAAGTCTGTGCACCGCTAATCACATCTATAGCAATGTAGCCAATTAAGTTGCCATTGCTCACATTCAGTACATTTGTTAATGGGTTTGTAAACTACATTACCTGAAATGTCAGAAAAGGGAAACCAACTGCTACAAGATAAAAACCTTTACAGGCTCCTGAAATGTCTCCAACAAGCTTAATCACATGAATAATTATTTGACAAAACTGAAGTCCAGTGCTAGTCTATAATGGTAACATAAGCTTCAGACTGAAGACCATTAAAGAAAAATCTCAGTCACATAGCTAAGCATAGGTATAGTTTATACAGGGATAGGTATAGTTTAACTGACTAAGAGGTATAGTTTTTATAGAGATAGGTATAGTTTAACTAAGATATGTCTACTCAAGGACGTAATAGAGAGTGTCAGTACAAGGAGGTGTAGATTTTATTTATGATTCAAGTCTAACACTGGACAGTTTTTAGAAAACAGCAGAGACTGCCTCACTTTGCTTTCACTGTCTGATCTTCAAATGCACTGAGCCAAACCATAGACTGTTTGAACACACAAATCTAGGCCTTCTGTATGAACTCCTTTGACAAATAACTTGTTAAAGAGAAGGATAAAAAAACACAAAGATTTTAGTCACTCTCAGACTACAGGCACTTAGTATCTAATCTCCTTTGTTGAATCATAGGAAACACATTACTTGAATAGTTTTGTGGGAGTTTTTTAATTCAAGATTTTAAAAGCTTAATGCTGCAATCAATTTTATGTCGCTTCTTTAATCAAGAAGAAACCAGAGTGTGTTTACTCACAGTTTTGGCTTCTTCATTATCAAAGTTGAGCAGCTCTAGAGTACAGTCTCCCTCCAGTGGACGGTCCAGGTCCCAGAGTTCACCATTCACTTTGGCTATGACTGCATTTGAAGCCAACACTTGACTGAAAAAACAGAAGAAATAACAAGAAGTGTTATGGGTTCAGATAGTTCAGATAAAAAACAAGAAGTGTTTGGCTCAGATTTGTGTAAGACTTTAGATTTCTAAACCTCATGAGACCACGTCTTGTAGCACCTGAAGACCTAAAACTTTTGTTTCTGTGGTCTTCTTAAACACTTGTCTACTGTTAAGGTATAGAACCTTAAGGTCTTGAGAGGTTTTGCTCAACAGTTTTCAGTGCTGGGGATCTGGAGGGAAAGGATGCTCCTTACAACACGTTCTGCTGTATCTGCTAACTCACAAAACTTCTGATGTCTCTTAATTCCTAGCAGTGTCACAGATTTAATTGGAAGCAAGCATTATGATCCCAGCACAGAACCCTGAGCATCACCCAGAACTAACCAGCTGTTTCTGCTACATGAAGCTGAAGTGCCAATGCTTTCCAAGCAAACCAGTTTAAGGGAGCCACCACCCACTAGCCATGACAGGTATTTTATACAACAAGGTAAGAGACAAATGATAGTAACAGTTTTATCACTACAAAAGTAGAACTCCTTGAATGTGCAGGTTACCTAATTCCTACAGCTAATTGATACGGTGTGGTTTTCCAAGATTCCCCTTCAAGAGTCTCTCCACCTGTGAGAGTAATTTTGATAGATTTGCTCTGGTTGGCTGCTCTGTAAGCAAGCAAAGCATCATGTTCTTTTTTCAATGCTTCATAAAGCTTCAGTCTGTCTTCTATGAAGCTTGGCGCACACGGGAGCTGTAACACAAAGTCGATCATACACACACACATTTGTGAGACAAAGAGAACAGAAGAATTCACAGTGCATCCCCAGAGGTTTCAACTTGTCCCAATTCAACTGTACTAGAATTTGTACTAAAATTCAGTAAAGCATTTACAAATAATTATATGCAGGATACTCCCATCCCACTGCTGACTATTTTATACTGATTTTCCAATTTTCCATGCTCTTTCATCAATCTGGGCCTAAATGGATCTGTGAGTTGGACTTTAGAAAGCAGCTTATGTTCCTGACTGAAAATTTGCATTTGGCAGATGTCCTGGAGAAATCTGGATGACTCCAAAAAGCCCTCACTTCCGCCACTACATTCAAAGCATCAGATTCGAGCCAGACAGTCCACATGAAGGTTCCTGCATTTTAGCTTAAAGTGAGTTATTAAGCTCTACTGTACCACTGCAGTGCTACTTAACATCTTTTCAGCCATCAAGAATGCTGTTCAACTGCTCCTGAACCATCACTCTCCTTAGGCACCATAACACCATGACCTTTATTTTCCAGTAACCCAAATCCTTTACTTACACAAGGAGTAGAAATCTAAGAATGTATGAGTAACCTCACTAATGCAAGATGAAGCTCTTGAATAATGGGAGTTTTTTATCTCTGTGCTATAGTAAGCCTTCTTCCCAAAAGCTGGGATTTCAAAACACAGCAAAATATTCTGGATTTGAGCACCTTTTCTGAACCTGTCTATTCTGAACCAGTCCTATTATTATGTGGTATCAAAGAACCACTTACATCATTCTGGTGTTGGTTCACAGCTTCAAGTTCTTTTTTCTTTTCCTCTTTAATTTGATTCACTGCATCAGTTGGACTTGGACTGGAGACTTCCTGAAAACAGTGATAATGCAAAAGTATACCCCTATTATACCTTTAAGATTTTTTCCAGCAACCACCAAAACAAACCAAACCAATATAATAATGGGCCAAAGAGGCAATTACAAGGAATAAGGTATGTCCTTAGCACAAAGACTCCTCATAGCACATCTAAACTGCATCCTTTTGATGTTCTGCAGACACAGCAATGCTGCTCACCAAGCAAAGTCCTCGCCACACAATTTCCCAAATTTTACTACTACAACTATCAGCAAAATCGCCCCAGCGAGGCCGCTGGAGATCAAAACGGAGCAGTGAGCAGCCACAGCAACTTTCAGTCGTGTGATACCTCGAACAGGTTGCCTGGTGATGCTGTGGATGCCCCAGCCCTGGCGGTGCTCAAGGCCAGGCTGGATGGGGCTCTGAGCAAGCTGCTCAAGTGGAAGATGTCTCTGCCCATGGCAAGGCGGTTGAAATGAGATGATCTTTAGGGTCCATCCCAACCCAACCCATTCTGAGTCTATGAAGCCGCCCTGGCGCAAAGGCAGAGACCACCGCCCGGTGCTGCGGGCAGACTCCGCGACACGCTTCCGCTCCGGGGGGCTGGGCACAGGCGGCTCGGCCCCGCCAGTGTCCCCGTCCCGTCCCTTCCCGCGGTCACCGTCCCACGCCCGCCCCGAGCGGCCCCGGCGATACCTCCCCGCCGGCCGGGGGCCGCGCCGGCGCCGCCCGGCCCAGCTCGGCCTCCAGGCTGCGGCGCAGGTGCAGCAGGCGGTAGCGCAGCTTCTCGTTCTCGGCCCGCAGCCGCTGCAGCTCGGGGCTGGCGCTACCGGGGCAGTGCAGCTCCTGCGGCTCCTTCAGCCGGCGGACCTCCGCCGCCAGCCAGCGCAGCTCCCGCTCCTGCCGCGACAGCCGCAGCTCGGCCGCCTCAGCGGCCGCCGCCGCCATCTTGGCCCGGCGCGCTCCGCCCCCGGCCCGGCGCGGCCCCGCCCACCGCCTCAGCCCGCCCAATATCCCCTCAGCGCGCCCGGCGCCGCCTCAGCCCGCCTGCCATCCCCTCGGCCCGCCCGCCGTCCCCTCGGCCCCCTACCCCCTCGGCCCGCCCGCCTCCTCGGTCCCCGGCCCGTCCGCCGCCGTCCCATCAGCCCGCCCGCCACCGCCTCGGCCCGCCCGCTATCCCCTCAGCCCGCCCGGGCGGGGCCTCTTGTGCCGGTCGTTCCTTCTTCCGATCGCCCAAACTGCTCTTCGGAGCCCTGGCTGCTGGACTGGTGGTTAATCAACATACCCCGGGCCGGCGAGCAATTGGGAAGTGTCGATATCCGCGGAATCAATTAGAGTGGAAAAGACCTCTGAGATCGTCGCGGCCAACTTGTGACCGAGGACCCCCGTATCAGCTGGATACCATGTGCTACATTCAGGCTTTCCTTGAACTCTTTATAAAACAACGTCAGTGTTAAAACGTGTGGTCATATTGCATCCTTATTTGACTTTACTGCCGAATAAACCCTGCCAGAGTTTATTTGTACTCGGTGCTTCCTGGCTGACACCATTTCTTATGAAATTGGGCTGACTGAAACTTCAGCATCTTGGCACAAATTGCAGAACTTATCACGAAGGTAAATAATTTGAAGAGGTTTGAGTTGCCAGGTGTTAGGAGTCAAAGCTTGGGAGCATTGTACAACTACTGCACAGCCCAAGAGTCTTCACTGCATCACTTACAGGTCATTGCAGTTAAACACCTCAGTCCCTTGACCCCGGGAAAAGAACAGCTCTCCATCACACATCTTTTATACCTACCATCTACTTCTATGTATCCTTTCGTCTCAAACACCTCCTTGGCACTTAGCTAGTTTTCTTCCTTGATTGTACTGCACACTCATTTCCTGCATTCAGATTCTCAGTACACACTTTCAAATATTTGTCTTTCTTTAAAAAGGCAAAAATTCAGACTTAAAAACCTGGCAATTAGCAAATCAGAATTTTAGCCTTTTTTTTCTTCTATTTACACGATGGAAAGTAACAATATGGTATGTGAGAAGGCAGAAACAAACTTTGTAATTGTCTGCAACTTGATATATTTCCTCTATCACCCATTCTTCTTTGTGATTTTAAGATTTTATAAGAACACATTTGAGTTTATAAGAATATATTCTTTTACCAACAAAAACAATGGGGCATTATTGGCTCAAAACATTGTATTCCTTTAGAAGAAAAAAGTCAATTATTCAGCGCATCAAGTCCAAAGACACTCCTATAGTGTATACTCACAAATTTTAAGTTAATATACCTCAGCAAACTGATACCAATGCACTTTTTTAATTTGCACCAATTTTTCCTTCCTTTTCTGAAGAGATGCAGCTTGACAACACCTATGTCTATCCCTCACTAGAGCAAGGCCATGAATCTTTGAGGTTGGATTGGCAGGTTTAAAAGTAAAACATAATCTATAGCTTCCTTTAAAAATCCATTCCATTATTAATTTCATAGGTTAACTGTTCTTTTAATTTTTAAATTCACTACTGTGCAGAATTAATTAGTCTGCTTAGGATACTGATGACAAGCAGTGTTATCAGCACAATAAAAACAAATAAAAACAATAAAAACAAATTTTTTTTTTAAATTAAACTCTGAGAAATGTATTTGGGTTACATCCTCTGTACCTCATTTTTGGATAGTGTCTTATGAACCCAAAAACATGTAACTTTGGGCTTGCTCTAGTGGAGTAATGGAAGAATTTCCCCTCTGAACTTGTAGAGGCTGAGGAGACTGATTCAGAGGATGCTGTCTAACGTATGTGGAGTACCAGGATCCTCTAACAGGATCTTTTATCTGCTGAGATAATGTGGTGTTAATTAGTAGAATTTCTGAGACAGAAACAATTTGAAGAGAGAAAAAAAAAAAATTGCTACCTCTATGGATGTTCAAAACCAGAGGGAATTTTGAGAATTAAAGAGCTCTTCATTTCAAAGGCTACCTGGGAGATGTGCCAGATAGGTTTGCTACTTCTCTGCCCCTGCAGCTGACCCTGGGTTAGCTGTGCTCCCTCCTGGCTCCTGGTTAGGATGGCTCATGGTTGGGAAGGCAGCTGCTTTGTACCATCTCTGTCCCCCCAGAGGATCCTCTCTGGTGTGTGATGTCGTGCAGAGCACAGGGAGTTCTACCTGAGATGATCACAGGAGCGTGAGAATCTTACTGCTATGGCCAATAAGCCATAACACTGTAAACTGGGACAATATTGCTTCAAATAACACGCAATCCCATGGTCCTTGCTCCAGATGATGTGTCACACAGAGGCTTGTTGTGTCTGCAGACAACCACAAGGTGACAGGCAATGCTGCCAAACAACTCCGTGAAGCCTCGCTGCCTAATCCATACACAATAAAACTCCTGCAGTATGATATGGTCAGTAGTCAACTTTAAGGTTAACTGATAAATACTTGTCATTTTGGAAACAGAAGAAACCTGACAGGAGGATACAGTGGTTGCAACTTAAGATCTCAAGAAGAGAAAATATTCTAAAACTCGTTGAACTAAAAGCTTGGCAAAATATTTTTGTTTGCTCCACAATAGATAAACTACCCTTCAGTAAAGTGCAGGTAAGGCCACACGAGCAAGGCCATGGAGGCATTATCAGTTGGAAGCAATCGAAATAGAAAAAATAGACTAAGAAACAGGAGGAGTAGGCAGGAAGCATTCATAGCTTTTCTATACAGGGAATTTATGTTGACAGAAAGTATGAAAACAAGACCGAGAAGCCCACGTACTCAGGAGCATTTGCATAAGGGAGGTTATGTAATGTGTGATCCTCAATGAATGATTATCAGTGGCAGAACACCTCCACTGGGATTGCAGTAATCTCCACTGTTAAACCCGGCTCAGGAAATGGACGCTACATGGTTCATTTTGCTTGGAAATGGCATCAAAAACCTAGACATGCAGAAATGTTGTTATTCTTAGTAGCTAAGTATTTACCTTCACAAAAAAGGCCTTATTCTGTAACAGTTTTTTTCTTTTTTTAAACTTTTGCATCTAGGTTTAAAAATATATATAAAGAAACATGCTTTCTAAATGTGTAATTCCATTGCATATTAAAGCTAATAATTTATGGAAGAACCAGAAGTGGAGGGTATTAGTACTGTGGTTTGGGTATGGCCTCTGAGGAATATAAAATCAAAGTGTACCAAGGATGCTTTATTTTCTGTCCTGTACCAGCTTGTACAGATTATTTCAGTTTGATCAGCTGTCTTCTAGAATGAATTATTTTTTGCAAAGGGGTATCTTTGAAGATCAGTTACAGAATTAAAAAGTAACAGTAACTAAGCAATTCTCAGTCTCCTCATTACGGTTCAGAAGCTGTTAACAGTTGTAAAGGGCTAATTAGTGTAATGTAATCCTCTTAGGAGGCTGCAGGCATTGAGCTAGATTTCTTTATAATTTGTATGTAGGCCTTCTTTATTCCATTGGAATTACAATAATCACAGACAGCAGTATGTATTTGCATTCTAGCCATCCACATTATGTTTATTTTGCATACTGAATACTGTACAATAAATGCAGAACTAGAGTTTTCTATTTTCTATTTAAATATCAAAATGTTTGGAAGAACAGCCAAGTCCTGGTTTTACAACTGTGCAAAATCTACCAGAAGAGAAAATGAAAACAGGAGTAAGTGGCTTTCTGAAATCCCAAGCAATCAGAGAGAGAAAATACTGGAAGAGCTGGATGTGAACAAAGTGCTGTCATATTTGGTTTACAAGAGAGTCTTTTCCTTGGAGGAATACAAAGACATTTGGTCCCAGGAGAGCTACAAGAAGAGAACAGAATATTTTCTAGATAAACTCTATCTAAAAGGCCCAGGTGCTTTCTCTGCCTTTTGTTCCATTTTGGAGGAGGTCTCTCCTAACTTGCTGACATGCTTTCTCCTTGGCTATGAAGGTAAGGTCACTGCTCTGAAATGCTTAAGTGTATATTGGTAATGTCTTGCAATCCTTTGACACTAATAGTTATTTGCTATAATTAGTGTTTACTTTCTCTCTAGCACTAAACCAGAGATAGTATTTGCTGCCGTTATGGTTCTTTGTTATAAAAGAGAAAATAATCAGAAGAAAAAAAATTAAATATATTTTATTGTTATACTTAGAATATTTAAACTGATAAAATGCTGAATACTCAAATTGCTGCTACTGCTGCTAATAAGTAAAAGTCAGGATAAGAGAAATGATTTTTAAGTATTACTGATAACGCTTAGATAAGAAATGTAACACTGATCATCCACATTCCTTCCCTGTTCTGAAATATTTAAAAATAGATGGAGAAGTTCTGTAGGCATAATACCAGAGTATGTGATGCCTTTCACATTTTTCCTGTAAGTCACATTATTTATTGTATCTATCTGTAAATAACTGCATGAGAAAGGATTGTATTACTAAATATCAATCACACAACTGAAGTTAATCAAAAGGTTGTTTGGATATCAGGCATTATCTGTGCTAATTTGAGGAATAATATTTTGCTAGATATTAGCGAAGATGAGGCGAAAAACGTGTAGAGTGCTTACAATTATATCTTACTGACCTATTTTTATTTTTTGTGTCTGTTATATTCTAAATTTCAGTCTATCAAGTCAGTTAGAGTTTTTCTCAGCAATGACTGCAGGGTTGTGCTCAAAGGTTATATAGAGAATGTCCTTTTAGAATGTAATTAAAATAGTCACATCTTTCACCGATCTATTCAGTACCACGTTTAAACACATTAAAATTACAACTATTTATAAATAAAATAAATTAGTCTGAGTCCTGTAAAAATATTAGTAAACTAAATATGAAGAATTGAAATATAAAACCATTTTGACCTTTAAAACAACTAGATTGTGCCCTCTCTTGACAACCTGATTACTTTTAAAATTGACAGTTGGAGTTCTAATTACATGAGAAGGCAAGAGACATTTTACCGTAATTTAATTATGAAAAGATGCCCATTTAATGTAACTTTTCAAGATCAATTTACAGTGAGGTTTTATGGCAGTAACAAGAAAATCAAAGGAGGTTCACAAATGTTGTTGGGGAATTTAATACATGTACAAGGTACTTGACAGACAACCATGTTATAAAAAGGCTACCTAAGGCCTCTTTATGCTGTCATTTTTTTTTTAAAAAGCATATAAATATAAATACAGTTGCTTATAAATACCTTATAAAGTCAGGTCTTTTGGAAGGCACTCTTTGGAATGAAGTTTGGGCTTCCTCTGAATTAACTGAAGAGACTGCATGGGGAGATTTTTATTCTGTGCCACCTAAACAGATTGTGCAGGGGCCTGTCACAGAACAGATTTCAGTTTTCCACGGGTACAAGGTCTGGGGGTAGTGCTGCTCTAAAGGGGGATGGCCCCAGCACAGGGGTGCAAGTCAAGGACTCTGTCCCCCCGACAACATCACAGGAGATACAGAGCAAAAGGAGAAAGCAAATGCCACACATTTCCAGAAGAGTAAAGGATACTGTTGGAACAGCGTCCCCAATCCATTCTGTCTGTCTGTGCCTTGTGCAGGCAGAAAAATGCCTCAGGCTGCCTTAGCTCAGCCACTATTACACTCTTTCCTCCTTCCCCTCCCCCAGCAGCGCTTATCAAATGTGCAAAGCTAGTTTTAGAATCTGTTTTTGCTAGTAATAATTGACTGGAGAACAGGCAAAGAAAAACACATGCTATAAATTCACATTAATTCATGCAAATAATCTGTTTAAATTCATGCATGCATATGTTGCAGATCCAATTAAAGGGCATTTTATGTTATGGCATTGTGGATTTTTATAGATTGATTTTGATAAACCATGTTACAAGGTGCACAAAAAGATATGATGAAAAAGAACATCGTTCATTATTTCCATTACAATAATTTTCTTCTCCACCCTCTAAAAGCTGACTGATAGGGCAAAGGAATCAAAAGGAAGGAACAGAGTCTAGATGCACGATGAGAAGCTGCTATGCCTGTGCTGTGTGCCATCAACACACAGCTACCACAGCAGTGCCATCCTGCCCACTGTATTGTTAAAGACACTCTTCATGACAGGCTGACTGAGCACTGATTGAATAGAATCAATCCCTGTTATTGATCAGCTGCATGTACAATGGGGGCCAATTTCTGTTCTCAGGACCTGCCCCTGTTGGCAGATAGGGTTATTTGAATGTGTTTCCATTGTCTGCATGCCCTACAGAAAGAACCATTTGACAGGTGCTGGAAATGTGGCATGACTCCAAGAGGTCACTCGGGCTCTGGACTAATGTAGCTCACAGCAAAAAACTGAACTGTGCTAGTGGAATGTGGCCACTAAAGGGTTTACTGTTGCCTGCATGTAATTGTTTTAACCCCACTTTGAACCCTTTCACCTCACTATTAAAAAGAATTACCCTCACAGTAACTTAAGGGGTGTTAGAGCACCACTGATGCCTCAAAATTACTGACTTGATTCCTTTACGTACAATTCTCACTATAATATAAAACAAAGTGATTTCATGGGGAGAAATAGTTGATTACTGCTTGCCCATACAAAACAATAGAAAGTCAGTTCTTCATTGGCCAGACAGAATCTTAAATGGAGTAAGACTTTTTATTATTTCCAAATTTCTATAAATTGTCTGACCTGTATATATCGGGTCTATTGGAAATATGAATAGGGAAACAACATTATGTATAAAAGGTCAAAAGAGACTGTGTTTACCTAAACCAGCCACTTATTCAAATGTAACATCACTGACTGAATTACATCAAACTGTAGATGTTATTTTGAATAATGCATCAGCTATTAGAGAAATTTCTTTACTGTTATCCAGACCGTATGCATTTCCCAGCGTTATCAGAGCAAACAAAAGTGAGAGCTGCAGCAGAGATGGAGCTTCATGAAACCTGCCAGATGAGTGACCAAGAAGGAAGCCTTTCTGCTGAGGAGCAACTGAACCAATCATTCAACAAATACAGGTTAAAATTATCACTGTCATTATGTCTTTAATGATCACAACATTTCCCACATCTTAGTTTCCGTATAAGTGAAGTACCACTGAAGCTTTCAAGGCTTTAATTGCATTGGTTGATTTTACCTGGCATTTGTAAAGTACAATTCTGCTTTGTATAACAAATATTATTGGATGTTGATTTTTGGATGCTGTTGAATCCTGGGGATCAACCCTGGTCTTTGCTACAGGTATTCAGTGGTGATGTAATGCTTTGATGACACTGCTAGTTTTCAGTTTTCAGACCATAGGTGCTGGCCTGTGAAAATCTTGCAGATACCATAAAGAAAATAATTAATTGCTTTCCCCAGACTTTCTGTTTTCTCCTCCAACATCAGGTTTTATCCTCCTGTTGACTGAGACCTTAAATGCTGAAGCTGGCAAATCTCAGTAGCATTAATAGTACATATAGACATTTCTTTCCCACTTATTAAGAAGAGGTTGCTCTATAAAGGCTGTCAAATAAATAATCAGAGTAAGAAATATCCCAACTGCGAAAACCAGATAGTATTTTTGTAGTTGTTATAAAGCAAACCATCTATTTTCATACTGTGAGTAACAAGAGATTTTTGCATGCAGCTTTTCCATTTTCATATAAATGGATTATGATTGTGTGATACATGCTTTACAGTGCATGTAATTAATTAGTGTTTGAAGTCCCATTTATGGATTTCCCACCTCTGTAATAACTTTAGAATGGCTGAGCTCCATTGTAGAATATACCTTTCTGAATCTATTGGAATTGTGTTTTACAGCTCTTAAATAAATTGGGTTTAACACTAGCTCAGTAGGTTAGATTATGGTGCTGATAACCCAACCAAGGTTGTGGGTTCAATCCCTGTATGTGACTGCCTTAAGTCACTTAAGAGTTGGACTTTATGATCCTCGTGGGTCCCTTTCAACTCAGAATATTCTGTCATCTGTCATTTGAAAATTACGTTTTGCACAGGGAAACAAAGCTTATGTGTGGCAAAACTTCGTTGGTAATTGTAAATTCTGTTGTAAAGGTGACAGTCTCTGCCTTGCTTTAAGCAACAAATAATAATGTGTACAAATCATGTAAACAGCATTTATTCAGAAAGAGGTGCCGAGTTAAGCCACAGCACCAGATTTTTCTGATTTATTTGGACAGCCATATATTGGCATCTGACACCAACTAATTTAGGTAGTAGACTGTTTATGTCATTTTTGCACGTTTTGTGTTTCTTCGAAAACTTAATAACAATACCAATAATAAAAAGCATCAATAAAGGCAGCATTTGGCTCTTATACTGAGCACCAGTACTTTTCTCCAATAAAGCCCTGTTCAATGGGGCCACTAGATGGTACTGCACCACAGTACAATTTCTCGGCTGCCTATTTGAAATTATAACTGTGAATGGTTATTTAGAATTGCAACAATAACATTTGCCCAGTTTTCCTAGACACAATAAGCACACAGAGACAGATGCAGAGGATATACACAGGACGTTTAGAAGCATCTCTTGGTTTGATTTGCTAGCATCAGTAATGAGCTACACTCTTTATCAACCAATACAAATACAACTGATGTTTCAAAGGCATAGTGGCAAATACTTCCTTTCCTTCACTGAATGTGGCAAACAAAATTCAGAGACTGTGTTCCCCCAAGAGGAATAAATGGCACCCAAACACAAATCAGTGAAGAGTATGAGCCCAAATTCAGAGATAGGATAATTTTCACACTTCAGGAATTTGGAATTCCTTGCTGATTTGGAGACCTTCATACCCACATTTCATATGCAAACAGCAAAATTAAGTGCACAGTAGCGGTAAATCAAGCCCGTGAACTCCAAACGAAAGTAAAAAGCCATAGCTATTCAAATATTTAGGTTTTTTTAGGCTATACCCATTCACTTCCAACAGATTAATATAAGATTCCTTTTTTTGCATATGTTTATGAAAACAAATCGTATTACCACAGACTTTCTACTCATCTTCTACAGTTTTCCTGCTGCTGTTATTGGGTCCTGATTACTGGGTCACAAGGCTGTGTACTGTTAAACCTCCTTTGCTCTACAACACATTTTTAATGCCCCAAACTATTCCTTCAGCAAAGGCTATTAGTGTCCTACCTTCTGTGTGAAGTTAGACTTCTGAAGTTCGTTCTTTCTCACATGTGTCAGATCACATGCAAAGGGATATGTAACATGGGGGTTAAATTGCATGAGGAGGAACATAAGTCTGGACTGCATATAGAAAAAATCCCTTTTGAGAAGATCTCAGTTAATGCAGAATCTTGGTGGAAATCACACAGTCCTCCACTGCTGGGAAATGCCAATTAATCCCCTCACTCCCTGCCCAGCGTGTCAGACACAGGGGAAGGCACAGGTCAGGTTGATCAGCTCTTGCTGGGGTGCAGATCCCAGTACAAGGCCAGAGCACAGCACAGAACTGCAGATGATTCTTACACAGGGAATCCCAGACCAGGGGCCACACAGCTCCCCAGCACCTTTACAGACCCACGCTGAATGCCACATTCCCCAGCACCAAGGCTTCAAACACACGAGCACAGGGACAACACAGAGAAAAGTCACCAGTAGAATTCTGCAGGGAACTGATTTTTCCTAACAAACTCAAAAATTGATTGGAAGAAGATCTTAGCAGTGAAGTGGAAAAATTTCTGAGGATATACACTTACTTGATATAGGTTGTTTGAGAGCTGTGCACAGAATTGTAAATGGGCTTTAAGATTGAGTAACTGGTTAATAAAATGGCGGAGGAAATTTAGTATAGATAAATGTGAAATTATATGTGTGGGCTAGTGTTCTTGGCTTTATGAATAAAGTGAACTCTGAGTTGCCTGTTACCACTCAAAGTGAAAGTTTTTGGATTGTGATAGATAGACATTTTCATAAAAACATCAACACAGTGTATGGCACCAACCCAAAAATACAAATGTTTGTTAGGAAAGGGAAAAAGAACAAAACAGGAAATATCATTATTCCAGTCTATAATGCCACAATTTGCTCACACCTGGAATACTGTGCTGTTCTGGTGCTTGCATCTACCTCATATTTTCCTACTTCCAGTGATTACTTAGAGAAGTAGTTAGTCCTCAAAGAAGTTTTAGGATGTTCTTGGAGCACAGAGCTCCTTAATGAATGGTCATGTTTTTCTGCACATCTGAATTACTTGGAGGGGCATTGGAAATAGAAAAAAATCCTGCTCTCCTAATGAAATTTATGTGGGACAAATCTATAAGAGAAAATTCTCATGGATTATGCACCTCCTCATGGATGGTATTCTGCAAGAGAGGATGCATTGAGCCAATGCAATCAAGGATCAAGAAAAACAGCCATTTCTTGCCAGCAAATACTGAGACAAAACCTTGACTGGCTTCCTCCAAACACCTGCTACTTGGCATGCCCAAGTCACTGCCAGTATTCCTGCTTTGAGGGTGCCATCCCTGATTTTGCATGTATTTTCAGAGCAAATGTGTTTTGCAAAGTGGTAGGTAATACTACAGGTAACATACATATGGAAAGGCTTTATCCAGGTTATGCCTGATCACAAATGTTTACTGAGGTTTGAGAGATCAGATCTTGATGAACCAAGGGACTGCACTCCTTTGTATCTTTACCACCTGGTATTTTTATGACATGCATCAACAATACAAGTCAGCCATGACAATATGTAACAATTGCCACCATTGGCTTGTGGCTTTTGGCATCACAGCAGTCATGTCAAGGTCAATTCGTCCAGCAGCATTGGCTTATTTGACAGGAAGCTGCTTATCTCAGTTTGGAACCTGGAACAGATAAGCCATGGCTACAGACAGCAGTAGAAAGAAGTATAAAAGAGAAGTGAAGGAGGAGAAGAGAAAAGGAAGTAAAGAGCTGAGAACAAGTCTTTCCCAAGTATTATGGATATTTCCACTTTAGAAATACCATTTTAAATACTTTCTAGTCTCTTAATGCAATTTCTTGCCACTGTTGGCACATTATCAGCTATCAGACCCTGTAGTTAATTGTACTGTAAGTATAGAATGTCATAATAAAAATCAGGCTCTTTCTTTAGTAGCCTGCTCAGCTCAGGGTAATCTACATTTCCTCTCTATAAATCGTCACTTCAGTAAACTGCTCCCCTTGCTACACAAAATGTAAAAGATGAGAAGTTCTATGATATTATAGATAACTAAATGGTTCTTGTGACTGAAATAGCAGTTGCTTATGTAACTACACTCTTACAGAAATTATTTTTTTTCCACAAAAGATACCAACAAAGATACCAACTGTGGCAACCATTACCATAGCAATGCATTATGTATGCTTCCTCACACAATATCCCATGCCTCAAAATATCCAGACCTCACTTATCTATTCTCCCTGAATTTTGCTTTCAACAAAATCTAAAAGCAAGCTTTTGGCCTTGAAAAATCTTTGAATTTCCCTAATTTTTGGCTTTTACATTTAATTATTGCCGTCTCTATCTTATTTTTGGCTATTCTTGTCAAGGAATGCCCAAAAGATTGTTCTTTGCATGAGAAAACATGAGAGTACAGTGATATTCCAGCTAAATCCCACACTCTGGGAGCTGTGATGGGGTTTCTATATGCATCTTAGGCATCTCTTCAGTGACCAGGGGAGCCTTTTTCAGTTTCTTGTGCTTCCCAGCTACAGTTGGCATTGTTAGAGCAGACCAGACACAGACAGGGGTCGGGTCCTATTGCTGCATTTCCAGCCACCCAACAGCCTTGTCTTTAGGTAACTCCTCCCTGCTCCAGTGGTTTCCCAAGGGCTTTGGTACAGGCTAATGGAATGGAGGTCTCAGGTTGGAGAAGGGCTGTGTGAGGGATGAGCTGGAGCTGGCAGCGTGCATTCCCACTGTCACTGTGCTCATCCATCACTTGGGGGATGGACACATGCTTGCTGTAGTTTAATTTACATTTAAACCAGTCTTTGAGTAAGAGATCATAACACAATGACTGCATCTTAGTAAAACCTTCTCACAGAAGTCTTCTATCTTAAGACTTGGCTGTACTTAGGAAGATTACCTCTGTAATATTAATAACATACTCTTTGCTACTGCCCAGCCCCAACAGCACTGCATCATAACATTGCCATAAAAATATTTCTTCTATGAGTGCTGTTGGCATATGCTCTGCTTGCATACTGAGTCAAAAATGAATTAAACTATATTTAATAACACAATTTTGACCTTTTTGTCATAGCAATACTTCCATAAAGACATACTGAGATTGTAAACACTTTTAGTCCAGAATAAATCTCTGTCGGTGTCACCAGAGAACTCCAGGCATTGAAGTCCTGAAGTAACAATAGCACAAAGAAACAGATACTCAGTTTATGAGGTGGGGGAAATAAATAATTGCTGCTTTTGGTATAATTCCCAATATATGTATTTAGTACAGTATTTGGGGAAAATTGTGTTGTATACAGCGTGAATAGTCATGCAAAGGTCAGCACAAAGTTTTTAGAGTTCCTGCAGTGAGAGTATATGTAGCTGTTTGCTGTGCAAGCTAATGATTTCTCAAGAGGCAGAGAGCTGTATAAACAATCACTTAAAGCACCATTTCAATTAATCAAATTACTGCTCTTTTTCCATGTCTTTTAAGACTGAGCTGGGAATAAAGCAAAGCATTAAACTGAGAACACTTTTATACAAGTATATTGACCCCAATGGCCATTCTTCACTATGTTTTTAAACCTAAGTGAAATGTTGAACAAACATCCACAAAATTGCAGTACAGGCACTGCAATCTTCAGCATGTTTCATAATGCCAGAAGAAAACTGATAAATACAGAAGAAGAATTATGAACTGATTTTAGAAGGGATAATAATCATTTGTAACCAATGTTCAATTTCATGATGCATTTAATGATATTTGAGACAACCATACATTAGTCTACATTGGCAACGCAATGTTTGTACAGAAATGGCCCAAATAAATTTTCATTAATAGATCAAAAAGATTATTATCTTTTACTTAGCCATTTTTTCACAGTGTATGTGTCACAGCCAAAGAAATGATATTAAATGTTTAGATTCAAGATGGTTCCTTTCCACAATAAAGTGTGCATCATAGCTTCGTTTCACTGGTGTACACTGAAGAAGATTTTCCCTCCTGTTTAAACTCATTTATTGACCTGAGTAAACCCTTGGGAAAAAGTCCTAGGGTAATAACATTGAAGTTTTGGGTTTTTATTAACGAGTTTAGCATCAAAAGTACTGTTTGTATTTTAAAAGTCTTACTTCACTGGAGTAGTAACCATGATGGTTTTATTAATTGGTTTGCATGTTCATTTATGGACACAGGTATAAATGAGATGAATAGAATTGCCTGCAAGTTAATTTGGCCTATTATCTTTATTTCTAAAATTATAGTGCCATGGGAGGAAAAAAAAGAAAAGTACTTGCCAGTAATACAGAAAGTTTAGTAGGAACTGGTGGTTGGTGGTCCAGAGCAGCCAAAGTATTGTGATGCAGAAAGAATCTATTGGAAAACTCCTCTCTAACACTGTTTACTGTTCTTTATACTCTATCCCAGAAAAGAAGAAAAAAATCTGTAAGAACAAAATTTAAAATATTAGGGAAATATATTATTAGTTTAATAAGCAAATATATCTTTTTATCTGAGCCTGAAAAAGGTAGTTTTTGATTTAGCCTAAAGATTAGGATAAGGCAAAAGGTAGGTAATAGAGTAGATGAAACAAACAAATAGAAATTTTCTTTTTGTTCTGTGACAAGGCAAAATGAAGTCTGAAAGAACAGAACAATTAAGTATTTATTATCTTAGTAAAATCATAAGTAATCTGTAGAATTAATTGCCACCACATATGATCAAAACCATTAATTTAGTGGGATTCAGAACTGTATTTTATTTTTGCATGAGTAACAGGCACTTCTATAATCTTATTAACATTAAATTTCATTTCCCTACCATATTGTAGATGCACAACTATCAGAAAAGTGTTTAGAAGAAACATCCAGAAAGAGTTTACTCTTACTAAAGTCCAAAGCTAAGGCAGCTGCGCTAAAACAGGTAGTACACCCCACAAATTCTGCAGGGCTGATGCAGGAAAATAAAATCTGTGCTATTATGCAACATCTGCACCGCTCTAAGACAACTAAAACCAAAAATGCAGATTAAAATGACAGCATATGAATGACCATAGCCTACACCATATTTACCAACATAACCCTGCAGCACTACCTGAGGAATTTCAGTGAATCCTTGTCTACTTGATCTTCTGTTGAGATTTATGTTCTTCTGTGCCAGCTGCTCCCACGGCTTTAGTGAGACACAATCAATCAGCTGTTCCAGGAGCCATTTGGTCCTTTATGTGCACTGGGTCTTATCTCTTCTTTTCTTCTCAAGGCTACTTTCTCAACTCTAAAATAAAGGAGTAAAGTAAAAATACTGATTGGACGTTTCTGTATGTTTCTTAAATTTATAATGTCCCTAGAAACCAATTATGTGACTTTGTATAGAAAATAAAAACACTATGATGTTTCACCTGATTATATTTCAAAATAATATATTAAGGTTTAAATTAGTTATTTAATGTTAAAATTAAACACTTTTTGTCCTAGCATTACTGAATAGGGGTGTTTTTTTATGATTTAAATACCACAGAATATCTTAAATATGTTTTCTGATAGATCTGGGGCAGCAAAGCCCTTCTGGACATTTATCTCTGAAATTACATTGAGAGGAATAAACAGCTGTCGGGAATATAAATGCTAACTCATCAGAATGCTGACTCAGTGCTGTAGAAATCAAAATATGTTCATCTATTGCAGAGGTAACATGTCATATACCAACTAGTCAGGTTTTATCTTGGCCAACTATAAAACCAGTTGAGCAAAAATGCTGGAACAAGAGAGCGGAAATCAAATTATAAATGGGAATAATTTTAAGGTCCTTGTAAAGATCTGCCATATGACTGTAAAAATAGAATCATAGAATAGGTTGGGTTGGAAGGGACCTTTTAAAGGTCATCTAGTCCAACCCTCACTGCAGACCGAGTTGCTCAGAGCCCCATCCTGCCTGACCTTGACTGTTTCCAGGGACGGGGAATCTACCACCTCACTGGGCAGCCTGTGCCAGTGTTTCACCACCCTCACTGTAAAAAAATCCTCTTTCTCTGTGATCTAAATTGAACCTCCTTCAGTTTAAAACCATTGCCCCTTGTCCTATCACAACAGGCCTTGCTAAAAAGCTTGTCCCCGTCTAATAACCCCAGAAATAACCATCACAGTCAGGATTTGTTTGCTGGTCACCTTCAGTGGCAAAACTCCCTATTCTTCTAGAATTGAAGAGATAATTCAAGAGACAAGGATTGTCTCTTGAATTACCATGTGATTTAAAGTCCACTTCTGCTTTCTCTGCAATAGATTTTTTTTGGTTTTGTTCAAGCGGGATTTAGGAAAGAAGGACTTGAACCCTCTGCAATGCCATATTAATGCCTAATGTCCCATTAGAGACATTGTCCAACTTTGACATTAAGTATGAACTGAATGCTAGTGACTTTTTGTACTAAGATTTATTAAGGGTGGAAATCTGTTATAGAAGAAAATGATTGTATTTTACTAAATATACTGATGATCTGCCAACAGATGCGAAAAGATTGGAGGTTTTTTTCAAGTTTTGTTCTAGTAATAAATCACATTAGGAAAATAATTGCTATCTAGGCATTATTTCAGGACTTTTTTTCCAGACTAATTTTATCTTTGATACTTTGGGTCAACTCTCTTGACTTCAGTTGAAGCTCTCTGTACTCTGTGGTGAAAATTTTGGCTCAGTCTGGAGTTTTATCCAAGCAAGTAATGACCTGGAATAGTATGCTTTTCTGGTGGAACAAATTACTTTACATTTAATGCATTTCTTGCTTAATATTTCAAAATTATATATACATGTGGATGAATGGCTATATATTCCTAAACCCATTCCTACAGTTGCTAATATTCCCTTTTGTATTTCTTCAGTGATCTGCATCTGGCACTCTTCTGCCAGATATCAAGGTTGATATGAGGCATCAACCTATATCTTACAGAAGGATGAGCACCTAGTTCCCTAAAATACACTGTGCCATAGGTCCTGCAGCAATGCTGCAAAGGAAGAATTTACTTTTCAAAAGTATGACCCTGGGCATTACTCAGCAATGATGGCTGTCAAATGGAAAGAGCAAAACACAGCAAAAAAAAAATCTTCTGAAATACGACATTAAAGCTGCAAAGTCTTTCCATTGAAAAACCCCACTCCTCTGCAAAAAGAGAATCATAAGTACTTCATCCAGTGAAATCTTTCTAAAGATAAAAGATTACAGAATACAGCTCTGTTACTTAAAGAAATCAAAATATTCATAAAGACATACTGCAGCACGAAAGTATAGACTTCCATTTTTAATTTTGTAACCTCCAGATTAATTCCTTTATTTGTTTCAACTCTTCAAGCAATCAGAATTTCTCAAGTCAGAATCTTTCCAGGCAGCTGAATTTCTCTGCTGGGCTCCCTGATCCTGTGACATCTTTGTCATGCCCAAGTTATCGTGCGGTTTCACAAGGGAGCCCCGGGTTCTGCAAAACCCAATCCAGAGGCATTGTTTTATTGCCCTAGGTAAAGTAGTCTTGTTTCATAAACTGAGTGAAATTTTCCCTGTACTGGCATGTTAGGCCTTCTGGTTCCAAACCATCCAGCTGTTACTAATCTGTTATGTAGCTAGTATCTCTTCGTGCTGTATGATCTATGAGCAGCCAACATTGCTGCATATTTTTATACATCAACATGCTTAATAACCTGCAACATTATAAAATACACATGCAGATATTATAGAACAAGATTGCAGCTTGGACCTACTTAAGACCACAGTCTATCTAATTTTGGTTTGAGAAATAACTTAATCAAGGTATTCAGTTCCTGGACATATTTTATAAAAAATCTGTGAAGCAATTTTAGTTACTTTAGAATAATTACCATAAATTACAATTTTCACTTGTCTTTAATATATTTAATCTCCTCATTAAAAAAAAAAAAAATGAACCTCCCTTCATATAAGTTTCTTTTCCATTTTTTATTGCTATACTCTTACATGAAAAGGTTAAAATCAACTTTTTTTTTATTACATTCATAGGTACAATATCACTGATCTTGCCTCCTAAATTTCCTGACTTATGAAAGATTTGGTGGTTGCAAAGATGGTTATCTCACCCAGACTTTCACATCTGGCACCAGTATCAGCACAGATAGAAATAATCTGAAGCAATTTAACCTCGCATTCTAATTCCGGCTTCTGTTAACAGCCTTTCTTCAGCTGTTCTACTTCCAAATTAGCTTAGGATTTCTTATGTCATGGTAGTTCTAATCCTTCTAGTTAGGGACATGTTATCCAGTGGCAGCCCCAGGACTAGATTTGCACCTTATCTGCAAACATTCTTGCTGCAGAATTCAGGAAAAATAATGGATTTGTGTTTATTTTATATTAGCAACTTCATTTTCATTGCTGCTGTAAATATAGATGTGATAGTTGTTTATTTATGAAATAGATTTTTACCTTGAGCAGTCCTGCAAAATATAACTTCATTTATGCAGAATTGGTCCATGGCTTCTGATCCTGTAGTTTAGCTTTCTTGTTTGCATTTGACAGTAAGCTTTGGATTTGCTACCAATCTCGGTGAGACAAGGCTCCCCTTCTCAGAGCACTGCCTGGATTACACAATTCTCTTCCATCCTTCCTCTTGACTTTCTACAGCTTCTTTAATTTACCTCTTGCAGTCATGAAACTATAGGAGTTCCATAAATTTTCCAGGCTCCCTCAACCTTCTGTTGTGAACTTTCTGTTCTGAATTTCACATTCTGTATATCAAGTTTATTCTCTATCCCTTTGGCAATCTGGTCTCTCCTGGGAACATACACCTTGGGAAATTTTACCCTGCACAAGAGCAGTTAAAGACTACCCAGTCTCAGCTCTTGGATTTCCATTTGGGACTCTGGAGTATGCAGCAATGACGCCTGATTAAGTATGGTTGGAACTATGATACTTCTGTACAATAAAAATACGCAGATCAAACATCATTATTTGGGATCAGCTCCTCAAATATAAATCTGTTGCCTTAGATCTTCCCTTCTTTAAAAGCGATTTTTCCTTAAATCAAATGAGTATTTCGAATAAGAAACAAGGTTGATACTCACTAAGGTCTGACTCTAATCTGTTTGTGATAGCTGTCTTTACATCCAACAAACAAAACTCTGTTTTAAATCAATGTAAACTCTCTGAGTAATAGGAATGCCAGTGCCGCAGGATAATAAAAACCTGGCGCAGAGACATTGCTGTCATGGAGAAATGTTTGGTTGTTGCATTAACTAATAACAATAGATGAATTAATCAGTTTGCTTTCTTCGTTGCCAACCTGGTAGACTGTGATTAAGTTCCCTACTGCTGGCCATGTTGAGGAGTTTATTTTTGTCTTATTCACTTATGTCTATTTTCTTTTGCCAATACAATCCTCAATCTATTCTTAGGCCTCCACAGACATCTCCCTATAAGTGTTACACTTGTTATAAAGAACTGTGTCAGAACAGGCTCCCTTGGGAGGCATTTGATCATTCTTTTTATCTAGATCACTTAAAATCTTTAAAGACCAGCTGTACCTGGGTATTAATGCTCTTTCAGAACCATATGTTTCCCTTCTGCACAAAACCCATGTAAGGGGGACACTTACATAAAAATCTTGCTGCAAATTATTGCTACTTGCTCCTTCTGTAGGGGATAAAGGATAAGGGACAAGCAGGAACACATGATTTTAATCAACCCATGAAGGACATAAGAAAGCCCATAGGACATATAAACATAGCTAGATTTTTTCCTCTCCCTTCCTCAAACCCTCCCCCAAAGTAATGGTAAAAACTGCCTGCAAATAACCCCTGTCTATTCAGCTAAGAAGAAATATAGACAGTACTTTCAGAACCAGGCACATGTTTTTTGCTTGATGCGTTTCTCAGTTACAGAATTCAGAATGTTATGTTACTGCGCTATCTGCTGCTACAGGCAGCATACAGACATATGATTGCTGCCTGATGAAGAAACATTAGATTACACACTTAGCCCACTCTGCAGAAGTTTGAAACATACTTGGCATATGGCTTTGGTCCACTGGTTTCTTCTACTTTTCACAAGCAAATATGCCATCATTATTAGTAGAGACACAGCAAAATAAAGGCAGTGTGCAGCAGACAGGCACAAGAGGATGATTTATGCTCAATTTCAATGTTATCTGCTTTCCTGGGTTTGTTCATCCCTTTAGTATCATTCTCCTATTCTTCATGTGAATTTCCTTCAAACTTTACAAAGTTATTACTGAAACATAGGTGAGAGGATATGTATTCCTTCTACAAACAAATGCAAAAAAAGGAACAGTCGCTACAAACCACATACAAACAGAGCTCAGTGATATGGTTCCATTAATTATTCTGACGATTACATAAAACTGGAATGTGCAAATCAGGTGAGGGTGCTTCTCTTTTCTCTGGGTTGACAAGGGTAAGTAAGAATAATTATATGTACCACAGTAACTAGCAGTGTCTGGTAAATACAGTGAAATTATAGAGTGAAGAATTATACCTGGGGAGGGGTGAGTTTGCTTCTTCCAGTTGTTGGCTGTATGTCAAATGCACAGCACAATTTATGAGTAACTTCAGCGCTGCTGCTGCTGCAAAAAATGGAGACAGCATTGTCACTTTGTGTAGGTGATAGAAGATAAATTTGTTCTTTGTAAAACACTTGCAACAGACTGCAAAGAAAAAAATTAGCTTATGATATTGGAGAAGGAAACACCAAAAAAGAAAGCACATCACAAGCTAGCAACAAACTCCATGAAAATGTCTCAAGATATCTCAACACTGGGCCTGCAGAAGAAGTTAAGATGAAATCTATAGTACTTCTATGGGTTGTTCCCTTACTAGTCTCTTTCTATTCAATGCTAGCCAGGAAACATGTGAAGAACCAGAATGTCTCTTCAAGGTCTCTTGACTGAAAATAGCAGAAAATCATCTTCTCTTGTATCATCTAAGGGGAAGGGCAAGTAGCTGGTTGCTAGACTAGAGCATGCTAATGACATTTGGAGAAACACAAACTGAGACAGGAGGTGATAAGATTATGTACTGTAGGTTAGGAGAGGATGTGGAGTCATTTTAAAATAAAGCTCTATACCAGAGCAGGAATGTTTAGGAATGTGTTAGGTATGAACAGATAAACATTATTTGTACAGTAGTATGACAATGCCTTTGTAAGGGAAAAGCAGGGTCAGTTATTTTGGAGTTCTTTGCCACTGTAAAAGACCTATGGAAGTGAAAATGGAAAATGCAATTTCAATCTGAAGATTATATGAAGATTCAGACAACATTTGTAGCAAACTCCTCCAGAAGTTCATCACTCTTGAGGTTGCAGTTATTCACCATTATACTCCTTCAGAGACACTCATATAGAGATGACAGAAATGCAAATGAGATTCTATGGATTATATTTAGTTTTATCTTATCATATTCACTTAGAATCTTGGCTACGACCTTGAATTTGGTTGTATTTGTAATGCAGTTCACCAGAAAAGCTGAGCTTCAACAGCATCAGATTTGTCATGAGATGTCAGATGTCTGCATCAAGTAGGATGACAAGTAGCTGAGAAATGACATTGGTGCTACCCTAATCTTAAATCTATCGAAAGAATAAAATTCCTTCAACCAGAACAGCATCAGGATACTTACATAAAACTTTTTCTTTGCTACTGGACAACTGTATTCCACTGCCACGCTGAATGAGTTTTCTTAGTGTGTTTTCCAGCCATAGGAAATTTTTCAGATTTGAGTTGTATAAGAGAGCTTAACATTTTATTCTGGTGGAATAGCAGTATTTTGTCAACATTTACAGAACTCAGTAGGAATTACTTAAATACCTTTGATCAGATGACCAGGTAAAAGGTGTAATACAATGCTGACAGCTGTGCTTTCAGATGTTGCAGTAGAAGAGATAATTTAAAAATAATGTATCTTACTGAGAGATGTGATCGTATAAAAATACAGAAAGGCAAGAGCAGAGTATTTCTGTTTTGTTCACAGCATAGATATCACAGTAGTAACATTTCATAAATGCTCGAGAAAGATGGTATGTATGTTTTTTGCATAAGATAGCCAGAAACTTATCTATTGAATGGAGTGAATCCAATATCATGTCATCCACCTTAATCTTTGGCTTCAGGTTCACAGGAAACCTTCTCTCTGAACACTTGCAGAGCTTGTGATTTATTGCTGCTGTCACAGTGATGTGCACAGATCACCAGACTGAATGTGTTTTGCAGTGACTACTTGCAAGTGTTGGTATTTTTGCTTTGTTCCTACAAACACTATGTCTTCTGTCTTCTACAGAGATCTGTGTTTTCTTTTACTGTCAGTGTAGTCTGGTACACATTCAAACTGGCAGCACTGCAAAACACTATCTCCAGCCACTGCGAGGTCACTCACAGTAAGTGGAACATCATGGCTTTTGGCTACATGAGCAGATAAGAAGCTTGATTTTGTTAATTCCATTTGAATATTCACTGCTTTTTATTTGTTCTGTTGTGTGGTCACTGCTTAATTTATTCTATTTGTTCATCACTAAGGCCCAGTGAAGATTTGGAGGAAGAATATCACACTAGATTTGTGTGAGAAATCAGTGATTTTTCTTTAGAGAAGTTCTCTGGCTTCTGTAGCATTTGTATCTTTCACTTGGGAGTGAGACCAATGAAGAGGTGCTTTAGCTGCTTGGGCAGTTGTCTGGAAGATAAGTGCAGTGAGTTTGAGAATGTCCTTGATCATTATCCATTAAGCAATGATCTTTTTTCTGTGTTCTGGTTTCCAAATCTCAGTGGTGTTGCAGATGGTTCTGAGGAAGGGCTTGTACTACTGCAATAAAATGAACAGATTTGCTGAGATGTGCAGGGTGCCAGGAGAGATCTCTGTTTATGGCCCTTATAGTTAATCTTCAAATTTTATCCTTTGTATATTATTAGAAAATTTTCACAGAGAAAACCCCTGGGGTTCTTTAACTAAAAAAAACCCAACAAAACACCAGAGCTTTATTTTCATTTTTGTCACATCCTCTCTTGCTGCTCCAAAGTCTGGAGAGCCAATGAACAGCTCCCAGGAAACCACAGTGCTGAGTAAGAACCAGTCCATTTCCTAACTCCTTGGGTGCTCTTTCACATGCAGATGGTGGGCAAATTGATTAGCTGGCAAGAGAGCAACTGAGCTCTCAAACCTGCTAGTGTGTAATGGGAGAAAAAAAACCCCAGTAGGTTACAGAGAGAAGAGTAATTAGCCTGTGACTGTTAACATGGTGCATGCTGCCATTGCAGCAGTGCAGACCACACTGACACACCTCAGGACAGACAGGATCCAGGTCACCTTCAGGAAATCACTGGGTTGAAATATTGTTCCCAACACTCACCAAAATGCATGGATAAGACCATGCTACCAAACCCTGACTTGGTATAAATGATCACGTCCATGTGGTCTTGTTATTTTATGCCAGCTGAGTACATCTGACCCCAACAGGGTCTCTTTTTTTCTTTCAAAGCTCCAAGCAAACATGTTAAATAATTAGAGGCAAACAAAGGGAAAGCACAGAGAGTATATTGAGAAATAATACCTCATTTCATATATTTTGCTAATTCGCTTTTGAAACATGATAGGAAATGAAGATTTGTAGTATCACAGAATACTAATGCAATGACCAATTTTAAATTGGACAAATAAAATCTAGTCAAACAGTATTGTACAGACTTCTGTTTTTTTAATGTCTAAAAACAAGCAAGAGAAATATTATATAAACCAGAAAAATGTTACATAAACTGCCATAACAGCAAAAGTTAAGTCTCTTTACGTTACCAGACAAAACATCGCTAGTGCATTATTTGTGTTATTCTTTTGCTTAAAACCAAGTGACTGACTCACACCACACCCCACAACTCAAATCCAGAACTTTGTGCTCTCAGCTAAGCGGCAAATGGCAAATTGCTTAACTACCCCCGTGTTCTCTTTTGCTATTCATGCGTTCCCCAGGATGGAAGGCCTTATGCAATTTGATAGTGTAACATCAGGAATGCCATAAAGGCACTTTTATTTTTATACTGGGGCAATTAAAAAAAAAAATTGGTCTACTCACAGCAAATTTGGAGCCAGATCATCTATGCCAAAAGCAGCAATAACTGCAGTGTATAAAGGAAGCTAGAATTGATTGTGTCTTCTCTGAAGCAGAGGACAGAAATTTGCTTGTTTGATTTAAAAATCTGGTTTGTAGCAAGATTGTAGATCTGCACATGAATTTTTATTGCTCATAAATAACTGACTAAAATCTAGAAAAGTCTTGACACTGATTAGTAAAAGATAAATGAATGTACAGTCCTTATGTATTCAATGCAGTAAAAGAAACCCTTGCTTGATATTCAAAATTACCTGTATTTAGAATTAACAAATCTGTTCTTTCTTTCTATCGTTTTAGAGTCTTGAAAGACATGAAAAAGTGTTTTATATTCTTCATTTAGATACACCTGAAAGAACGACACACCTTAAATTTTTGTCATGTTGAAAATATTGGTCCAAATTAATATACAATATTTTTAATAAAACAAAGCTGAATTGGGATACATATATTGTCTGAAGTTAAGCTTACATAAATTGAAATATTTTCAAAACTTTGGTTCAAGAGCTCCTTTAAGCTGATCTATATCTCTCTCATATCTTTCTCCCTTTACATGCACATCCTTAATGGGAGAGCTCTATCTCTATCTTGAGATCTATCTCAAGATCTCAAGATCTTGCAGATTCTTAGCAGCATGAATAGTTTTTGTTCTTGAAAATACCCATTCTGGAGTTTTGAAAGCTTTGTAGATGCACACTGTAAGCCAGTAGTGCATTTTGAACCTCCAGTAGGACAGGGGGCCATGGCACCAGGGATGGGGTCAGCTAATTACTGATGACAGCAGAAGCAACATCCCAGGAACCTGCTGGGTTCAGGCTGATTTCTTCACCATGACACTCATGATCAAGTCCCAGATACTCACCAAAAAAAATTCCATGCAGCATCCAAGATTCTGCTATTACATTTAGCTATATTTTAATTTCTCATTTCCTAATTTCCACCTGTTAGGCTTCATTTGTGTATCTTATCTTTTATCATCTATGAGGATGTTATGAGAGACAGGTGTAAAATAACAGTATAATCATCTGGGAAATAGATCTGCAATCTGAAGCAAAATTTCATGTACGTTTCCCTACACTGGAATGACAGGAACGTTCGGGGTATACTAATACTGATAAATATGGAGCACTTTGTTTCTTCAACCATGTTGTAAAGGTCATGTTTATCACCATTTTATCATTTTTACTTTTTTTTTATTTATTATTATTATTATTATATCTTCTGTTTGGACAGGATAATGAAAAGAGTAGCTTGTAGTCCATCATTTTTTGAAATTGTTTGTAGTTAGTTCCACTTCTTTCCAGGCCAGAAAAGAGTAACACTTGACACTTGAACAGTAATAACATTTTTGGGTTGAATTCTTTTATTCAAGTTGTGTTAAAAAAAGAAAAAAAAGATTAAAATCAGACTTAGCATGATTTTTAAAACATTTGAATAATTATCATAAACAATATCCCTGTAATGAGCTCCACTGACATTTTTTGTGTTCTTTTCATAGCAGATTACTGTATACTTGCCTCTAATTATAGCAAATCCTATTACATTAATTTTCATTGTACTGCTAATCTGATTAAAATAGTATAACGTTAACAGTCATACACATGGTAATGAGAACAGCTTTATACACTCTAAGCTTTATACACTCTAATGAGAACAACTTTCTTCTTGAAAGTGAAAAAGGGTTTTCATATTTGTGATAAGTGTGCAAATACACAGCAAGAGATATAAAAGAGTCTTCAACTCAGATTATAAACAATTTCAGTACATTCAGGAAACATCCAGCTAACCTTCAGACTTGTATCTCATGAATGTGGAAACATTCCTATCAGCATTTAATTAAAGATATTAAAGGTGCTAAATAGGGCTCCGAATGTATAAATCTCATATTTATAATATTGTAAATCAACTATAGACATTTTTATTTCTAATATAAAAATCACTTATAAAATTAGACACGTTTATAAATCTTGGCAAGAGAAACTCCTTAAAATTTAGTAATACTTTCTGTCACTTTGATCTACTTTTCTTGGTGTGTACAGGTACCATGCACAAAACTCACTATTGAACTGAAAACTGAACTGAAAAAAGAGGCAACGTAAGCAAGTAGTTTTTCCAAACAACTGAGTACAATCATATGAATTGGTGCTCGTTCCAGATTTTTCACAGTGGTTCTAGAACACAACTACGACAGCAGTTCAGGCAGCCATATTTCTTTCTCAGCCTGCAATATCCTCAATTTTTGTTCTTCAGAATCTTACACTCCTCCTCTGGGGAACAGTAATTATCCCCTGCTTTTCACAATGTTTTATTTCCTTTTAACTGTTGTGTGCTTGCAGGCTTGCCCATCAGGCACGGCATCTAAAAATGAAAGCTATTAACAACTCTACATCCCAAAATCATAGCAAGGGCTGATCACACCTCACCTCAGCAGTTACAGAGGCTCAAGGCTCTACCAGTACGCAGTGAGCGAGATTCACTAATCAGGTCTTTGTGCACTGTGATGTGTTGCAGATGGCAGTCTAGGCCTTGGAATCTTTTCTGGGAAGCGATGTTACTTACGCTTGTCCTTCTTTGCATCTCACTTTGAAATTGTATGCTTGGTGATTTCTTCCCTCCAGTAGTTTTCTACATGAATAAGCCGTATCAGAGAGCACTAATGGAATTCATGCATATGCTTATTTTTTCTACATTAAGCTTATTTTATCCTGTGAGAGGGTCACGCTTGTCAGGCATAATGTGATATTTGGATAATTTTGACTTAGGGTGGTTTTCTTCTTCTTTTTTTTTTTTTTTTTTTTTTTAAAGAGTAAAATCTCAGTATTACAAGCTCGTAAGGAATGGGTATATCTAAAATCACTGGACAGTGGATGTACAAGCCCACTTTGGTCTAGCCTGAATTCTTCACTATAATAATATTCTTATTTTTGCAGTAACTTAGAATTTCTTGTAATAGTATAAATAAATTCCATATCAAACTTGATAGAACAGCACTATTTCTATGGAAAACCACTTCTAAATGCCCTGACTGTAGTGAAACAAGGACACTTACTTGCAAGTTGCTTGTAAATATGTCAATTTCTTAATCTAGAAAATCCTTTCTTCTTTATAATCCACAGTAAAGTTATTTATTCTGTGAACAAATTATTTTAAAATAATCTCTTCTTCTGAGAAAACAAGGTGAACATTCTTTCCTTCCAAAGCAAAATTATTTACCTCTTTCTATTTTGGCAGCCCAAATAAATGATTAGGATGAAGCATTTCAGAAAATGCAAGCTAGTTTTACAGGACTGTGTCACTTCATTACTGTACCCACTTAGACTCACAGTTCTCTGCCACCAGTCAGGCCAACCTATCATCAAGGCACTTCAAAGAAATGTGAAAACTTCCCTTTGTATACATGGTCAATTACACAGTGAAGTGTCATAGGAAAATTCCTTCAAGTGTTTCTGTTTATTTTTTACTATGGTACTATATGTATCTCTCTATATATAATTTATATTTATATAATCTTCACTTAACATGCATTCTATGAAAAGAATGCAGTAAGAGACCAGAAAAAACCTTTTGCATTATATTCAATAAATACATTAATGTGAGTACAAAGAAGCCCTAGTAGATCAGAAAAATTAATAGAATTTTGTATCTTAAATGCAGTTAGGAAACATACAAACATACACCTTTTGCTTATTTTTGAGGAGGCAGAAAATAACCCCCAGATTCATTGCATCTGATAAACTTGTAGATTCTACGAAATTGTCCTGTCTTTGACAGATATGATTCCTCTCTTTTTCTTCCTGGAAAGAAAATGGAAGGTGTAACAAGTTTACAGATGACAGACTGAAATAACAAGGAACTCGTTACTGTAGCTTTAACAGAAATCTATATTAATGTTATTACTATAATAGACTACCTATACAAATTCACATTACTAACAACTCCTGCAAGAAAAAAACCTTCCTTAGTAGATAGGAGCATTTTGATTAAATTAGAGACGGAGATCAGTCAACTAATGTCATGTTTTAATGTCACTACTGTATTCTATCACTCTGGAACTCTGCCACTTTACCAACTGAACTGTGTAATAAAAAGTTCTCAAATCATTTTAAATACCACAGATGCATAGAACATGACATGTATCAAGATATTTTTATCAATTATTGGAGTAGAAGTCAGCAAGGGGAACAGGCTCATCCTAGAAGTAAACAAAATGCTAATTCTTCAGCATACACAGTAGCACAGTCTTGAGAACTATATGGAACAGATGATGCAATGTTGTGAAAAGTGTGTTTTATGCACAGTACAGATAAAAGTAAGACTATCCTAAGATTCAAATACAAGAAGTTATTTAATATTCCATGAAACCAGCAACAAGTTTATTTAATATTTGATTTTGTTCTAATAAATTTTGCAAACCTAAAAATCAATGCAATTGAATGTGTGAAATGTGCCATTAAGGTCTAAACTGCCCTCAGAAGTTGCTGATGCAATCATTACATTACTAATAAAGATGCCAGTTATTCTGGTAAGATTATTTTTTTAATTTTTGCCAAACAGTAGCTTATACAGGTTTGTTGAACAAAATAAGCTACATCAGCAAATAAAAAGTATTTTTGCTTATTCACCAGCACAGCTATGCCAGTTAGAAGTGCAGTTTGGTTTTCCTCACATTCTTGCAGAAAAACATTATCTGAAGTAATTTAAGCATAGCCAAGATTTTTAAGAATGCATTTCTATAGGGTCTCCAAAGAATCTTTTGAGTCAGATTTAATTTCTCCTTGTCCTGTGAGCACAGTCAAAACTGCCACAGGTGAGAGTTTGAAAAGGATGGCACCAAGTGACTTTGGGCACTACAGGTTTGTGTGATGGGCTGATTATAAAGGAAAGCAAGATAAGGTTCTGCAATCGCAGTGACAGGCTTACTGGAATCAAATCTCAAGTCTGCAGGGGTAGACAATGCTGCAAAACCTTGCTTTACACTCTCAGAATCTCACATTTATGAGATGTTGTGAGATCAATATTAAGATGGAAAAAATGAGAAGCACAACTTAGGATGAAAAGAGCTTTACACCACAATTCCACTTCCTCAGTCCTAGCAGCTGATGGGAGCTCCTGATGCACAACTGCCTCAGTGGCACGCTCTAAGTTGCAGCGGGGCAGTCTCCTGCTGCTGACAGCAGCCCCCATGGCACGGGCCAAGACTGTCACACACACTGGCATTAAACCCTCCCTTCCCGGGCTCCTTCCATTGTCTGGATACAGCACTGTCCTGTGGGAACACACAGCCATGAGCGGGGCTGTGCCCAGAGCACATACACTCACTGTAGTGGTCACACACAGCACTGCAACCTGGAACCGTGTGACACAGCAGTCTGCTCCTGGCAGCCCAGAGGAAGGTCATTCTGGAGACAGGCTCCAGAAGAGGCCAGGGCATCACAGACTGTAAGAAATAGATTACACAGCTGTTCTAAGGTCATGTCTACAGCTCAGTTACCTGAGAAAATTAAATTAAGAAATTAATATGGTTTGTACTGAAAAAAAACCCAACCCTATGAAACAACTATATTAACATAACAGGAATTAAATTGTTTTTAAAACACACACACGGTTCAAACAGTGTTTGAGCTTTCTGCAGAAGGAGAATGTATTCTGTTAGACAGAACAGGTTTGTGTGGAGAACAGCAAATAGCATCAGAGAGCCTCTCCTATACAGATCTCTGCCTTAGAAATTTTGGTCTTAGCTCAGCAAATGGGTCCGTGCAGGCCTCAGAGATAACAGTGGGATGTCTGGATGCTTCCCCCAAACTGGAAGTTGCTGAATGTTTCCTTTTAAAAATAGCCTGTTCATCTAAAAGGCAAGAAAGACAGGATTTTTTACTTTCAGCATATATGTAAAACGTTGGTGCTTAAAGCAAGATGTTCTGAAAGACACTATATGATGGAGCCACACTAAGAAAGAACAGGCACAAGAAAAACAGAAATAAAGCCAATTAAAACTAGAGGAAAAAATGTCTTCATTAATAAGTGGTTTTTATCTCCATAATGCACATCAAGAAGTACAGATGATGATGCACAAAATGGACATAAGTTAATTTGTTTATACCAGATGGATAGAATATAATAGTTGAAAAGTACAGAGCTAAATTTGGAGTAACTGTCATTATTCAGCAAATTTAAATAGATTTAGGAATCCCTATTGAATTAGGAATAGGAATCACATCAGAGACTTTTAAAGTTTGGATATACACCCATGCTCCACTGTAAGTCTTTATGAAAGGTACTGTTGTCACATTTCTTAACTCTTTTGTATATAAATACTTAAAACAAATTTATGTCCCAAACCTGCAAATGTAAAAGTGAAAAACAATATTTTGAGCTTCTCTAATACACAGTCCTTTTACAAAGTAAAAACCTCTGACAGCTTACCTGCTTCTTCCAGGTGTATCAGCTTTCAAAATAACTTCACTTCCCATATCCTTAGATTGTCTGATCTACAAAATTTCCACCACTACAACCAGATTAAGACTAGATTTTTTGAGGAAGAATTTTTATATGAGACGTATTTTTCTAACTAACAGACGTAACATTCAAATATTTAATAATAACAAATAACACTCAGTTCAGTCTCATCATTCTTTCAGTCAGCACTCCTTACCGTTTTGAAGGTGTCTATTATTTTAATAATAATGCACAAATGTAAATGACTACTTCAATTACAATGTCACTGGCATTCTGTTAATGTTGTTGAAATCAAAATCCAGCCCACACTCACTCTTATGTGTGGGCAACAAGAGTTTTTTCAGGCAGCTAATAACTAGATACACAGAAAGAGAAAACAACGTGTTCGTCTTATGGTTCTTAGTTTAAAGGCAAAGTAAGATCTCTACAGGTTTTCAAACTAATTTGATATACTGTGTATATAAGATATATACCTCCAAGTTAGTATACTAAGAGCACTGTTTAAGTACAACAATTAATGCCACCTCCTTAATCTTCCTAATCATTTCAAGTTAGCTATCCCTCATTGTTTGTAATGCCTGAGCTCTTCAAAGTCAAAGAACCCATTAACAGCATCTTGAGAGCTGAAGATGTACATGTTCACACTGGACATCAAGCTGCCATTTGAATTTTTTAAACCATTTGTGATAGAGAATTTCAGGACATTTGTGCACATCAGATATCTTGGCAGAAATGCAAGGCCGTTGAACTCATTAACTATGGTAATGCAACTATTGTGTTTCTAATTAAAATCTGTTGTGCCTGTTAAGTATTGCATTTATCTTCTCTGCTGCCTGTGTAGTGAACAGGCCTAGGCAGAATGCAGCCTACTGCAGTCTTGAGTGAATATTATACATTCACACACAAAAAATCACTGAAATGCTCGTCTGTGAGCCATAAAGTGACAATATTATTCACATTATTTCTTCCTAGCTGACAGTACCTCTTTAAGACCTCAACTCTGGGTAAGGATTACAACTCATACTATTCACGTTATAGCAACTTAATGACAGCTTGTCACTTGAGCATGGATTTGTTCTTATCTGCACTCTGCAGAATATCTTCCCAATGGTTAAACAGGGTATCCCAAAGTATTTCCCACCACCATGGACCAATGTGTCCAGCTAGGTGCCACCCCACTTCAGGGCTGTTTGCACTGAGGGTCTCTGATCGTACTGGGCCAGGTGTTAGAACTTATTCCAAATGCACCTCTCAGACACCAGTGTCTTCTGCTGCTGTCGGTGCTGAGCTTGAGGAGGAAGGCACAGGACAGATTAAAGCCATGACAACTGTGTCACACACACCTGAGGCCATGACACAGTTACGTGCTCAGCGCTTTGTGCCTAAGCACCCAGAAGGCAGGCACCCCTCTAAAATAATTTAATACTTTTCGTTTGGCTTTATCACCACGTGATTCTCAAACACACTTCGGTTGTTTTCCTCACATGGAAACAAACAAAAAAAAAAAAAAAAAAAAAAAAAAAAAAAAAAAAAAAGGGGGTGCCTTCCTGTTCCCTGTGGCCTCAGCAGGGGCTTTAGGTGCGACTGCCCGTGCAGGTGCTCGGGGTGGCTCCTGCGGTCCCGCGGCGGGATCTGCCTTCCAGCCGCCCTTCCTGAAGGAGACGTGGGGGATGCGCTGTGCCCCTTCGCCTCAGCACTGCTGTCGCCCTCATCCTCAGCTCACCCGTACCTCTCCTCTCCTCGCCTCACCCCACCCTCCCGCTGACCTTCCCCTCCCCGGGCCGCCCCGGCAGAGGCGTTTGCCCCGCAGCCCGGTTACTGCCACCCCACAAGCCACACCGTTAGCGGGGAGGGCGATTAAAAGAACATGGGGCTCCTCTAGGCGCTAATGGGATTAGAGGCGAGGCGGGCGAGGCGCGGGCAGCGCTGCGGCCATGGCGCGCCTCTGATGGCGGGAGGGCAGCGCGGCGGCTGCGCCTCATGGGCGGGGGCGGGATACCCCAGGTAACCGGGGAGGGCAGCGGGCCGGGAGCGCCCCGGCGGCCCGCAGGGATGGTGGGGAAGGCCTGCTGCCCCCGGGGGCCAGGGGAGGCGGCGGCCGCCCGGAGATAGCCCAGGTGAGGGGAGGGCGAAGCGGGGGGCCTGGTCGGGGGCGGGCAGCGCGGCGCCGCGGGAGCGCGGAGGGGGAGAGGGAGCGCGGCGGAGGGGTCGGCCGAGAAAGCGCGGGGGGCTGCGAGGAAAGGGAGTGCGACAGCGGGAGGAGGAGAGCAGCGCGGGCCCGGGGGAGGGCAGAGCGCCGCGGGAGGCGGAGGAGAGCGTCAGCTGGAGCGGGGATAGCGGGAGCGCGGCGGGAGGCGGAGGAGGAGAGCGTCAGCTGGGGGCAGAGATAGAGGGAGTGCGGCAGGAGGAGGAGGAGGAGGAGAGCGTGAGCCGGGGGGGCAGAGAGAGAGGGAGCGCGGCAGGAGGAGGAGGAGGAGGGGAAGAAGCGCGACGCAGGGACGGCAGATGCCTGGAAATAAAAATTTGATGATTGCATGCAGCGGCTGGAGAGACTCTGTCGGTGGCGGCGGCGGGGACGAGGCAGGGACAGGGGGGGCGACGGCAAAATGAAGTATCAGAAATACCTGACTGTCTTGCAGATGGCCATAGGGGTGACCGCCTCCAACAGGGGCAGTCTGATGCCCTTAAAGAGGAAGCTGTGGTGAGTAGGCACAAACGGGGCCGCGGGCACTGCGGGCCGGGCCGGGCGCGGGCCGCGGCGGGACGGGGGGCGCGGCGGCGGGGGCTCCCCGCGGACACGAGGGGCGCCGTGCCCAGCCCCGGCCTGCGGCTCCCGGCGGGCATCGCCGGGGCACCGAGCTCCCGGCGGATCCGCCGCCGGCCGAGCGGAAACGCCGGGAGGCGTTGGCCGTGCCGGCGGAGCTGTCCGCGCCCGGGCCGGCGGAGGACGCGGCCGGAGCGGGCTCCGCTCCCGCGGGCACGGCGCTGCCGGACCCGGCGCAGCGGCAATGGCAGCGCGGGCTGAGGGCGCGGGAGCGGCTCCGGCGGGGACACCGCTTGCGTGACAGCCCGAGCGCTGCTCGGTGCAGCGCAGTGTGCTCCCGCCCCGGGCTGTGCCGAGCCCGGTCCCCGCTCCTGCCCCCGCCGCTGCTCACAGGTGTACCGAGAGAATGCGAACGGGGGACGCAGGTCTCACACATCAGTGAGCGCCAGAGGTAGTGCTGCTCAAATAGGGTCATTTTTCCTTAAATCCTGCGTTTCCCCTCGCTGATTCCCGCTCCTTTTGTGCTTGCTGATTGTGTGCTGAACTGATTTTTCTGGATGAATCAACAACATGTTATGAAAAATGTATTAAAGTATAGTGGTGTAATGTGGGTGAGTAGGGCACCGACAGGCGTGTGGCACTGCAATACCCAGTCACTCGTGGGCGGGCAGGAGCCCACTGTTCGCTCCGTGGGAGCGCTGGGACGTGTCATCGTCGGGACAAATCATAAGGAGGAAATATGTGAACTTGTCAGGTCTTCTGAGAGGAAGATATCAAACACAGATCTGTACACTGACAATTTCTTACCTGTAAAAAAAACAGTAGTGATATTTAGGTGGCAGTGGTCATGGAGTTTTCTTTCACTGTGCTTACCTAGTCCTGGTGAAGGAAAGTAAAGTGTCACAGAAGGCATGATAAGACATTTTATTTAAACAGAGATAGTTTGCAAATAAAAATATTTTCATGCCAGCAGCTGTGACAAAAACGGGCCTTACATGAATTGTAGAATGTGGGGGTTTTGTATACTTTGCTTTTCCCCACAGTTTCAGCTACTATAGACAGTGTCAAGAAAATGTATCAACTGAAGAAACATAATGTGGAAATAGTAAGCATTCTGTCATTAACCAGATCAGACAGAACACAGTTTGATGTATCCGTTCATTCTGATTGAAATGAAAAAAAAATCAAATGAAGTTTTAGACAAAAATATGTTGTCATGCAGATAAGTTTTATTACATTTAATCAGAGGTTTTTACAATGTATTCAGAGGTTTGATTCTGATTATGTAAGTTACATAAAGTGTACAATACCTATTTTATTCTCCCCAAATGCCACTCCTGTCTGTGTGCAGCAGTGGATGCAGTTGTGTGTTACATCTTTTGAGAAGTTTAATTGTGGGCAATTGTCATATGTAATGATGACAGTCGTTCTATTTAATATTTTGTATGCTTTCTTGGAAGTGTTTTGTTTGCTGGCATGTTAAGGGAAAGCTATATATATATTTGTGTGCTTTAAAAGTACATTTGAAAGAACCCAATTCAACTCCTTCTTTGTCTTCAGCTGGAGTGAGATCAGCTCTATATTGTCGTTTCATGGTGTGATTCTGTGCCTTTTGAGGTGCAGCAAAATATCATAGTGGCTCCACACTAATATGTACCACAAGCATTGCATTTTATAACATTTCTAACTTGGCATCATGTTGCTGCAATGCAATGCTGTGTGAAGATTTAATTGACTAAAAGTGTTTAAGAAAAATAAGGCAATTTTTTTTTTTTAATTTTAGGGAGATGTGTGAATTACTTGAGCATTTGAAAGTCTACCTCTGGGTTATTCTTATTAATAGGTGACATGATCTGTAGTCTCATTTTCTTTAAGACCTTTAATAGCATTAGGCATCATCTGTATGGATAGATTTTATACTTATGGATGAAATACTATTTTCTGATACACTTAGAGAAGTGCCTAAAGATACTTTGTTATGTTAATTTTTTTCTTATTTGGGCACAATCTATCAAATAATGCATTAAGAAAATCTGAACATGAGAGAGAAAGTATGTTGCTGTTACTCAAATAATTGCAATATTTTGTATATTTACAGTACATAAACCAAAAGTATAATCCAATACTGTATCACTGGAAATCTCAAAAATGCCTGAAGAAGACATATAAATCAAGTCCGTCTGCAGTCAGAGGATGTTTTTAATCTATTTTTATTTGCTTATTTTTAAAAACTTAAATTCTGTTTAACCCATGAGATTCATAAGCTCTTTGATGTGTGAATCTTTATTCCAAGTGGAAGCAAAGACATAATTTAATAAAAAAGGGTTAAAATACTCATCCTTTTGTTGGTGGAGATAATCCACCTGAATCCTTCTGAAAGAAAATGAAAAAGGTAACAGCAATGTTTTATTTCTTTAGAGGGCATCTGTCACTCCAATTTTCTCCTGCTTTCCTCCCCCCACCACCAATATGTAACTCCTATTCTGTGATGCATGGAAGCAGAGCTACAAATGAAAATACTTATGTCTCATGATGGGTTAAGAATAAATAGTAATTAGGTGGCTAAGAGTAAACCAGGAGTTAAACAGAGACAAGGAAGCTATGCCACAGGCTTGTAGTGGGAGGTGGAGGAGACAGAAACCTGCTTTGTGTGGAGTTTATCATTTTATGATGAGGTTTACTTGGGGCAGTAGTTTTGGGCTCAGTGCTGGAGGAAGCTGCTGGAGTCCTGAAGTGCTGATTCAGACCCTTTCCTGTGTGTGCAGTGTTGTAATCTAATATGTAGGAGACTAAACAAGATGAGTAGGATGTTTTTAATCCTCTTGCTGGAGGGACAGTATTTGGATACAAACCCCACCATCATAACTCTGCTAGTACAGGTAGAGTGCAGCAGGGACTAACATCTGCAAAGGTGGTCAAGAAAAAAACTGACAGCTCAACTGGGAGTAGTTTAAAAATAGTAAATTTTTATGAATAATTACTGAAATCCCAACATGTGCAACCTGGAGTCCTTTTACAATAGGAAAATGCTAAATCACATTATTAAGGGGAGCTACACAGGTAGACCATAATTTCTTGTCAAACTTATTCTTATGTTTCTCTGCTGCAAGGAGAAGATAGTGGGTAAATAAATAAACAATTGAAGAATAAAAAACAGCAACTAAGCCCCCAACAGGATATCCTACCCATTCTAATAACTCTTCTCACTGATATTTCCTTCTGTTTCTTACAGCATTTGCCTTTGCTCTGAAAGAGTTCCTGTGCTTTGGCGAACACCCCTGCTGCTCCTCTTGGTGCAGGGGAGTGCAGCAGCATGAAAAACGGCAAAAAAAGCTCAGTTAGTGATAAATTTTCATTGGGGAGATTATGGAAATGGCCGAGGCTATTCCATATTTACGTCCTTTTAAGAATGATTGGTAGTTGTCTGAGGCAATCTAGGTTACAGAAAAGAATGCAGATGCAGTGCAGAATTTGAATTTTGACAGAATCCAGTTCCCTTGTTTGGTGCTGTTGTTAAAAGAATGTGTGATACAGAAGCCTGGATGTTAAATGATAACTGCTTCTTGTGAGATACTGCACAGGCATATTTATTTTCAAGTGTAGGAGTAAACTTATTTGAAATCAGTGAGGAGTAAGCAGCATGTCTGGAATTAAGCGCTGATCTGAATACTTTGGTGTCTCAGAGTCCTTATATTTAAGCTGGGTCTTGGCTGTGGAAGCCCAGGCTTGTAATGAGGAATGTCTGTTTTATCATTAGGACCATCCCTAGGGAGAAAAGTGCCATTGTTTGTTTATGTTCCAAGTAGTATCATATTTAGTATAATTAAATAATGGAAAATGTCACCTTAATGTAGGAGAAAGAAAACATCAAAGATTGATCTTCTTGGTGCTTCTACAGACCTCTGTGGAAAAGTACAGATCCTCAGAATGGATAGTCTCCATTTTTGATGACTGGTTCCAGTTAATATTGTTTGAAATTGGGATAAAAATTTCACTTTAGCCTATTATTTATGTTGCAAATGAATTAAACCATTTTATTTTTCCTGAGAGAGGCAGGATACCATCTTTAGAATCAACATACTTGCAGAGGTGCGCAAGAATTCAGCCTAGCAGCAGCATAGCGGTGCTTCAAACTTGCCTTTTATTTTCTCAAACACTAATATTGAGTAACTACAATTGTTAGGATTACCAGTCTGATCAGCAGGAGAAAATTTCATCTTTTCCAGCCTTGTGTTTGAGTCAGCAGCCAGAGATCACACTGGGCTGAGCCCAGCCTGTGTCCTCACTTTTGGTGGTGCTGAGGAAGCCTGGCTTCTAATGGGAGGTATAATAATGATGGGAATTTTTATACATCTCTCAGCTGAGATCTGTGTGGCTGCCAGGGGCAGAAGTTTCTGAGAAGTTTGCCTTCTGTGCTGCTACAAGAACTTAAGTGTTTTCTTTCTAGTATAGGCAGGCAACTTGCAGTATGTGAGAAGTGTAATATTTATGTCACCATTAGAAGTCTTGTTGAGGCTGCCTAGTTGTCAAAACCTAGTCCACTCTGCGTTAACTCTAGCACTAATACTGCACTTGGAAAATAAATACAGAAAATGTGTCATTTCAAGACATGTTTTTAAACATCCTGATGCTGACTTCTGTAAAATTGTTCAGAACTCTATAATCACTGAACAAGAAGAGTATGAAGTATTTTCAATGTAACTGGTCTGTCTAGAAATTAAGATGACATTAGTAATTCCAGACATAATTTAACTACAAAAAAAAGATAATATTGAAATTTGATATAAATAGTAATTATGTGAGTGGAATGTAAATACAGCTTTATTCATAAACTCATATTAGACTCATACCATTATAATGTTTATTAACTCATTAACCCTTGATATGATACTTCACCTTGAAGCCACTGATGCACGTTGTTCTGTTAGACTACTGTTCTTGTCAGTGGAATGCAGATAGTGAAAGTTTAGGGTTCTTGCTTATTTGACAAACTAGAGAAATAATTTAGAGTCATGGTTATGTAATGTGATATATGATCAGGAAGCAGTCAAGGTCAATGAAACCATTGTAAGAATTGTGGATAATAAATAAGGGCCTCAGACTCCAGGTGGGATATACAAAATGGTTCAATTTTACTTGACTAAAATTTTCAAAAGGTAATGAATTGAGTGCCTTAATTTAGGATTGCTGTGATGAGCTCTATTAAAAAGGTGTTATGTTTCCAGAATATTAAACACATTATTTGAACAGAAACAGCAAATTTGAAGCGAGGCATTAGGAATTGTACACTACCTTCAAAGATCTTTATTCTGTATTCTACTTTTTGAAGCCCTTGACTTCCCTGACTATATCATTCCTAGGCTTTTGTTCAAGAGTACTTGCTTTAAAGTAGTTGATGACCTGCAGATATTTTAAAAGAGCTCCTAAATATTTTTCTCCTTTAGCCTGTGATAATTTCTCTTTACTCTTGATGCAGGTACTACAGTGACTTAGCAATTCAATTATTAATTTGCTATTAATACTGTACTAATACGTATTCATAAATTCAAATAAAAGTTGAAAGGAGGTAATCAGATGCAGCAAATTTTGTTAATAAGTATTTTTTTAAACTTAAGGTTCAGATGCCAGAACCATGGAGCACTGCATTATAGTTTCACTTAAAAAGAATAAAGTTTGTTTCTCTGATTACAGTGAACACTTCAGAAACACAAAACATGATTCAAAAGAGAGAAGGATTTTCAAAATATGGTTTTCAGGTTTTTTAATAATTTAGTTTCGAGTCAATCTCAAAACACTTTGGACCTTTTCTCATGAGTTTGCACTCACATGGGTTTAATTTGCAACTTCACAGTCTGAACTTTTGAGGTGTATTCACTGTGGAAATATTTAGTATTTGAAGGAGTTCCTGTTGCAGTGCTACACGAGCGCTGCTGGAAATGGATTCTGAGAGTCTCATTGCTGAATCCGACTTTCCGCAAAGCCTGGGTAAAATTGATCCAAGTCTGCCTCAGGTCTGTTACTGCTTCCCTTTGCTAAAACTGTGGGAGGAGTGGAGCCAGGAGAGAAGCTGATGGTTGGTTTGCACTTGTCCCCAAGTTTCCTCACCAGCCACAGAGTGAAAAACCTCTGTGATGCTGTCAGTGTGGATATCTCTCCTCAGATCCTTCCTCTGGTGTACATACCAAAGCTTCCCAATTCCCAATGCCAATGGTATTGACTGGATTTTCCTTTGGTTGGTTAGATAATACTTTATTTGCTTGTAAGGAGATCTAGAAATAAATGATTTTATCGAGGATTGGAGGGAATAGATAAATTGTGATATTCCTTCTCATATATTTTGAAAGATAAATGTAACTTTAAAAAGACTTTTCTGTATCTTAAAAGCTAACAAGTAACCCCCATAATTTATTCTCTAGCAGAATGAAATGATAGCTGGATTCTAGTGGCAGCAATTTAGTTTTTTCAAGTGGCTGTAGAGAGTGAAACTCCTGAACAGAAGGGCCTTTAAAACATACCAGTAGTGTAGTTCTTTGTTAAAACTGTGTAACTTTGATTAGCCTGGTATTTGTGTTTGTTTGGGCTTTTTCCATGGATAAGGCCCTAAAATAAATGGCTTGAAGTGAAATTCAAAATAAGGAAAAGCCCAGTGTAGCTTACAGCTGTTAAACTTTGCTATTAACTGTAAGGAGGAAGTCTGACGTGCCAAGCATTTAATTCATCAGAAGTGCATTTGAAGATTAATTAAGCCAAATTATAAGTAATGGAGCAGGCAGCCCTCAAAGATTCCCTGTAGAGAGAATAAACAGAGACTCTGGCAGCTGGGGAACAATGGATCTCTCTGAGGGCTCCAGCATCTGCATTTGCCATGGACACAGAGCGTGTTCATTTTGGTACTTGAGCAGAGATGTTTGGAGTGCTCAGAAGACACACACACACAATAGCAACGTGCTGTCATTGTAAATGCCACTGTCTGTGCAGCAAGATACAGTCTGAGCAGTTGTCTTTCTCTGGAAGTCTGTCCTGGTAATTCCTGAAGACATTTTAGCAGGGAATCCGTGGCGTACTTGAGGTTTCTGTTGTGTGAGCAAATATGTTACTGTAGTAGGCAGGCATGGTTCTCAGGATTCAATCCACATATGATTAGACAAAAAAATCCAGTGCAGTCTCAGCAGGAGGTTTTATATTGTAATTAAGATGTGTGGATATTATAGTTATGTTTTCAGATAGAAATTTGCAGTTTAAAGTTGGCAATAAAATAACCCAAGGGGGAAACCATCTAAACCAAATTACTATGTTATTAAGAGAACTTAGAGCAAGCTGTTTGTATGTGTGCCATTGTGTGTGTGTAAAAAAAAACCCCAAAAATCAGGTGTTTGAAAACAAAATAACGCTTTGGTAGTTGCAGTAATCCACCAAAAATTGAAGGGCTTTACCTTTATAAATTGACTAAAAAATTTGAAAGAATTTGCTTTAATGTTCAAGTTTGGATATTGTAAATTTTCCCTAGCTCTCCCATGGGCATGTTGTCCTGACCATGATGTTGTGTAGACCTGGAAGTCTCACTAATCAAAAAATTGTATTCAGCATGTGGTTATTGCATTTTGTATTTGGAATTGTGTATTTCAGGAGTTGATGTGGCCCACTATGCAATGTCCTGTTTTGGTGACACATATGTTTAAGACATCTCCACCTTTCTTTCTTTTTTCCACAAACATTTGTGTGCATACTAAAGCTGTCAATTCTAAGAACGTAAAAAACATCCTAATGTATTTTTTGTGAGAGGAATCATAATGGTTTTTGAGAGAAATACTAAACTGCTGTCCAAAGACTAAGGTGATACAAAAAATACATATTATTTATTGTTTAAGCTGATTTTTGAAATATTCCGTGGCTGCAGTTGAGAAATAATATGAAATAAATGTAAATCTGGACATGAAGACCTCAGGTTTTTAGGTAATTCTTGCTGAGTGCTGGAATACAGTTTTCCTTTTCCTAAAGAGCCAGTCTGACTGGGGACTGTTTTGTATTTAAAATACTCACCTCACAAATCCTAATGCACTTAGTTAATTGTTAACCCCACTTAGTTCTGCTCATTAACGATTTGCAACAAGCTCATTGAAATATGGATTGCTTCCTCCAAATATTTTAGTTATGGACTCCCCCTAGGACTGTGTGTAGATTATAATATGATGAAATGCCTTAATATATTGCCCCAATAACTTTAACAGATGCTATTAATGTCATTATTGTTGGTTGTTACTCATTGCTAGAATAGCTGAGGCACCATCACACTCAAACTGGAAAAGGTCAAAAGCCAAATGCTGCCAGGCCTCCTGGTGATTTAGCTGACAGCCATCCATGTGTATCACAGGACTTGCGTTTCCACTGAAGAAATAAAGAAAAATAGTCCTTTTAAATTTTCAGAAGTTAAATATATTTTTCTATAATGTATCTTTTTTTATGATTTTACTCACTTTTGTACAAAAAAGTTGACTTCAGAATGTGTCTGACAAAACTGCCGTGTTGTCTTGATGGGAGCTAGACTTGTACATACTTATGGTCTTATTTTGGCACTTAGTGATTGAAAACTGTCACTTGGAATGACATTTCTTCTGTATGTAGTATTCTATATATGTATTTTCCTTTGTAAATTTTTTATTTTAAGCAAATAAAAGAATGTATTCTCTGTCTGATATGTGTCTCTTTTTGCTTGGCAGGGTAACTCCATCTTCCGAAAATCCCAATGGTGCTACCTGTAGTGTAAGTCAGGGAAAGCCCTCTTTAAGAAGAATAAAAGGGAGAATACACAGAAGCAAAAGTCTTGATAGCATTGATTTCTGTGAATTCACTGTAAGTACGATATTTTTTACATTTATTCTATATGCAGTTAAGAAAATCTTATTAATAAAGCAGTTTGCTTTACCTGTTTATCTGATTAGCAAAGGGATTGTACTTAATGTTTTAATTGCCTTGCTTTGCTGCCAAATATTATGGGCAGTGTTGTCGCTTATATAGTTAGTGATGTACAGCTACATTCTTGTTCTTCAGCAACCATGAGATAGAAATTTCTATGTCAAATTTTAACATTGTTGCCTGCATAAGATTAAGAAATTGACTGGAAATGGAGTAAATATGAAAACAAAGTACGATTTCAAATTTTATTTTTATATTGAGATTTTGGAAATTACATTTAAAGTCAAACATTGTGTTTTATAAAATGCAAAAAACTATTTGAAGTTGCATGTGGCTATAATAAAGTGCTAAAAAAGGAAATACATTTTCCTTAAAGATGTGTATGCTTACAGCACTTGAAAGCTGGTATCACAGGTGATAGGTTGCTACAATTAGCCAGTACTGGTATATTCCTTTTCTCTTTGGTTAGGGAGTAGATGTGTTTGTGTTACAGTTTTGGAGACTTCAATGTGGTCATGGTAAAGAATCATGACAACCTCCCAACTAACTGGGGGAAATTTGATCAAAACAAATTATATTCTGATAAACTAAAATAATGTACTCTTTATATACTTCAACAATGTCAAAGGGTATGTTAAATTATAAATTGGTTATGAAATATGAGGATGAAAGAGATGAAAAATATGTGCTGTCTTTAAAATGTAGAAATCAATAGTGATGTGAAGATTTGTCTGGCATTGCATGGTGCTAGAAACAATATCACTGAAATGTTCGGATGGGGTTTGGGGAAACGTCTTCAAGGCATGACAGTGGTTTGAGTGTGTTGTCTTTCAGTGGGATGTTTTCACAGATGATGCCAATAGCATAATTGGTGTTTTTTTCCTCAGGACAGCTTTGTTTCTAATTGCGAGGCCTTACAGCCCTGTCTTTGGGACAAAGAGCTTGTTGTTTGCTGTTCAAGGAAGGAATGAAGTTACTGGGAAGGATTTGGGGTGCAGGGTGTTGTTTGGTGCCCAGATACTTTTGGACAGGGCCAGCCCTGCCCCGCTGTGTGCCCTGGCTGAGGGAGCTGTGCTCGGGCTGTGCTGCCTCATCTCCAGCTGCCTTTGCTGTGTCTGTGCTCACTGGTGTCACAGCACTGATCCTGCTCTAATCACTGCTCTGCTGAAGGTTACAAATTCCCCTAGGGAGAAAAATTTCCTTCTGCTGTATGGGTCTTCATCTGTGTGGTCCTATTAAGGAGTTTTATCTAAATCTATCTTTACTCTTGGGGCCTTCAAAGAAAAAGAGATTATAGCCAAAGGTAAAAAGAATTTCTTGCATGCCATAGAACCTTTGCAAAGAGATTTGAGACAATAATAATGGGCAAGTTTGTGTCTGTAGCATACAAATGTGTGGAGTATGTACATGTATAAATTCATACATTAATAGCTAAGTATTGATAATTGGGATCAGGAAAGGAAGTTCACTTTTTCTGAGGTCTCATGTTAAAGGATGATACAGATTTATCAGAACTAAGCACACAAATCAGAGTTAAAATGTGGATTTTCTTGCTGCTACATAATTTAGAATCATACTGAAATATTTCTTGATATTGTATAATTGCAGTTTTATTGTTCTCAAATTGTGATTAAAAATAGATCTAAAGAAGTAATTGAGTAAATTAGTATGCCCAAGTCTTTCAAGAGTGCTCTCAGAACTAAACATTTTTCATCTTAAGAGTCTTCATCTAGTAAAAACACTCAGGCACTGGCATACAGTGCACAATTAAAAATAAAAATTAAAACATGAGCTTTTTCAAATGTTCTCTTTACAGCTACTTTATGCTGTAGGATATTCATTTTATGCATGGCAAAGTTGAAAAGTTTCATATTTAAATATGTGGATAACTTATATACTGACAGCATCCAGTGAACTGTTGGTTGCATTCATCATGTAATGAGAATGAGATCCATTAATAATTCTGAATGTTTTCAGATTTCACTTTCAAGTAAGTAGTGTCTAGGTACATCATAAACTAATCTTTTTTGGAACCTTTTGTTTAAAGGTTTCACTCAGCTGATTCTTACTGAGGACAAATCCTAACAGCAGAAAGACGTAAAAAATAACTTATGCTTTCTTTTGTCCCGGTGAATAAATGTGTCCCCAGTGGGGAGGTTCTGCACTTCAATGCAGTATGCCCATACAGATATTCAATACATGAAAATGCTCAATTTACTACTTTACTATGACTTCACCTTAAGCTGGGGACAAGTTGTGGGAGCTGCTGTTAAACTGGGAGGCTCATTAAAAGATAGGTTTAATCTTTGCAAGGGAGGGAATAAGCAGTGAAGAGCCTTTTGCATGTTTAAAATTTCAGGAGAGGACTACCATGGGTCCTTCAGAGGGTTGTCTGGGCAAGGTGATGCTGCCCGGTGTGTTGCTTACTGCAGTTAGTAAAATATGAAGTTTGTGATATTAATGGCTTTTGGTTATACCTGTGGCTCTTGATATGGGTGATCTAGCCAAGTGCAAGAGAGGTCCTTGCCTGTGGAACCTCAGCATCCGATGGTCTGCTGCTGCAGTGACCCACTGTAAGCCTCAGGTGTTTGGTTGTCCCTGCTCTGGGAGTGGCCAGGGCAGATGGGGTCATGGGCAACCTGATCTGGTGGATGGCATTCCTGCCCGTTGTGAGGGGTGGGAATGAGGTGACCTTAAAGCCATTCTGTGATTTCTGTGAGGCTGTCAAAGCACACAATTCCCAGCTGGTGCATTGCATACCTATATTAATATCCCATACCTGGCTCACCTGTATTAAGCTCACAGCACCCTTTCAGAAGGTTTAACTTCTTCCTGATAACACGTGGTGAGTCTGCAGGACTGCTGACAAAATGTCAGTTTTATTTCTTAGTGATACCTCTGCTGTCTTAAGTGGATGATACTGGGGTTTGTAAGTGATGCCTCTTTTTACCATTTTGCTAAGGCAGCAAGTGAGAAGATAAAGTGATGAAATTATGTTAAGCCCCAGAGTGATAGCACAGCAACTCCCTTAGAATGTGTATCAGTTTTCAACTTCTTGCACCCTTTTTCTTTTCTTTATCCTCTCCATGTATTAGCAGTACCACTTAGTCAGATTAGCACCTGTTCACCCAAACTAAGGCAAATCTGTTTTATTGCCCTTCAGTTCTTCTTTAAAGGAGTATCATCATTCTTTGCTGTGCCAGATATTAACCCCTGAAAAGTCAGCTTTAGCGGTGTGTATAAAAAAATGCATGTATTTTATGTTGAATATTGGCAAATGGTTATTTTCAACCCAGAGACGTTGCAGAACTCCTAGTCTACATTGCAGAAAAAGGGAGAAAAGAAAAAGAATAGCATTATCAGCTCTTGGAGGCACATGGGCAATACCTAGTACCTTGTAGATTGAGCTTGTTGTACTAATGTTCCGCTACATCCCTATTTTTAATCTTTATTACTCTGAAACAAACCCTGGCTTTGTACAAGCTACCCCAGATAGCAGGAGCACTGATGAGCCCAAAGCGTCGACAGGGTTTTTGTTGTACTAACATTGTACATTGTGCAAACACTAAGTGTTTACTCTCAAGGACCTTACAATCTATTTCTAATAATAGGGAAGATGTGACTAACCTTTGATTCTTTAGCTGCATATGGCTCTCAAGCTGTTCAAGTGCTGCACTGATGCTAGGGCTTCTGAAGGTCACGTTGGGATGCAGGTGCATTTTGGGACTGCCCTGCTTGATAGAGCCCTGGGAGTCTCCTCCTCACTGGTGTGTGAGCTGCCTTAGGAGCTGTGTGACAGCTCCGAGGGGTTTGGATGCATCTTGTGGTTACTGCCTGTATGGCAGATGTTGTGCAGGTCTCACAGCACTACAAACACTGACCACCCCTACAGTGTGTAGATGCAGAGAAACCGTTCCCTTCTTTTCCTTCTAGTCAGTGCTGATGTTTTCTGGGAATGACCAAAAGGGAGACTTTGAAAGCTTTTATAAGGAGCTCATATAATGGATTTTATGTCTAAGATACCTTTTTTCATTTTTAATTTTTGTAACTCTTCGATTGGACTTGAGAAATTACTGAAATCAGCACCTCGACTAGTGTATTTTTAAAGGAATATGGATTTAAGCCTTTCCTGCTAAAATCAGCCCTTTGGACAAAGGAGCTCGTCTTGGAAATCAGAGCACTGCAGTTATTGCCAGTATGAACAAGTCCAGTGCTGGAGGCAGCTGGTGCCAGCCTCTCTCACTGAACATGCACACAGCCAGGTTCAGTTAACCTGCAGCTGGAGCAAAGCAGAAAAGCTCCAGTCTACTTCATTTGCATTGGAGTTAAAATCCAAGGAATGATTTTGCAAAATGTTATAGCAACACACCTTTCTTTTCCTCCCTTTTCCATTCCTTTCTAGTAATTCCCTTTTCAGGTGCATTGTTTTGTCTCTTCTTGCCATATGCTGCCAATGAAGTGACGTTGGCTGGATTGGCTGTGCATTAATGCTTTAGAGGCCCGTGATGCCAGAGTGCAAAACACAAAAGTAACGCAGTAGGGTAGGAGATAAGTGAAAAGAGGAGAAAAGAAAGACAGCTAAGTACAAAGGGCGGTCTGAATAAAGCACTGTGGAATGCATGACGAAATGGAAGAGGCAACAAAGGAAGAGATAATCAGAAAGTGAGAATTAGCTGATGTGCAGTTGCCTTCTTTAGATGGGGAACACACACGTTCACCTAGAGCAGTGATTTTTAGAGCCCTGTAGTAAGTGTTATGCCTTTGAACGGGGGGGTGATAGTTTGTATGATTTCTTGCAGAGGAGCTGCAGAATCTCGGTGTGTCTCAGTGTGCTTGCCCGCTGTCATTAGCAGGATGGAGTGGCTGACCTGGCGTGCTCCGTGCGGTGTGCCCCTGTTCTGTGTGCGGGGAGCTGCGGGTGTGCCCGGGGAGCAGAGCCTGCTGCTCTGGCCAGCACTTTCACCTGCTTTAGAATTTCTAATGAAGTTTCAAGACACTTTATAGAGGCTTTAGTGATTAACTTTAATGGGTGTTTGTGATGACATCCTCATTTCACTTCCCCAATCTCCTTGGTAGATTTTATGTAGCATACAGCAGGCTTAGAATCGGTGTGTTGTTGGAGATGTCCTTACCAGTGTGCTGGGTCACTGTTGCTGTGAGAAGCCCTATTCCCCCAGAGAAAAAATTGTCGTGATCAAAACATAATACTGGACTATACTGGTTAACTCGTCATGGAGCATATTGCTGAGCAAGGCAGTCTAGTCTGTCCTGAAGCATGGATTTATTGCAGTTTTTTATTCAATTTTATCTAGTCCAAAGTCATCTTCCCTCTGAATCATCTTACAAATGACTTCTGAGGTCGGAGATATTATTCGGTAATTTGATTTTTGTTTTCTTTTTTTTAATAAAATTCTTCAGGTTTCATACTTCCATTTATCTTGGCTTTCCTGCTGAGTATTTTAATTTGAGTATGTGTCTGTAAAACTAGTAAAATGAGAAATGAATAATACCACAAGTGGTATGTATCAGACTCAATTCCTTAGGATGGAGACATAAAAGCGCTCATGTTCTTTAAAAAGTCCTGCAGGTATTTTGATCATCTCTGTGGATGTGGAAGGAAGAATTCATTAGCACAGCTGGAGTCTTGTGGATGCCCTTAATTTGTTACTGTTCAGAGAAGTGTGGTTGTTATGCAGCTGTTTCCGAGATTTAAATCCTCTCTGGTAGCTTAGACTTGCTTCACAATATTGTTGTTGTACTGTAACCCATTTATTATAATAATTTAATCTACTGATGGCGTATGAACAGAGTACTGCCTTCATGCAGTTTTGGCCAGTTTTTTACCTAAAATACTTTGAATAATGAAAAAAAAAAAGGAAATATTTAAGTAGTTAACACATTTTACAATTAATGAAATGAAAATACGTCTTATATGCGTATTTTTATTGGTCAAGTATATAGAAAAAAACCAGGAAGATACATATTACTGGTTTTAATGGATGTAGGTAATAGTTTTAAATACAGAGGAAAGAGTTTAATTGGAACAAGTTTGGAAATATAATACTGATGGAAAGAGGAAAAAGAACTGGAGGATTTTGATCCAAGATTACAACTCTTCTGGGAAAGAGGAGTATATTTTCAGCATTGTTTATTCTGTCATCTTGCTTTTTATTTAAAAACAAATCCAAAGTTTTATGTAAGAGCTATTCTAAATGTCAAGGCAAATTATTAAGTCTCAAGCATAACACTAGGTGAAGCTTTATGCAGCCTTAAGATTAAGCTAAGGAAGTTAACCATAAATGAACAAGTAATTTAATTTGCTAAATTCTGAATTGAGATTGACCTTGATTTGTTTTTCTGAATTGATTCAGACGGATTGATTTACATTTCTCAACAAATTCAGTGCTCCAGTTTAAGTCTACCGAGGATGTTAACTGATGACTGTTTACATTTCATTTTAATTAGAAATACATTTTTGAGTGCATGTTTTAGGTTATTTTTGTTTCTTCTCAGAATGGCACTGTGAATTCGGGCAGATGGAGCTGTGCTGAAATACTCTTTGGCATTTGTTAGAGTAATACCTGCTTGATTACTCCACCACCATTATACTTGGTGGATGATTGTAACTTGTCAGGTCCATCATCTCTTAAAATGTCAAAAGATATGTAGGCCATGGTGTAGTTTGTCTTTAGATTATATAATATCACTCCTCTTTGTGTGGTGGAGGATGCTATTGTCATGTATTTAGCCTAATGTTAGTGCCCACCTGCCAGTGAGCTGCAGCCCCAAGCAGAATGAGGGTGCAATTGTTTGTCCTTCAGCTCTCCCAGAGATGCAGGGGAGCAGAGAGGTGATTTGGAAGGACCACTGTCTCTGCTTTTCAGATACTTCTGAGCTCCCTTGAATGTCTCAATTTCTGAACTGAACTCTGTATGGAGCCACATGATGATCAGGGTTGTATTAAAGCAAATTGATGGGATGACTCAGGGAAAAAGAGTAATGCTCATAAATATAGGCTTCTCTAGGTCAATGCTAATGTAATTTTTTTTTCCTGAAAAAACAGGGTTTCTTATTGTAGATTAGATGCCTTAATGTTTTGTTAGGCATTAGATACTTGTGTAGTAAATAATTGTTTCTGTCCAAAAGAATTTTATGTGAGTGAATCTAAACTGGCGTTGAGTCTAAGTGCATTTATCTTTCATGCCAAAAATTCTTCCCAGATTTATTTCTAGACTAGAAGTTAAGATTATATTGCTCAATCTATTTTCCTGTTATTGATAGATTTTATTTGTTTGACCTTTCTCCACTGTCATGCTCAGAAAGAGGCAGACTTCTTATATATGAGAAAGCAAAGACTGCAACAATTTCTGTTGCAGGCTCTCAGCCTTGTGCTTAAAAATAGCAAATAACCAAAGTGTCAGTATGAGTGGCTTTTCAAATATATCACTAGAATGTATATGCTAGTAGCATGTCTGTTTTAATATTTTTATTAGGTTGCTGGAGGTTTTTTCAGCTTAGGTTTCTTGGATGTTTGGGGTTTTTTGGCTTTTGCAAATTTTTTTTGCCTCACCAGAACTATTTCCTCTTGGAAACTAGACTTCGGGAGATTAATTCTAATGGCTTTTAAATTTTGATTTTTATTATTAAGAAAGCAGGTTGGGTTTTTTTGCAAAAGCTGCTTGGAATTTTCTATCATTAAATACTTGTCTATGGGTGGGCACCACTGGCCTGTCTGCAAAGATACAATAATTTTATGGAAATAGTAATGATCCTATAATGCAGGTACAGTCAGTGTCAGCATGCAGTCTTTGGTGGGGACAGAAAATTTTCTTGCTGCTTTTTCTAGCAAAAGAAATTGAAATGTTTCCTTTGACCTTCAGACACTTAACTTTCTGTTACTGTCTCAGGAACAGGATTCCTTGATCCATGCCTGGCAATGCTACAGAAGGTTAAGAATAGGAGTATTAGTATTCCACATGCACTTAAAACTTGTTTGTGCACTGAAATGGACAGAAAACTATTTTCTTCCTGAAACAGGGGACTTGATCTACATGAGAAATCAGAGTATCTTCATAACTTATGCACAAAGACAATACCACAGTTATAATTAAGGCCTTTAGGGGTTTGAGAGATTTCAAGACTCGAGCCTTTCGTTCAGTGGGGTTCCCTCCAGGTGCCCATCCTTGGTCCTGTCACCAGACAGGACTGCAGTCACACAGGCCAGCTCGGTGTGGAGGCACCTCAGGAGCCTTCTAGAGGAACAGGTGCTGATCTATGTGGAAGTGATGCAGACAGAATGTCTGCAAGTGTTGCAGTAACACTCAGCTTTATTTCGATAAGCCCAAAGATGCACTTGGCCGAATACTAATGATGCTGAGGGCAGGCTGGGTAAGGTCTTGAAATACTTTTGGCCTCCTTAGAAGGTCTTTTGCGGTTTTTTATTAGTTTTTGTTTTAAGTTTTTCAAGGTACAATAGAAGAAATATTAATCAAAGTATTCCATAGCTGTTACTCAGATACTCCAGTAAGGATAGCCTCTGTAACAATTCAAAGTAAGATTTCACAGCACTGGGTTATATTTCTTTCCTTACACTGTGGAAGGAGGTTTTTTTAGTTACACAAAGGGATGAGAAGATAGTGTGAGTGCCTAAGCAGCTGCAGGATTCCTCTTTTTAAAGTCAGCCATTGTCAAGTTTATCTGTCACTATCCAGACGCTGATGTGCATTTCTGTCTATATAAATTATATAAACACATAAATATACATGTGTCATACGTACACACATGCATGCACTTTGCATTTAATATAAAAATATATTACTGGTTAGGGTCACTCTTTGTCACTGTGATCTCTACATAAATTTTTAAAGTCTTGTTGACTAAACTCTGCCTGTCACATTGTACCATCTCTGCCAGTAGCAAACATATCCAAGGGCAGGGCCTGACCCTACACAGGCAGTCCTTCAACAACAGTTGTAAAATGTCATCGTCACCCTGTCAAGGTCTGCCTTTACCAACTTTTTTCCCTTTGCTCTCTTGAAGTCCCAGTGGGCGTTCAGGAACGGGTCATTTATCACTCAAGTAAAATAGGTCTTTTTTTGAATGTTCTTCACCATCCCCAACGAAATCTCCATCTATCCCTTTCCCCATCTTTGTTGTCCAAATGGCTGGGGAGTGTGCCCAGGCAGGGGACAAAGGAATTTGCCTTTAGCAGATGGTTTATTTTAAGAGGATGCGCCAATACTAATGTAGAAGAACTGACAGGGTACTCTCAGCAGTATATAAAAAAAAATTGAAATATGGGCTGTAGCATAAGGCTTTGCTGCAGTCACTGGAAAAATATTAACTGAAAATGTTAAAATAATGGAAACATAATTTTATGCATTGGAAGTTGAAAATGAAGTACATTGCACCCAACACCCAAGTCTTCAACCTAAATGCAGAATAAAATACAAAAAAGATTGATTGTGAGCACCTTGGAATTCAGACTGCATGAATTTGCAAAAATGTCAGAGCAAACTTCTAGGAGAACGTTGGGTTTTTTTAGTCCAAAGAAATTTATTTTTGAAGTCTGGGGCTGTGAATGGAAAACAAATTGTTTATAAGCTGTGCTTGGACTGAGAAGAAGGGTTAGACTGCGTTAATGGAATAGGGCAGTTAGCGTGGGCTGGCTCATCCTTCTTGCAGCAATAGAGACACTTTCAGTTTGCAGAGATTCTGGTTTCTTTTGGCACAGATGTCCTTTTTGTCCTCTGGCACAGTTTTCCTTGATTTTTCAAAGAAATATTGGATGTTTGTTATTGGTCTATATCTACGAAGAGCAGCTTGCTTCTCCCACTGGTATAATATGCCTTTGCTTATTGCTCTGCAGTGTTCTGTGAGGGAGCATACAGGACTGGATAACCTCTACAGAGCAGCTGCCTTTGGATATTTGGCACTGTTATTAGCAATATACTATTGGGATCACAGGCTCCTGTAATAAATTTAGCCTTCTTGGCTGCACTATCATTATACTTATGTAGCACCCCTTAGAGCTAGAGAATTTGAAAAGTACATATCCTGTTCTCACCGTGGTGAATACCACTGCATGGATAGAAAGGAAGCAAATAATAGTGTTTGTATTTCTATGAAGATTTGACATTTAACTTCTAGTATCTACTGACATCTGCAGCTGTATAATGTGTTGCATTTCATTGCCCTTGAGGACAGCCCAGGGAAAGGGGGCTTAAAGGTTGGTAATGACAAAGAAGCAGGAAAAACAGCAAGGAGAAGATCTGCTCTTGGAGCTGCTGAGATGTTCAGAAACCAGAAAGTGCTTTCTCAACCTGCTTGGAAAGTAAGTTAGGAGTATACAGTACTCCAGTCTGAGCAGTATGTTTTTCAGTGAGGTTTCTTGCAGTTCTTAAGATAAAGGAAAAATACTGAAGTCACATACTACAGTGTAACATGGAGAATGTTCAGCATTCAGCTACAAACACAATTCTTGTTTTCCTCCTCTCAGGAAAGCAGCATGTCTTATAATATTATTATAATAATATAATTATTTACTTGACTCTGATAATGTAGAATAATATGATTGCCAGTCAGAGCTGCACATTGAAGTGCTCAGGCAGCACTTCAGCTGGCCTTTGTTAGGTGTGTTTTTATATATGGACTGTTAAACACAGCTTTGTGAAATCATGATTCATTTAATTTACTGTAACGGGATAGGGATGTGAGCTCCCAAATGAAGACTCTCAACAGCTGCTAGAAAGCTTTTCACGATTTATAATTGGATATACAATCTATATTATTTCATTCTTAAACATGTGACCCCTGTGAAACTTGGTTGGCCAAATTAACTAAGTTTGCATTTCTTGGTTATCTACCAGTGCTTGCATAACCAGAGAACTACATGGCTTTTCCTTTCTCTATCTTCAAGGTAAGGCAGGGATGGCCTAAATCAGGTGGTTTCATATTGCACCATTTAATTAAAAGCTGTTTCCAGTAACTGGATGCAGTATTACCTTTACTTTCACTTGCGACAGTTTTGGGCAATGGAACAAAAATAGCTTTGGATACCTGGGTGATTGATTACTCCAGAATCCAGTGCTCACTAGGCAGTAACAATCCAGGGATGCCAGCACACAGAACTAGCCTGCCTTCATTTCTCCACCTCACAGCAATTCTGGTGAGTGTTCAGAGGCCAGCTAGAATGACTTCAGACACATGCCCAGGAATGTGATGCATTAATCTGAAAGTTGTGTAGCCAATACTTTATAATCGCATATTTGCATTATTAATCTTGGCTGTATCTGCTTCATGGATTCAGATCTGCTGCTGTGCACTGTGTGAGGGCATTTTAGGGTTTTAAGATGGGCCCATGAAGAAATACAATTTAGGATGGAAAACAGACAATTTTTAAGAACAAGTGCAAAACCAGGAACATAATGGATGAGTCAGGAGGATTTGTTGGACTTGATCCCAGCCACCTAAAATTTCCTGACAGGAGCTTCATTTTTTTTTCTTCTACCACTGCAAACTTTTCTGTTTAAGATGGTACTTAGAATGGAGCCTGCACTCCGTGGAGTGCTCACAGAAGTGATAAGGCACAATTTGCAGTGTTATGCATCTTCTGCTGATACTGTCTTGTTGAAATGTACCTCTGTGGGCAACAATTGCAAGTGTCAAGTGTCAGGCAAAGTATTATAAGTGACCCTTTCCAGCATAAATCTTTCTTATAAACTTCCTGATTCTGCTAATAATCTAGGATTTTCTTTATGGGACTGTGTTCTTTCCAGACCATACCTACAAAAAACATCTTTAATAAATCAGTGGGGCTGTCACACTATGTGAGTTTGCTGTCCTTGATTAGATCACACTTCATGACTTCTGGCTAGACCAGCTGAAGAACTGCAGTTATATTCTGTCCCTTAGTGGTCTTCCTTACTCAGGGTTTACAGTGGCTTTTACACTAATGTTGGCACTGTTTGTCTTCTCTTGTTTTCATCTTCAGCTTCTGTGGTGATTATTATTCATGTTCCAGCAGTAGTTAGAGCAGCACCCTGTTAGCATCAGAGTCCTACTGTATCAGATGAGCTGCAAACACAGAAGAATACTCAGTTCTCTAAGTATCAAATATGCTAAAATGTGTTAAAAACTCACTAATGCAGATGTATCAAGTGGAATTAAAAAGGTAAAGATGGCTTACCACTGCAGTGATAGTGCCCCTAAATTTACCTCAAGGTAAATTTGAATGGAACTCCTAAATGTTTTCCTCTTCTATGTTTTCACTTTGGTATACTAAATATTTGGAAAATTGGGGAGGATTTGCCCTGAAATCACTTTTTGTCTGGATCTGTAGTTCCTCTGGTGTTACAACAGACACCCACACCGCCTTTCTTGTGGCTGCTGTAATTAAAAGTGAAGTGGCTGTTGAGCATCCCAGCAATGGGGAAGACCTTGTATAAGGATATTAGAAGGGAGTTTGTTGAAAAGAGATATTGTTGGCAGGCCAGAATCAATGAGCAGGATAAATATGGCATTGAACAAAACAAACATGCTGGAGGGGAACACGTGGAAGGAAACTCAACCAGTGTGTTTTCACCCAAAGGACATAGTCTGGAATGTTTGTTTAAAGGTCGAATGTTCTTAGTAGAAATATCATTGAGTAAACACCTCCAGTGAAATAAACTGCATTTGAGAGGAAGAAGACTGAGGTGTAGATATTTTAAAAAATATTTGCCCTTTGAAAGGAAAAAAAAATCAGAGAATATCAGTTGTCATAATTGTGCTTATGGTTCATAATTTGATAACAGAGGATAAAGCAATATGCTTTAAAACTATTGTGAGAATCCTGAGTGTCAGAAAACACTGTGTTCACTTGTAGTGGTGCAGGGAGAGCAGAAATTTCAGCAGAACATACGAAAATAAAAGCGACTTTCTCTTTTCTGCAGCTGCTTCTCTTTTCTGGATTGCAAAGAACTATTTTCAGACAGTTCCTTGCTGAGAAGGAAAAAGATGAGAAGAATGAGTCCCATTAATTATTAGTTTTTAGGCTCCCTGACTAATGAATGAGCCTGATTTTGGTAGTGCTTTAGGATGACACCTAATTAAAGATAATTGCATGTGAACATCACCTGTGGAGATGCTCAAAATTAATAAGAATTGTCATTTTAGCAACTGTTGTTATTAGATATACCCATGAAGCTGTGGGTGTAGGAAATTGTTCTTCTACAAGAAAATTTCTGGGACCTTTCTGATTGAAGAGTTGCTAAGGAGCATAGAGGAAAATCCCAGTGTGTGTATTGGAATTCTACCACAGTTTACCTGGCATTGAGAGAAGTGTGATATGTAATATTGCTTGTAGGCAAAACTCAGAAGGGGGCATTAATTACCTTGCTGCTTATAACTAGAAGCCTGAAGAAGTAAAACAATTTGAGAGCCTCTGGTCTAGTCAAGATTTTTCTGTGTGCCATCTTTGATGCAGATAAATTAGATCAATTCTAATTTTAACTATACAATAGACAGAAATGATAAAATGAATGCAGAGAGGCATGCCCAACTGAAGGGCCTTTGAATCAAATGGGTTGGAATGTGTCAAAATCTTCCTCTCAGTTAACACAATGCATTTCCACGGTCATTTTGGAAAAACACCAGTAGGGTGCATAGTTGGGCTTCACAGTGATATGGTGTTGCCATTTACTGTAGTTTTAGTCCAACCTTTTTGATGTAATCTGGTGTGGGTTTTTCAAGTTGTTCTTCCTGGAGAAAGTTTTCATTGATCTTTCTTCCCTTGTAGCTGTGGGAACAGCTTTAGAACTTGGTTATCGTAGATACCAAAAGCTCAAATGAGAAAGGACAAAAAGTGTCAGACCTGAAAAAAATGTGAAAGAAACTCAAGCGCTCAGCCCTTATGCCTTTTAAGTCACTTATGACTCACAGTTTTGACTGACTGAACTTGGCAGCATTTGTGGTATTTTGGGTGTATTTGTGGAAGCCCACAATAGTGGGTTTTGTCATCCTTTGTATTCAATAATTCAACACAGATTTTAGTATTTTAAATTGTTGGAGTCCTTTGAGATCTTTTCAGGAGTGAGAGTTAGCTTTGAATTACTTGAAAAGTATTATTAAATAGATTATGTAAAAAAAGTGTGATCTCCTTTGGAGGTTTTCTATCCTTTAATAAGGGGCAGAAAGCCTGGGAGCAGGGCCAGAAGTAAGAAGTTGGCAGGGACTGTGCCTCCTATAGAAAAGGGAAGGGAATTTGGAGTCTAAACCTGAGCAGACAAGGAGGTGGAGGAGAATCAGCCAAAAGCAGGGTATGCAGCTTTGAGGAGCAGGGGCAGAAGCAGTGGGAAGCAAGGCGTACAGTCAGCAGCCATTTGACCAAACCAGACTGTACCTTCTCCTGCACAGCTGGAGCCAGCCTGCATGTGGTCTGGGCTGCAGTTCCTGCCCTTGTCCCGTCCTCGGGGACAGCTCTCTGCAGAGCTGTGTCCCACATCGGCATCCTGCTCCTGGCCCTGCCAGCAGCTCCCCTGGGGCACGGTGGCACCGTCAGCCCCACAGCTGCCAGCCCCAGTGCTGCCAGGAGCCTGTTGCAAACCTCTCAGGCACCTTCTGCACTGCCCGGGGCCCCTTACGTAACACAGAGCTGGCAGAAGTGAAGGGTTTCAGCCTTGTTCTCAGCGAAGAAGACTCATCTAATCTAGCTGCTAGGAGGAGTCAGCAGAAAAAATCTTAGGATGCTCAAGATTTTAAGTGTTTAGTATGAGGGTGAATCAGCTGCAGAGCTTGGCAGGGTCAAAGTACTGAACCCCAATAAACTGCGTGTTTATTAAATTAGAGTGAATTGCAGAAATTAAATGTTTGACAGAGATTTTCAAGAAATTTTTCTGACGCTCGAAGGAGGGAGCACTATCTAAGCCTGCTTTCCATTCTTTGATTAAATTACATAAAATGCATTTGAATAAGGTATATTAGTCTTTAAAGGAGGTATTAAAATACTGTGCAGTAATATTGTCTTAAGTCAAAGATTCTTTCTGAAATCAAATTATGACAAATGAAAAACTTCGGTCATTTTTTAACCTCTCAGAGCTCGGCTCACAATTTGAAGAGTAGTGTTGAAAGTGTTACAGATGAACAGGTAAACTGCTTCTCAAAGTTGTGTATGTTTTATACAAAAAACAGGCACTGACATTTAGCTGAAGCTGTCTGAATATTGGCAGAACAGTACCACGAGTAATAGAGCTGCAGTGTTTTCAGATGCAGGTGATTGTCCTGCACCAGTCTCTTAATACAAAGGAAGAGACTTTAAACACAATGAACACTTTTTGTTTGTCTTTTGTCTTACTCTGTAAAATATGCTAGAATAATTTTGGGTAAACAGTTACTTCATGTCCCATAGGGACAGTTCTCTGATTTTACTCACTTGCACTTTGCTTAGCTATAATTTTCAGTATATATAATTAATCAAACTAATGAACTTACAAAATAAGTAAATGATATTGTATTATAATCCCGCCCTCTTGACTTTGCTTTTTGACCATTTTGGATATCTGAGGATTTTTTTGTTCAAAAGGCATGAAGGAAAATCCTGTCACTGCTTTTTGGAGAGGCACCCCAAGGTTAGTGTCCTGTCCTTCTGGGAACCACCATTGTCACAGTCTGTGAGGGGTCATGTCAGGCAGTTACAGAGCACATCACATCCACAGTGGCTTTTGCAGCAGTTAAGACACACCCTGTGCTAATACAGGAGTGGTGCATGGTGGTTTATACACCAGACTGCTCTTCTTTCTTCTTTTCCTTCCTTTCTCTTAACCATTCCATGTTTCCGTGCTAATCTTGTTACACTTTTAGTGACAAGAGAAACTTCAGAACCTGTGATAATTCCTTCACAGCACAGCTTTGACAACACCATCTTTTCACAATTGTGCGTGGGCTAATTGTAGAAGTGATGCCAAGGGTGTTGCCATCTCAGTTTGAAGAAATGAAGTTTAAGCAGGAAAAGCAGCTAGAATTGATGAGACAAACAGTATGTTACCTTACACCACTTGTAACTTTGCAGACATACGTGCCTGTGTGAGACATTGAGCAAGATGTACCTCACAAATACAGGTTATTCTGAACCCTATTATAAAGTTTTTTAACAGATACTTTACCACAAATGATTGGCTGTGTGCTTGATAGGAAATTACTGTATCACAAACAATCTACTCACAGAAAAGAGGTAGAGTCTGAGAAGCTAATATAATTTGTTAGTATAAAGTCAAGAATTTTTATTAAAAAGTAGGAGTATTTTCATGGCAAAGCCTACAGGAGTTTTCTTAATAAGGGCTTTTCTCCCATTCTCCAGATCTTGTGCTAATTAGCCTCCTACCTGCTTTTTCCCCGATGCCAGTTCTGACTGTCTCACACCATGTTCAGTGCTTGAATCCCCTTCCTTCTGTCTTGTGCTGGCTGAAATCCATCTCTCTGCATGCTGAATATGTTAATTAATTTTCTCATACGCTGGACTGATATATAAACTTGTTTTCTTTAATCACACATTGACAGCATAATTTCTTACAGAGTACATGTACTTTTAGAAATGTTCTGCAATAACATAGGAAAATAAACTTTAGAGGCCGTGTCTTCAAATATATGCTTCTCCATAATCCCTAGAAATGGAAAGTATCAGTCAGCCAGAAATGCATCCTGCAGCAGTCCAGCTCTGGTTGCACCTCTGCTTCCCCTGCACATTTTCAATGCAGTCTTTGACCAAGTGCAGGGGAGGGAATGCTACCACAGCAGTGATCAGTGGGATGATATTGTGAGGCAGAACTGCTCTGCTGCAAAGTGCAATGCAGTACAGAGGAATAGAAGGAATTAGTGCAATCTGTGCAGAATTGTGCATTTGGGTTACATTGTCTGTGTGATGGATCATTAGCAAATGACCAGTTTGTCCCTGTGGAAAGCCCTGGTCTCTCCCAACTATTGAATGTTCTATTTATGTAGTCTTGATGTCACTGAGGGTAGCAAATGATAACACAGTGATTACACTGGTGCAGCTTCCTGTCTACAGGAACAGTGAGAACCAGATGCTGGAGATGTTTCAAATAAGCATGGGTAGAGAAATGTTTCCCCTGAATAACTCTGTGTTGCTTTATTTCAGAAGAAATTAGGTTAGGCCTTAATCCAACGTTTTAACATCTTTTTCAAAACTGTTGTCAGTGCTTATATATTCTTGAACTGTATACAGAAGTGGTGAAGATTCTGCACCAAACACTTCCACTGGCAATGAATTCCATATTTTTACCAAATTAGAAAGTCTTGTTCTTTTTATATTTTTTTAATTGGCTTTCGGAAGGTCAGATATTAATTTGTTAAATCTTCTTCCTGGTAGTCTGAGACAAAAGTCTAGTCTTTATCCATCATTAAAACATATCACTTTGCCCAGTTGCAGTCCTTTTCTTACTTAGGAGAGATTTTTCTATGCAATTTTCTATCTTTCCTCTGCAGTTCCCTTTTTAGAAGCAATGACTCATAAACACAGAGTTGAGGTGAAGACCTATTATTTATTCCTTGAGGAAATTATAGTGTTTTCAGTGCTAATCTTCATTCAATTCCCTGACTATCTTAACACTTTGTTACCTTTTTTTGGTACGACGATCAGATGTTTCTGCTGAGCTTTAATTATATCAATGGTCGCAATTGTTTTTTTTAAATTTGGTAGAATTATTTACAGCTGTCATGCTGAAACTTCTTTGTTCGGCATTTTTGAACATTAAGTTTTATTTGCCCTTATGTTGCCTATTCAGCTTGATTGTTTAGGATTTCTGAAGCTTTCTTGGCATTTTTTGGTTACGACTTGACAGTTGCTTTATGTCTCCTTCATGTTTTTTTTTATTTTTCTACAGGTTACTATTCCTAGGAGATTCAGTCAGAATTATGGAGCAGTTCATTTCTACAGTAAAAAGAAACTGTTTATTTTTTTATTCTTCACTTTATATCCAGATTTTGACTCAATATGATAATTCTGTATTGGGCCAAAACATGCCTTCCCCATTAAGGCTGAGTTTTGAACAAGAGATCTAAAACATTCCTGTGCTACCTTAGCACAAAAGAATAATTCTGTGAAAAGCAGTTTTCATAAAATTTAATATCTTGGCTAGCCTCGGGTTTTTTTCATGTTTTAAAGAACTTCACTGTGTATTTATTCAGTATGCCAAGGCAAAATATATTGCAATATTTCTTGTTTCCTAGCAAGCAGCAAACCTGTAACCCTGTGCATGCTTTTGACAACATAGGGCATCCAGAACCAGAGTGAGGCATCTTGCTCAGTTAGGACCTTTCACCATCCCATTGCCTTTATTTCTGCTGCTCTACCACTCCCTTGCTTCAACAGAAAGGAAGCTGCTTGTAATAATATAAATGCAGAGTGAAATAAAAAAAATACCGAACATTAATTGAGTGGAAGTCCTTTAGTTCAATTTTGTCAATGCCTACTTCTAATCTTACTTTGCTATTTTTGTCCTTTTTTTTGCCACATAGTTTTCAGACCTCATTAGTGATACTTTGCTTCACTTTTAATAGATTTTCTCTAAATCCATTAATACTTTTAATGAGATTGCTCTTTTCTGGTGTCCAAGAGTCAGGAGGCAATGTTCAGAAGTGGATTGTTACAATTTAAAAATTATAGTATTGCTCCCACCAATGTCAGTTGGAATACTTGCTAATCACACCCTCCTGACAGATGCTATCAAAGGTGGCTGATGAAAAGATCTGACCCAGAGGTTAGAGAGCAGAGAATTTGGCTTTTGTACATGCTCCCTTTTCTGTCGTTGTCCTTTGGAATGTGCTTTTGTCGAGATTTATTCTTGCAGTAGGGCACCTGGATGGGTGTGGAATTTCCAGATTGCACAGTGTGCCACTCCTGCAGGCACAGCTCAGGAGGACCCTCTGCTTCAGTAGGAGGTGTGGTACAGCCACAGGTTCTCCCTCTGAGCACCTTCACAGCTTTGCTTTCAGTCCATCTGGCTTCAGCCTCTGTTTAGTCTGAATATATCTTTGATACAATTGTGAAACTCAGAGGAAGATGGTCAGTTACTGTTCTAAATGGCTGGATTAGAAGAGATCCTTGAAACACCGTGTATTTTTAAAGAGTTCTATTTTATTTGAGCTGGTTTGCTTTGCTTTCACCAGTTTTACAACGTGACAAGCAGCAGACATTAGGATGGGAAAGTCCAGGGAATTTGGAATTACAAAGCTGCTGACTTGCAGTTACCATTTACCAGCAGGAAGGGGCTTATCTCATTACTTTTCCCTTGAGATCTAACCCAGCCCACACACATACCAGAGTATTTAAATATGTATAGAAGCTATTTTCAAACCCTTTTGAATCAAGTTTTCTTTCACCTCAGCTGGCTTCATTTCTGTGTCTTGGCCAATCATTCCTGTGGTGAACTTGTAACTCCTTTATGAATTTTTTTAAAGGAAAACTACAGTACCCACTGATATAAGGAATTCTGTCAGTTTTATGAGGAAATTGTATTAAATGTCAAATAATGTTGCAAATAAATAATTTTTAATATCAATTCAAGGCCTAAGTTCACCTTCTATCCTGGAATGCAGCAGAATACTGTATAGTACGAGTCATGAGGAAACCTGCAGACTGTCTTTGAAAAAATATTGTCTCTTATTCTGAACTGTAGACCTGAGAGTGCTTTAAGTGAAATCTAAAACTGTTAATGAAAGAAAACCAGTGACCTAGAACTCAGAGCTGAGTAAATTCCCTGACAAAATAATTTAGAGGAAATTCTGAATATTCTGTGGGAAATTTCTTAGTCTTTTGCCTGTGTAGAATCTAAGATTCCTGAAAACACTAGTGATTTCACCAAGTAGAATCACTTATCTTGGCTTTTGAGCCAAATCTGCTGCCTGTAGATTGAGAGTTATGCAACTGACTGGTGAAATTAATTTGACTAATTCCTTCTTATAGAGAGTGGAAGGTAATAAATCAGTTTGGAAAAGAAGCATGCTCGGGGTTAAGCATGCAGGTGACTTATTGAAGGATGAGGTGCCATCACAGATTAAGTACCATCTTAGCTGCAATCTTCTGAGTCAGAAGACAAAATGTTTTCTTTTCTCACATTGGATTCTCTTTGAAGTTTAGTAGATCTCTGTGATGTTTTATGGAGAAGATGGAATGTGTAACATCATATGCTGATGGGAGTATAGTAGTTACATAATTGATCTTTCTCCACTGATTACTATGTATTGCCAACGTTTGCAACATTAACGTTTGACCATTTGGGTTTATTATCTGTGTTGATACAACACTCCATGGGCACTGCAGGGGCATCTTGCTGGTACATTCAGAGACCTGAAAGGAAGGGCAGCTTTGAAAGTGGTGTGGTGGGAGCAGAGCTGGGCTGGATGGTGACCAAAGCATCTCAGAAGCTGTTGAGTGACTCAGTGTCACACTGCCGGAGCAGCCGCCCTCCGCACGGCCACGCTGCTGGCCCTGGGACACAGCAGAGCTGACTGCGGCTGCCTCACTGCTCTCTGTAGCTCAGGAGCCACACCTTGGTCCCTCTGGCATCGGCTGCTCAAGTTTGTTATGTCTTATGGTTGTTGGATGTGGTGTGTTATCCCACTGCCTCAGTGGCCATTGCAGCATATCCCTGTGATAGTCCCTGTGAAAGAGCACAGATGAGAGTGAAATAAAGATACTTCACCATTTTCTGAAATCTCTTCCTGTGTTCCTCTGATTCTACAGCAGAACTTGTTTTCTGAAGTTCAATTCTTATTAGACATTGAGCTTTCAATGATGGATGTTCGTTAACATGACTTTTTGTGCAATTTGCTCCCAACCCATTTTTAAAATCAGTATTTATTTTTTGTGCCTCTGTTATGTGTAAGGTATTGACTTCTGCTGCTTTTATTTTATAGCATCTTACACCTGTCCTCTTTCCCTGTAAGAGGAAAACCAGGGTAGAAGCCTGAGTCTCGTATTCCTTGTTCCTCCATGTAGGTTTTTGATTACATCATCGCTTTTGGCATGTACAGAAGACACAAGCACTGTATACTTTCCTGACTGCGAAGGTCTTTTTGCCTACTGCAATCACAATTGCCTCATGTGCACTTTTTTAGTTGATGCTGATTCTTGCTGACCTTAATCCCTCTTCTGAAGAGAAATGCCTGTCAAACCTTGTAATACTGTCAAAAAGCATGAAATTCAGAGAATCATATTAGTGATGGAAAAGTCCTGTTAGGTCATCCAGTCCATCTCTTGCCAGCACAAGATTCTCCACAGGGATACTCTCTAATGCTCTGCCTACTTGAGAATGGTCTGTAGTTCTTCAGCTGGAAACCCTGAGACTGATCCATTGTACATATAATTATCCCATTGCAGCATTTCTCCTTTGTATTTGCTTAAACTTTGACCTGCAGACCAGTCAGGTAAGAACTGACTGTTGATTCAGAGCATCTCCGTGTGTGTGTGTGGCTGTGGTGTATCATATCCAAAAGGCATGAATGAATACTGGCAAAATGACAAAATATTACCAATGTCTAAAGGAACACATGACTGAGCAGACCAGCATCCTATTTCTGCACTGTCAGGCAGTACTTGCCAAGAAGCTGAGTATCAGTGGCTGTGTGTTTTAGTTTAATACTATGGCAGCTGTCTTCTCAAGTATCTCAGGATTTCATTGGGTAAAATCTGAGCTTAGCAGAGTCATATGTTTCTTTCAGGTTGCCTGATCTGTAGACTAGGATGTAAAGTTGTACATCTCATGATTGGAAGTCATTTGTGGTACTGGAGGATCTTAAGTAAACAGTTATAAACTGATATTACTGAAAAGCTATCTAGTTCATAGTAGTCTGAACTGAACTCTCTACATACATCTCAGAGTCTGTTTATTTAAGAGAAATAAAATACATACCTTTCAGAAGTTGTGAGATTCCCAGGAGGAATACTGGTTCACTGGTCCTGGGGCATAAGGCTTCTCATCTGCCACCAACCACAATGAGTTGGGGCTGAGCTTTGGAGCTCTTAATTTTGGAGGCTTTTAAGTGTTTATTTGTAATGGTCTTTACTTGAAGTAAGAAGTGATTCTCAAGGAATAGCCCATCACTCTGACGGAGGGTTGGGAGTTCTCTGGGGCACTGAGGAGCAGTCAGTGGGACACTGTACACCAGCTGTTAGTGTGTACTGAGTAACCTGTGTGCTGGAACTGTGTTCCAGCCAGGTGTGTTACATGCTCTGGGGACAGTCACTGCCTTGAATTACATGTGTATAATTAGTCCTTAAAAGAACTATCCCTTCCAGTGTAGGAAAAAGCTCTAAAGGGACAGCTAAAGTATCGTTTTCATTTAGTGGTTTTATTTGACTACTTAGTAATGTATAGAAAAACTAATGCTTTAAAAGCTTAAGGTTCATAATAGAAGATATAATGTGCCTCCTTTTATTGTGTTTGCTCTCAAGATGTTCATTTTCCTGTTAAAAAAAATTGCAAAATCTTAATAATTTTTATTATGTGTTCTAAAATTGAAAATAAAAAGCTCATGAACTTAAAGGCTAGTTTAATTGTGCCAAAGGAAAAAATAGCCTTAAAACATAATTTTTCTCTCCAAATATGATCTGAGAAGACCATGTCTACCTCACATGGCATCACCACAATAATGTTTTGATGACAACTTCCTCTTCCTAGCGCCTTCAGGAATGAATTGTTTGAGTTGCTGGACGCTGATCAGCACAGCTCATAAACAGATTGTAAAACAGTGATTCATACTGAAGGTAAATTTTGAGCTCCTTGTAAGGAAATGCTGGAGCAGGGACAACTCCTCAAAACAGCTCTTTTTGTAGATTGATGGTAAAACATATGTATACAGCCCTCTTGTGACTTGTGCTATGTGAAGTATCAGTTCTGCGCTTAGATCATTATGACAGGTTCTACTTATAAAATCCTTAACAAAATTGGTCTTTTGAAACTGAAATATGAAATTCAGTGTGGGCAAAAGTATCCTGACATGCAGAGTCAAAATAGGGATTGAGGCTAAGAAAGACCCTTTCAAATGTAAGCTAATATATCTTAGCAAGTACGGAAATCTGTGTCGATGCAGAAATCTAGATTTTCGTGAAATACTGGCTTAATCTGTATAATTTTCATCAGCAAAAGATAACAGAAGAGTAAAAGAAAAACTGTGCTTCAGTTTGAGCGGCTGCCAGTTAGAGAAAATTAACCTTTTTACTTCCATCTAGGACTTGAATTTACTGCCCATGTGAAAAACTGTAGAAATGGAGTAGAGTTTTGAAAACATGAATCCTTAGTTTGTTATGTACTCTCAAAACTTTGAGAGCAAAGTAGTAATTTGAAACTAAAATGTCATGTAATTTATGAAGTTAATGAAAGGTAAAACTTTGAACATTCCTGAAATTTTAATCCTTCTGTGATGCATGTGATTTCATGTGATCTCTCACCCTCTGAGAAACTGCTTCATTATCTTGCATAACAGTTTGGCAGATCTCCATCTTTGCTCTGCTGAATAAAGGAATAGTGTTTCTACAGAAACAAGTTTGAGAATTTACAAGATGGAGAAGGAGCTCCAGGTTTAAAATCCAATTCTTAAATAACTGCTTGTTAGAAGCCAAGGTTTTTTACTGTAGTAATTTTGCTAATGTTATATGTTATATATGTGTAATATTAGAGTAGGTTTTTAGGAGCTGAATTTTACAAAACTTTTTGCAGAATATTTAGAAGCTGTTTGCATTTCTAAAACAACAAGCCATTATTCTCTGTCTTTAGAATCAGCACATTTAATAGTGATTTCATTGGATTTTGTAGCTTTCGATTGGTAACATCATTGTGGTCTCTTCTCTAACTTGTGCCGATATCAGCAGGATTAGAAGCAGATACCTGATATAACAGTTTTATTCTGTTGTAGAGTTGGCAGTTTCCTTTTTTTACCCAAAGAAAGGTATAATTCATATTTTCATCACCTAACCTCTATTTGTGCACAGGCTCTGTGCCTGCAGGGCACAGGCAGGAGGTGCTCTGGGCTGGTGTCACACTGAGGGGTCTGACCACATGTGCTGTGTGCAAAGGCCTGAGGCATCCCCTGGCACTGGAAATTCAGAAACACCCTGTGAAAAACCCCAAGGGGTCACAACAGACACAGTCTCTGTTCAGTTGCTGGTGGAATGTGTAGATAGCACTCCTATACATTCCATACTGTAAGGGTTTTTTCTTCTAGAGGGACAGAAGTATTTATATTTTCTATTTTTATTTAGCCAGATACAGTCCAGAAGTGCAATTAATGTCCCATTATTGATAGCTGTAATTCTTAAATGCCAAATTTTAAAGCAAGTATGTCCAGTTTGTGCAGTAACTCAAAAGCTGTGCTGTGGCTTCTGTTACTGTTGGGTTCCAGTTTTAACACTGGTAAAAAGAAGCTGCTCATTCTTGAGGTCTAAAAATCCCCCCAAGGCATTTGGCTAAAGATTGCTGTGGATGGGTGTAAGCATCCATCCGTGGGTGTGTGCACATGTATGGAAACTACAAGTCACATGGGTTGGCTCCAAATGCCAATTATAAAATATTTATTTAACTAGTAAACAAGTCAATAGCAATCAGTTAAGGATTCATTAGATTAATAATTTACATTCACATAATGCAATTGATTTAGTTTTTCTGAATGCAATTAAAATTGTTTCAGCTGCACTTATATAGTTTTAATTTGATTTAATGAATTAATGGATGAATCTTATTCCTCAGAGTGCTATTTCGATTTAGATATGCCTACACTAAACTGGGTATGAAGGTAGTTTAATTAATTTAGAATACTACAGCAGAATTATTCCCATTTACACGGAAATACCAGCTACAGCTGTATTTTGTCTTTGAAACGGTGTGATATCGATCAGAGACATTCCTACCTTGATTTGCTGTGTTCTGCTGTAGGAATTCTGGCCAAGGTGTGAGTGCTGGGCTGGTGACAGTAACCATCCACTAAGGAGTCAATCCAATTATCTGAAATATCTGTACTCACTATTGATCCAGTAAGCTTAGCCACCTGCATAGGCTTTTTGCTATCTGTGAAGTAATCAACATATGAAACATTTGTTCAATTATTGCTGCATTAGCTGCTGAGTTGGAAATTTTATCTCTCTTTGGGGAATGGAAATTCAAATCTTGAGAGAAAGTAGGGGCTTTATACTCCTAATTTAACACTCAGTTCCTTTGTTCTGCTAGACTACCTCAGTAAGTGAGTAGTTCTGCTCTGAAATGGAGTAGAAATAAAAGGCAGTGAACTACAGCACCAGGAGGCAGGAGGTTTGTCCCTGTCTCCTGGGAAATGGAGGAACAAGCCCCCTCAGTGTATCCGTGGGTACTTCCTTGCTCCAGCAGAGATGAGCTTGCTGACACTACTGCTGATGAGCTGGAGGTGTCCTTAGGATACCAAGGAAGTTTCTGTTAAGTAACATTATCTAAACTTGGCAACGTACAAGTGAAGTCCTGGTACTAAGACTGGTCTTTTAAACCAAAATAACTTGCCATTGGCTAAAAATAAAGTTTCTAGATATGACAGAATGAGCCCTGGTAGAAAAACATGCCATTGGGACCCACAAAGGCTGTAAACATTTTGTGATATATGCCAACTCCATTTAGATTTTCTTTTTTAAAAAAGAGGGGACAAGTAATGCAGCAGACTGATGTAATATTTGGTTTACACTTCATGTGAAATTAGGGGTTTCATGACGGTTGTGTTTAAGGGCATATACTGCCCCCTTTAAAGAAATAATTCTGACTACAGTCTCATTTGAAAGATGTGCCAGGTTTGCACTCACAGAACGTATACATGGCTCTTAACAGTGAAACTAAAATGTAGCTTATGCCTGTGTTACATATTGGTACAACTGAAGAACCACCAAATGGAAATTCAAAGTTTCCAGAATTTTGTCTATTTTATTTTGTGTCTGAGTCCAAGTATGTTTATCCACTAAAGTATTTTTTCCCGGGTAAATTCATTAGGTAACAAAGGGCAGACAGTTGTGAAATCCATCCTCTCTCTACCTGAGTTTGGGGTGAGCTATATAAAGTGTGTAAAACCAGTGAAGGAAGTAAAGCCGTTCTGTTTATTTTCAACACTGAAATATACCCCATGGAAAAGATTCTTTTTTAGGTTCCTGGCAGCAGTTAGACTAGTGCTTAGTGAGCTTTTCTACTTTTGTTTCTACTTTTTGATCTACTTTTAATCGTCCCACTTGTTTATCGCTAATGCTCATGGAGTGAAAAATTAAAATTCTTGCCAAAAGGCAAGATGCCACCCTTAAAAGTAGCTTCTGTTGGATCTGTCAGTTGATAACTCAGTAATGCAAGATTTTTTTTCTAGGTCATTTGAGCATATGAAGCAAAGATCTTGCTGATGATGCGACCGGTATCTTCTGTCCTATGTTATTTTATCAACTAAAGTATTTCATCTCTAATTTCATTGAGGTTGAGTGAAATACTCAGGAACTATAAGGCATGAGATGTGTATGTGGCATACTGAGGGAAAAGATTTTTCCAAAAGCAAGAAGATAATCAAGGGCTCAGAAAATCATTTTTTGAAACGGGATGATACGGAGAAACAGACCCTAAAATTAGAAAGGTAATAAAATAATGCTCACAGCAATAAAACTGAAATAGTGAGAAGTGATTAAACAGGCTGCAGAACAGAAAGACACACTTCTCAAAAAGCAGCCCTGATCATAACTGCACAGAGAAAAGGACTCACTTAAAAGAAAACACGAAAGAAAAAAAGTTATCTTTCTCCATTATACACTTGACTTTAGGTGATCAGTGCAAAATGTCTCTTGCAAAAATGCTAGGAAGTACTTGCTTGCAGTCAGTCTTTATCCATTTGAAAGATACAAAAATGATAGAAATCTCATTTAAAACCAATTACACTGAAGGCTGTCTTTAAGTAGAGCCATTATGCAAACGATGAAATTCCAGGGATTCCTGGCATTCTCACTCTGTTAGTGCTGCAGTTGGTCACTCCGAGCTGTGTTAAGGACCTGAGGAGCTGGGCAGGCCCTGCCTTCCAAGGCTCTCCATGGAATGATAGCTGCATGGCAAAAAATTTCTCCACCAGGAATGGCTCTTGGGACAATGAAATTGTTGTTGCCAGCTTGCCAAAAAGAATCCTGCTAAGGAAAAGTCAAGTCAAGCGAAAGTAGAAAGGTGGGTTTTTTGCTTTCCTTTTATTATTCCCACAGGGAAGGGTGGAGTCACAGGGAATAATGGTACACATTTCCTTTAACATTTAGCAACAACTTGATTCCATGAGCAGAATAAATATCCTGTGTTCCCTTAATATCTTGCAGTTTGTATTTCAGGGTGATTTGGATTGTCAGAAGTGGAAATGCTTTGTTGCATTTTAAGTCACGGCATGTCTCTTCATAAAGGAGAATAAATAGCAGGAAGTTCACTTACAAAAATCACTTTATATTCTTTGACTGAGATTTTTTTAATGTCATTTGAAGTTTTAAAGCAGATTATAAAAGTGATGTTTTGGCTTAATTTAATCACAGTTATAATCTCTAGACACCTTTGTAGAAATAAATGAGGCTTATCTTTGAAATATAAAGGACCTTTCAACTACTTTGTACACCTGATACTTAAAACCAGTTTCCAGCATTGGTAGTTTCACCTAATGTTGCAGTTTTGTATTTAAGTTTTCATTGTAACTGTAGGTAGTTTAGTACTACCATGGCTTCTGGCCTCTGCCCAGTTCCCCCTGGCTGTCAGTGAGATTGTGTGGGTATGCTAGATCCAAATATTTGAATCTTTAGCATAAAAATCCATTTCCAGGATGCAATAATGCAAAGGGAAAAATTCGATTTCCGTAACTGTTGGTAGAATTTGAGGAGTACTGCCAGAGAGTTTGTTCAGTATCTGTAAGAATGATGTGATGATAAGGTCACAATTCCACAGGCAAGTGGAAAAAACATATTGGTTGGTTGGCTAATATTGGTTTCTAAGTTGGAAGAGGTCAAGCAAAATGATTTAGTGATGTCTCTCTTTTTTTATTCTTCTTCTCATTATTTTAATCTCTTTAGTTGAAGCACTTTATTCAGATTGCAGACACCTCCTCACTGTTTTATATTCACACAGAGAGCCAGAGGGTTTTAGACATGTATTTGCTATTACAAATAGACAATGATGGTCTAGCATCATTATTTCCAATCTTCTATAGAAAGCAAAATGTATATTCTTGTCATATTAAAAATGGCAGTTTATATATGTTAGGTAAACCTCTTTGACAATTTCTAAAATAGTCTTTCTTTTAGTATGCCTACTTTTAAATATGAGATCTATGAGACAGACTCCTTATTTCATTTTTGGGAACCACTTTTGATATGATTATTTCAGAGAAGATTTCCAAGTACCATGTCAGAACAGTCGTACCTTGCAATGCACTAGTCTGCAATAAAAATTAGCTAATAGCTGCAGCGTTCTCTCAAAGCATTGTCCCTATGATTTCTCTTTCGATTAATCATCCCTCTTATGGAATTATTCTATAGTTTTAATTGAGGAAGAGGAAGAAATAAGACTGCTCTGTTCCTCCAGTGGCTCAGTGATAATGTTTGCAGCCTTTGCCAGTTGTTTGCCACTAGAAGAAAATGTTATGATGTAGACTGCAGAAGGCTTTCTGGAAGTGACTTCATTACCTAGCAGTCATCTGTGTCTTCACACAAGATACCTACAGAGGAGGAGTATATTGTCTTCTCCTTCTGCCCTGCCTAACAGTAGCTCAAGAAAAACTACATCAAAATCCGTGTTAGATAGAGAGATCGAGAAGGCAAGCTCTGTGTGTTTGTGTGAATCCAGTTTCTGGTGTCCATAGCAAAGTCCTTCTTCAGAGACTGAAAACGAGGTGTGTGCTGAGGAAAACCTGCAGAACCCGAGTGGTGCAGTGCCATGGAGCAGCCACAGCTCTGTGGTGTTTGCTGTTGTGGGCAGGGCTGGCGCTGGGAGACCTCAGCTGCTGAGAGCCTCTGGTCCTGCTCAGAGCTGTAGTTGTGTAGCTGTGCAGGGAGAGGCAGTGCCTGCCCTGGAGAGTTGACTGAGTTAAAGATAAAAGATAAACAAAGCAAAGGAAGGAAGCATGCAAATAGTTGTTCACCCAGACGACAAGAGAGCCATCCAGGATGCTGCTGGACCTCTGGGCCAGGGGTCTGTGCTCTAAAGGAGAGTGCTTTAAGGAAAATAAAAAAAACAAACAAAACCAAAGTAGGAGGAGTAAACCTGGTGTTTTGTTTGGCTTTGTTTTGAGAGGGTCAATACTCTGCCTTTACAAATACCACGCCCCCAGATTTATTTCCTGATGATTTATGTCAGTTCTACAGAATATTTATTAATATATAATTAAAAAGCGCTGTCCAAAGTGGACTATGTTTGGATTGAGATTTTCTGAAACGTTAGGAAAATCCTCCAGATGGCAGAATAACTGCTTCAGTGTACACAGAGTAGATGGGGATATAGTTTTATTCCTCACTACAAAACACTCCTGGTTTTGAATTGAGTAAAAGACTTTTTGAAAGCAAATTTGACCAGAGCCTGTGGGAAATTGCACAGATTAAGTAATATTTGCTTGTTTTGTTCAAGATAGTGACTGAGTATCCTTGTTCTAGTCTTAAATAGCAAAAAGTCAGAATCAAACTTATTTATATGTGGTGTAAAAGATTTCATTAACAGCACAAAGAAGGTGCATGTACAAGGAGTATGTCAGATGTTTCCAGGTCATGTTGCACATTCCATTTATTATTCCCAGAACAGCAGTAGTGGTAGGAGCTCTTCAAAATGAAACACAACATGAGGCAAATTCTATTTTGGCACTTACCTTTTACTTAGTGCCCTGTAATTGCAAAGGAGAATGGAATTTCCCCTCCCTTTAGAAGTTTCCCTTGCTGAATGTCTCTCAGTGAAGTTGTGTGAAAGCATTAATTTGATACAGAATTCGTCATGTATGCCATCATGTGCTTTGACTCTTTTTGTGTCTGTCATCTCTCAGCTTCCTGAGGAGACTTCTCTGCATAATGCGTAATCTCTTTATATTTTCAGGATTTCTCATTCATTAGCCAGTAATATGGACTTAAATTTCTAAAGAGGTGATCATATCATGAAATTATTAAATACATTTCACGTTTCTTCCAATGCAATTTTGCTGCTGGGAGCAGCAGAAAAAAAGAAGACAATTCTGTAACTCTCCAAGTCCTTACCCATCATCAGCATTTATGCTGCAGGTAAGTGATAGTCCATCTGACACAGAATGAGAGTGTCCATCCCATTTTAGCATCTTCACTTTGGCTCCTTCCTTTGTGCAGAGGCAGCAGGTAAGATACAGGGATGCATCCCTCCACTCTCGCTTCTGAGCCCTGCATGATGGGAAATGATTTCCAAAGCAGCACATTGATAAATAAAACATGAAATACTCCTGAAAGATGCTTGTCCAGAGCTCTCCGTTGTTCAAGTCCGGGCTGTGCTGTGGGAGATGTTTTGACACATCTGGATGCACAGCATGTTTGCTGAAGGCAAAGAGAGGCTGAGGGACAGCTGGGCCCTGCTGGCTCAGCACACAGGGGCTGGCACTGAGCTGCTGACACTGCGCCGTGACCGCGGCTCCCAGGTGAGTCTCACTGCCTGGGCCTTAGACAGCACAAAGTGGGCTCACAAGTCACTCTGCAAACTCAGGGCATGAGAAAGCAAAAGAGAAGCTGGAGTTGTCTCTGGAGAAGAGGCTCGTTGGTAAAGCTGCTCCAGTAAAGGAGTTTGGGCCAGTTGGTTCCATTCCTCAAACGAAGGAGGAGTAATTCAGGTTTTTACTCTCTGTCAGTTGCTATGCCCAGGTGGCAGGAAATCTGAACATACACACACTTGGATCTGAATTCACAGAGCTTTTATAAATCCATCAGGCTTTCTTTGTATTAGCTCTTATTCTTTCTAGCCATTTTTATCTTTTTTTTTCTGATTCCAGGGAGATCAACAGAAAGAGGGAAAGGAACACATGAACTTCCATGTGATTTTTAGCCATTGTTTATCATCTCCATATACAAACACCTTCAGTGGGTATCTTTCATTGGTAAAAAGAAAAATTTGGAACACTTGGGCAACTCAAGCCTTTTTTTTTTTTTCTTGTCTTTTTTTTTTTTTCTTCACCATTGATTTCATGATTTTGCAAGTAAAAGTTGAAATAAGTATTTTTTAGGTTAATGGCATATTACATTTAATAAGAGCACTAAAGCAGTTCTAGAAGTTTCTTATTTGGTCAGAATTCTAACTATAGAATTAGGTCCTGGGACCTCATACTTGTAAATAGTTTGCAAACCAACAGTAAATATGGTTGAAAAGCATTAGTTCCTGCATTAATTTCAAAGGAGTATGAATAGTTGCTCAAAACATCAACAGAAATGTTGTTAAAATGAGAAACCACATTTGATACAAACTCTTTGCAGTTATATATCTGGACCAAAATAGGCAAAGGGTGTACAGACTGTAGTTTGCATTTAGTATTTTTATGTATAACTTACATACCTTATCTGCCAAGGGACTGCTTTAACAATTCAAAATGAAAAGCTGTGGAGTGTGGTCCTCTTTGGCAAAAAAAGAATAGTTTGCCAAGGGAAGACTGTTAATGTGTCCTGCAGGCTGCAGAGAGGTGCCACAAGGGTGAGGGCAGGGGAGAAATCACTATATCCACCAATCTGGCAAAATATTTAAAAGGCTTTATCTGGATAAATCTATACTATGTAATATCTCAAAATTAAAATTACAACTAATTAAATAATACATAGCCAAAGAAATTAAAAACTGATGACAATGTGCTGTTTCTCTTGTGATACCTTGGTAGAAATGACATTGAATGCTGAAAGTGCTGTATTAATAATGAAGTATATATCACTGTGTAAATGAGATGATTTAACCATGGTTTAACCTCCATATCTCTCCATAGTTGGAAGTTATAAATAGATACTCTGAAAGAAAGCAGGAAAACCTTAAAAATTATTTAGAAATTTGTTTGCTTAGAAAATATTGTTGTATTTACAGATTCAGAGAGTTAATTATTCTGCTTGGAATTATTTAATATTTATTTTAAGACAAATTTAAAATATAACAGGCAGACCTTTCAGTTATTATTACATCGATTTTAACTTAGCTTTAGTCATTGCCACCAGACAGATGACAAGAGTCAGAGAGGGCTGCAGGATTGTAGCAGAGAGTAAGAGGCAGTTTAGAACAGGAAAAGAACAAGTTAAACTTGTGTTCAGGTAAGTTGGATGTATTCAAGTTGGCAGTTTCTGATGGAACTCATCCTAGACTACTTACAGAAGTAGCTGAAGCAATTTCTGAGGCATTAGCAATTATCTTTGAAAGCTCAGGGAGGATGGGGGGAGAGATCTTGGTGGTCTGGAGATGCGCGTGATGCTGGATCTCTTTTTAGACAGGAGAAAAAGAAGAGCTGAGGAATCCTAGGCAAAAGAGTTTCACTAGCATCAGCAGGATACAAGACCAAACTGTTGAACAGCCGTCCTGAGAATAGTAAGGAGGTAAAAACATTCAGTATTCCTTTGTGAGGTACAAGTATGAGGGCAAGTTCCTTGCTTTTTCCATAGTAAAGTAGATAAGAGGATGTCCAAGTGCTGTCATATATCTGACTTCAGTGAGGCTTTGAACTGAACTCTGTGTAGCGTTCTGATTAGCAATCTAATGAGGGGAACATAGAATTCCACAGTAAAACTGCTCAGAACAACATGCTCAGCATTCAGCTGCCAGTGGTTTGCTGCCAAAAAGGGGAGCTGGTTAGATGGGGTTCAGCAAGTCCTTCCATCCCTGTGGGGACAGTTGTCATGCACAGTTTAAGGGAGCAGTGAGCATGCTTACAAAACATCTGGATGATAACAACCTGAAACTGCTTCTAAATCCTTTCCTTGAGACAGATTGGAATTTAGAATTCATGGAAGAAATAACCTGAGATCAATAACATGTAATTCAGTAAATGCGAAAGCAGACAAAGAATAAATCAGATGCAAAACATTAAGTGAAGAATAACTGCTTGGCAGCAATAATGCAAAGGATGAATGGGGAATTGTGAAGGGCTGAAGCTGAATGTGTCAACGCTGTGATGCTGTTTCAAAAAAAGCAAACATTGTTCTGCAATATATTCATAGGCTTGCCAATATCAGATGTATTACTGTGACCTCCTCTGAGGCAGGAGTAAGGCACTTGCCTTTTGACTCTGCTTCTAGGAGGAAAACACTGAAAACTTAATGTACAGCAATTCCAGAATGTTTACAAGAAATAGCCAGATGGGGTTTGCTAAACCTGGAAAAGGGAAGAAAAGAAACATCAGCTTTCAAATAGGTGAAAAGCTGCTGAAACATAACGAGCAGCCATTGTTCCCCAGGACCACTGGCTGTAGGGTCAGAGATATAAAGTGCTTTGTTTGCAGCAAAAGTGACAGACACAGGTCAGCGCAAAATCCCAAAATCCGTCATTTTGTCTTCAGTCCCCCATCACATTTCAGCACAGTCATGAGGTGTGGTTTGTGCTGAGGTGCACGTGCATGTACTGTGTTTTGGAGATTTTTGAAAACAAGTCTGAAAAACAGCTGTGGGAGGTTTAGTTGTATTTATCTGGACACCCTGGGAGAGAATGGACAAAATCATACAGAACATTTTAATGAAATAAAGGCTGGGTTTTGCTCTACAGCCTTACATGGTTCTTACCAGGTCAGGTACAGTCTTGCCAAGTCATTTGTTGTCATCTGGTAAGGGCCGTGAGTCCCCAGCAAACATGGTGATAAGCAGGGCAGCACCTCCAGAACAGCTCCTGTGACTCACAGCTTGCTCCTAGTGGCTTCTTGGGGAAAAGGAATGGACCTTGGCTTGGGTGAATTGTCCTTCAGGCTGTTAATCAAGCTCTGATGGCCTAGATCGTCTCTTGACATCTCTTACAGCCTCTAATTCTATGATTCTCTGGTTATTTAAATGTCATTTTCTGTGGTCATACTTAGAGGCTAAAACAGAAAGTTCTATTTAGACTTCATGGTTCATTGACTAAAAACCCCATTCTGGTCTGTTGGTTTACCGTGAGTGATAAACATGTAGCTAGTCAGTACTTGATAGGGAAAAAGAATATTTTTTCAGCATTCAGGTTAAAATAATTCTTTATTTTTGTGTATTTCTCTAAAACAGAAACTTGGAGAAGTTTAGAATACTAACAAAATTGTGTTTAAATATTGCTACAGTTGATGAGATAAAAGTATGTGAAATATGAGCCTGTATGGAAGGTAATGAAGTCTCTTGCATGTACCTATCCAGATCACCAAAAAACCCCAAATTTTGCATCTTAAGGCAAACTGACTGTAGCAAATAATTTTAATGGTTGACTTACATTAATGTCTAAATTTAGTGTTTAGCTAAAAAGTCCTACCAGGCTGTTCCATACACAAAGGTATCACTCAGGAGCTGGCCTCTACAATCCATGTCACTGCCCGGTTTCTCTCGTGCTGCTTTGGCACTGGAAGGACCAGTTCCTCAGCTGGTGTAACATCAGTTACTCAGCCCCTCCTGGTGAGGATCCCGCTGCACCAGAACACTTCAGTGGTTTTGACTGCTTGAGAATGCTCAACTCAACTGCTGTTGAGTTCTGCAGTAAGCTTTTAGTAACAGCTAAACACATTTTGCTTCCTCAGGACCAATCTGCCTGGGTTAGCTGCATTCCTGCATGTTCAGAGTGCAGGCAGATGTACAGATAAGATGTGCAGGGCAACCTTGTATGGGATTGCTGCTTTTTCAAGTATACTGGACTGAAATATGGGAGTTGAACTCCCTCATGTGAATGATGTAACATGAATTTTCTGTCTAGTTACATTACAAAAATATTCCTTGTAGCAGCTTGCAGGCTGTTAAAGCACAGGGAAGAAATCTTCCCTTAAAAATGGCATTAAATATTTTTTTTTGTACATACTGTTTTAATTTAACAGTAAACAAGGTTATAGAATGATTGTCTTCAGAGTTCCAGCCTAGAATATTTTGAAGAGAGGGAGAACATGAATAGAGGTCACAGTGAGAAGCTGGGTGATGCTCTCAGAGAATGACTGCATTAGAGAGCATGGAAAAAGTGCATCTCTCTGGGATAGTGTGGTTCCCTCAGACATGGGCTACATAAAGTAAAAGGGCTTTTAGTTTAGTGTAGGCAGAGCAATTAAGATTCCCCTAGGGGGAGGTATATAATTATTTTGGAAAATAAGGAGCAGCATCAAGAAATTTCTTACACCTTGGCTGATTTTCTGAGTGTTGAGAGAATTTTCCAGAATTTTTTAATACTGGGCATTTCTGGTTCCTATCTTGAGTCTTCCAAGGGGCCAAAAATCCTACAGAAATGGAGAAGGTGTCTTACAAGAGAGTATTAAAAGCATGGATTATAGTAGCAAAGGAGCTACATGGTAGCTCCTTTTACATTCTAGCTGGTAGAATATAAAAATAAAAACAGCTTTATTCATGTTGGGATGCAGGCGAGCTTCTTGCCTTTCACTGGCATCAAGATATGATTCAAAGCTGAGTTCCAGCAGTGGGAGAAATTTGTTGGTGAATTGTTGAAGTGTTCGTTTTGTTACTGATGAAAAAAAGATTGAGATAAGCAAAAACACTTCCTGGAAAAAGGTGGAATATAAAAATATAGAGGTTCACAGGACTTCCTCTCTCAAGTGACAAAGTTGAAGTGCTGCTGTAGAAGATAGTTGCCTGGTATGTGGTTGTTCCTGGAATGTTACATATTTCTCAGACCAAATAATAATAAAAAAATGGTGCCCAAGGATACAGAGTCTAGGAAACTGCAGTACCCAGAGTCCTCAAGCTGAAATTGCTCCTCATACTCAGGCCCTTGGGAGGCTTTGAGGCCACAGCAGATGTCCAGCCTGATGGTGAGGGCAGTTCCTTGAAGCTCCTCCTGGTGCTGTCACTGCCCCTGCTCGTCACCTGCCTGTCCCTGCAGCCTGCTCCACTGGGGGAGAGCCGGGCAGGGTCTGCAGTGTGTCTGTCCTGCCCTGCCATGGCCATGCTTTGTGTCTGTCTGTCTGTGCCCTGCCATGGCCACTCTCCCTGTCCGTGTGTCTGTCTGTGTGTTGTCTGTCTGTGTGTCTGTCCGTGTGTCTGTCCTGCCCTGCCATGGCCATACTTTGTGTCTGTCTGTCTGTGCCCTGCCATGGCCACTCTCCCTGTCTGTGTGTCCATGCCCTGCCATGGCTGCACTCCCTGTCCGTGTGTCTGTCCATGCCGTATGGCGCACTCCCTGTCTGTGTGTCTGTCCATGCCCTATGGCTGCACTCCCTGCCTGTGTGTCCATGCCCTGCCATGGCTGCACTCCCTGTCCGTGTGTCTGTCCGTGTGTCTGTCCATGCCCTATGGGACACTCCCTGTCCGTGTGTCTGTCCGTGTGTCTGTCCATGCCCTATGGCGCGCTCCCTGTCCGTGTGTCTGTCCGTGTGTCTGTCCATGCCCCATGGGACACTCCCTGTCCGTGTGTCTGTCCGTGCTGCCGGCAGCTCCAGACTGGAGCCCTGCCCTGATGCCCTGGGGCACTTTGAGCTCCAGGCTCTGTGCTGGGTTTCTGTGCCAGAGAACGGCAAATCCCTGCAAACCCCCAGCACGTCCATGCAGCTGGCTCCAGCAAAGCAGGACCACATTCTGGATCCCTCCACAGGGCAGGTCAGTAGTCTGTGTTACTGTGTGTGGACACAAATGGAGCTGCCTCAGCAGCTGAGGAAGCAACTGTTTCCTGGGCCGGAGGCTCCTGAGCCTCATACTTGTGTAATACTGTGCCACTGCCAGTGAATGCAGCAGTACTTCTGATCTGGGAGCAAACACAAACGTCCTAGAGGAGGAGAAGTGCTTACATTCATGATTTCCCACTGCGTTTGCAAAGGCAGAATGTGATTGGCAGTAATAAGACACAAACTTCAAAAGAGGCTGAAAATATATGTGTCATTAATAAAATCTGCATAGCTGCTTCTGTTGGCTGCACTGAGAAATCACAGAGGGAACTAATGTAAGTAGCAGGATATTCCTGTAGTAAGGATTTACTGAAATAAATCTGCCTAATTTTATTTCATTTCACCTGGGCAGCTGTGTCTGATTACTCTGTCCAATGTGATGCTTTCCTTCATGCCTTTGTACTTGTGACACTGCAGCTCAGCCCATCTTTGCCTATGTTAGCAGCACTTGGAATTCATCCTTTTACAAAAAATCAATTAAGCCAGTTCCTGTTCTCTGCAGTGGTTGTGTAACTTGAGATATTGCATTATCTGCTAGACAAGAATGGCTGTGAGGGCGTTCAGTGTGCTTCGGTGAGTCTCAGCAGCTCAAAGGAAGGATCCAGTGGCCAAGCTGGGAAAGGATATGACTTGCTAGAAATCAGGAAGGTTATATTCTATAGCAAAAGTTTGAAAGATGACACAGCCCAATGTCTGGAATGCTCAAGTAGAAAAAAAAAATCAAGTTGGCACCTTTCTAGTGACCACAAACAAGCCCACAGCTGTCAGAAGCACGCTGCATACTCCCCCACTGCTTCCCCATGGTGACAGATGTCCTACTTTTGCAATTCAACACTCTGGTCATGCTAACTTATAAATTATACAAGGAAAAAACACAAAAATCAGTTCACCCATCACTGAAAAGAAGCTACCTCTAGGCTGCAATATTGTCACTGTTTAATGGGGAGGGCCAACCATATAGAGCACTTATGACTTCAGGAAAATATTAAATGTAAGGTAATGATTCGCTTTTTAAAAATGACCTGCTAATACATTGCATGCATGGACACCCAGACGTGTGGATTGCTTTTTCATGGCCGTGCATTTCCAAGATACTTCTTCCTTCTGATTAAAAGCAGAACCTTACTGCCCTATCTAATGTTGACCTGAGGGAAACCAACTGGTTAACTGGATGATAACCATGAGCATTTCTAGTAACACCTGCACCTTCTCCCTGCTGACATTTTATACAAATAGATAGTGAAGCTAAGCCTGAGTAGTTTAAAGGAAACTTTTTTCCAACAACTCTGATAGGAAAAATATATTTGCTTTGATTTATGAAAATTTAAAATGTTTTGGGCATAGGGGATCAAACTTTGTGCATACTTAGTAGTACTTTTTTGCATTATTTATGCCTTCAACTGCAAACAATAGCAGCAGTATTTATACTTGGGAAATAAGTTGTGTAGTTCAGCATGGCCTGAGCTAGCTGTCTGTAAAATAAACTTTCCCCACTCTGAAAGATGTAAAAATACCACAACAAAAGATGTTCTGAGAAAATATTTGGATGGAGAAAAGTACATAGGAGTGGCAGACCAATCCTTGAAAATAGTGCAGTGCTGTTTTCTAGTGATACACAAAAAAAATTGGCAAACTTTCAGGTATTGGGGTTTGAACTTGGGTGGGAATGATATTTTAATGTAACTGCCTTTTCCACTTACATAAGAAGTAGCAAAAGCTCAAAAGTTATGAAAAAGGAAGAGATAGATCCAATCCTCCCAGTCGACTGAGCACAGTGAAAAGCGTTGGATCTCCTTTTCTCATTTTCATTTTGACATAACAAATTTCTGTTTGTGTGTTTGGAAGTAATTAATCCATCCATTATTTTTCTGAGTCATGCACTAACATTTTTATTAATTTAAATATCCCAGTACAGACAAAGCAGAAAATTTAGATGGGCTCCTCTCCTGTTCTTCTCCTTTCCTCTCCCTCTCCTTCTTTTCGAGGCGTAGTCCCACATTTACATTACCACATCCCACACAGTTCCACAGACACATGTGGCATTTTGCACAATAAAATCTGATGGCTGTGGTGGCTTTGCCACAGGCGAATATTTTTGGAAATGCTCAGTTGCTGCTCTTGCTTTTCATTTTCTGTGTAAGTGCTGTGAAGTTACTGATCTACCCTTTCCTCCATATTCTCCTGAGGTTAAATGCCATACATGGTTTCCTGCAATCCTAGCAGTAATTTCTTTGCACAGGGTCTGGTGGGAGAAGAAACAGTTTGCAGATGACATTTAGAGAATGAGATGATGGCATATGTTTAGGGCTAAATGGAGTTGTCAGACACTAATTGATTCACATGTCAACCTCTTGCTCTTCATGTAAGGTGGATAGGGAGCATTAAAGCGTTACTTGTCTAGGGCAAGGGTTGTTCCCAGTGTTTGGATATTCTTGTTAATTCTCTCTGCAGTCTATGAACTGCAATAGACTGAGAGACTAGAGATTTCAGTTTTGAGATGCATTTGAAGATCGTGGAATTATATAATGGTTTGGGTTGGAAGGGACCTTAAAGATGGTTCCAGTTCCAATCCCCCTGCTGTGGGCAGAGACACCTTTCAGTAGAGCAGCTTGTTCAGTGTCCCAGCCAGCCTAGCCATGAACACCTCTGGGGTGGGGTATCCACAGCTTCTCTGGGCAAACTGTGCTGGTGCCTAACCACCCTCTCAGTAAAGAATTTCTTCTCAATATATAATCTAAACCTACTTTCTTCCCCTTGTCCTATCACTCCATGCTCTTGTAAAAAGTCTTTCTCCCTATTTCTTGTCAGCTCCCTGCAGGTGCTGGAAGGCTGCAATTAGGTCATTCTGAAGCCTCTTTTCCAGGCTGAGCAATCCTGATTCTCCCTGCTTTTTCTCATGGGAGAGGTGCTCCATCCCTCTGGTCATCTTGGTGGCCTCCTCTGGGCTCTCACTCTCCTGGCTGATGTCCTTCCCGTGCTGGAGGCCCCAGGGCTGGATGCAGCACTGCAGGTGGGCTCTCACCAGAGCAGAGGGGCAGAATCCTCTCCCTCTCCTGCTGCCCATAGGGCTTTGGATGCAGCTCAGGACACGTTTGGCTCTTGGGGCTGCAGGGACACATGGCTGGGTCCTGTTCAGCCCCTCACTCACCAGAACCCCTCGATGTCCTTCTTGTCCAGACCATCCTTGGTCTGTTCACCCCAGCCTGTGCTGATACTGGGCCTTGCCTGGACACAGCTGCAGCACCAGCTCTTGGTGTTTATAACCCACATAAACCCACTTCTTCAGCTTGTCCATGTCCCTCTTGATAGCCCCATCCCTCACATTTGTCTGCTGCACCTCTCAGCTTGGTGTCATCTGCAGACTTGCTGAGGGTACACTCAGTCCCTTTATCTATGTCATCCATGAGGATATTAAATAAAACTGGTCCAAATGCAGACCCCTGAGGGATCCTATTTGACACTGATCCCCGTTGGGACTCTGAGCTGCTGAACACTAAGATGAATAGTGGTGGAATTCTTGGTTGTTGCTTCTATCAAAGTAAACTTTTCTATACAATGCAGTTGAATATATAACTGTCATTGCAAAACTGTCTTTTGGAATTTCCGATAAAGGTTTGATTAGGACAGCCAGAGTTGAGATTCCTTTCTGGATAGATGCTGTGCTTGAATGACTTTGGAGGGAAGAAAAAGCCCTGTCTTGAAATGTTCTAAAAGTATGAGCAGGAAATGCATACTTTTCTCTCTAATTCCTTCAGTGAGCTTAATGTGAAAATAACCTACTGTTGCTGTAAGGTTACTGGTGCAGGCAATTTTCACTGGATCTGGGCTGACTTTGGCAATTCCCTTTCATTGCCTTTCTCCCAGGCCATGTGGTGATTTCCAAGGCAGAGTGGACTCAGACTGTTGAGAAATGCAGAGCTGTGTGGATGCACATATGCATGTGAAAGCAGGAATGTTTACTTTCCAAGTAATTGAAATGCATGAGAGTATAAATATGCATTTTCTTAGTATATAGTTGGCATCTGCCATAACAAGTGGATCCTTAGTACCAAAACAACAAACATGTTTTAGGAAAATGAGAAGCATAGCTATCCTAACATCTTGAGCGCTTGTCTGTGTTCAAAATCTTACTAATGCTCTCTCAAAGCTTTCTCCAGCATGCTTCCAACTTCTTTGATTATTCCTGCAACTGTAACTGAGAAGTGACCAAGAAGCTGTTCAAGCCACCTTCAGAAAGGCTTTGAATCCAGTCCCTTGTATGTATTACAGCCAGCAAATCAAAAGAAAAATAAACCCAGTTTATTACAAATTACATGTTTACAAAATGCTTTCTTAGTGCTTTGGCATGTATGGCATGAAGAAAGACGAGCCATGGCACTTTTTTGTTTCCCGAGAATTTCGTTATGCACATTTCTCCTCCTATAGGATTACAAGCTGGCAGAGTAATGCCTGGCAGGAATTGATAAAGAATTGCAACATGAATCCCTGCAGGGCACATTGGGGCAAGTTTGTTATAGGAACAGTCTTCCTCTGTTTACATGAACAAAAGCTGGGTTTGACAGTTTCCCTGATCAGCAGCTTTGGGAGTGTGTGAACTCGCTGTTGTTCTGAGTGGCCTTTTCTACAGTTTTCTCTACAGTAGCAACAATCTCTCTTTTCAAAGTGGCCTCTTTCAGAGTGTTATCAGCCTGGGTTGGGCCAGGTAATGCTTGAGGTCCCCTTCCAACCTGGTATTCTGTAATTCTCACTGCTCTGCAGTACTTCCCAATGCAGAGTTTATAGAGAGGGTATCACTGATCACAGTTGGACTTAGTTTGCCTTCTACATTGATTTACAAATGAGAACAAGTGAAGAACGTGAATACTGGGGGAAAAGCATGTGGTGATTGTTTACTTTTTCTTAATTTAAGATTAGATTAGTTTTTCTCTAAGATTTACTTCCACAATTATTGGCTAACAATCCATTTAAAATGAAATTGTGCTCTGACTGAAAGTAGCTTAGCTTACATCCATGTTAGAGCTGATATAGATAAAATTCTATTGGGAACTCTCTTAGGGCTAAATTGCAACCACACTTACCATTATCCTTGAATAGGGGAAGTGATCAGTTTCAATCTTAATAGAGTCTCAAAATTCAGTCAGACTGATGAATCTGAACATGCTGTTTCATGTTGATTAAATGCATTTTATTCTCCAGAGAATTTAGTCCAGGTTTCATCAGAGACGCAGTATAGCACTTCTCTTTAAAAGAGGTGTTGCACTTACTGTGATCATGGTATTCATGGGAGTAGCAAACAAGACAGGAGTCATTCATTCACTTTTAGATGGTGCTTTCCTTCTGCTGGGCCTACCAGAAAAGCCCTGTTCTGTAGCAGTGCTCCCTGACTTAAAAAACACCTGACAGATTCTTTAAACATCCTGGTTTAAACATACCTTTTCATTGCATATTTCCTGTTAGTGATTTTGTAGTTGTGCTGTACCACTGGACCTAAAGAAATATAACAGCTGGTTTAGGTGATTTTTCTTCTCTTTTCCTTTTTCTCTTTTCCTTTTCTGGTCATTTTTATTTCTTGCTTCTTGATATAGGGTGTGACCATACAGAAAATTATCTTCCCAGAGGAAAAACAGAATTCCATCACAACAAAAAAATATAAGGCTGCTGTAGCTGTCCCTGATTGTTATGTTAAAAATAATAATTTTCCTAACCATATGCTGGGAAAATTTGCATTAAAATAAATGAGAGTGCCACAGCATTTTCCATGGTAGTATGGTTAAAGTTTAAGTCCAAATTAAAAAGGCCTTTAATCTGTCATTCAGCTTCTTGTTATTTGCCTTTCCTGCTACACCCACTTTCGGCACTTGGAATTATGATTAGACAAAGAAGTAGCAGAATCAGTTGCAGCCAGAGATTCTTGTGTGCCCCTTCTTTTGCCTTGACTTCCTCTAATTTGTTGCTGACGCTCTCTGTGAGAACAATTGTTATGGAAGTGGCTTCAGGTTACCACTTCTTCAAAAAATTACTGCTGCTTCTAAAGTCTTGGTTGCAGGAGCAATATTTGTGAAGTAAGTGCAGTTTCTGTTTTGCAAGTGCTGCAGTTTTGAGCAGCTTGACTGTGCTGAGAAGGAGAAGGCACAGCGAGGTAATTGCCAGTTCAATTTACAACATTCAGTTCAAAAGCTTCATCTCCCACAGATGAGTGACCAGTGGGTCCAAGTCAGTGTTTACACTTTTGCTTTTCATGTGTTCCTCATCTACCAACACACAGAGCATCTTTCATAAAAAAAAAAACCTGTACATTCAGCTCTACAACAAGTCTAGGAGGAAGAAGAATTTTACTCCTTCCCTAGCACCTGTTGTAAATCAAGTTTGGCCAGGTAGTACAGTCATAAATAGGTAATTTCCAGGTGACTTACTTTCCAGGGCTATGAAGTACATGTTGGATGGCTTTTCCATCCATCTGCTGCAGTCTCAGTTCACTCCCTGGGCTGCAGAACTGCAGAGGGACCAAGGAGATGGCAGAGCACTGTTCATTCAGCCGTTGTTCTCCTGCCTCTGGACCTACAGGCACAATCCAATCCAGAGTTTCTCAGACTCAGAAAGGACAGGAGATTGAAAATGGCAGGAGAGCTTCTCAAAATACAGAAATACACTTTGTAAACTGGTAGACTGGGCAAACAGCATGTATTATTACAAAAGAACAGTGCCTTGACAAAGTTTCCATTAACTACAAATTAATATCTTAGGAAGGTTCACTTTATTGTGTAAAAAATAGCCTTGGTCTTTGTTGAAAAGCCATTTAAATATAGTAGCATAGCATTGTCAGTGATTTAACCTCTGAGGACTAAATGGCCAGAAGGCTAAAATAGGAGCCTAATTCCTGGTGGTTGTGAGACTGACCTGCATTTGCTACATTATCAGGTGGCAAGCACTGGAGTATGGAATTAGCCTTTTTGTGTACAGAAACAGGCATATTTGCAAATGCTAGTTTAAGGAGCTGTTTTGAAAATGAGATTGAAAAGCAGAGAGGAAACCATACCCCTTTATGAACGGTCTGCTTTGACAGTTTCATATCTCTAAAGCCTTTCTTCTTTTCTGCTGAGCTAATAGGGATTTCATATAACCTAGTGTCATCATTTAACTTATAGGATATTCATTCCCTTTGGACAATTATGCTATTGAAGCATGTTCTAATCGGCTGGTATTAGTCCTATTGTGTTGAGTATTAGCAGTAGAATGTGTGTGGGGTTTGGGGTGTGTGAAAAGGAGTCAGACTTTAAATGCCAAACCAGAGCAAGAGCTATTCTTCTGGTACACACAACCAGGGATTTATCAACACTGCTGCTTTTTCGGATTGTGCATATGACTCTTTTATACTTAACTACAAATAGAAAGGGCACACAAGCACTGGTGTAACCTTTGTATGTTTTCAATACATACTAAAATTATCTGGCATTTGCTTAGGGACTTCAAATCCCTCATTATATGTGCAAAGAAAATGAATGGTTTCATAAGTCACGTCAATTATAGAATTTAGTTTAAAATCAGGTTTTAAGGTATTTATTCAACTATAAACCATTTAAGTTTTGACAAGAATATGAACAATACAGTGGGGACATAGTGTTTAAAAAGTTCTAAAAATATTCTTTAATTTATGACTTCAAAAATTTGATAAAATATGCCTCATTTAGCTTTGTTTAGACGCAGATAAAAGTATTTATGTGTGCAGGTTACTGGTGAAAGCTGCATTAGGTAGATCTTTGCATTACTTTCAAAACCTATCCATTTGGGCTGAAATATTTCATTAATTTTGTTGCCTAAAAATTATATTTTGGAAATGTTAAGCAAGGCTTAGAGGATTTGTTGATTATTTGGTTTGAGAAGATTATACATTCTCTTATTTGAACAACACTTAAATCACAAACTGAAATGTCACCTGTAAAGAATCATTCAAAGAATCATTTCCAAATGAGAGTCATAACAAATTGGCTTTGACCTGCCTGATTTGTGAGCATGTGGAGTCTGACTTCCGAGTGTTTGCAGCAGAGTTGTTTTCTTTATTTTGCTGAGCTCATTATTGTGCACCTAGGAAAGGATGTCCTTTATGTGCATGTACCCTAATTAACTTTGCAGTGAGCTGGCTGGCCAGCCAAGGTCAAGGTTAAGATGAGGAGCTTTTACAACTCTGCAGGATCATTCATCCAGACTTCAGAGCAAGCAGAATAGAGAATCCTTTCCTGCAGCTTGGCTGTAATTGTAGCACATGCTGTTAAATTAATTTCTTTACAGTATTTATACAGTAAACTATTGCAATGAAATCCCCAGTAATACAGCAGAATTGAAGGAAAGGCTGTGCTTTAATTCTAAGTATCTGGAAGAAGCAGTAGGATTTTGATGAGGCTGTTATTTAAATTAGATTACTGTGTCTAAATGTCTAAATTAGATTACTGTGCAGGACTCCACAGATGTGGAATGATGCTGTAGTTTCTCCTCAGGATAATACAACTTAGGGAAAAGACTAAGTTTTTCAGGAAAAGGCAAATGATGGTACAGAAGGGGCAGCATGGGGAAACAAGGACACAGTGTTGGGCAGTGTGAGGGGAAGGCTCCCAGCACATTTGTCTAATGCCTGCCAAGATTTTGTAGGCAAAGAAGTTAAGAACAGTTTTATTGCAGGGCTCTCTTTTCAAGAATGAAGGAGGCGCAGGAATGCTGATGTGAAAACATAATGAACCTTAACAGAGGCTTGCATTTTAGCCAGATCAGGGGGAGAGATGCTGTTTCAGTGTTTAAAAAGATCTGATTGATAGACTGAGGAAGCTTTCATGTGAGTGAAGGATGTGGAAGTAAAGGCAAATTTTTTACCATTCCTTTACTGAGAGTGAATTGCACATTTTTTATACAGTGTTATGACACTCTCTAGTTGTCAGTCACTTATACTTGCTACACATATGTTTAAATGCATAGGAAATAAAAATGCTACTTTATATTTTTTGAAAAATAATACTTTTAATTGAACAGAAAAAACCCTGAATAACAACAACAACAACAACAAAACCAAAAAGCCAAACAAACAAAATCTATCCCAAAAATCCAAACAAACAAAAAAACTATATGGATTCAGAGTTCATTTAAAACTGGCATTTATAAAGCACTCTTGCTTTACAAAGACTACTTTGAGGAGCTTATAATAGCAGAGCTACTCAGATCATAGCGCAGATGAAAGAGGTTATTCCACTGGGAGTCTTAAATTTAAACTAGTCATCTCTGGTTTGGCTTTTGAAATATGACAAGAGAATCAATGATTGCTGCTGTTAAGAGTCTGAGGAAGCCTTTGGCTTACTGACAGTCTAGATATTAACAATTTTGAAGTCTCTTCATACCAAGGGACTATTAAGATGAAGCAGTAGCTTTAAATTAAGTACCATAATTCCCTCAATTTATCCTGAAGGAGAGAAGTAATTAGGCTTGTTTATCTGAGAGAAATGAAAGATCAAATTAGAAGGAATGCCCCTAAACTGACCCTGTGATTAAGTTGAATTTACCAGAGACTTCATCTTTTTCAGCTTTTTAGCTCCATTCTTTTAACCATGTTCCTCTTGATGTTTAAACTGAAAAATGCCAAACCATGAAGTTGTGTATTTTCCTGTTAGCAAAGTCAATGATCCCATGCTTCAGAAATCATTCATCCTCTTTTGCTTCTCTGAAGTTAGATACACTATTGTAGCGAATATTTTGAGCTGGGTTATACAGAATAAAGGCAGCACTCTTGTTTTGTTGGTAGGGTGATGCTCCTCTGACTCTTCAGTTTCACCACATTCTTACTCTTTTCCTGCTTACTCCAGGTGAAAATAGCACTTTGCTTTCATGGCCAGATTCATGAAGCTGCAAAACCCAAGGATTTTTACAACTGTAATGAATTAATTCCCAAATAGTAGGTTGTCAATAGAGTTATCTTTTTAGCACTTTGCTACCTTTTATCTTGCCACAGTGGCATTGAATTGAAGAATTTTGAGTGCATCATGTGTAGGCCTTGGCAGCACCATCAGTTCATAGCAGTATGATTTAGGGGCAACTCTGCTGCAGTTGCTGCTAAAGATCACTGATGAGAAGAAAAGCAGGAGAAATTATAAGGTGTTAAAGTGATTATTACTAAAAAAAACCCTTGTAAAATTATTTTTTAAAAAGAGAGGGTTTCCGATTCTCTATTGGCTATTTTTATAGCCATTGTTAAGTTTACTAAGTAAGTAATTTCATTGATCTTTAAGAATAAAATTCACAAAGCCATTTAAGGAAACTGCTATGATAGCTTTTCCACATTTCCCTGATGAATACTTCACCCTTTCATTAGATTTCTTATGCTTCTATTTCGAGTTAGGGCATGCAACTCCTATATTTAAAGACCATTCAGTAGCATAGCTTCAAGCCAAGCAGTGGCCCTGTTTAAGACAAAATAGCTTTGTTGAAAGCTAACTCTGTCTTTACTATATGGTATCAGGCCTCTAGAGGAGGATCATTTTCATGTGGGGATATAGAACCTTGGTGAAGGCATTAGGAGTAAATAACCCATTTTTGTAATATATTTAGTTTCATCTTCTCTGCCGCTTGTCCAAATGTTTTTTTTTTCTTTCCTATTTAAGTGGTAGGCTGTTTGAGGCAAGCTTGATTCCCACTGTGCTATTAGATGTTTCAGTAGTATAAATGCAAATAGCTTTATTGGTTCAAGTGTCCCATGAGGGGTAGGTGTGTTTGGGTAGCTGCAGTGGTGGTGCTCCCCTTTGATGGCAGAATAAGATGATAATTGTAAAATGCATTGTGTTTTACGTGTTACATGCAGGAATTTACACGTGTGTGCACGGGGACAAAATGGACTTGCTTTTTCATTTATATGAAGAAAAGCACAGGGGAGGAGGCTCTGGATATCAGTCTGTAGAAGAGAAAATACTATTTCAGTACATACTAGTGTGGTAAGCCCAGCTTCAGATTCCTCTGCAGAGCTGCTCTCTTAGCTGTCTGTCAAGCAGCCCCTGAGAAATGGCACTCTCATTTTCTCTCCAGCCAAAGGTTTTCTGCTTTTCTTTTGGTTAATACTTTCCAGCTGGCAAAACCAGATTGTAGGAACCTCCAAGTCTTTTGGATAGTTGCACTGGGGCTTCCGCTGTTCTTTTGGCAATTCATGTTAAATGGCCTTAATGTAAGGAATTAATGCCTAATTAATGCCTTGATATTCTGGTTAAGCACACCTCAAGTAAAGTGTATTTCCATGTTCTGATGTTAATTTACAGTAACATCTCACCCATCACAGTTTTCTTACAATACTGATGAGTTCATCAGTCCCAAGTTCCAAAGGCTGGAGAAGGTTTCTACAAAAGAATTTGAGGTTTGTAACTTTATATAACTTTGTAAATTTTTGTATTCTTTCCTATTGGACCGTGGAGCTGCTGGAAGTCAAGCAGAGTGAAGATGTTCAATATTAACATGGTACATGGGCCGTGTAACATTGCTCTGAAGCCTGTTCAGATAACTCCTGCAGTGGCTCCTCAGGCATTTTTGCAAGTATATCCAGGCATATGGAGCTATTTTAGTATCTGCTTGGGAAGTGCTAATAATCAGTGAGGATTCAGTCCCAACCCCATGGAATTAAGAAAGTGCTTGATTACTAAGGAGAGAGTTCCAACTTATGTAAATTTATTTTATGCAGTGTGACTGCAAGTCTCACACATTTCTCCTTAGTTAAGTCATGACACTTGGAATTAAACAAGTCCTAGAGGAAGGGAACATTTTCATCATATAAGAAACTGTTAGCCTGTTTCAGACTCTTCTATTTAGTGGGCTTTTCAGTGTCTTTAGAAGAGTTTGTCATTGGCTTTATTAAATGTATTTTCACAAACAATGTAATTTCACATCTTACCATTTTTCAAGTGCTTGTAAAATACAAACGGTTGTATCAGTGTAAAATTCTTACTAAGGGCAATGAAACAAACATTATATGATAATTACTATCTAGTGCAAAAATGCTGTTTTGTTGGCAGTAGAACATAACAGGGAAAATAATGTGGAACTGAAGAGAGCTGAAGCACTCAGGTTCTTCTCAGAAGACAGAAAGTGCAGGCAGCACTGTAGTTAGTTTTTGAAGCTTATATAATCCCACATGAAACTGTCACTCAGCAGCAGTCCCTGGAGAACTTCTCCCATGCCAGCCTTTGAAACCACATTAGCAGCCTGCACCTTTCACGGAAGTTTCTGAGGTTCCTAGTAAAAAGTAATGCTGACTTCCTTCAATACTGGTATTAAAAATTTATTTAGCCTCGAGATACCAAGTGGAAATTGAAGATACTCAAAAAGAGGTATGGCTTGACATCAGATAGATTTAGTGCAAGGTAAAAGTAACTTAGTATCTGTACAGGAAGATATTGTAACAGGCTATTTTGAACTTACTTCTGGAATCTTGGATCAGGATCCTCCAAACATTTGTCACATTTAATAATCAACACCAATATCACAGATTAGCTTTTAGCATAATTACACACAAAAGCTGACTGCCCTTAGAATGAGATGTTTCCTATGCACAGACAGCCTTGGAAAGAGCAGGCTTTGGGAAAAGGGAAGATGAAATCAGCTGTTAAGAAATGCTGAGAAAGTGTTTCGTGTGTGTTTGATACCAGCAGACCACAGTTCCCCTTGACAGGCAGGGGAGTAAACAGAGATAAACCGGCTCTTGGGCAGGTTAAGGATTTGTCTTAAGAACTGTTTGCAAACAAATCTTCTTCATCTGAAAGCTTCTGATTTATTGCAGAAAGTGACTGGGGGGAGAATTTGCTGTTTCTTAAACAATAATTTATTTTGGTGATGTTTCCTACTAATTTTTTTATCAGGAAGAACAGCTAAAGCACCACCTAGACAGCAGAGTGCTTAATTTATATATTTGTAAGCCTTTTATACCTTCTGTCTTTAGGCTGCATAGTCACTAAGACACAGTTATATTATCACCACCGAGCAATTTTTATTCACAACCTGAATAGAGAGCATGGAGAACAGGGAAATCAAGAGAAAATGAAAGCAAAAACTACAAACTGGAGGCTTGCTTGTGCATCAGTAGTGAAGGAGAGTGATACACACTGCTGGAGCCTGTATTGCATCCCGTGGCTGCTGCTTTCTGTATTAGCTAAGCTGTGGTGGGGTGGCGTGGTGCCAAATATGTCATTTTTCCATCACCTCAGTGTTTCTCAATCAGTAGGGAATCCCCAGTGTACTTACTCTGAAAGATCTCACCTTCCTTCCCAATTAATGCCAAAGGGGTGGAGTTGGAACTGCACTGATTATGATGTTCCTTAACATTGCATATCCTCAGGGCTTTCAGTGTATACATATGTGTTAACTGATTTAATGTTCCTGAGAATTTTACCCAGAATTAATGTTTCATTTTGTGGCAATAATTACATAATGGTATAAAATTCCATCATTTAAACTCCTAAGCTGTCAACTCTGTGACTTTCATACAAATTCAGAAGTTGGTTTGTTATGTGGTGCACAAAGACAGTTTTGTTTTAGACACAGTATGTCCTCTTAGCTGGAGAGGATGGTCTGCCAAGAAATGAAATAAAGAGAAAGATGCATGTGGTGCTGAGGAGGTGAGTAGGAGTCCTATAAAACTTAGTTATACTTGTGATTTTTTAACACAATCAAAAATAACTCTTCACTTTCTGGGTGAGGCAAAGTGTGTGTTTCATTACTGCAAACTCACATTCTGCGGCAAGATAAGATTTGTGCACACCAAAGCATACAAAAATGTCTGTCCTGGTGTTCCTTAAAGCCAGCCAAAAAAACGTTTTGCATGGAGGTCAGGGTGTGGTGTTTGGGCGGAAGTTCAAGGGTCAGCTCCATCCCACATCCATGTGCAGAAATGCTGTGGTCTTGTTGAGTCTGCCCAGATCCACAGAGCAGCACACTGCCCTGAGCAGCTGTCTCTCTTGGACACAAAGTGCACAAGGCCACTTGCTGATTAGAGCACTGGTCCTTCTAAAAGTGACTTGCATGATCCCTGTGAGTTTGAGTCTATGATTAAATAACAGTTTAGCTAAATGTTTGCACACACTTCAAAACATGGTTTAGTGTGCAGCATAAAACCATGGCTTAGCTTTGGAAACTCTGTGTCATTTAGTTAGAGAGCATGGTCTGCCAGGAACTGGCCTGGCCAACCAGGGAAGACTCAGTCTGTACTGCTAAGGCCACTCCTCAGGAATCACAGACCCTGGAGGCAAGAGAGAAAGTCTGGAGAAAGGAAGACTTAACCTTGGTGTAGGAAGGTTGGGTTAGAGATCATTTAGGCAAACTGACACCCACAAATCCACGGGTTCCAATGGGATGCGCTGATGAGTTCTGAGGAAGCCAGCAAATGTCACTGCTGTGTCATTCCACATCATCTTGTCATGGAGAGCAGGGGAGCCTGAGAGCTGGAGGAAAGTGAATATCATTCCAGTCTTCAATCAGGGCAGGAAGGAGGACCCAGAAACCTGCAGGCCAGTCAGCCTCACCCGTGTCCCTGGAAAGGTGATAACAACACGTCCTGGATGTCATCCCTAAGCATGTGGAGGCAGAAGGGGTTATGAGGAGTATTCCATATGCATTCACCAAGGGGAAATCATGTTTATCTAATCTCATGGCTTTCTCTGATGGCTTGACTGGCTGAGTAGATGAGGAAAGAGCAGTGGGAGTTGTCTACCTTGACTTCAACAAGGCATTTGGAGCTCTCTCCCATAACATACTTCCAGCTCAGGAAGTGTGGGTTAGATGAGTGGGCAGTGAGGGGGATTGGGCAGTGGCTGAATGGCAGAGCTCAGGGGCTGTGATCAGCAGGACAGTCTGGTTGGAGGCCTGTAGCCAGCAGGGTCCCCAGGGGTCAGTGCCAGTGGGATCCTGGGGTCCATCAGGAAGAGCAGTGCCAGCAGGTCAGGGAGGTGATCCTGCTACTCCTCAGCCCTGGTGAGGCCACTCTGGAGTGCTGTGTCCACTTCTGGGCTCCTCAGGACACAGAAGTGGAGCAGCTGGAGGGGCCCCGTGGAGGGCACAAAGGTGATGAAGGGAGTGGAGCATCTCTCTTCTGAGGAAAGGCTGAGGGAGCTGAGCCTGTTCAGCCCTGAGAAGTGACAGCTGAGAGGGGGCCCCATCTGTGCATGCAGATGTCTGAAGGGAAGGTGTCACAGACAGGGCAGACTCCTTTCAGTGGTACCCAGCAAGAGGACAAGGGGCAACAGGCACAAACTGTAACACAAGGGCCATCTGAACATGAGGAAAAAGTCCTTTACTCTGAGGATGGCTGAGCACTGGAACAGGCTGCCCAGAGACGTTGTGGAGTTGCCTTCTCTGGAGATATTTAAAAGACACCTGGAACTGATCCTGTGCAACCTGTTCTAGTTGAGACTGCTTTAGCAAGGAGGTTGGACTGGATGATCTCCAGAGGTGCCTTCCAACCCCAGCCGTCTGTAAGTGATTCTCTGGTAAAGTTTACTAGGGGGAACTGTAAAATGGTGATATAACATTACCTCCTGTCACAGCCTGTTTAATATGCTTTGTCACCATCAAGTCACAGTAAAGATTTTGAGCTAATTTAGAAGCAGCTTTCTTCTAAACCTATGTGGCAGTCTGGAACCAGAAGGCAGTTAACATTTTCAAGAGGAATTTCCGTGCATGTATCTGTAGATAAGATTTTCAAAAGATCACTTTAGTGAGTAAATTTTTAGAACTGTGTTAGAATAAAAGTTGCACTGATGGAAACTTTTTGATGAAAATAAAAGTTAAAATCTGACTAGTGGATGGATTCTTTAATTTGCCTGAATGTAATTTACTTCACTGCTGTAGATGTCTTGGATGAAGGCCAGGTTGCAAATGGAATTGGTGTTGATAAGTCTCATTACCATTGGTAGCATCATCTCCAGTTGGAGATGATAGTTACAGCACTAATATAAACAGTAAAACTGACCACACCACAACTTTGGATCCTGTCCTGCTCTTCCTGAATTCTAGGGCAACACTCCTATTGGCATCAGTAGCAGCAGGAACAGGTCCAGCAGAATTATTTGACAAGAGGCTTCTTTCTTAACTCTGTACTGGCTGAGCTGTGTAAGCAAATTGTTAAAAACTCTGATATATAATCCAGAAATCTTCACAGTTGAGCAGTGCTGATTTATGCACTGTCTGCTGATGGTAGCAATTTATTAGCAAGAGGATATTTGCTCCTTCCTTCCTTCTGCGTGTTTCATGCAAGGTTTTGTCCTCAATTTTCTGTTTGAAATAGTCTTTGAAATTTCCGACCTTAAGGCCACACCCAATGTCGAATTACTCTGCTATTTGTTCAAATAACAGAGTATCAGAGTCACTTTTTTTTTTACAGGCTATTTATAGTTTTTCAAAAGAGAATGTTGAAGGGATATTTTTAAACTGCAGCAGCTATGTGTTGTTGTTAGCAGAGTTTTGGGCGAAAATACCCAAAATGTTTCAGCCTTTCCATGTCAAGACTATGAATGCAAGATGTTTTATGTATCTTTGGAGCCTGTAAAAATACAAACTGTAAATGATGCCTTCTAGCTTTCTAGTGTATATTCGAATATATTTCATTCTGCTGTTTCTTATTTGCAATAAAATTTGCCAAGTATGGCAGGCAAGTGAACCAGATGATACAGAACACTGTGTTTATAGTGGCTGCCCCTTCTGGCTGCTGCTGTGGGGAGGTGTTTGAGGCTGTGGGTCAGAAGTGCCCTGCTCCTGTTCCCAGTGCACAGGCTGAGGCAGAAATGGTTTCTGCTTTAGCTGGAACACATCACATTCAGGGACCTGCTTTGGCCAACACACAAACAAACCTACTGTGGACTTCCAAAGCACGAGTGCTCCCATGCAAGGCTGCATTTTACTTTTAAACTTCAAGGCAGAGATGTCAGACTTCTGCTGAGGATCTGTGGGGCTTTTTTATCGTTTGACACCATGCAAAATTGATTCCACATTATCTCTATGCAGATAAAGTAATTTTTCGCTGATACCAGTAAAAATAGCAATTCTCATTCTAAATCTCTTTTGTTTTCCTTTAGCACTAGATTATATCCTTTGCAGCAGTAATGAAACCTGTGGTAGGCTTCCTGCATAGGAGAATTCTGCTGGTATTCAGGGTTTTTTGCATTCTTGTATATGTGTGTAGGTTTGCACTTCAGTTTGTCTGAAAAACTTTGCAGTTTTGAAATGAGATTAAAAAGACCATTGTTTTTTATTCACCCTCACAGAGTGAATAAAACCAAAATGTTCTCCAAAGTTTGACAGCTGGGAAAAAGCTTCTCCTTGAGCAGCAGAAATACTGATCTGCCATTTGCTGTGAGTTTGTGCCTGAATGCCCTACGCCTCTTACTGCCATATCTTTCCTCATAATGATGACCTCTAAATTGTAAATAATTCACATAATTGTCTTCCATATTTGTCAAGGTTTCAGTCTACTGTTAGGTAGAGATAGCAGGTAGAGAGGATGATAAAACAAGTTTGTTTTCCTAGGAAACCTAGAAAAATGGGGAACCTACACGTCCTTATTCTGAAGAAGACTGCAAATGTAATCAGCATTGCCCATTTGGCATTAGCTATTGTTTAAATATCATCACAAAGCGTTTTGTAAATGAGCTTGTAAAAGGAAGCAATGTAGTCATGTTGTCATCATTTCACTGGAGGCTGTTAGTAATCAGGAGCTACATACATTTGTCAGATCTTGCTTTTACTTCATCTGGAAAGATCAGTTTGGCGTGATAATCAATTAACATTGTGTATTTCCAGTGTCTTTCCAGGTTGCAGTTCTGTTGTCTTTGTCATTAAAACACATGGATGACTTTAAAATGTAAGTTACAAAGATTTGTGTGCAGCTTTTCCTCAGTAAACTGACACTTACTAGAGGCTGTCAAAAGTGCATTTTAAGATGAAATGAAAAATGGTTAACTGTACTTTGACAGCAGAAGAAATAGCCCTTCAGTACTGTTTACTTTTTCTAATTTCCTTTACTTTTCTTCCTACAACTGGCTGCTACTAAGCATAAAGTCATTTTAATATTAAAAATACAGGGTTTGGTTGAAAGTAAAGAATGTGATGTAAACTATTCATAGGTTTAAGGCAATAGGAAAACAAAATTCCACTTTGAGCTGTTTATCAGCATTAAAATATGTTTGAGGTACTGTTGATATCTGCTATTTATTTGGCTCAAGCCAGAAAAACAGTGTAAGCATTTTGCTAGAGGGTGTTTCTTAAATATTTCTGTTATCATGGATAACACAAGTTGACAGGATCTATAGTTGAGGGGCAAGTCATATGGAGTCTGCTTTCAAGGGTTATATTTTGGCAGCCAGAGGACAGGTTGAAAACACATCAGCAGAATGAAAAAGTTTTACTGCTTTCAGACAGAGAAAGTGCCAGGCCTGTACACAAACCATCAGTCCTGACCAGGTGGGTGTCTTTGAAGTTCAGTGTAAAAAAATGGTCATGAAGGCAAAGTGTATTCAAAATGAATTATTTTGAGTACAGATATTAAAAGCAAAAGCTTCTCCAGAAGCATCCTTTGAGGCAAGTAAGAGAGAGAGAGAGTGTGTATGTGTGTGTGTGCGTGTGAGTGAAGCAAAATTCTGCATGGCAAAGGTGATTGATGGCAGTGTTTAGTTGCGAGACCCATAGATAGGCTCTGTGGACTGTTCTTGAAGTCTGATAGTGCAGAATAATGTTCACACAGGGTTTAACTACATTTCCAGTCTGACAAATCTATGTTAGAATTTTTTTTTGTTGGTCTGTGTCTGAACATTGTTCTGCAGCTGTTCTTGAACTTCTTATGGGTGGGATGCTGAGCTGCTGCCAAGGTCACCAGGTTTTCTCTCAGCTCTGGTGCAAGGAATTAAAAACTGCAGCCTCTAGTGAAGTGGGAGCCTATTAGGGAAAGTGTGGTGGAGAGGTTTGTGTATTGCATTACCAGCTGTTAAAGCTAGAAGCTGTTTGCTGCTGTGCTCTGTTGGAGCAGGTATTTGGTCTGGAGGGACTGCACAGTCAGTCTGTTCAGAGCAGAGTGAGCAAGATGCCACTGTTATCAGACGCCCTCCTGCAGGCTCAGTTCATTTAGGAACTGAGCTTTCTGTTCCCGGTTTCCAAGCTGCCTTTCCTAAAACAGCGTGGGCCTGCTCCACCCTGCTTCTCATCCTCAGAGTTCAGTTCATTGCTTGAAATTGCCCTTTGTTCTGCTTAAGTGATCTTAAGAGAGGATGTAAACACAACAAGTCCTAAAAATAGTTAATGGTAGCGGGGTTGAGAAGTTCAGAAAAAGGGAGCATAACACAAGCAGAGGATGACTATTGAGTATAATAAAGAATGGAAAAGAAAGGGGAGAACTTTTAGGAATATGTTGATTCAAGGGAGGAAGTGTGAAGAAAGCCTAAACTGACAGTGGAGCATCTTGCCAAATTTTTCTTGCTCTTGAAGCCAGCCCCCAGACAACATGGAGCCAGTAATTATTCAGCTGCTAAGTGGGGGGTAAAGTCCATTTTTAGAAGGCTGAAGGAGAAAGCTCTACCTTCAAAACAATTTGGAAGCAGTGTTGCAAGCAGTGTACCAGTGACTAAAAGATCAGGGTGTGTTATCAGCATACTGGAAAACAGGGATGGACTGGAAAGACAAGTGGATTTCTTAGTGAGTGTACACAAATCAAAAATACCCCAACATGTAGCACAGGCACAGCATCACGGTTTGCAAGGAGTATTATATTTTCCTGCTCTTCATAAACGTGACAGGGACTCACTGGCAGAGGTTGTTTTTAGGACAGCTTTGTGGACTGGGATTTCATGGAGTATATTGTAGTGGTAATTCCAATGTTAACAGGCTTTTTAACTGCTTTCCTTTATTTCCTTGAGTGTGGAGACCCTGTACTTGGGAAGTTTTTTATGTCTGACGGATTTTAAGGATTGCAGTGGACAGTATAGTAAGCCTGCATTTAAATAAAACATCAGCTGAATCTTTGTGCAATCTAATTGGGGATAGGTTGGGGAAAGATTGCTGATTATTCTCTAATATCCTAATAAAACCTTCTGGCATAATTGTGGCTCCTAGTTTCACTCAATTAAGTGAACAAGTCCTGAGCATGCACAAAGACCTTTATTAAACTTGCAGATAGACCTAAGGAGAAATTAGAGGCAGTGAAATGAGACTAGCTACTGCCAAGAAGGAATTAAAAACAACCTGTCATTTTTTTTTCTTTAATCAGTCATCTTAAATGGAGTGGTAGCTGCTCTTTTTGTTTTTCTTCCTCTCCTACCTCTTCTTGCAGTATTTTGGCACAGTGTTTTGTGCAGATCACGTGCCAGGTGCTCATGTGCCTTCTGCACTTGCTCAAATTCTCCTTCTCCTGGGGATCCCAGGACACATTTGGTCCTGAGTGCTGGAGGTGGTGGGGAGCTGGAGGAGCAGGCAGGGCTGGCAGCATTCCTGGGCAGGAGGGAGCTGTTGGCTCTGCACATCCCTGTGTGCTGCTCTGCCAGGCCAGGGCTGTGCCCTGGGTGCTGCCTGTGGAATAACCACAGCCTGTGCAGATGCTGCTGGGCCATGGATCTGCAGCACTTGCTGATGCTCAGCAGTGTGTGTGATCTGGAGAAACTGTTTTCAGTTCTCCATCATTTCAAGGACATCAGCTCACGCAGTTCCCACACCTGTAGTAGCTCTTCGAGTTTGGTGCCCCATTCTGGCATTTCTTCAATTCAAGCTGCCTATGGCTCACTTGTTTTCTCCTGCAGCCAGGTGGGTTTGCTCCTGCTCCTGCTCCTGGTGCAGTGGCTGCCCCTTCAGATGTTGAAGTGCTTGCAAAGTAAAAAAAAAGTCAATAAATATCGATATTATGGCCTCCATTTCCCCCAGGAACAGGAGAAACAGCAACAATGAATTTCTGCAATGCTATTTTTGTATGTCAGTGCTTGCAAGGTTTATAATTTGTGATCTGCAGTCTCTCCCATCTGTGACTTCATCTGTCTAGGAGTAGCAGGTGACAAATAGAAAATTTAAGGCTGAGAACACCCGAACAAGTTTTCCTTGGTATTAAAGTTTAATGACTCTCAGATTTTTACAAAGCCCTAGCCTGCTGAGACTGGAGAAGGGCAAGGTGATTCCTAGCTGACCATATGTTACCATCTTGGGTTTCATGACTGGTTTAGAGAGCACATTGGAGAGAATTTTACTGTTCCTGAGTAAATGAGTTTCTGTTGTGTGTCCAGAAGGCAGTTTCTTCAGCCTTTCCAAAGAAGATTTTAAGTGCTGTGATGGCAGTATGGCAAAATAAGTGGCAGAAACAATGATGTGCAAGAACAGTGTTTCTTTTATCATCTATCCTAATCAGTCAGTGAAAATTCAAGTTGCATAACAAAATTTCAAGCGTTAAGTTTACAGGGAGACTTGTGAAAGTAGGAGAAGGCCCAGAGAAATACTGATAAGAGTGCTTGTTTGACTGCTAACTACAAAGCAATCTCTTTCAGTGGCAAGAGGTTCAGTCCCTCCCAGAATAACAAAAATTATCTGGTATGAACTTTGTCATTGCAGATATCTGGATGAATTTTGTGTGCTGAAGGGGAGCTTAGTGTAGCAGCCTACAGATCCTTAAGACATTTCCTGGGGGAAAAGGATTAACGAGGACAACACTGACATCTGATAGCTTTTGACTGTTGGATGTTGATAAATGTTAATCATTGAAGAAGCTTCCATGACAAATCAAAGTTTTAATTTTATATAAAACTTATACGATGCAAATCTATGAATGTAGCACTTTTACAAGTTGTGTAATGCTTTATTATTCATATAGCATACAGCATTGTAGCATATAGCGTATTATGAATCCTAAAGGATATTTTTATTCTGTGACATTTTTGGTATTTGTTTCATGCAAATGTTTTTTCCTCTTAGGGAATCTGTGAAAAGTGTAAAGGTGGAAGCAGAGGTGGTGCAGAGAATACTCTGTACTGAGCAAATCCTTTTGTTACAGACAGTACTGCATTGCCACAGCTCATTAAATGCCAAAGTGCAGGGGATTCTGTCAAGTTGGTCACCCAGTAGGAAAGTGCTATCTCTTTATACTTCATCTGGAATCAGCAATAGCAAGTAGAGTAGGAAGTGCTAATTAGCTGCTAGTGTTGTGTCCTTCTTTTCCTTCACTTTTGAAGTACATTTTGGAGTGAGAAGAGGGAGCACAGGGCATCCCATCAGTCTGGTGCTGAAGAGGTCTTCAGAACATTTCCCCTGAATGTTCAGAGGGACAATTTGTTGCTCAGGGTTTGCTTGGATAGAAACACCACTCTCAGTGTTGCATCACAGGAACTTTCCCATAATTCCAATAAAATAGGCTTCTGGTCAATGGCATCGCTGGGGAAACTGTCTCTCAAGCTCAGAGTGCACAAATCATCAGATACAGGCATGGAGCCTTGTGGTGGTGTTGCTTCACCTCTCCATACACAGCTCTGCTCCTAGTCAGTGCTGCATACACACAGTGAGCAAGCTGCCCTGAGCTGGTAGTGCAGTCATTGCCTTGCTGCCATGGTCAGAATTACAGTGTCCAAAGCATTCCTTCCAGGTGCTCAGCACAGTGTGAGTGTGTTCTTGCCACTAGCAGCAAACCTGAGTCACAGCCTCGGAGTGGCTGAGAAAGAGTTAGTCAACAGTCTGAAGCCAGGAGGTACAGGCTGGAGTCTGGGGCAGCGTTAGAAAAGGGTTCCTGAGTAGGCAGGAGGCTCTGCAGTGCATTCAGCATCTCGGTGGAGGGGTGCAGGGTGTGGAGCAAAGGAGTGGGAAGCTGTGGGATTGCCTTGGGTGAGCCTGATGTCCTTCATTCCCGGCTGTGGCAGCCACAGTGAGGTGTCCAGGGACAATGCAGAGGACACAGATGGACCTGTGAATGGAGGCTGTGTTTGCCTTGTAAGATAAAGTGTGGATAATAATGTTAGAAGGGGAGGAAGGGAGGTGGAGACTGTGGAAACCTGGTCATGTCAGCATGTCTTCCTGCTGAAAGCACTGCAGGGCAGGGACTTGTTTACCCGTAAATCCACTAAGAATAGCATGTGAGTGCCGTGGATCCCAGCACTGGGATTTGGTTGAAGACACAACCTTTCCAGAATTCCTTTCTGTTCTCCAGACAAACTGTTTTGCTACTCTTTGCTCAGTCCAGCTACTGTACTGCCATTCCTTACGTGATACAGTCACTTGCCCACTTCTCTCTGGCCTGTTTTGGCTGTTATGAGAATTCAGTTGGTTAATAATGACACATTTGGGGGGAAGATAGGAATAGTGTCTTGATCTTCCACTCCTGCTCACATATCTGTATTAATATGTCATGGATAAGTAGATGTTGAGTACTTCAATTAGGCATTCTTCCCTTTCCTACCACCTTCTATTTCTCTTCAGGTTTTAATCTCTGTGGTTTAGAAAATGCCAGCAGACTATGGGGATTGCCAAAAACTAATAATAATTAAAATTCCTTGCTATAAAAAGCAGTATGTGCTTCTTTTGAGCTGGAAGCATTAGAACACTTTCCAAGAATTCCAGCATATTAAATTCTACTGTGACATTTGACTTACAGCATGGTAATTTTTTCCTCTGCTTCAGCACAGTGTAATGACAGTAAGTCCCAGTTTTGTAAATAAATTCCCACTCAAATTCCTCATGACATCGCATGTGGGAGTTCACATAATAAAAAAAGGAATGTTCCCCTCTTCTTCATGTTTCATTACAAACCTATCTCCATCATTTAAATGAATGTCCAGTTTTCTTCCAAGACATGGTGTCTACCTCACTGAGCTATGGCCATTAATGTTCAGAAGTGCTGTATTCTTAGTTGACCTCATTGATAAGCAGATTCAAAAGAAAAAAAAAATGGGGAGAAGAACATTCCACAGCATAATGCAGTTGCTGTAGTCGACTGGACTGGCTAGTTCAGGGTGCTTTGGTGACAGTGCAGCCTCAGAGCTGGCCTGACGAGTCCCATAGGGATTCCCCAGCTGGGACACTGAAATAAAAGCAGCCCAGCTGCTGCTGTCATCCCCAGCCTCTGCTGGGCTTCACATCACAGGGGTGGGAAGGAGAAAGCAAGACTCCAGCTCAGATCTACTCTCTGGAGTCCATACTCTGGTGGATCCTGTGAAATTCCATTAAGGTCCTTACTGATACAGTTAATTTAAGTTGTGCTGATCTGTTTCCAAATTATGCTGGAGATTAAACTCCAGGGGAAAAATGGGTAATTTAAATCCACTTTCTTCGTGATCTCTGATGTGTTGGCACTAAACCTACACTGCAGCTATGGATTTATTTTCATATGCCCAGGGCTCTGTAAGCAAAATTTTCATCATTAGACTAATGTAAGAGCACCTCTTTTTAACTTAGTGCTCATGCACTGGACAAGAAATCTATCCTTTTCCAGTGATCTGTATTTGTTTAATGAGCCCTTCTTTTATATTTGTAAAAAAATTGTTGATAATTTGATACTGGCTTTGCAAAAGGAGAGCTGTGTTGCAGCAAAAACATTCTAACTATTAAGTGGATCCCTTGCAGTACTGCAGCCTTGCCAGGGACTCTGTTCCACTCTGAAACTGCTCACCATTCACAGAGCCCAGGTTCTGGCCAAACTGGAGTTGTTTGGCACTCACAAGCAAGCACATTTCCAGAACAAGATCAAATATTCTGATTTCTGGCTGTTGCTCTTGCACCAAGGCACAGTGGAGATTAATCAGACTCCTTAAGGGGAGCCAGTGGATCTGAATTATAGTTTGATTATCATTTATTATCTTAGTGGTGTCAGACACTCACAGCCAGTTCCTCTGTTGTAATAGTTCTGTCTTTCCACCCTGCACCTGCAGCAGGTTTCTTATGGTGGCTCAGAAAAATGTTTTAGTAATTTTCTTCAGAGATGGAAATACAAAATTGCTGCTACTGAGATTGACTTGGGCCCCCACTCAGCTGGAAGGAGTGGGGGGCACTGCAGTTGTTTCTTTGTATGCCCATGATCTGGAGACCTGAAATATTAGCACCTGAATTGCCTTGTTAGGAGTCTAAAGAAAAAAAAAATATTAGGAAGCTTTGCATTGAAATGAAATATGTTTAAAAACAAACAGAAAATGTTTAAGGAAAATAGGTATTCATGTGTCTTGAATGTTTGGTTGGTGGATGTTGGGGTTTTGGGGTGTGGTTGTTTGTGGGGTTTTTTTTTTGTTTGTTTGTGGGGTTTTTTTGGTGAGAATTCTGCATAACCTGTTGAATACTTGAAGGTTAAAAGCTTGTGGGATTCTTCACCCCATAGTTTCTTACCAACAAAAGCCGTACTATTTATTTTGTATTCCTTGGTATTTTTCAGCTCATGTCTCCTGTTACTAACTTTTTAGAAGCTATTATATTACATTTTATCCTAAGAAATGCAAAAAAATAAAGTCTCTATCTATTTACCCCAATGAAACAAGAAAGAGAATGGAAAACAAAGACAGAAGGGTCATTCTCAGCAATTAGACACCTCTTTCTCCAGTAACAAATTAATTGCCTATTATACAAGTGAATTCAGATCAATGGTAACAGTATTTTCAGAGGCTTTGACCACCACACAAAATAATATTCTGTTTTCTCTGGGCATGTTCTGTTGTGTTTTAGATTATCATATTTCATGGAATTCTGACATTTTCGTGTGCTAGTGAGCATATGTCAGTATTTATTCTGCTTTTCTACTTTTCCTGGATGCATATATGCTCTCTTATAAAATTAAGACTAGGACACATGCTGATTTTCCTTTTGCCTTTTCTGTTCAGCTGTGAATGCTGCACAGTGCACTATAAGGCGCTGGGACATATCAGTTACTTATAAATGACTTATGTGGTTCTGGTATTACAGTAGGAGTCATGTGGAAAATGCCATGACCATCTGCAGAGTGGAAATCTGGAAACACTGTAATACCGGATACAGCATCTCTTCATCCCACATGGCACTGCAATCCCTCTGAAGAGCTGCAGTTTGGGCTCTAAGATGACTGAGACTGGTGTTGCAAATAGATTCTAGGAGTGTCTCCTGTGCATGTCTGAGGGTAACTGTACAGTACCAGATCATTATTTTATGTGATCTCTTTCAGATACAGAAACATGCAAAATATTAGTACTTGTTCTAAGGAAAATAACAAGGAGTCAGAAATAAAGCAGAATTTACAATGGGCTGGGCTGCAGCTCTCTTTTTTCTTAAGGCCCCAGCAATGTCACAAGCAGCAGACGTGCAGAAGGATGTGGAAGCCTGGCATTCACAATAAGTGTCTCATTGCCAGCCTGGTCCTCCAGCACTTTTCTAGAGCTTTAGCCTGTGTTTAGCTATGAAGTTCTGTTTTTCAGGCTATGAGTGTAATTTTTATAACCCTTTTTAGTTCTGACAGTCAGTCAGTCAGTCAGGGAAAATACACTGTCTTATTGAGTAAGGCTCCTGTTTTTCCCTTAGCTCAACTGGGAATCTGGTTTCCTCCCTTTGTGCTGCAGTGACATAGAGAAATTCAGAGGATTTGTGAGAGTCTAAGAGAGAATTCCCCTCATATGCTTGCTGCCAGGAGGTCTGTTTTCTCCCCACTCCAGGACATCATAGGACATCCACTGAGGATGGGGAAGTGTGCTTGTAGCATTCTGTTAATTTACACAGGCATGGACAGTGCCCTGGCAATACAGACAGGGCTTGCCTTCCCCTGGGCTGCACCTTCCAGAAGGGATTAAATGCTGTATCTGCCCAAATAAGTACAGGCAGGTAAAAACTTAAAATTAATTTTGCAGGGTCGCTTGGTGAGCAGGGGACTGAAAAGGAAGGACATCCTTAAAATTCTTTGATTCTACTCCTGCACTCAATGAACAAACTGCACAAGTTCTTCCACAGAGCCACTGCAATGCTCTCCTCATTATAACATTGCAGAAATAACCAGCTGCTGCTTCTTCCCTTTATTTCCAGCTGTTCACTCCTTTAAAAGACAACTGAAAATGAGGTAGATAGCACCCTTATAATTTTTCCCCTTGCAGATAATTTCTGTGGTTGCTGTGCTGCTGTGAGCTGAGAGGAGGGATGCTGGCAGCAGATGGGAGGCTTCACTCAGGGCAGTGTGAGGAAAGATATGCAGATATGGGCAGTGTTGTAACTCTGTGCCTCTTAACTCATCTCAGTGAGGACTCTGCTGTGTGTAAGGTTCTTGTAGCTGTGGGTAAGGAATGACAGAACTCATTCCTCTGACAAAGCACAGGGATCCCTGGTCTAGGATAGAATTTATTTTTAAATGGAGGCCTTCCCAGAATATCTTTGTTTTGCTCTGGGATTATTGCCAAAAATATGTTTTTGTGACATTTTGTAAATGTACCTGCATCCTTAGATAACATTATTTTTTTGTTGTTGTTCAAAACTATTTACAAAAAGAAACAGAGGGAAAAAAGTATGAACTCTATCAAAGTAAGTGCAGGCAGTTTACCTTGCAAGGCAAAAGGAAAATGACAGAGGTGGCAAAAGAAAACCTGGATTTAAAATGCGGCAAAAATTACTGTCTTGCAAAATTCATTCCAGCACGTGAATTTGCTAGAGTGGAGAAATTGACTGAAATGCTTGTCTTCAGATTCAGGTGAAGAGAAGTTTACAGGCATCACATAAAGTCAGGAAGTGATTCAGTAGGTTAAAGGCAGTCAGGAGTTTGAGACTGCTGAAGCAGCACAAACGACAGAGCAGCTCCTGTCAGGGGATTGGGAAAAAGGTTGGAGAGAACAAGGCTGAAAGTCGATTGAGCAGGGGAGGGCACCTATGTTTAAAATCCATGTTGCAAAGTAGAGGGTGTCAATGAAATATTAACAAGATGTTTTCAATTCTGTTTGGACCTAGATAAGAAAATTGTGAATGTAGCAAAGAAATGTTTACCATAATAAATAGAATTTATATAATACATCCATCACAAGATCTTGGACAGGTTTACAATGTACTTACAGATTTTATTTTTACTTCATAGCTGATCAAACAAGAAGTGACTTGGGCAGTTACTGAGAAGCCTAGGCATGCTGCTGATCAGGAGCGACTCTGTACAGCAGTCTGAGTATAAAGCTGCTAGAATTTGCTCTTTCACACAGGGAGCTGTTCATCTCACCGCTGACATTTCTGTGCAATTACACCCCAAAAATGCTGAACTGCTGTAATACCCTTGCTGCCTTACCTGAGCTGAGAGCATCACAAAACTGTTTCTAGGCTTTGGAAACTGATGTCAAATGTTTATCAAGACAGCCTGCAGTTTCTCTTTGCATTTTGTCTGCATTTCACAGCATATTATAAGTGGCATGTCAGTAAAAAATAGATTCAGTCTTGCCAGCAACAGAAAGCAAAGAAGGAAGCGGCAGTAGTTGGCTCCCAGCAATGTTCTCTTGGGAACAAGTCTGAACTGAGGCAGCTTTAGGGCTCTTTTGTTAAATTAGAGTTTTCCTTCAGTCCTCTGCATGATGGGGTTGTTCTTGTAAGGACACCACCATTTTACAAATATCTGAAAAACTGAAATACAGTCTTTGAAAACAGGCATCTTGTTGTACTGCCTAAGTTACAGTAGCTACCAGCTTACAAAACACAGAGAAAATACCTCTCAGTACGTCACAAAAGAGAGCAGAAACATTCCATAAAACACCAGAAGGGTACTGACTCTGGCTGACAAGATTTATCTTTAAGGCACAAAAACCTTGAGGGATGTAACAAAGAGCCTCAGATCTCAAGCAAGGAACCAGGGGGAGTTGTGGCCGTTTCCATGGCTGGGGTTCCAAGGCAGAGCTGCAATGCTGCTGTGCATGTCCATCCCCTGCTGCCCACCATTTCATACTGCTGCAGGGGGCTGGCTGGGGCTGGGGTTTATGCTGCTTATGTGATTATTCCAGTTGTTGGAGGCTTTTTCCAGAAAACCCATCTCATGCCCCTGTTTTGTTGAGGGTTATCTGTCACTTCTGTTACTGACTGCACTGGATTCAGTTTGATCTGTGGATTAAGTTTACACAGATGAAAGTAGACCTGAGTACATTCCAGTCCCCCCACAGCTGTTACCCACCTTCCAGCTCCTCATTTCAGCATCAACCTTTTCAGCTCATTCTCCTGTGTTCCCTACTCATTTCTGCAGTGGCTCCTTTGTAGTCATTATCATGGCACCAAAAACTCTAAGTGCTTTTTCCACGTGGCTTGCCACAACTGGCAAATGGTGCTGATTGTCCTGGATGAACTGGCTAACAGGATGGACAGATAATCATAGAAATTAATACGTTTGGAATTGTACTTTTCTTCCTGTCACTGGTGCTCAATCCGGCAGCCCTTGGTGCTGCAATCTCAAACGTGGTGTACTGAGGAGATCAACAGATGTCTGAGCAGGAGGATGTGGACTTCTCTGGAAAGGCTCCAAGGTGAAGTGGCCACAGCAAAAGGAAGCAAAAGTGGTTTAATCATAGGATAATCATGCCATGGTGACTCACTGATCATGGCTAGACTGCTGGGCTTGCATATCCAGAATCCACCAGGAGCCTGAAGTGTGAACAGGCTGTGGCAGGAAGCTGAAGTGTGCAAGTGTTTGAGCAAACAGGGACTCCTTTTTTCTGTAGCTTATCACAAGAGTTGTCTCCTTGGATGCCTGATCATGAGGATGGCAGCACACTCACTGTTTTGCTCAGAGCTGTAAGCAACCTTCAGTAATGTGGAGAGTCAGAGAATATGCCAGACTTATGCAGTGGCCCTTAAGGAAAATTACTCACTGGAGCCATTTATACCAGCTTATATTTCCAAGGCAGGGGGAAAGGAAAGATATTTTGGTCTTGCATTACAGATCTTAAATACATAAAAGAAAAATACTGAAAGTGATTATGTTTGCATGTTGGATGGTGCTTAAAGGAGATAAAATAGCAACAACTGAAAAATCTGCTGAAATTTGCTGAAAAATCTAAGTATAGATAAGGTGGAAATAAAAACAACTGGATCTTGGCTGATCTTAGCTTCTTTCTTCTGGTTCCTGGCTTCAGCAATCTTTTTCATAAGTTTTGAATGTAAATTACTTTCTTTTCACATTACCTTTTAAAGACAGCAGAAACTAGTATATAGGTGCTTGCAGAGCTGACCTGCTTTTTATAACTCTTACAAAATCCCTTCGAGAAAGGAATAGGAAAAAAAAAGTAAAAGCACAGTGTTTGCCAAATGGCAGTAATGCCTCCTGTCAGTAGAGAGAGGGGGAAAAGGTGTAATAAAACTCACTGCTATTACTTAAGAAGCTTGAAAAACTGATCTCTAATGGAGCTGGAAAATACCTTAGGAAGCTGTTTAGGGACATTGAGAATGTGCAGAACACAGAATTAGTATTCTATTGTAAACACAAGCTAATACCCAGGTGAAAACCTTGAGAAATTCTAATTTTCACTAGGAAAAAGCTAATTCAGAAGAGAGATTTTCACATGTAACTCACCATCCTTTGCAGGGCTTTAATCACACAAAATGTTTGCTGCAAGTTCCTACAAACCAGTTTCTGGAAAGCCAAGAAAGCAATGGATCAGGCACAACCGGACACTACCTAAAATTTGAAACATACAGACAGCAATTTAAAAATAGCAGAGATTACATAGCAGAACAGAAAAGTAGAAATAACTTTGGTGGGGTTTTTTTTCTTCAATTCTGTGAAAGTTCCAGGAGATTTGGCAAAACCAACATTTTGATCAAAACTGAACAATATGCAAATCTGCCAGAAGTACTGATTTTCCTGCAGTGTACTGAATCTTTCATAACAACAAGAAAGATTGGGCACCTGAATTTTCCTACCAAGACAACAATCTCTTTACAAAAGTCCCAAATTTAGAAAGGAAATCCTGAAAAACAGCAGAGAGAAGACAGAAAGAAACTGCCAGAAAGGATCATGGAATAATTCAGGTTAGAAGGGACCTAACAAGGGCTCCAAGCTCTTCTCAAAGCAGGGCAGCTCTGAGGCCAGACCAGGTTGCTCAGGGCTGTGACCAGTCTGCTCTTGAAAACCTCCACGGGTAGAGATTATGCAACTGTAATGCTGAAGAAGGAATCGAGGTGGTAATAATGAAGAAATTAAAAATCAGTTTGTCTTTTGCAGAGTAACACAGGTTGCAACAAATTCCCATATATTGCCAGTATTTAATGAGCTGCAATAAGGTACCTTGCTGAAGTAACAGGCCCTTTAAGGCACTCAGGAAAGACAAACTGCAATAAAAATATTAGTGATTGAATGTGCAAGTTGCATGAGTTCTTCAGGATAGCTACCAATATTTGTCCTAATTTCGTCTTTTGCAGTTTCATGTTTACAGCTAGATTGTGCATTTATGTACTGCCAGTTAATTTTTAAAGCACATAAAAACTTTTTCATTGTATTTATTTGGCCATATAGCCCCCACTGATGTTTTACTGATGTACAGAGAAGTGATTAACCCAAGGTCCCTGAGCATGCAGCTGGGTGGAAAAACACAGGTTTTGTGCAAGGCAGAGGTGACAGTAATAAGGTCATACAAGAGAATTCTCGGTGAACATTGAATATTTTCTCCTGAAAAGGTCCAGATAATGCTAGAAGAAGGAATGCTGAAAAATAGTATGCTTCATGCTTTGTGCTTTGCACTGGTTTTTTCCTCAGATATGTGACACAGTAAAGTTTAAGAGCCTAGTAAATTATCTCCATATAAAGAAACACAAAAAACTAAAAGAATAAAAATGAAAAACACTGGCTTTGAGGTCAAAGCTGGAGGAATGTGAGGCTAGTACAGTGCAGAATTTAACATCTGTATCCTGCTGCTGCTAAAATATGGGTGTAGTCACAGTTGCTTGCCCTTTCGTTACAAAGTGGAGGTTATTAAAATCCCTGACAATAGAGGCAGGTATGATTTAATAACAGCTGTTACCACAGACAGGACTGTGCCAGTTACGTTTGCATTGCATTTATATTTACAGAAACAAGTTTGTTCAGAAGAAAATTATCTGTCTGTGAATCTGTACTGACATCAAAGTGTGTCTATTAAGTACTTCTTCCAGGTAGCAGAGAATGGAAATGGAAAGATAGCATCAGAAAATTAAGCATTTGCTTAAAATATTGAAAGAAATGTTAAAAATAGTTAAACAAAATGATCAATTTCTGGAACATCTTCTTATTGAAGGTGTTTTCATAATCAGCACCAACTTCCCCAGAGAAGATAAAGGGGAGAGGACAGATTCCACAATAACGATCAGGTTGCTTATGAAGGTTACTACAATATTTGTCTTGCCCATTCCATGCTTTGCTATGCAGTCAGAAACAGATTTCAGTGTTTTCAAGAGCTGTTCAAGCATAATTAGAGACTCAAAATGAGTTGAAATCTCAGCTGGCGGCCTAGCAATTTGTTTTCATGCTGCAAGTCATTTAAGATTTATATAAGCATAACTTTTTGATGGAGTAAGGGGATATCCTCAATCCAAGCATCCCGTTACACCTCTGGTTTTGTGCAAGGCACAAAGCACTCGGGTCCAGCTGTGTGTGTCTTCTGCCCCTTAACGTGCCAGAGCCTTGGGAGCTGAGGTGCTGCTCCATCTCAGAGGCAAACGCTGCAATATAATTGTCACAATGTTATATAAGGGTGCATTTGTTTCATTTGCAATACGCTGCAGCAACAGGGTCATGGCTAAAAATATTAGCAGAGCAGGGAGTGAGGCTGCTGTGGAGGCTGGAGAAGGTTGCCATGGCAGGAGCTGCCAGGGGAGCAGGGCAGATGGAGCACGGCCAGGGGAGCAGGGCAGCTCAGAGCAGTGCCCAGGGTGCTCCAGAGGCGCTGCCCTGACTCACTGCTGCTCCTTTGGGAGGTTTTGGTGGAGTCCTTGGGCACAGGGTGGAAGGTGCTTTTCCTCAGTCAGCACAGAGTGGGGAACCCCAGGAGTGTCTTCAGGTGCCTCCCTGGACAGTGAGAGGGGCTGTTTGCTCAAGGGGTGCAGCCCACAGCTGAGTGCACACTCTGAATGAACCAGAAATGACTCCCAAACAACTTCAGATGTGTCACTTCTACAAGTGTCTCTCTTTCCTTCCTTCAAAGAGCCCTTTAATAAAGGACGGCATACCTTGGCTTAATTAATTTCAGTTTCAAATACAAGCACCAACTTTTTAAAAACAGGGAACATGCTAGTGCTTTAGAGTGCTATTTTTCATTCTGTCTAGAGAATAATAGATCCTGGTAGAGCAGGATGTCCCCAGGTGTACTTCTCACTGACGCTGTTCTTTCTCTGTCCCTGACTGCCACACAGTAGTGGATCGGTGGGGCACTGGCCATTCTCACTGGTGACATGTGACTCTCTTTTTGGAGGAGACTTGGAGGAGGGTCATGTAAGGACATTATTTGCCTTTTCAGTGCAGGCAGGAAGATGGAAAACAATAATTTTGATTTAAAAACAACATGAAGTTTATCTGCATATATAACACATATATTTGAGAGACCTCAGTCAACTTATCCTTAAGACCGGTGGAATTATTTTTGCAGTGGCATGGAAAAGGCTGTGATGTAGATAGCCTTCAGTTACACAATTGACTCTGTTGGCTTAGGAACAAAATACTAATTTTAAAATGTAATATGATACCTAATGAAATTTTAATTTAAATTCAAATAGTGATGTTCCTGTGCTCACCATCCAGCTCGAGTCATGACATTAAATCATGTTTTGATAAGATCTCATTACCTGTGTTGTAGTGTTATAAAGTACCAAGACATTGACATGTTCTGAAGGCTCATTCACCTTGTTGCTCTCCTGGCTCTCAGGTTGTACAGGTTGGACAAGATGGGGCTTGTGCTGCTGCAGGGAAGCATCACTGTTCACACCCTTTTCTCTGGGCCTTTCCTGACCATGCATGGGTAAAGCTGACCCTGCATGTATATGAGCAAAGGTTTTGCAAAGCTCACATTTTGTTTGTTGGTTTTAATATAATGAGGGCAACAGCTACTGTATTATCTTGTGCATTTGCAGATATAATGAACGTTGTACGTGATTTGTAATCCTTCTTCAATATGCTTAGGTAGGTAGAGATAGTTTCACTGATTTTCCCAAATGATCTAAGCGTTCAGTGGTTACCTCTCTAATTTATTTCTGTGCCAAGAATAATGAGTGTGTTAACTGCTCATGATGCAGCTCTGGCTGGGGAACAGAGAGAGGAGGTTTCATGTGAGTTATGGCAATACTATAGTCTTCATGGGGGAAAACGCCTCCACCTTCTTTCCTCTTCCATGTAAATCTCTGTCAACCCCTGCTACTGCTTCCAGATTACAGGGCTTTTAAAGAGAAATAATTAATTAGCTTCATAATCAATTTGCCAGGGCTATTAAGGCCTATTAGTGCAGCCAGGGCAGTGATACAGTTAGAGAGATAAAAAAGAGTAGGCTGGGAAGAAATTAGTCCATACTCTAAGACAAGTGTACAAAGAAGGTGTTTCTTCTAGTAAAGTAGTTTTGGATGTTTTCTGTGGTGACCTAGGGGCTAGGCTTGCTCTTTCTTTTTTTCCTTTCTTTTTTTTTTTCCCTGGTCTTGACATATATTATTCAGAAACCAAAGAGATGGCCATTTGTGGAAATAGCATATGGGTACCCTGAGAGGAATATTTAGAAGTAGTATGCAATCTATTTGTCCAGCAGTGCATGTCTAAAAAGCAGCAGTGCATGTATTTGATGTTAAATGTCAGTATGACACACTGCCAGGAAAGAGTCATAGGCTTGATTTCAAACTCTGTATTTATAATTGGGTCCTAGGGAGAAAAAAAATAAAAACAAGTCTGTGTTGAAGGCTGCTGCTTTTAATGAGAAGCTTTTGAAAAATATGGGTAAATAAATGAAGTTTCTATGGAAGACCTTTAAAACACTTCTTACATTTATTGTAAGAAACTATAAATCACTGCAGCATCTTGTTCTCAATTGTCATATTTACTCATCTTAAAACAGAAGTCAGAGTAGTATGTGACTCATGGAAGTTTGCACACTTGGCAAAAATTGGTTTCTCCAGCTTTGAAAAGGCTTTCAGAAATGTTTGCTAGTTAGGGAGCAAGTTTTATGGTGAGAAGCTGTATCTTTTATGAGACTAAAGCCAAACATTGGAAATACTTGACAAGCTTTCACACAAAGGGATTGAGGGACTGAAAACAGCCACACTGACTGGACTTCACGGGGAAACTTGCTTTAATGCTTGTCCTTGCTTTACCTGCTTGGAGAACAAGAAGAATTTCAGTCCCTAGGCTCTTGCTTTAGCACTTTTTACAAGTATTACAATCTCACACATTTAAAAAGGGATGTGACAGTTACAGTTTTTCATCTGGCACATAGAGTTGAACTGACAGATGTGTAAAGAAAAGATTCAGCTAATGATATTGATATAATGTGGATTCTGTGAGGCCTAAACACTTGAATGAGAAACAGCCATCCAAGTGTGGTAAATAGAGCATTTGCCCTGTTAGCTTTGAGCTTTGCACTGTAAATATTTTTGCTTTGAATCCTTCTGTACTGACTGTATAGGTTTAGCTAGATTAAAGCATTATTCTGGTTAGAGCCTCTGGGTTCACTATAATATAGGTTGTGGAATGTGTGGTCCTATATTAAAGGGATGTTTCTCTGGTTCTGGGGAAGTCAGGAGAATTTCTTAAATCTGAAGTTGCAGTTTGAGTAAAGATACACCTGTGGGAATATATATTTATCTTACCAAACACTAATGCTGCCTGGGTAATGCACATCCACTTTTAGCAGAACAGAGCTGAGCCCTGACAGTCCTGGAGACAGATCCCAGCTGTGAGTTTCTCTGAAGAACTTCTGTTTTGGCAAATGTAAATCAGTTTACAGATCTGTTTGCAGTATATGTGCCTAGAGAGCTGGACTGAATCTAATCAGCTGAGAGAAGTAAGTGAAGTTTGGACTCTGTATCAGTATAGGCACTGTGATGACTCATAAAACTCTCATTTAGTACTTCACATCTTTTTGAACCTCTTGTTTACTGTGTTAAGCATACCCAGTATTACTCTATGGTCAAAGCCTGATTTTGTAAATTTTGGAGTAAAACCATATCTAGTTGTTTTTGGTTTGGTTTTCTTTTCCTGAAAAATATCTTACTGAAAACGCATTACAGGCTGTAGTTAATGGGACCAAATGTAAAATGCCTGTATGCTTTTTGAAAATTCTGAGCCATTCAGTGACAACTGGTTTCACTGTGCCTTTGCACAGCCAATACTGTATAAATCTCCAAACTAACAAAATGAGCATCTAAGAATTTCTTGCACGTGCATGATGACATATCATACAGGGCTACTGGAAAAATGTCATGCAATTATCCAAGGAGTGAAGCAAGGCCTCCTGTCCCAGATGAGGTCCAGGTGCCCAACCTCTGTAAGGCAGAGGATGCCTTTTCCCCACAGGTTCAGAAATTTGCAGCCAAGGTGATCCCTGTCCTTAAAGTGTAGGTAAGTGCTGTGTCAGTGTAGATACATAGTCCTGTAGATACAGAGTCCTTTGCCGGTAAATTCAGCTTTAAAGGTCCCATCTTTGGCTACTTATTCCTGCCTCTGTGCTCCAAGGATAGTTTTTAAACCAGTATCACTTTAGGTATCCCCAGACAGAGTCAGCAAGACACAGCTATGGAGGGGGTGAGACAGTGCCAGGGCAGGAACGAGTGGCCTGAGCAGAGTGTGGGGCTCTCATCATTAATGCTGCCCACTGATTTCATGTGCTGTGACACACCAAAGCCCAAAAGCCAGCCTGTGACGTGCTTTTCTTTCCTGACAACAACAGGTCAGGAAATAATGCAATATCCTTCCACACTAAGCACTTTCTGTTCTAGTAGCCTCTCTTGTATATTGCCAGGTTCAAACTGTTACATGCACTGTAAACTTGTAAACTTATTTCAAAAACTTGTAGCGACATTTATATAATTAAAAGTACTAATATTAACCAAACTGTAGCAGTTACAGATGAAATAGGGCATACTGCAAAACATGTTGTCCCCAGGAGCTAAATTTTGCTATTGATTGCAGACACAGCTAAAATAAAATATATAATATCACAGGTAACCAGGTGTCTACTTAATTGCTACAGACTAAAAGTAATTGAAAAGCACTCTTAATTTTAAGATGGAAAGTATGTGGTGCTCAATGAACGTGCCTTAAATGAGATCCCTTGAGGGTGTAGTCTGAATTATTGAAATATGGTGTTAAAACTCATAAAACTATGCTGTGCTGTAGTGTTTTATAACAAAACAATATTTTAAGCACTCATATCTCAGGCTTATGTATTTTAGAATGGTGATGATTTTGAAAGGGAGCCCCAACAAATCCATCTCAGACCAGTGGTGACACCCCTGTGTAATACAATCATCCAATAATATATATTTAAGAAACTTGTAGGGAGTACAAACAAGGTAACCTGAGTTTCTTCCATTGACACAAACAGCAATCTTTTTAAGTGCCTTTTTTTTAAAAAAAATGTTTTTAATATCTGGAGGTAGAAACAAAAGCAAATACCAAGATGGAAAGGGTTCATAACCCTATGGGTGTGACCAGCAGGAGCTTACTCACCTTACCTTACTCACCTTACTTACCTCCTCTAAACCTTACTGAAGTTGTTCTTGTAAAGCAGGTGCTACTGGGACAGAGCTACCAACTAAGGTAAAGATTACACTGGAATTAACTGGGTGTAATCTGGTGTTCCTACTTTTAAGCACATCGTTAGTTCCTTGACTTGATGGATTTGTGCATGTGAATTTTAAAAGAATAGATGGAGTCTTGTACCAGTTGTAATAAGAAAGGCAAGAGGATAAAAATTAATTTGAGATTCTGTAAGATGAAAGCTGGGTGGCAATAAAAATAGATTATAGGTTATAAAGGTCAGTAATCTAAGTTTCTATAATTTTTGCAATTATGCAATAAAGTCTTTTCAGTATGAAGAATTAAGAAGCAGTTGAGCTCACATTTTACATCATTATCTATAAACACTTTGAGCATTGTAACAATTTTTAGTATATATTTTTGTGTTGAATGTAAGAATTTTCAGTACATTTTCATTTTCTGTATGCATGCCCTTTTCAGTAACAAAAATGAGTCATGATAATTTCCTGTAGTACTCATTGCAAGTCTGAGGTTTGTGCTGTAGAAACTGTAGAAATGATCTCACCTTTCAAAACTATCTGGCTTAGAAAACCACACCTCTGCAACCTCCTGTCCTCCCCATCTCCTCTTTTCCTTGTATTGGTCATTCTGTTTGGGTTTCAGAGAACAGTTCTGTCCCTTTGTATCTTGTGCAAGGGTTCCTGGAAAATTTCTGGGTTTGAATACAGAGTTGGTTGCCAGAAAGGTAATTAAATGAATCAATTTGTTAAGCTGGCCCTGGACTGGGTGTTTGTAGGTGACAAAGCCTGGGTGCATTGTCTTCACTTTTACTTTCTAAAGTTGCCTGTGCAGTTAATCTTTGGTGCATGTTGCTCGTTGTCTGGGCAAGCACTTTGTAGGATGAACTGCTAGTCATGCACTCAGAAAGCTAAATATGATAAATAAGAATTCTAGATCAGTGGAGCATGTGTGGTGCTGTCTGCAGTGTGACTGTTTCTGGGGCTGGAATCACATCAGCACTGAATTAGTGCCTGCTGAAGTCTCACAGCTGTCTTTGATTATTTTAAGTCCCCTCTCTACCAAATACATCAGGAGAAAGTAGATCAGTTCTGAATATCTGACTGTTTGACATCCAGTGGCTACTTAACAGTGAAGCATTTAGTAAAATCAGCCTTGATCAGCTGCAGTGCATTGAAATTTACAGTCCCGTTCATAAAATGCCTGAGATGGGAAGTCGAATAGTTACATAACATTTCTGTAATGAATTTCTGTAATAAATGAGCTCTGCTGCTGTGAAGCACAACTAAAACTCACAGATAATGTTTTCTTCAACAGTAGTCTCAGATTTTGTCACTTTTTTTTATTTGTCACTTTTTAAAATTTTGATTATACGGATGACAAAGTTTCTTCAAGACCTGGTCCAAACCATGGAGATGAGTTTCTTTTTATGAGCATATCCCAAAATGATAAGCAAAGAGACTAGATTTCAGCTCTAAAGTAATACATTCTTTAAGTATTTTAAGGCTGAAAATAATGCTGCATTGCCACTGCAACCTGCTTTTACTTCTATTTCTACATTTCCCATTTGCTTACCAGTTGAAGTGATATTCAGAAAAACACAGTGCCCCTGCACTGTGTTAAACCTAGACTATTTTTAAGGTGTTAAAAAGGAAATAACAATGAGTTTAAACAGCAAGAGTTAAGACAAGCCACCTGTATGAACATGTTGGGTTTATTCCCATTCTGAGCATATCCAGCCCCTGGAGTATACTTGAGGTATGTGCTTTAACCTCTCAGTCAGAGGTGAAGTACAGATTTTGGGATTTTGTCTTTGTCTAACAGCTCCAGTATGTGAGAGGCAGTGAATTACATGAAGACTCTCTTCCCTGTATATTGAGCAATTGTCTGCAGTGTTTTCAGTGGAGGCACTGAAGTGATTTACAGCCCTTTAAAGGGTCAGTAGGTACCAAGCTTTAGTTCCATGGAAGTGGGAGGAGGATAAGAGCCATTACTAGTCATCATCACTACTTTTTTTTTTCCTTAGGGACTTGATTCATCAAGACGCTGAAGTTCTGTGTAATTTTAAGGGCATGGATTTCCCACAGCTTTCTGTAAACCATTTTTTTAACGTCTTGAGGTAGAAGCAGATACTTTCTTCTCTTGGTTTGTATGGTGACCGCTAATTTTCTGTTCCCCTTTTTTCTTTGTTCCTGAAATGCTGAAATGGTGTGGCAACTACAAATACAGAGCAAACAATGTCAACAAACTGCATTACATAATTGATAATATATTGGCCTATTTATAGCTGAGCATCCCAAGACTACCTCATAGGGCAGCAAAAGTGTCTGCTATCTCTGAAAAATCTTACATGAATTGTTCTCTTCCTGAGCCACACAGACCACAAAACCCACAGGAAGTTGTCTCTGTAGTGGCTGCGGTTCTGCAGTTTCCTTCTTCACCATCTTTAAGTGGTCAAAACATTTCTTAAAAAGTTAAGTCAACACAAAGTAGAGAATAGACTTCCTGTTCTTGCAGTGTAACAGATACCCATGTCCTCGAAAAGGATTCACACATCTGACTGTCCTTCTGCGTCCTTTGAATCAGTGGAGGGTCATGGTTTGAACTTATTAAATAATAGTTTTATTTTTAGGTTTCCTACCAAGAAAATATAATAGTACTTTTTTTAGACATCTCCTAGTAGCAGTTATTTAAAGGATGAGCAAAGCACTTGCTTTTCTTCAGCCATTGACTTCTAAGACAATTTTCTATCTAAAGATAGGGGTTAAAGATGATCCTGTTTTCAGGACCCATAAGGGTAGAATTAGAAATATGCTTTAAAGTTCTGGCCCCTTAGCTAACAGATGGGACTTGCTATATATCTGTATCTGACTGAATGTACTATATATAAAAGGCATATATATACCTAAACACTAACACATATATCTCTCTTGCTATATATCAATATGTGTATATAAATATATAGACATCTGCTGTTTCATTAAAGATTTTTAAAGGGAACACATGAATATACTGGAATCCTTACAGTCTTAACAATATATAATTTGCTCTTTCAGATGTGAATTTTGTAATATTTATCTAAAAATGAAAAAACCCACCCAAGGTTACATAGGACTATAAAATTCCAAGTGACTTGTACTTAAGATAATTCTATGTTGACTTGACCAACATTTGATTTGGCATTTTCAGTACTGCTGATGGTAGATTTGCTTGTGAGCAATTTGTTAATGAAGAGATGCAAAAATTCTCCTGAAGGAAGGATTTCAAAGGACAGCAACATGATTCTGCTATTGCTTTGTATAAAAACAAGCAAAACCATTCATTAAAAATAATTTGTATCTACCAAAAAATGTATGCATTTTACCAATGCTAATAGAATAAGATGGCATTTCTGGCTCCTCTAATTTGTATCAAGAGTAGAGATGAAGATTTAAATAACTGTTGGATGGAAAGAGAAGGAAGATGGTGGAGGGAGAGAGGGAAGGAAGGGAAGGAACAAATAATAAAGGAAGGGAGGAAGGAAGGAGGGAAGGAAGGGAGGCAGGAAAGGAGGGAGGAAAGAAGGAAAGAAGGGAGGAAGGAAAGGAGGGAGGAAAGAAAGGAGGGAGGGAGGAAGGGAGGGATCTCTTTACTCTCTGTGGGCCAAAAGAGTTATGCAGATCCAGCTGTTTTTAAGCCGTAGCAGAAGTCCTTCCATGTTAAATAGTCTCCCTCCTTGTTAAATTCAGTGTATGGATCGATAGCATTTTTTTGTCCAATGTAAGGTGATACAAAAATGGCACCTCCACCTTTGCTGGAACTTTCTTTGCTTAATATTTTTCTTCCTTCACCTTTTAATTTGTTCCCCATCTTTCCCCCAGCACTTTGATAACTGCTTTTCTTTCCCATGGTCCTTCTCCCTCATTTTAGGGCATCCATCTCCACCTCTGCATGCCTTCAGTCCTCTTTCTTTCCCTTGCCTCATCTTGGTTGATCATCTTCACTCTTTGCAGCCCGTCCTCTTCCCCAGCCTGTAGTTCTGGTCCACCCTCCCCAGAACTACTCAAGGAGAGAAAGATGAAAGGGGACGATTATTTTACCCTACAGTTTATCAGGTCATCCTCCCCTGAATTTCTTTTCATGCGTCTCCACAACTTGAAATCTTCCCCCTCCTTCCTGCTGTGATCTCAGCCTTTTCCTTCCTGCCTCCCCTGGTGAATACTCTGGCAGTGAAGCATGTGGGCATAAAACCCGTCACATCCCGCCTTCTGCATGTGTAGTTAGAACTAAAAAAAAGACAATCTGAGGCTTAGTTACATGTAGCGATTAGCAGATAAGAGCTGTGCAGCAGTGTTTCCATGGAAGGCGCCGGCGGAGGGGCTCTGGCAGGCGGCCACGCTGCAGCAGGGCAGCGCTCCCGTGGAGCCGGGCCCCGGGAGCTCGCACGGCGGCTCCGGGGCAAGGAGAGGGCGAAGGCGGCTGTCGGGCACTCCGGGGCGGTCAGCTGTGGGACGGGCGGCAGGGCGCTGGAAGAGGTCCCTGGAGCGGCCCGCTGTGCCGGTGTGTGTGCGGAGAGGCGGCGGTGGGCTCTCCCTGCCCCGCCGGAGGAGCTGGCCCTTCCCCCTGATTTCGGACTGCTGCCTTGGGAATTTGCTTCAGCTATTTCCTGGAATATGAATTTGTTTATTTTCAAAAGAGAACAAACGTAAAACTCCTACAGTAGCTTTGGGTAGGGCGTTTCTTCTGCTGGAAGAGTGATTTGGAATGTTGAATTATTGCGTCTTTTTAAGAATTTAAGTACTTCTGGAGATTGCATGGAGCACAGAAGCAGCTGGTAGGACATAAATAGTACAACTGCAAGAAAATTGTGGCCCTGATACCGTGGCTTTTACTGTCATATATATCTCATGAAATGTTTGCAAAGTGAGTGCAAAGTACTCCTGTTTTGCTTTGAGATTTTTTTCTCACCTACTTTCCTCTCACTGGAACCTGATGTACCTGATTAGTCATGCCTCTTGGGCTCTTATCTAATTCTGAAGAGTAAATTAAGCAACATCATAAACTATGGACCATAGCGATGTGACTAATAAACAGAGTGTGCCATCTTTTCACTCGGGTTTGAAGCACTTTAATGGGTGATGCTTCTGGAAGTCGTTTGGTTAACTTATGACTTGGCCCTACAAAAATCGGGCCTGTGCTCAGCTTTCTGTGGCATGAGCCATCTCGAATGTCAGAACTCCAGCTGCATTTTCTGACAGCCTCATCCTGCATGGGTTGGGCATCCAACGCCCAAAAGTAAAATAACATCTTTAAAAGCCTTTCCTTTAAAATGGAAAAAAAAATATGCAGTATTTCTCTTTGTGCTTAAGTAAATACTTACTTTGTAAAAGACACTAAAAACGCTTTGTCTAAAATACTGGGAAAAGTTTATTTTTCAAAGCCACAGGCAGCAGTCCATGGTGCTATAGGAAATGCTAAGGCTATGCAGTCACCACCTTAAAGCAAAGCAAATCTCCCAAGTTGTTTTCTTTTTGTGTCTTTATTGCTTTTATCTCAAGAACAAAATGTACAATTAGGGAACTCGAAAGCTAACGTCCCGCCCCTTCAAACAATGGGCAAACGCAAAAGCAGGTTCGAGCCCGCGCTGATCGACATCGCAGTTCTGCGGCCGGCTCCAGGGGGGCGAGAATTCTGCCCGGGAGCGCCGCAGGAGCGCGGGGAGCGCAGGCAGGGCCCTGCCGCGGGCCCGCAGCGCTCGGGGCGGTGCCGGTGCCGGTGCCGGTGCCGGTGCCGGTGGCGGTGGCGGTCCCGGCCTGCTCCGCTGCCCGCGTTCAAACGCCCCCCGCGCTCCCATAGGCTGCGCCGGCCCGGCCGCGCTCGGCCCCCGCCGCCCCGACCATGGCGCGGGGGAGCCCGGCGGCGAGCGAGCCCCGCGGGCGGGCCCTCACCGCGCCGCGCCCCGCAGAGCCCGCGGGGCCGGGACCGGCCGCACCGCCACCGCCGCTCCGCCGCCGTCCGGTGCTCCGGGTCCTGCGGCAAAGCCGGGGCAGGCGGCGGCGGGGCGGGCAGTCCCCCCGCGGCGGGATGGGCCGTGCCGGCGGTCGGACATGTCGGTGGCTGCGCGGGGGGAGAGGCACGAGGCGGGCGGGCGGCGCGGCCGCTGAGCGGGCGGGCCCGGGGGCAGCGCGGCCGCTCCCGCGCTCCGTGCCCCGGCGGCGGAACCCGGCTCCGGCGCACCGGGCGCCGCGGGAGAGAGACCGTACTTTTATCAAACTTGAGCCTCAGCTCCCCTTCCTCTTTCTTCCTCTCTCCCTCCTCCCTCGTCCCCGCCCCTTCCCTGCCGTCCTCCTCTTCCTCCTCCCCCCCGCGCCCTGGGATGTTTATTCGGGCGGCTGCGTGAGGCGCGGGCGGCGGCGCCGAGTTTCTCTCCCCCGGCCTGAGGAGTTGCAGGCGCGCACACGCTCGCCCGGCTCCGGGGGAGAGAAGGAAACAAAATGTCTGCCAGGGCCGCGGCGGCTTCCACGAAGGTAAGACTCGGGCCCGGGGCGGCCGCGTTCCCTGCCCGCTCCGATCCTGCGGTTCCCCCGGCGCGGTTTTCCCATCGCCCCACCGAGCCCGCACCGCGGCGGCCGCGGCTTTACCCCCGCCCGTCCCGAGGGCACGGGCTAGCGCGGACCGAGGAGGGGAGCGAGGCGGGCCGGAGGCTCCCGGCCGCCTTTCCCGGCCGCCTTTCCCGCGGCGCTTCCCCGCTGCCCGGCGGGAGGGCGCGCAGGTGGCCCGCAGCCCCCGGCCCCGCTCGGCCGCCCACCTGTTGGAGCGGCCCCGGGGCGGGACGGCTGCGGCGGCCGGGCCCTGCCCCCGGGAGAAGCCCCCGCGCTCCCGCCGGTGCGCTGGCCGTGCCCTTTTGTTCCGGGCTGGAGCCGGGTAGCAATTAGGGAAGGTTCAACCGGGAGAGTCCAGTACTGCAGGATTTTTTCTGTGGCCGCTGAATCAGTCGGGGATGATTGTTGCTGACATACGGTAAACAGCTTTGGGGCGGCAGTAATCCGTCAGAAACTTGTGCCGGCCCTCCACCTGATCCGTAGGTGTTGCCGCTGCAGGTGCACGTTGCGGGGTGTGTACTCTGACCCGCGCGGCCGTGAGTAATGCCGAGCGGCCCCGGCGGGGAGAGGTGCAGTGAGCAACGCTCAACAGGTTATTTCTCCTTCGTGTAAAATTAAAGGTTCGCTTTGAAACTAGTTCGAATTTGAATTTCGAACTGAATTTTAGCTTGTGGCGCCTGAGTAGTTGCTCCGGCTTCAGCGCGACGAGTTCCCCGTCGTGTGTGTTCGAGGTGGTGTTACCGGAGCTCGGCTTAGTGGTGTTTGCTTTCGAGTGAAACTATGTGGTTTCGGTCTGATGACACTTGCTGGTACGCACTTACTCAGAAGTGGGATTCCTACAGGCTGAAGTAAAATGTGCACCTTACTGTATTAGTACCGAAAAACTTCGGTACTTGAGATACTAAGTAACAAACTTTCTGCTGTAAGATACTGTTAGCTGGCGATTTTACCGACTCCGAGGTCTCATTTCGAGGTGTGTTCACGGCAACCTCAGCCTCCAGAGTGGAATTTAAAAAGCTTAAAAGCTAATGTCGGCTACTGAGTTTCATACCTCATTTTAAGTATGCTTCGGGAGGTATTGTATTACATTTTAGCATATGCACAAGCACATTTCAACAATGAATTGGAAGAGTAACTTATTTGGGGTAATATTTCACACTTCTGCTATTTGACTACTTCTGTCTCCTAGCTAAGGGGGCAGATAAAACATACTTTTTCGCCCTTTTCAAATGCATTTATATTAACAACAAATAGGAGTTGAAGATAAATGTTGTCTTGAATAGTGTTGTGTTGGAATTCTGCTGTGTTGAGCGATTGTGAGAAATTGCATCAACTTAAATTTTGCATATTTTTTTTTTGTGTGTAAAATTAGGGTGTAAAGTTCTCATTTCTGGTTCAAAACGCTCTTTTAAAATGCAGCTATTTTTGAGGCTGCAGAAAATACTGCTTTCCATGCATGCATGTGCTGTCTTGAAGTGTTTTTCTATTTTTAAATGTAGAAGTGTATTTAAAGTTGCAGAAGTGTGCAGAAAGTGTATCTGTTTTGGCTGTAGACTGGTGTACAGACTGTGTTAATTGGGAGTTGTATCTTGCCATAGCAGTTATTTGAAACTCCTTCTGCTCATGGTCATATCACATTGGCCCTTGGAGCTTGCATACATGCATACAGTATCAGCCAAAGTAATTATACTGAAAGGTATGTTAATTTAAGAATGTTGCAAAATATAGTCTCACTGGGGTTTAACTCTTTGCTGGGATGCTTTCAGATTTATGGAAGCCATGTAATTGAAATAGCATATCCTTCTTGAGAAAACCCCCTCATTTTGTAAGTCCTGTGACTGTCAGTGTAAATTCTTAATCCGTGATAGCTTTTTGTCAAAATTATTTCATACCTTTTTATCTTGATCACAGAAATGTCTTCAGAGACCAGAATCTGATGCATACTGTTCTGTATGAGTTTCATTGTCAAAACGAGGTGCTTTCAGTAGATGGATAATGTTAATGGTTTCAACCATTAGTTCTTGGGCCTCTGTCTGTGTAGTTTTAATGGTTATAGGCAAGGAGATTAAAAACTTTTTGGAAATACTAGAATATTGGGGGATTTCTGTGTTCACATTCCAGATCTTGTTTCCATCAGTTACACCTTTGGACATGGATCTGGTTTCTCATTTTTGGGGTTGTAGTGGATTAAAAAAGCCTCTGTGAATGGTTTTCTCTTAACATTTACTTATACTTTTGAGTTTTGTGTCCATATCCGCAGTTACCTTTCCACATTTGACCAGGCAAAACCTAAAAAAAAAAAAATTAAAAAAAAAAAAAAAAGTATTTGATTAGCTGACTAATTCTTATTTGTACATGAGATAATCTTGGCTGCTGTGATTGATTGTCTTACACCGTACTATCAACAGCCTTTAACAAACAGTTTCACTGCCCTTCAGTTTTGATTACTTAGCTCTTTCTCCTGCCATGCTGTAAAACAATGTGGTTTTATTAAGGTGTTAAGTTCTTGTAGTAGCTGTTGGTAATATACAGTAGAAAATGATTGCAAAATGAAGCCTTGCTGGAAGTTTGATCTGGTCTGTTACTGTAAAATTTAATGTCTTCTGATGTCTTTTTGAACAGTACTAATGGATGCTATGGGAATGACTCTGTTAGGGTCTTAATAATGTGATGTAAACTTTCTTTCTCCCTGTAAGTTGGAAATTAAGATACAGTTCACACTGCTAAAAACAACCAACCAACCAAAAAAACACCCCGAAAAGCACTTAAATTGTGAATGGGACAGAACTTACTGAATCCCTGAGCCTTTTTGAAAGCTGAATCTGAGTTCTTGAGACTGGTTTCTATTTTTAAATACATTTATGGAGAGTATTTAAATATTTCACCTCAGCCATGTAACTAATTGAATTTTGGTTATTTTAACTGGTTTTCAAGCTCCAGGCATGTGTCTGTTTACTCCTTGAATCAGGAGCTGAGAACATGACTGTGTTAATGGTTCAAGACATTCTGATTGCAAGGACTCCTTCATTTTCTGTTTTATAGGCAATGACCTGTGGCTTCCATAAGTGTGGGTTAGTGTCGTGCCCAAAATCTTACTTGGAAACACCAGTGGATTTGTTTCTTGTAGAGCATATATGTTCAAAATTTTTAAAAGTGTTTTTTAATTCAGTCAGTGAGATAGCTAAGTTTGGAGCAGTATTTTATTTTTCCAATGTAAGTCTGTATGTGGGTGCTGTAAAGTTAGATCAGTTCTTTGATTGTTGTGAGATTCTTCAACTGGAACAACAAAGAAATAAATACATAGAAAACATATATGGGAAAGTAACTGAGAATGCAGTTTAACCTAAGAATCTACCTCCTGTATGGAAAAAAGAGCCTTTAATATATTGCATTTAATTTTGTTAGTGTTTCTGTAAGTTGTATTTGGACCTTAGGAAATACTAATTTTAATGTTCTGATAAGTATTTTTCAAAGAACAATTTATATGAGTAACTTGTATTTCAGGCTTGGATTTTCTTGCGTTCATTGTTCCAGTTAGGACTATCAGCAGCTTCAACCACCAGATGATACTTGAGGTGCATTTTTCAGTATGACTTGGGCTGCAGTGTGAGAACAGCTGCCAGCTCCACACTCCGTAGGTCATTATGAAGTGTATTCTGGAGTTTGCTTCTGGTTCAACGTGCAGCAAGAAGATTACTGTAATGTAAACAGAGCTTGAAATCTGACGGTGCCTGGCAACTGGCTCCACCTTTATAGAGTGGAAAATCTGTAAGCCCTTATCAGTGACCAGCTAGCTAATCTTTGTGTCAAGTAAAACATCTAGAAATGGGTTATTGTACATCATAGGTACTCTAACATGCTTATGAGAATAGGTACTTCTATCTGTGCTTAAAAAAGCTCAAAACATAGTATTTTGAATTTGTGCTTGAAGTCAAGAGTAGTTATGGAGCTTGACTGTCTATTGTCACTGCAATGCACCATTGTTGTCCAAACCTGCTGGATACTTGTGAAAATCCTTGGTATTTAACTACTCAGTGTAAGATACTGAGTTGCAAACTGTAACTAGTCGACTACTCAAGCTCTGAATTGTGCTAAATATGTTGGGTTTATTACTTGAAGTGCTTTGCAAAAGTATTGTCTATCTCAGGTCAGAGCACTCATCCAAAAGCTTTGTATCAACGTTGAAGTTCTCATGAAGGACTTTCGAAGTGTTCACCCATTTTTTGCCAATAAGCTTTCGGTGTGAAATAGGATCCTCCTTTCTGTTTTCTTCCCCTGTCCTCTATACCTGCAGAAAGGCCATGTCTTGTGTACACACTGGAGTGGTGGGGGAAAATCTGATTAGTCACAGTGTGGGGGGAGGAGAGCCATGTACGTGGCCATTTCAAAATTAATAGTCCCAATATTTGGTTTGTAACACTGTCAAATTCTAAGGGTCAATTTGAGTTAAGGGATAGTATTTGAAGCAAATGCTTTTACTCTTTTTGTTACGGATTAAGAAAGACATTTGTCATTTATATCCCCACAAATATTTCCGTGTTATCATGGCATAAATACAACAGAAATAATTATCAAACTATGCCCAGTGCTTTCTCAGGCAAATATATTACTAATGACTTCTTCACTGAATGTACTGATTAAGCAAACAGCCGTAGGGAAGTCTTAAAATGAATTCCATGAGTCTATGCAGTGTATTTATGCTGAGTCCAAAAAGTCCTGAAATGAAAACACTGTCTTGTCTTATAATTATGCTATTTTAGGGACGGATTATTCAAATATGCACTGTACAGTCATAAATAGTAGGGGTGCTCTTGTTTCAAGGGGCTGTGACGTGCTTGGGTAAAGGATCTGAGAAAATGGAGGGACACATTCAGCTGAACACTAAAGGTCCAACGTGGATCCTTTGGAGGCTGAAGAGCAGCAAGTGCTGCTGAGGCCCCAAGTGTGGTGACTTGTCCAGGGACAGTGGTGTCTACTTGGTTATCCATGGGATTTTCCTGCTGTGGTGTGCTCTTAGGCAGCTCCTTAAGCCCCAAGCTCTGTGGACTGTTTGGGTTATGTAGATGGGCTACTGCAGGGTTGGGGAGATGCCCCAGTGTGTATAAGACTGGGCACTTGGCTTTTGCATACTATTCCTGACTCTGTGGGGTCTTCAATAGCTCTTTAGAGGTCTTTCCTGCCATTTGCACATCAGGATTTATTTAGACCCTTGGAAAAATGAACGGTATTGTTGGTGCTAAAAATTTAAATATTGGCTGTGCATTTAAAAAGTATTTATTTTCTCAAGAGTATTTGATAATCTCTAATAGGATTCTTGTTTCCTAATCCATTATAAACAGATGTTCTGCCCTTTTGTGGTGGGGGAGGGCAGCCTAAATTCAGTAAGATGAGTGGTAGGGAGTGTTGCATTGAAGAAGTTCACATTCTTAGGAGAAGTGAGCAAATGTGACCTTTTCGGCCTACATAAGTCATTATATGGTGTATGGTTAACTTCCCATAGCAGAGGAAGCAACAACAGAACTTGGTAAAAGGCTCTGATAGCCTTTTTGTCTCCCCACGCCCACATATACAAAGTTCTGGTATGCTGAAAATAGAAATTGAGCAAAAGTAGGCAGTTTGTTTGATTTGTAGTTCCCAAGGCTTTTCCGAGTAAGTACTGCACTGCAGAACAGCCTTCTGTCTTCCTCACATTTGCCTTTTACATTTGACTTCTTCTTCGGAACTTCATTATAAAATATTCCCCCACCCCTCCTAAAAAGGCAGTAATTAGTTTTCAGCTTGTGATCCTTTGGGACTGTATGGGCAGTTCCTTGCCTGGTTTGAATGGGGTCCAGTAACAGTGTCTTCCCCTCTGCCCCACTGGGTCAGCAATCGCTTTAACAGATGGCCCCCTTCTCTGAATCCAGCTTCAAAATTTTCTTGTAAATATTAAATGGACCTGTTCCAGCTATTTACACTCTGGGCTGGTGACTGTTTCTTAGGATGTATCCAGATGGGAGATAGAATGAGCAAGGTGCTCGGAGACTTGTTAATACACTCCAGAACATATGGTCAAGCGTTTGGACGTGGTTCTGGGAGGTGAGTTTGTTTGGCTGAAATAACATCCACTGCCCTTTCTTTCAGACCTTCTTGGGGCTCACTCTCTAGACAGCCATGGTGCTCTTGCAGCAGCGTTAATGACTGACTTATATTCTCCAGGAATTCAATAACACAAAAATTACTACAAAGTAACTTGTGGCTGAAGAGACACCACTCAATTTTTCAAGTTAATTAAAAGGAAGTAATAACCTTAAATTATAACCAGAAGCAGTAGCATAATGAAACAGGACGGATTGTGAAATTTGAACAATGATGTCAGTTTTTCTATTACTTGAATTACAGCAGTGGTGACATGACTTTGATAGAGGACTGACCTGGCACTTGTTGCTATTAAAAGGTGCATAAAAACAAATTTAAAAGTTAAAAAACCAAAACAAAGAATGTGTAGACTGACACTTTCAGCTTCATTGAAAATATAATAGGCATAAATTATGTAATCTAAAGATTTATTGGTTGTAATAGAAAGTAACAGTTGAAATTACTGTAGCTATATGGCCCTAGAAGTAGCTTTGAGATGCTATTTGACAATGTGGTATCAATTAATTAGTTAGTTGTAATTTGCATGGAATCAGGATGGTACCTAGGGCTAACACCACCAATTATTGTTTAACTGAACAAATTCCAAGACTTGTAATAAATACGTAATTCATGTTCATTTTGGCTGACTGGCTTCCCCAGAATTACATCTGGGAGAAGGCCAGATCGTGTTAACCCTCTTATCACAAGGTGCTTGTTTTTTTCATGTCACTTGCCCCAGCATTGTTCCTACATGTGATTTGGAAAAAGTGCTCCTTTGCTCATGAATGCCTTCACATGAATTAGTTTCTCAGCACAGTGTTGGGTGACAGGGATAATGGCTTTTCCAATAAACCTGCACTCCTGAAATAATTTTTTCAGTGGGTATTAAGATCCTGAAGCCAAGCTTAAAGGCATGGCTTTCTGACAAAAGAACTTGTGTTTCCTCCAGAACTGAAATTAAGTTGTGGAAAGTGATTGGCCATTGCATACAGGATAAACCTCTCTGTTAATAACCCAGCTATGTAAGAATGGAAATTCCTGGAGTGTAATCTCATATGAGAGAATTAAATGCACTTGCATTTTGATTGGGTTTTGCTCTCTATGGATACTGTAGGCTGGATTAATATTCCTAAAGCAGGGATCATTTAGCTAGGAAGTACAAGAAAGATATACAAGTTTACAGAAATGATGTTGATGGCTTGAATGAAGAACATGTTTCGTGTGAATCAGATACAGTGCTGTAGAAGCACTCTGTGGGGTTATTTTTTACAGTGCTCATGTGGTTTATTGTGGTTTGTTTATTGTTGGTAGTTCAGTGGTAAATCCACCCTACAACTGCCCGGGAAAGTGCTGAGTTTGGAGTGAGGGGATCTGGCCTTTAAATTGTTTGAATACCAGGGCTAACATGAAAGGTTTTCTTACTTGTTGTGTTTATTTGCAATCAGTAAATGTCTCCGTCTTGGGAAGGTGTGTAAGGAACAGCAAGGAGCCAGTGGTTGAGAGTTACTGAGGCAGTTTCTCCTTTGGAATGACCAGTGGTGTTGGGGGTTTTGTTTTGTTTCTCCCTTCCTGCATGATGAGGGCACCTTTTAAGTCAGTTGCATTATTGGTAAAACTAGGATTGTCTTTCTGGCTGTAAACTTAGTTTGGTTTACAGTAAGGTGAGATTAATGTCCTGCACTTGAAGTTGTGCTGGCACTGTAGTTTAAACAGGCAGGAGATGCCTTTTAGACAAAAATGTGGTGTTTCTGCAGCATGTGTTTTGTTAGCCCGAACTTCTGACTGCATTTATTATCTCCATTTTAAAAAAACCAACCATGCCTTAAAAATACTTAAAACAAAAGCAAGCAGGCAGAGAAGCCTATTGCATAGGCTTTTTTCTTTCTTCTTTATGATGGAATTAAAATTGAGAATTTTTGCCTTGTTCTTTGTATTTGGTTTTTCTTCCTCCTGTGTGAATGGTGAATGCTTGAATCACCTGTAGTGAAGTAGAACTAGATTTGTTAGTGGTGCTGGTGGTGTGCAGCAGAAGGACTGCACAGGGCAAGGGAGCTGAGGAGCTGCCAGGGCAGATCCTGTGCAGGGAGCCTTGGGCTCGGCTTGGTGACTGCATTCTCTGCTTTGGAGCACCACACAAACTCGTGAGTCAAATAGTGGTTTGAAATAGTTTTGACTGTGCCTGATTAGGCTGTTGGCAACTAAATGCTACATTTTTAATCTTGTGCCTTAGATTGACTGATAGTTCTAATTTTGCTTTTCTATTTGTAGAAAAATCTGTTGTTAAAGTCAATGACTGGCCTTGCTTGGCTGTGAATAAATTGCTTGGGATGTTTATAGCTGGCAACAATAATTTTTTTCTTTTTTTCTGATAGAAAGTACTGGTTTTCAACTGGAACTAAACCCTTATTATAAAAATTGCATTTTGCTTGCTCCACCTTTTAACTTCCAGAACAGGACCTTTTAATTTACTCAGTAGTAGTTGCAGTCTTGCTGTATTTTAAAAATTAGTTTTGTAGGAATTAACATTAAACAATTTGGAACACTTGTTAAGAAATAACCTTCAAAGATATTTCTACTTCATAAATCAACTATGGACAGCTGCAAAACTTTGTCAATAGTTTTACCTTTATCAGAAGAGCAGACTTTGGTGTTTTAATGTTCCTTTCTTTAATTTGTACATTATTCTGAGTTTCCTGGATATGCTTACAGTGTAGAGGTTAGTATGTAGCTGACCAAAACATAATACCTAAAATCTGTCTTTACTGTCCTAGCCCTTCAAGCAATGTAATTATGTTGCTTCCAAGTGATAAGCCAAGGCAATTTACAGATTACTGGAATGCTTGAAAACACTGACCTTTCAGGTCACTCAGAGCACTCCTATTATGCAGAGATTGCTGTGGCACTGTTGTAATGTGCTGGCCTGTCACATGCTGACTAACTTGCAGAAAGCTTTGATGCAGCTGTTTTAAAAATGCTTTTGCTGACTGATAGGCACTTAGGCTACTGCCTGTGAACAAAGCCAGCTCTCATTCCATGCTTTTAGCCCCCATTTTCTATAACAACACTTCTTCCCTGCTGACTACACACACAGTTCTTATCTGGGCCCAATTGTTGACTTGTCTCCATTTAAATTGTATTTGTGTTAATTTTCACTTCAAGAATAATCATGTGTGTGAGAGAGATGCGGTTTGTGTGGTTTATGTGTGGTTTATGCAGAGCTGCTGCAAACAAGCAGCCTTGAAAAGTTCAGCGGTGGCCATAAAGAGTGGGTGGATTAGGGAGAAGAAAAGTGTGTGTGACCAGGCAGAGCAGGGGAGAGAGGGGATTAAAAAACAATGGTCCTTTATTGATGATGGGTACAGTGGAAAGTAGTTTACTGCAGTGTAGCATATATTCTGTAGTTTGAGCTCTAATGTCTATTCTTGAATTGGTATGAAGAATAAGAAGAATTTGACAAACGTTTCCTTTTAGTCTGATGCTTCATGGGCCTCATACATGGTAATTGTGCCAGTACCTTCTTTGGTATTAGACACAGGACTAGAACATGAATAGAGATTAAGCTGACTTGATTTTTTTATTTACTGTCTTAACTTTTGTTTAGTTTTATTAATAGTTGTTGAATCAGGTAGTGCCTGAATCGCAGAGATCAGGGGAAGAGGAGAAACAAGTACAAAAGAATAAAATCTATAATTCCAGGAGCCTGGTGAGACTGTTATATGGATAATTTGGGGGTTTTTTCTTACACAAAACACAGAGGATCCATATTCTCTACGAAAATAAGGTGCCTGGATGTTTGGGGGAAGTAGGAATTAGATAAGAATCTACATAAGAAGCACGATAACCTATTACCTATGAAGAGCAAGTTAGCAATTCACAGTTTAATCTTTGTTTCTAGGAAACATGTTTATGTTTAATATATTCTATTGGTTGTCTGTATCTCAGATTCTAAGCCTGTTAGAGTTCAGTGCATTTGGATCAAAACCTAAGCGTCTTTGTTTTATTCTGCTGAGAGGTGGAAAAAAAAGAGGTAACATTTGATTGGTGCTTATGCATCATGTATGGCATTTTATATAATTCTGAGCTTCTGTTGTACAGCATGACATCATTGTCCCCTTGTCTGGGGGAAGTGTGACATCAGGAATTCACCTCTTTACTGCAATTCCAGTAACTGCAACATATGCACAACCTGTGCCTAAAATCTCTTGCAGCAATAGTGTTGTGTTATGCAAGGATAAGCACTGGTGTACCTAAAATTGCCTTTGCTCTTTGACCACATACTATACAGTGACAATGCACTAAAGCATAAATTTCAGGTTGTAAAAGAGTGTAATATATTTTTCCTGCCATAACAATGCAGTGAAGAGAATAGAATGAGTAATGATTTGACAGCAGGAAACTAACTCAACAGTGTAGTTTCATACTGTTTTGGATATGAACTCTGTACTTCTTGTGGTGATTGGTAGGACAAAAATATTTGGGTTTTTTATATATTTTCATATGTACTTTGTAGTAGCACATTAACTTTCATCGAAGAAAACGTTTTCCACAACTCAGTTCAACATGTGTTAATCTGGATCAATTTAAATGGCACAGCGAGGCAAAAAGGATGCATAACTTACACGTGTTGATAACATTACAGTATCTTTGAGAGGATTACATTTCAGAAGTGACTTCTGAAGGTGAACCTACAAAAATGAGTGGAAAAGATGCAACTAAATCAATACACATTGAGAGGTCAGATTTAGGTATTGTCACTGCACTTAACTTTATCCTGCAAATCATTAGAAGTTGCATGACTGTGGAGGTATGACTATTATTAGTCAAGCTTTGAAAGCATTCTGGCAGTAAGTGTTATTTTGCTGTTCAATTCTCACTTTAATGATAAAATTGTACTGCAGCTGTCTTGGCTGGAACTACTCTTTTCATGTCTCACCTTTCTGATGAAGTTTTTCACTGTTTTTTATCCTCACTAGTTTACTCTTCAGGATTTTTTTTCTAAAGAATACTCTGGATTGAATGGTCTCTTTGCAAGCTGTTGTCTCCTGATAGGTTTTTCCATTGAATTGACTCATCAAACAGATTTGTCTGGTGTCCCTGAAGCTAAACTCTTCTGGCTTCTTACTCATTTAGAGGGATATTCCTTTGAAAAAACTGTGGCTTGCTGAATTTGCAGTTTTGTAGATAACTCAGTTGCTTTCTCCCCCAATATCTCATTCTCAGTGACAGGTAACTCGATAGTTTTTTTGGGCAACAGTTGAATGAACTGAAGCTATAATCTGGGATAAACAGGTAATTCACCAATATTGTACAAGCTTTTCAGCTGTTAACCCAGTGCTTACCCACTTTCTTCTCCGGCTGGTTGAATAAACAACTAGAATGTCATTCATACTTTTCCATTTCAAAAATTGTGCTGAGTAAACGAAAAAGACATCTGCCCATTAAGCACAGATGGGAAATACTTGCTAAGAGGTGGATTTGATGGGTAGTGTCTCTCAGTAATTATGAATAGACTTTTATTTTTAGTTTTTGTGTTCAGAGTTCCTCTTCTGAAATACTCTGTGTGCTTCTCATCTGCACCATAGCCTGGCTTGCAGTCAGGGATTAATCTTGATGAAATGATGACTGAGAGAGAGAGCAGCTTCTCATAGGTTGGCTCTGCTTGAGTTACTGCATAGTTGGTTTATTTCAAAACTGATTGAATCCATGACATCCACTGTTGCATTGTGGACACGTCTTGGTGTAGTGATGAGTTGGGGATTCTTCACTTGGTGTGTCTTAGCTGTGCACAGTCAGAACAATGTACTTGAACATAATTCATTTTTCTGTTTCTGTCTCTAAAAGGTACTAAACTGCCATAGAAAATAATTTGTGATGTGTCTCTGTATTAGGTACTATGGGCTGAGAGTAAAGGTAGTTCTTCAGGCCTGTGCAGACAGGGAGACCACCAGCAGTTTAACTGTAAAGGCAATTCTAAAAATGCCACAACATTCTCCTTCTATTCAACCTGCCAACAGAAAGCTTTTGGTATTGCAGTGCTGGTGTCTCTAGATTTTCATTGTCAGACATACATGATGGCTGTCAAACTTCTGCCAGTACATACTGGGGTTTATTTGTAGCTTTCTTTGATACCTCAATAATTTTTTGTTAGTGCTTGTAGAGTGTGCGACTTTCTTCCTCTTCTCAATGTTGAAAACAAAGCTATGAAAGTAATGAACACGCATTTTTAAATAAGAGCACTGCTTTTGGTCATGTTGGATGATGTTTTTTGTGGGCTGGTGTAAATGGTTTACGCTAAACGTTCTTTTAACTTTGACTGGAGTAGACTAATTTTTTGGTGGTAGGCAAAAGAGCCTCTAAAATGTATTATGGAACAAATGTAATGTGAACTCCCTAAAAAGTAAAAATGCTTTGCAATTTTGTTTTACCATTCTATCAGCCTGGTTTAGGCCGAGTTCCAACTGCAAGCTTCAGATACTACAGTTCTCTTTGTTTTGATGCTTATCAGTTGCTTGCATGAGAAGCTCGGATTTCATTGTGTAAAAAGTGTGTACCCAGCGCTAATAGCAGTAGCGAAAGAAAAACCAAACCGAAAATACGCTTGTATTATATCCTAAAAATAAAGAAAACCTAAAATAATGCTTTTGAAAATTAGTTCAAAATAGTACTGATGTTTGCATTTAATTGGACAGATACAGTCATGTTGTATGTAGGCATGTGGGGCTGTAGGTTATTTGAAATAGTGATGCTGATCTGTTTTATACCGAATGCTTTACTAACAGAGGAGCAGAAACTTTACACTTCTGTGAAGTGTCACTGCGCTGATCTCAATGTTGAAGTCTGGGAAAAAGAGTGTGTGTCAATAATCCACACTATTGTTATGGTAAAGCATGTGTTGCCTTTGATCTTTTGAGAGTAAACACGGCTTGGGAGCACTGGCTCCTGAGCTCACAATGCACTGTCAAGGAAAATGTTACCACTCTGATAAATGCATGCAAACTGATAATTGGTACATGCTCGTGTGTGTTCAATTTGTTGGGACTCAGAAGCTAAAATCCTGTTTACTGTGTAGTTGCAAGATGTAAAGCAGAAGTGGAATGGGAAAAGAGCCTTTAAGTAGTTCTTTTTTTTTCCTGTATTGCATTGTAATAACAGTTCCTAAAAAAAGGTCGTGAAGGAAATACTAAAAATAGGTTGCTGATTTATCCAAGGCTCATGTTGTCACAAAAATCGGTCTTTTACATCCTTTACTTGCACATGCCAATATACATTTGATGATTGGGGTGCTGGTGGTAACATCCAAGGGCAGGAGTGTGTTACAAGTGCAGTTCTGCTCTTAAAAGAATTTATGTTGAGCTGTTAAATTAAATGACAGTGTTTTATGTGCAGCTTCCCTCAAGAATCAAGGTGCTGACTCACATCAGGCAAGAGTATGGAAGCCCTTCTGCCACTGATTTCCTTTTTTTTTTTTTTTTGTGGAACTGATTGGAGCTAATGCACAGCAGTGTGAACAAATATTTGCAGAGGGGGAAATACAGCTAAGTGAGATTTCTTTTTCCTTGCTTCTTTTTGAACTTAGTCACTCTTGAGGTAAATTTGTTCCCTTTTGTCAAAGTCTTAACTTCCTCTAAAATGTGCAACTTCAGGTAACAGATGGGGCAAGTCTTAATAATCTCCACTAGTTATTTCCCCTGGTCTGTAACCTTTTTGCTATTTTCTTAGAATTTATTGCATTCAGAATGTTGAAGTTCAATAGAGCTGTTTTCTGTAGCACAAGGAGTGCTGGGGCAATCCAGGGGTGAAGTAAAGGCTATGTAAACTTGAGTGTGTTTTCAGGTTGCAAACTGGACTGTCAGGTTATAGTTTTTCAGATTTTCCTTCTTTCAGTTTTTAATGTGAAGTACAATCAGAACAATTTTAAAAATAGAGACATTTGTTCTTGTTTAAGGGCTTTGGGTTTGCCAGCTCCATTTTTAAAAACGGTTTGAGGTAGCTAAAGATGCAATTCTGTAGAAACCCAGTGCATATTTTAGAATAGCTTTGATCATTTCTGCCCCCATGGCTTTCTTACATACTTGGGAATGTGCATTCCAGGGTGGTGATGAATGGACAGGATGCAGTTTTGGTCAAGAATATAATCTTGTATCATTGATGTATGAGAAGTTGTGGGAATAGAAGTTAGTGTCACGTGGTTAAAGCTGTTGGTGAGGCAGTTTGAAACTGAAATGAGTTTATTTGTAATTGCTGATGTAAATACGAAAGTAGCTTTGTGACCATTTTTACAGTTAACCTTTTGACTTTCTGGGTGTGGCTCCTTTTTCCCCTTTGAAGAGATTGTGTTTTTAGGTCTAATTGAGTTTTTTGTCACCTTAAAACTTTTTAGGGATTGAGGAAGTGGAAGGTTAAGTTGAAACTGCAAAAGGCAGGCCTTGAAGCTATTTGATCTGAAAGATTGTAATTTTAGGTAATTTAAGCTTTCTGCATTTGCGTACTGGGTTTTATATCAAATTCAGTGTTAGTTCATCCACAGTGGTGGAAATAGTAAGTCTGCCAACTGGATTTTCATGAGAAGAATTGCTTTTGAAGTGTGCTGTTTTGCCTGGCATGCATAAGGCAACTTGCTGCTAGGAAGTTCTAATCTGGTGAACAATTACTGCTCTTGAGCATGTTAGAGAATTCCCTTGTTCCATTCCTCTACTTTGATGTGCAAACGGGAAAGGAAGAAATCCTAGCTGTATGTGTGTAGGGTGGGATGGGAAACGATGTGATGGTTATGTAAATCTGAATACCTACAGAGGCCAGTTTGAAGGCTGTGTACAGCCTCTTGTCCAGTAATTACTCTGTCATTTTTTCCCAGTGACTGTAGCCAATGTCTCTTCTGCCCTCGATTTGTGAGAGGAGGGAAGGAGACTGGGTGTTGGCTCCTGACTCAGTGAGTGAGAAATGGCTGGGTGGTGCTTCAGCCTGGGGTTCATGGGGATTCAGCTGTTTGGAGTGGGGTAGGGATGCAATCTATAAAAGAGAAAATCCAACCCCCCAAAACCAAGAACATGGTGTTTTTAAAAAGCACTTTTCTTAAATGAGTGTATAGTGGTTTGTATCCAGCTTTTCTGAAGAGATCTGGTTGTGAACCAGTGGTATAGTGAAAGGCAGTGATGGGACTGCTGCCAGCTGTAAATCAAAGGAGAGAATTGTGATCAGGGCAGCTGATGGTGCTGGGCAGTATCTCAGGCCTGCGTTTAGTGCCTCTTGTCCAGCCTTGGCTCCCTGATGGAGCTGGTTTCATCGCTGCTGTTTTAAGAACATGAGGAGTTATGATTAAAATAAAAAGATGTTTTGGGTGGCAGGGTCACCCCTGTTGCTGCTGCGTGTCCTTTTAAGGAAAGGGAAAAAAGCATGGACGTGTCTTACTGGTTCTTCTGCTTGCTGATTCTTCTGGAGCTGCTGTTATATTACATTCTCTTGTGCTTGTTCGTGGCCTTGGCTCCTGAAAAAAGGGAATAGATAGCTTTTTAAAAAAGGAAAATATTAATACATTAGAAAGTAGAAAAAGTATTGTATGGGTTTTCTATAAAACATGCTTGTAAGTATTTGGTAAAAATGAGGTTACTTTTGCCTTCTGAAATGAAACCTCCATATTTTGCAAATATCTAATAGTATAGCCAGGATTAAGAGTATTAAAAAAACCAACATCCCACTCTAGCTGTGAATGTGCAATTGTGTTACCTCATGAAAGCAGCAGAGAGGGTTATCAAAGTATCTGCAGGTATGTTGTTATATGGGCAGTGTTTCTGCTTTCATAGTCAATGAATAATCCACCTGAGAAGTTTCCTGCTTTTATTTTGCTGGCTTGTCTTCTTGGCTCGTCCTTTTCCATCCCAAGAAAGCCAACCCCAGTGCTGGGCTGGTTCCTTGTTTCAGTTCAGAGCCGCTTTTCGAATAAAGGAGCTGAAGGTGCTGAGAATGAAAGTATCCTGAAGCTTTAGGCTGTTGCTGCTCCATAACCCTGTATTGAGAGCAGCGGCCTCCAGGTGCTGTTTGAGCAGACACTCCATGTACTCTGACAGCAGACTTTGCTCCAAGGCCCCTGGCTGCTGTGCATTGCCTCGGTTATCTTCTAGAACACCTCTTTACTTGGTTCATGCAACTGAATTGCTTTTTCTTAGACCCCATTCACCCCTTTGCACCACTCTTTGGAAACTGAACCTTCACAATCACTTTTAATTTTCATAGTAGTAGTGGAAAGGTTTAATTTATATTACATAGACACTAAACAAAAAGGGTATAAAAGACTGATGAAACTGAAGATGTTGATTGAGCTGTAGGAAGATGTTCCTTGGGATGTGTGAGTTCATCTGCAGGTCTGTGGGCTGCTGAATGCAATGGAACAACTTGCCTTAAAAAAAGCAAAGGACTTTGTCTCGCTCATCTCTTCTCCTGCACTATGTTGTTCAGAATTTAAATACTGATTTTACTAACTAATACATTTTTGTGGGTTTTCTTTCTACACCTTCAACCTTATTACCTGGTTTTGAGTTCTGTCAGAGCTTTGTTACTCAGTTTGGAGATTGAATGCAAGGACAATTGTAGAATGCTATTTTTTTTCTGTGACACCTACTAATCATTAATGTGTTGGTTTAGAAAGAGTTTTTTCAGCAGGAAAATCCTGGAACAGACTGATGTGCATATAAGCTAGGTGAGACTAACACTTCACTACTGTCTCAAAGTGTAGTAGATTGTCTGCTTAAACAGTCTTCTTCAGCATACTTCTTCAAGGCAGGGGTTTTCAAAAAGTAGGAGAATCCATTTCAAGGTGAAGTAACATGGGAGCTAGATGTTAATAGAATGGGGATAGTCCTTTTTGCTGAGGAAAAATGAGGTGTTTTCCACTTTCCACACTTGCCTGATAAGAAAGTTTAGTTACTGATAGCTGAATAAACCTTTGCAATGCTCTAGTAGTGTTTGTTACCTTGTCCTCCCAATGCAAGTCTCATGTCCATCTCCTGCCAGGGGGTATGGCTGCTCTAGTTCTCATTCTCTTCACTCCCAGTGACTTCCTGGACTTGTTTCTCTTCCTCTCTCAATTCACAAGCGCTGCATTTGAAACTAAAACAGAACCCTACTGTGTTCCCTGTAAACCAAACTATTTGTTACCATTGTGTCCTTACTGCAAAGTCGCTAACAACTTCTAACACAAGAAGTTACTCTTTTTCAGGGAGCTGTTAGACTTAACGTTATTTACCCTCTCTTCCTTTTTGAACTCCAGCATTTCTGTGTCCTTGATTTGAGACTTGCTTTCTTTGGATGTGTGAAGTTAATGCGAGCTCAGAGTTGTACTGTGTTCTGAAGATGCTCTAGTAGCCATGTGAGTGCTAAAATTGAATCTTCTTAACTGACAGCTACCCAGGTTGAGGGTGGGAAGCTGCCATCTGGGTGTGTGGTTGTTCAGGGTAGGGAAGGACACTTTTCCTGAAATTTCTTACTGAGAGCGGTTGGTTGAGATTCAGAGGAAGAAATTCTGTACTTAGAAGCAGGGCAGGGGTGAAAGTCTTGCTTTCCAGTGACATATTTCTTCATACTGAGATTCAAGGGGTAAAATACCAGGAAAACACACTCCCACCCCACTAATCCTGCTACTACAAAAATAGTTGTCAACTGCTTCCATGAGACAAAATGAAGAGTGTGTGTGTGTGCATGTTTAGAACACCTGCATTTCAAATGTTAATTTTAGAAGAATTTGGTAAATTAACTGTAGACTTTATAGTTTTGCTGTGGCTGTGTCGGCTGTAAAAAGCAAAAACAAAATAAGCAGCACCCTCTCCCCTCAAAAAATTTTTAACATAAATTAACCTATGTAGGCTACTCTTTTATTGTCCATTGAAAGATGTCAAGGCTGTTATTGTGCACCTGTAACTGAAATTGTTATGCAAGCCTCTTAAACATTTATTCATACTTGTGAGGTATGATCTTGGAAAGTCAACCAGCTCTGTCCTAGTGGGATACTGCTGCCTATCCTGAGGCTCTCATTTGACAGTCCTCGGAGGATAATGATCTAAAATTTATATGGTGCAGTGCTTGGTAACTGGATTATGATTCTCCTGATTAAAAACAAGGTGAGAAGCATTCTATCTTCAGGTAAAGTGCATGAATGCTTTGCTGCTCTGATGTCTGCATTCATGTTGGTAATTTCTTGGTAGACATATCTTGTGTGCATTTTGGCTTTGTATTTTTTAAATAAGTATTTTTAAGTAAGAAGCCATAGTCAGATAGAGAAGATTTATTTAGGCTTCTTATATAAAGCTAATACAGTATCGTTTCACTTTCTTTGATACTAATAGTATGTTCTTCTCCTCCCCCAAGGGATAAACCAAACTGGAATAACTCCAGCTGATGTTCTCTGAGTGATAAAACACTAGTGCTGGGCTGTGTATAAGAATGGAGATGGAGGTTGTGTCTGCAGTTGCATGATTTGATTTGGTTTCAGAAGTGTGCTGGAAATGTGACTTACATAGAATCACACAGTAATTAAGGTTGGAAGGGACTCTAGGGATCAGCTAGTCCAAGTCTGTGCTCAAAGCAGTTCTCACCAAATCTGATTTATAGAATAATTGCAGAACAGTGAGGTCACATCATCTAGAGCTCAACAGAGCTCTGGAGATTATCTAATCTCACCCCATACCCAGAGCAGGATCAGCTGCAGGGCTGCCCAGGATCTTGTCCAGATCAGTTCTGAGCACCTCCAAGGATATTCCATGGCCTTCCTGAGCAGTCTGCACCACCACTGACAACCCCTGTGGTTTTCAAACAAACCCACCAGGTAGGAAGTATGTGACTGGAATTTGCTGCTCTAAGCTGTATCAGCTGCTGATAAACTGGTCCCAGCTGTGTGCACTTGTGAGCTCCACTGGTTCACTTCAATAGGACTTGTTTGACTTTGGTGGGAGGCTGTAGTTTGAGCTTTTACATTCCCAGGGCTGCCTTCCAAAGTGTACCAGGAGCAGTTGCTGTCGCTGGAGTTGAGATGAACTGGTGGGGGTATGGATAACTATGATCACATAAATGTGTGTGACATTTGTACAAGATATGAGGGAGGGGATTTTTTTAAGGATGTAAAACAGGAGGAGGGCAATGTGTGCTGCTTAAGCTGCTTATATTGTGGTAAAAAAAATGCTTTTCAAGTTGCATACTGAGATTTAAACAATTGAAATATTACATGAGTTCCTTGAAGATCTTGGTTTTGAAATGATACAAAAAAAAAAATCAAATTTGAGGTAAATGAGAGGATAAATCCCTTCAGTTACATGTTGAAATTTATGCTCCAAATTAGGATCTTTAGTTCTTAATAATACTGACCTAGGTCAGTGTGGTAGAGAAGCGACTTAAAGCAAAAGCAAAGTGCAGGTTGTCTGTGCTTCTTTGTGGCAACATCCCTTGCTGGGGGAAGAAACGTGGCTTGCCACTTTGCTTTTTTAGCATCTCTGTTCTGTGTGATTTTGCTATCTTTTGCTAGTGTACTGGCCTGGAGTAGCGATCTGTGAAACACTAGTGGTAACATACTGGAGTTTGTGATCCTACGCGGTTTGACTGCCAGCTGGAAAGCAAAATGGAAAGAAGCAAAACAGACCAGGATGCCGAACTCAGAAGCACACTTTTCCCACGCCTTAGCCATCAGGAGCTAGTCAGCTTTGCTTAGCTGCTGATACTGTTACCAGGGTGTTTGAGTGGTGTTCTTCATCTGAAGTAACTTGACCTGAGATCATTGGAGATGTATCTGCATTGGGTCTTGCACTCTGGTTTGTTTTGCCTTATTCCCGAGTGTCAGCCTTCTGCCTTTCATGGATAATGTGATTTACTAGGCCTGTGTCATAAACACTTCTATAAATACCCAGATTTAACTGGATCTGTAATCCAGTGTTTAATTATTTGACTAAAATGCAGCATCCCTCCAAATTTGTGCTTACTGTTCTTGATTAAGGCTTTTTTTGGGAGAGAGATCTGAGAACATGTTTTGCATTGAGCAGCAGTACCACCAAGAGAAAGGTTTTATGATCCTGTGATGTGTGAAGCCTGAGAGGCCATTCTGGAAAAGTGAGTCATGCTAAACAAGCAGGGTAGTACATAGATGTGGTGAGTTAAATACTGAGCTACTTTTTTAGCTTGGAGAGAACAGTGCCCAGAAGTCGGAGCAAAAGTGTCTCTTGTAGAAAAAATTATCAAGAAAACTGTTGATTAGGGAATGTTTTTAGATACATGCAATATGTTTATGTTCAAAAGGTAGCCACTAACCTTTGGAATTCCAGACTGGGAGGCAGTGGAAATGGTGTTTAGTAAGGTAGTGTCTTGAAGAGTGGCATGTGGTTATTGAGTGGAATGGTTAAACAGCCTAGTTATTGTTAAAATATGTATGTATAGATTTAGTCCTAGTTTTTCCTTTCAAGGTTGTTCTTTAGGATGTAAAGATGACTTGTACTGTTCAAACTGTCCATGGGTACTGTGGTAGAGACTTTGTATTTCCAGAGTGATCTAAATCAAAGTAGGATCATATTGCTAACATGCAGTGTTGAAAATTCTGTATTTTTTTTTCAACTTGAATTCTGCATGGTCATCTGAAGAGCAGCTTTGATCGTGGTTTTCCTCATACAGACTTTTTATGATGACGTGGGCTGTTTAATATAGGTGAGTGTTTGGGAGGAGTGGAACTCTTCTCTAGAGCTTGGAACCCAAGATATCAAATGAGTGCTGCTTTACTTTTTGGTGGTTAGTTTATATGCTGCAGAGAATAAGTTTATTTGTTTCAAGAGATGGTTGATGTCACTTCTGTGCATATACACTCAGGAGATGGGGCTAAAGACTGGCTTCTCAGCTTCAGTGATTCTGTGAAGTTTTTTTAATACATGTCTCTCAAAAGTCCTTTAGTGGGTGCTTTCTCCTGCATTTCCCATTGCTGTGTAAAAGAGATAATCAAATATACCAGCAACATGCACCTGATTCTCTGTGTCAGTCCCCGCGTCCTTAGTCTGAGCTCTTGACTCTTCTCCCAAAAATACACTCAGGGAAACAATCCTTCTCCTTGGAAGCAATGATGATCTAGTAAAAAACTGAAGGTACAGGCTGTTTGCAGAGTGTAGGACAGACATAGCAGGGCTGTGGGTGGGAATGCAGCTGTAGCAATGTGCAGTTTGCTGTGGTGGCCATGCCTCAGTGCTCTCCTCCTGGCTGCCTCCAGCTCCAGGAGTTGGCTGCCAGTATTTGAAATACCTCAAGTAGCTCCAAGGTTCCCTGTAGAGAGACTGTGGTGCATTGTGTATGTGTTAGACTATGGAAGACAAAGCTCTCCTTTCAGTTGATAAAATCAGTCAGATAATGGGATTCTGACCTCATTGCACTAATTGCTGGGGAACAACTGTTTAAAAATGGGTCCCCTGCCCCCAGTCAGCTGAAGGCTTTTATGATAAGACAATTGGAGGGAATCCGTTGGAATTTAAGGTGGCTGTAGTTTAACTAGGCAAGGACAAAGGTGAGCATCTGTAGGAAGTCATCCTGGTCAGTGTTGGAAACAGCACTGTGCTGCAGCTGAGTGCTGAAAGATGCTGTGTGTAGGGAATGGCCTCTTCATTCCTTGTGCTGGGCTGGCTGAGGAAGGTTCTGTTTTCTTTTCTTATACTTCCTCAGGAAGCTGTGTGTTTTGGATATTGACTTTGATTATGTTGATTTTTTTTTTAAAGTGAATGATAAATATCACCCCCTAGATACATAACAAACTACAGAAATTGAAATTTGAATTCTTGTTCCCACAACTGCAATCAAAATGTATTGATTCTGCATTTAACCTTTAGAACTTGGAAGCTCAATAGCATCCTACTGCTGAATTGGACCTCCCCAAGAATATAATGGAAAATTAATTTTAGAAGCCAAATAGAAATGCAGCAAGATGGGTGAGGTGTATGTATGTCTGGTGTGTCATTCTGAAGAGAACCTCTCACCCTAAATATCTTACAGATAATACTATATGTAAGGCAGTATTTTGTAGTATATAGAGAGTAAATATAGTATTTTTCCCTTTTTTTGACACAGGCTAATACTAGTTCTTCCTTCTTGTTTTTTGTGTGTTGAATAAGAACACTGTCACAGTTGTTATGGTTTTTTCAGGATGCATAGGAATGTTTTTTGACGTGAGCATTTTATTGTAAGCATGGTGTACACAACATGAGACTGCAAGCTTGAAGCCAGGCTGGTGATCTTTACATGGTTGAGTTTGTGATCTGACCATTCCTTTCCTGTGCTTTGCTTGCTGTGGTTGAGAGAGCTCACAGCTGTCAGACACCTTTCCTCTCCCCACTCTTCTGTGGAGAATAGGAGCAATATGCCCCCTGAGGTAGCAGAAGCAGTTGCTTCACTTTATTGTCTGTAGGACAGCTGTCAATGCTGATCTGCAAAACCAGGCTGGTGAAGATGCTAAATACAACTTAGTGCTTCCCACAGGAGGGTCCTCTTGTGTAGCCTGGAGGAAAATACCTTTTAGGTAGATATCTAGATATTATTTTCTCTGAAAATGTAATAAACTCCCTGGCTTTAATGAGGAATGAATGGAAATGGATGGCAGTTGTCGATATTTAACACTTATAATTATTTATCAAAAGTTACCGTTAAATTTTACTAAGAAACAACATGGTTAAAAACTCATTTGACTTCATGTGTCAAAATTTGCTCACAATTGAGAAAACAATTCCTTAAAATCTGTCTTGTCATTTGGAGCACAATTCACTTCCTATGAAAAGCAGTTGAGTTAAAAAGGGAGTAATAATTCCTCCAGTAAGTCCCCCTAGACTTGGAAAGACACATTGGGAAACTATTCAGGCTTGGATTTCAAGAATGTGTAGGAGCTCTGGCCTTAGTCTCAGCTGAGGTGTAGAAATCTAAAAAGTGTTAATCTGCAAGAAACCTGCCCTTGGGAACTTGTATTATTTTGAGGCAGAATGCTAATTTCTGTGGCAGTTGTCTGAAGCTTCCCAAATGTGAACTGGAACTGTCTTCTCGAGCCTGTGGGTGCCTTCAGTGCTGCTGCTGGCAGCAGCTTTTTCACCTGCAGTGCAGGTAAACTGAGCAATGCTGTTTGCAACAGCACTGCATTGCTCAGTTCAGTAGCCAGTGTTTTGTTAGGTTGTTTTTTTCCTTCAGGATGCTTGAAAGGAAAGCAGATGTGTGCATGGGCACACATACCCAGATATGTGGGAGAAGGTAGAAGTTGGATGATAAAAGGCATGGTATAAAAAACGAAACAACCAAAAAGCAGCCTTTGAGAAGAAGGAAAGAGATCTGTTGAGAAGGGGAAGAAAAAAAAAGTTTGTTGTTTTTTGAAGGACCCTTATAAGCCCACAAAGGGAGCCTTCTGAAAAGATGTTTACTTTGAAATGTTTATTTCTCAGGGCAATTCTAAAGATGAAAGAGTTGAATAAGATCTGATGTTTCCAAGATTTTGGGCAAATGATACGTTTCATAACTTCCATATTGATGAATTGCATGTATGACTCTATCCTTTAAATAGCAATAAATCACTCAATCCACAAACATATACATTTTCCATATACAGAGCTGGGAATACTAATTGTCTCTAAAAAGGTGTTTAGGATGAGCTTAAGGAAACTTTTCACTTTATTAAAGCAAAAGCATAAATAAAATAAATTATGATACCATCGTTCTTTCTGTTCTTTTTATTCTTAGTTTATGTCCTCAGTTGTGGGCTCCTCAGTACAAGAAAGATAAGGGGCTGCTGGAAAGGGTCTAGTACTGGCCACAAAGATGATAAAGGGTCTGAAGCATCTCCTATGGGGGTAAACTGGACCTGTTTAGTCTGGAGAAGAGTCTCATTAATGCATATAAATAATCTCTCAGGCAGGTGCCAATAGACAGTGCCAGACCCCTCAGTGGTGCCCAGCCACAGGGTGAGGAGCAATGGCCATAAATTAAACACAAGAAGTTTCACCTCAGCATGAGGAAGAACTTCACGCTGAGGGTGGCAGAGCCCTGGCAGAGCTGCCCGGGGTGGTCATGGAGTCTCTGTCTCTGGAGACATTCCAAACCCACCTGGACATGCTCCTGTGTCACCTGCTCCAGGTGACCCTGCTGGGCAGGGGGGTTTGGACTGGGTGATCTCCAGAAGCCCCTTCCAGCCTTAAAATTATGTGGTTCTGTGTAATTCTGTGATGTAAAGTCATTGGTAATACTGACATGGGAGTTTGCAACGTTGTCCCCTTGCATTTCAAAGTTATTAAAAGGTCTCTGTTAAATAATAATTTTAGACTGGGGCATCTTATTAATTCTCCTGTATTCCTAGTTTCTAGGTGTTAGGCGATATATATTTCTCAGTTCATGCTGAGTCACCTTGATTTCCCTTAAATTAGTGGTGGATAGCATGAAAAATAGAACACTTTGAGTGGCCTAAGAGCAGCATCACAACAGATTGCTCAGCTGATGGTAGCACAGGCTCATCATTCTGCCTCAGTTGTCAGTGCTAAGTAGGGTGAGTACCTTCACAGGTCTCCTTCAAACTTCCCTTGGTCTTCTGTGAGTGAATGTAGTTCTTTACAGATCAGAAACTAACTCAAGTAAGCAGTTTATGTCAAAGCCAACACTCACCTCAGACTGCCTTTGAACTGTTTTCACTGTTCTTGGTTGGACTGTTTGGGCATGCAGAAAGAATGAAAACATATTACTTGCTTTGCTGTGTAACTAATGGACATTTGATGTTTTCAAGTCTTGTGCATTTGAAATGGATGTATTAGTAAAATCTAGGGGAGGTGATAGCAATGGTGTGAGCAAAAAAAAACGGAGAACAAAGTGCAAAGACTGAGCTTCTGCAGAAAGGAGAAAGGTTTCAAAAATGGCAGCCTCAGCCTGACTGAACAGTGAGTGCCCTGTCCAGGTTTAGAAAGGCTGCTGCGTTTGTGAGGTTGGGTTGGTGTTTTTTACACTTGGCTTGGTTGCTTTTTTCCCCCCCCCGTGAAGCAATAAGTCTTCTCACAGTTCTCAGAAGCATGTTACATAGGGAATTCTTTTTTTTCTTACTCACAGCTTAGCTGTTACCTTGCCCTGCTCCAGCTCTGGGTTTGCCAGTTCTCCCAGATCCGGTGGGAGCAGTGCCGAGCTGGTTAAACTGGGTGTTATCAGTTGGTGCCACATGCAGAGGCACGGCTGTGTTTGTCCTGTGCACTGAGCTCCAGCGGGGAGGCACAGGGGCTCAGCCTTGGAAATCGGGCACTGTCAGCCAAGGCTGTGCCCCTTCGGAGCACTGCCAGGACAAGGGCAGCAAACGGGCAGAGTGAACTTCTCTTGCTCATTGCAGGTAGAAATGAGGCAGCCTATTTCAATTACAGTGTAAATTAGAACTTTTGCAGTCCTGTTGCACTGTTTTCCTGTTGCACCTTCTTCTGAACAGGAGCTACTTAGAGCTTTTTGCTTTAGAAGTTTACTTGCAGAGATGAATCTTCACTTGTTGATGAGATGTTTAGCCTAAGAAGCTCTTGCCAAAACTAAGACAGAATGAGAACATCAGAAATGGGGAAGAAAATCAGTATTCCTTGACCGTTTAGCAAGCAAAAACATTCTGTTTTGTTTCAAAGATGGCTTTGTGTGTGTGAATTGTTACTGTTTTAGTATATATTTGGTCTTAGTTTAAAAAGCTGGAGAGAAATAATTTAATCCTGGGGTAGAGTTGAGTCAATTTGTAATGCAAAGGAGCAACATTTGGTACTGAACTGAGGAGAATTACAGCTGTTTGAATGAAATACATCCCAATTAAGTTGCAACAGCGTTTCAAAGAGAAGTGAACCTTGCAAGAGAGATGAGCACTAATGTGGCACATCCTAACCCTTGAAATTCAAGCACAAAATGCAGAGGGAAAATTGCAGAGCTTTTTGGCATTTTGGGGAGAACTCACATTTTGAACCCAGTTGCAAATTCTGATGTTCTGAAATTGGATCAAGTTTTCAGAGGTGTTGTTTGTGAGAGTAAACACTCCTGCTGCTGTTCCTTGTGATACAGGACTGGATTAAAAGTTCTGGGTACTTTTTGTTGTAGTGACCGAAGCAAACTGAGAGCAAAGTAGATTTTCAAAAAACCAGCACGGCCAAGTTGCAGAGATGTTTGTATTCTAATTCTTTCTTTAATTAGTGGATTACATGTTTGTAGGGGAGTGGGGTATGGAGCAAAACACAGCCTCTGGAAAGGTAGAAAATGTAGGAGCAGGATGTTCGCGATGTGTTTCCTGCTGCCTTCCTGCCTGTTTTCAGGCCTTGGGCTCTGCTGGGTTTTCCTCTCTCGTGCTATTTTCCCTTTTCCAAATGTTTGCTTGTCCTGGCACACTAAGTAGTTGCTCTTTTAGGCAGAAATGCAGGTAATGTCAATATTGTCATAATGTTACTGTTTAATCCAGTTACCTTAGAGAGGACCTTGTAATTTCTGCAGTGCTACTGTTCACCAAAATAATTAGCCTACGCTAAACTGCAGTCCATTAAATGTGACCTGTGTGCATAATACAGTAGTAATAGGTACTGTAATCTGTAGCTGGGTGCTCATGAATTAGTGGTAATCTGCATACAGTTAAAACAGGCAAAAGGAGAGTGTAAATAGAAATGTTAGAACATAAATACGTCTGATTGGACTAGCTATATCTAGTACAGTCCTAATGAGCAACCAAGAGAGCCTATATCACAAATGCCATTTGTAGTCCTTCCTTGAAACTTCTTTATAACTTCAAGCTCTGTAATCTGTTTTGCCTATTCTTCCCCCTCTCCCTTCCACAGGAGCACAGGAAGTTCAGCTGTGACATATAAAGGCAGGAAATGTGTAATGAATGAGCCTGGCCAACTTCTTCTGTAGCTATTCTATATGAATGTTAATAGTACTTTTGAATGTAAGTTTCTGTTGGTGGTATTATACAACTATTGAAAGTGAAGTCTAATCTTTGGTTGGTTTTTTTTTTCTTCTTCTTAGAGCACAACAATGGAAGAAACAGCTATATGGGAACAACACACAGTGACTCTTCACAGGGTGAGTTCATGCAATTGGCTGTGTGTGCCTGATGCAGGATACTGGTAGGTTTTGAAAACAATAGGAAAAAGCCAGATGTCAGGAAGTAAAAGGAAAGGAAACTGTCATATTCCCTTGTTTAAATTTAGAAGTGTTGTAAAAGCTCCATGTGACAAATAACCATGCTAGAAACAAAGCTTTAGATTACATCTGCACCTAACTGAAGGGAGGTAGAAATCTGTGTTCATTCATGGTGATGCTGTAACTGTGCTTGAAAGTTTTAAACTTCATTTGCCCGGACATTAAAGAATGTAGTTGCTTCTAAATAAATTTGTTCAAAACTGTCTTATTTGCTTGCCACTTTCCTAAATCACTGGCTGGAGGTAGTGGTTCTGGGTGGTCAGAATGAGTACCCTGCATAAAGGAATGTATGCTGAGAACCAGTGAATAGCTGGACTGCTTTTGCATTTAGACTTGCTTCTCTTGTCTGAGTTACTCTGAAATTAATTTAAGTTCTGATGCAGCTGACATGAAGCTGTACAAGAGTAAGGAATTAATTTCTTAGGAAAAGTCAGAGCAGGGTAGGATGTAATTTCTGGCAGTATCTTAGTATTAAAGCAGCCATGGAATCGTGGTAAAATAGCTGTATTCATCCCAAAACCAGGGAGATGTGGAAGTGTTGTCTCAAGGGAGCAAGTTACACCATTTGCCTTCAGTTCAGCATAGAATAGAAGTGTTTTAAAATTGTAGTGTTGATGGGATGAATGGACCTTGGACAGAAATGTCTATGTGTAGGTCAGCTGGTCAGATAAAATGTTAATTCTCTGTCAGACCTGTTAGCTGTAGATTCTAAAGGCTTTAACGTTGTTGATTCAAAGTAACTGTTTGGGTAGGTGCCGTCACTGAAGAGAACAGTTACACTCAGTTTGACCAGAAGGCGGACAAAGTGTCCCACATCTGACTGCAGCTTTCCTTTCTGAGCCTTTCACATGTTGAAAGGAAAGTAGAAGTAAAAATGAAAATGTGTAGTGATCCTTATCTAGGCTGTTCTTTAAGCTTCTAACAGTTTTTAGGTCAGCAAGTTTTTGAGCAAGAGGTGTTATTTCTATATATAATTAATTGACCTTAATGTTTTCATCTTGAAGCTGTTCACTCATCCCTGTAATCTCTGTCAACTTCAGGTTTTTTCTCATATTACTGCTTTATAGTCAAAACCAAACAAAAAATGCCATAGTAATACAAGGTTGGCTCGTAGGCTTGGTGATAGCTCATTTTCTCTTGAAGGGGAGCTTTTCCTGGTCAGTTGGAGCAGTAATTTCAGTGACACCACAAGTGAGATGTTGATTCTGTGCACAATGAAATAATGAAATGCTGCATTACGGTGTTACCTTGAGTAAAACTTCAAATAACTGGTAGGAACCAAAGATCTCATTTTTGCTTGCACTTGCAGCATAGTCAGGAGTTCTTTTATAGCATTGATGTGAAAGTATGATTTGATCATAATTTTGGTTACAATCTTTTATGTGCCAAAATTCTGCCAACTCTTGTGGTATGACTGTTTTATTACCTGATTAAGTAGCTCTTCTTTAGGTGTTGAAAGCTAATGATATGTACTGTTAATAACTTCAATAGCATTAATTTAGTCAGTTAAAAACAAACAGTGATTTCCATCTGCCAGATAACAAAACCAAACCCCTTATGCTAATATGAAACAAATATGTGCTTAGAATTATCCTTAACACTGGGAAGCAGGTTTACTGTTGAATTCCAGCACTACTGTAAAAAGACTCATTAGAAGGCTGGAATTTCTCACCAACAGTTTTTGTTGCCTTTACCACCCTTCCATCTTCCTGGACTGGACTGCCACTTAACTCTCAAGAAACTGCTACTTAACTCCTAATTGAGACTGAGTCTTAACAATCTCAAACTCAGTTAAAGCTTATCAGGTAGCTACAGTTTATCTTTTATTGAGAGATCTTCTGGGTTTATATACTTAATTGCAAAGTACTTGAAGGAGGAACCATACACCTTTGTTTCTACTTGGATCTGAGTTCTGTGTCTGTGGTAGATGTGTGTCCTTCCCCCAAAGCACAGAAACCAGGTATGTACTTACCTTTTTAGCTGTCCCACACTGCATTACTGTGGGAAAGTAGAATAGTACAGCTCTTTTTTGTGTTTTTTCTTCAACATCTGACAGGTGAAGTTCTGGTACAAGGATTTTTTTTTAAATGCAGTTTTACTTAAGGTACATGTTAGTATCTTGTATAATCTGTAGTGATCAACATCTTGCTATTTCCAGACACATCTAGGAGCTAGGCTCAGTTTTCAGAGAGTTCTCAGCAGTTCTGATAATCAGTTGTCTCTCAAGATGATAGTAGGCAGCAGGATAAAATAGAAAGTAGGTAGGCTGTTTTTTACTGGAAGGTTTCTTACATGACCTCTTAAACTTTCAGGATTTAGAATTTGATTTTTGAATGGGTAGTGCTTCTGAAGACCTTGATTTATCTTACCAGAAACTCTCTCTGACTTGTTGTCCCTTTTAGCTGCTGTCTGTATATAAGCCTACATTGTTTCAGGGCTTCTGGAAGAGAACATCAAAGTATGAAGCGTAGTTGTCTCCATACTGGTGATTTGATTTGCAAATTTACTTATAAAAAGTAGTATGGCAAGCAGCAAGATAAGGTTTACAGTGAGTTTCTCTTGCCCTTACCCTGATGTTTGTGTTTCTTACCATGGGTGGAGAACTTAAAAAATATTTTTGTTTATGGTGAAGGAAAGACAGAGAATATTTAAATGAAGTTTGACACAAATGCCTTTGTTACTATATCTTTTCTCCCTTTCCTTCCCTACCCAAACACAGTGCAGACTAAGTTCTGGTTGTTAAAATAATGGAAAATTAAAAGCAGGAGTGTCATGAGAGGGGAAATATTACTATTCGAAAGGGGGTGTAGTAACATATTTGTGTAGGCTGTTATTCTCTTTGACTTTAAAAAATACAACTGAAAAAACTCCATCAGCTCTGGTCCTGAGCTGACATTTTAAGCTCCTCCTTCGTGGCACTGAGTTTCACTTAATTCTTGCATCTCAGCCATGATTTCTAATTAATCTGTCTGGGGTGCATTTTGGAAGGAAGCTCATTCATCCTCCAGTGAATTAAAACAGATGTAAAAGAAGCAGTAAGGTGTGCCCTTCCCCAGTCCCCCACACTTAGTCCATACTGTTGCCAAAAAGGAAGTTGGTCAAAGTGCTCAACTCCATTTCTGAACAGTGAATCTCCACATCTGTACTGTAATACTGTTCCTATTCACTGCTCACAGGCAAATCTGAAACATATTTTTATGACCTCTGTTTTGGGAGGAGAGAGAAAACAAGTCGGTTTGGGGCAGTAATTAATGTCCAAAAATTGAACGTCATGTATCTTGCAGCAACATGCAGACTGCCATGTTGCCTCTGCTGTCACTGTAAGGTTATGAAACTCCTTGCTAAAGCTGGGTCATGTTTGTTAAAAAGTCTGAAAAAGAGAAGGTGAAGTCTGCCAGCATGAAGTCTGTGCTCTGTGAAATAGAGGGGTGAGATTGACCCTAACCCATTCTTTTCTATCCAGTGACTGCATTTTGCACAGCTGAAAATTGTAGAATAAATTCTGGAGTGAAATACAGCATTTAAATGGTAATATCCTCAAAATATTTTCTGGGCAATGATGAAAGAGCTTTCTGGTTTGCAGATCAGTTATATTTAGAAAGCTTATTTCCCACCCTTGCTGCTTCCAGGCAGAAATGTAAGCATCATTGTTGTATCTTGAAATATCTAACAGGAATAACTTTTCAGAGGCATTGACCTTGCTGTAGTGGCAGGTCACCCTAGAGGGAAAAGATTGAAGCAAATTACTTTTGTTAAGATGCAGATGATTTGCAAGTGCTGACAAGGTTTTGATGTATTTAATGGTACAAGTGATCTTGGTATTATTCGTAAGAACTGAGCCTGCAGTCATACAACTGTGTGCAGCAATCCTGTCAGTTCCTGAGCTAAGTGAGGTCGAGCTGGGTAAATACCATCATGGGAAAACTCAAAGAAAGTGTTGCAGGAAATGATGTAGGGGTTTGAGTCAGAGTTGCAGCTCAGTGCCTGCTGAAAATTGAGATCTTGCTGATGACCACCTGAGATCTAGGCCATAAAAATGCAAATGAGAACTCTCATCTTTTAGAAGAGACTGGGTAGTTACTCCAAAACTCTCTGCCTTCTAAAAGTGTTTATTTTTAATCTATCTCCTGTTACTGGATTGCATAGCATTGATTGGTTCGTTGATCCTGCTTTCTTTCAAAAACTTGTATTCATCTCATGGGACTTTTTTGTGTTTGACATGGAAATGCAAATTGTGATCATTAGATATGAGAAAATAAAAAAATTTCTCGTTACATTATAGGCCCCTGGATTTGGATTTGGTATTGCAATATCTGGAGGAAGAGATAATCCTCACTTTCAGAGTGGTGAGACATCAATAGTTATTTCTGATGTGCTGAAAGGAGGCCCAGCAGAAGGACTGCTACAGTAAGTGCCAATCTATACCTGGGTTCTGATTTGGGGGCATTCATCTTTGTCAGCAGTAGCTTAACCTCTTAATTGTTTTGGTCTCAAGTTGTCTGTCTGTAACTGCTGGTGTAGTAGGTTTGTAATACAGGCAGTTTGCTCAGGGACACCTATTCACCAATATTTTCTTCTTGACATAAAGCATTTATACTGTACATTGTGATGTTTTTCATGTAGAGAAAATGACCGTGTTGCAATGGTTAATGGAGTCTCAATGGATAATGTCGAGCATGCGTTTGCTGTTCAGCAGCTGAGGAAAAGTGGGAAGAATGCCAAAATCGTAAGTGAATGTCTTGAAGATTTAAAGTTCCATAGTTATAGGGCAAGAGTGAAATAGTGTGATGTCTGCTGTAAAGTGCAGGCATGATGCAAGATACTTGAGTAACACCTGTGTGATGTTTCAGGTTGAAGGGATAATCATGGCATGTTTATCAAGTGGGTTACTCAGAATGTTTTTTGAAATGTCAATGATGATGATTGCATAGTGTGGCACGGGATAATTCAGACTCCTTTTCTTTATGGTAAAGTTCTTCTCAGATTGCCAAATGGTGGCGAATCAGCTTTGTTTAATATTTGTTTACTTTGTTGGGTGCACTTTTACTCAGTTTTTTAAATGCTGGTGTATGCGAAAGGACAAGTTGTTCAGGCACTAACACAGTTCTTTTTGTGCTCAGTAAACAGTTTGCCAAAATAAAGTATAATTACCTTAATTCCTATAATTTTGTAGGCTTATTCTAAGTGGTTGGTTTTTGAACTTCTGCAAAACAGAATAGGTCATCACCAAAGAGTTGTAATCCAGCTTTCTGTAGAAGTTTTGGGGTTATGTTACAAAAAACTAGAATAAAAATGCACAATGTTTAGAAGTTCCTTGATTAATGAAAACAGACTTCTAGGGCTTTTCTGCTGACAGATTTTCAGTGCATTTGTGTGCTTTAATGCACTTACAAAAAAAGTGTAATGTTTTGCATTTGTAGACTTGGCAGCAATTCTTTAAAGCTTACGGAAAGCAATGTGTGGCAAGCTGTGCAGGGCTTTCAGTATCTTAAACATTTGGTGTGTAGATTTATGTAACCAAAAAAGTAATTAATGACAACTTCATGGCAGAACTTGGTTTGGTTCTGTACAACATAGCAAACAAATCTCTGAACAAGGCCTGGCTCATATTCTGGAACCAGCGAAGTTGTACAGACCAACTTTGAACTTAGAGTGGCTGCTCCCCTTCCTCCATGTCTTGCATAAACGTTTCTCTGGAAGACTGGGAGACTTCAAAGTTAAGGAGAATTACTGTCAATAGCATACTGAGTATACACTAGATTACATGTTAGCAAAAAAGGGTTTTAGCCATGCCAGTAACCAGTTTTGTGGTTTTAAGCAGAGGGCATTCAAATATGCAGCTCTGAAGACAGAATATTGTGTTAGGTTACAAAGGCTGTTGATTGTTACCCTTTTTCTACTTGTGCGAAAACATCAAAAAGGACTAAAAGAACTGTTAAAGCAGGTTTCTTGTAATCTGCACTGATAAGTCTCCTGTATTAATTGGATATAATTTTATAGTAAGGATGCAGCAATTCAGAGCATTCACAAATACATCTGCGTGTTTTGAATGCTGGGGTTAGCTTGGCTTCTGACATTTAGTAGCACCGTTAGCATTACCCAGCCAGAGGCTGATCCCTGCTGTTGGGTTGTAGACCATCCGAAGGATGAAGAAAATTCAGATTCCAGTGACTCGCCCGGAACCTGACCCGGTGTCGGAGAACGAGGACGACAGCTACGATGAGGAGATCCGGGATCCCAGGAGCAGCCGCGGCGGGCCCAGTGCCAGCAGGAGGCACGACAAGAGCTGGGTCAGGGATCGCAGCGCCAGCAGGGAGAGGAGCTTGTCTCCCAGGTCAGACAGGAGGTCTGTCACCTCCAGCCAGCCCGCAAAACCCACCAAAGTCACACTGGTCAAGTCCAGGAAAAATGAAGGTAACTTGTGGGGATGTCTCTTGCTGAAACTTGGGCTGGTTTTTAAAGGCCAGCTGCTTCACTCAGTGTTGTGTTAAAGGCTGCGTGGGCTGAATGAGCAGTGCTGTTAGCAGTTTGCCCATTTTACCAGTAGCTGGCTCAGAACTGAAAAAGTGCTGTTGTATTTCTGGTGCTATTTTTCATATTCCAAAATCAGTGTGCTTACTTAAGGGTAAAGTATTATACAGTATGAACAGATCCCAACTGCAGCCAACATCTGATAGTCAGCAGCTACATACCTACACTTAGCTGAGTCTTTAGAGAGTGTCTGGAAGAGGAAGAATTGTAGGTAGCATCTAAATAAGGCTATTGAACAACAGCTCTGATTATAGGCAGTGTTGGGAAAATAGACTGATATAATGGCCAAGCTGTATCGTATTCTACTACAGCCCATTATTCACTCTCCTCTTTGTGTTGCCGGTGTAAATGCTGTAAAGAGCAGCGTTGTAAATCTCCAGATACCACCCTCTTTTCTATTTAATCACTTTTGTTTTTTCTTTTATTATAAAGAGTATGGTCTGCGGTTGGCAAGTCACATATTTGTGAAAGAAATATCACAGGATAGCCTGGCAGCAAGAGATGGCAATATCCAGGAAGGAGATGTTGTACTAAAGGTACTGTATATGTTGGTGGTGGTTGTTTAAAGGCAAAAATCACTGATACAACTCTGCCTAGAATTGGCCATGTCAATAACATGATTATAGGTAGTAGAATGTATGTCACTTTTCATTAAATTGTTTCAAAGATCAAATTCAATATGAATCAACTTCTCCAAGGAAAGGAAAATAACTAAACCTTTTCAGTATTATTCCCTAAGTGTTATGCAGACAGATAATGCCCTGTAAATTCATAATAAAGACTGCTTGAAAAAATATGGAGCTTTGCTTAGTTATAAGTAAAATGTTGTGAAACTATTGTGCAACACTAAAACTTGCTTTCAGTTAATTTTTTTTGTTTGGTTGGGTTTCTTTAGAACTAAATATACCCGGGGTTAATTTTTTGTGTCCCATTGCTGGCAGTGTCCAAGGCAAGTGGATGGGTCTTTAAGCATCCTGGTCTAGTGGGAGGTGTCCCTGGCCATGGCAAGGTGGTTGGAACTGGATGGTCTTTGAGATCCCTTCCACATGAGGCCATCCTATGATTTTTAATTCATACTAACAATTTTTATTCAAGATAGTGCTGTGGATATGTTGGTGCAGAAAAATGGGCCAGTCTTTGCTCTGTTGAGCATACCAGTGCTGATTCAAAAAACATAACTTATCTTTTTCATATTTTGTATTAGTGCTAGAGGCTTTAGCATTGAAAGTTGAAAATAATCTTCTATGTTATGTAATATTTTGAATGAGCCCAATGGTCTTCCATTGTATTATGGTAATTTGATAAATATTTAGATATTTCTAAATATCATCAGACAGAACACCACTCTTTTTGCTGGAGATTCATTGGGGTTTTTTTAGTAGGTTTATATCTGTTCTTTTTTCCTGCTCTGTTCCAGATAAATGGCACGGTGACGGAAAATATGTCCTTAGCAGATGCCAAAACATTAATAGAAAGGTCAAAAGGCAAATTGAAGATGGTTGTTCAGCGAGATGAACGAGCCACACTGTTGAATGTCCCTGATCTTTCTGACAGTATTCATTCTGCTAATGCTTCAGAAAGAGACGGTGAGTACAGAAATTGGATTTTTCAAGAGGAAAAAGACTCCCTGTCTTGTCAAGATGAAAAATACCTAAGTGGGATGAGAGGGTGGGAAGGAGAAGAATTAGGAGTAAGATTGTAATATGGGTAAATTTTTGTTTGAATGTGATTGAAATCCACACTTTCAAAAACCACACTTCAAAAAAGGACAAAAAGATACAGTGCCTATTCTTGTGGCTTCTTCCAGGAATGTTAAGTTTGTTTTTTATGTAATAATAAGCATAGATTTAACATCTTCATAAAAATTCTCTGCAAAAGCTTTTTCCCATTTAAGCAGGTCATGCCACCATTTAAATTACGATCATTTCATGAAAAAACAACTTTTATTTAACAGACATTTCAGAAATTCAGTCGCTGGCATCAGATCATTCCAACCGATCACATGACAGGCCCCGCCGCAGTCGTTCACGATCTCCTGACCAGAGGTCAGAGCCTTCAGACCATTCCAGACATTCTCCACAGCAGCCCAGCAACGGCAGGTGATGGCAGCATTGTATTATTTTTAAATCAACTATTTAATGTAACATATAAGTTGTAGGAGTGCTTGGGTTTATGTGGTGTAACAAATGTGAAGCACAACTATGGAAGCAGTGATATGACATTCCTTGTCTTGAGATGTAGATAATAATGATTCAAATATTTTAGACTTGAGGAGAAACTGAACTTTTCTTTAGTGTTACATCTTTTTTTAAACATAGTCATAGAGCATGGTGTGTGAATGACAATGCAAGTTTGATAGCAGTATATGTTACTGAATAATGTGTAGTTGTGTTTTGGTTTTAGAAAGCAGTTAGCTGCGAGGAGATTTGAGATGACCTGTAGCATAGTTCCTGTTGCATGTCCAGCCTGGATAAACTTGTTGAACTCTTGCTTTGTTTAGGCATTGGGATTATTTTATATATGTAATCACATGATATGTTTCTGAATACATTTAGTTCCACAAAACAAGGTGTGTGACACAGCAGGTTTAGCTTTTACCCTCTACTTTTTAATATTTGTATTTGATAATGAAACATTGATTGTAATTCTTCAGCACATAAGTCTAATCTTAGATGAATTCAGAGACGAGTAAGGTACTGTGTGGTTTGGAATTTTATCTCCTGCCATATGAAAGTACAGTCCTGAATAACAAATCTGCCCAGTTTTGTATTTCCACAGTTTGGAAATAGACATTCTAATTTATTGAAATAGCATTTCAGTGTTGGATTTCAAATTCTATTCAATATTTGAAAGAGAAAAGTTTTTCTTCTGACTGTTCATAATACGATGGAGCAGAAATTAGAATTGATCTGTGAAATTCCAAATTCAGAGTCTCTGTCTGCAGATTTTTAGGTGCTGTTCAAAAACTCTGAAAAAAACCAAATTGCACCTGGCTGTTTCATTAAAGATATGCCTGATTGCTTATTTTCCCCTTGGGCAAACTAATTTCATTAATAACACACCTTCAAGGCTTTTAGAGTCTTCTAAAGTTCAATAAAACTGCAAGAGATATTGTACCTGCATGTGCACCTGCTTGGGGTTATGGGTTACAGACATTTTTGATTCTTTTGTGTACATTGTTCAGAGGGACCACAAGGCATGAAAGCTTGTTTTCAAGCAGGAACCACAACAATGGAAAAATCTTAAAAGCAGGGTCCCAGAGGCAGAGTTTTGATTGTTGTGAGACCTCTGTCATATTTCAAAACTGTAGGTCTTGACATGCATTCTAGTGCAGTCTGACAGGGCTTGTGGAAGGAGGAACAAAAAAAATCCTATCAACTGGAACTATGACTGACTTAGCTTAGTGTTAGTTCTTTCCTGTCCTATTGCAGTGGTTTAGGTAGGTGGTCACTTCCTCCCTGTAGACCAAACTGTTGGAAGACTCAAATCCTCCCCGAGAGGGAACTTTGAAGTTATCTCAGCTCTGAATGCATCCGTTACATCTTCTTTATAAGCAAGAGCTGCTTTGGCATGGCTTCACTTCCTGTGCGACATGTCCCTTTCAAGATCAGAAAATCTGGGCCCTGAGCCATGTAAAGAAAAACATGCTGAGAGCAACTTCTCTTTGTGATGGTTGTTTGTGCGTGTTTAAATCTACTGTAAGATCAAATTAGTTGTTAACTACTTACTCTTTTGAATTTGGTGGAAAATCTGGAGGAGGAAAAAGGCTTGAGAAAGGACTGAGGAAGAAATGTGCAAGAAGTCTTCCAACTAAGCTTAAGGAGGATATTAGAAATGTATTGAAGATAATGAGTCTTTATTTAGACACTGTTCTGCCAAGTGTTTGTATGGTAATGAGGAGGGAAATTCCAGGGGAATCCTCTTAGCCCTTTCCTACAAGCTTAAGTACAGACTGACATTTCTGTGTGTGCACCAGAGTACAGAAATCTGCTAACAGATCTGCCTCGGTATTACTTTGGAGCCTGGCAGGGTCTTCAATGCTGCCCACCTTTCAGTATTCCTCACTGGTATGTGCACCAGGCTGCTTGCAGTGTTCCTGGATATAGGGTTTCCACAACAATTGCTGTTAGATCATTCTGTCAAAGCATTAAATAGCACTTCAGTCTTCTTTAGTCTGAAGAATGTTCACAGATGTCTCTCAAACAATCTTTTAAAAACTCAAATTCTAAAACATTTTTCTTTCTGACAGGGCTAATTGTTCTTTGTATAACCTATGGGGAGTTGTACTTCGAAAGTTAGGGTGAGCAAAAGAGGTCTCTGCACCTAAGCTGGAGAGTACCTCAGGACAAGTATCACCTATCCTTTCTCAGCTCTCTGGTCTTCCTGCTGGCACTAAGAGATTGTTGAGCTGGGTAAGCTTTTGATGTGACCCTCCTAAAGACTGGCATTTAAAGCCAGGTGCTGCCAAACCTGTCAGGTGATATCTCTGGGCTGCCCTTTATTAACTGAAAGAACTCCTGCTTGGGAACTCTGTCTCTTATGCTGACTTCCTCACCTAGGTATTTGAATAGCAAAAACATCCTCTGGTGTGTTTCACTTCAGCTTCAGCAACAAAGATGTGGTAGCTTGAAGAAATCACTGTAGAGATCATCATTATTTGTGGAAGGATGAGGCTGATTTCATTGTCAATTGTCAATTTATATGTAGCATGAGAGATTGGTTGTTCTGTCCATTTTCAAAACAAGCTAAAAAACTAGAATGTAAGATAAAAATCAGCCCTATTTTGAATGTCTTTAGGAAGATGCTACTTTGCTCTTAGTCTTATGCTAAAGGCTTTGAGATGCGCTAAAAACACATTTGGGAAGAGCCTGCAAATTGATGTATTCTGTCATTTTCTCTAGAGACAAACATTGTGTGTTCCAGGTTATCTCTTGTTCTTCAGGAATAGCAGTAACATGTAGCTGATTGTATTTTGTAATTTAAAAATATTTCTGTTAAGCACACTTTGAAAAAACATCAGGGAGAGGAAGTGAGGTAAAGGGGGCCCTGACACAGCACAGATGTTAAACAATAGTGTCACAGTGCACACAGGGAACAACACTTTGGTCTTCTGGGAAGTGCAGCTGTCAGTTTTTAACAAGTTTGCCTCACCTGGAACCAGTGGTGCATGAAGTTGTTTCCTTTATCATCTTGTAATGTGAAATATTCACAGCTTACTGGACAGTTTCAGCAAAGTCAAGGAAAAAAAATCTACTCCCCTGCTTTTCTGATGTTCTATCAGCTTTTTCCCATTTGAACTTTCATGTCTTAGGTAGAGTAGACCTGGCTTTTGGCAGGCTTTTGAGTTGGGCAGGGTGGATTTGCCTGCACACACAGCAGCAGCCCAGGAGCCTGTTGCTTCAGATACACTCACTTGACTATTTTGTGCTGTGCCTTCAGTGTCTGTATTCTAGTAACTGTTTTTGAGAACTTCCACATTTGCATTCTCTTGATGTGTGCAGGAATCAAAGCAGCATAAAATTACACTGGGTTTGGATGTGTAGAGGAAATGCCAAATTTTGTCTTTGTGTAGTAAGTCTAGTAATTTTTGCTGTATTTTTAAGGCAAAACAGATATTCTTACTATGGAATAATGCTCCTTTGAAACATTAGGAGTTGCTTGGAAACAGGTAGAGAGGACTCATGGGGAAATTTACTGTAGTATCTTTTTAACTAGTGCTCATTATCCAGAATTCTCTGGGGAGTGGAATTAGTTGCAGTTTACAACAGTACAGAACTTTTTTATTTCTAGGACACTTAACATGCATTTAAATAGCTAAATATATAAGTATATGTTTTTAACAAGTCAGGAACTATTTTTGAGGAAATGGCCAGTCCAGTCATGTTTTAGTCTGGTACTGTCTAGCTTATGCACCTAAACTGGAAATCCAAAAGAGGAATAAGAAAGCATCTGTGATGTTTAGGAATGAAGTAGAAGGATAAATGCATCATTTTCATTTTGCTACACATTAGTAGTTTTAGCATCCTTTTAATCAACTTGGGAGCCTCCAAAAGGGACTCTATCTGCATAAAAAGAGGCATGAATAGAGATTTTAAAAATTAAACTACTGTGCTTGTTTTTCTCAATGACTTACAACAAGATTTAAGTAATTTAAGAGTGCTTCTCCTCATAGTTTGTTGTGGTGATTGGAGTACTTTTCTGTATTCTGTTTGGCTGCCTTCAGGCACATGGTTTTAAAACTGGCAGAGGAATGCACTGAGAAGTTGTAGTATGTCTTGGCTGAATAGCTAAGCTTTGTTTCTTATATTTTAAACTTCATTTTGCTTCAGGAAAGCACATTCTACTTGTGTTTCCATTTTTTGGAATTTCTTTTGCTCTCTACTGCATGTTTTGGATGAGAAGACTGGCTGGAATCTGTTTTTTTAAGTCACATTTTCCAACTCTTGAAGCATTATTTCTGCTTAGGATCTTAACAGTTTTAACTCTGTATGATGGGGTTTGATCCATTTTTATGAGCAGTGATGCTCATTATTGCCCAGTAGCACCATCTAGCTGTTGGTAGATGTGCAGAACTTCTCTCTTTTTCTTTCCAGTACAGACCTCTCCTTTATGAAAGCAGATGGTTAGGTACAAGCCATTGCTATCCTTGAGAAAATACCTTTTTCCTCCCCTTCTTGGCAACTCAGTCTGGTATTACATGAAAGGCTGCTGTTTGTGTCTGTCTTATTTCAAATATTCTTTTAATCCTTGCTTATTTGCCAACTCCCAGGAAGAAAACTGTTTTTCTAGCTCATTCTTAATACTCATCTGTTCCAACTCTATTAAATAATTTAGTGTTCATCAGATAGCAGTGTAGTGGTTAACATTTCAACATGCAGCACATGTTCTGTTCTGCTGTGGTACAGCTGGTAGCTATGGCTCAATACAACAGTATAAGAATACCTGATCCTTTGAATTCAAGGAATAGAAATTGTATTCTGTAGAATTTTCCTGGCTTTCATAATTTAAAAACAAGAACTTTAACTTGTCCTAAATTACTTCAGTTTGCACTCCAAGTGTGCATAAGAAATGAGTAAGAAGCAGCAAATTGTCTTTTGAGTAAAATGCATGGATGGGAAGGACTCTGCTCTTGTCACAGCTGTGAGTTGAAGGTCTTATCCTCTCTGAGATGATGAGAAATAAGGAACATATTTATGTGGGCCTTGGCAGGGCTTTGCAAAGATAAAAGGTGCCACACTGGCAGCACTTGTGTTTCAGGGCAGCTGACACACAAAGGACCAGGTGAGTTAGCTTGGTCACAGCAAAGCCTAAGAATTAAGTCTAAAACTCCATGATTAATACAGGAAGGGGTGATGAAAAGACCATTGTAGTGGATTTTCTTCCTTTCTTCCCTTTGCTTCTCAATTACTTATATATCTATGAATATAGAACATGTGTGTGTGAGCTGTGTGCTTGAAGCAGAGAGCAGTCTGTCACACTGTGCTGCTGCTCCCTTAACTGCCATGTCTCTTTGCTAATGTGCTATTAGGGACAAAACAATAGGATTTAGAAATGGTAAAAACTATTAATGATGTGATAGTCTAAGAATAAAACCTTCCTAAGTAGTGATAATGATATCTTATCCTCAGCTTGATGAATGAAAGTATGTAGTTTCAGTAGACTGAGATCATAGAAGCAGTTCTGTATGCAGAACTATATTTTTCTCTAATATAGTCATCGAAGCAGAGAAGATGAGAGAGTAACTAAACCAGGAGCTGTCTCTACACCTCTAAAGAATGCAGATGATATTTCTAAAACTGTGGAAGAGGTGACAGTTGAAAGAACTGAAAAACAAACTCCACCACTCCCAGGTAAACCTATTAAAACATTAATTATGCATGTTGTTGAGAATGGATGATCAGTAAAGACTTAAATTTTTGCATATTTGTGGAATGACTTTCAAGTCTTAAAACAGACTAGATATTTTTATTTCTGAATACAAACAGTCTTTGTAACCATGATCCCATTTATATCTTCAAAGTTTTGGTCCTGAAAACCTAAGTTATGGGGTCTGTTATGTAGGGATCAGATTTCAGTGTTTAGGGTGGTAGTTATAAATTATGATTGTAAAGAGTTTTGTACTGATTTCTCAGGCAAAGTTAAAGTCTGTCATTTCTTTTCTGAGTGTTCAGCAGTAAAGGTGTTCTTGGAGGTTACTGTAGCAGACTATATTTACAACAGTGTAGTTAAGCCTGTTTAGAGGTACTGTTCCCAAGATACAACTCCAAACACTCCAAAGTGCTTTGTTCATGTAGCACTTAACTGCAGTCATGGACCAAGAAGGCAGGTTAACAAATGCAGTACAGCTAATCAAACCAGAGCAAAATCTCATTCTTTTTTCCCAAAAGGGAAGGATAAGCTAAATGGCAGAAGATAAAAGCCAGATGGTGTAAAAAAGAAAAAAACTAACTAAACAAAAGATGATAGGGGACACTGTTCCGGGCAGACTGGCACTTACAAGATTTTTGTTTACAGAATGAGGCCCTTCAGTGAAATTACAAGTGGAGAAAGGAGCTGTGCAGATGGTTTAGAGGGAGCTGTTACTGAAAGGCTGGGTACAATGAGAGAAAGCACATTCAAGCTTGAAAATACTTGAGGACCTAAGGGATGAGCAGTGACACATTTGCATGTAGTAGTCAGTAGATTAGTGAAAAACTGGAAGGATTATGATGTTGATAGACTCTGAAAGATCTTAAAAATAGGAGCAGTAGTTTTTCTGATATTTTCTGATTTCAGCCATTGCTAAAAGGATGGTCATAAGAGGTGGCCTTTTACAGCAGCATTATGAAGAGAGGCAAATGAAGTAATTTATATTTGCCAGTGTGGGAAAGGATGTGGTAGTGAGATTAGAAAGATGAATTCTGCATTTCTGTAAGATACTGAAGATTAGTGATTGGCATAATGAATGGATAGGTGACCCTTAGTGCAAAGTGATGTACTGCTAATTGGTCTGAGGGGCCAATGGCAAACAAGTGATAAATAGAGTGGGGGTTTTGTTGGGTGGCGAAGAAGGAGATATGTTCTTGCACGAATGGGAAGAGGCACGTGGAAATACTTATTTTAGGTGGGAGGAGTTGTAGGCCAGTACATAATGCTATTAAGTTAAACTTCACATTTAAATGACCGAATGGACATTGGAAATCTGTTATTTTGATAGAACCAAAGCCAGTGTATGCACAAGGAGGTCAGCCAGATGTGGATTTACCAGTCAGTCCATCTGATGGTCCTTTACCCAACTCAACCCATGAAGATGGAATGCTTCGGTAATGTATCTCTGAACTCTGTTTGAACCTGCCTAGTTCTAAGCAAACCAAGCTTCTATCCAGTGTGGTCAGTAACCTCTCTCTGAGCTCTGATAGCATGTCCAGTATCCTGTCCTGACCCTTCTGTTCACAAATAATAGGATGAAGCCATGAGACTTATTCCTGAGCCTTGTTGGCACTTACACTGTGTAAGACACCCTTTTAAGGTCTATTCATTTCTGTGGAAATTAGCCCTTAAAATAATCAACAGGTGAAAAGGATTTGCTGGGTTTGTCTCTCCCTGGGCACTTGCACTCCTTCTTTCCTGTCCCCATCTCCAAAGAGAGGAAAGTTACTGTAGTATATTCTTTACCTTTCATAGTAACTGGAGAGCAGTGAATAAAGGTTACTGCAGAAATGGGCAATGTCCCAGCAGGGAAATAAGTCTGCTTCAACTGGGATCTCCTTTATGGACATTAGTGTACATGAGAATAGATTCTAGTTTGGTTTGACCTCAAATTCATCTTGATCTCTTCAGAGCCAAAATAGATCTGTATGCCAGCACAGCTCTTTAAAAGGAAGAATGTTTTTGGAAGAGTGTCAGTGTCTCACATAAACACTGAGTGTAAGACAAACAAACCATAATAAACGTGTACATGCAGGTGGGTTTTTTGGAGTGCTGCTGTTGAGCATGTTGTAATGCTGCAGTTGATAAGCAGTTAATGGGATGTTATAGCAAAATATCCACTAATTGACTAATGAGCAGATTGCTTCTTTGCATGTTTCAAATTTACCAGGATATTTTATGCTATTACACCAGTAAGTAGGTTATTTTCTAAATTTCTAGGCCAAGCATGAAACTGGTAAAATTCAGAAAAGGAGATAGTGTGGGCTTGCGACTAGCAGGTGGCAATGATGTTGGCATATTTGTAGCTGGTGTTCTGGAAGACAGCCCTGCTGCAAAAGAAGGATTAGAGGAAGGGGACCAGATTCTCAGGGTATGTCAAAACTGTTAACAATACAAATGTTGTGTTGTACCAAAGAAGGTTTTCTTTGTGTAGGATTGAGTATTTTGCCTTTGTAGTTCATATACAGTTTTTTTTCTGTATGTATTTATTTGATGATTTACTAGGAGCAAAATCTCTTTATTGTACTGTTGCTAGGAAGGTTAGTAAATTTTTTACATTAAATTTTGTAGACTAATTCAGTTGATGAAGTTGTTTGATTTCATGCTGTGTGACTAAGTTGTGGGCTACTGATATATAGAGGTGCTCCATAATGAGTGTAAAATGAACAGCTATCTATTAACCTGGAAGCTGTGCTTTAATTGAAATAAGGTGGGGCTTTTTAGAGGTACAAGAGGCATCTTGAAATGTATGCGCTTGGTATGTATGAAATTGAGTAAGGAAAAATCATAGTAATAGATTGTTTTCATATTGTGTAATGAAATCTCTGTAATAATGTTATATGCTAAATCAAACTGATTGCTTCATTGATACCAGGTAAATAATGTAGATTTCACAAATATCATCAGAGAAGAAGCTGTCCTCTTTTTGCTTGATCTTCCTAAAGGAGAAGAAGTAACCATTTTGGCACAGAAGAAAAAAGATGGTAAATATTTGTATATTGGAAGTGATGTAGTAGACTGACTAGAACAGCATTAGAAAGTCTAGTGAAAAATAACTAACTGCTGGCTTGCAGGAAATTGGCACCTTGGACTATTGAGTCCTTTTGGCTTTGGGCGAGGTGGCCACTACAAATGGAGTAGAGACTGATAGGGTGTCAGTAAATCCCCCTAAACAAACAAACAAAAATCCCAAATGCAAAATTCCTCTTCAGAAATAACCCATACCACCTAAGTAATGGCATTATCCTTGGAGGAAGTAGTTGTAGTCAGTTGTAGTTATGCCATTGAAAATGAGTGATTATGCTGATGTGTTTGTACATGAAAACTGCTTTTCTCAAGATTAATTCCTTCCAGGGCAAATGAAGTAAGCTTGCAATTCGATCAAATTTTTTACTATAAAAGTTGAATTTCTATTAGGAGAGTTTACTATAAATAGTTATGCTGCTTAAAGTAGAGCAGCTCTGAGACATTACGGCTCCTTGAAGTAATGTACATTTAGAACAAGGAGAATTAAGGTGAGGCATTGCTTTGTGTAATTCTTGTGAGCATTGTAACATCACTTGAACTTATGTAACACTTGATATTTTGGGGTTTCTTTTCCCTCTTTTAGTTTATCGTCGCATTGTTGAGTCTGATGTAGGGGATTCTTTCTATATCAGAACTCATTTTGAATATGAGAAGGAATCTCCTTATGGACTAAGTTTCAATAAAGGTGAAGTGTTCCGGGTGGTGGACACTCTGTACAATGGCAAACTGGGTTCGTGGCTAGCCATTCGAATTGGGAAGAATCATAAGGAAGTGGAAAGAGGTATCATACCTAACAAAAACAGGTACGATCTTGCAATAGTTAAAATGCTGATTCAAGGCCATGGTTTTAAATGGTATCTGTTTAATGAATGACTGGACTTCTTTGTACAACACAAGTTTATAGAATTGATCCAGTAAGAAAGCGTGACAAAATGTAAAACATACTGAAGTAAAATATCTGTGGATTTGCTTTTGACTTTGCACAGTCTGTGAATAAACTTTCTTTTCAGTACAAGAGACAAGGATATAATGAGTTTTAGAAATGCAATACCAGGCTCAATAGTTGTCTTGTAGTCCATAATACAACAAAAGCTTGGTTCAGCCAGTGGCAGTGATTTTTTTGAGAATGTAAGCTTGCCTAGTCAGGCATTTTTTCAGAAGCTGACTCCTTGGTAACTGAGATTTGTTGTCACCTTAGAGCTGAGCAGCTGGCTAGTGTACAGTACACACTTCCAAAGACAGCAGGAGGAGACCGAGCAGACTTCTGGAGATTCCGAGGCTTGCGGAGCTCAAAAAGAAATCTCCGGAAAAGCAGAGAAGATCTTTCTGCCCAACCTGTTCAGACAAAGTTTCCTGCCTATGAGAGAGTTGTTCTTCGGGAAGGTATGGCTTTACTCTGACCACACATTGCAGGTTTGTGTGGTTTGGTTTGGAAAAGCCAATGTAGTTAAGTGTATCTTGCATTTGGTTTAAGCAACTGATACATCTTGACTTTTCTTTTTCCTTCAATTCCAGCTGGGTTTCTCAGACCTGTAACAATTTTTGGTCCAATCGCTGATGTTGCACGGGAGAAACTTGCTAGAGAAGAACCAGATATCTTTCAAATTGCAAGTAAGTGTGAGATCAGGTTTTTCTGCAGCTAGGAAATAGTCAGCTTTCTTTGGCTAGATTGTTTCTACATTATTTCTTTAGTTAACATACTTAACAAGACATTGACAATGTAAAGGAACAGACTGAATTTAAGTTCTTCTACTGCATTGCTGCTGATAATTCTCTGAAGAAATACAAGTTCTATTTGTAGCCACCTCAAATTTCATTTTAATTCTCTACCTTATTCTGTTCCTAAGTGCATTTGTAAAGATGCGATTTTTATGGCCATAATGGTGGGTAGACTTTAATGTATGGTACGTAATCAGAAGTGTCTTCAAGCTGAATTGGTGCTTTGAGCTATGGAATGGTTTGTTTTATCTTAAGAAGGGAATGTAGAATGTTGTAAACTTATAATAGATTTTTACTGTGTCCTCTTTACCAGAAAGTGAACCAAGAGATGCTGGTTCTGACCAACGTAGTTCTGGCATTATTCGTCTCCACACTATAAAGCAGATTATCGATAGAGTAAGTCTTCTATTGTCACTGGACTTGTAACACAAGAAAAGTAAAACTGATAAGATGAAGTGAAGTGTTGGGTGTTTTAAATGTAGAAGGGTTTGCTTTAAAAATAACTTTCTCCTCTTTCTATTGGTTAATAAGAAAAACCCCACTACCCTCCTTCTCCATATTAATAACTGCAGCCTTGGATGTGCTTCTAGGCTTTGTTCCAGAGGCTGTTGTCCTGTTGTCCATTAGGGCTCTTTTAAGCTGTTTCCTCTTTCATTTAAAGCCATGGTGTGACATTATAGCTAGAAATTGTTACTTTATTTTTGGAGCTGTTAGTTTTGCCCCACCCCAGTGTACGCCTTGTTCACTCGACATAATTATTTTCTGTGAGGTCTAAGAAATGGTTCTTCCTTCTCCTTTCCTTAACATCCTTAAAACCTCTACCATTAGTGCATTATATGAGGCTCACCTATTTATTTCTTTACTTAAAAACAAACTGGAAGATTTTCAGATGCTGAAGTATGATGGGAAAAAAAGCTGTTACAGCAGCAAAGTCAGTATGCTTCATGCTGTGTGCCTGATTGCATTGAATGAAAGCTGGCCAAGTTCTGCATTCACAGTGATATTTTTTGTAAAAAGGAAGATAGAAGAAGTGTGTAATGGGACTATGTCTTGTCTTTCAGTTTTTGGGTTTTTCCTATTTACAGAATCCTGATAGGAAACTGCTTATTTTTATTTTAGTGTCTGCTTACTTTGAGGAGATTTTTTAAAAATAGACTTAAATGTAAAAATTCCTAGGCTTCTTATACTGTGCTCCTACGGTTCAAAATGAATATGCCTATTTAGGCTGATATTAAAATTGGTTTGGTTTTTATTATTCTGTTAATTCAAATAGGAGAAGGATTTAAATCAAAGCTTTGAAACAATTAATTCTGTAAAGGTAATACAACACCAGTTTGTGGAGTATGTTAAAAAAATTTCATGTAGGACATAAATGATTCACTTTCTCGCCTCTGTCCTTTTTGTCACTACAGGACAAACATGCTTTATTAGATGTCACTCCCAATGCAGTGGACCGTCTGAATTATGCCCAGTGGTATCCAATTGTAGTGTTCCTAAATCCTGATTCTAAGCAGGGAGTAAAGACCATGAGAATGAGGTTGTGCCCAGAATCACGAAAAAGTGCCAGAAAGCTGTATGAAAGAGCTCACAAGCTCCGCAAAAATAATCACCATCTCTTCACAAGTAAGTCATTAGACAGACTGGATTAGAATTTCTGAGAGGGAAGGGGAGGCAAGATGAGAAGCTTCTACCTCCAGAATTTTCTGCAAATGGAACAGGTCAAGCAGTGATCGACTTGCTCAGGCTTCCCCATTCAATTACCAGTAGTTAATTGGTGTGTGCATCATTTGCACATGAGTGCACAAATGTCAAGTGATCTGAAACATCAAAATGACACTTGTGTTAGATCTTGTGGCTTTGCAGGATCATCAGCCAAAATCAAAACTTGAATAAATGGGAAAATGATGTAACTACATTGTTTTGGCCTGGCTGAACTCAAGCCTCTCTTTATTCTAAGCTACTGTTAATTCAGTGTTCCCTGAATTAAATGATAAAACATCACAAACCATGTTAGGCTTTAAGATTGCTTGGGAAACTAATGTTTACATTACTATTTAAATCTCATCGTTTTAACCTACCAGTTTATATTGCTTTTATTACTCATGGTACAGATCCTTCTTGTAGTTCTGCAGAAATCATAAGTCAAACTAATCTGCTGTACTTCTAGCTACCATTAACTTGAATTCAATGAATGAAGGATGGTATGGAGCTCTTAAGGAAGCAATTCAGCAACAACAGAACCAACTAGTGTGGGTTTCAGAAGGAAAGGTAAGAAATAATGTTTGGGGGGGAAATGGCAAAACAATATTCATGAGAGGTTTTCTGTGAAGATCTAAAGCAGTAATGCCTCCTGGCTTTGTGAGCTGCTCAAAACTGATTTGTTAGTGCATTAGAGCACTTACTCTGTTAATGAGAGCGGTACAACTGTCCTTATGCATGTGTAGCAGTGTAGCAAGGGAGCATTTCCTCACTGGCATTGTTGACTGAAGGATATATTAATGTTGTGAAGATTTTGTAGGTTTCTGTGAAGATTGGATGGGTTTTCATCAAAGAATTTCTGGGGATTTCACTGCATGGGTGCTCAGGGCTGGGATTGCCTGTTGGTAGAATGTGCTTTTCATTATTATGAAAGCAACTGGCATACTCATGTTCTTTCTGATCTTTCTGAGAACAGTTGTGAGAAAACATGTGAAATCACAAGTTAGTATTCTGTGTTCCCCACTAAAACTCTACGTATCTTCTTGAGCTGTATGTTACTCTATGCACATTAGATCCATCCTCTTGAAGAACTATTACCAAGTAAAGTGCCAACTAAATGTAAGCAAATGATGAATTAGCTATTGCTATGGGTTTCTTAATTGGATCTGGATTAGAGCTTATCTCCTTATATGTACCTACAAATTAATCATTCCAATACCATATACTACTTTAAAGGGCAGCTCTGTATTTTTCCAGGCACTTTGATATCTGTGGACACTGCACTGTCCACCTCTCCCTTACACTGACAGTCATCTGGTCCTTTAGTAAAATAATTCAAAGAGCTAGGCTGCAGATAAATCTTTAAGGTCTAAGCCTAACATATTCAGTGATGGAAACCTGATTTCTTGTCCCCTGTGTTGATATTGATACTGAATTGGATAAAACTCCCGCGTTCTACATTGCAAGAGAAAGGGAGTTCTTTGAAAGGTGTTTCAATAAATGTGTACCCCGATTTTGTTTGCCACAGGCAGATGGTGCTACAAGTGATGATCTTGATTTACACGATGACCGCCTTTCTTACCTCTCCGCTCCCGGCAGTGAGTATTCCATGTACAGCACAGACAGCAGACACACGTCTGACTATGAGGACACAGACACAGAAGGGGGTGCTTACACTGATCAAGAGCTGGATGAAACTCTGAATGATGAGGTTGGGACTCCTCCTGAATCTGCTATTACACGCTCCTCTGAACCTGTTCGAGAGGATTCTTCTGGAATGCATCATGAGACTCAGACTTACCCTGCTTATGCATCTCAAGCTCAGCCACAGCCAAATCTCAGAATAGACTCTTCAGGATTTAAAACAACTACTACTCAGCCGGTAAGAGAGTCATTTTATACACTGACTGCTATACACTTGCTTCAGGTTGCAAGTTCTCTCAAATAAGAAATGTCCACTTATATTCTGCTTACCAATGTTGTGTGTCCATACAAGAATTTGTCATGAGCAACGATACATTACAGTGAATTGGAGAATCAGCTGCCTGTTTTAGTGACTCATTGACAGGAGGGGGATTGAAGTACCATTCTACTTTAATTAAATGTTTTGCATTTATAATCCTCAACCTAATGAATTTCTGGAAGTGCTAGTGCATGATACTATCAGTACATTTCATTCTACATCTAGCTGCATTGGTCAGAGCATCACTTAAATTATTTTAATATAAATCAAAAAGTCATACATTGATTCAATAGCAGTATATTGAAAATATTTTAAACACTTCACAGAAAGCAGAAGCCTCACCTGCAGTCCCTTACCTTTCCCCGTCGCCTGAATCAAACCCTGCAACCTCATCAGCCTCTGCAGTAAATGCTAATGTAAACCTAAGTAATGTCAGACTGGAGGAGCCTACTGCTGCTCCTTACAACTCTTACCAACCACAAGCGGGCCCCTTAAGAACACCGAGTACTGAGGGAGCTCATGTAGTACTAAGAGACCAAGAGCCATCATCCTTATCGCCGCATATAGATCCAGCAAAGGTACCTGTGCCACGTTGTTGTGCTGATTTCCTGCTATACATCAAGCTAGCACATGATCTTTGTTTTGCCCTTATTTGAAGAATTCCTTCTAATTTTTTTTTTTCTAAGAAATCATGGAGGTTGCACAGAATGGTCCATCTGAATTGCTAAGCATCATGTAATGTTTTGTGTGCATGGCTTCAAACTCTATCCTTTTCATTCTCAAAAACATGACTTTCTAAACAAGGCCACATTCTGTATTTTGATTTTACTTTGTGTGACTTCTTAGCTTGTTGTCAACGTTCTCCTGTTAATGAGGCCTCGAGAAAAGTCTGATTTCCCTAAAATTTAAGTTATGCCAAATCATTGATGATGAAGTTGAGTTCAGTTTGTTGATTGACTTTATATACTTCTTCAGCAATGCTAGAACTACCTTAGTGTATTTACATATTTCAGTTCCACTCTTTGCACATTCTGAAAAAAAAGTGTGTGTCCCTGAACACCAAACCCCATACATGAGGCTACTACCTTTGTCTTTCTCTTCTAATCTACTTACATGTTTTTTCTTAAAAATATGACTAAAAGGGATCTCTCGAATCACCAAGTTCTGCTTCCTCTGATTGCAAACATCTGCATCAAATTATTCTGCTTTTAACAAAATTAAAGCCAATATTTAAAACTTGGGTTTGTTTCAAATACTGCCTTTCAGCTGCAGCTGAAGTTACTCTTCATTTTAGCTGAGAAGTGTCTCTTTCTAACAGGTGTACCGAAAGGATCCATACATTAATGAAGAAGCATCCAGACAAAGCTACGTCTTAAAACAGCCAGCAATGAATCACCCAGTACAGAGACAAGAAAGAGACCCAAATCTGATCTATGAATCCCAGGCTCAGTATGCAGAAAAACAACCGAGTAGGGATTATGAGCAGTCAACATACAGGTATGACTCCACAAACTATGTAGATCAATTTTCTCGTGGTTATGACCCTCGCCTACATTACGATGACCGTGTGCCTCCCTATGAGGAGCACTGGACATATTATGAGGAGAAACAGCCCTATAACCAAACAAGAACAGCTTATGAAAACCAGCCTCCTAGGGATCTCGATTCCAGACAAAATCTAGAAGAGAGCACAGAACGCAGCTATTACCCAGCACAACCTCGTTTTGAGGAGCCCCCTGCAATGAGCTATGACAGCAGACCTCGCTATGAGCATGCACCCAAAAACTTCAGCTTACCACAAGTGCGCTATGAGGATCAGCACACGGTTGGATACGACGCCCACGGCCGATACAAAGCAGAGGCTCAGCCATACCAGTCAGCCATATCTCGGTCTCCTGAACCCAAGCAGTACTTTGATCCACACATAAGGAGCTATGAACAAGGTCCTCCTCAAGCTTATAATGCTAAAGCTGGACAGTATGAGCCTTCTCATAGCACTTCAGGTGTTTCTCTTCCTCCTCCCCCTTCATCACAAACCAAACCAGAAGTTTTGCCTTCCAACAGTAAACCACTGCCTACACCGCCATCTCTAGCTGAGGAAGAAGAAGATCCAGCTATGAAACCACAGTCTGTGCGAAGTAGGGTTAAGATATTTGAAAGGAGAAGATCCCCATCTTTGGAAAAAATGAAGGATACGAGTGATACATCAACTGTCAAGGTAAGTAATTTAGGTTTTTTAATTCCTGCTTTTTTTGCTAATGAGACTGCATTGCAAGAAGTAAAATGTTCTCAGAAACAAAGCTTTACTGCTTGTGAAATACTGCCTTTTAGCAACCTAAATGGGGTATGTTTAAAAAGCAGAACCCAAACACTTCTTGTGAAAACACCTGCCAGGGTCTTGCTATACTGGAAACTCCTCTAATTCTTCCTTTGCTAGTACTTGTTTTTTCTTTTGGAGGAAGGGAAGGTAGAGTCTTAGTTTTCTTAATCATAAAGTGCTTTATCTTTCTAGATGTTAGAATTTAAGAGAATATGCTGTGCTTTTCTTTACAGCCTCCAGAACTAGCACCTAAGCCTGCACTCACAAGTGTGAGTGGTCCAAAACCAACTTCTCAAAGCCAGTATGAGCACGAGAAGACAACCTACAGGTAGATGCACAATTGATTAACTATAGTTTTCAATGTGAGATTAGAGTATTCAGGAACACATCTTAGTGCTTCAAATTGGAAACTGCAGAGAGGAGTTGGACTGTGTCAGTATGGTTTGTGTATCAATAGTAAAGCACAGCATGAAGTCAGTTCTCATGGGTGTGATTGCTGGGGAGGGGGAAAGATACAGTGATTTCTCAGCTTTTTTGAGGAAGCAACTTATTAAGTATCTGTTCTGCTTTTTTCTATCTTTAATTGAGCTAATTAGAAAGCAAAATGAAAGGGAAAAGGTAAGGTATAAGGGAAATAAGGATTTTCTTACTGTATGTCACAACTGTGTAATTTCTATGCAATATAGGTAAAAAGACAAGGTGTGCAATTATAAGAATTACACGTTCATTGCTTTGGTTCTAGCTAGGTTATAAAATAGGATTGTAATTTGGGCACCTGTGTGTGTTCAACTGGGCCAGACAACTGTATATTATTCTTCCTGGTTAGGGCCCCAGAACCACAGAGACCTCAAGTGAAGCCACCTGAAGATATTGTGCGTTCCAATCACTATGATCCTGAGGAGGATGAGGAGTATTACCGGAAGCAGCTCTCCTACTTCGATCGCAGGAGTTTTGAAAATAAGCCATCGGCGCAGGTTCCTGCCAGCCACCACTCTGAGCCCACCAAACCAATACACTCACAGAATCAGCTGAATTTCAGCAATTATTCTAAGTAAGTTTGGGTGCTCTGGCTTCTTTAATTTGGAAAAGGAGGGGGACATATAGGGCTAAAATGAAATTCTGCCTGTGTTCAGTGGAGTTCAGGGACTTGTGGTACTGAAATTTTGTATTCATGCAGTCTGAAGTTTCTGTTTAGGTGTAGCTTTAGTTTAAAAACCCATACATCTATAACTTTTTTTTTTTTGTAAATGAATAATTTTTGGCAGGTATTAGGGCTTTCAACATGGTGCTTTTACTTACTACTTACTAGCATACAATCATAGAATTGTTTATGTTGGAGAAGACCACTAAAATCAAGTCCAGCCATAACCTGCTACTGCCAGGTCCACCACTTAAATCAATTCCTATGGGCCTCATCTACACACAGCTTTTCACCTCCAGGGATGGTGACTCCATGACTTCCCTGGGCAACCTGTTCCAAGAATGTTCCAATGACAACCTTTTCAGTGAAGAAATAGTTCCCAATATACAACCTAAAGCACAATTTGAGGTCACTCCTCTTGTCCTGTCACCTCCTACTGGGAGAGGACACTGACCCCCCCCCACCTGGCTACAGTCTCCTTTTAATGAGTTGCAGACTGATAATGTCTCTCCTGAGCGCCATCCAGGCTAAGCCCCCAAGCTCCCTCAGCTGCAATTCACAAAACTTGTGCTCCAAACTCTTCTCTGGCCATTTTCTGGACCAGCTCAACATCCTCCTTGCAGTGAGGGGCCCAGAACTGGACACAGGACTGGAGGTGTGGCCTCAGCAGTGCCCAGTGCTGCAGGACAATCACTGCCCTGGTCCTGCTGGACACACCATGGCTGGGACAGGCCAGGTGCCATCGGTTCTCAGTCACCTGGGCACACCTGGCTCCTGTTCAGCTGCTGTTGACCAGCACCCCCGGGGCCTTTTGCAGCTTTGCAGCCCCCGTGCCCCAGCCTGTGGCACTGCAGGGGTTGGTGAGAGCCAAGGGCAGGACCCAGCCTGGGCTGTGCTGAGCCTCACAGAGCTGGCCTCAGCCTCAGCCCATTGATCCAGCCTGTCCAGATCCCTCTGCAGAGCTTTCCTACCCTCCAGCAAATCAACACCCCACTTCATTTGGTGTCAGCCCTGAACTTACTGGAGGAGTGCTCCCAATCCCCCTTCAAGATCGTCTATTGTGTTCTGTTTATGATCATAAGCAGGACATAACAAAGTATTTTCTTAGTCTAATACAGTAGTGCTCACATATTTCAAAGCGAAGGTTTTGATTTATTCCAGTTCTGCATGCATTTGTTCTTGTGCACGTTAGCCATGTTTGACATTAGGAAACTGAGCCTTCAGGGAATATTGCTGAGGCCAGAATTTAATCTGTTGATGGAAACATCTGTTTCCTGTATTGTTTTGCTTCCTTGATCTGGAACATTTTGATACAGAAATTGTGTGAAAGCTCATACACAGATTTAGCTCAGGTAAGGAGCTGGCTATTTTGGAGGATACTTACACAAACTTTTTGAATACTGTCCACAGTTACCTAATTTTGTTCTGATTCTGTGAATTTGTTTTCAAACTGTTACAAGATCTGTAGCTGTTACTCTGAAAAGCTACCTTGGCTTGTGGCATGCAGCCTGAAAATGGAGTGTTTTTGAAGGCATTGGTTGTATTCCTACTTGAAACATGGACTATTCAGGTCAAGCTGAAAATCTGGCAGCTTTAATGTAAATGAGATCTTTAGAATGAAATAATAAACTAGCTAGCTCAAGTTTTATAATGTTGAGTGTACATGCGAGGGGATCTTTTGTGTATGTACTTGATACACCATGTTCCAGTGCTTGTCTTAAAGGGTTTGAGCTGGGACTTTGGAATCCAGTTCTTATTTGCTTGGTCATTGTCTGTGATCTCCCACTGTCTGTCTCTGTGACTTGAGAATGTTGGAATACTCCAAGAAGCTTGACAAATTTTAAAGGTTTTGCTGCTTTTTTTTTTTTTTTTTTCCATAATGATGTCTATATTGGGTATCTGAAACCAGTTCTGATTCTCAGGCAAGGATGCTTCTTGTCCTTCCTTCTCACTTGCCCAGTGTCTTTTGGTGCAAAGATGAGAACTTCGCTATTCTGCTCTCCGGGCATCATAGGCACAGACCTAAGAAAACTGTCCTGACTGGCCTCATAGCAGTCATTTTCATAATTCCTCTCTCACATACAAAACCCAGTGTTGCCCACAGATGATCCATTTTGGTCTGTAGGCATGGACTGTGCTGCCACTGAAAATGCAAGTCATTGGGAGAAGGGTTGTGAGCTTTCATTGAGTAATTGCAAGGATTGTAAAATTCTTCAGCTGGGGAGTGTCAAAAGCTTTCATTGTCCATTCGTTATTTTCTGCAGTGTTGTCATGGTGAAAAGCATGAGAGACAGACACAGTTATTAATTCTTGGTGCAGAACAGCTCATGGTTGAGAGAGATTGTTCCATATTTCTACCTACTGCCTCTGAGTGCTGTGTCACTTGTATTTGTTGGCTGCTCAGTTGTGGTTGTGTTTTGATCGTGAGTTAGTGTCTAACTTCAGGGCTTGTATGTATGGGAAGGTGACTTACTATTGTCACAGAGGAGTAAGATAATGCTGGTTTTAAGGCTGACAGTTTCATGTTTCATGTGGGACAAACATGTGTTGTGTTTTTGCTTTGCGAACGAATGTAACCCTTAACAGGAAGGGACGGACATGGGAAAGAAAATTTATCCAGGGTAGTCCAGTGTGAATACTAATACAGACAAATACTAAAATATTAATGTAAGTGGGAAGAGATAAACAAGAATGCTGCTCAGTTGGACAGTACTGACTCTAGTGCACTGCAGTGTCCTTGTGTGGAAACACAAATCAACTGCTGCCTTGAGGAAGCATTCATGTTTAGGACTCTCCTTTCACCAGCTTCCACGTTGTTCCTGTTACTTGCTCAGTATTAATCTTTTTTCCCAGTGAATTTCTATGATAATTGCTGTTCTGTGAATAAACTCTTCTAAAAATAAACAGGACTAAATTTGGATTATACAGGAACTGTTGATTATGCAATCTCTTGCTTCTGAATAATCTGTATAATGTATTCTGGGTACAGAGGACAGATTTTATTTATTCATGAGCAATAGCTACAACTTTCTTAGTGTTAAATATTAATGTGAAACATCAAATTATGTAAAGTTCTTTGCCACTGAGTAAGTATGGTGACAGTACGTATTTTTCTCATTATGAATTATTTTACTCTTTTATGTTGTTGGGGGTTTATTTTCATAATTTAGGAAATTTATGCCATTGCTAAAGCTCCTTTGTAGGGATAATGCCACATCTGCTCGTTACACTTGTCAGGAACTGGAGAATAAGGCATAGTTTCTCTTGATGTGAGAAAATAGTAGAACTTGTAAATGGATGTGTTTCAGTGGATCTGGCTGAAGCAATTTGAGGCAGATATCCCCGTTTAGAGTAGTGCATTTGTTGCTGCTTGGTACAGTGTAGTTACCTGCTTTAGCTTGACATGCTGCAGAGTGAGGTAGCTGCAGATTTCTTTGCTGAGTAGGGTTTAGAGTACTCACACAAGCAGCTGCAGCCTCAGCTGAGGAGGAAGTGAGGAGCAGCATCCAGACTCCTGAGTGTCTGTTAGCTGGAGTCCACTGAACATCAGTGAAGAGCTGCTGTTGCACCCGTAGCCTTATAACTTAGGTGCTGCTGGTTCATTCTGTGGGTTAATTCCTGCTTCCTTTCAGACTAAAGTTTTGATTTTGTAGTGAAGATGAAGTGGGAAACATGTTAGAAAACAGCCTATGAATAATTAGGGGAGCTTTGTTCATACCCTTAGAAGGTGTAGGGGGGTCACTTTGGCTGCACACAGGTCCTGAGCAGTGTGGGTGGGATTGTGTCTGACCCTTGGTCAGGAGCCTGTGACACAATGTGCTGCATACTAACACACAACTTTTTACTCTCCTCCCTTCATCAAAAGATACTGGTCTTCCCCATTTTTTCATTCCCCAGGACACTGACATGCAGTTCTGATCAGTGTGGACTGAGTTGGGTTTTTCTGTGGGCTTTTGCCAGGGCTGCCCTCCCCTGGTTTCTGTCTCCCTCTGGGAAGCAGTGATTTCAGGTGGGCACTCTCCTGAGAGGGTAGCTACTACCCACCTGGAATAAAGGGTGTATGGAGTGAGCATACAGTAATGACTCCTGCTGCAGCATAAATGGCTTTGGATAAAATCAGTGGGAATGGAAGCTTTGAGGTAGATCTAGAATAATGCCTTTTTTGCAACTCTGGTTTTAGAGATAAATTCATACAAATGCTGTTTAGATCACTGATCTTGTCATTCATGTGGTGGTCAAGAAGACTTTCGAAAGTTACTAGCCTTTTCTTAGTTTCATAGCATACTCCTCTGAAGCACTGAGGTGATTGGTGTCTAGAGTTGTTGCCTGTTGAATGTTTGAGCATACAGAAAGGGAAGGGATGAGGGAATGCTGTCCTCATATATAGTATATTTTTTTGCTACATGTAAGCAAGGTAAGTGTTAAAAATCAAAGGAAGCTATCAGTATTCTTATGGTTCAGTCTCTCCTAGTATTCATAAACAGTCCTAGGCTTCATAGGATGTCCTTTTAGATAGTGTTGAACACAACCAGAAATATTTCATGGTGTGGGCTCTCTATTGGATGAGCTGATGGTGCTGGAGAAACAACTGCTATGAATGTGCCCTCAGTACATGTTCTGCAATGCAGTACAAAATTACTGTCATTCTGTGTATGTTATGGCTGAAGAAGTTGTTTCAAACTGGACCATGTGAGAGGTTGTTAATTTCTTTCAGTGTATTGAATAACTTTGTTTATACAGATTGTAACAAATGGCTTAGTGTAATCTCATTCTTACTTTTAATATCTGCCAGTACAACATCCTTACTACCTCCTAATTCACTGACCAAATGTCATATTAAGTATGATATGTGATCATTGTACACATGCATATGGTAAAGGTTTTGTCAGAAACATCTCTGTGATAGTGTCTCTGTTTCAACAACCTTGTCATATGACAGCTGCTAGGACTAACATGAAAAGTGTGAAGAAATAATATGCTCAAGATAGAATGACTCTTTTCTTTCATTCTTCTATTGCTGTTTGCTTTGCCATCACCTAGATTTCTTGGCTCTTACACTAGCTATGACTACTTGAAAAGGAACATCAAGTGGTAAGACTGTTGTTGATGTGAGGATGTTTTCAGGTGTCCTCTCACTGTTACATTTCATCACAGGCATTATGTGCACTTAAAATTTGAAACACAAATTCTGGAAGTAAGCGCAATAAATATATTGCAGTCCAAAATTACAGATGTTTGTGAAATCAGTCATTTTCTGAAGTAAACATGTGGATAAACATTTCTAGAAAAAGAAAAATGTTTTGAAAATAAGATTTTAAAGTTACTTACACTATGCACATAAAGCTAGTGAAGCTTAAGCTGATTACATTTCTAATTAAGATGGCATTGTTCAAATACTAGGTGTATTTAAAGAACTTATACTAGAATCCGTTGTCCTGTTGGCTAATTATGCTTTTCAAAAACAACCCCAAAAAGAAGTGGATCTACAATTTTCTTTCAAAGACCTATGAAATTAGAGAACACACTCCAATTGAAATTACTCCAAATGAAAAATTTACATCTAGCAGGCAATTATGCAAATACACCTGAAATGTCATCTGCCTTTTGTTTGCCTTGGTTTGTGTTACTAATCTTCTAAAGGTCAATGTTGTCTGAATCTCTTGTGCTTATCAATAAATGTTTTTATATTTGAGACAGCCTATTCAAGAAAATAATATTTTAATGTTTATAGGAAGAAATGGAAATCAGGTGATCATAGAAGACAAAAATTAGCAGTGAATGCAGGAGCTGTGAGGAAACTGAACAGTCAAATATTTGGTTTTTAATTCTATTTCAACAGGGGGAAACCAACTGATACTGAATCAATGGATAGACCTGTTGGTGAAAAACGCTATGAGCCAATCCCTCAAGTTACAACTCCTCCTCCTGCTCCTTCAGTCCAGTACACACAGCCACAGTCAATTAACAGTCCTGTCCTGTCTCTCCCAGCACACCACAAGCCTGCACTTTCTGAAGGTGAGCAGTGGGAACAAAGCTGACCTTTGTGGGAACAGCTATTGCTTGTCAGGTGCTTGTGGGACTGCTTCAGCATGTCTACGGAGTAACTCTCTTGTTCTCTAACTGAAACATGGAATAATTATTGTTGAAAATAGTTTTTTTACTGTAGTGAGATTGAGTTTTATGAAATTTTTTTGTGATTCTCTCTGAAACCAGGTAGCTTCCAGGTATTAGTAGTACCTGTAACTGTCTCAGTTGTCTCAGCAAAGGTGAAGTAAAACTCGCTGTGCTTTGGACCAGAATTCTTCTGACATGAGTAATAGTTGTAGGCTTCTAAACACAAAAGAGAATGTTGTTATCACTTTTACATTGAGGGGATTGCCCAGTTCAATTGAATTTTCTGGTTTGTGCAAGCACACAATGGTATTGCAGTACTGTTTTTCTAAGGGTTTGATCATGATGGAAATTATTCTAACCTTTCTGTTGAAAGGTCATACCATTCTCCATGTCTCCAACATGTTTAATGGAATGTTAGATAACTTGCCCATATGTAGAAAATGCAATAGGAGGACAGATGATCTAAGAGAGCTAAGCTGAACCTGTATATATTTTATACTGAAGATTAAGAATTGACTAAAATGTGTTCTTATGCCTCAGTGAATGTGATCAGACATTTCTGGTGGTTACTGACACATTCGGGTATTCTCATTTTCATTGCAGTTAACTCTGTGTCCGACCCTCCTCCACCTCAGAATAAGTCAGCAATTTTCAGATCCTCTAGAGAGGACACTGTGCAGTCCACGTTTTACCCTCAGAAAAGCTTCCCTGACAAAGGCCCTGTTAATGGAACTGAGCAGATCCAGAAAACAGTCACTCCTTCCTACAACCGCTTCTCGACCAAACCGTACACGAGCGCCGCGCGGCCCTTTGAGCGCAAGTTTGAGAGCCCCAAATTCAACCACAATCTCTTGCCAAATGAAGCTCAGCATAAACCAGAGTTGCCATCAAAATCTTCGAATTCTCCTCAACCAATTTTGAAAGCACACGGCTCATCGCAGCCTCCCGACTTTGAGAGTGGAATGGACACCTACGCTGTACAGGTCGACAAGCCTAAATATCAACCAAATAATGTTAATGCTGTGCCTAAAGCCATTCCTGTAAGGTGAGCTGCTGCTCCTCCTCTTTCCCCTTGTACATCCATAGGTCATCTGTGAAAAATACAGCGTTTTTATTCTGCTTCCAGTTTCTCTTGATGTTATAGTTGAAAGATTGATGTTAAGATTGTAGATTCTGCCAAAGGATAGATACTTTAAATGTGTTCTATGTCCCTGTACTGTCTTGCATTCTGTTATTAGAAAGTGGCATGGCTTTTACTTCCTATTTCTCATACTAAATTACCAATTTTCTGGCAGATAGCAATAATTTGTCCTTGCATTCTATTTCCAGAAGATAGAATTAATTTCCAAAGATAGCTATTGCACCAAATTGTATTCATTGTGTGCTTAGAGAGATCTCATGGCACATGTGGATAAGAGATACTTTAAAAATACTTGTGAAAAGAGAAAGTAACTTCTGCAATTTCATATAGGTGCTCTTCACTGTGAGACAAACCAACTGCTGCTCGATTACAGCTCCTGCTTCCCTAATACACTTTAGCACGTATAAGAACTATGTCAAGAGCTACAAATGCTGTTACAATCTTAAAACTATTTGCTTTTGCAGAACAGTGTTTTATTAATATTTTATTTCAAGATAATAACAATGCATGAACCAGACTTAAAATTTTGCTGTTTATCCTATATGTTCTTAAGCACCTGAGAAATGTTTTTTGCTAGGTAGTTCTGTAGACTGCTAGATTTTGGAGTTACTGGTTCTTTGAGTGAAATTCTTTTGAACTGTTATGAAAACTTCATCAAGGTTCCTTAAAGTTACAAGTTTCTCTTTAGTTGTAGCCTGGCAACCTGGAAAAAGTGTTTATTTTGCTTGTTTTTTACAAGCTTTGTTTTCTATTTATATGTAAGTAGAAGAGTCGAGTGTCATTTGAATAAGAATTATTAGTTCTTCTGGTATTAAAGTCAGAATGGGGCTTTGGGACAAAAAATAAACTCTCCCATGTTAGTTGCATTTAATTCTATGAAGCTGAGTGTGTAGCTGGAGTAAGCTCTTTATGTATAATGCCAGAAGCAGGCAGTTGGAAACACAAGAATCAGGTGATGTGAATTCTTGCTTTAATTTCTTGCTGAATGTGGATGAGATTTGGTGGGTTTTTGTTTGTTGGGGGGTTTCTTTCTTTGTTTTGGGGGTTTTCTTGGGTGGAATTGGGTTTTTTGCCCTGGAGTTTCAGGAAGGAAATATTGATAAAACTGCTAGGCTTTCTGTCTTTTCAGCCCTACAGCACTTGAGGATGAGGAGGAGGAAGATGGACACACTGTTGTAGCCACAGCAAGAGGTGTCTTTAACAGCAATGGTGGTGTATTGAGCTCCATAGAGACTGGAGTTAGTATTATTATACCACAAGGAGCCATTCCAGAGGGAATAGAGCAAGAAATATATTTCAAAGTCTGCAGAGACAACAGTATACTTCCACCTTTGGATAAAGAGAAAGGTAACAGCTGGCACTGTACACTGTTCTGTTATTTAATAAAATTCTTCTCTTAACAAGAACAAAACAGAATATGAAAGTAACCTTAGTGTGCTTCAATAGCTTTCGTTTTGAGATTGCAGTGCGTTCTACTGAAAAGTCACTTAAGTGAGAAACAATCTTGTGCTTTACTGGCAGATCTTAATGTTCATATTTTTTCTAAACTGAGTTACTGAGTAACTCTGCTGTGTAACTGTGTAATGCTTCGAATGTATTTCCCAAAAAGTCAGTAACAGACTTTTCTTTCTCTTAACTCCAGGTGAAACACTTCTTAGCCCCTTGGTAATGTGTGGGCCTCATGGACTGAAATTCCTGAAGCCAGTGGAGCTGCGCCTGCCACACTGTGCGTCTATGACCCCTGATGGTTGGTCTTTTGCTCTAAAATCCTCCGACTCCTCGTCGGGTATGCTGTCCTCCCTCTGTCCTTTTGGGGCTTTTGGGTGCTATCGTATAATTTAAGTTATTTTGGCTCAAGGTGATGCTGTGTAATATAAAAACTCAATCATTGTATTTGTGTCAAACTCTCCCATTTCACTTTCATTACAAATGTCTTTCTTACATTTATTCATGGTGCAAATTCATAGCTAGAACCATGATAGCAGAAAAAGAGTAATATCTCTAGTCTATTAAATATTACCATATTTTTCTATTCTGTCTTCTTTCTTGAGGACTGCTACAGCTGAATACACTTGAAATGATAGTCGCACTAAAATTGAGAGGAAATGAATATGTACCTCTGATTGGCCTTTGTAACATAACCGGTGTTTGTCTGTTGCTTAATTAACCATATAGGACTCTGGCAAATCTTAACAATCTGCATGCTCATAAATCATGATTTAACGCTTGTTAACTGTTTCCATGTGTGCAAGTTGATGCTAACAATTGGGTCATTTAAGAAATCTATAGTGTTCAGTAAAAGCATTTACAATTTACTCTAATGTAGCTGGTTTTTCCAAAAGACTTTTCTTGCTTGCTCCTACCTATCTCTCCTCTACTGCCTTTATCCAGAAGTCTCTGGTTGATAGTAAAAGTTGCAACTAGGTTGCAATTTTATTTACCTGTTCCTTTTTACCTCACTGTGGCTTTCTGGGATGAGGGAGAGAATGTATTGGCTGAAATTGTCAGTGAGGAGCCTAATTGAGAATTCTGGGCAGGTTTCAAGCAATTTCATGAAACGGCTGTGAGGTTACAGAGATTTAAAAAGGAATGTTTGCACATCTGGGAAAAAAGTCTTAAGGTTTTATTCAGCTACTTTCAAAATTTATGGTGGAAGATTCAAGCCATTAGTGTGCACATGTGATCTGAGTACTGAGTGAAAAATGTATTTCTGTATACAGCATTTAAGCCACCATGTATGCATATCTTCTCTCACCAATGTATCTATCACTGTCAACACCAAAGCACTGATGCTTTGAAAGATTAAAGCATCAATCCCCTTCATGGGGAATCAATAATCTAGAGGTATTAATGGCAATAATTTTTAGTTGTTTTTTATAAGCTATTCTATGCATGTGTTGCATGCATCTATTTAACAATGTGTGTATACATGGCAGTGTTAAAACACGGGCTCAGAAATTATAGAGTCCCAAAAGATACGACAACTATGTACAAAACCAACACAGCACTTCCTTTGTAACTAATAGCACCTGTTCATGAACTTACTTGAAGTGAAGGGAGAGGACTCAAATGACCTAAACAATAACTGAAGTCACTGAGACATTTTCCTCCCTTTCCAAAGTGGGATGTGTGTGTGCGCGCATGTGTGGGTGAAAGCAAGAGCGTGTATATTTAAACCCTAACACTTTCTGTACTGTAAATATAACACCACATTCTGTTAATCTGAAATGGGATGTATATCATAACATTGCTCTTTTGAGACAAACTTAAAGATTAGGCAATTCTGTCTTATGATATGTAAGTAGACCATACTGTGTCTTAAATAAATAATTGTTTTCTCTCTTTCTAAATTAGTTGGTTATGGGACTCTGATTCTTGGGGTGGCTTTATTATAACAATTTATACAATTCTGGGGTTCTTCTTTCTTCAGTCGTCTGCTCTACCTCATCTTTTCTCAATGTATCCATGTTCTGTCCTAAAAGTGACATTCATTTGCACTTACTAACATCCTTTCTGCCACATTTAAGCCTCATACATTGGTATTTTACTCTTAAACCCCTGCAAAAGCTTAACTGATTCTGGTATTAATGCTGACTGGGAAAAAAGTTGCCTTTTATGGCCACACTGATTAGAACATAAAAAAATACTGAGTGATCTCTTTATTTTCCTTTTCAAAGCAGTTGTATGGGAAAATATGGGAAAAACATCCTCCATAGCTATGTATTTAGAAGGAAGGGTTGGAAACAAGTCTGCCTATCTCATGTGCAAGACTAGGACCCGACCGTCTTACAGTCCTGCGCTACTCTTTAATACATTTGGTCATATGAGTTTGGAATGGAAATTCCTCAATCTATAAAAGGAAAAATTCTCCAGCTTTGTTGAGGTTTTTGATTGAAATAAGCAGTATCAGCTGGTTGGAGTAAATTTGTTTGTGTTCTCTGACTATACACCAGCCACTTCTATTCTTTGTCACTACGTTAGATGTTGCCATCAGTCAGTGCATTGTGTACTTCATTTTGTTTTCATGAGTTCAAGAAAATTACGTGGAATTTGTACCATTCTCGCTTAATACTGAGGTCTCAGGTGTGTGACTGGATTCTTAAGCTTGTACCACGTTTCTCCTCAAGGCAGATTTATTTGGCCAAGCTATTTAATGTCATTTATCTGAAAGGCTTCAGAGAAGTTCAGTGCATTTTTCACATTCTACCATAGTGGCATGATCACACCTTTTGTGTAGTGGCAACACTTGGTAGTGATTTTAGGTGGGTAAATAAAGAATACAGTCTCCACTGAAGAGACAATTGACTGTGCAGAGGGAGTGTAACCTTTGGTCTGGTGAGATGGCAGCTGATGGCATTCTGTTGTAACAGATGGTTACCCAGAACCTTTGACCATGAGTAGATAAGATGTGTTGTAAAGATTTTTATGTACCAGTTAACTGGAATACCTTTCAGTATTTCAGGCTTTTAAACACCTATACTGGATGTAGCTGCAAAATGACTACAATCCTGTCTACAATTATTTTCATCATAGAAAATAAAACTACCAATGTGTCATAATGCTTAGTTACAACATGACTTCTGATTTGCCTCATCTGTGCTCAGAACTGTTCCAAGACACTTCAAATGCATCTTACCAGCATTAGCTTTTAAATTTTTTTTTTTTTTCACAATGGCAGTTTAGGAAGGAGCCAGTGAACTCCTGATTTACTGTTAACAATCTCAAATGGAAAGCACTATGTTGGTGCAGCAGAGTAGTCTTGAGTTACGTTTACCAGTTCCTGAGTGCCACAGCATCTGTTTTGAATAACTGACCTATGTTATATGAAAATGAAGGGATTTTTTTTATTAATAACATGCAAAATGGCAGGGTTTTTTAAACCATCAAACAAAAGAGCAACAAAGGAAAAAAAAAACCAAGAAAAAACCAAAAGAGGTGTTGCTTCAGAACTTTAAAGCTCCTGTCCAAAAGCTTGGTTGTTTCAAGATGTACACTGTGTGACAGCAGATACTAAACACTAGCATTGTGTTTTCCTCCCACAGGTGACCCCAAAACCTGGCAGAACAAGTCTCTTCCCGGGGATCCAAACTATCTTGTTGGAGCAAACTGTGTCTCAGTCCTAATTGACCACTTCTAAATATTAAGTTAGTTGACTGAGTAAATAATATGAAACTGAGATGGACCTTACATATAAACTGAACCACTCTATCAAGTATTAACTGTTCTATAAGTGATAATGGATCTTAGTGTTTAAGCATCTTGCTTTAACTAACAATGAATTAGCAAGTACATTCTTTGAACCATGGTCACAATACATGCCACAAGCAGGGAGTGTACAGGGGGAACAAGGGGTTTGCAGGTTCTGTATTCTTTGGTTTGGTTGTTCTTGTGTGTTGGGTTTTTTGTTTCCTTTTTTTTTTTGTTGTTGTTGCTTTTTTTTTTTTCTTCTTCTATTAAAGGACACTACTAGTATTTTGTTGTTACCTGAAAGTACCAATGAAACTATACACAGAGGAACTAAATTTTTTTCATACTCCAGTGTCGAAAACACAGATTTTGGCCTGCGTTTTTGCAACTGTGTGTTTTTAACTCACAAGACTACCTTTTGGTCTCTGGTTTTTAAATGACTTTTGGTGTATATGTCCAATGAATTGGCAGTCAGCTTGGGGTAGCACAGTTTAGATGTTTTCCTCTGCTGAGAGGTAATGCAAACACATCTACTTACTGTATATGGAAATATTGTCCTGAGAACAGGGGGGAGGGGGAAAAGCATGTGGGATGACTATGGTTCAGATGCCTCTGTGGATTTGTAAATTAACCACATTATTACAGACCTATTAACCAGCAGGGATGCCTTACCCTCATGTTTTTAATAGTCTTAGCTCTCATAGTTCTCTGTATTAAGTTTGTATGGCTTTTGTGCTTACGTAGATATTATATCATGAGAGACTGGGGTGGGGGGGAACAACAACCACAAAAAATTGTGAGTTTGGTTTAGAGAACGAGCATTGTTTGTGTTCATCAGCCAGAAGAGAACCAGAAGAAAATGATGGTATGTTTTCTGCTATGCATTTGAAAATTTATAGATGTTATAGACTGCTTGTATATAATGCGTGCATACCACTTTTGTTTTTGGTTTGTAAATTAACTTTTATAAGCTTTACCTTTTTATATATATAAATATATATAAAAACAAACGAAGTTTCTTAAGGATATCTTTGTATTCTCATACCTTTTGAGCCTTGAACTTTGACATCTGCAGCAATAAAGCAGCATTTCTACAATATACGAACGAGGACATTTTTTAAAAATGCACAAAGTTGTTACCTTTTAAAGTGCTGCATTTAAAGAATATAACTCGGAATTCTCTACTTTGATTAAATTCTTGAAAAGTATCCCTACTGTAATTTGTCATAAGGATGCTGTACTATGTGCCCTGAAATGTATTTTTTTACTAATAGACAATTTATTACGGCACAATGGCACTACTACTGTTTAGATAATATACCACTGCATTCTGTTAATGAGTTATTAGCTATTCAGGTGTGGCTGATTTTTTTTTCTCTGCAGTTATTAAAAATTACACGTTTCTAAATATACAGAATAAAACTGTTTTTAAAATAATAAAGGTGATTGTAGTACCTTATTGTTTCTGAAATGCATTTATGTGTACATAACACAATTTTGGCTTTTTTTCTGTGTAAGTAGACAGCTGGATTCTGCCATATGTTCATAGGTGTAGCAGAACTCCTTTGAGGAGTCAGTTGGAGGTGTCTGCAGCAGGGCTGCTGAAATGATGAGCTCCAGTGTGGATCCATTGGAATTATCAATACAAGTAGGAGTGGTAGACTTCTCTCTTGGTTCTTTATGTTGGGCTAGTTTACCTGTGACACCCAATCTTCCAAAAACCTTGGTAGTGTTCTGGCATGTAGATTTACACATAGTTTAGCTCTACTAGTTTAAAGTTATTCCTACAAAACCCCATTACCTGATTGGAGTATTCCATGGCTAACTAGTATTAGTCTTATTGGGGAAAATATGTTCTAAAAGATTTTGTTTTAAAATGCTTGAAAGCAGTGCATAACCCTGATGTTTCCTTTCTGTACTTCTGCTTACAAGGAAGTTTTGTTTCTCAGGCATGATTTAGCCCAGAAGATGCACTTTAGTATTGTTACTATTCCTCCTCATGGCCTTTCTTGCTCACTAGCAGGACATGAGATAACTGCAAAGTCCTTGGCCTAGGGTAGGCCCTACCTGACAAAACTAAAATATCAGTGTTGTCAACAGTGATGTAATGAAGTTCAAAGCACAGCACAGTAGCACCTACTAAGTAGAAAATGAGGTCTGTCCCAGCCAAACCCAGGGCCGTGTGAAACACTACAAAAGGAGTCAGGGGTCACACTTGGGGCACCCTGGCCTTACACTGCATGGACTGTTTACACTGGTGTTATTTTGTGTCTTGGGCATCCCGAGCCCAGCATGCTGTAAGGTGTAACTGTCCTGTGTTGATTTTACTGTAGTGATCCAGGTAACATCTTCCTGCTTTTCTGTTTTTAAAGAGCATGCCTTTCTAGCAAAGTGAAAAAAAAATAAATAGCAGCTTTTACTCTGTTGTTTCATATGTGAGGTGAGAAACCAATGCTGTTCAAAAATGTGGCAATTCTCTACTGCAAAGCAGCCTGTTGGAAAAATTATCCTTGCTGTCTACATGTAGGAGTGTTTGTCAAAGTGTCTGATGTGAGCCATGTGCATGCCTTCTTTCTTGTTAAGTCCCATTATTTTGGGTTAAAAGATGGCCAGTGAGAATAGCTAGGCTAAAATAACATATTTATTTTAAAACAACAATGGTTTTGAAATCTTTATCCTTGCAAGTGGTTGCATTCCTTATATATTTTATATAGGCTAGGCTCTGCAGGAGGTAAGTTCACCTGTAACATTGTAATAGTGTTTCTATTTACTGTTTAATGTCAAGTTCAAAAACGGCATCTCTCAATTCTTCCTATTTGTCTCAGCAGTGTCCTGGTCAACTTTGGTCTTGCAAATTGTACTGAAGGGTTAAAAGTGTAAATCTCGGGTCTTGTATTCATTTTTAACAAGGGCCTTCAGTGTTGGAAACAGACAGGGGATACAGAATTGCTATTTCTCTCTGATTCAGGGTTTTGGTAAAAATCTTTTTTAGTTTTTCAAGAAAAGTAGCAATGCATCTTCAGTGACACACTCACAAACAGTTACATATGTGAAAGTAATCCATTCCTACCCTCCTGGGATAGGTGAAGCGCATCAGCAGTGGTAGGGCATGGTTGAAGATTCTCTGCTGCAGTGTAACCTGGAGCAGGTGATGGGAACTGAAGCCACACAGCTTTGGAGAATAGACATTGGTAAGCATGTCTGAAAAATGTGTTCTTAGTATCTAAGTCCCTTGGGAAGGCATCTCGGGAGGCCTTGCTGAGTGCTGCCATGGTGTGTGTGGACTTCTCTGGCTACAGGCTCCATCCATTGGCAATGTCAAATGACTGGGTACAAATAGTTTTCATTGTCTCCAAACTGTGCCTTATGATCAGCAAGGATCTGAGAATAAATGCACTTAGTATTACATTGTCTTTACAGTACTCTGCACCACTTGTCTGTTCTATGCAAAAGTTGATGAGCGCAGTAGATAGACTATGAAAATAAATTACAGCCTGTTAAGGTAAGTGCTGGTTGAAAACAGTTTGATTATAGTATTAGTTTCTAAATTATATTAAAAATAAGCAATATTTTCTCAGAAAAATGATGGCCTACTTCCCTTTCAGCTTTGGGGCTTAGAATTTGGGGGAAGATCTAAGAGAAACAGGTTGGAGAATTTAAGGAAAATGAGATCAGGTGTTTATTCTGATAGGTTCTTCTATATCTTTGCATACTAACGGTGATACTAAATTACACACATGTAAAAGCCTTGCCAAAGATTTAGGTGATGTTGCCAGAGTGAAACCTGCATTGAAAATTATTCCTTGCAGAAAGAAGATAAGAAACATCTTTGCTAGAAGGATCATTCATAACCCAGAGCCTGACAGAGAACTTTCAGTGTAGATGGTGTAATAGTGAAACTGACTGCAGTGATTTCCCTCCTAATTACACTTCTGTCCTTCCTGAATTGATGACCAAATAGTTCACTTTGCAAAATAATAAGATATGGTACAATTAACTACATTGGTGATACAGCAGTTTATATATTTGTTTACTGAAGTAGCATGTTAGTACAGCAGTACATTGGGGAAATCAGCTTAGTGCTCAGGAAATAGCTGCTTAAAATAAAGCTTTGTGCTAATTGTTTTCGGCTTGTCTTGTCTAAAAGCAGTGTAAAGGCAAAAGATACATGCAGATGCAAACCTTACTGTATAGAAAATAATGCTGTGAAATGAGCTACATCAGCAGTAACCTGCTGCCCCTGTAGAACAGCCAGAGCCTGTGGCAGAAGGAAGAGTTGCAGCCCTTTTCCCTGAGCAGCAGTGGCAGTCCCACTGGTGCTGCCAGAGTTGGCACCATATTTTTTATTTCTATCAGCAGCACACTGAAGGTTTTTATTGCCCTTCACATGTCTGCTGAGAATTTAGGAGTGATTAGAGTGGGCTTGTGTATCTTTCAGATACATTTCATATACAGACTTTCATTTTTTTCTTAATAATTGACATCTTCATGGTTCCAGGCAGTTTTGAAAAGACAATTCAGACATAAGCTATTGCAGTAATATCTGTGCAACTGTTGTGAGTCTCACTGAAATAAAGCTTACTTGTCCCCCAGTCCTTCATCCTGATGTGGGACTTGCAGAGGCCTGTGGGGTTGGTTTAGTTTCAAGAGACCGGAGGCTTTTGTTTTCTGTTTTAGTGGCATTTAAATATAATTTCCATAAATGTAATTTCCATTATTTAAAGGGCATAAATTGTATGGAGTCTTAGCCTGTGATAGTAACAGCTACCCAGTTTTAAACCATGCCAATTTAAAGGAGAGAGCAGCTTTTCACAAATGCAGAAAACTCTCACTGAGCAGGAAGAGTTTCCTAAGAGCCCATAAAGCTAATGTGCTGCAGTTTTGTGTTTAACAACGTCCCCAACCTCAAAAAACACTAGCAGAGTTCCCTGAGGATGTGTTTTCTGATGAAATTGTGTTCAGGATGCAAAACTATTTATTCCCAGGGAAGGTGAGGGAGGCTGGCATTGCTCTGGGGGCAAGGAGCTCAGAATTCACCTTTCTGCAGGTGTTGATCACATAATAATTATAATAATAATGATAATAATGTGCATGTCATTGGAGTATTCTTGGCTAACAGGAAAAGCAAAGGTTGTGAACAAAAAAAGCACTTCTTAAAATAAGTTTGCTTTCTCATACCATGAAAGAAAATGAATGTATAGTTGAAACCACTTCAATTAAAAGGGAATAATTCAGATCAGGAATTTGTGTTTGATTCCCTTTGTGTAGGCTTCTGCACAATGAGAATTCCATCAGAGCTCCTGTGCATTGTTGTATGTAACACAGATCAGTTAATACAAAATCACTCTCTACTTCTGACAGCTTCTTACCACTCCTTTTGATTCTTCAGGCTTAATACTGGCAAGTGCTACTGTTTATTTTCCTGCAAGTTGAAGAGCTGTGGCAGCCTTCGAGTTCACATGTGAGTGAAAATAACAACCACTGGGGGGGAGTCTTACCTAGGAAACAGCAAACAGCTTTAGAGAGGGGAGATGTGAAAAGGCAGCAGGTTCTTACTTGAGTGCCAAAAGAGGGTGGGTGCTTAAGTGTGTGGCCATTCCTTTTTATTCGTTCTCCGGGCATTTTCACATCACACGGTACCAGTTTCACATATTCAAACTTACTAACAAAGAGTTAATTGTATAATTGGTCTTTCCAAATTTGTGTGGCCACTTAGAATGCTGCAGTCCTGCCCAAATTTACCTTCTCTGAACCTCGGGGATCTGTTAAAGGTAGGGTCTCAAGCACTGACTGTGCCAGCCCGGGTGTGGGCTGTGAGTCCAGCTGTGCACAGATGTGTGGCAGCTGTGCCAGTGCTGTGCCTGCTGTGTGCGCCCAGCCTGGGCTGTGCAGAGCTCTGGGTGCCCAGAGCTGCTGGCTGCAGGCAGCTGTGCCCTGCACGGCCACAGCCCTGCTCCAGGGGAGCTCCATGGAATTGCTTCTGATCTACAGGGAAAGTGACATCGATACAGAACCTCAGGTGTCCCAGCTGTCATCTAAAACTACTGTCACAAGGGCCATGTCCTTACAGAAGGCAGCCGAGGGGGAGAAGTTCAGAGTATTATTAATTCAGTGATCAGAAGGCCTGGCAGGGCCCTCAGTGGTGGCAATAGGGAGCCCAGAGCTGCTCCTACAGCTAAGGGATGTCCATGTTCCCGTCCATGTTCCCTTCAGTGTAAAGGACACTTGCAGAAATAGTCCTTTATCATGTTCCTCCTGCAAAGCAGGTTGGCTTCATTTTTTTGAGAAATTTTTTGCTTTCAGAAAGCAGTGGTTGCTTGAAGGCTGCTTTTGTAGTTACAAAACAGATGTTCTCATTTAGAAAGCTATGAAAGCAAAGAGAGAGTGCATCAGGAATCTCAGACTCACTGTGGCCAGCTGCCTTTGTGTCATCTCACTTTGCTACAGCACAGTCTTTTCTGCCTTGTCATTTTTCCAGGACTGTGCGTTTTCTTTATGGACTAATAAAGTGAAAGGGGAAATGTCTGAAGGATGCTCTGATGTAATATACTCAGCAAGAGATTATGAACTTTAATAGACTTTTTTAGTCTGCAGTTAATTCATTTTTCATGTTCTCTTTGCATAAACTGTTATCTCTTTCAAACCAAATTGCAAACAAGCCTTAGGAAAGAATTCAGTGTAGTACAGAGTAATTTCCTGAAGAACACTCTATGTAAGCTGTACTGTTAGAAGTTTTTTTACTATCTAAAAATGTTTTTTTTCATAGCAGTGTGATGTCTGTATAACAGTCTGGGTGGTGTAATCTGGATCAAATTCTGAAATAGAAAGATTTCCTAGGTCTTGAGGTTTTTTCCAAACCTTTTCTTTTTTTTTCCAGGGGAAGGAGATGACCTTTGTGCCATGTGAATATATAACAAAACTCATGTTTAGACTGTGTGGTAATTATGCATATGGAGTTAGGAAAATTAAATTTTTAAAGGCCTTCCCAGCATTTGAGACTTTCACTTTAAATGGATGATTCATTATTAAGCCCTTTTTAACTCCTTGCTTTCTTAATTGTCATAAGGAGATAGTTATTTGGAGTAGAGATGATAAATTTTCTATTAAAAAAATAGAAGTGAAATGCCAAATGTTCTATGAATACCTTCATGTAACTTCATAGACTTTGAAAAAATCTGCATGAAATAAAAAAAAAAATCATCCAAGAAGATCAAAGATTTACTTATCTCTAGTTTTCTGTCAAAATATACTAATTTTGGGTGATGAGATCAGACATTTTTTGCAGCTATCACAGCTGAGTAAGAAATCTCTTTCTGTTAAGCAAAAAATTGATGTTCCAAAAATGTTTCTGCTCTTGACTAGAATGAACAGATATTTTAAGGGTTTAGTGAGGCAATGAAATCCAGGGATCCATCTGTGCATCATTTTATTCTTAGCGAACGTTAAGTTCTAAAAATACATAGGGAAGGATGCTGGGGTTCTGGTGCAGAGTTATGTAAGGATAAATACAACAATGTAGAATAGTATTTGCTTATGACATGTGCAGAATCCCAGAATGTTGTGCCCCTGTGTTTGTGGGCGTGGCATTTGCTAGGTAGTTTTGTTTGGATGTCTATTTTGCATTAAGAACAGCCATTTTGGGATCAGTGAGTAAGAAGAGAGACCAAAAGAAAGATGGTGTAGGTAATTTCTTTCATTCTGTATGTCCTGGTAAACAATGAACTTAAATACAAAGTGACTTTTCATAGTAAAACTTTAAATTTGTGGACAAGTTTTTTAGGGGAATCACTTGACATGTAACTGAAAGTAATTAAGGAGAAGGAAAAAAATAGTTCCACAGCAAAGTCGCCTCCAAAACCTCCACAACAGTCCAGGTCTTGCATGTAGTAGCTGCTCAGGGTTTTCTTCTTCAGTGTCAGTTCAAATATGTATCTAGGAATATCCTCAATGTATTTGGGAAAGGAAAAGCAAAAGAAGTGTATCTTGTACAGTCATGACCTGTGGGGCAGTAGTGCTGCTCAGCTGCAGTGCAGCTGAATGCAGAGCTAATGGAGTGAAGTGCAGAGGGGAAACCAGGTTAATTTATAATCCCAGTAACAGGAGTTGCAATACATACCTTTATTCAACATCTTAATTTTTTTCTTTAGTGTACAATTCATTGTTTGTGATTCTGATTAGAAACATTTTCCTCAGCACTAACAGAAGCAAATTGCTGTGGTAAGACAAAGCTGCACTGTGGGTACGTGGCCTCATGAAATGCCTTGTGTCTCCTGCTGTGGTGCTGTACTGGGGCCTGTGGAAACCTCGCTGCTCTGCTGTGTGCTGCCTTCACATCAGAGCACCTTGAGAAGGTCTTGGCAGGAAGCTTCACTGAGATTCAGCTCCCATTCTGGCAGTGTGCCCTTGCAGCAAAGGCATCTGCAGTGCTCTCCTGGGCTGCATTAGACAAAGCATTGCCAGCTGCTCCAGGAGGGATCCCTCCCCTTGGCTCAGCAGTGCTGCAGCCAGGCCTGCAGGTGCCTGTTCAGTCCTGGCTCCTCAGTAAGGAGGGATGTGGGTGTATTGGAGAGAGCCAAGAGCAGCACAGAGATGGTGGAGGGAGTGGGGCAGTTCTGCTGTGACTGAAGGCTGAGAAGGCTGGGGCAGTTTAGCCTGCAGGGCTGAAAGCTTGGGGGGATCTTTTATTTTTAATATATGCAGAGACCAACTACCTCAAAGCAGGGTACAAAGGAAGGTGGGGCTGGGCTCTTTTCAGTGGTGTCCAGAGGCACAACTAGAGAGACAGTGGTCACAGAATGGAACCCAGGGGGGTCCCTTCTGAACATCACAAACCACTTATTTGCTATGAGGTTGCCCCTGGAGGTCACGGACTCTCCATCCTTGGAGTTCTTCACAAGCCACCTGGCTCTGGATAATCCTGTTTAAGCAGTGAGGGCTGGACACAGGTAACCTCTGGACGTTCCTTCCAACCATAACCATCCTATGACTCTGACCAGATATCATAACTTTGTGCCAACCTTGGTGAAGCTGTTCCCTTGTATTTAAGAGTCAAGGTGAGTTCTAATCTATCAACTGCTCTGGCCTGCTAGTTTATGGAGCATCTGATTGTGGTGACAAAAATACCATACTTCATAAAGTCCCTTCTCTCAGGCACCAGTGTGGTTTAAAAATTGGCGAAGAAAATTGCTCAGTTGCTGTTACTCCTTCTCTGCTCTGCTGTCATACTGTTTGTGGAAGACTGGAAGCAAATAAACATAACAGTTCCAGCTCAAAATCCCCATGGGGGGGTTACATATTTTTGCTGTTAATTGAGCAAGATGTACTTGTAGCTGTTCATAGCTCTACTTTAATCTAGCTGCATTGTTTGTGTTCAGTGAGGCTTCCTGAATGAAATGGCTGCAAAGTTGCCACAGTATAGTATGGATGTTGCTGCTAGTGCTTTTATCCTATAATGTGATCTTACCGTGTAATACTTTGAAATTTCCACTCTGCAGACAATAATGTTGTAAAGCTTTCCTTATTTACACAGCATTTGCCATATTTAGAAGGTAAATTAGCTCACCTGTATTTGGTGCCCAATGTCAAGAATTATTAAAAGCTTCCAATACGAGAAGTGACCTGTTTTTTGCAGCAGTAGTAGCCCTGCTGCCTAGACAGTTGTTTTCAGCTGGATAATGCTGTAGCTGCCTCTGTATGCCTTGGCAATCATTGGTTTGGTGCCTGCAAGCAGCAAGGGCACTGTGACACGTTGTGGATGGGGGGAGAGGCACAAACAGAACACTGTGGGTCATGCAGGTCTTCAGCTGCTCTGGTCTGTGCAACTTCATGGTTTAAACTACAGCTCTGTGCTCTGTATTCCATTGTTGTTTTCTCACCTGGACAGTTTCTCACTGAACATTCCCAGGAAGGTTTCATGTTTGACAATGAAATCTGTTCTTGCCACCCAATGAACCTTGGAATACCTTTGAAAATAGAATGAGGCTAATGGAGGAGGTAACACTTTATTCATCCTACAATCAAGAGCCTCCTTTGTCTCAGTTAAATATTTACAGCCCATGTTCTATAATTCAACAGGAAAAGGTTAGAGAATTCAGGCATTAGAGTGTTTTGCTGTAGTACTTCTAAGATTCAGCACATGACAGAAATGATTTTCACTTCTAGAATATTGCTTTATTTATGAACTGTCCCTGTCAGGACTTTAATTCACACTTTGCTCGCAGTGCAAAAGCTGCCAGGCCAGCTGTTGGATGCTGAAGCAACCTATTTATCCATAGACCTCCAGAGCAGAAACTTTTCCCATTTGTACACAGTTAAATTTTAATTTGCCTCATCAGTTTTTGTGTGGGATCATAACTGTGGGCTGTTCAGCTTCAAGTGATGACTGAAGTTGGATTTTATTTGCATTTCTTTAAGAAATAGTTTTCATTCTGATTTAGGCAGTGACTTGTGATTTCATTTCAACTGTTCCCCAGCACTTGGGATGGCAGCTCAGAGCTAATAAATGCTGTAGTTGTGTGTTTGTTGCTGTCACTCCATTTAAATGACAGATCCTTCCTAACATGTAATAGGCTGCCCACTGTGTCTGACTAATAATTGTTAATGTGATCTTCTGTTGAAGCAGAGAGAAGCTGCAGCCAGCAGTTTGGAATGTGTGTGCACATACTGCTAATCCAGCCTTTGTGTACGTACTGGTGTTGAGTGGTGTAAAATTTGTGTGTAAGGAGTCATGGTTTTCAGTAAAAAAAAGGAAAAGCAGGCTTTGGGATTTTTCCTAGTGCTCACAGGAGGGTCTTGTTATGAACATGATATAGACATTGGGATGGTATCAGAAGTGACTAGAGTAGGAGACTAGAAGTAATAGAACTATCATCATAATAAGTCAAATTAGTTCTTTATTAGCTGGACATGCAAAAAAACCCCAAAACAACAACAACAAAAACAAACACCAAAAACAAACCATACTTCTACCCTTTCCAGCCACAGGTTTCTAACAGGTGTCCAAAACCTACAGCAAAAACTAGCTTTACTTCATTCAGAGGTCACAATGAAGCCTATTGTGGACCTGGAATTACATTAGGAATAAGTGGGAAACAATAGCTGTATCACCTAATGTAAGAATGTAGCAACTTCTTACTTGTCTAGCTTCTTCAACTTTTTAAAATCTGCTCTTGATTTGACATTGCAGTTGGTGAAATTTTCAGCAATTTCAAAATTACAGGCTTTTTTGGGAATACCACAGATGAGCCACACTTACTCCAAAGACAAGGACAGTGAAGGCAACATACCGTGAAATGCCAGAGTGACGTGGATAAAAGTATTATACATTGCATGTGTGAGTTAAGCAGTTCTGAAATGCTGTGCTGTGGGCACATATGGTGGGAGCTGTGCCATCAAGTTGTTATGCCTGGGTAGAGATTGCTTAGGAGAGGAATGATGGATGGTTGCAAATAAGCTATTGCCTAATAATCCATGCAGTTGTTGAAGGACTTGTGTTGCTCTGACTCGTGCCTGGCACACAGAGCCCCACCTCCCTCCTCCTCTGTCCCTGCTGCTCTGGCTGCTCACTGAGGAATGCTGTGGGAAACAGCAAAACATGCTTAGAACTTCAGTTTGCTCTAAGACACCACAGGAGGAGAAAAATGAGTTATAAACGACTATGGCAGGTACCAGCCAAAAGTGAAGCACTTTTATTTATTGTTTGTTTTAGGCATTGCTTCAAAAGGGTTTCAAACAACATTTTTTGCTGAATCTTCCCTAGTTAGTGAATCTGTCCTTCCACAGAGACACTCAAATCTCAAGACTGCAACTTCTGAGAGAGATTAATGTTTTTTATGCACCATTTATTATGTGTAGGAATGTCAGCAGTTGGCCCTCAAAAGGATAATTACTTCATTACCAAATGTAAAAATTATAAACAGGAAATGGTTTAAAGTGTCTATCAAGGATTTCCAACGTCCAGCAGTCTGTGTAGAGCTCATGAATTCTGCAAACCTGCTGTGTCTAATAACTGCAGTATCTGAAGGGCATGTAGGGAAACAGAGCTCAGTAGCAAACGTAATCAAATCTGCACTTTGTGGTAGTGATTAATTTGGTTTCAAGTCCTTCATTAGAGTATATTTGAATATACTCTTTCACATGGAGATGGTCAGGAGACTGCTCTGTTGGAAACCTTCCCATCTGTGAAGAAGAGTTCGTAAGAGGCCCTGAACTTGGGTTGAGGAGGACTGGAGTGGCTGTGCTGTACTGAAATTGCTCTCTGATGCTGGCCAAGAGGATTTGTTCAAACAGCTTATGCAGTTGGGTAAGTTTTTGTATATGGTAGCTTTTGTATACGTGGTCTTCAGCAGGCAGTGTAATTTGTCAGCAAGCTGCTACCTACTGACAGACTAAATATAGTTAGGAACAGTTCAAATTAAGGAGGGGTAACTTACTGGTTACCATAATAAGATCAGTTCCTAGGATATTAAAAATACTGGTTGGCACTGTGTTTTGGTTAGTAGCAGCCCAAAGCTTTATTATGGGGTTAAGTTTACTTATCTTCCACCTTTCAGTAACATCAGGGTCTTCTCCAAACCTGGAAATGGGGGAGTTGAGTCATTCCAATATATATGACTTTGGTCCACTGTGTTAACTATGTTTTTTACCCCCCAGAGTCCCATTGTGTATGGGGGAATCATTCATTTGTTAATTGTTTTGAATGGAATATAATTCCTTTGTGGGTATTTTTAATTCCAGAGTTTAAATATCCAGGCTTCTTTTCAAGCCCCCAGCACCACCCTTCCCAGCTCCCAGTGCCATGATCTCTGCCTGTGGGAGACTCAGCTCCTCTCCTGTTTTGTGTGTCCTGAGATGAAGGCTGCAGATGTGCTCTGAATTCAGCCTCATAGTTGTTCCCACTCCATACAACAGCTTGAATCTTTCACCTGTTTTTTTTTTTTTCTTGGTCCCTTGTAGTCTTTCTCTAAATAATTAAAATAATGATCAGTCTGTCTCCTGTTATGGAATGGAGATCACCACTTCAGGGAGCCTGTTCCAGTCTTTGGCTACCCTCATAGTAAAAAGAAAAAAATTTGACAGAAATACTGAGAAGGTCATATATTCATTGCTGACCAGTAATACATACTCTGAATATTCACTTTATCCTCTTCTGTATCCCTATTTTGGTAAAGCAATATTATCCTCATTCCTTCAAAGCTGTTCTCTTCAGTTAGAGCATTTCTTCTTGCACAGAAGCCTCTGAGGCCTGTAGTGCTGCCTGTGCTGTGCTAATTACTATTGTTCCTCAATGGCTGTAATGTCCTAAGATTTGGGAAAAGGATCAAAAGGCAGGTGAGGGAATGGAAGCTGTCAGGCCATAAGCCCAGTAATGTAAAGGCTGCCAACTATAACATTTTACATTGTCAATCAAAGAACCAAGTCCTACTTTTGTTGGATTATAAAATGTTATTTTTATGGGATAGAAAATAATAAAAATCCCAGGTTGTTTAGTATATCAAACCTGTTTGTACTAATGGCACTTCTATCTGTATCTTTAATATTGCTATTAAAAGAGACTTAATTAAATAAAATGCTCAGTGATTTATTGAAATAGCCTGTAATAGCTCAGTGTGCTTATACCTTCTTGAAATTCCCAAAACACATTGTGCTAATGCAGCTAATGGCAAGTCCATCATTGCACCACCTGTCTATTTGTGATTTGCAAGGCCTATTAAGTCTATTTATCATTGAGCTGATATGAGACAGAGAAGAAAGAATGAGGTTAGAATAATTTTCGTAGAGGAAAATGACAAGAGGAAGTGGGCAAGGTGAAGTAATTCTTAGAAGAGTGCAAAACTTGTTAAGTCACAGTTCTCTAGTTCTTTAAATTAGAATGTTTCCCGAGAGTTTGATCAAAGAAGCAATTTTAATGGGTTTCTGAAGAAAAAATACTTGGTAGGCTCTTTGAGAGTATCCTGACAGACATCCTTCCCTTTGCAGTCTGAGAACCAAAGGGAAGACTTGGAACTTACCCAAGGTCTGAATTACACAGAGTAGGTATCTGTATTGGAGGACACTTGTCTCCCCAGAAGTGTGACTCCATTGTAGATTTTAGTTTATTTTAGAGTTTATTTTCCTCCAGGGTAACACCTGAGATTTATAAACAATTTCCACAGTGGTGTAGGCTACATATTTAATTCTATACTTACCAGCAATCAACTGAAAATATAAATATAAAAAAAATAGGTTTGTATACGCACAGAGCAGAAAGCAAAGTAGCTCGTAATATACCAGAGGTGAGAAGAAATTACAGAATGCTATAAAATCTCATTAAAAATGATATATTGTTTCAGTAGCTTTATCTGGGAGAGGGAATGGGGGCCTGTAATTATCCTTCGGTTGCAAAGATCATATTGGAAACAATATTTAATATTTATATGCCAGAATAGTTTTATTTCAGTCCTGCCTTATGTGAACAATATGCTATTTTATCAGCTTCTATCTCTACATTTAAAGGAAAAAAATGTTCCTTATCTTTAATAGCAGCAGAACACTTAGGGTAATGCTTTTCTTAAAAACTAACAACCCTAAAACTTGAGCATGGCCACAGCCTCCCCTGGCAGGAAGCACAGCAGACAATTTTCTGAGGACTCCAAGAGTGGTGACCCAGAGCAGCAAAATGCCTGGGGATGAACTTTAGTGACAGGATCTGCAGGTCCAGTGTGAATCCAAGGGATGACTTCCCAACAGGTGCCAACCTCCTTAGCTGCTCATGCAGATCATTAAAGGAAAAGGATTGAGAGGTACCTGTAGCTTCTGAACTCTGCTTGGATGGCTTTAAGAATTCATCAGGGTAAGAATACACAAGCAGAATAGCAGATTTCCCCCATTGTTTCTCAATTTTTGAAGCTTAGAAAGTTACTTTTCCAACCCCAGGAACATTTCACCCTGGTAATGATTAGAGACTATGTGATACTACTCAGAAACTGTTCAGGCAGTAATGTGAGGAGAACAGGGAGCATTAAGTGGTTGTTAGGTTGAAACAAAATCTTCTGAACTACTAAGAGATAATTAGGCTTTCAGTGGGGAAAGAAAAATATAATTTAAAGGCCTTTACTCAACTTGGTTTTTCCTGAAGTGTTTACCTAACATCTGTTCTCCCTAAGGGATTCCCTTCTGAATTATTCAGTTCCACAGTACAACATAGATTCCTACCCAGGGGCCTGAAATACTCAGAGAAAAACTTGAAATAATAATCCAACTGTCTCATATTCTGTGTAATGGAGCAATTGCCTCCAAATTGCTCTTGCTAACTCAGGCCCCAGTGCCCTTTCAGCAGCATCACTTTACTGCAGGAGCTGTTTGTGAAGTGGTACCACTTTGAGCAAGGGGTGACTCTGGTGCCAGGGGGAGCAATGCTTTTTGCTGCAGGGTGAACGAGAGGGCACTGAACAGGCTGGCAAACCAGCAAATGGCCCCTTGGGAAGACATGCTTTAACAAGAGGGAGATATTTAAAAAAAAAAAAAAAAAAAAAAAAAAAAAAAAAAAGTATTAAGAATTGTGCTAAAATACTGGCTGAAGAGTAATCCTAGCTGTACTCAAGCTGACCTTGTTAATTTTCCTGGTTCTTAGAGAAAGAAGCACAAAGCCTGAATGAAATTTCTCACTAATTCTTTTGTTTGAAGGGTAGTGAGACAATCTGCTTAATTATTTTTGGCAGTTGAGATAAGTCTGTTTTTCAAACACTTGTCATAGTAACTAATATTCTGTTAGAGTAATTGCTTTTTCTGTACGTACACCTCTCTATTCAGTGCTTTTGTATTGTTTTTATTATAAATCCTGCAGGGAATTTTTCTGTCTGCCAAACCATTTTATATCCTTGGCTTACATTCCACCTATATAGGTTTTGCCAGGTTTCCCTGTATTAGTCTCTGTCAACCACCACAATATAAGAGGGATGTGTAAGATCTTTTTTTGTTTGCTAGGTTTTTTTAATTATCACCAAAACCATTCCATTTAGGGACATAAAAAAAACCCAAAAAATAGAGATTGGCATTGGAATACATTTCTTCAGCGTATTAAGTCCTTCTCATCTTGGTATTGCCAAAGCCAGAGAGAGACTTTCATTGCAGCTGTCATTTCTACAGACCTCAGGCCACTGTGGTGAGTGATGCTGCCAGCACTGTTCCCTAGGCAGCCACCAAAGTACACTGCTCATTATGCACTGATATTCCACAGGGATGTTTTTTATTTCCCCTCGGGCCAACAGTAAGCTACTTTGGAAAATACAAAGGCAGTATTCCTTTAATAAGAACGAGTGCCTGTCTTTCAGAAGAAACACTATAGGAAATTACAGAAAAGATTTATTTTCCTTTTGAGGAAACCATCTTCTGGAAGTGTCACCGGGTGCACTCATTTGCATGGGTAAGATTTACTGTTTGTAGAACAGTGACAGAACCTCCTAAATGCACAAATTATCAGCCAGTGTCTGTCCCATTGCCTTGGCCACAGCCAGCCTGGGTATTTTAGGTATCCTGCTGGGAGTGATCTGTTCCTTCTGGACTGGAGATCTGCTCAATCATAGGTCCCATGATCGTTTTTTGCACCTTCCAACACATGAGTCTTAATTCTGATAGACACTTGGCCATGTACTTTCTGACCAGGTGAAAATTGTTTCAAGGAGTGCCACCTGTGTTGGATGAATGCCCTATTTTAAAAGCGCTTTGAAGAGCAAAGAAAGGTTTGCATGCTGTTAAAAGAAAAGCACACCCAATGTTCAGAACACTGTCAAAAATGGAATATTGCATTTTTATACCGATTTAGGTAGACAGTTAAGAGTAGCTTTTCACAGAGCAAATGTAATTTCTTGACTTGCTCCATATTTTTCTATGCTGAAAGGGAAGTTATAGTTTTGTGCATAAATGAGCCACTTAGACTTACAACAATAAAGATTCTTGGTACATGGATGACAAGTTTATAAAGGCTTTTCCATATATTGACTGTACCTGAATCATAAATATATAATAAATAATTATGCAGAAGTTATCTCTCCCTGAAGGCTTTTTTTTATTGGCTTAGCTAAAAGGTGGATTTTGTGCACTATTAGAAGGGATTCTGTTAAGTTTTGTTTAGGAATTTCAGCTACTTAATTTCTACAGTAGAAAATATTTAATCTAGTCAATTCTGACCCTGTAAAGTGTAGTCATTTTAAAAGACAGTATGAACTGGCTAATTTTACCACATTCTTTTACTCTTGGCAATGGGATCAATAAGAAATCTGATCACTATTACTTGTTACTTTATGTACAGAAGTGTTGCACATTTAAAAGTTTTACGGAAGAAAAGTGATGTGATTTAATGCACAAAAAAACTGCTGTCTAAAACTTTTGTATAATATTGGATATATATTTTTCTATGTTTTAGTTTCTTATACTGCAGTCCTGATTAAAATAGTTGTATTTTTGCTAAGGCCTGGACAGAAAATACCAGGTATTTCTTTGGTTTATGTTTTTGGGGGTTTTTTTGCAGTGATTATGTTTTCTGCCAGGCCAAGGGTGATCATCTGGGAAAGAAATCTGTCTCATTTAAAAAAATCTGAGTTCCAGCTTGCCTTTTGTAAAACCACAGGGCAATCTGCTTTTCAGATCTGATCACGTGTACCCAATGTGAACTTTCAAGCAGTCATAAAATGCAGAGCAATTATCTTGATTTCAGTGGTGTCTGTAGCACTCCAGGACACTCAGGTGGAGGAAGTCGTTCCAAGGTAGGTATTTCTGACGAACAGACACACACTGTTTTCAGATTAAAGCATGAAAATGGAGGTTTCTTTCATTTTTTATCTGCAAGGCTTTCTTGTTTAATACCCATTTGGCTTACATACAGAAGTAAATCCTGTGGTTTTATATATGCTTAGATTATGTTGTTAAAGGATGCTATTTTTGTGAAAACAACTAATCTATGATTATCCTCTGTGTAAAAACACGAGGAGCCACAATAATGGCTGTAAAGTAATGGTAGGTACTTTTCTTTGTCTCCTTCAGGTCGATGACTGGTTGGGGTAGCAGACCAATTCATTGGTAGTAGATGGTGCAGAAAAGCTGAGATATTCAGGAATCCACACACAACTCCAAGTCCTTAAAGAGAAAAGTGAGAGAACGGTTCCTCTGTGCACAGTCACCCCACCAAGGAGAGTGGTTTACAGCCTGCAGTGATGACAGTTCCCCTTATTTGTGTTAAGCAGACTTTGTCCAGGCATTGGTTCTTTACAGGGCTCTTGATGATTGTGAGGCAGATGCTCTTGTTTTTAATATATCCTTTTAAAAGCTTTCATAAATAGGTACTTAAGTTTCAAGCACAGAAGTCGGGCTTAGTCAAAGTCTGCTGATCTTCACAGTAATTTTTAAAGTTTTTATTCATAGTATTTTTATACACATTATTGGTGTGCTTTGTGAGCTCTTCATTCATTTCCACAGAAAAATCGTTGTAAAAGATGAGACTGGGAGTGTCATCATACATCTGATTTGCCAAGTGAAAACACAGTGGATACTTCTATTAGTATAAAAGTAGGGAGGTGGGAAGAGGATTTTTATTTTTGAGGTTCATTGATTAGCTACAAGTCTGTCAGTGGCAGTTATCCTATTTTGAGAAAATTGTTGAATCATCAGGAAGCAAAGTAATACCAAAGATAGCAGTGCCACCATAAGGTTTTAAGTCTACAGATTTAACTCTATGATCCCTTCTTATACTGGTGGGCACTGGTATGTATTGTCTGCTTGTCTTTGACACATTTTGGTATCTGCTACTATGAGGGGGTTTTTATATTTTCAAAGCCTAAGGCTAGTAAAGCAGGATACTTCCTGCAAGATGCTGATTGCAATTGGATGTGGTGTATAGATCGAGAAGTCTTTATTATTTGCTGTCTTGCCATTCTTTTTGTCCCTGCCCAGTACAATGTTTTGAAAGATAAACTTAAAGAATATTGACTGTCAAGTGCAAGAGAATGTAAATTTCTTTTTCAATGTACTGAAATACCAGCTTCTGTTGCCTTTGGAATCAAATATCTTTATACACTTAGAAGTTGGCATGTGAGAATATGTTGCTCTTCAGTTTTGCCTGACTTTATATTTAGGTTATTATATCCGTAAACACACTTCGTTACTTCTGTAAAAGATATATTAGGGATGGTTCCTGGTAAACTGAGATAGAGTATGTTGGAGTGCCTTACAAGTTATTTTTAGAACAGGGCAAAGTGTAGCCATGGAAAAAGGTAATTAATTTTATATATAGATGTGCCAAGAAATTATTATATGCTTTAATTCAACTTATCCTGGATGTTGTGGTCTGGATCCTTGTTTCCTTTTGAGGAGTCAACAGGGTAGACGAAGGAAGTGGAATTACTACTGCTGGTGTTAGAGGGATGCAGTAACATCTGAATGGCTAAATTACTTGTTAATATTTAATTTAATTACTTGTTAAATATTAGAATAATTATTTTAAGTCAAGATATTAAGATGAATGATGAAGGTCAGATATGGAAGGAGATACATTAGGTTTTGGGGGGGTTTTCTCATTTTGTGTCTATGTGTAGATAAAGTTTACATTTTTTTTTTTAAGACTGATACCACATTTGACCAATTTCCACTACGTCTTTAGGATGTACACTGCGTGGGACAGCCTGATTGGTTAGTGCTTAATAAATCCTTAAAGCTGCATACCTAGAGAGGAGCTGCTTCAAGTAAGGAGCTCATGTAAGGGATGCAGATTTGAGCCATGCTGTGTGTAAGTGGCAGTGGCAGGGCCCTTGGACATGCTTTCAATATCTATACCCTGTAGGGCACCTTCATAATGGCAAGAGAGGCTTTACTGTAACTGTGAATTTACTTCTCCTTGCTCCTTTTCCAGTTCTGTCAGACTTGAAAATGCCATTTGCTTCATCTCAAATAACAGTTGAAGAGACAGATGCATGAAATTCACTGCAGTGCAAAGTGACGTAGAATAAGTACAAACTTCTAACCACTAATACAGTCCTGAGCATAAAGCTGCTTTCTGAACTGGAGGGAGCCAGTAAAGGCTGACACAGTTACCATAGAAGTGGCATCATTATCATACTGGCTTCTGAGTTTTGATGGGTTTTAATAATAATAATAATGATTAGGCTAATAATAAGGTCTGACATGTAGTGCCCTTCTCGCTGCCTTTGGGAAACAAATTATTTTAGTTTAATTTTGTTAAATTAAAAATTGTTTATAGTGTTCCCATAGAAACATGGCTATTCTAAAGATTTTGTGGCCACAATTCTGGAAGTAATTTCAGTACCACATCCCATTTACAGTTACATGCAGTGATCTGGCATTGAAAATACCAATGGAAGTATTGTAAAAAGGTCTCTTCAGCAAAATAACTTTAAATTAGGGACAGTACTACATCCCAAACTGTTCTCAAATGCTTCTCAAACAAATCCAGCAACTAAGACTGCAAAGAAAACTAAGAAGTGTACCTAGAGCTAATTCAGATCTTGAACAGTCTCTATCTACATCTGAATGCTCATGAATATTGAAGTGCCAAAACATGAGCTAAAGTCCTGTGGATTCCTACTAAAAGCCAAAATAATTGTTTTCTGGTACCCTTAGTTGGCCATGTTGGAAGCAGTGGAAGTATTGATGACCAGAGATCTTACCCACATGTGAGGTTCATGGACAGAAGATGAGCATGTGGATTTGCAGTGCCAGATCCTCCTCTGGATTACCCACAAACGTGGATATATTTTAATACACAAGTTAGAAAGTCCTTGGAAATGAAGGTAAATTGCTTTGTATGTAATGCATACAGTAGTATCAGCACAGGGAAATAGTGAGATGTAAATTCACACCCCAGTGTAATGTGTCCTAATTTCTCCAAGCCCTAGGGCCATCTTGTTCCTGAATGAGAGCACCCAGATAGAGGTTTAAATGCATTTATTAAGGTTTCTAATTGTCCTGCTGTTGAATAACCTAAAGCATTTCTGCCTTGTTGAAGAATGAGCTACTTAATCATGGAGACTGCACAGGTTCAGTTTGCATCTGGGCTTTGGTTTTGTTTCTTTTTGCTAGAGCCTTTCACTCTATTTGGCAGAACATTGGAACACAGACTCTCCCTTGACTTTGGAAGAGGTATTTTGAAGTACTGTTTCCAATGTTGGACAGCCAATAGTTCTACTTAAATAAATACAAGTGCAAGTTAGTTTTAGTGTGAACTGGTATAAGCAAAAATTCAGTGTGGTCTATAACGAAACATTCCCACCTGCCTTCATTTATCCGTTCTGCCTGGGCTTTCAGGTGGGAGGTAGCACACCTGTGCCACAGTCAGTTTGGGAATAGCAGTTGGGAATGTGTGCTGGTGTGTTGTTTCAAGCTGACTCCCATTTGTTATCAGGCCCAGCCACCCGGAGTTTTGTCAGGTGCTTTTGTCTCTGATCAGAATATGGCTTGCACATGTGCTGGAGCAGTATTTCAGCCATGTTGGGGTGACAGCAGCTGTTATCAGGTGATGTTTTAGGACACAGTGAATTAAGCTGAAGGCAGCAAGCTTTTTTGTGTTCTTCTGTTACAGTAAAACATCTGGATGTTGTATGAAAAGAGGGGACCTACTCTCTGACACTTTCCTGTCAAGGCACACTTCCTCACTACTACCTCCCCAGGAAACTATTTAATGCTAAGAAAAGTTATTGAAAGAAAATTAAAAAGAGCCTCAAATACAAAGATTTAAGCCTGGTGTATGTGTGATGTTTGGGTTGGGGATTTTTGTAATGAATATTACAGATATGTAGACCGCATGTACCAATTCTTTTATTTAAAAAACCCCACTGTTTTAACAGATTTTGGTGCTACAAACATGTTAATCTTGGCTTAGTTTTACTACCTAAACTATCCTGCAGTATATCCCAGATGATTATCTGGGGTTTGTGTGTTTTTTCATGAGTAGGCCAAGCTATTTGCAGTTGATACCTAATCACCGTGATTTCCTTTCTGGAGAAAAGTGGCTTCAGGTGCTGTGGGCAGCCTTACCATGCTAGACCCTGTCGGCAGCAGCAGCAGGGCTGGGAAGTTTTTATAATTAGAAGCTTGATATATTGCTGCTACTGGGGGTGTCGTGCTTGAGACTTGGTTATGCTTTGCTGCGAGGAAAAAAAACCTTAAAAAATGAAAAACGTTCAAGATGCCTTTTGCACAGAGCTGAGACCCAGCCCTGCCCTTCCTCCGCCGCCGGACGGGAGCGCACAGAGCGAAAGGGGAGGCTGCCAGGTGCCGCCGCCGCACCAAGCGCAGGTGGGAGCGATTTTGCGCTCAGGGCCCCGGCGGCAGGAGCGGGGCCGGCCCGGGGGCGCTGCCCGGGGTCTGTCCGGGTGCCGGGGGCCTCGGGCCGTCCCCTCGCCCGGCGCCCGCCGCGCACACGGCGCTGAGCCCGCGGGGCCGGCGGCCGCCGCCGATGCTCCGGCCGCTGCCTCCGCCCGCCATTGGCCGCGCACAGCCCTCCCCCGCTCCCCTCCCCTCCCGGAGCGGCAGGCGCCGGGCGGCGGGGCTCGGGCGGGAGCCGGCAGCGGCGGGAGCCGCGGCGAGCCCGGCGGCGGGGCCGGGGCGCTCCCGGGCAGCGGCGGCGGGGCTGGGCCGGACCGGGGCCGCCCCCGCCGGCGGCTGAGGTCGAGCCGCGCCCGCGCGCCGCGGCCCCGCAGCCTCCCCGCGCCTGCGGCGGGGACGGGCGGCGGCGGCGGCTGCCCCTCGCCCGCCGTGCCCCGGCCGGGGCCCCGCGGGTCGCCCCGGGCGCAGGGCGGCTCCTCCTCCATGCGCCGCGGCCGCCCGCAGCGCCCGGCTGCCCCGCGGAGCGCGGAGGCGGCGCGGGGCCGCGCGGAGGATGCCGGCGGGCGGCGGGGCCCCCGGCGGGGCGCGCTCCCTCAGCCCCACGGCGCTGTCCCGGAGCCTGTCCCGCCTGCGCGAGCAGCGCGCCCGCTCGCGGGCCATGCTGGCCCTGGGGGTCACGCAGATGGTGCTCGGCTGCCTCATCGTGGCCGTCAGCTTCGCCGCCCTGGCGCTCACCACCTCGGCCCGCGTCCGCCACTCCTGCCCCTTCTGGGCCGGCTTCTCGGTGAGTCGGGGGGCGCGGGAGCGGGCGGGCGGGACCCGCCGGCGCCTCGGGGACGCGCGGCCGCCCGACAGGTGGGACGCGGGCGGCGGTGCGGGGCCTGGGCGCCCTCGCCGTGCCGAGGCCGGGCAGGTGAGCTCCTCGGTGGGCTGCGCCGCGCTCTGCGCGGCTGCGGAGCTTCCCCCGCCCCGGCCGGTCCCCCGGCCCGGCGGCAGCGCGGTGGCACCTCCACCTCCCTCCCTTTGGAAGGGCTGGCCGAGGTGGATGGGGTTTTATCGTTAGCGCCGGGTGAAAGTTGGGATGACAGATGAGCCTGTGGCGTTGCCTCAGCCGCTGGTGCCTGTTCCCTGGGCGCTGACTTGGGCTCACCTTGAGATGCGGCCGCCGCTCGGGGTCTGGCGCGGTTGCTAATTCAGCCGCGAGCCGTGTGCTGCCGGAGGTGACCGGAGGAGACGGGCACAGAGCAGTGGGATTTAAGGTACACACACGGCACGGAAGAGTTCTGCCGAGCAGAGTGCGCCGGGGGCTGCAAAGGCCGTGTTCGGGGCACCGAGAGCCCGGCCCTGAGGGACGCTGGGCTCGCCCCGGGGGAGGCTGCTGCGCTGAGGGGAAACCTTGTTCGGAACGCACATCGGGGTCCTCCTCATTCCTTTGTGATATCCTTGTTCACTTTCATTGTGTCCTGCCAGCACAAACGTAAAACAAACAAACAACAACAACAACAAAAAACCAAACAAAAAAGAGTTGATAGTCTGATTCAGGTGGTCTCATTTAGTGCTGATCATGAGTGGCTGCATCTGCGTGTGGGTGCAGTGAACACATGGACACATTAGGATAATACTGCTTCTTGAAAGCTTTTCTCATAAGCAGTGAAATGGGGCTTGACATTTATGAAGAATTAGGCATTTCTGAGGGCACTGGTAACAGACTCTGTGTTATTGGTGAAGATTTGCTCCATTTAATTTAATGCGTTACTGGTTTCAATTATGTCTCTTCAGCTCTTTTAACGGACCAGAGAGTTTTCAACTTCAAACGTGCTTGTTAGAAACCAGGACAGTTAGACAAAATATTTTGGGTTATTTAGTTCCGAGCATGTGGTGGAGGTGGTCTGATTTTTAAAAAAACTTAAACTATTTAATATGTTCTTATACCGAATATGACTACTTTTTATTTTATTTTATTTTATTTTTTTCTGAGTCCTTCAGAAGAGAAGAGTCATTCTGGATTAATTATTTCGATCTCTTTCTTGATTTTGTTGTATTTTATTCTAGTCTTGAAAAGAAATATGGGTTTGCACTAATAGCATTGATGCTGTAATAGTGATTCTATTGAGTTTGATCCTCTGCAAGATAACATGCAATTATTTTGTGACAAGGTGTGGATTTTAGGTTCAGAATCTGGCTGCTTACATATTAACATGCTGCTAAACCAACACAGCCTTTGTTTCTTACCTTGGCAGAGTGAGCAGGAATATGTATAACTGTGGACTCCAGTAAGCACAACTTTTCCAGTAGCCCCTTTCCCCCACCTCCTGTGTTGTGTGTGCAAAGACACTCCTGGTGTTTATCCTGCTCCGAGATAGGCAGGCTGCTTTTCTTGCTGTGGACACCTTCTACTCTTCTCTCTGTGCAGTGCATTTCACAGAAAATGTGTTTCCCACTCAGATTTCACGTATGTTAGAGACACCAAACCCCTGATTCCAGCCTGTGGTAGGAATGGTGGAAGGCTCAGAGAATTGCAGGACTGTTGACTGGAAGGCCTTATGTTCCTGTGTTAGCAGAACGAGGCAGGTGTACACTGTTTCCTAAACTAAGAGTTTGCTTTTTGAAAAAATCATTCTGCCTTGTAAATGATCTGAGCATTAGAATAAACTTAGTTTCCTCCTATTATCTTTACCTCTAAGTCTCAAGAACGAAGATAAAATAGAGCAGTGTTTGGAGCATGATGAGCCCTAAAAAAACTTTTTGAAATTAGTTAATTACACAGCCTTTTCTAAAAGCCATTTGAGGTATTTAGTGAATTTAACAAATACTAGATATATCACCACTCACAGCTGAAAAATGCTTCTGTGGAAGAGTAGCAGTCCTTAGTTTGCTTCTGTAAAATACAGTAAAAGAAATAGCTACAGGTGGGTTTGAGTAACATGAGAGAAAAATAATGGAACTATCATGCCTCTTTATTTGGTGCCAAAATCAGACATAGATATTCACTGCCTTCATGCAATTTCCCACTCACTTCTTGGAAGTAAATAACTGAGTCATTTGATATTAAAGTAGCAATTCTGAATCTATTTTTTTTGGTGTGTTTATGTGATATACTGTAGTTTTTAGTCATTGGAAATGCAGATCCAAAAAGAGAGTAGTCTTGGCATTGGTACTTTTCATCAGTTTTCAACACCAAATGCCCTGTCAATATAAATGAAGGCTGCAAAAATTTGTTAAGAGCCTTTCAAATGTTTCTGAATATAATTTCCTAGTGTTTGTAACAGTGTAGCTGGTTGAAAAAAATTAAAAATCAGATCAGGAGGCATATTAGGCTCACAGAAAGTTCTGTAATCAAATGCAAAGAAAACTTCTGATTTCTCACTTTCTTTTTGAATTCAAATCACGTGACCATATAAGTGAGAGCTTATTTAAAGAACAAGGCACCGTAATTTCCATAAAACTTTGAAGAGTTCAGAGCTTATTTAAGTACGATCCCATACCTTTAACACTTTATCTTTCATAGCATCATATTAGGAAGATAAAAAGTATCTTTGTATACTTTGTATTAAGACATTTTTAAGGTAATTAATCAGAGTCAACCTCACACTGAGCAGAAGGAAATTTGAGGCTTAGATAAGCAGGTACTGGTTAATTCTCTGCATAGGCAGCAGTCTTTGGCAAGACCTTGCAAGCTGTGTGCTGAAATGCTTGGCAGCTTGTTCCCATTGCAGTTTCCTGAGAAAATGGTGATTTCTTCTTCACATTCTCTCAAATGGGTGAAAGAAAATATTTTTTCGTAGGAGGGAGATGAGCGTAAGTGTCTTTGATCCTGTTAAGAGCATCAAGAACAGAGTACCAGTCTTGCTTCAGTTATGGGAGGATAGGTCTCAAAATTAGGCAGTTCTGGTAGATCACTGAAAGTATAAGCAGTGACAAGGTTATTTGTCTCTCCTGTAGGTCCATAGTTGTTTGAATATGAGAAAATATTTGTACGCCCTTTAGAATGCAAACCACATGCCAGTTTGTGGTGTGTTGGTTCTGTACCTGCCCAGATGGAAGGAAATGCTCCTGTCAGTGTTGGGACAGTAGCAAACCACAGGCGGATGGAGCTGTGGTTGTGTGACTGCAAAAGCAAAACTCGCTTTGTGAAGTCGTTCAGTGAAATCATTTAGAAGTTTGCAGAAAGATGTTTATCCTGCTACCCCCCATCTTGATCCCAGCAAATTAAGAAAATTACCAGGCTTAGTTAGAGACCAGAGTTCTCTCTAGTAGAGAAAAGTATTAATAAAGTAGTAAATTAAATCATAAGATTAGCCAGGTTTCTAAAATTACTCTGGCTTTAGAAATCTTAGCATGTACCTGCTGTGTATTCTTCTATCTCTTTTTTTTATGTATAGTGTTACTTGACAGTTGTGTTCTTGTGTAGAAGTGTGTTGCTGGAAGATCTTGTGCTGCCTTTCCTTTTTATTAAGTTTCTTCTCAGTTGTGCCTCTTTTCATCCATATCCCATGTTCAGAGCAGATCAATTCTTCTGGCTTAAAAGCATCTTTAATGTGGAATGTTCTCAAGGTTCCTGACATGCATGCTTTTTTGTGTTCTATGAGAAAGGAAACAGATGTATAGGGAGACTCTTGGTGTGAACTCAAACCCAACTTTGCTTTTATGGAAAATGGGAATTACGTTACATACTTATCTATGTTATTAACTGAGAAAGCTGAATGTAGGAGCCTTTTCTGTATTCTTCTATAACATTGTACAAAATAGGTGTAAAAATACCTCAGGTGATGGTTAAAGGAGTTGACTTTCAAAAACTCCCACTGGTCTGTGACTCTGGCTGCTCCTTACATGCAGCAGGTTGCCCTGGCACGTTCCTATACAGAGTCATTGTGGAAGTGAAGGGGAGATGACAATGATTGGTTAGAAATTGTGTTTTTCTCTTCTCCATTTCAGCTAAAGGGTTTTTTTTCCCTTTCCCCTGTTTTGTCCTCTTTTGGTATTTTCCATTATTGCCTGTGGATAGTCAGGAGGAATAGACTGATAGCTGTAGCTCAGGGCAAGGAACTTTAGTTTGCATGAGTTTGCCAACAGTGTGACTGTGAAAGCAAAGCTCCTTGAGATAAGGTAACCTTACTGCTCCTGCTGTTGTGTGAGTGTTCACTGAACTGGGACAGCCTGTAACACCTTCATTTATTTGTCTTGGAGACAATAATTTCATGTCTAGGACTCAAAGGGCAGCTTTCTTGTCCACCTGCTGTAGGTATAAATGAAACTCCAACTCTATGGTTATCAGGTTGTTTTTCACAAAATGTGCACTGTACTTCTGAATGTTCTCTATGAGAGCTCTAGATACTCTCTGAGAATATGAGAACCCGTAGTATGGGTTGTTTGGTTGAGTACTCCTGGTTAACACACACAGCCTGGGAGCTCAGCCTGAAACTGCCTTGGAGGAAGCACTGTTTGAGAGTATGTGACCAGATCCCTTCTCTGCAGAGGATTCTCCTGATAGCAGATTTCAAATCTGTGGACTCACAGCCATGATGATTAGTTTATTGTGGACAATTTGTTATTCTGTGAAGTTTGCTGCTGGTTCAGACAGTGTTCTATATCTCTAAATATGGACTTTCATGCTTCTTTTGGAGGGGTTTGTATTGCTGGTTTGGGAATTGGGTAGGTAAATTTCCACACAGAAAAACTTCTTGGGAGACTTACCAGACCTCTAATGCAGATTATCAAATAGTCAGGCCCAGGGAACAAATGAAACTGATTTGTCTGTGTGGCTGTTGAAGATCCTGTGTAATTCCTGAAGATGATGCATCCACAACACTAGGGCATTACCTTGATTGCTTCACTTTGATGAAGTTTAGAAGACCGGGAAATGGATCACTTCAGAAATCTACAAGTGACTTGGTAATCTTCTGCCTCTTCGCAGTCTGGCTAATAAGCTGTGGTAAGTTTTTGCCAGTGTGATAGTCACAAACTAAAAGCAGCTCAATGGATGATACATTTGAGAAAGTAGTACTGGCACATTTGGCTGATCACTGGTAACTCCTCAGTTAGGAATTGCAGTCACAGTTTTAGTTACAGATAGTGGAACCTTCAGTTATACGGACTTGCAAAAGAATTACACTAACTTTGATTCTTTGAGACATTATCTGCTACTGTCTACTGCTGTATCCTTTATTAATTTCCATCCTTGGGTTTTTTCTGACTTCTTTTTTGGACTTGCTAACACCTCAGGCACATCTTTCCTTTCCTTTGCAAGTTTGTCAGGGCTTTGAAATGTGAGCAGTCAGTGGAAGGAAGTCAGCTGTCTGGAACTTTGTGTCTCAGGAAGCCTGCTAGGGGTGTGTGTTGCTGGTAAAAAAAAATCAATGTCACCTGCCCAGGCTTGCTTCTCCCCTTCATAAAATGCATGAGGATTGCAACGTGTCTTATCTAGGTGATGGATCATTATTAGTTTTATTAGCATTCTTGGTTTGTGCATCCTGACACTATTGTGTGACTGAGAAAAAACCCAAAAACATCCAACCCAGAAAACCCGAGGCTGTTGGTAGATTCTGGTTAAAACTGTGGCGCTGGTGCACAAGGAGAGGTCACACACATCATGGAACAGAAGAACTGGGAAGCCTTGGGTGCATCCTCTGTGCTTTATGGTCCAGGCAGGGCTTTGAAACAGGCTTAACGGGTGAAAATGTTTCTGTAGCCTGATGGAATGATAGCAAATCAGACAGCTGGGTAGAGGAACAGTTAGAGAGATGACAGTGTTCTTTTTTAATTCTTTGAACTGTGCATGGTAAAATAACTTGAGGCTCTAGGCCTGAGTACAACCTTGAGATTTTTGTCTCCAGTGCACTAGAGAATTGCAGACTCACAGAAGGCAGCATTATTTGTTTCATGAGGCACATCAGCTTTTATTGCTTCTGAGTATGTTCTGTTGCCTTAGCCCTAAGAGCATTTTAATTAAAAACTTCCTGTGTTACAGGAAGGAGTAATGGAAGAAAGTAAAGATAATTATGATAAGAAGCAGGAGGTGCCCTGTCTTCAGGGAAGAAATAGCATAATTTTTATTAATCTGTAGTCCGAAGTCTTTATTTTTCTGCAGGCAGCCAGACTGCAGAATAAAAATATTATTTTGAGTAAGTCTCTTACTGTTGTCAGAATAGAGTTTTCATTAGTTTGTTGTGAGTTTGTTTTTGTTTCTGTCTGTAGCAGAAAGACAGGTGTATGTCCCAGTCTCTTTAGGAATGAAATAGTTTTCCTGGTTGCTGGTTGTCTTTTCCAGCCATTGTTTTTAAATGTTGGAAATGTAGGAGCATTTGCTGTAGAATACAGCAACTACTGCCCAGGAACTTAAAGAGAATCAGCTGTGAGGAGCAGGTGAAGTCTGCTGAGAACTTGGACAGAGCTGAGTATCTTGGTGGAAGTGGGAATTTCTAAGGTCAATAGTCTAGTTATTTGCAGCTGCTGAACTTATTATACCTTCGTTTTAGTTTTATGTTGTGACTTACTAAAGGAATGAGTTGTGAATTACCATGTTTAATTAGCTATTCTTTCACAATTCATTTTTCTGCTCACTCCTGTGCCTTCTGGGATCCAAGGGCAGAAAGATAATGGGACTGTGTAAGGTGTGAACTGCCTGAAAATATGTAACTTACAGGAGTATAATGATTTCAGTGGTGTATTTAGAGAAAGCTACTCTTCTAGAAGCAGGTGGTGTGGTCATTACCTCATCTCTTTAGGAGCAACCACATTGCTTTAGAAGAGTGTTATGCAAATGTGGCAAACCTCGGGAATTTATAATTGAGGAATATTTATACATTCAGAGCATCCTAACTGACATGCAGGCACCGTTTTAAGATGTAAATGCCCTAAAGCTTAGTCTTCCGTCTTTGGCAAAGTCACAGAATCACTGTTGTCTACCCCATAAGCAGAGCTATTATCTGGTTATAAGGACACTGTGTTGATGATTCCATCAAAAGTTCTTGTTTGTTCTGTTTGAAACTTCACTCCTGTCCCCAGTATATTTTATCACTGCTATTTTTGGTGGTCTGTGGATGTGTTCTCGTTGTGGTCATGTGTGTGCTCCCACTCAGTGTTCCTGCACACCAGGGAGCGTTCTCAGAGCACAGGCTCCACTCCTGGGGGATCCAATGAAGCCAGAAGCTGAGCTGTGAGAACACAGTAAATGGAATCTCGCTGCTGGGAGGAGGGATGAAGTCCCTGGGCCAGACTGGAGCCTGTCTGAATAGTCACTTACCCATGCAGTGCATGGTGGGGATGCTCTCAAGACCAGATTCTTTTGCCAACAGATTTGCTCACGTTCCATTTGCTCTTTGGTAATTCAGGTAAAACCTCTAAGGCCAATCTGAAAGCTCCTGTATTGTGCAGAGGATGTGAACTCCCTACCAACCACTAGAAATGCTTTGTGCTGGGCACCATTTTCCTCTATCCTGGTTACATCTACATTGGTAATTTGATGCAGGTCTGCAGATTAAAATAGCCAGTTCTGAGGAGCAGATGCCAGTGCTTGGTGTGTTGCTTTTAAGGGCCTTGAGTAGGTGGAGTACTTTTGAGCTAATCTGCAGTAAATGAGAAATACTTACTTGAATTACTGCTGCATCACTTTTAATGAGACATTGTTTTCCAATAGATTGTGATTTTTTAAAAAAAAAAAAGAATAATTTCACAATATTCTAAAAAGTTTAGACTTGCTTGATTTTATTATTTTCATATTCTGATAAAAATGAGAAAATGTAAGTGCTTTGAAGAATATGTGTTTTTTGATTCAAGGAGGTAAAATGAATTTAACTCTTGGATTTCTGATCTTTATAACAGCTTTAATGTTAAACATGCATAGTTGAAACAGTAGCACAGTTTAAAACTTCTGGGTTTAATTTACAAAGTAGGAGTTACTCTACTTTGCGAACTTGCTTTCGGTTTTGAACGTGAACTTTTCCTCCTTTCTAGAAGCCATCATCATGAGTAATTTCTGTTCTGCAGAACCAGCAAATCATGTCCTCACTGATAACTATGCAGGTTTGTTGTTTCTGTCACTTACAAAGAGTCAATCTCAGCAGAATTATTTCCTTGTGTGGGGTATAATGTGCTTATGGGGGGGTGGGTTTGCTACTGTTTTAACAGAAAAGAGCATGGCTTAATCTGAAGATTTTTAGATAAGCCTTCAGTGCCAGGCAAGATAAAAACAGGTGGTTTTAAACTGAACACACTCAATCCAGAGACACTGAGAGATAATAAACATGTAGCTTTGTGCTGTCTCTTTTGTGTTCACTCTTCAGAGAAGAAACTTTTTTTCATCTGTGTGAAAAATTGTTTGCAGCTATTTTTCGGATTTGTGACAGATTTTATTGTCTGCTAAAAAAATTAAGGTTTAAACTACTCTCTAGTTTAAAAAAACCCCCAAACAACGAGCATTCAGTATAAAGAGCCATGGGACAACATAATTTATCAATAATAAACACAAGTCATTATATCACTATTATGCATTCCAGTGAGTCTGGTTCTATCAGAACAGTTAAACTCCATGGTTTTCTTTTGTTAGAGCAGTGAAAGCATTTGTTGACTAATGCTACTAAAATAAGAGGTTTTCAAGTTCTGACTCTGTAAACAATCATCAAGAACTTTGATGGTGCTGTGAACATGTGTGACACTGCTATGTTATTCTGAAAATAACATTGGTACAGAGTGGTTTTGTCATATCTTGAAAGCAGCTGTAGTTCAAACAAATTTTATCTTTCCGGAGGCTAAATACAAAACCTTTTGAAAACTTGTGAAATATATGGCTAAAAAAAAAATAAATTAGACTCTCCAGTGCAAAGGCTCCTGTGTTTGTGTTGATGTGAGGGGAACTCAGTCTGTTGTATGTGTCTCAGGTCATCCAGAGTATCAAATATAGACTTGACTCTTTACATGTTCCCACTTAAACAGAAATTTTCTGGGGGGGTGTAATACCACTTACACATTCTTGTGGCAGGTTTCAGTTTTATGTTCGTGAGCTGAAAGTAAAAAATGCGTTTAGAAAGCGCCTAATGAAAGTGTGGGAACTTTAGATGAGGAACTGATGACCTTCCTCTTGCTTGCTTATATAGATATGATTTGTATCTGGAAGGTTATTGTGTCTATTGCAAATGGGAATAGACCAAATGGATGCTGTTGTAGTCCTTTCTGCCTTGAAAATTGCTTTCCAAAAAGCGATGTTAATTCAAGAGGTGCTAGATTTGAGTTTTCATTTTGCGGTGGTTTTAAACGTAATAGAGTTTTCATGTGAAATAAATGTTTATTGCATATAAAGGGTAAAAGGGAGCATCAAAAAAGAATAATTCTGAGTTTGTCAGAAATTTTTGGTCATAAGTCATACTTGAAAAATGTTGACTTAGGGAGCAGAGATTTATTTAGATACATCAGAATGTTATTTATAATTTTCATGTTCAAAGTAACATTAAAACCAGAACAAAGCAAGCCACAAAACACCACTGGAGTGGGGGGGTGGGGAAGGAAGGAAACACATGCAGGATAATGTCTGGTGCCCTTGAGATGCATTATCATCGTGTCTGTAATTGCAGTACTCCCTTACAGCTGCACCACAGGATTCCTCTGATGCATCTCTGCCACTCCTCCCACAGAACCTGCTGCCTGGAACCAGGGAGAGTAGTGAGGGCAGGACACACGGGGTGCCAGGTGCACTTTGCCTGATAAGGCTGCACACTTCTGGTAAGATGTTAACGACTTGTCCATGTTGCCTTTTATCCATAAACCAGCAATGGGTGTCCATGCAGGACAGAAGTAATGAGTAGGAGTCAGATGGAATGTGTAGACTTAAGCCCTTCACATAACCACTTCTTCACATTTGCTCTGGTACAGGAGGAGATGTTAGCTTTTTTTAAGGAGTTCCTAACAGGTACAGCTCTTGTCCTGTTTATTCTTGTGTGATGCATATTGTTCTGTGCCTAAGGAATTTATAATAATTTAGAATTACTCCTTTTTCCTCCCTTAAAAATTTTCCTTCATTCCTTGTGAAATTTGGAATGAAGCTTCACAGTCAGACCATACTTTGAGATCCTGTAAAATATCATTACAATAAGCAGTTACTAGCAACAATACTAAAACATGGCTGGTTTTGAAGTTCATGTTAATTCAGTAAATATTTTCTTTCCTACATAAGTAGTTCAAATCTTCAATGAGCTTTTCCTTTGAGCTTTTCAAATACAGTGTGATTTGACAGACTCATTCCTCTTGATACGGAATATTTGCCTTTTGAGGGGAGAAGAACCTTTATTGTAAAAGCAATAATGGCAGTAACAATGAAGTAAATGGCAGTAAACAATGAAGTTGTGTACAGATAATGAGGATAACCATTATCTGGTGGCATTTGGGGTCCACCAGAGACCATGTGCTCACCTTCCCTCACTAACCTTCCTGTGAAGCAAGTGTCTGAAAGGCCGAATATCAAACAGCTGTTAGGAGAAGTGGTCCCCAGTGACAATAGCTGTCAGTCCTGGGTGAGGATTATCTGAGGGGTTCAGCCATACCCATCATTGGTTTGTGAACCTAAAGTAATTGGCAAGAAGGCAGAAGGAAGCAAAACCATTTTCTACTTCTGACTGTGTACCTTCCCCTGCAGCAATGCCCTTTCTGCTTGTGGGACTAGAATTCATCACGAGGCAAATTGTAATGTCCTTCCACTTGATAGTTCCTTCTCATGTCCTGACAGTTTCTAAACTTGTCTTCCAGCATGAATTGTTTGGGGTTAGCTTGAGCTTTTGTCTCAATCAGCTGTTTCAGTTCCTAACTACAGAAGTAATTATCTTGTTAGTTAACCTATTTTGGAAAATTAGAGAAGATAAGAAATAATGGGGGGAAAAGGAGTCAAATTGAGAGTTACAGTTACTTTTCAATCTTGAATTGCAACAGGCTTTTTTTTTTTTTTTTTTTTTTTTATTAATTTTTGGAGGTTAGTTATTTTGGGGTTCTGAAGATTTCTTCCTTTCATCAGCATCTGATTTGATTTATATAGTATTGATGAAACAAAAGAGAGGTCTGTGAAGAATTTTACCCATGGAAAAGTAGTTCTGTATGCACTAACATTTGGATGCTCCTGGAAAATAAAAATCAATTAGATTTTTTTTTTTTATTGTTAGGTATATTGTATTTAGGAACTATATGAGAGTTCCCAAACAATATATTTTCTTGGATCTACTGTATTTGATCTAATCAAGAAAAAGAATCTGATGCCAAATTGAATGCTCTAGTAATGAGCTGTAGCCCAAATTCTTGAAAACAAGATAATTTAGAAATTAGACCAATGTATTAAACAATATTTCCCTGGTTCAGAAAGGTCTAACAATGCTTCTGGTGTCTTGTGTCTGTTAATCATATAACATCAAAAATGTTAGACCTCCTTTTGACCTCCTTTGCCTCCAAGCCAAGGGCCTCAGGAATCAATGTTTTAGACACTTTAGCTGTTCCTGATGTAATTCTTGTGTAGAGTTCAAGGAGACAAATGAGACCAATGTCAGGAGCAGCTTTTTTGCAGCTCGTTTTTGGGTGAAACATTACAGAATGCAGCACTGAAGCTGTGGTCTGTTTCAGCCAGTTGGGCAGTGACTTCCATCTGTGGGGAACATCTCAGGAGGTCCCAGCTGCTCTCACAGCTTCACCTGTAGCAGGAGCATGTCCAGCCCTGCCCCTGTTCCCTTGGACCCTGCAGGAGCAGCCAGGGCTGGGCTCTGTGTGAGTTCCATTAGTTAAACCCTGCCTCACTGGCACTGCAGTAGCACCAAACAGAGCTGATGGATCAGAAGGTCTGACTTAGGCACAGACCGTGGAACGTGCCAAAGGTGGATGGGATGGGATGGGAGAGGCTTATACTTAAAAATAATATGAGGCTTTGTGAAGTGTTCTGTTTTCTGAAAGCAGAAAATTCAACAGTCAATGTAATTATATTTGTTAGAAGCCCACAAGAAGCCTGTGGATTAACAATAATGCACAGTGATTACATTAATCAGTAGACTCTTGTGGAAATGAGAGGTTTAATGGTATAAATACATATAATGGTATTTTGGATGAGGTAAAAATACTTTCTGAGGAGATCATCCTGAAGAAGATGAAAAGTTATAATTTTACAAACAGATCTACAAAAAAGGATTCCTTTCTCTTCCAATCTAATTGGCAGTAAATAGATTGAGAAAGAAAAGATAGGCTTGTATATTAAAGAAGGTGGTTTCTCTAGCATGGAAAAATACCTCATATATCTATTTTAGTAAAGTTATAGTTGGATGGGGTGTGGTTTACTGGATTTCTCAAAAGCAGGCGCTAACTTCAGTGTAAGGCAATAAAATGTATTAAAAATCAATGTATTTGGTGTCTGTTAAAGAATACCTTGGTCATGTAGCTGGGAGAAATGTTTGCTTCCCCAGTTGCCGCTTGAAATGCCTGAGGAGTGGGAAGATGAGAATAAGCAAATAGTGTGTTCCCAGACAGGATTCACACCTCCTCAATCCCCGAAGAGCTTTCTTAAGAAATGTGCTATCTGTTCCCTCTGTGTTTCCACATCTGACAAGTGATGATCTGTTACTTCAGAAAGCTCTAAATATGCCCTACCATTGGATAACAAGGTTGTACAAACACGCTGAGGGAACTCTAATAAATGTAGTAGTGATGAATAGTTCTTGCCCTTCTTTGCCTGAAAAATTAAAACTTTTCTGGCTTAACCTACCCATGTTCTTAAAAAATAGCTAGAGCATGTTGCAGGGGCAATGAATTCTGTAGTTTCACTGACCCAGTGGTGTGCAGCAAGGCTTTAAGGAATGTGCAGCAAGGAATATTTCCTAGAAATCTAGGATTCTAATAGTAGCATTAGTTGAGGTATAGTCGAGTCAGAGTTTATAATCTTGTGGAATAACAAACATATAGAATTAATCCTCTTAAATATAAATGGAATTTCTGCACAGATATTTACTTTTCGTTGTTGGTTTGGTTTTTTGTTAATTTGTTTGGGGTTTTTCTGCTTAGTGGGGATTTTTTTGTCTTTTGTTGTTGTTGCTGGGATTTTATGTTTTGTTGTTTGAGTTGGTTTTTTAATATATAATGTGGGGATATCATAATATGATATTGAAACAACCTATAACAGAATAAGCTGACAGCTGATCTTTGAAGGATGTACTGCGTAGGGGTGGGTTGGTTTGTTTGTTTTCCTACAAAATAGAGGTCAGTTATTCAGGAGGAAAAAAAAAAAAAGTGAGAGTCAGAAAATAATTTTGCTTGATGAGGTAATAATCTCACCGTTTTGACATTAGCCTTTGTGGAAGTGAGGGGCTCCAGTTCCTGTACTGAGCAGCTGGGAGCGGTGCCCTGCTGGTTTTGTCAGGTTGCCTTGGCTCCCAGCTCACCTTTGTGCTGGAATGCAGCTGCTCAGTGTCCCTCCATCAGTGAATTAAACACCTCCTGCCTTTCTGCTGTGTTCTGCAGACCTGGGATCTCTTCCACTGCTCTCTCTCTCTCGTTTAGCTCCTTTGTAGAAAGTGTTGAGCACAGGAGTTTGCAGAATCCAGTTGATTTTTGTCTGAGAGTAAAAAATGGTTAAATATGATTTTGTGTAGTTTTTTAACTGCTTATGCAGTCCCCATAGAGAAACAACCAAGACTCAACCCACCAAAAAAACCCTAAACCAGAAAGCATTGAATTTCTAATTGATTTTAATAATGTTCCTCCCAGTTTAATTGTATCAGGAAGGGAAGAAACAGCACAGTCATAAAGTTAGTGCTTACAGTGTATGATGGAAAGGACAGGATTATTTAGTGGTCTTCTATCAATATCTCCTCCTGCACCAATGCAGGTAACAGGCTGACTTCCAAATGACACAGATTTGCTAAGGATGTGAAAGTAATGTCCTAAATAAAAATGGAATCAAACTTGAGAAAAAGCATTGTGGAGATGGTGTTTGTGATTAGGGAGATACTTGGAGTCTTCTCCAAGCTTGTTAAATAGTGTAATGATGCTGCCTAGGCTGCTTAAGAGTGAGTTCAGGTTTAGATTTGAAAGCTGCAAATCTCAAGTGTGATCAGGGATGAAAGAATTAGGAAAAGGCTGCTACTATAATCTCATAGAAACTGCTAGAAACTCAAAAGAATTTTTTGAACAGTGATCACATAATAAATAATGTTATCTTCATAGGCTCTAATTAACTGCCAGAAAAATCGTTCTTTATGACAGTTTTTTCTATTTGCCCCTGTTGACCCACAGCAGCAGTAAATCCTGATTTATCAAGAAATTTATTTGACAAAAATAATAATTCACTTATCAAAATGCAGGTATATAAAAAAAAATTCCTACATTATAGCAAAACAGTAAAAACTTAGCTGTGTTATAGCTAAAGGAGGCTGATGTAAATTAACAGGGCAAGTAAAGATGACATGGACTCTAAAATAGCACCAAAGGCTGATTGTTTTTTGCTGTATATGATTTCATCATGGACACAAACTGTATTGCACTTCATAGACTCAGATGGTAAGACTTGACCTGCAAGTTTTACTGATGTAAGACTACGTTTTGAGTGTGGGGTTTTTCTCCTTTTTTTTTTTTTTTTTCTTCTTTTTTTTTTTTTTCCTTTTTTTTATTTTCTTTCCCTGCAGCCTAGTGGCCTGCAGGGATTTAATACCTGATGGTGTGTAACTAACTGGGCAGCAGCAGTAGCTTAGCAACATCAGCTAGTGCTGGTGCCAAAGAACAGTCTTGGCTTTCATCCCTTTAAAATGCCAGCTGGTCCTTTAATAGTCTTTCTATATTTAGAGATTAATTGATAATTGTGTTTTAACTTGTAGGCCTAGGCTAGGTTTCACCATTAAATTGTTTGATAAGGAATTTAGGAGTCTCAGAAGTTTTAACTGTAGGCATTGATAAAAGATTTAGGAAGGGCATGGTGATAACTAAATCCCCAAGTTAAATACTTGGTGATGGAGAGTACACAGAAACCTTCCTTGCTTCCAGTTCACTGTAAGCGAACAAGCAAAGCTGCCTAAATGTACCAAAAGAGTGGTAAACTGCATTGTCTGAGAATTGTGAGGTTCTATTAATAATGTCCAATAAATATATACACATTTTTAATATAAGTAAGTTAGAAAATAAATTGGTATTATGAACATATTCTAATTCTGTGCTTATATGTGCACACACTAAAATTAACATCAAGAAGTATTTTTTTACAGAAATCATAAAATAATAGAAATGTGCACCTGGCATGGATCTGAACAGCGCATCTACTCTATTTTCACTGTGAAATCCATCTATAAACAGCAGCATCCCCAGCTGGGTGTTTGTTTAGGTGTTCCTAAAGTTAGGTAATAAAGGAAACTGTGTAACCTTTATTACATCTTCCAGCAGTTAACTACTCCTGTGCTAGTATGGATCTCTTACATTAAATCTATATATCCTAATATGGAATGTGAATATTTTCTGCAAGCTAAGCTTCTGATATTTTTTGATGCAGATGAGGTGGACACAGGGGCAAATTATTTTGTTGCTATTCATTTGTTGAGTTTTTTTAACCTACCAGAAAAATGTTCTTCAGCCTGGGTAAACCATACAGAACTTTCTAACTTCACTTGTAGGTAGTTTTCTAAACCTCTTTGCATCTTTATTTCTGACCTAGATTCTCTACAGTAGTTGGGTGTATTTAATGAAACGTGGGCAAGCTGGGCAGAGCATTCTTGCTGAGAATCTTCACCAGAGTTTTATTGAAGCAGAATGGAGTGTGTGCAATCTGTATGTATGACACTCCTGCTGATTTGTTCCCAGATGCTGTCTGTGTCCCTTAGTTCGTCTGTCACTTTCTTATTTCTATTTTGATTCCTGATTAAACTGATCCTCAAGTCCTTTTCTGTAGTTTTCCCATTTTCTGACAGTTAGGGCCCCTTAGGTACTGAAGTATCATTACCTTATTTCTCCTGAGTTTGTTACTTTTCAGCAACATTAGAGCATCCTCATTTGCAAACATCTTTCAATTTCCTATTTGAAATACTTGTTTTTCATTTTTCAAGGTTCTTAGGTAGGTTGTGGTACCCACAAGTCTCCCAGCCTCAGGTGATGTGTGGATGGTTCTCTCAGTGTGTCTCTACAGAACTGCAGGAGTTCAGATGTGCACTTGCAGGATGAATTGTGCACAGTGGGCTTTGATTCATCTTCTGGAGCTCTCTGAGCGTGCAGACTGGATAGCACTAAACTGGAAAGTGCTTCCACAGCATTGCTAGTGCTGGCTGGCTCTGCGTGGGCATTTAAATCCATGGGCTCAGACTGGAGCTAGGTCTTGTTTCTAAAGGCTCAAGGAAACACCCAAAATACACTCCAAATAACAACAAAAATACTCAAACCTCCACACCCTACCACAAAAAAACCCAACCCAAAATGTAACAAGCAAAGGAAAAACACCAACAAACAAACCACCCCCAGAAGCACCCAGCCCAAACAAACCTTGCAGAAGCAGCCGTGCTCCCGAGCCGTGGATGGTGTGGATGTCACCTTCCCAACAGCATCTGTTCCCTCAGCTCTGGCCTACACTGCCCGTGGGTGTAGACACAAACATGTTTTGGTAAGCTGCACACACTCCCTGTGCTGATCCCACAGAACAAGCTTGTGGAGGGGTAGAAACTCTTGGATGATAACTGGAGATTTGGGTGGGTTTGGTGCCACTTTGTGGAGCTGTGTGTTTCAGTAAGCCGTGCCTGCTTGAAGGACTGAAACTCATCTCAGGGTTTTTATAGATTCAGATTCACATTCATACCCTGGAACTTTTAAAAATATTGAATAGCTGGTCACAAATACCAGTTGTTGAAAAAACCCAGAAGGTATTTTCTGTGGAGAAGATTGGAGACTTTTCATGAGAGGAGCTTTCCTGATAGCTAATGGACAAGTCCTGTGGTTTCATGCTGCTAGAACAAACTTTAAATGTCCCTCTTTGGCTTCAGCCAGTTTTGTCTTTCTGATTTAGCCCCTGTATGATCCCCTTGCCACTCTGTAATAATCTGATAGTGTCTGGTTCATTAGAGCTGCTTTTGGTAGTAGGTGTAATAGCTGTCATTGAAATGATTTTTTAATAAGTATGTAGGATGTTTCATGTTTGTAAATCTGCCAGTTTTTAACACTTGCACGTGTTTTCCGGTTCTGTTCTCTCTCTTATTGTTCCTCAGAGGAATTAGTGTACAAATACTTGCAGAAAATCACTTTCTGTTGTGTTTATATTACACTGTTAAAAGGATTTATGAATTGGAAGCCAGCACTATGCAACTCAAGTCATGTTTGACTCGAGCTAAAGCAGAAAATTACTTTGAATATTTAATAGTTTTCTAGTTAGAAGTCTTCTGCTTTGGTTTTAAAGGTATTTGGTGTGCAACAGAACAAATTATAGCCTTTTACTGACAGATAAGTGGTATTGTAAAATCACAAATGTATGTAGTTTGTCATTTTCAGGAGAAGGAAAAATGAAGATTCAAATTTTCAGGGTAGTTTAGAAGTATTAATTACTGTGATTTCCTTTCACTGTTGAATCTTATTTACTTCATCTGCTTTGAAAAAAAATTTAGGCTAGGACTGTATTCCAGCTAATATCAAGGTTTGAAATGTTAGCGATTTCTTTTCATGTGTAAGGTGGAGATGGATTTTATAGCTTAAAAATGACAAGCCATTACAGCATACAGAAAGATATTACTGCCTCCCTGTAGAATCACTAAATGCACAAAAGAAAACATTGTTTTAGTTTCCAAATACTGACAGTGAGTTTTAGGAAAGCGCTGTGATGTCCTGCACAGACTGGCTCACTGAAATGCTCAGTATGAAGGCTTGCCTAGAGCTCAGGATTTCTTTATCGTTAAAAGCACATCCTGCAGACTGCAAGGAAGTAAGAAAAGGTGAGAAATTAGGGGGGGAATATAATTGAGAAGTTGTATATTTGAGGAAAACAAAATCATGCAAGTGGCTGATTTGAGAAAGCTGCTCTTGCTGGTCACCTCTCTTGGAGATCTTGAGGTAGAAAAAGTGGGTTTCTTTGGCTTACCCAAGATGTAAATCAATTTGAAGGAGGTTTTCAGACCACATTTCTGTTCTGTTACTACTACTTACAGAACTGGTTGATGGATTAGAGAGTATTTAAGAATGTGGCAAACTGCTTTTTCTTTGAGTATTTCAAAACCAGCACCATTACATTTTTGTGTCCCTGGATTACAGTTACTAAATAGGTAATTTATTGCCCATTTCAAAATTGTACATATGATTTCATTAATTTTTTGAGTACTCATAACCTTTCTGTCAGGGAGACAAGAACTTCAGTGACTACAAGAGCAATGGGAACAGAGTGCCAGATCCTAGCTTTTAACTCTCTTGTATTTCAGGAGGATATTTTAAAGAAATTAATGACTTTTTATATGAGTTTCCTATCAGTGGGATAGCAAGAATCACGGATTCTGGAGCACAGCGTATACAGTGCAGTTATAGAACGGCCTGGGCTGGAAGGGACCTTGAAGCTCATCTCATTCCATCCCTCCATGGGCAGGGACACCTTCCTCTAGCCCAGGCTCCTCCAAGCCCCATCCTGCCTGGCCTTGGGCACTGCCAGGGATGGGGCAGCCACAGCTGCTCTGGGAGCCTGTGCCAGGGCCTCCCCACCCTCACAGGGAGCATTTTTTACCTGACACCGAACCTAAGCCTGCTCTCTGTCACTTTGGTGATCTCATTTTGATAACCATTTTATAAACCTGTGGTGTCTGTAGCTAGTGGAAGGCCCATAAGCATCCTAAAAATTAAAAAAATAATTACTCATTATCTTTTGACTATGCAGTGGGTTCAGAGTTTTAAAGTGTAAATTAAAGGTTCAAAATGCCCTTTATTATATTTAGTAATGACCTGAGTAACAAACTGTTCACTTTTATCATATTTTGCGATATAGCAAGGGATTATTTCTGTGTTTTAACAGCAGCAATGCAGTGATTCTTTTTCTCTGTTGAGACAATAAAATAAGATGTTAATTGGGCAGGCAGCAGTGTGATGTTTCACTGAGCATGGTCTGCAGAACTGCTGGAGCAGGAACGAGTCAGTTTTGCTGTCTGCAGCACTTGGCATCAATTACTCCTCTGTGAATTGTGCATTTGTCATGCAGTGTCTCTGTTGCTTCTCCACAGTTTCACTGATCCTTCAGACATTTTCAGAAGTTTACAGAATATATCTGCAAAAGACATAGCTCAGCTTGCATGTTGAATACTAAACTTTAGAGGAGATAAATTATCAGCTACACAACAGAATATTTTTAATTTCACTATCGTATTTTTATATATCAAGTGATTTATTTCTTTTTTGGCTGCTTGCTAGAAAAAATTATACACTTGTTTGCACTTATATTAATAGTTACAGTATTGCTTTTAGCTTTAATGATGTTTTTAATTTTGGTTCTTATTACATTTTTCTGACTTTACTACTGACTTCTGACAGTTCTCTGACTTCACTTCTCTGGCACTTTCTTTTTCATGTCCCATTTCCCCAGTGCCTGCCTGCTGCAGAGCTCCCTGTTTAGCAGTTATCTGCTTTTACTCTTTGAGTGTGTGTGTGAATTTAAAATCAAACAAACAAAAAACTACTGAAACAAAACCAAACCCCACTGAGAACTGAAAATGCTCTCTGCCTCCTGTCTTGATAATGCCCTTGATGCTGCTACTGGTTTCCGTGTCTCAAGATGGCAAGTAGGATAGGAAATCTAGAGGGAAGAGAAAGGACAGATTTTGTCTTTTTTCCTTCTTGTTATGAACAGCAGCAACAATTTTGCTGTCTCTCCTGCAGTTTTTTTATGCTCTAACACAACTGTTCTGCAAAATGATCAATAATTATTTCTCAGTACTGTTTCTTGTGAAGCTCTACTGGAGTTCTGGAACAAGTTGGGTTTGAGGTCATTCTGTAAAATAAAGACTGAAGAAATGAAGGATGCAACTTTCACTTTTTGTGGAAGTGTCCTGTGCCCTTCAAAGCAGTTATGAGCAGTGTAAGAAGCTAATGAAAACAATTAAAACTTGACCGAGGGTCCCTCTGTCACTACCAAATTTCTGTGGCAGTTTCTGTAGGGGGGATGTCAGGAGAGAGATTAAGACCCTTCTGAGGTAACTAGAGCAGGGATGAATTATGGATCTCTAAAGGTGTCTTTTCTGAAATTATTTTGAAAAAGTACAATAGAACTTGTTTATTCCAACATATTACAAACAAAAATCTGACATCCTGTGTAGGATGTTCTAAGTTCGTGAAACTTTGCAACATTTCAGTGAATTAGCAAAGAGCTCTCTTAGTTTGTAGAGTCTGAAGCATGGAAAGCTGAGATGACCTACTTAAGTGACAAAGATTTGTGCTTTCCAGAATCAGTGCAAATCTACTCTTTGCAAAAACCTACTCTTTCCAGCTTCTTCCTTTGTATTTTCTTTCTGAGTCAATTACTTTTTTTTTCTCTTCATGTCATTAGACTTTCCTTAGGTGATGTCTTCAGCCATTGAGTGACTGTTTGTAACCCTGTGAAAAAGCATACATGGTGCTGTGGTGTGTGGTGCTGGTCCAAAGCAAGGCTTAATGCTCTGTGCTGTTATGAAGGGTCTGTAATGTCTGGGAACAGTTTTACAATGAGTAGGAAAAAAATTCTGAGGGAAATGGGATGAGAAGATGTAGATGAAAGTTCCTTTATAGATGAAAGTTCCTTTATATGCTGAAACACAAAAATGACTGAGAATATGATGATTTCTTTCTATCCCAGGGAACAAAATCAGTGTCATTTTAAGAGAGTAATTGAAGGTTTTTGCAAGAATTATTTATCGAGAGAATTGTTAAAATGAAGAAGATTCCCAATCCACATTAATACTTACTGAATGCTGGATATTATTGTCTTTTGTTTTTGACAGCCCTCATCATTCCTTCCTATTCAGTTTCTTTCTTCCTCTTTCTTGAAGGACTATTTAGTGAAGCAGAAGCTGTGATTAATTGATGATGTCTGTGCCACCTTTGAGATCAAAATGAATTTCTCTTACAATTCCCAGTTTCTGTGTGTCCAAGGTCTCTTCTCCTGATCCCTTTGACTCCAGAATCAGCACAAGTGTGTTTTGTTCAGTCTCTGCTATTCTGATCTGATTTTCTGGGTAAACCTTGTATCCAGTCCTGCAGCTGAGATGTGCTGGTGCTGCTGGACTGGCTTAGGATAACCAGGCTCTGGATCCAAGCAGGTGCTCTCCAGCCCTGGCTTAGTTCCTCAGCTGGGACTCAAGGCACTGCAGTTTGGGTTGCTGTGGATTGTGCTGGGTCCTTTAAAGTGATTTTGCACTGAGACATTTAAAATTTCCTAATGTTCCACTGGCAGTCTGCTGAGATGTTTCAGCAAGACTGACATATGCCAGGTTTAGATGCTCTGGTGCAATTCACTCCTCTTTTTTTCCCGTTATTTGTTCTTGCAGATGAGTCACTTGATGTTCAGGACTGTCTTGTATTCAGGCCAATTTAGCACTTGTCAGCTTTGCAAAATGCACTTAACAAAAATTAAATACAAATGCCAAATTATGCATGTGCACCCATGGACTGGTTTGAGGCTCAATTATTGGAGTTTTCTGTAGACTCTTTTTGATCCTTTATAGGAGCTGGATGAGTTTTTTAAAAACTGATTTACAGATTGCTTTACAGTTGCTATGTTTTATTCCTGCACCAAGTTAACTTCTCTGGGAAGCTGTACAGTGTGCTATATAAATAAAGGTGAGTTTTAAAGGGGAAATAGCTCAGAGAAATATTCTGGACAAGTTACTCATTTTCTGGCTCTAGGATGATGGTGACAAATGCTGTTTGTTAGGATCTCTGCTCGCCTTTCTGTAGATTAGATCTGCATTTCTCTTTTGGATTGGAAAGGAATGTAGCAGCAGTTTTATATAACTTGGCAAAAAGTCAGCAAAAGTTTTTGATTAGATGAAGAATTTATTTTTACTGACTTGAACTCAGAAGCGCCTCCCACTTCTAAATTTTTCTAGTTGTAGATTTGGTCATAATGTTTTCTTTTCGTCTAGAGGTTTTTTCCTGGAAGTGTTAGTTAATTGCCTTGTTTTGGTTTTTAACTTCATTATGAAAAGAATATTGTAGTTTTAAATGAGTTTATTTTCACACTGAGAACATTGTTCTCACTTGTGTTCCCTAGAGAATAGAGCTTCTGAAAGATTCACTCTGTTGAGACTACTGAGTTACCCTAAAAGTAGTCAAATAAAAGATTGCTTCTTCCCTTTGTTAAAGTTTACATAAAAGCAGTTAAAGCTTTTTGTGTGTGTGTTATAATTAGATATTTCGTATCTTCTTTGAACTGCTTGGTCCAGCAATCAGCTAAGGGAGAAGGGGAGAGAGAAGACAGGACCTACTGCCTGCACAGACCCTCCATTTCTGGTGTCTGCGGGGAGTGACAGGTGTGGCTGCATCTCCTTGGGGTCTGACCTGTGGCCATGCAGTCCCCTGGGCTGTGTGCCTGCACAGTGCCCGTTGTCACCTGAGCTGTGTGCCTGCACAGTGCCCGTTGTCACCTGGGTTGTGTGGACACACAGTGCCCGTTGTCACCTGAGCTGTGTGCCTGCACAGTGCCCGTTGTCACCTGGGTTGTGTGGACACACAGTGCCCGTTGTCACCTGAGCTGTGTGCCTGCACAGTGCCCCTTGTCACCTGAGCTGTGTGGACACACAGTGCCCGTTGTCCCCTGAGCTGTGTGCCTGCACAGTGCCCGTTGTCACCTGGGTTGTGTGGACACACAGTGCCCGTTGTCCCCTGAGCTGTGTGCCTGCACAGTGCCCGTTGTCACCTGGGTTGTGTGGACACACAGTGCCCGTTGTCACCTGAGCTGTGTGCCTGCACAGTGCCCCTTGTCACCTGAGCTGTGTGGACACACAGTGCCCGTTGTCCCCTGAGCTGTGTGCCTGCACAGTGCCCGTTGTCACCTGGGCTGTGTACACACACAGTGCCCGTTGTCACCTGAGCTGTGTGCCTGCACAGTGCCCGTTGTCACCTGGGCTGTATGGACACACAGTGCCCGTTGTCACCTGAGCTGTGTGCCTGCACAGTGCCCGTTGTCACCTGGGCTGTATGGACACACAGTGCCCGTTGTCACCTGAGCTGTGTGCCTGCACAGTGCACATACTCTTGCACATGCAGGTCCCAGAGTCTGGGACTCACCTTCTGCTGGTGTCTGTGTGAGGAGAGCAGGAGAGTTCCAGCTCTGGATTCCTCACTTAGCTGGTACATGAGTGTTACCTCAGGCACCTGAGGCTGGTTTGAGCTGGGAAGTCTTAGATACTGGATGGAAAAGCTGTGGGAAAACTATATCCCATTTAGCAAGCGTTGAATCTTTTAATTGACTTTTTGTCTACTGAAAATCAGTCGTATTCTAGATGCTTTCTAATATCTACATTTCCCAAGTTGCTGAATGAAACAGGAGCAGCAGACTGCATAATGTAGTTTCTATTAATGTGACTTTCACATTTTTCAGTGCCTTTTTTTTGTGTGTGTAGAGCTATTCTTTTTATTGCTATACTGTTTTCTGTTCCCTTGTCCTTTCTTTCAGCTTCCTTGATACTTGCATTGATTTTTTTCCCATTAAATAGAAAAAAAACCCCAACACATCAACAAATAAGGAAAACACAATCCCAAATATGGAAATCAACCACCTCTTCTGAACATTGTTGTTCAGCTAATTTTGTAGTGAATTGCCGCAGTTCTGTGGTCTTTATGTTTAGTTGTGATGTGTTTGCTGTGGTGTGATTGCTACTACAGATTGTCCTGTAGGGAATATTTCCCAGTTCAGTCACCTGTGTCTGGTATACCCCTAACCAGAGACTCCCTGAAACAGACACAGGTCGTCATGTAAATATCAAATCAATAGCAATAACTTGAGAGAGTCTTCCTTGACAGCTCTGAAGTACTTGGGCTGATTTTCTCCACATCAGCTGTCAGCTTGGTGTTTGAGGTGAAGTCAATTTGAATTTCTCCCATCCATTAATCAGCAAGCTCCAGTGTGGTCCTTAGTCTGTTCGATACTGCTAGAAAGCCAAATTTCTCTGGTAAGTGCTTTTGATACTTGCATCAGAACAACCATTGTTGTCACTGTTGTCCTGTCAGCTTTCTCCATGTGTGCAAAATGAAAGCTGCTGGCCAGAGCAGAAGAGGTCTGTCTGTCTCTGCATTCTTTGGCTTAAAAAGAAAACTTTTGCTTCTCAGGTGGTGATTCTGAAAACTTAATTTGGAAAGATAGTGAGAAGATGGACCCAAAACCAGATATTGACTGCAAAGTCACTATCCCATTCTATTATAAACCTAAGCTCAGTAAGATCAAGCATGTTTTTTTGAAAAGACAAGTGACACCTCATATTTTGGAATACCATCTCACTGTCTTGGGTTTTGAGAGCTACTTTTCAAAATTATTTAATTAAGATGGAAACGAAATGCCAAAGTTACAAGTTAAAACTTTTTAGGTTGTGTTAGTGTGCATAAAATGCAATAGCCCTAAATCATTTGGAAGTCAGTATTAGTGTCTCTGTCTTGTTTTTAGTTTATGCTGTCCTAATGAATAAAGTATCTCCAGCTGAAGTAGGGCTATAGCTGCTTTTATGAAAGTCAATATGTTAGGCTTTTGTTGAGTCTGTGGTCAGCCAGGCTGCAGTAACACAAACATTGAGAGTGTGGGAATCTTACTGGGATGGTAATTTCAAAGCTTCTTTGTGAGCTTTTTGCAGGCAATCAGAGACAAGTAGAACAAACCAAAGAGGCCCTGTCTTTGAAATATAATTGAGTTTGATGTACTGCTTACTCAGTTTTCTTCGCCTTTGACTCTGTGGAATTTTTTTAAATGAAGACATCTGACTGTGTGATGAAGTGAGAAAATGGTCATATTTGAACTTAGCCATTTAATATTAGATGAAATCCTGGTGATTTCTTAGGAGGTATTTAAGAAGGTCTTTTAAAGAGAATAAAAAACTCAGTCTAATGCCTATATGTGAATGGCTGTACCATATGAAATTAACATTTTATTAGTTTTGGTCATGATGGATCCATCTCTAAGGGTCAGACATAATGCTGGTAAATCTGTAATCCTTGTTAAATGAGCATGCTTCACATGGAAATCACTTTTTGTGGATTTTACTTCCTCCAGAGGTGACAATACAGTTGTGTCTTGTACAGTGCAGGTTTTATTTGATGTAGTAAGGAACCACTTTCTGACTTCTTCTGATGATGAATGATTCTGCAAAACCCCAGGAACAAATTTTTAGAGTAAAATGTTTTGATCTAGCAGTAATGTAAAAATGCAGAAGTGCTCTTTTTAGACTATAAGATGTTTTTCCTCTTAATCTTGACACAAGGTTCCCATTATGTTTACCAGAAGTCTTGACCTTAGAGTCAGGTGGAATAAGCCTTTGAACTCCTTGAGCTTAATTTTTCTGTGGGAAAAGGGCTTCTGTAGAGTGAGTGTGGTTTGTGGTTGAATGGCCATTAAATACTCCTGGAGAGCAGACTACCAGGATCTGGCAGATGGGTCTGGTGTGATGTGAGGTCTCACATGAGGACTGGTGGTTTATTCTCACTTTATTTCCAAATCAATATGGAAAACAATTCAATTTGATGGTCCAGCTTGGTTTTGTAACCAGAGTTATACAGGGTGTTTGTCTGCAGTGTTTCAGTGTTTGTGTATTTTAACCATGTTTATTATAAATTACAACTTGCTGTGCAAATGAGTTTAGTGTTATACATCAGTAATCTCCTTGAATCTCTTATGGAGAGAAAATAGACAACATTTTAGCTGCTCTATAATGTTTATAGGATTCTCTCTTTCACATTCTCCTTGCACTTGAAATAGCTCTGGGCTTTGATTTTGGAACTAAAGTTATACTTTGATTCATTCGGCGTTTGGGTTATTATTGCCCAAATAATCAATTGTATTAAAATTATTGGAAGAGCATCTTGTGTGCTCCCCACACCTATTGCCTGCTGACAGGTTAAAAACCTCCACAGTAGAATTAGACTTCGATTACAGAGGTTTTGGTGGTTTTACTTCTTGCCTAGTGTTTGGTTGAATTTTGGGGGCATGTCATGTATCAGATTTCAATAGAAATCTGATTTTGCCAAGTTGTTCTGCAGCCTTAAGCTGCAAGTCCATGTCACTGTGCTGCCACAAGAGCTTGGTGTGAGAAAAGCTCCTGCCTGTTCCCTAGGTCGTTCCAGTTTGTGCCTTCTCTTCTGTAAAGCTTGATGGCTTTCATTGCTCCGTGGGATGGCATTAAAAATTCATTTTCTTGTGGGTGCATTGTAAAACTTCATGGTTGGTTTGTGGTGCTGGAGTGATACACTCTTTTCTAGTTGCCCAAGTCCTTTGCTCTTTCTTTCCAAACCGGTTGGAAATGTTTATAAGTTATTCTCAAGAGCTGTCAAAAACAGGCATCTTACAACTTACATGCAGCATGTCTTAAATAATGTATTTTAAATCTTTAACAGTAACTAATGAGATTATTATAGTTAAGAATAGAGGTAATGCTCTAAATTATTCTGAACACATTACGTTCTTCAGTCTATTTTGACTCTGTATCAGCACAATTTCATTTTTGCGTCTTGCTGCTGGCGGGCTTTAAGTGTCTGGAGTTCAGGGGTGCTGTGGGGATCCTGAGCAGGGACACAGTATATGGGGTACAGTGGCTGCTGATGGCACCTGGATTCCCATTCTGTGCCACTGAGGCTGGAGAGGACCAGGTGCAGGTATTTTCCCTGATCTTGTCTCAGTAGAAAAAGGCTTCAGATGGATTTGGTGCTGGGGGACAGGTCTTGAGGAGGGACCATCAGGATCATCATGTCCAGCTCCTGGCCCTGTGCAAGACACTGCTGAGATCACACCCTGTCCCTGAGAGCATTGTCCAAACTGTGGAGCTGTGTCAGGCTGGTGCTGTGACCACTGCCCCGGGGAGCCTGTTCCTGTGCCAAAACACCCTCTGGGGGAAAAACTTTCCTAGTATCTAACCTAAACCTCCCTGGACTCAGCCTCATACTGTTTCCTCAAGTCCCATCTGTGGTGAAGAGATCAGTGCCTGCCCCTCTTCCTCACTTGCAGGTGTTGTAGACTGTGACAAGGTGTCCCCTCGGTCTCTTTTTCTCTCAACTGAACAGACAAGTGATTTCAGCCACTCCTGGTGTGGCTTGCCCTCTTTTGGACGCTCTCTAACAGCTGTATTTTTTTTTATCTTGTGGTGGCCAGAGCTGTCCCCAGCACTGGAGGTGAGGCTGTCCCAGAGCAGAGAGCCCAATCCCCACCCTTGGCCAGCTGATGATGCTGGGCCTGATGCTCCCCAGGACATGCCTGGCCCATGTTCAGCTTGCCACGAGATTCATCTTTCCAAACCCCTGGTTTGTTGGCATGTTTGGAAAGCCTCTCTCCATCCTTAAATTAAGCCAGTGTTTATCCAAATTCCTTTGTCCTTTCCCTCTGAAGTGCTGTTATGGATGTGGTGAGCAGCAGTCTGTAGTGGTTACGGCTGCCTGGGGAGGGCTGTCTCAGAAAAGGTGGGCAGTGCAGTGGTGCAGGTGGCCTGCAGCAAGAACATGGTGACAGATGTCAGTAGGCTGAGGACGGCATTTATCTGATCATATTTAATATTTACTCTGTTCCTTTCTCTCTCTCATGGCCGCCTGTGCATCTTTAACCTTTTCCTTTATCTGCAAGCATGGCCTGAGGCAAATCACTAATCATGAACATTAGAGTGTGAGGTCTATTGCTTTTTGATTAATCTCTCTCCACGTGCCCTATGGCACTGCAGTTTGAAATATAGCTCCAAAAGATCCATGGAACTGGAGGAGTGGAGCTTACTCTGTACTAGTGATGTGCAGAGGCATTGCATTTTCTGTGCTTCTGGGAGCCCTTCTGAGTCTGAGGCAAAGAAAGTGCTCTTGTTATTGATACTTAGATCACTTTATAATACACCTCAGCTTTCATCCCCTGAGAAATTGTGGCAGTAATTGAAAGAGCCATTGTCTCATTCCAGTTATCTAAACAATCTCAGTCTTCATTCTTATAATTATTGGAAGAACCCAGCAGCAAAAATCTTATTAGTGATTTCCTAATGCTACTGGGAAACAATATTTCTAGAGTAATTTTCTGTACTGAGTCAATGATACAAGCCAAGATTGGTGTGAAAACAGATTAGGGAATGTCTAAAGAAATTTATAACTTTTGGGGTTTTGTCACAATAACATTATGGATATAATTTTTTTAAAAAATACAATGAAACATAAAATGAAAATTCTGGAAATGAAATTCTGATAGCTGGGTGATACCTTTGCTTTAGTGATGGAAAAATATGGAATCCTTAATTACTGGAGTTAAGATGAAATTTTCACATTTTCAGCCCTTGAAGGAATGTAACTATTATGAAAGAAATAAAGCATGATTTATTTTACAGACTCATAATAGCTTTCAAATGATTTCAAGTGCATTAGTTGTTTCATTACAAACAATTGAAAATGTGTCAGTTTTGGAAAGGATATTCACTATAGTTTTAGGTGTGGAGGTTTCATCCCTGTTAGAAATCATCTTTGTAAATCTATTGTATGGAATGCAAATAAAGAACAAGAAAATAAATATTCAGATGAGGAAAGAATTGATACTGGAGTTTACAACACCTGCATACAGATCTATCTTATTGGACAAACTGCTTCTAATTTCACTGATTTCTTTGGTTCACTGCATTTTAATTAAGCTTTTGACTGCTGCCTCAGTAAACCCTTCCTGCTTCAGAGGATCGATAAGCTGTCCACACTTGATCTGAGTTACTGTAGAGATGCTGAATATCATGTTTGGGCAGCACATTTCTTCAGTCAGTTATTTGTGGAACAATTCCTTGGTCTGGCTTTCATTTTGGATGTTGTGGAAAACAGCAGCTGGTTCTGCAGCAGTGTTATTGCTGGTGTTACTCGAAGCACTTGTGTCCTTTTGCTTCATTCATGGGTCATTCTGGAGAAGGGAAGTTGCTTGGATTGTGAGGGAGCTTCTATTTAATTTCAGAGAATTGTCCAAGAGCTACAAAATCTTCTGTTATCGCTTACAGTATCTCAGTAGATTTTATTCTGAGTTCAAACTCTTCCCCTGTGAAGCAGCCTATATTAAGCTTGCTCTTCAGTCATCTGTTTATTTCAGGTTTGTTCATAAATAATCAAATACGTTTGGAGGCTTGGAAGTTTGGTTCCAACTGCATAGTTACCTTTCTGTTTAAATACTCTTATGCTAATGGCTGTGTGCATTATTAATGCTCATGGATCACGTTATGGGGCATAGAAGATAATGTAATAGTGTGTTCTGTGAATATGTTTAATGAAAACCAGATTAGAATTAAGACTGTATTGTGGGTAACTGGCATATCAGCTCTGTGCTTAATATCTTATCTAAATCCCTGTCCATAGCTTTTAATAAAGTTTGCATATTTTAATGAAGTTGAACATAACAGTTCTGAACAGCTCAGAAGAGTAACAAAAAACAGAACATACGAAGTTTTTTATAATTGAAAAATGTATTATTCTGATGGATATGTGCTCCATCAGTTCTGGTTTTTCTCTGTATGTCAAATTGTTTCCTTCTGGAAACAAATTACAGATGTGTAACAAACAGATTTCTGATGGGTAGGGAGAACATTTGATAGGAATACAAAGACAAAACCAAAAAAAGCTCACCCTAGAGCTTAAAACGAGATCAAAACTGTGTGCTCTTAATACATTCTGGTAGCTGTGTCAATATATAGGTAATTTTGCTGTCCTGTTCTTGTGGGGCACCAAGGGATTTTGTTTCTCTGCTCCTGTTTCCATGGCAATTAGAATTAGATTAGTTTTAGGTTCACAGTGGATAAATGAGAGCAACTAAGCTATGATGTAGTGCTTGTGAGTCAGGAACACACTAAGTCTTTTTTATAAAGTAGCCCAAAACTGTGCTTAAATCATTGTGGTTTTCTGGTTGCTGTTGACTTGCTTGTATTTATCTTTCAGCATCTGGATATTTTGCTTGTGGTTGCAGTCTGGTGGCACTCTATACTTTTTGTGTTACAGGGATGTAGCCTTTAAATGAGAACCAGTCCCTGGATTCTAGTGATAGCTGCAGGTTGAATAATCAGTTTGCATATTTGCTAATAAATATTTATATTAACTATTTAAAAAAACCTCTTTGTCCCATAACTGGTTTTTGCAGTGTTTTGAATGTGGTGTAATGGTATGATTTTTATCAGCACCCACTCTTTAGGGTGACTTTCTTGGAAGACCATTCCAAAGCCAAGCCACTCTATTTGTATTTGTCCATACAGTTTTCATGTGTGTATGCATATAGAAATATATAAACCTTTTTCTTCTTCTGGTGCTGGTTAATAAATTCATACCACCCTCACCCCATGAGATTTTCATCCTTTCTGTTTTTCCAGGAATTGGAATGGAGAGTAATATTACTGGTGGACTCTTTTCAGTCCCTTTTGAGCTAGTTCCCATGCAGCATAGTTCTTTTTCCTGTAGTGTGTATTTAATTTTAGCAGCATTTTGCACTAATGGATTGCAGATGCTGCCGAGAGTGTTATTAGAAGAAGATTTCATGCTCTGGTAGTAATGTGTCATGCTTCTATAGTCTCTGAGTGTGTGCTAGTTGTGACGTTACTCACAGCATTTAATTCTTGCATTTTGTTTAATAATTATCTACCTTTTACAAGGGCTATGGTAGATTTCACAGAAACATCATCCTGGAAGATATTTCAGCCATTGTTTTAGGCTCTCTGAGGTACACCTAGACCCAAAGACAATTGGGGATTTATTGAGGCACAATAGAACTTCATCCTTCCAGGAACATTTGAGTTGACAGAACTGATCCTTGCAGTGGTCTGTGCTCCTGTGGCCCAGGAGGGGAGCCTTGGGAAGTGTCAGTGGCTCCAGGCCCTGTGCAGGAGCAGAGCTGCTGTTGTCTTGGCTGGCAGAGAGCGCTGGTGATGCTGCTGCTCTGGGGGCTGGGGTTTCCCTTTGGCAGCCCAGGTACTGCCCTGCCCTGTGCACTCAGCTGCCTGCTCTGCCTGGCCCACCCTGGTGGTGTGTCTGATGTGTTGTCACAAACAGGCTCCTTGGTTCCTGCCTTATCTACCTGCGCTCACAGCACGCGCTTTTGGGAACACGTACACAGCTGTCTGTAAACAGATACCTTTGGCTCTTACAGGAGCCTTGAGAAGGAATTTCTGCAATTACTGTGAAGAACTTGTATGCTTATTTTCATGTGACGGAATCTATTGACTAGAGAATTTGTCTTGTATTTACAAGCTAAAAACATGACTAACCCCTAAATTGGTAGAAAATAACCAAATTACTTGATATATGTTGTACCAGGCTGAGCAAGGAAGCAGGAACAAGAATAGAGAATAAAACTTGAAATTTTCCATAACTCATGCTCTGTATTAGACTAGGAAACCATTTTTAGATCCCAGGTTGAACTAAGGAGAAAAATAATTTTATTAAGCAAATTAATACACAGATGTCAGTAATTTTAAATTTCTATCTTTTTTTTTGTATCTTGATAGTGTTTCACTGTACTTAATGTGGCTTTAATTAGTATTGATATAAATATTTGGTTTATGTAGTTCAGAAAAGAAGTTTAAAGGAACTACACTAGAGAATTTATTACATACAAGAGGCATTTTGGCTCTTTGGAGTTGGAGACTTGGGAAGCAGATGATTTAAGATATATCAAGAGACTGCATTATCTCATCTGTCTCATATTCAAAGTCAGAGCCCTCTAAATTTCTAGGGATTCACCAGACTCTGGAGGCAAAATGCTGGAAGAGACACCATCAAGGGCTAATCCTTTGTTTGCAGTCCCTGTACTGGAAAGTAATTTTACCTTCTGGTTTTGTCCTGCCTCAGTATGTGCCTGTTAAAGTAAATGCATCTTTGTCATGCCTGAGCACCACTTGCATTAATGCTAATGGAGTTCTCATATGCATGTTGAGTTCCTGCATTCCTGATGCTGCACAAGTCAGCGCTGATGTGCTCTGTTTTCTCTGTGTGTCAGCATTGTGGTCATCAGCAGATACATGTGTCTACATAGATCTGTGGGAATTCTCCTTAAGGAACCAGGCAAAGCTACTTTTTGGAATGTTTTTAGTAGCTGTCATTTATTTCTAGGATTATGTGATGGAGAGGTTCACTACAATTTAACTGATGGGAGTTGGGTCCAAGGTAGTAGATAAATGTACTCTGCAGCTTCTGAAATGAGAACACATTGCCAAGGTTAAGGGATTGTTAAAATCCTCAAACTCCAATTTACTTTTCGTTTAAGAAAGAAAAAACCTGTGCACAGAATACATGTGATATAGTGATTTTTGAGAAGTGTAACAAGCCATATGGATTGCAGTGTTTAGCTATTGAATATTCTAAGTGATTATTGTAAGATATTTTGGGCCTGTAAATTACATACTACTTTTCAAATAATTGCTACTTTTGTAGAGAAATGAAGTGAGATTTCTACTCACTGCATTTGATGTTAGTGTTGTTTTATATGAAGCATAAGCTGAAGAGAAAACAAAACCTTAAGGCTGGAGGCTTTTTGGGTGTTATTGGTTGGGATTTGGGGTTTTTTTGTTTGGGTTTGTGGGAGGTTTGGTCGATTTGGTTTTGTTCTTAAATTCCATCTTCAGTATCAGGAGAAATATCAAGAGAAATCTGTAGATTTCTATTTGGATAGTCATTTGCTGTATTCTATCTAAATGTGATATGTGCTGTCCTCTCTGTGCTTTTTTCCTGCTTATATAGCTGTGCACATTGTGGGTAATGTGAGATGCTTGGCACTGGAAGTAGCAGCCTCTCAAAGCAAAATAAGTTGTTTGGATAATCTGTGACAGGGGACTAATAGGGGCTGGAAAATTAAATGACAGCATTATAAGAGGGTACCTCTTATAATGCCAGTATTAAAGACTCAGGTGGAACACTGAGTTCTTGTGTCCATTATCAGTGTAAATTTATCAAGTGGCCTGGCTGTGCTTGACCTTTTGCATGGAGAACCAGTACAGTCAGTGCCACAAAGCTCTCCTTTTCCAAAACACATGCACCTCTTTCATCTTACAGGGCCTCTGTGAAGGTCAAACACAGTTATAGTTCAGAACAAAAGGGATCAGCTCCCCTCTTGCACTCTGTGCAATGTCACAAATAAGACAAGAGGGGTAGAGGTTTAGTTCGTGGAAGGGAGGTCACACAGTAAATGGAAGTAAAGGTTTGCTACTCGTAGGTAGTGCACTACAGTATCATGGCTCTGACTTGGTGACTGAGAAATACTGACTTATGTACGGATATTTTATGTATCAATACATGCTGTGGTTTGGAATGCAATTGCTTGCTTTTCCTAAAGGGTTTTCTTTAATGACCTCCCAATTTCAGCCAGCCCATTTATTTAATTGAGAGCATCTTGCTGTCTAGCCAGCAAATAAACTAGCTAACCTTGTCATTTTACCTTCTGAGTGCAGTTTCACGTTACAGGATTATCAGCCCAGAGCCAAGTTATCGTACAGTAATAATAAGCTAACATAGCTGTGTGAGCACATTTAATTAACTGCAAAGATGGAATTCTCGGCTTTTCCTTCACTTGGCCAACATCCAGAAGTGTGTAACATCTCTGCTGTAGGAAACCCTGTAGAATACAAACTATGCACATTTGCATGTAGGCATTATCTGGATGGTCTTTGATTTCCATATCCTGATATTGGTTCAGTTTTCCTCTGCATTTCTCTCTCAGCATTGCAAATGCAATGTTGCATTTGTTCTTCACTTAGACACTGAGATTTTACTGAAAAGCATCATTTGAGGGGATGGCATACTAAAGAAAATACCAAAAGGCACATTTTCCACGTGTTGTCTTTCTGAGTAATGTTGTCAACAGCTGCTGCAGCTGTGGCTATTGTCAGATTGTAAAATATGCTTGAAACATGCTCACAGTACGAGTGTCCACAGACTAGTGTTTGTGAAAGCTTTAACTGAGCACTCCTCAGTGCAGCTGCTCCAGATAACCAGCAGCTCCTTCTCCCACATTCACACCAAGCATCACTGGGCTGGATTGTTCCCAGCCTGCTTCCCAGTACAGTGTACATCACTTCTGCAGTGGCTGGATGGAGATGCATTTTGTTTATTGTGCTCAACTATTTTTATACCCAAAAGATTGTTAGGAAAGCCGGATGGAGTGGGAATGGTGACTAGATAAGTATATAAGTTATTGTTTTGCAGACTTTGCACAAGCTGAGGTGAAAAAATGACACTGTGGACTCTTGAAATAAATACATTTTGCATTCTTTTCTCTGCGTTTTATTTGGTTTCTACTTTAACTATACTTGTAATTCGATGTTCCTCTTCCCTTTTTTCTCCCACATCAGGGTCAATATCCCTCACCTCATTCCTTGTTTCTTTCTCCATTTTTAACTACATGTAAAGCTTATGGCATCTCAACTGTAACTTGCATGTTATTTTAAAATGCCTAAGATTAGCTTAGATGTATAAAGGTCTGAATCCTGCTTGCTTTTGGTTTGTAGTGTAGGGAGTAATGTATCTGTGTTTGAAGTCCAAGTCTTAATAAATGTATGGCTCCTCTCTCAAACATAAGATCAAGTGGGGAGGTTGTTCAGGTGGGTGATACAGAACAAAAACCCCTTTTGCTAATTTATCAGGATACCTGGATGATTTTGTGATTGTTCTGTAGTTTATCTTTTTTTTTTTTTTTTTTTTACTGATTTTCAATTGTGCTGAAAGACCATAAGAAAATTTGCCCTAGACATTTATTCTCCTTTAGTGTTGATAACATTTGGGTCTGAGAGAGAAGAAATGTTTTAGTGACTTCCTGTGATCTGATCAGAACTGAGTGAATCTGGCTGCTGGATTGAAATTAATTTAAAAACAGCTTAGTACTAGTTCTGTTATTTGTTATTTTTTGGGTTTTTTTTCCAGAATAAAAGGAAAGCATTTTCTTTTTAGCATTTGGTTTCCAGCATTCTGGAAATAAATACACATGACTGTGTATTGACTTCATCTTATTACCTGCTGTGTTTCTAATGGCACTGGTATAACCCTCATGCCTCTTCAGTGACTCTGCTCTCTGTTCCAGGTGCTGCTGTCAGGACTGATTGGTGTTGTTTCATGGAAGAGGCCCCTGTCCCTTGTGGTGAGCAACTCCCAGTGTTTTTGTCTTTATAGAGAAGCCTGATAGGCTGTGGGCATGATTTGCATTGCTGTTGTGTATCCTGGTATTTATAAACACACAGTACAAAAAGTGAATGGCCTTTGAAGTTGTAATGTATAAACTATCTGGGTGAAAATAATATTTTTCTGCTGTCACACAGACTACTGATCTGCTTGTACCTTTGCACTTAATTTAATTGGCCTAAAAATGCACTTCAGAGCAATCTTTTTAGCAGGTATCTGGATGGAAAAAGGCCCATTCCAAATCAGTGGTGTTTTGTTTTCATCTGCAGAAAGATTTTCAGCTACATTATTATTGCTGTTGTGAGATACATGTAGTTACTTAATAATGAACAGTAATCCATTCTTTGTGTGTGCATGCTAATAGAGTCTCAGTCAGCCTATTAATGTAAAGCAGTATTAGGTGGAAATCAATCTTACTAAAAGCACGTGATGACTGTGTCAATAAGGATGGGTTAGCAGATAAACATTGCCTTTGAGACAATGTGCATTTGTAACAGAGGAACGTGAAACATTTGTGACATAGTACTAAAGATAGCCCCTGGAATAAAGAGTATAATGGACAGTATGAAGTTAGAAGTCTTGTAGTAATAATAATAAGCTTAATTAGAAGTTCAGGTGTATCTTTCAGTATTATGAACTCAAAGAGTAGGCACAGAGCTTACATCACTGGCATAAATACTATTCACACATCAGAAATGTTATCCAGGCTTGTTGAGACTTGGCTTTGCTGATTCCTGAACACTCACCTGCATGTTGTAAATTCAGCTGGGTTTGCTGTTATCCACTCATTCAGTGAAATGTAAATCGGCAGCCATGGTCAGTGTGATTCAAGGAAATAAAGATAAAAGGGAGGAAGCAGTAATGGGAATATTACTGCTTGCAGAACAGCTCATCTTCCTAAAATCTGCTCTAGGAAATATTTATTTCCATGAGCAAGCTTAATGCTCTTGAGTTCGATCCTGATCTTCCCCTTGACCCTTGGTGGTGATGCAATAATCAGCTAAAGAGTGGGGACAGGGATGGTTGTTTTCACTTCTGTGTGTGATGTAGCTGTGTAGTGGGTTTACAGTGGCTGCATAAGGTCCTGCTTTCCTTGCTGAGGTGTGAATACCTTTGAGCAGTGGGGCTCCACGTGTGCAGGGTGATTGTTCTGATTAGTAATCAATGTACAACTTTACATCTTACCAGCACAAAGTGCCACCGACATGCTAATGAGCCACATTTCTCCTGCTCTGTTTATACAACACACATGGCAAATACATATGGTCAATAATTACCTTTTAACCTGTTTTGTGGTGTTATAAGCAGCTAGATAATCGATTACAATAGGTGGCTTTTTGTTGCAGTGTGTTACCAAAGGTGGCATTGCCAAGAGTGATAGCAGAAAGATAGATAGCTTTATCATTTGAAGCTATGAATAAAGTTATATAAAATTAAACCATCCACCATCTGTGACGTCCTGAAAACTGGTGAAACTGTGATAATATTTTAAGGTGGCAGTTTTCTGCATATCTTGGATTTGTGACAAAACTGGCTGATAATAACCAAGTGTTTTGACTATTGCTGAGCAGCACTTGTGCAGCATCAAGGCTTTCTGGTTTTCCCACACAGCATCACTTGCTTTGGCTTTTTCCTTCCTCTTTCCTTTGCTTATTAAACTCTCTTTATCCCCATCCACAAGTTTTTTCCACTTGGGCTTTTCTAATTCTCTTGCAGTCCTGCTGCAAGGGGCAGTGGGTGGGTGGTGGTGTGGTGCTGTCCTGCTGGCCAGGGCCAGCCCCCACACTGCACCATGCTCAGCACTGTAATCAGACAGGGTTTTCCCATGGATGCAGTGTCTTTCCTTTGCAAATTTATTATTTTCTGCAGGCAAACAGAGGAAGTTGAAGAATTAACAGAGATAGTTCATCAACCTTTAATTTCTGACTGTATCATACTAGAAGTGTGTTATGTACTGTTGGTGTAGAAATGAGTGTGTTGTTGTACAGTTTAAGACTTTGGAACCAAAGTCAGAACTGAGAGTAGTTGTATATTTATAAGCTATTAGTATGAATGCTGTTTTCTATTCTTATTCAGTCAAAGATTTACAAATGTGTATACACTAAGAACATTTTACTGCAATATTAATGTGCAGGAATTTAGAAGTTCTCCTGCTAAAGTGTCTTTGCAAATCTTAATTATCTGGAAAATTCACCAGATTTTTTGTTAGTTTATCTGAATTTCCTTGGTCACCTCCTAGCCATCAGTTGCTTGTGTTGCCAAAATGTTCTATAAGTGCAAGGAACCTGAGGAAACACTCGGCCGAAGGACATGTTTAAATTGCTCACTCATTGATTTTGAAGAGCACTTTCTGTATATTTCAGATGTTTCCTCATTAAGCTTTCTCTAGTTTCATTTTGAAATCTCAGCGTATTGGTAGTGCTTTGGGAAAATCTCTCAGGAGTCCCTTTTTTGGAAACCAAGTGTTGGCTGTGTCACTACCACTGCTTAGCTTTAAAATGCAGTGTTAAAGTAGGAATTTGTTTCCTCGTGGTTTATGGAAGTGTCTGAAGATTGGGAGAGAGCTTGTGGAGCTCCTGAGGCTGAGTTAACTTGTAAAAGAACTTTAAATTGTGCAGTCAGATTATTTTTCTGTTACAGTCTAATCTATGGTAATTGCAAATCTGTTTGTGCTAAGGAGATTAATTCAGTCTCTGAATTCAGTTGAAAGCTTCTCTGTTGCCATCTGGCATTTGGGTGACCCCAGAAAAATATTTTTACATTTCTAACTGAAAGCTTTTACAATAAACTGATAGATTTAATATTTTTTTCAATTAACAGAAATGTGGGGTTTCTTAAAGTCTGTGAATGTCTGTGAGCACAAGATAATACTACTTATTAATAAATGATCTTGATTACTCAGAATAGCTACTTAAAAGCACTTACTTTGAAATGTGCATTCCAGATCCAGTTCTGTGCACCAGTAAACGTGCAAATGACTGCATGTATAACTCTGTGTGTTGTTCCTTCAAATGAACCATTATTTCAAGCCTTTTTTGGTTTTGATAAGCACATAGGATATTCTTCATTTAAGAAAAATAAGAGAAGCCACCCTAAATAGCTGCAGTTCAACCTGCATGTCAGGCAAAAGGATGAACTTCTGTGCAAAGTCTCAGACTGCACCCATGGTAAGACTCAGTAAAATACAAATATTGTCTTTTTAAGGAAATAGTCATCTTGGGTCAGCTTGGTAGTTTGTTGCAAAATGAGAGATTTTCTTTCTAGAATTACAGTGAAAAACTTGAATTATTTGAAATTCAGACTTGAATATTTTTCTTTTTTTCTGTAAAAATCATTAGAAAAAATATCTACATTGAAAAAGGAAATTGCTAATATTTTTGAATCAATACATCAATATATACTCTTGCCCCATAAAATGCATGGATATGTAAAACTGGTCCAAATGCTTTTCCTCATTGATTATCTCCTCTCACTAAATATCATTGCAGACTGCAGCAGGAATAACCAAACTTCAGGAAACATATGAGACGTAAAATGTGTAGAAGTAGTGTGTTAGTATTATATATATATATATGTAGTGTATCATATAAAAGTAAGTTTCCTATATTCTGCTCAGTGAGGTGGAGTATTGACATGTTCCTGGCCATGCTGCGTAACCTGAGGTCATAGAGTACCTTAAGGGATGAGATAAGTTTTTTTAAACTCTTGTAAGAGATTTTACAGCTTCCTTTCAGGTGAAATCTGAGAGAAATCTTTCAATTTAAAAAAAAAAAGAAAAAAAGAGTGGTTGTCCTCCCTCCAATACCCCCCTGAAGCAGAGATTTGGTGTTTGGTTCCTGGAATAAAAAGATGATCTGTGTAGTGGAGAGACAACATCAGCATAAACAGGTCAAGAGTGCAGGAGAAAAGCAGTGAAGGGATGCACAGCATGGGAGAAGAGCAGAGTGAGGCACCCATCACCTCGTGTGTCACTGCTGGCTTTGATACCTGTGTGATGCTGAGAGGAGCTGCAGCACATCCCAGTGCCTTAACACATCCCTTGATCACTCTGCAGTAGCATTTCAGCACGAGTATTCTTTGAATTCCTGGATCAAACTGTTCATTAGGAACCCTGCTATTAGACAAACACTTGTCTTTGAGGCTGAAGAGTTTGCTTAAAGGTGAACAAAGCACTGGGTGAAAACAAGTGCCTCTTACACACCCTTACATTACCCATACACTAACATCTTACATGTTTTTCAGTTTCTAGTGAACTGGGCAGGGGTCGAGTGCTGGGTATTTCTGCTTTTGGAAAGAAACTTGGGGGGCTGCAATAACTCCTGTTTGGAAGGCAAATCCAGTGCTGGTTCAAAATGTAGCTCCTCAGATGTAAAGCTATACATTTTGCTCAGAGCTGATGTGAACCCAGGCTTTGGCAGTGAGAGCTGGGGGGGGGATTTGACCTCTTTTCTGGGAACATGGAAGGAGACTAACTCAAATTCAGAGGAGCTGAATGCTAAATCAGGGGGGAGAGAATTGTGGAGGACTGGGACAGGAAGGAGAAATTGAAATGTGAGTCTGGCAACACGAAGAAGATAGACATCAGAAGATTTGAGAAGAACAAGACCTAGATGACCAGAAAGATGTGAACAAAAACCATGTCAATAAGAAATCATACAATGGGATCTCTGATATTTCAAAGGTTCAGTGCCCCAAGCACCATAAATAACTGAATTGCAATAGATTTGTATCTTAGTTCTGAATTATTTCAATGAAGAAAGTGTAGGCTGTGAATAGTATTGTCCTGTACTTGGGACATAGTTAATTTTCTTTGCCTCTTGCCTTCCTGTTCTCCCTTCACTGAGGGTTAGTTGTATAAAGCCCAAATGGGGCTGTACTGCTCTGGTCACCAAACTGCACCATCTGTCTGCACACTATTGCAGCAGGTCGTGCTAAAAGTCTGAGAGACAGGATCTAGAAATGAGGTTAATGTATTTAGTGATAACCGTATTCCAGGTTACGTCAGTTTGAAAATAGATTTAAAATATATCCCTGTTTCATTGAAGCTGCTTCTCTTTGATATTTGTTTCAAACTAATCCCTGAGAGGTCTTTTCCCAGTGTATGAACTGTTGGTTTAGACCATGAAATAATGTCTCTTGCTGAAAGTGTGGTCTTCAAACTTTGCAATTTGAGTTTGTGTAAACTGTAATTACGTTCATGTTCCCTTTTTTTTTTTTTTAATGTAAGTGCACTGCCTGTTGCTATTTCTATATTTTTTTTTTTAATGCTGATTCCCTTCTTTCTTCTTCTTTAATACCAAGAAATAACTGACAGAAAAACCTACCTCCAGTGCCCTTTCAGTGGGCTAGACCAGACAGAAGAGGAAGAGGGGAAGAAATGGAGAATGACCCAGTAAAGTAGTGAAGACAGGAAACTTGAGATGGAAACAGTAGTGAATCAGGGAAATCTTGGCAGTGGTGGAGGAAAGATGTCACAGGGTGAAGCATCTCTTTAGAATGAACATTCTATATCCTCTTTTACAGCTTAGCACTTCTTGAAGCTCTCTCTTGCCTAGGTCTCTGTCTGCCTCTCTCTGATGGCCTTTTGACAAGGCTGCCAGCTCCTGCCCCAGCTGTGGCTCGTGTGAGAATCCCGACTCCTGTGCTGACCATCCATCTGCTAATTAGTTCTCCCCGGTGGCAGAGTTTAAAAAGACCACAAGCAGCTTTTCCTGAAGAGCAGACAAACCCTGCTGGGGCATGACACTTGCCCCTTCCTAAATAGGCACTTCATAATTACCCTTAAAGAGCCCCTGCTCCTCCCTGTCTGCTGCCATCGCATGGTGTTACCATGGCAGCAGCTCCTGCTGGCACTTCCCTGCTGCAGGAAACTTCTCAGTTCCAGTCCCAGTGCTGCTGCTTGGGATGAGGAGTGTGCTATGGGTGCTACATTCACCTCTCTTCAGCCCATCAGTAATCCCCTTGTTCTCACACGCTTTCTAAATATATCTGCTGGTGGTTCTTTCCTCTCATCTGCTCCTTCTTTTAGAAATGCAGGCTGCATCCCATCTGCTCCTGGAGTTCTTTGGCAGCCTTTGCATGGTCTAATTTCTTCAGTTCGCTCTTGGTGTGAGTCTGGTTTGCTTCAGCATTTCTTCTTCCTCCTTGGTAAATTAATCTGGTGTCATGTATCACTGGGGCAGGCTAGTTGGGCAACATGGGAACTGCTTGTTGAATTTGGTATTTTGTTTTCAAATGGTGAGGGGAACACTAGCTTCCAAAATTTATTCGAGACAAGATGAGCTGCATTTCAAACGTTTTTAAAAGTAGCATAAGTATTTGTATGAACTAATACATGTGATGGAGTTGGGAATGGATACCTCACTCTTTGTACTCAGGTATTCAATCAAAAATAATGTGATTTTAGTTTTATTTGTGTGACAGATGGAAAGAAATGCACTGTTACCCAAAGAGAATCTAATTATCCTGTGCTTGTTGAAGAAAAATACTTTGATTTTGGTGGGATTTGCTTGCCAGGTAAATAACAGTTTAGATCCTGAGCTAGACATCTGTGTGATTGGGTGTTTGGGTTTCCTCACTACAGATGCTATAAAACCTCCAACAGCATTATGGATTAAGTATTATTTCAGATATATGAGGAAAGGTCTTTTCTAAAGTTCATTTACTGATGCATCTTCATCAGATTATTCATGTGAGTCTTCCATGGAGATGTGTGTGCAGTTTTTCTTGAAATGGCCAAAAGTATGATGAGTTTATATTACAATCAGATTGGAAGGAGCTGCTGTCCACGTTGAAGCCTTCCCTCAGAATCTGATACTGAAAATGCTCCTGTGCTCTTGATGGAGATCAGCAGTTGTGGCTGCTGACCCTGCTCACCTGGCAGAATTTTCCTCCTCAGGGATGAAAGTCAGAGTTCTGCTGTGGGAGGGCTCAGAAGAGACCCCGCAGTTGTTAATTAATGAGAATAATTGCAAGTGAGTAGTTAATTGCTATTAATATGTTGGGAAAGACAGATGCAAAGTATCTCTGTGTGTGACCTTTACATCCTGCTTGTGTCTCATTACGCTGCTGCCAGCAAGGGCTGCTCACAGAGCTTCTGATGCCTGTCCTTGTCAGCAGGGCAACACCAGCCTTTATTTCCTCAGGGAATGCTGCTACAGATGTTATGGAAGGTTAATTTATATGGAATAGCATTTCACTGACACGTGCATGGCGGTGAATCCTTCCTGCAATGTGACACTTGCAAAAAGTAATGTATTGTTTAGGTGGATGAACCCATTAGGCAGTTGCTATGGGAGTAAATATATTCAGTCGTATGTAGATTTTCTTAAAAGTTATTAGACTACTCACATTGTTGAAAAAATATATTCATTTTTATTTACTGATTCATCTGTTTTGTTTTAATATAGATTGTTGTATACAAAACTAATTCAGAAAAATGTTGTCTTTCCTAACATCCTACACATCTAAAGATTTTAAACATCACCTTTTTTTCCTGTTCTGCTGTTGTTGCAGAACATTTTTGAAACTCAGTGTCTTATTTGTTAATTTTTAAAAAGTTTTCAGTTTTTACTTCCTTGGAAAGTATGTTGTAAGGAAAATTAAACTAATATGGCTGAGGTAGTTGCAAATTTTAGATCTGGCTTGTGTGGTCAAAGCTCTATCCAGAAAGCATTATATTTGAAGTTTTTATTATCACACTGTATATCAACTCTTTTTCCACTTGACTGTACAGCTGAAGCAGTTGTTTCTGAAGCATTTTTAAACTGACAACATTTTGAGCAGCATTAAAATAGGTTAGTGCTGTTTAATTTCTTTTTTTTTTTTCCAAATTACCCTAAGTTAAATTTTGTGGGCATAGATTTTTTTATTTAGGGGAGCAGTGGTGCATAAATGGAAATGTTAGTGATAAAAACCAGACTATACAACTACTATTAAAAAAAATTTGTCCAAATGACTTTGGTCCAAATGCCTGCACATATAGTAAAAATTACATGATTATTTTTGTTGCAGTATTAGCTGCAGATCATTGAAAGGTTCCTTTGAGTGCTTATTTTCATGTAGCAAACTTTGAATGAGTCTCTTTAGCATATTATCTGGCTACTCCTCATTTTCCTTTTAATATAGATTATAAGACAAAACTTAAGCTCTTTGCTACAGAACGAATTACCTGGAAACTCTTTTTGTTACAATTGCTGTTAGAAGTGTGTTGCATTATTTGAATACTTAAAGAGATACCTTGAATTTTATAAAAAAAAAAAAAAAAAAGGTGTATCTCCTGTTGTTTCTCTTTTATATGCCAGTAGTCTGCAGGCTACTTGATGGTCTTTTGGGTCCCTTCCAACTCGGACTATTCTGTGATTCAGACAGGTGTAGATGCTAAAAGAGTTAATTGGAATCAAAAGAGCAGAAAATTAGTAGATGCTGAAATATCTACTTTTGACAAATTTCTGGTTAATGTTTCTGAGCTGAGAGCACAAGGTCTTTATTACTGAATCAAGCCCCCTCTTACACTTTCCTAAGAAATATTACAATAAATAGTGTAACTGCTGGAGCTGTAACAGCATTAGAGAAACAACAAACACTTGTTGCTGTGTGTAGACTGTGACAGTGCTGCACTCACTGCTTTAGTCTTTTAATCTGATCACACTTGAGGAAATTGTGTGGCCATTGCTTCTAGTGACAGGGAATTTCTTGGAGGCATTGAATATCTCTTATTATGAGATATTAGGAGACTTGTTTTGATATAAATGCATCTTTGCATTTGTCTCTCACTCTGCTCCTGTATACAGAGCCAAGGTTGCATTTTGGATTCCAGGGTTCTTGAAAAGCCTTGGAAGCAACTACCAAATCCCTCACTTGGTGTTGTTATTGTTTGCTGCACAATGAAACAGGAGGAAACCAAACTACTTCTCCTGGCCTTTAAACAGGTGTTATTGTGTGTGAGGCCAGTTCTGCTGCCAGCACCCAGTGCCCCTGTCTGTTGCACACGGGGCTGTTACCAGCACTCACACCATTCTCCACAGGTACAGCGTGCCTCTGGCTGGGAGCTGATTGCTACTCTGGCAATAAATATAATACAGTCAGAGGGAGGCACCCTTTCTTCTTGTAAATCCAAACCAGTAGCTTTGTGTATAAACTTATATAGAATCGTATTTGAAGTTAGAATTTTCCACGGAATATTTTAATAAAAATATAGAAATGAAGATACAACCAAGCGACAAATAATTAATTGAATTCCAAGATCTAGCCAAATGAAAACAAGTTAATAGGGCCACAACAGGGTCAGTAAAATCACATTCACCAAGTTCAAGTTCAGAAGTTTTCATTTGAACTATTTAGCTTTGAAATTAGAAATAGTTGCATGGGTTTTGGTATTTATACTGAGGTTTCAGCTTTCCTTTACAGAGTTAAATAGCCTCATTGGAGTCAAAAGGAATTTAATCTGGAGAAAATGTAATTTAATTTAATAACGACTGGAATTGAACAGGCTGATATAATTTAGGATAAAACAGGATATAATATATGATTCCTAACATAAAAATTATAAAATCTTTAATCTGATGCTATGCCACGCTACAGGGAATATTTCTGCCTATTTAATATAGAACATTGCTTTAGACCTAGAGAAAATATTTTTGTTCAAATCTTTATTTTAATTTAGGCAAATGACATGGAATACTGAATTAAACAGATCTGAAATGCCAACACTTTTCATCCTGTCTCTTCTTGGCAAGCATTGAGAAATCATGAAAAAGAAATCTATTATGAGGCAAATAATGGGAAGATAAATTTTGTTGTTTCTTGTACACTTGCAAACGATGAGTCAAGAGTGTTGGTTTGAGTGCCATTTCTGCTTAGTAGGTTTTTAAAACGAGCTCCTTTAAAAATGATATGTTTTATCTGTTTAAATGTATAATATGTGATGAGCATTCAGCATCTGGCTGATCCAACAGGTAGCTCCTGGCTGTACCTCAGATAATCTTGCATTAATTTAGTCCTGACACAGTTGCTGATCTCACTGCTTCATAGCTATTGGTGGTGATAAATTTTCAAGTTTGCTTCTGGTGCTTAACCTTCTTGCACCTCTGTCAGGGAAAGTCTAAATTCTGTAGCACAAATAACAAAAACTGTTACTGTCTGCAGTTCATGTAAGAAAAAGTTCTGTGAGCAAAATACCTTGGAGCAAGTTTTTAATCTACTTATACAGTGGTTTACAGAGACAAGCACGTTTACCTCTGGCTATTCTTGCTGCTTCACAGATGAGAAATATGTGTGTTAAAAGGAGTATATTTGAAATCCCATTGAATACACCCACACATATGATTGGAAAGAAGGCTGCAGTACCTCGTGTCAAACTACAGTGTCTTGAAAAAATTGCTTTCTGCAAATGATTTCAGTGTAAACCAAAGTTCATTCCAGGAGGTTTTCTGACCTTTCAGAAGCTGCAGAATAGGAATTAACAGGAAAAAACATGTAGACACATTATTACAGGTACAGAGGAGTGGCAGATTTACAGAAGCCAGCTTACCGTGGCAGTATGTGGTTTTATTTAAAGTACCCTGCGCAGGAAACTTGAGAAATATAAATATAAATTTATCAACACAGAGGGTAATGTTTTGTCTAAGTGTTCATGTCCTGGCTATCAAACCACTCCAAACCACCAGGGGAAGTAGAAATGCCAGCAATGAAAAAGCAATCCTGTTTCATATATCTCCAAAATGAAAGTGTGAGGAGTGAAATAAAATGTTGCTTTTAGAAATACGGTTTCATGTGATACAATATTTACATCTCTTTTGAAGGACTTTAATTATTTTGCATGTAGAAACTTCTTCCTGCTTGTAGTAGTAAGTATCTCTTCAAACTATAGTATGCGCTGTTCCTTTTTACTGTGCTCTTGATGTGTGTACATGCAGTAGTGGGTGGGTGCTTTGGGTCACTTAAAGAATCCCCACCAAAAAATTGGCGAAGCAGGCTTTAAATAAATCTGTGGAAGGCATAGATCATAGAATGGTTGGGTTGGAAGAGGGGTCACCTCGTTCTACCCCCTGCCATGGGCAGGGACAGCTTCCATTGGACCAGGTTGCTCAGAGCCCCATCTAACCTGGCCTTGAACATTTCTGGGGATGGGGTGGGCACACCTTCTCTGGGCAGCCTGTGCCAGGGCCCCACCACCCTCACAGGGATGAATTTCTTCCATACTTCTAACCCTGCCTTCTGGCGTTTTGAAGCCATTCCCCCTCATCCTCACGTTCCAGGCCCTCATCCAAAGTCCCTCTCCAGCTCTCCACAGGCACTGGATGGTGCTCTGAGTTCTCCCTGGAGCCTTCTCTTCTCCAGGCTGGACAGTCCCAGCTCTCCCAGCCTGTCTCCAGAGCAGAGGTGCTCCAGCCCTCTGGGCATCTTTGTGGCCTCCTCTGCAGTTTCTCCAACAGGTTCCCATCCTTCCTGCCCTGGGAGCCCCAGAGCTGGGCACACATTCCAGGTCTCCACAGGAGCGGAGCAGACAGGGAGAATCCCCTCCTGGCCATGCTGCCCGTGATGCAGCCCAGGGCACAGCTGGTTTCCTGGGCTGCAGACACATTGTCAGGTGATGCTGTGCTTCTCACCCACCAACAACCCCAAGTCCTTCTCCTCAGAGCTGCTCTCACTCCATTTCTTTTGGTAGAAAGCTGTATGTGGACAGAAAATCTAAATTGTTAATGTCTTGTGTTGCAAGTCACAAACTGCAGTGTGCGCTAAAGTTGGTTCATTTGTTTCTCCTCTTTTTACCTCCTGTCAATTCAAGAACAAATTGTGAAAGGCACAGTAAGGGCAAGAAGGTGCTTTGAGCCAGCTATCTTAAGGATTAAAGTTTTTGGGTTTTCAGGTAATACAGTTTTAACAGTGCCTTTGGGAAAGAAGATGAAAGGAAGTGTAAAGCTTATGGTAAAAACAAAAGAGAATAAATTACTTGAGGCCAGTTGTGAAGAAAAGAGAAATATTAAGAGGCAAAAATGAAAGGGATGTGGAAGAATGGAGGGTGGAGAATATATCAACTTCTGTAAATCCCTTTGATATTTTTGGTGGTATCCATAGAATTAAGATGATCTACCTTGGGACCTTCTGAAGGCAGGTGAATGGCTGTATCTACAGTTAAGAAATGTGAAGGAAAAAATGTTCACAAATAATCTGAAAAAATTAATAATTCTCAAAAAGGTCAACTGAAGAGAGAGAACTACAAACAAACTTCCTTCCTAGTGGAAAGGAATATAACCTGTTAGTGCTTAGGTTTTTTGGGTTTTGTTTTTTTGGGGTTTTTTTTCCTTCCATGACAGAAGGGCACTTTTTCTGGCCTCTCCCTTGCAAGGCATGGGGGGTGCTGATATTTTCATTCTGTGCAGATGTGTGTGGTCTGTTGAGACTGCAAAGATGCAAACTCACTCTTGATATGCTCTGCATATTTATGCTTAAAGTAGCTCCCAGAAATGGAGTAAAAAGGGGTGCCTTGTGTGGGATCTCACACATGAGTTGTTGATTATGTGAGTTGTTACATCGTTTTAAATCATTGCATCTGAAGCGTTTGTTTTGTGGAATTAGTTTAGGACCATGGTAACATTTCCATAGGAAGTCCTACTAACATTTGTTCCTGAGAGTCCTTTGTATAGAATATAAGATTTGACTTCTCCAATTCATTCTGCTACCACCATGTCATAATAAATCCAGTGACTTTGCCTTTTTGTTCATGTGTTAGTTCTTGATGACTTTTGGCACTTTGTGGCATTAATACTGCTTGTAGATTTCTAGGAATATTTTATCTTGTTTGTATGTTGTAACTAGAAATGTGAAGAACTTAGTATTATAGTTTTAAATCAGCATTAAGATGTCATAACCCTTCATTGTCTCACAATTCTGTATTTACTTCAGTGGAAGTTCTGGCCCTTGATCTCTGGGTTGACTGTGTCATATTCGCTTTCCTTATAGTTTCGTACTGCTCCTTCAAGTGTGTCACACTGAGCTCTCAGAGCAAATATTTGGTAGCTCTCTTTCTGGGGAAAATTTAAATGTGTAAATTAGACATACTTGACTTCATAAATAGTGTATGTCTAACTTCATTTACAGTGTTTCATAGTGTAATGTTGGGTGTCCATCATAATCCACAATGGCCACTCTTTCAAAGGGTTGCAAATGTGTTTATTTTAACTGCTGCACCTGTACCGGTGTTAGAAAAGACTGGTTTGTGATTAAAAAAAATTAAGCACACTGAACATGTTTTTTCATGTCTGTAAATGTAGTAATTAATACTTCTAGGCCTCCTTTTCTCTGTTGTGGTTTTCAGCATGGTGGTAAACTTTGCCTCCGAAGTTGTGATAACAGAGTACCAGGTGTGTTCTGCTCTATCTGTAGAAGGCTTTTTTTGGTATTTAACTGGGAAGCATTAAGAGAAGAGATTGGAATTTCTTCAATTCATTTTATTAGGATCTTTGTGCTCTGCAAGAGGCAAAGTAGTTTCAAAAGACTTGCAAAGGACATGAATTTTCCCCTTTAGTTCCATGTCCAGCATAGACAGTTCCTTGCCTGGGACATAAAGAAATGAGGCATAAAATAGCAAAATTGGGATAACAATTGTGACAGGGAGCTTCAGTGTTTGATATCATGTGGTGGCTGCCACTTTGAAATGCAACTCCCAAACTGAATGTGAGACTTAGACCCACTGAGATGAACAGGAATTCTAAGAGCCTGTTTCATGATTTTGACAATGCTGGGTCCTTCTCTCTTGTCTTTGTCAGTGACAAGAGGAAGAGGTTACCTTGGAAACACCAATAGAGGTTTCTTCGTTAATGAATGCTGATATGGAGGAAGTACTGCAAAGATAGATAAACCTGATGTAGGTTATAGCCCTTGTTGTCAGCTGGGATGCTTGGAAGAGTCTGAAGCTGGCAACTAAAATTTGTAACACGGCTTCTGTCCTTTGGTTAATACTGTGGAGGTTGTGGGGCAGGGGTTTGTCCAGGAGCACTAAAAAAGATGTAGAGCCATTTTGGATTTAAGGCTGTCAAAAATATTCCTAGCACATGCACTGACAAAAGATAACATCTTGTGAGAACAGTGAGGGGCTTTAAACTGTGAGCATGCATATGGAAAAGTGATGCAAGAGAATTTCTTACTAATTTCATATAATACACTCACACTCCTGTTGAGTTCTGGCAGTGTCAACACTGAATATTCGAGGTGGCCACACATCAGGTGCACATTTGTTCTTGGCCTCTTATTGCTTATGCCATTCCCTATAGGTTGAGATTTGTCTGCCCTGACTGGACCAGGGGTTTTTTACATTTAAAGCAATAAAATGATAATTAAACTGGTAGAATCAGGTTAATGATTGTTTTGACACATTTTGAGATGAGAAAAAAGGAGTAATTAACACCATGAGTGTTAATTGATATGGAAGGTGCTGCTTAAATTGTGTTGTTTAAAAACCAAATAGTTATATATATCTAGAATTTTATTCACTCCTTTTTCCCAACTTGTAGGCGCTCATGATACGTGATATTCACAAATAATTTTCTTGTCTGAGATACCCATTTCCCCATCAAAAGGATTTAAATTGTTTCAGGACTACATCTGTTTATAATAAAACATTTTTCAAATCTTGCTTTTTAGTAATGCTTGGTAATAAAACCCATTAAATTTTCAGAGTGTGTGATAAAAGTGGGAGATAAACGGATTATTTTGAAATGGCTGGAGGAAAACATATAATAGTCATGTCTAGTTTTGATTTAGCTTTCTCTTACAGTGCAAGACTGAGGATGCTGTCAGATTAAGTGCCCTACTCTCTTTAAAATACATAAAATGTTGCCATCCATGTAATTGTGTGACAGGCTGGAAGTTCTTGAACGTCTAAATTATATTTTTTCCTTGTGTGCCTCTTGGAGTGAGTAATAATAGGGTGCTTGGGGTTTTTTTCCAGATCACCTTTTTCATGCTGCTCTCTGCAGTGTGTGTGATGCTGAACCTGGCTGGGTCCATTCTCTCCTGTCAGAACGCTCAGCTGGTGAAGTCCCTGGAAGGATGTCAGCTGGTGAGTGATGGAGAACACCTTTCTGACCGAGGGCAAGGATTCTGCTTTTCATCTGTTGGGGTTTTATACACACATTCCTTTCATTTCCAAAGCAGTAGGCATTTAGTAGCGTGATCTGTATGTGTTACAACCTGAAAAAAAAAAATTTGGGAAAAGTTTGAGTTAAAGTGCTACTGGATTTAATGTTTTGCCACCTCAAAAAGTGACTTTTAATATCATAAGGATTGACTTCTTACTGTCATGGTAAAAATGGTGCTCCAGCAGGACAGATGGAATACACCACATCAGAGCAGTGTGGTGGTCACCATCTGATGTCAGCAGGATCAGGATTCCTTCCATCCAATACTTCTCCAGGCAGTGGATCTCACAACAGTAACACTTTGGTATGTGTGTGCTAATATTTTGTTTGCCAACCTGAGTTGTTTTACTTTTTAATTTCCAAAGTAAATGAATGTTACTTGTGTTAAATAAAATGCAGAATAATACAAATTACCGTGATGTGGCACTCTCTAAATTATAGTACCTAAAGCCTTTGTGTTTTTATCTCAGGAAAAAAGTACATACGCATTGAGTTGTAGCATATTTTCTGACTTCAGCTTGGGAAGATGTCTACAGAAGTAGACTGAAATGTTTGAGTTTAAATAGTAAGTGTTCACACTGTGGTTTTGATTTTCAGAGCATGATGAAATGCTAAGTAGCTTTGCCACAGTGTATTGTACTCTGTAAGGGCAAATGAATTTCATTATGGCTGTTGATCATATTTTAGCTGTTTCCAAAAAAGCCCCAAAAAAGCAACAGGTTTTCTACCCAGACCTCACTCTTTAGGTTTTCCTTGCTCAAAATCCCATTTCAGTCAGGCTGGGGACTTAGACATGGATTTATTGCATTGCCATGTTGCAGGGCTCATCTATATGGAATTGTAGAGTTGTGTTCCCATAGACCACCCTCTGGGAGGGATGCACTGTAGTGAACAGCACTGCTTTATGATTAAGCCCAGGATTTGGCTCAGAAGGTGATGATGTATTATGCTGAGCATATTTAATTACTTTATTACCATTTTTCACTCAAAAAGGAAAAAATCTCAGTTTCTTAACAGCTTGTTCCAAGTGTGTATTTAATTTTAATTTCCTTAGATGGCTCTCTTTAGTGCTGTAGATGTGTGCAATCCTGCACTATGTGACTGGTGTACATTATCAAATCTAAATCCTTTACTTGCCTCCTAGGATACAAATGCACTCTGGGGATGCAGCTCAAGGAGTCAAAATCCAGCCTTTGCAGACATGTGGTTTGAAATATAGTTAACATCCCATACAGCTGAACCAGTCAATTTCCAAGCACAGTATAGTAAAAAAGTCAAATTCTAAATAAATTCTGTTTTAGTTCTGGTATTTCTGTCAAACACATTCATGGTGAGTGCATGGCTTTAAAAGTGATAATAGTATCTACTGTATTATGGGGTTTAAATTCAGCAGTGCTTCACTAGTAGGGTTGTTATTCAAGGAAAAAGAACAAGGCACAGTGGTCTTATTTTGCTTTAAACACTGGGGATTTATTGTAGATTCCATAATATGGATTTTTGTGTGAATATGAGAAATGTGCTTGCCATATGTTAGCATTTTGAATGTGTAATTTGTGAAGTTGGTATTTGTGCCCTTTATCCTGCAGCTTAGCAACATACAACACTGAGGGGGGAAAAAGGGCAGGAGCTTTAACGCCTTGTTACGAAAAATTAATTGGAATTTTTTTATCATAATTAGCTGCAGATCCTGTAGCCAAAACCTCAAGATACTGCTTTAAATCAGTGAGAGTGGGATGTGTACAGAGAAGTTACACGCTCAAGCTGTTCATTAATGTGTATAGGAGAAACATTCCTGTATAGGAATTTCTTTTTCAAGTAATGGTTCTCTAAAAATTGCTCTTAAAATACATGGCTAGAGAAATTGATACATTTTAATTTATGTTCTATTCCTGCACAAGACACATAAGGTTTTATTTCTTCATCTATATTTTTTTATTGATTTTACCTATCTTGTAAGTCACTTACTCATTTTAAAATAAATGAGTTTTTAAATTTATTTAAAATAAATGCTGCAGTTTTAATCAAATTTACAGGTGATTGTTATTCAGGAAAGTAGTGATAGTGTCAATCTCTCTGTAGAAAGATTACTTATAATTTTTTTTTTTTCTTTTTGGTTGTACAGCTGAAATTGGCCGGTGGTTACAGTTACACTGAAAGGAACTTCTTTCCCCTGAATTATCTTTTGCTGGAATAGGCAAAGTAAGGAAAAGTGAAGCAGGTGCAGGTTCACAAAGAGCTGAATGGCAGAGCCCAGGTCCAGAACTGAGGTTTATTTGTTTTCCATTTTGCACTGGAGCTGAACTCAGGTCTGTGCATATCGAAAAACAATTCTTAAAATCCCAGGAAAAAGAATGTACTCAGTTTTGTTCTTATTCATCTGTCAGTTTTTAATCTTGATATTTCCCTACAATGCAACTTTATCCTTACTGGATACTCTTGTCTTTCCCTCTGCATAAGGTCCTAGAATTGACTGAAATTCCTTCCCTTAAGTACACCAGTGGAGCTTTCTTGGGCTGCACTGCCTTGTTACCAGCTTTGGAACTCTCATACTTCATTTTGAAAATTTTCCTTCCCTTTTTTATGTTCCCTGTAAAAAACCCTGAAGGTTAATTTAGAAGAAGAAGTAAAATCTATTACTACTTTTACTAGAAGACTTACATTTGTATTAAGGATATGGTAGAATGCAATGTAACAGTGTTAACTAATTCCTCATTTGCCCTGTTGGGGAGAATGTGTGTGCACTTAGCAGCCAAAGAAGCTTCTTTTCAGCAGCATTGACAGAATTTGATGAATTGATACAGATGAAGTAACATAAGGCATGTGAGAGGGTGTGTGTATATATTTGTAATAAACCCGAAAGGTCCTTTCCTTTTTTGATTCTCTGCTATATAAAAGTCAGGTTTTAATGGGTTTTATGACTTTTGAAGTAACAGCACTGCTGTTTGACAAAACAAAATGAACTTGCAAGAGAATTTATGCATATAGGCAGCTCTGGCTGAAGTTTGAAATCTTAAATATGGTTTGGATGAGGGTGTTCTGTGCAACTGTCATAAATATGAAAGCACACAAACTCTACTATGAGTAAGAATCACGAAGTGGGACACAAATATGCACAGGATGGTGGGGATATGTGCAGGGGATGAAGTGAATGATGCTTTATTCTTGAGCTCTGCCAGCCAAAAGGAGATTGAAACACACAGTTTTGGAGTCATTGCTGATGTAATTGTGTCTGAGGTTGGCAAACACCAGCCCAGCAGCTGGAAGGAGTGATCCCAACCCCTTCTCCCTGTACCAGTGCAGATTTATTGTCAGTGCTGCTCTCTCTGTTTATGAAGTCACACAGTGCATGGTGTTTGAGATGTGATTTGGGCTAACAATAGACCACTTCTCCTCCTTCTTTCCCAAATGAAAAACCAGCTAGTTTTGGCACTGTTTAGGTCACAGGATAGCTGCATGAGCTCTTGATCCTGTCTGCACCAGTGTGAGACTGCAGCAGGGTGTTCTGGAGCAGGGGGCTCAGGAGTGCTTTCAGCTGCTGTGTTGCTGAGAACACGAATGCAGTGACACCTTCAGCCTTTTGTTCTGCTCCCCTTTGCAGAAACACAACTCAGCAAAGAGGTCACTTCACAAAGTGGTAAAACCTTGGTAAAACCTCTCCAGAAATAATACGCTACCAATGTGGTTGTGAATCTTGGGTGATTTTGAATATGCTGTGAGTCTTAAGATGGCCCTGTATTTTGCATGAACTGTCATGTAAACAATTAGCTTTTAACTCATTTTTAAGAGTTAAATTTAAAGAAGAGCTACTGGGCAGTACAAAGTTCTGGAACAACTTTCAGAATTAATTAAGAGTCTCTCATAAATGGGGAATCTTGACCCAGCCTTTTGAGCCTTGTCTTTGTCATAGCTGTTCATTACATGTGGCACAGGTACCCTGGGATCTGTATTGCACATTGGAAATGCCACATACATGGCATGAGGCAGTGCTGTCCTTTATTAAACAGGGGCAGTAAGAATCAGAGTAGATGATCTTGCAGTAGAAAGCTTTGTCTGAAGTCCATTTTTCCTCACTGCAGAGACTTTTTAGCGGCTGAAGCCTATATTGATTTGCCAGGTGTAGCCTTCTGGCCCCTGGCCTTGGCACAGCTCTAAACTCAAAGTGTGAGTTCCAAACTTCCTCAGCAGCGTTTCTCAATCCCTGAACCATTTCCAGAGAGTTTTGGGAGCAAGACTTCCCCAGTGAGATCCAATGCTTTGATTTTACATCGGCTTGAAGGGCTGAGGTCAGCTGATCATAAACCATTTAGTTGGGTTTTGCTCAGATCTTTTACTTTTTAAAAGAAAGTATTAAAAATTACAGGAATTGGAAAAGAACTAGTCTGAAATTGTTCAAACTGCTTTGTAGTTAAATTGTATGCTAATGAGAAATAAACCCCACAACTATCATAGAGGTGAGCAAACTATGTTTTTTCTTTATTTCTTTGCAGTGTCCATGGCATAGGGTATGACCAGTCTGTGAGTTGCCACAGACAATTATTTCCAGTGTTGCCTTGGAGAATATGGGAAATGGTATAATTTACATACCCAATTTTTTCTGAAGCCTTTTACAAATTGTGCTGGCTAGAGGGCAATCTGGAGTGTCAGGAGCTGAGGTCCCCTGAGACAGCTCCTGCCCTGAGCACTCTTTCATCACAGTAAGCAAGCATTCAGTCATCTGTACCTCATCTGGAGAAGTTTATTATGTTCTTTTAATTGACTCTTATTTTTGCTCCTCCATCTGCTGTCCTGGTCACTGGCATGTAAGGGGAGAGTGCTACATATGCCTGGTAGGGGTAGCACTAAATAATACATATATTTAAACATATAACTTTTAAGAGTATATGAACAATTTAAACATTCTTTGAGGTTTAAGAAGTAAGTAAATACTCTGTTAAAATGATTCTATGTAGAAGGCTGTGCAAGGAAATTCTACAAGGAATGCTGGTACCTGTTTTTGTTCAGGAAATTGGCAACATCCTAGGGGGAATTTGAATTTAAAAAGGCAGATGTGTATTTGCATTAGGAATTTTTTTTTTGTGAACTCGTGTCTGGAAATTTTGAGGGTTTTTTAATGCAAAAGAGTAAGTAACAGGGTGATTCAGATCTCACCACCCAGCCACTGGGCTTCCATCTTTACTTTGGGGAATAAAGGACTGATTTGTGATCATGACTCCTTCACATATTTTCTGACCTTTTTCTGTTATTTTTGGTTTTCCCACATTGGGTATGATTTTATGTTTATTCAGTTGAGTTACTCTGGTTTCACCTGCCCCTGGAAAGCAAATTTTTTCAAAAAGAGGCATAAAAGGTAACACTCTTTGACATTGAATCCTCTTTCTGTATTTCGCCTGTTTTTATAGCTTTTATTAACCAGTGGAAAACATTCTGCTCCAAGGGTTCTGCACAGAGATTTTCATTTTGCATTTAGTAGTCATTACTGTAACTGTAAACACCATTTTTGGGAAGTGTGTTTCTGTTGATTTGTACTTTTTCTGACCTTTTCTTTTCTCCACAGATTAAATTCGACAGCGATGGTGTCTGTGTTTGCTGTGAAATGCAGCATCAAACGTCAGGCTGCAGTAACCTGGGAGAAACACTGAAACTGAACCCTCTGCAGGAGTGCAATGCAGTGAGGCTGACCCTAAAGGTGTGTTAGGAAGGAATTAACTGTTTATTGCAGTTTGAACTGAGCAAGGCAAAGTGTGTGATGAAAGGAGCAGCATCTGCTGTTCTTTGCCTTCATCCACCCTTAAGTGTAAAAACATCTTCATCCCAAAATCAGCATTTGTGTGGGTAACTGTTTTGTTAAAGATTATTCAGAAAACAGAAGTTACAGCTGGCTGTGAGAGCTGCTGGCAGGTGCAAGCACAGGTATCTCTCACATTGCTGTTCTGAGGTGGTGTTTACAGACACTGTGGTAAACTGCAAAGAAACACGAAGTATTGCACAATGAGGAGATATTTCCTGATGAGCTGCTACTGTGGAGGCAGGGCAGAGAAGAGTGAGTGTTCTTTCTGGGTAATGCTGGAAACCTGCTTGTAAACTGCCCTGCAACATTGTAAGAAGTTTAAATCTTGTAGCATTTTGTGTTGCAACTACCCAGATGAAAAAATTGAGAGCAAATAGTACGAATATTATATGAGTTAGAGCTCAGTGTAATTGCTCCCATCATTGCTTGACTTCATTATCACCAAATGGGAAGGCATTGATGCTATGTTGTTTTGAAAAATAATAAGGAATCAATGAAATAAATGCTCAGAAAAAGGAACACTAGGCTGAGGCAGATATTGATTCATTCTATGTTTAGTTTCGTGATCAGCAGAACTCTGCATCTGTGCCTCTCAATTTCAAAATCTGTATTTTAATAAAACTAATAGAAAATAATGGAGTGCAGAGAAATTAATTTTGAGAAGGATCTTAGAGAGGTAGATTATAGGGTGGGTCCTGAGAAAGCTGTGGAAGTTTTATTGATATTTGAAAATATATTTTAAAATTCAGAATGGATAAAAATCCTGTTCAAGGTATGGAGTAAATACCTAAATGTTCTTCAGCCTTGTTAAGACAAGGCAAAATAGCTACCAAATAATAAGGATGAGGTAGAAGTTAAAGTATTTTTATGACCCCAAAATTAGGTGAAACACTGCCTCAGGTTTTAATGATAAAGGTAACAGAGCAAAAACGTACTGGGTAGCAGGAGTTTAGAAAGTGGAAAAGAAGCATAACTTGACATTGCTGGTCAAAACATTCCAATCTTCAGTGAAATGTTGTATTACAAGAGGGTGACTTCTGAGGACGGTCCCCAAAGTATGACAGATGCAGAGACATGAACCTGTCATTCAGGAAAACTTGACTTGCTAATCCCATAAAAATAAAGATTGAGGGAGCATATGTCTGCTCCCTGTAAATATGTCAGTAAGGTAAACTCTAATGAGAGGGAAAACAACTGTTTATCTTTGGAGGACACTGTCAGCATATCAAGTGAGTGGAAGTGACATATGCTGAAAATCAAGACAAGGATTCTAACCAATACAGCAACCAGAATACAAGCACAAAATGTAATTTCTTCTTAGATATAACTCAATCATTTATAAGGGGAATTGACATATCAACTCACACTACAAGAGAATGGATTTAAACACAGGAGTTCCCATGAGGATAGTCTAAGTGCAGTTTTAATTATGTTCAGAACTTTTCATCTAAGAAAGAGTAGTTAGGAAAATAACTATTTCAGAAAGTTTTTTACATCTTTTACAGTTTTAGTTCTACATTTGCTTTCCATTTGACTTAGCTCTGATTCCTGGCTGTAAATTTAAGGACAGCATTCTACTAAGCTCCAAAGAAAAAAAGTTACAGCTCATTAGATACCAGCTGACTGTGAAAAGGCTCATCCTCTTTAATTACAACTAACAACTACAGTGTGATTTTAAAGAAACAGATGTTTTAGTACCAAAAGCTCAATTGTATTCATTGTTTGAAGAGCCAGAGGGAGAGAAAATGTAGAAAAGCAGAGTTAAGATTATACACCTTCACGTATAAGATTATGTAGGTTTCATGCTCCTCTTTATTGCAAGTGGGGTAAAAAGCTGGTGTTTGCACTAAGTCACCTGTGGGGTTTGGTGGTAGCAGCTGTGGAGCTCCACTGTGAACAGAGCAGCCCAGCACCTGTCAGCTGTCTGATCTTGTTCCCAGGCAGTCAGACAGGACAAGGAAAAGCAGCAGTGGCTCCTGGTCCTGTGTGTGTTAACTGTGCCCTGCATGATGTCGGGTGGGGGGGTTTATAATTGCTTTGAAAAGTCTCTAAAGTTGTTGTTCTTGTTTCTGCAATGAGCCATCTCTCTGTGCTTCTTTGTAAATCAGTCCTTCTTCCTCCTTCATTTCAAGCCCTGAATAAACTACTCAAACATTTTAATGGGTGTAAAAGAACAACCACTGCAGTATGTATGCTCACAGATTTGTGCATTTATAGATGTGAGTATTGATTGCAAATACTGACTGATCTATCAGTGCTGATTTCTGAGATTAGTTGAATAGTGGGATTTCAGCACAAAACTATGTGTTACAGTAAAATGGACAAAAATATGGTGCCACTTCACTGTTGTGGTGGGTCTCAGCCCACTCGAGGGTGAATTGGTAGGGTTAGAATTATATTTATAAGATATCATACTTGTAGTCTTGTATGCACACATCAGTGAAAATAGCACACTTACATGATGTGATGAGCTGCTGTTAAGATCTGCAGGCACCCAAGTGGGATCCACCTGCCCTGTTTTACAATGGAGAGACTTCCTGCTTTCTGTATTTCACTAGAAGTTGTGGGGGTTTTTTTTCCTGCATTCTTCTCTTAAAAATAAAGTTCCTGGCTTTCCTCTGGATACTCAGGGTCAATAGTCTGTGCTTCTAAAGGATGTTAGGGTCCCAGTATCTTAATTTTTTTTTTTTTTTTTTTTTACAATAACCACACTTCTGGAAAAGCTTTATTCTCTATTAGGAAGTTACTTGGCTTAACTAAAGCCAAATAAGGCAAAAGCAAATCCTATCTATTTACAAATTTAGTTAAAAGAGTTTAAAAGGTTTATTAAGAATCAAGTGTCCAAAAATGAGATGATGGCCACAGATGGGATGGATTTAGGATGAAGTTTCGACAACATCAACTTAATCTGTTTTACCACAGGAAGTGTGTTGGCTTGTGGATGAAATTTTAAGGATCTGAGTTTGTCTTCTAATGTTAATTAAAGTACAAAGGCTAAATTTTCCTTACATCTTTCATCTGTGAAAATTCTGTCTTCTTTCTAAACTCAGAGTATTCTGAACTTACTGAAGATGCACGTGCAACATTTTGAGAGGATAAAGTGAAGTATTTAGGAATTTGAATTATTTTATAACATATTATTGCTTTCTGATACTGACAGGCAAGAGGAGAATGATATGCTCTTTTGGTTCAGTAATGATCCAGTATTTTTAATTACTTTTAACAGCTCACACAGTCCAGAATATCTGCAGACATGTATGTGAATTTATAGGTTTGCAATTTACATAATTGCTTCCTGCTTTACTTAAGGTGCATCTGTGGAATGGTTTTGTGACTATCAGGCAAGGAGAGAAGCTGATTCCCTCCTCTTCTGTCTTCAGCATAAATATTTGGTTTGGAGCTGCTAAAATTCAAGTACAATATAAATAGTAAATAGCTCTTTCAGGTTTTTGATTCCATTGATTAGTTAGGTATCTCTGTTAGAGGTTTATGTAGCTTGGCTCTTGCAGTCTTATGTGTGAATACTTTATTTTCTTTCCTCTCCTTTGAATCCGAATTTATTATTACTGAGTTTCCTGATGACCAATTCTACTCATATGTTTGAATATTTTTTCATTGAGAAGAAGATGCTTCCACTTGCAAAACAGAGGAGGGTGGCTCCTAACATGTTCTTTTGAGTTATGAGAACAGTCTTTCCTCAGGTTCACTCAAAGACCAAATGCAATATTATTAATTTTATTGAATGACTTACCTGAAAGGCTTCATAAGCTACTTAAAATGGGATAAAGCTCCGCACAGGCTAAGTAATTCCAGATCAGCTTTTTAAATGCTGGACTTGTTTCAGATTTCTTTACAGGCAGCTGAAAATATTCCCTACATTCAGAGTGTATTTACCACACTGAGACCATCAAAAATAGGGCAGGTCAGGGTGGGCTTTGTAGTCTGGATAGTTGAGCCACTTCTCCTTCCTCATGCTTTTTTCTGTTCCTAGCATGGACAGTGAGTGAATATAGTTGTAAACTTCTCTCATGGCTGAAAAGATGCCTCTTTGAATGACTGGACTCTGTTTTTTCCATCCTTGTCTGGTTATGATATGGAACCTTAGCCTTTCAGGAGCCCGTAATTGTCATATCCCCAATACTAAATTTAATGCAGACACCTGAGTTGGAATGTGTGCAAACTTGCATGCAAGTAGAGAAGACCTTTTTGAGATTATTTTTAAGTAGCAGCTTTGCTCTGCTACTTACAATTATAGTGAATTCTACTGTACTTTCGAACCTCAAATGTTGGCCATCTCTCCATTTACGATGCAATGTGTGTTTGGGACCTGTTTGGCTCAGCATTAATTCTTGAGCCTCCCTTGTATTAGAGCAGATATTTTCCCCAGTGTTTTTCCAGACGTATCCAGTGAGAACAACTGAAGTTATATTTTGAGTTAAAAGGATTGTTGTCCTTGAATTCTTAAATAAAAGAGGCACATTGGCACTAATTTCATGGGTGAAAAAGCTTTGCTGCTCATTATCTCTTTTCAGGATACAGTGGTTTAAGAAATGAAGCACTATAATTGAAGTCAATCAAGGAGAAAAGAAATCATCTCCACAGCGTTGTGGCCGTGGAGCTGCTTTTAGCCATTGATCGCTGGGGATGTTGAGATCTGTGTGTTCAGGGCTGCTGCTTACTGAGTGTTCTTTTTACACATCAGCAAGCTAATTTTGCTCCTTTCATCGTATATTGACTAGGATCTCAAAAGTGCCAAGAACTTAAGAACCTCAAAGACTACAAATCTTTTATTTCCACAGGAAAATAAATCTATTCAGCCAGCAAGATGTGAGTGTGTTGTAAAGAGAGCTGTCAGTTCAATACTGTTGAGCAGACTGGAACTCATAAAATGAAATGAATGTACTTTGTTTCCTTCCAGAGAAAAACAGGTTTAAATAGTTTCTCAATTCTTTGTAAGCAGCACAGCTGATTAATTTTCTGTATCATACTTGGCAGAGTGAATATTTTGAGGTAATAGTGCTTCATCTGTATGGGATGGTCTATACTGAGTGACAAACTCTCTGCTTTGATGTTCAAGCGTGTAACTTAATTTAGAGTACAGTTTATTGCTATGATAGGAAGAGGCAAGAGAGTGACTAAATATTAACCAAAGTCCTCATTTGAGCTGAGTTTTGAACATTCCTGTTTAAGTCTGGCTTGTTTGATGGTTTTGAAAGATAACTGATATTAGAGACAAATTATGGATTGGTTTCTAAGCTGAAGGAGCTCTATGGGTATGGGCCAGCATTAGAGTGAAGTGATGCTATTCCAGTTGTGCTTTCTATCTGCTGTGATAGGAGGCACAAATGACGTTCTGAAGGATAAAATTTCAGGAGGGTGAACACACATGCAGTGACTATTCACTGGTTATAAAGGACCCAGCTCTGCCAGTGCGTCCGTCACTGGGTGATGGGATTTGTGCCATTGTCATTTTTCATTTTCGATTCTATCTCGTCTCTTTGCTTCTGTCAGGTAATTGCATGTGCTAACAGCTGTTCTGAATTGCTTTGTTAAATGATTGTTTCTACATTTGAGTTATCGATGTGACAGTCACCAATTTTTTACTTATTCCAGTTTGATACCATCTGACTGCTTTATCACCCAGCAGTTTGATGGAAAACAAGGAAAATCAGTTTTTAGGATAAATTGCTTTTTGACCATATTGCAGTATGAGTTTTTTGATATTATATTCTCAATTAATTATATCTTTAAAAATATTTTTTAAATATAGAATATTAAAAAAATTGCTATTAAACATTCAGATTTTAAATAATGCTCAGGTTTTGTAATACATCTCCAATTTTAGTGTACTTTATAGAGTTTTGAGCTGCACGTTTATGGAACATGCATTTTTGTGCATTTATGTATTATTTTAATTGTGTAGTAAAGGAAGAACTGAGATGCAGTAGCACAAAAACAGTGTCAAAAGAATAATAGTGAAAACAGCTTGAATTAGGAAAAAGAAAAAAAAATAGATGTTCTGTCCTTAAGTTAGACACATGGAAAATGATAGTATGAGGAAGATTTGAGAATGCACAGGTATCCTGGGGGAATGCACAGATATCCTTTGGGACCACAGCATAAGTCAAAGGTGTCTGTTATTGTGGAGGGAAAGCATGATGAACAGTAATGCAGGTGCTGACACCATTAATTTGGTAATTGTTCAAATGGTAATATAAACTGAATACTGCAACCGTGAAATCTTGCTTTTTCACTGTCAGTATTAAATCTTAGTCCCACTTTTATGATTTAGTGAGGGACGTACCTGGGAAAATAAGTGGCCACAGAGAAGATGCTCACAATGCTGTTTGACTCCTGTGGTGTAGATGTGGACTAGGCATGGTTCCAGGCAATTCTGACAGCTGATTCCACTCTGAAGGGGATTTGTGTCCTCTGCAGTTAGTGAGCTAAGGTGTAGGAAGAAAATTGTATATGTAACCTGTAGAAGAATAATTCTACCTAGTACATTTTACCTATCAGAGCATTAGTTACCATAAAAACATGCTGAAGAAGCAGGCTTCTGTGTTAAAAAGACACAGACAGCAGCTAAGAGAAAATTGGTTCAGCCATTTCTGAGGAGCAGAGAATTGTATTTCATGCCATTAGAGATTCACGTCTTGTGTGCTCTGATTAGTGTTCTGGTAGATGTCAACTAAAGATCTGTTACTAAAGCTCCCCGATTTTGTATTTAATACAGATTTCCTGCTCCTTTAGACACCTATAAATACAGCTGGCTGGGGCTGTGGGGAGTTATGACTGGCCCTGTTGTGGTTACTGCTTTTCCACAGACATTCCCTAAAGGACATCTTAATTGTCATTGTTTGTTCCAGCTGCCATCTGTGAGCACCTACCCTGTCCTTCTGGCAGCATCTTTGGCCATGGAGGGCTTTAGTTCCTGCTCACTTTTTATCTATAGCTGAATAAATGAGTGTCATGGATCACCTAATTATTTTTTCTCCAGGGCACAGGGAGTGAGAATTTCCTGAAAATGGTAAATTGCCTGAGGCTGATTAATGTTTGGGGAGGGTGGGGGGAATGGGGAGCAGAGGAGAAGGGTGGGTTGTGGCTTGATTCCTTTTTGAGTTGAAACAGACTTTAGGATAAAAGAGCCAAAACAAATACAGAAGCAGTCTTGCTTTAATGAATATCTAGTGGTGATGAGGATTCCACAATCATTGCTCAGTTATTACTGTCTCTGTTAAAATTTTAAACTTACAATATTTTCCATCTCGTTGTTTAACTTTGCTGCTTTTTTACATTTTCTGGCTGCTAGAGGTCTGCTCGTTATTCATCTTTATGAAATACATTAAAACTCTGCATCCCTGCATTTGGAATTTGCTAGTTGTACCTTCACCTTCAAAGAGACTGAAGCAGGAACAGGAATTGTGTGCTTAGCCTGGAAAGGGGTGTGTGGAAAGAGGCTGCTGTTCCTATGAGCTGTAGTCCCTGCCCTACATCAAAACCATAATGCAGAATAACAAATGTAGCCCAGCTGTCCCAGCGTGCCAAGGAAAGTCTCAGGATGGGTAAGGAGGAGTGTAGCCTACAAGGCACAAGAAATAATTCTCACACCAGAACCAGTGTTTGCAAGGCCTTCAGCTGTGCCTCCTTTAGGGTTCTGCATTTAAGGGAAAATGTGGACCCAGGTTAGGTGAAACAAATTAATTTAATGAAAATTATCAGAGGCCTAGAAAGTTGATTTCAGTTGAGAATTGGAGAAAATGGTGTTAATATGTCATGCAGTAAAGGTGGAAAAGGCTTCAAGAGTGAAAATAGAGTTCAAAGGTGTAAAAGTCTGCTGTGTAACAGACTGTTCTCAAGAGCTGTGGAAGAAAAGCCATGGGTTTCATCTGTGGGATGGACATAACCAGGACACTGATGGTAAAAATAAACACTGGAATAGTGGGATGAAGCTGTGGGATCTTTAGTAACAGATCAAAGAAAGATCTGTCATGAGACTTAGAGGCACAGTTAAGTCTGTCCTGGGACGTGTAAAGTTGTATGAGGGTCTTAAAGACACTTTGCATCCTAATTTAGAGTTTTTATTTTATTATTTAGCATAAATGGTATTAAGTTATGCCCTCAGATTGGCTAAGTTTTTTATATTTAAATGGCTGTAGTAGGCAATGAATTAAGCTTCTTCCTGCTAGGAAATTGTCCTATTTTCTACCCTAGGTCTTGTCACTGTCTGTGTTCTTTACCCAGGCTTGCATATGGAAAGCAGAACATGAAGGATCTCAGTGTCCCTTTTTTGCCACTGTTTACTAATTGAATCTCGAGGGATCTCTTTGCCTGCTTGCCTCCATTTGAATGCTCTAAGTGGGTCTGTGTGACTTTGAGTGAGTCCTCTATATCCCCTTCTGTAAGTGAGTTAGGGATTGGCCCTTCCAGTATTTTGCTGCTAATGCTGATGGTTCATTATTCCCCTGGCTGAGGGGCTGGCCAACAAGACAGAAAACTCCTGACTAGATCAGCAAGAGCAAATCTGGCTCGGTGTAAGTTTTTAAACTAAAACTTGTTGGCGCATCTATTGTCTGCCTGATCCCCATGGCTGGCATTTCCATCCTCAAATGAAGGTCACTTGAGTAGCAAGCAATTACAGTGGCAGGAGTAAATCTGCACCTTTCTATCGATGGTTTCAGAACTGTTGGGGAAAACAAAGCCATTTATAGCGTGGAAGGTATTTTATGCACTGGCAGTGAATGAAATACTCTTTTAAACTTAGATCCTATGGAATGTTCTTTACGGAGTGAATGTTTTTTACTCATGGTATTGTAGCAATTTTGATTTAGTTTTTCATCTGTTCTCTCTGCTGCTTTTTCTCAAATGCTTTTACTGGCTGTTCAGAGAACTGAGCCACACAACAGCCCCAGCAGCCACACAGTTGCTGTACAAGGATTGTAGTAGTTTTGAAATGTTGCCAGCACATTAAATTCTTTTCTTTTCACTGGCTGTGGAGAAAGTGAATACAAATCCAGTGATTGGAAGAGAGCTGGACACTTTCTTTTTAATGACACCATTGATACAAAGATGTTCCATTTTAATTCAGATGTTTCTTTTTTTGTATTCTCCTTGTTAAACCAGTACTCTCTGTCTATTTTAAAATTCTTTTTGAAAAACCAAGCTAACAATATGACCATAGGCACTCAGTTCATCAGTAGAAGGTGAAATGGCTTGGTGTGTAATCACTGCTTTTCTCTCATGCATAAAAATATTTCAGATGCATCGAGTTTCTGACACAGGATAAGTCTCTATTTCATACTAGAATTTTTTCAACACACAACCCTAAGTTGTAGATTTCAACTACATAGAGCAATAATATTTCTGCATGTTTTTAATCAGAAGTGTCTTTCATAGTATCTTTCTTGTGATAGCTGCAGCTTGGAGTCGACTGTGAAAGAGTAATTTGTCTTTTTGTGGAACTAGGAAATTTGAATATCTGATATTTGAATATCCTCGATATTTCTGAGGAAAGATCTAATAGCAAATGTGTTGTGAGAAGTGGGAAAGGAAAGATGTTTGTTTCTGTAATTGCTGCCTTTGTGGATTGCTACCTGAAAAAGATTACAAGCTAAATGAGTTCTACCCAGTGATTTGAGACCATATTAATCAATAGCAGCTGACAGTGTTTGTTATCAGATTGCTGAAGCATTTCCTGTCCTTTGTGTCCCTGAGGTAAGAGATGATATTCTGCTGATGTCTCTTCGCAGGACCTGTTGTTCAGTGTGTGCGCTCTCAATATCATCTCCACCATTGTCTGTGCTTTGGCAACAGCAATGTGTTGCATGCAGATGGTTTCCTCTGATCTTCTGCAAATGGTGAGTACGTTTCAGTGACAACACAGGGCTTGTCCAGCGTAACAGTGTCCTGCTCTGTGGATATTCATTTGCACCTACTCTTTGCTTAGAAACTACAGCCTATTTGTGTGTCCCTGTGTAGTGTTAGAGTGTGTGTGTACATGGGTGTATTTTTTTATCTGCATACATCTATATAAATGTAGCGTATAGATGTATGCAGGGTGAGGAGCTGCTGTGTTTTAATGTTTATGTATTCTAGTGGAGTGTTATGATCAGGATTTTGCAATTGGGAGGTGCTATTTTTGTTAACGAGGTTATTAACAAGGTTCAGTTACAGATGCATCTGGTATTTGCTGTCATCACTTGTGTATAATCTCCAATTTCCACAGTCCCCAGAGCAATTGCTTGGCTTTAAGAGCCTGGTTTTCACTACTAGATTGGTATGAGAACTATAGAGTATGAGAAGTAGAAGCTCAAAACTGGAACTTTTCATAGCCGTGTGCCAATAACTGTGTTTTCATAAGGAAAACACATATGTTCAGCCTGAGAGTAGCATTTGTATTCAAAACAAAAGGGAAAAGTCTTCTGCATAGTCAGCTACATCACAGGATGCTGTCTTATTTTGGTTGGACAAAGGGAGCTTTCCTATTCCAAATGCGTGTTGGGATTCACGAGGTTCCAATGTAAAAAAAAAAAAAATAAAAATTAAAAAAAAAAATAAAAAAATAAAAAATTAAAACCCTTTGTATTTTCCAGGCAGGCTACACTGCTTGTAACCTTGCTCTATTGCTGATTAATCTAGGAAATGTCCTGTTTCATAAGCGAGGTCAAACACAAATCTAATAAATAACCATTTGTACCTCTTGGATTGGAAAAGTTTGCATGGATGGAAGACTGGCCCAGCAAGTTAGCTGCAAACCATTTAAACATCACAGAAATGTTGTCTAGCCTGCCATGCAGGCATGGTGGTTTTAAAAATCAGTAAATAATTAGAAATACACTGGGTGCCATGGATATTGATTTAAGTGCATGAATTACACAGATAAGGCTGTTCTTTCTAGACAAGTGTTCCAGTCACTGGGTTTCAAACTCAGCTAAAGAATATCTTCAATCTGGGACATGGTGTTTGCTTCACATAGTAATGGGTATAATTAGTTAAGGTCATATGTTTAGGTAATTACTACAAATAGTACATAAATGCATTTTTGCTCTAGGGCTCTGTGTATGTGTATTTTGCAGTCCTGTAAAGAGTCCTTATTTAATAACACTAGTATGGATGCAACACAATTAACAGAAATAATAATTTCAGCTGATGACACTTACATTTTAAATGTTCAAGGGTTTTTATCATATTTTGGGTATTCTTTCTTTTCACACACTCTCCCCATCCATATTTGCTACAAGAATACCCATTGACTGAAGAACTTTCTCACCTTGCAGTGATGGTGGGGAGATGAAGAGTTTACCACACCTCAAAAAATCTGTCTGTCTCTGCAAAAATGGTAGTGGTGGTCCAGAAGTGTATATTCCAAGAAACTTGATCTACACTTAATGGTATTTAGCACTGTCAGAAGAATAAAAACAGATAACAGTGAACCAAGAACAATATTAAAGTGCTTCTGGTGGGCATATGCAAGAAGCAGTAACCTCAATAGGAAGTCAAATTCCTTAAAAGCATCTAAGTTTTCTCTCTGCCACCTCATTCTTGATGTCTTTAAGAATCTTTTTTTCCCACCTGGCAATGCTGCTATTATGTTAATTTCTTTTTGCTTCCTATGCTTTGTGTTTCCAGCTTTCTGTCTTCCTGCTTAGTTGTCCGTTCTCCCACCCTTTCAGCTCCATCTACAAGAAATTTCTTCCCTCTCCCTGGAAGAAGGGAAAAAAGTACATATATTTCTGCTCAATCCCAGTCTTTTCTTGTTTATCAGATTTTCCCTTTCTTTTTTCAGGTTGCTGAGCCAGATTCCTGCCAGGCCTAAGTGAGCGTAACTTCCCTGGAGCTACGCTGACTTAGACCCAGCTGAACTCTCACCTGAGGATTTCTTTTTCTTTCACTACTTTCAGCCTATTGTCCCATGATCTGCAGTTCTCCTTTGCTCTGCTACACCCAGAAATCTGATTAACTTTCTTTTCTCTTGCTTGTTAATGCAGATTTGTGCTTTTTCCTTTTACTCTCCACTGATGCTTGCATCTTCTCTTAGCTGGGTTGTGCCATGTTGGGAGTTGGACAGCAGCAGCAAGAGATACCACTCCTCATAGCTGAAAAGGTTTTCATTATTGTGCTGATAGTTTTACTGTGTTCTACAGCACTCAGAGCTCTGTAGGCTCTCCTGTAGCCAGGGGAGGCAATAGGGAACACCCTCCTTGGATGTCATTAGGTTATCCTTAGTGCAATCAGTTCTGTGATTCCTGTGCTGTGTTAGTGTTCTTGTCTCAGAAATCAATCCATTGGAATGGTAATTTTTGCAAATTCAAAGAATTTCCATTTATTGCTTAGCAACATAAAGCAGGTGTAACAGTCTCAAGAAAATCTGTAGCAATGATTCTGTGATTTTGTGGCTTGTTCATGAATTTTGCATACAGTGTCTTGATTCATACAGGCAAACTGATGTATTTAACTGGAAACTGCTTTCTTCTGACATCCCAACCTTTAGGAAAAACATCCTGAAAACACAAACACAGGCTGTCCAGTATTTAGCACAGTTGAAATTTTCCAGTGAATTTGAAGAGGATTTTTTGGTTTAAAAACAGTCCACCTAACAAATATTTTATTTCAAGTGCTAAGGAAAACAACCCTGCAGAATACTTCAAGGTGGTTTTATTGCTTTATATTTTATTTTTTTCTAAATTGTTCCTTATTTTGGGTTGACCTGAAATTTTCATTTCACTTTAACCTTTCTCACTGTGTTAAGTATATCCATTTGCTCAGGCAAAGGAACCCTACCAATTGTACTAAAGCTGCAAGAGAAAGTGATACCATAGCTAAAGATTGAAAAGGCATTTGTTGTGTTTCACTAGAGAGTTTAAGGCTGCACTCCATCACAGGGCTTCCCAGAATTGTTCTTTCTGTGTACACACCCCTCCAGGAGATAAATGTGAATCAAATCAGATCATATCAAGGCTCTGTAATGTGAAGAAACCTCTCTTAATAACGAAACTGTCACTTCTATGATTTTTCATTTGTTGCCTGAGGCAGTTTCAGTTTGCATCTTGTCTGATGAATGGCTACTGCAAAAATGCACCCAGTTTTCTTCAAAAGGTGACTGCCTGGATTAAAGTAAGAAATACAAGATGTTACACCCACTGTGGCCGAGCTAAAGCATGAATTACACCTATTCCAGTCCTCCTTCCACTTCAGATATGTTTATACAGTTCTTATCTTAGAAGTGCTGGCACTGGTATCATTGAGTGTGTTCTGATTTTATCACCATCACTGTTAGTAACTGTTCATGTTGTGTGATACCTAAAACCATCTGTTATTTTGTAAAGAAAATAAGGTAATGATGACACATGCAAGCTGTAACATTTAATTACTGCTTTCATCAGTCCTAATGATAATTCAGCCTGTCATTATCTTAATAGGCTGTAGTTAATATTTCTAATCAAACACCTCACAGAAAGCATCTCTGTTCAAGGGTAATATCTTGCTGACATTATTTAATCCCCATATTCTGGAGAAATAGTAATAAAAAAGCCCAACCCTGCAAGACGAAGCTTAAGTGAGAATTGATCTTACATTATTATATATAATTTATTATTTAATCTGATTACATCAAGACTTAAATAATCCTTTTTCGGTCACAAAGTTCATTTACAGGTACTGTAAAACCCAGATGACAGTCCTTTTAAAAATATGCATTGGGAATTATGTACATCCACAGAAAGATCCTAAATGTAAATATGGTTGCATAAATATTCCCCTCACACCCACCATAAATGCAAATGTACCATTTTTCTTCAAACATTTTATTGGTAGAATAAGAATATTCAATATTTAAGACGAAAATACAGTCAGTACTGCACGAAAGATATCCCAGAGCAATGCCCATGAGGCTACAGAGCTAATGGCTTGTGATGGTTGTAGGAGCAGCAACTGAAAACAACTGAGCAGAAAAATCTGAATGTGTTTTCCTTAGCAAAATATCTTCTGTCTCATAATTTCCCTTTCATATCAGGGACAAATTAGAAGAGTCAGTCATGGTCCTTCTGTTCTTGTAGACAATTACTGCATTTCCCTTCAGCAGATACTGATTCCAATGTTTCAGAAAAGGAAAACAGCAGCCTGTCCAGGAGGACAGTTAATTGAAGACAGAATTATAGACCTGAGTGTATTGTACAGAACTTTTACTCAGGGTAACATGCCAGAATTTAATTATATGCAATTAGAAATTTTTATTTCCCGTTCACAAAAATCAGCAGATTTTAATAAATGACTGAAATGAGAACAATGAACTCTGGGGTCTCTAAAGGACTGATTTTGAAGTTATACAGTAGAATTAATAAATGTGATATGGAAGGCAGATGTAATTACATGCAGATATAGGAAAACCTCCAGATAAGTTTCCCTTAGAGCACCAGGCACAAACTGATCCATGGCAGTTGTGGCTTAGATAAGCTGTAATTGCTGAGCAGTGACTCCCAGCACTGGCATTTCTGTGGGTCAGTGGTGCTGAGCAGCTGCAGGATGCACAGAGAAGAGGATGTCTTTGCTGATGTTCAGTGGGGAGGTCCCACAGCTGGGAATCCTGCTGCAGAGCTGTTGGTCTCACTTACCTTGGGCAGAAGGATGGACCACATGGTATCACATGAGGAATTGTTTCAATAGAGAATTATTTTGACAGGTCTTACCTGCTGTTTCTTCAGTTCCTTAACTGGGTCTCCTCCAGCAGCTTTTACCTCAGTGTACTCACAATATTCGGAACATGATAATACCTTCTGATCACTTCAGTGACCAGCTTAGAGATGACCTTTTAGTGAAGAGCTGGAAGTTCAGTCTGGCAAAAAGTGAAAGAGTTTCACAATTTTACACGCATCTATGTAATGGTGTTTATTTCACCTGGAAAAGTTAACCACTGAGAGAAGACGTGTTATTCTTCTCTGGGCAGGGATAGCTGATGTGTCTGCCTGTGAGCTGGCAGAGGAGGTCACTGGTGCCCAGCCCCATTGCTGGCTCTGTGGAATTCTCAGTACTATGGCAATGGAACCTTGAGCATAACTGCATTTTCAAAAACTTTTACCTCTTCTGGAAGTGGGGTACTTCTAGCATTTGTGCTTCTAATTCTCTGCTTCCAAACAACTTGGTGCTGCTGCCATGGCAAACTTCTGTACTGAATGCAGGTCCAAGCAGTGGGTTGACAGTGTTTTACAGCTTTCTTGTTTACCCTGCTGCAACCAGACAGCATGTTTTACTCTTCCCTCATAACTGCAGACAGAATAAGATAATTAAGTAGTCCTTACTGTGAGGGCTGTTTAAATCAGGCTGTTCAACTCTGTCCAAGTCAGATGTGCCCAGTGAAAACCCACCAAGGTCTGTGGTCACTGTGCTCTCTGTGTTGCACAACCCTTTAGTACATGCACTGGTCTGTTCAGTGCCCATCTGGTATCAGACACATTTCACACACTAAAGTAAGGGCCAGGATGAGAAAACACCTGTGTGAGTGTCATAGTTTGAATGGCAAGCTTCAAACATAAGGTCAGCTGTTTCTTAAAAGAAGATCGAGAATTCCAGATCTGTGTTTCTTTGCCTGTCAGATTTCTGAAAGCTCCCAGTGTCCAGCAGCTCCAGGATGGTAACAGAAATGGTTGAGTCTTTTGGATTTGCACAGCCATGGGTTTTATCTTTCTTTCTAGCAAGAAGTTGAAGTATCTGTTGATAGCTATACATTTTTGCTAAGCTTTTAATGCAGTTGGGTATTTAGCATTTACCAGAGATGCTATATGCTGTTTATCTTTGTCTGCAACCATTTTCTATCCGTTGCTTCTGCAGTGGCCACTGTTTTAACCCCAAGGCTGGCTGGAGACCCACTGTGTGAGTTGTTCCATAGTGTGAGCTGTAGTTTTTGACATGATACTGAGTGCAACTTGATCCTGTTTATCCTGGTGACTGAACAGGCCACCCCCATTTTCTGCTTGGCAGTTCTTGTTGTTGCCTGTCACACTTGCCATCAGTATCTTGAGACTGAATATTTGGTAACAGCTGTCTTCTAATACTAGAAATGTGTGTTTCTGTGTGAAAGTATTTGTCGATGTTTCTTCAGCTTTCTCAGGTCTTTGCATTTTATTGCTGTCTTTTTTTAAGCTATGAAATTTGTATTAAGCCTTTGCTGAAATCCTGCCAGACTTCACTATTTGAGACTAACTCTTGAAGATTTTTAAAATACATTTTTCTGTAGAAGAATGAGCTTTTGCAGGCTAGCAGAGATCAGTAGATAACATAGTATGGAATAAAATATGACTTAATTCCCACTTACCAGCTTTCAATTGTTTTCTCAAGGATGTCTGTTCTTTGTGGTAATCCCTTATATTTGCTATTGTTTCATTTCCTGCTAGTTTCCCTCTTACAGCCTTTTTCACTTTAATTTCTGTGCCTTCCAGCAGGATGATATCACACAGGTAAACTGTTGTTTATAAACACCCCCCAAACTTGTGTATTTTCATGTCCATTCTGCTGCTCGTTGTCAAGTGTCGGTCACAGTTTGTTGCCATGGTGTGTACTGCCAGATCTGGAAAGGGATGCAGATAATTCTGCTGTTCAACTGAGCTGCATCCAAGCATTAGGTCTTCTCCTCCTGGAACCACAGCCCCTCCTGCCCTGTGTAAAACCTCTCCTTTCTGTCATGTCCCACAAAGTGTGTGCTGATGGTTCAGCTGCTGTGAAAGTGCCCTGTGTTTAACTACTCTGTGCTGACAGTGGTGAGAGTGTCACTCCCAAAGAGGCTGAATGGATCCAGCTGCAGGGAACTCCAGGACTGAGGGGATGGAGCCACAAGTTCTCTGCTGCAAGCCAAAGCTTGGGGTCCATGGCGGTATGGAAACAGCCTGGGAGAAGGTCAAGGAAGTTGTAAATTAAAATTGTTTTGTTTCCAAATGGTGAAAATAACTCAAATTATCAACTCTTTTAGGAAAATGAGGGCAGTCCTGAGTTTGATGGAGTCAAATATGTACAGAATGTTACCCAGAGTCTTCAGATACTTGTTTTCATTATGATAAATGTTGACAGGTTTTAGATAATTATGTTCAAGTTTGTCTTGCTTCTTTCCTTTTTTCCTAAAAGATTCTTCCATGTACTTGAGATGGTAGCAAACTGATGATTGCTTAGGGCAGATGTTTGGAGTTTAATGGTTGATATTAGTGTAATGTTACACTTTGGGAAATGGCTGTTGAAAGATCAGATGAGTTTAGACCAAATGACTGCAAAAAAGGTTTTGGATTTTTTTTTATGTAAGCCACATAGAAAAATGTCTGATAGTACCTGGGATAAAAGCATCTCACCTCATGTGGTGGATGAAAGAGCATCAGCCATCTCACATAACTAAGAGTAAATCAAACTGAAGCCATGCCTTTGTTTCTGTGCTGTGAGTAGAACACAATGGCTGAAAGTCCTTGATGGGCTGTAGGATGTAAGGAAGTAACACATTCTGCAGAGGAGGTTCTTTATTATTAGTTATTTGTGGAAATATCTCTGGAGAGCTGATCAGTGAGCAGCTAATACTTCATTTTCACAAACAGTTGATATTGGTCCTCCTGACTCTCTGCTGTGCTGTATTATTACAGCTCTGACCTTTGAAACAACATACACAGGGTGAGTTTAATAGAACTAAGATGTAACTCAAGCTTAAAAACACAAAGGACCAGTATCATTTCTGTGGTAATATAAATTCAGCAGAACTACACCAAGTTAAATTTCAAAAAATGATAAATATAGAACTGTGATATTAAAAATGAAGGAAACTTACTTTCGATTTGCTGGGTCTCCTAAGCATAAACACTTTCCCTTTTATTTTACTGTTTCCCAAATTTTTAGCAGGGATATAAACAAACAGTGATGTAATGAGCCAACAGTACAAAAACATATGTTGTCTTGTTCCAGTCTAAAAAAGAAATGTGCCTTCAGCAAAGTTTCTTAGCTGGCTTGTTTTAGAAGGCAGGAGCTAAATATCAAGTCATCTGCTGATCCAAGAAAAGTGATATGACAGCAGAAATTTGCCTGGAGAAAAAATTCTGTGCTTTTGGATTGTCTTTTAGTCCCCTTTTATCCATGGGGGCCAAATAGAGCCAGATGTGGGTTGTGGGATTTTCAGGATGGCCCTATTTGATCTTGAATTAGTTCAGGTCTTTCCCAGAACACTTGGGAGTGTTCCTGTTATCAGTGGTATTGGAATGGCTTCTTTAAATCCCTGCTCTGCTGGAAGCTGATGAGGTTTCTGTCACAAATGTTGATGTGGTTCTCAGTATTACTACTTTTTATTGTGCAGTGTAGTTATTTTCTTTTGGGTTTTGAGATGTGTATATGGAATAAATGTTCTTCTTTCATGGCAGTACTTACAACCTTTATACCACATTTAAGTGTGCAGTGTCTGTATCACCAAACCACAAATAGCTAATAAGGGTATATTATTTTACAAGAATAATAAAAAATAGTTAAAAACGCTCCCTTCATTGGAAGTGAAAAATGGGTGGGATATTTCCAGTTGTTTTATTCATAACATAATGTCTATGTAGTAGCCTGTTCCTAGTTAGTTTTATTTGGGGTTGTTTTGTGGGTTGGTATTGAGGGGTTTTTTTCTCTGTAAGTGCAAGGCAGTTCAGATTGGAAACAAAAACATGCAAGTAATTATTTTAGTAGTTATATCTATTTTTGATCAGTTATCAAAACAGAACTGGTTATATGGGGCTACAATAAAACAATATACAAGTGTAGAAATATTTATTGAAACGCCATTAAATGGTAAATGTCTGTGTCCTGCATCCTAAGAGTGACCGAGTGGTGGTCCATGGCCTTTGTCTTTAGTAGAACCTTGTGCTGTATTTTGGCAACCTGACTCACCCTCCTCACTGATCACAAGTATTCTTATGTTCCCAGAAGTGCCTTTTTCATTTCAGCTTGGGTATTCATGAATTTAGTATTGGTCAGGGTCACAAATATTGGCCTGTTATTAAAATTGTTGATATTGGTGATGATGTTTCTACCGTCTGAAGGAACTTTACCTTGTTCATTTTCAGTTTCTGCCACAGAGGCCACACTCTGCCAATCCTGACTGCATGACTCCACATGGGACTGTCCTGCACCAAACGCTGGATTTTGATGAGTTCATCCCCCCAATCCCCCCACCTCCCTACTACCCCCCGGAGTACACCTGCACACCCGTGGGCGAGGCACAGAGGTGATTCTCCTTCCCTGTCCTTGCACTCTGCACTGCTTCTGAGCTGGGGGCTAAGAGCTCTTTCAAAGAACACAAAGCCAAATGATGTCCTCCACTTACATTAGGCTCTTCTTTTCCAGAGAAATCACATAATGGTTTTTTGCAAGCTTGTTAGGCTACATCTGGAAATGTTTGTGTTAAAGCACTGCTGCAGTAGAGAAATGATTGAACTTAGCTAAGATAAGGATTGCAATGCCTGAGCTTTGAGCAAAGATCCCTTTGGAAGTGATCTTTCACAGTTATAAACATTATACGTTTGAAGTTGAGTATGAGATTTAATTTTATAAGGAAATCATTGCAATTAACATGTATTTATTTGGAGTAGTGAAAGATATTAATGATGGCAAAATAGGCTGGTAAAGATGGCTGGCATCCTAAATAATAACAGTTGTTAAAGCTACCCTGTGAACAAGCGCTTCATTTTGGATGCCTAATAAATTTCTTGAATGTAATTCTTTGTAGTGTATTGGCTTTGAATTCAGAGAAGTCTTTATATCACTGTGGTGTAGGTAATCGATCCAATGCCATTTGTTAATTGTTTGCTTGTTTATGTTTTTATGTAGAAGTCTCCATTTGGACTTCCCTCATTCCCCATTTGGTGCTTTATATGAAGTAACCATTAATAGCCCAGGAATGCTGTATCCAAGTGAGCTGCCTCCTCCTTATGAGGCAGTGATTGGAGAGATGCCTGCCAGTCAGGTGAGGAAAACCAAAGGGAATTCTTTATGTGCTCTTCAAATTTTCATGGTGCAAAGCAATTCTAGATAAACTTTAAAGAACAACCATTAGAAAATTACATTCTTTAAGAACATTTTCCAGACCATTTTCTTTATAAGGATTTAGCTAACAAATTTTACTCCCTATGCAACAGCAGTGATTAGTTCTTTCTTGCTTAACCTTCTGATTGTTACAGTCTTCAGTCATCAGCTTCTGCTGTTATGTGGCAAGAAACTGCTGCTCCTGAGAGTGCAGAACACCTTTACCCTGAACTTACAGAAAGGATCCAGTGTACTTGAGACAAATGTTTACGTTACACCTTTTGCTTTATTCTGTACTGTACAGAGTTGAAACCGAAATGGTAATGTGTCTGCATGTGCAGCCAGAGCTGATGGAGGCCTTTGCTTGAAGGGATTTGTGGTAATTGAATCAGCTGTCACAAAGGGAAAATACTAACAATTGCTTTTAGAAGCTCTAATTTCTTTTAGGCTTCAGCAAAAACTCCAGGAGTCAAATGTTCTAGGTTTTCTTTATCAATTGTTAATAGTACACAGAGGAAATATCTGTGTTCAGGTTGTCAAATTGCATTCACTTTACAGAGGGGACTACTTTGCCTTTCCCCAAAATACAACAATGAAATATTCACTAGTGACTTTTTTCCCCACTCGAGGAAACCAGAATTGAAACCACAAACCTAAAGAAATTATACAATTTTTCACTAATATACTCAAGAAGATTATTAAGATAATTAATAAGACAAGTGTCTGAGAAAAAAAGAACATTGGAATGTGAAACCTCCAACAAAAATGCAATTAAATCTCTTCAAGATATGCCTAACTTTGCAGCTTCTGTGACTGACAAAGCAGCTTCTGACAGATCTTCTGGTCCTTGCCTTGTACTAAAACCTCCACCCAACACAACCAACAGGCCAGACATTGCATTACTTCTAATTTGTTTGGCTATAATGAAATTAATCTGTATAAACTGCTTATGAGTGAAGTTCCTTGCTGAACAGCAAAATTGGAGTTTTCAAGGCCATCTCCTTTTAGAATATTTTTTATCCCGGTTCCATCCTTTTTTCCTTGGCGGTAACTCAGATGAACCTGCAGGCCTTGGAGAGGTCAATAATTTTCAGTGATAAAAAACATGGACAAAAGTGATATGATTCATGCATGATTTTGGGGGAAAGACAAGGGTCCTTAAGAATTCATGTGGTACTAAGTAAGGATTAATCAAGTGTCTATTTATAGTAAAGCACAAAATCATTTTGATCACTCTTGTAACTGGAACCACTCTTGGTGTGAGCATAAGCTTCCAGCAGCACAATAGCACCAGCATGTAACAAAAATACAATTTAACAAGATGTGACTTAAAGCAAAGTCATGCTCTTGCAAGAAGAGCTTGGCTTTAATAAGTAGATGTAGTCACTGTTAATTTTTGGCACCTGGCGTCAGTTTTAGCACCTTGCCTGTTCACCTCTGCCACCTGAACTCCAGAGGTGTTTGTTCTAATCTCCAGGGAAGATGAGTGATAGTCATTTCTAATAGTAATAATTACATAGCTTCTTTCCAGGAGTGAGTTTATATGAACGTGGTAGTTGCTGTTCAGAGAACTCGTGACAGGCTCTGTGTCTCAGCACTGGAGCTCACTGGCAGGGATAACCAAAGCCTACAGTGACTCTGTAGCCACAGATCTTTCTTCACAACAAAAGCCTTCGTGTATTTTTTGCAATTAGTGTCCCAGCTGAGCTGTAAATGGAGAAGGGAACCAAAGTCTAAGACGGTTTTGGGTCTACAGGAAGAACAAAATGGAGACCTGAGTTCTTACGTGCTGCAAATGCTCCCATAGAGCACAGTACAGTAGGAACTGAAATAATGAGATTTATAAATCCCTCAAAGGCAGGTTTGGCAATGGAAATCATGGCAGGGATTTAGCTACAAAAGTGCTTCTGGGAACCATTATGTAATAATGTCATAATTGTAAAATCTTTTACTGTGCATCAAGCAATAGGTTTTATTTGTTTTTAAATGGATTGAGGTCCTTAGAATTTTATTAAATTGTACCAAATTAGGCTTGATATTTCATGCATTTATGGGCAACAAATGTCAGTGCTAATTTAAGTGGTTACATCCATGTAAAAATTGCTGTTGTCATCTTTACTGATTAGGAATTCCCATTTCATGACTGTAACAAAAAGTGGTTTTCACACCGTTTTCCATGCCAAGTATTGACTGGGGTATAGAAAAGATGAGAACAAACAGATCAGGGTTCTGGGTGAACTAAATCAATGACAGTGTTTTGTAATGTTTTCTAACCTATAGGCTGTGCAGACTTATTAAAAGCACAACTTTTTCTTCCTTTTTTTTCTATTGATGGCCTAGTGACTGTCTGAGGATGTGGAATTCAATAAGGTTTTGTTACCTTTGGCTCTGCAGGAACCTGCACAAAACCACGTGCTGTTCCTGTGTCAACCAAAGCTGTGACCTGGCTTCAAAATTGTCGCTGTTACCTTCTACAATTAAAACCCTGGTTCTCCTTCCCCCAAGCAAGAAGGTTAATCAGTTCCAAATGCATATAAAATACATTCAGCAATTATTCAGAGACAATGCAGAGTGTCAATAAATGTTTCAGCACAAATTTCCAGCGGATATTTTCCAGTCAGTGATTAAGAAATTAAGTCAGTGGTTATGAAAGAACCTAGATTAAGAATTTATGAAAGCCCCTAGAATCCCTGTATTTTTAAAAATAAATAAACACCCTTAAAACATTATACTATTTTTTCCAAAAGGTAGTCAGTCTGAGTTTTTTACAACAAAGAGCATTGGTGAACATTTTTTACTTTTCTAGTTAGTTCCCAGAACTTCCACACTTAGATCCCAGGAACAATCTGTGACTTGGAGTGACACCACATTTTACTTTTTACCACAGATGTGATACTCTGCTACAATCAAGAAAGATCCATTAAGAAATTTCTAAGGGAATTGTTTAAAATCATGAATTATTTCACTTTTGCTTCCCAGTCCTCTATCCATTTCTCGCTGAGTTAAAGTATTGCTGGTAGTGTTCTTTGTTCGGAGTTGTATATGCTAACCCTTAAGATAGTTTTTAAAACTAATTTGTATCAAAAGAAGTTTCCTGGTCACTTGATCATAGTGGTAGATGGAATACAGAGAGAGAGAGAGAAACAATGAGCACAGTAAGTTATGCACAAATGTGTGTGCTTTAATCTACACTGGCATGTGAAATGGAGGCTCTTTCCCTAATAGAGTCAGACCAATTGTGTCACATCCAATTTTTTAGAAGGCCAGACACAGATTAAGCGCTTGACAAAAAGGTTTGCACAGAGGTGACTGATGCTGATTTCTGGACTGTCACCAACCAGAATAAGCTTTACTAGTTAATTGTGGCCCTACAGACAGAAGTAGATGAGATGCCTTTTTGCTCAAGATGGTTTCAATCTCATTCCTTTCAACCCTTTTTGTATTTTTTCTCATTTGTTTTTACCAGCTGTTTATTGGAATCAATTTTTTGATAATCACATTTCCAAAGAACTGCTAAAAATCTATCGATACTGGCAACAAGGTCCAATCCAAAGTCTATTCAAATCAGTAGAAAGAAAATTTCCTAAATTTCAGGTATTTATGGATCCAGTCTTTCCAGCAAGAATGATTCTGTATTTTGTTCACATGATCCTCAAAAAGGGAAGGGAAGTTTCCCCCTTAGATCCACTCCTTCAAAAAAAGGTGAGTGGTAATATTATCTCCATTCAGCAATTTCCAGCAGGCTGGAGAGCATCTGAGTGGCAACGATGCTACAGGGCTTCAAGACACAATAAACACATGAGGTGTTAAAGGGCTTCAAAACACATCCTCACAAATAACTGAAGGAAAATTCTGCTTTTGTGCTTGTTTTTGTGGTTTCTGGGTTTCTCTCTCCTATTTTAGGGTGATATGATGTAAAAAACCCAAAAAAAACCAAGCGCAATATGAGAAACGCAGACTGTAGAAAGAGAGATTGCTTTTACTAAACCCATTGGTGTTAAGCATTGCAGACATTAAGTTCAGTAGTGTGAGCCTGAAGGCCCAAGTGCCTGTGAATTCAAGATGAATTTACCTTGTAGATCCTGGAGAAATGAAAAATTGCATTCAGCATTTGCCTTTGCCCTGCATTTGCTCCTGACCCTAAGATATAAAGTACTTTAAATAGCTTTCAATCTGAATAGCAGCTCCTATGAAAGTGACTCAGGGTTGTCAGGTGTGTCCTTCAGATCCCGAGCACCACAGTTTGTGTGGTAAGTTGCAGGTTAATGAGCTCTTTCATCCCACATGTCCATTTAGGTCACTGGTGCTGCTCAGCAAGTGTCTGAATCGAGCCTGGGGGAGAGGAACGCGACCCCGGACTTCAGCACGCAAGGTGATTGTGGCTTTGCATTTGTCTTCTTAAGATGGAGTGGGAGTTTGGGGCAAGTTTCTCTTCTGAGAAGTTTCTCTTCTCTTCTGCCCTTGCTAATGGAGAAAGATGGATTTGCTTTCAGGTTATTCCTTGCAAAAAGGACCTTTTCACAGTCAGAGGCTGGGGCTGGAAATGCAGAGGAGGGTTATGCTAGACACAGCAAGCTCTAGTTAAGCCCTTTGAGGTGGATCTGGTGACTGTATTTCTCTTTGAAGAGTTCTGCACATTCCTTGCAGCTTGTGTCTCAGTGTCAGCAACCATGGGTGGCTTCCTGATCCTCACACTCTTCCTCCAAAGAGTAGTTTCCCCCATGGCTTCCAGGAGCCTCAATAGGAGGCTTGCTGCCTGAAGCACAGATGTTGGGGGTGCAGGTAGATGAGTAGCAGTATGAAGGCTGTTCATTTAAAGCTGAAAAGTCAGTATCAAGAACAGCACAAAAATACCTTTGCTGAAGGACATTAGAAAAAAGTAAATTACTTCAGTGTTTTTTGCTTTGGCATTCTTATAATGAGAGCTTTTGAGTTCTTATTGATGAAAGAATTTGCAGATGACTAGATTTCAATCACTCTACAGAATATGGGGGGGGGGGGAGAAGATTGGGAGGGTGGTCAAGAAGTTTTTGTTTTTCTCTGAATGTCTTGTTTTGTAGTTTCTGTTGAGAGCACCTCTTTGATGGTCTCTGAGGCTGTTGATATCCCAGACCATAGCTACTCCTCCGAAGATCTTTGTTCGCTGGAAGTTCAAGGATCTCTCCACTCTGTGGATCTTTCTCCCTACTGCATAACCCCCAAGGGGGCTGCAGAGCAGAGCTGCAGTGCCCTGGATTGCCACACTCACTGCAGGTTTCACAGAACTCGCTCAGAGGGCCTTCCTGATGGGGGTGACAGTTCCCACAGCCCAGCCTCTACAGACAGGTCTCAAGGACAGGAAAAGAGCTGTGCCAACAGCAGGTCCTTGGACTGTTCCTCAGGGAATTACAGCCCCTCAGAAAGAGAACTGCAGAGCTCTGCTCAAGAGAGCAGTGCCACGCCGCCTTTGAAGCAAAAGAAAACCTGCTGTGTGGACTTCAGCCAGCCTCCTGCCCCTTTCCAGACCTCTCCCTGTTTGGGGCCTGCAAATACTTCACCCTGTGCAAGTGGCCACGAGGCTGCTGTCCAGCAGCAGCACGGTACAAAACACCCAGCCTCAAACATCGTCCGCTCCAGCAGTGCCCCTGTGTCCTGTTCCTCTGCCACTGAAGGTAGGTGGGTGTGGGACCACAGGGCAGCAAACCTGCAGCAGATCACTAATATTGATCTGTGCAGCAATTGGTGCTGCTGGGAATTACATGCAGTGTTCTGAAGAGTCTTGTCTTAGGTGTGAAGGCTTTAGCTCCATGCGTATTTTCTAAATTTAAAAATCTTTAAGAATGGAAAAATTGACAGAGAGAAATTTAATTTTGGCTTTTCTAAATTTCACCATTCTTTCTGCACGGCCCAGAAAACTGTGTATCGAGTAGCTGCTTCCAACTCTCTATTGCTGTTCTACTGAGAGGCTAAACTAAGAAGTGCAATGGCAGCTGGGGTTTATTTAGGAAACTATTACTGGAGCTGTCACGCTTGTTGTACAGCAGGATGTGTTTCCTCAAGGTGACACTGACATTGGCAGTAATGGGGCATGTCAGAGGCAGTCACTGTGACTAGTGGCAGCTTGGGGTGTATGGTGAAAAGTTTTGAAGGACAAAGAAATGAACATGAGGCACATGACAAGATGATAAAGGAAAAGGAAAGCTTTTGGCTCTAGTGGGTAAGTGTCTTCTGATATAAGTCTCCTTTTAGAAAAGTAGAGAAGAGAAGTAGGGAAGAGATGTTAGCTGAACAGTGTATCTTCACAGAAGTCTGCTTGTTAGTGAAAAAGAAAGAGTTGATTTAGCAGAGAATAATAGCAGGAATGTAGAACTGTCTAGACCATTTGAGAGGGATCTAAGCTGTTCAAGGAGATTCAGAAGGGTAACCCAGAGAAGTGGCTTGAAGGTAAAGATTAAAAGCTTTTTAAGATGTCATGGGTTGTGCTGCTGCAAGATCTGTTCACCAGCCTTTCTAAGGGATCTAGAGGAGGAATCGTGACTAGCTCCAAGCAAAAGGAGATAAAATATTGATATAACTGGTTTCATTTAGGATGATGTTTTGGTTCTATTACACTTCTTGCATCTTTATAAATTTCAGAGACTTCATACTTAGCTCAATAATTGAATGTCTTTTACCTTTAGTAGTGTAACCTCTGCCCTTGGGCCAGGAAAAGTGATTCTTTAATCTAGAAGTCTGCCCTTATTTTGTGACATTTCCTCTGCTAGGACATACGTGCTATGAGGCTGCCATGCAGACAGTAAGTAGGAATTTCTGAATCCTTCCTGCTGTGTGAAAGTCAAGAAGAACAACCCTTTCTCTTCTGGATGAGGCAGTGCAGCTTTCCAGAGCACTGCTCCATCTGCCCGTTGAGCAGCGTTTGCCGTGGGCAGCCGCAGCCACGTGTTCCAGCTGGCTCTGGACACCTGCTGGAACAGATGCTCTGCCTTCTTTTTTAACCTGTCCTAAATACGTTCATCGTCTCTTCTGGGAAAGTGGCATGGAGGGACACGAGTGGGACATTGCTGAGATGTACCTGGGCTTAGCAAAGACTGGAGTAAAGAGGGAGAGAAAGTTGTAGAGATACTGACACACAGGGAAGGGGGAGCAAGAGCAGTGACTTGGAGGGGCTGGGTGCTACTTTGCCATTTTTGCTGCCTTCATTAGGAGGCACTTCCTAATGAAATCTTCAAGGGAAGCATTGGATTGAGTCTCTAGTTAAGCCTAGATGTATTTCTGCATGCATATGTTTGGCAAACTAGTTTGCAGAATTTTACTCTGTGAAGGTTTACATTGCATCCCCTTCCTCTACTTTTTATTGGACCTGATTTGGAAATCAGTAGGTTACAAGGAGCCCAATTCTAGTAACACATTCTGGCTGTTTGTAGCAGCCCTGAAGCATATTTTTCCTAAGCTGTGACAAACAGCTGAAGCTCTTTACAGTCTTTGTAAGTTTAAAAAGGCATTTGATCTGGATTTTTCATTGCTGACTGTTGATATTCACTGCAGAATTTTTGAATATACCCATGGAATTGCATAATAGGCAAAGATAAAGGGAACCAAGTGAGCTCCCTCAACCAACACACAAAAAATGCTTTGGGCTCTTTTCAGTAACATACACTTACTTTTAAAAATTGTCCTGGAGCAAAAGAGCTGGTTAAGTGGACTTGACTTGATGAAAGACAGCTGTAACTACACATTAATACTAATAACTGTGGATTTTGGGGAACTGAGGCTGGAGGAGCTTTAGCCATGTTCACAAAAGGGAAAACACAGTGGTCAGATTGTAGCTGGGGCGTGGGTTTTTCTTAAGACGCTGCCTTTATGCTATAAGAAAAAACACTAACTTATCTTCTGCCTCAACTCCCTGTACAAGCCAATGTGAAGAGGTTTAGAAGCACAACCTTGACATTTTATTGTGTAGATTTTTGTGGAACTGGTTTTGAATATTGCTATGATTGCACTGCCCATAGTTTGGAACATAAATTATTTGACATGGGGATGGTGCATATGTGCAACAGGACAGTGACACAACAGCAGTGAGGTCTAATGAATTACCAGTCTTTTAGGCTAAGAAAACACAATTCCTTTGCTTCAAGCACATCTTGACCTGATGGGGTCTGTATGGTTTAGTCAAATAATTCTCCCACTAAACCTTTTATGCTGGAAGTGAATTTGTTTAGAAAAACCTGACATTTCTACTGGAGAAATTACAAATGAAGGTTTATAGGTGCCTTTATACTCACTGTGTACTTCTGAACAACATAAAAATGGTGGGTTCACATACTGCTGTCATAGTTCCCTCTTAAAATAATGACTTAATAGTTTGCACATTTTTTCTGCCTTTTCCCTGTAAAGCTTGTCATGGCAAAGGAGGACTAAATCAACTCCTAGCACAGATGTTTATTACAATAAACTTCATTTATAATCAGCTATGATAGACCATGTGGCTGTATCAGTTAAGTGCCTGAGTCATTATTGTAGTGTTTGTGTTCCAGATAATTCAGGGTCATGTCCAGTGATGTAGCTTTGACTTGCTGCAAGTACAACAGTTAAACAGTTTAGTAATGGATGGGAAGGCAGAACCTCTGAAGTGTCTCCTCTTAATAACCATGCCATGATTCATGTGCTGCAGTACTTAAGCATAATAGAACAAATTAAAGACAAAATAGAAGCTGTCTCTCTTAATTTCCTACAGATTTTCTATGTTTGTAGCATCTTACATTTGTTTCTTTCATTTAATTATTCACTCCACCAGAGAGGATTATGCCAGCTTTTCATTATAAACTGTCCCTGGAGATATGGAAGCAAATCTCTCCTAAGCTACCTGGAAGTTCAGAACCAATTGTTAATTTTCAGTCTTGGGAACAGATAAACAACCAAATGTGAGAGTTAATTCCATCTTGTCACAAATGGAAAATACTGCAGTAGTAGTAATTGCACAGTGTGATCTCATCATTGTTGATTCTCATGCTGGAATCCCAGAAACTGTCATTAGATGGCATTCAAAGCTGTCTGTAGATGCTTCATAACCATTTCTTATTAATTGGCTCATCAGGTACTACCCTGCTCATTTACCCATTAATTTAAACAGTGGTGTATTACATTTTTACTGAAAATAATGAGAATATCTTTTTTAAAAGGAGGAGGAATGTTGAATAAAATTCAACATTGTTTTGTAGAAATGAGAGAGATTAATCTTTCTCATTTTTCCCATTTTCCAAGATAAACTCTGTTCACCCAGGAAATGCAGAAAAGTTCTGAGGTCTGCCTCTATAGGGAGCTTTCCATAGTTTCAATTAGGCCTGAAATATTTAGGATTACAGAGGAAACCATAAAACATGAGCTCTGTCTCCTGTATCTGTGTAACAGCTCATAGGGTATTTCTGGGTGTAGTAGCTTCTCTTTCTGAATGGACATCTTGAAAGCAGTATTTCTTGTGAGTAGTTTCATTTTGTAAAGGAGATAACAAAAGGTTCCAGTGTGTTTTTCCTTGCTTTGGGCAGAGGACAGCAGGGGTTGACTTTGCTCTTTCTGTCTGCCTTTGGTTAAAGGTGATAATTGTGCCTGGACTCCTGTGTGCAGGCAGTGCCAAGATGCAGGATTATTTCCAGCTACAGGAGAAACAGGTGAGAATTGGTTTTCTAAAACAGAAGATGGGTTTCCTTATTTTCTTTTAAAAATAATGAGAAGTTTCTGAGAGGGAAAAAGCTTTAAAAAAATCTGTGGCAGAAAAGTCAGATAACAGCATCCGTGTATGGTGTACAATGCTGATGGAACCTGCCTTGATTGAAAAATGCTGTGAAATCAGGTCCTCTGGTTTAGATCAGCATTTTTGCTTTCTCTGTGTTTCTCACTAATCTCTCTTGCATATAATTTCCAAGGCCTAGAAATAGGCAGAACTTAAGTCTTAAAATTGGGGTAAGGGGCTGGGCCTAAAACTTTATGAGTTACACGTAACACAGAGGAGCTGGTGGGCTTCCTTATCATTAATGTCAACTGAAGTCCTTGAAGGTGGATGTAACAAAAATGTCTGGTTTGTGAAGTTCTTTAATTACCCCCTCACTCATTCTCTGGGCAGCCCTCCTTGGCCATGGGAAGGTCTTACTCCTGACCCTGGTTAAAATTACCCATTTTGTAGTGTTTCCTTGGCTGCATGTTTGTGCTACTCTTCAAACAAAGCAGACATTTTATGGCAGAGTAAAATCTTTGTGACAATATTTGTTTCGCCTTTTTTTTTTCTTTTCTCCTTTTCTTTTTTTAAACTATTACTTTAAAGATATTCTTCCCCCCCTTTTTTAGTTCCTGTCTCTGGTTCTCATATGGCTGCCTCTGCTTGCCAGCATTCTTTGAGCAGTTTCCTACCAACTGGAAAACAGAGGGATACAAGGAAAATTGACCTGCACCTAAAGCCAAAGGCTTTTCACACAGTCTCAAAAGAGCGGCCACACTCCTTAGTGGACCTTAAGGCCTATAAAGACACAAAAATTTTAGTGGCAAAATTTTTGGAACATTCAAACTGTAATCTCCCTCCAGAAGTGCGTCACGTAGTGAACAGCATACGGTCAGTCATTAAATCTGATGAGAGACACATGGAAGAAGCCATCTTCAGTGCCAATATCATAGACCAGGTAGGCCACTGATGTTCTAAAGGTGTGTCCAGTTTCCATAGACAAATATATTGTTTAAATGGTTTTACAGTTTAAGTTCTTCAGGCAATTCCTACAGAAGCGCTTTTATAGCAACATGGCATTAGTAAGAAATAATTTGTATTTATTGGGCAGCAGTGGCTTTTACACTGCAGTTCAGACAGAAAGGCTGGCTGTGCTTTCCAGGTGCCCAGTCCTGAGCCCTGACCAGGTTGCAGGGACAGAAGCAGGACGGGTTCTGAAGGGCTGCCCCTCCTTTGGAAGAGTTTCAGTGTTAAACAGCGTTTTTAAATGAGACCTTTCCTTACCCCGTTTTCCCCTTCTCCCCTCGCGCCCTTTCCCGCAGGTGATGACGAGTTCCCAGCAGAACGTGGGCGGCTGCAGGAAGCGGCAGCGGGAGGATCTGCACCTGCGGAGCTGCGGCGCGCTGAGCTCCGGCGCCGGGCCGCCCCGGCTGCGCCGCGCCCTGCGGCGGGAGCGGCCGCACAGCTTCATCGGCGTGTGCCGGGAGACCATCCTTTGAGAGCCCGCAGGTATGTCACTGCAGCCACGCGCCTGTGGAGGGAACCACGACTGGCACAAATACCGGTAGTGCGTGACTTGAAAAGGAAAAAGTGTCTTCCTTTGGAATTCCACTTTTTCCCCCCCACAGCAGGATGAGAACAGCTGCTTTTTCTGAATGTAAATTTCAGCCTTGATTTTTTGCAAACTTTTAATCGATTTATTAGTTAAGTCATAACAAGTGTTTTCCCAACCAGAAATGATTTATTTCACTGTACTTACAGAAATGCTACTGATGCTGCCCAGCATTTCTTGAAAACTATTGCAAAACCCACCAGAGACTGGCTGTACAACTTAAAAGTTGTATTTATTTAATGTACCTCAAAAGTGTTTTAACTATCGTCAGTGTTTTAATAAAAAAGTATTTCTGGACTTTGCCTTTTCAACAACTGATTTGGATACAAACATAAAGGTGATTTATACACACATACAGTGCTGCTTCTAATCCATTCTTCCAGTGTCTTTCATTCCAGACTCACTGATTTGTCCAGTTAAAACCCTCCGCCCGTCCCAGTGCTGCCCTTTTAAACTCCAGTTTGGTGTATTCCTGCTTTGTTCTGAATGTTACGAGCTCAGTCCTGCACTAGTGTGGGCGACCAAGAACTGATGTTTAATCCTCTGCGGTGTGTGACCACAAGATGCATTAGGGAAGAACACTGAAATTCTGCATTTCCAAAAAGCATCTTTCACAAACTTTTTACCAACACCAACTGGTAGGAAGTTAAAGGATTTTTTTATCTAGCAAAGCCTTGAATATTTTCAAAAAGAATTGTTACTCCAATTCATAGTTTTGACAATTTTATTACTAAAACATGTTATTGTGGTTCTGCTCTGTTTATGATTTATTTAACATGGATCTTTAAAAAAAAAATCAAAAAGTAAATATTGACACTGATTTCATTACCAGCATAAACACAGGTCTGCCAGCAACATCTTCCAGTGCAAGCTTCATCCTGGCTCTTTCAGAGGAAATTGGAAAGGCCTTAAACAGAAGGTTCTCATAAAGAACCTACCACAGGTTGATGTTTCGGGGTTTTAGTTTTTTTGCAGCAGTGCTTGTCAGTAGCCTTAGTTTCCATTTGAGGTTTAATCATATACTGGTTTCATTTGTGTCACTCTGAGCTGGGCAGACATCCTGTGAAAAGGTCACAAAGGAACGTAGCTGAAGATGGGTAGTCTAAGTTTTACAGATTCATCCATTTTAATGTATTTTAATTATAGCATGCTTTTGTATTGATGTGAAGTTACAGTGACATCCAGTGGCAACAAGGTATGCTAATTGAAAGCTTCTACTCTGGAGATCATAATGATACACAAATTCCTAATTCAAGAGAATATTTCCTTTTTAAAAAATAATCTGTGACCTTTGCAACTGCACTTAGATGAAGAATTAAATGATCTACTTGGAATTTTTACTATGTAAAGTTACACAACAAACAAAATAAGCAAGCTTCCTTTCTTATTTCAGATTTATTAGTGATAGGTTAATTCTTTCCTAAGGTCAGTTGCATGCAACACACTAATCCTTGAAGTACAGTCATCTAAAGCTCTTTAGTTACTGCATGGTAAGGCTTCTTAAGTCACAGTGTATTTTCTTCAAGGCCTTGGCCAAAAGAAAAAAAAAATAGACAAAGTTACACCAATTAACATTTATCTCATAAGGAATACAACTTTACTACTATGTTTTTTATCTACACACATTCTAATACTGCTGATGGTGCTAGGTTATTTGTCAAAACAATTTACATTCAGAACACATTGCCTTAGGAATAAGAATGCTTTATAAAAGACAGAAACAGGTAAGCATGGCTTTCCCATTTTGAGCTAATATGAACAAAAAGGTAATATGCAAAAATTAAAGAAAAAAAACCCCAGCCCAACACATACATTACACAACCTGTGCAATAAGTTATCCATGAAATAACTCTGTTAAATCATAAAAATCACAAGCATTAAAAATAAATATGTATCTAAATAAATATTTTGATTTTAATCTTGTGGCAATTATTCTTTATTTAGCATATGAAACACTTGTTACATGTTTATGTTCACACCTTGCCAAACAGGTTACACTTGTCATAACAATACCAAGTACTACAGTGGTTTTCTTTACAGTAGAATCTAAGAGTTTGAACTGCACACATTCCTTTCCACTGAAATACCATCGATTCAGCACCAGTTTTAAAATTATGCAAAGTCATCAGTATTGGACCACTTTATGGGGACTGGGATTTTTTTTAACTTGAGGCAGCCAGGACTTTCTCTAATTGCTTCTCTTTGCCATTTCCTGCAGTCTCATTCATCAAATATTCACATTCACTGTGTTATCAAACAAGACAGACATACATCACTCCACATAAAGGTTACAAATAAATATGTTTTAAGTTCTATGAGAAAAGAGTTTAGAAGATGTTCAAAATACTTCAATGTTTACAAAGATTTTTGTCAGTGATTATTGTCCTTGACCATCCTTCTCAACACGTTTTGTCAAAGCAATAGAAAGGAAGGAGAGAAAAGGCAGAGACACCTGTCTGTTCCTTGTTCTGGAGTCCTCAGGTCAGCTTCCAAGCCTTCCATTCATACAAAATACAAAATCCTCTTCAGCTATGGCAGCTTCAGCTTGGATGGAAGATGTTAGATGTACAGGGGAGTCTCTTGACCTGTTAGAAGCCTGAACATGGCAGCTGGCATAGTCTTCATGTGAATCTGTCAATTGATTACACAGACATTAATAGAGCTGGTACTAGTTTAAAATAGTCCAGAAGGCCCCATGTGTCTCTCCCTGTGGTCATAGTGCATGTTTTGTCCTGGCTTCCACAGATTTGTTAGGAGATTCTAGTTCAGAGTTCTTTGGTTTTAAGATGTTGGTTTGCTGTCTTTGCTTTTTTGTGTGTGTGGTTCGGGGGTTTTTGTTTCATTTTGTTTTGTGTTTTAACTATTTAATAATGATAATTACATGATGTGACATCGTATAGTTTTAAAGCCACCTAAACACTTTCTGTTGATACGCCCTATTCCAATTGCAGTAAAATTTACAGACATTAAATAAGAAGTAGCACAAACCTCTCTGAAAATTCTTTCTGCTGTTCTGGTATTAACAGAACTTGGATTTGTGTTTTGTCTTCCTTCTCTGTGGGAATGTCATTTCATATTTTCACCTAATTACAGTGTGATCCTCCAAACACAAAACTTGGACTTTGCCACCTGATGTTTAAATGCCAATCAAGATTTTGGTGGAACAGTTTCTCTCATGGCTGATGTACTTAAATTCCTTCCCCAAGGAGTTCTGGGACTGCAGTCCCCAGTGCCAGAGGGGTTTCACACACTGACAGAGTCCAAGGCTCAGGGAACCAGGGCTCCACCAGAACTGCACTTACAGCTCTAAGCACCTACTGGACAACACAAGAGGAAGGAAGGGAAGGGAAAGGAAGGGAAACTTTACTAACTGACCCTCACCAGCTGCCTTGGTATCTTCTCTTCATGCTGTAAAGAAGAGTTTCATGCTTTATTCCTATCTCAGGTGAGAAGTTGCACAGCAAAGAGGGACCATGAAGGCATGGAGAGGCTGTTGGAATCTACAGCTTTGCTCCTGACAAAGTGCATATACTCTGTTATGATTTGTCAACTATCATTTTCCAGAAGGAAACCAGCTGTCTTTTATTTTTGTCAGAGGAACCAGTGGGAGATCTGGCCAGGGTTCTGTGTTAGACTACCATTAAATTCAGGAGGCATTTGGAAAAACTGGGCAATCTTGCCTATTCATTACTGATCTCACTGGAAGTACTAGAGAGAGGTGTCTTAACTCATTCCCAAGGTAAGTTGGAAATTAAATTATTAAAATGCATATCTCAGACATAGTAATTCATTTCTATGGCAGATGCTGTGATGATAAGCCAAAAGACATTTTCATAGCCAACACACCTGAGTGATTTCTTCCTTTAATCACTTGATTTAATTCAGACAGTAGGTCAAAGGTACAGAATTATGCCAGGAACTCTTAAATATGAATGGAAAAATGCAGTGAATGTGCATCATTATTTGTTAAAAAAAAAAAAAAAATCTGTGGTTTTGTATTAGTGCCAAAGTCAGTTTACTGAATTGGTGGTTTTAATGCTGTGTTGACACCCTTTTCAAATGAAACATACATTTTTTTCAACTCTTATTTCCTTGGTAAAGATTTTGTTTCCTTACCTCTCCCACTGAATTTGACAATGCTTGTACAATCTTCTCATGAGCAGTAGCCACGACGCTCTGCCCGTTGATCTCGATAATCCTGTGTCCCACTCTCACCCCTCCCCTCTCTGCTATTCCGCCTCGCATCAAGCTGCAAATCTGCCAAGAGAAAGCAACGTTCAGGGGAGTTCAGAAATATCATCATGCAGCACTTACTGGGATTTAATGTGTAATAACGAGTGGTGACACTGTGAGGATTCCAGAAGATGCTTGTGGAAAGGATTAATTAATGAGTTCTTAAATGCTGCTGTCGTGGTTTGTTAGAGGGAGGTTTTTTCTGAGATTTCTGCCTATTATAATTTTAATTTTCAGTCTCTGGGAACATAAAAATACCCTTCACAGTGATACAAGTGTTAGCCACACAAAAGTGGAGTTGAGGAAGAGGTTTTTATCCTGTGTTGGGACACATCTTCTGGTGCCCCTGCAGAAGAGGAGAGGGCTCTGCCCTCCAGGGTGACAGCTTCCCTCCACCTTGTTCAGTGCTGCTGGCACAGGGAGCTCAGGATGAAGAAGGCAAGTTAGCCTACTCTTCTTTAACTGGCAGCTGAGGTTCAGTAAAGAACTAGGCACAAGTTTTGAATGTTTACCCCTGCAACAGGGGTAATAATTCTACAAGAACTACATTCAGCAGACACAGTCCCAGCAGACTTTGATACCTGAAGTATCCTGAGGTTGCAACATGCCTAGAGTCCAGGCAGAAAGAGAAATCTCAATCCAGTGTGGGTTGAGAATGTTTTCTCCTTAGCAACAGTATCTGTGCTGCAAGGGGATCCTCCCTGGCAGACTCGGCTGCTGTGCATTAGAGAGAAATTGCTGGTCAATTATTTCAAAAGACTAGGCCCATGAATCACACAAGGCAGATAATGCACAGCTCAAATCTCTAGAACTAAGCAGACTTCAGCCGCGTTGGGATTTACCTTTTGTTTAGTGAGAAAAACCAGTTCTTGGAGAAAAAGAAATGAGTGCTGGAGCATCAGGTAATACCTATTTCTACAGGTACTGTCAATGGTTAGAACGGTACCCCAAGAATCATTATTTGCTATGATCTGGTCATCAGCTCAGAGCTAAATACAAGTACAAGATGTGGCTTGTGCCCCAGTGGGTTTGTTATCTAATTAGGAAGCACAGTGTGTGGGGAGTGGCCAGTCTGGAACGTGTTGAAGGTAAAACATTGTCTGTGCTTGACTTGAAATCTTTTCCTGTATGGCAGTAGCAGCTTCCTTTAAACTCCTCTCCACAAATAACAAGGCTAAAAAAAGACCCTCCCCTCTCAGTTCAGATTGTTTGATATGAGGAATAAGAATATATTGTTATTCTTTGTTTATAAAAGGCCTTTCTCAGCCTTCAGGAAAAAAAAACCCCAATACACTCCTCCTGCAGTGATATTTTTCTTTCACCATGCTCTCTCCAGTGGCTTTGTTACCTCCTGTGGTCCTTAAAGTATTTCTTGTGAGCTTCAGTGGAAAGAAGCACTATCACTTTACCGAATTGTGTCTTGATTTTCAGAACATACAATATTTTGTTTTGCAGTAGTCTACCTTCTAATCACACAGCTCACAAGACAAGCTGTATTACACAGATCTCTTTTACAGAAAGCCTCTCACTTCAACTCTGTTAGAATAAGTTTGGCCCTTGCTGTTGAGGAGCAGTAATCAGAAAGGACAAAAAGCAGCATGTACCAAAAGAAATCCTGTAAATACATTTTTCGTGGTGTAAAGGAAAATAGAGAGTACAGCTGAAATAAAAGCTTTTAGAGCAAATGGAAATGTGATCCCTCACCCCACCGGCATAAAGGAAAAGATAATGGCTTGCATATCTATCCAGAGCCCTTTTCACTGTGGCTCTCAAAGCACTTTTAGCACTTTTAATACCATCAGTGAGGTTCTTTATTCTAACAGCCCCAGATGTAGAAAGTGTTCTCTTCATTCAGGAATCCCTCTCCAGGGAAGGAAGGCAGTTTCCTTTTGTGAGCATTAAGTGTTTTAATGAGGTAGAAAGAGAAGCAGACACAGAGGCTGAGTGGCTCTGCCCAGCCTCCCAGACTCTGCTAAGCCAGAGACAGAACACAGAGAGAAAAAAATATTCTGCATTTACAGCACACATTTAGTGACTCCTGTATTTGCAAGGGCTGATTCAAAGCAGCCTTAGGAGTTTTGTCTCCAGCCAGTGACAGCTGGAGCTGGTGAGTTTAAACTGAGCAGAACTCTAAGTAAATATGATTTTATTCAGCCAGAACTCTTTAACTTATTGTATTTGTTGAACATGGCAACAGCTATAATATTATTAAATAAAGCAAGACAGATCTGCTTCTTGTAAGCAGGAGTCTATATTCTATTGACTCTGTAAACTGAAGGGAAAAAAGATAAAAGGTGTAAACCACATTGGTTCAATCCACTCAGCTGTGACAGGTTTGCAGTGTCTTAGACAAGCACATCAGGTGTGAAACTTCAGTAGCTTCACAATCAGTTTTATTGCAACTGTCCATAGAGTAGCAAAGGATAAAATAGTTCCAAACTTTATTCTGTGTAAATGCCTTAATCATAACCTATTAAAACCAGATTTCTCCTCATCTCACTTTTATATTACAGTGTTGAAACCGTGTAATTTTTTTTGCCAGTTTAAATGACAGTAAACAAAGGGAAGAAAGAAGAAAATCTTCTGTAAAGTTTTACTGTATTTTTAGATAGCTTGTGCTAGGCTAGGGACAGGGTAGATAGAGTTCTCAGAGAGTGAGATCTAGGCTGCACAGTAAAAATATAACTGGTAACACACAGATTTTTTCATAATCTAGAAAAAAATAATGTGATACACAAGGACCTCTTGTATTTAAGTAACATAATTTTAAAAGAGCTGTAGCATAATGACTTTCAAAAGGTGGCTGATAGGTCATCTACTGCTCACCTCCCCATCACACAACGTTCACACTTGGTACATTTGTATGCACAACATCCTTTCTTCCAGCTGAAGCAGTGCAGTGTCTGCATCTGCCTGACGCCCTGTGCAGGCAAACCCTGCTCAGATTTCTGTGTGGCCAGAAGCTGCTCTGTGTGTTCATGGGCAACTCCCACTCTAATGGCTGTGCATCCCGCACTGATGAGACAGGCAGGGTGAAAAGGACCCTCTGCAAAGCTGCTGGCAGAGGATGCACAGAAAGAAGTCCCAGCTGCATGGGAGGTAATGAGGTAATGGCCTACCAGAACGAGGAATTTAATTATATCTCTTTTGACAAGCCATTTATTTCTTTGCTCTGCTAAGGCTGAGCCAACAAAGAATAACAATATTACTTCTGGATCCTATAATAATTTGTAACAATTGCTGGCAATTACAAAACTACTTTTAAAGAGTACAGTGTCAAACTACCAGAGAGATGTATTTTGCAGTCATATTTTCAAATGTAGGGAGAGTTTTTCAGAGGAAAGGATTTTACAGGCCCAGGGGTTTGTCTCCATAGCAGCCTAACAAAAGATGTTAATCTCATCTTTTCGTTCACTGGCTTTCATATTCAAACAGACTTTTCATAAATGAAATGCAATGCAAGGGGCTTTTTTTTCCCTATATGAAAAGGACTTTTTTTTCTGAATTTAGTGAACTTTATATTTGATGTCATGTGAATATTCTTCATTTAACTGGAAGGAATGATGATCCACCAGTGTGGTGACAAATGGCCAGTAGATGGAGGGAGCACACTGTGACAGAAAACAAGCAGAGCCTGCAGAATTTACTCAACTGAGGCTCCAATCCTGTGGGAGATCATTAGCAGGGACAAGATGAATAGACTGACACACAGACTCCCTGGCCATGTGAGGGCATTGGATGCTCCTAATCCACCTCAGCCTGATCCCACCCCCACCAAAGGTGTGAATGGGCTCCTGAAAACTTGATAATCAGTGATACTTCCAGGTCCTTAAATGTATTCCCTTCTTTTGATCATAGTGGAACATACAAGATTTACAAAGACAAGCAATTAGGGAAGTGATCAGTGCCTCAGGCAGGGCACCACCTTCAGATCAGGTGAAACCAGGTCCTGGCAGGAATCACTTCAGAGTGCATCCAGCTGCAGCAGTGTCCTTTATATGGGATCTTAGGTGGAACACTTTAAATTGGGGTGGAGTGGTAACTGAGGGGTGGCCAGGAGAGCTGCAAAGCCACTGCTGAGCCATCTGTTTACTGAAGGCCCATGAAACACATCCTACAGCCACCTGCTCCTCTTCCACCTTTTCAAAGGGTGGTAAACAGAGCTCTGGCGACTTCAATCAATGCATTTCACAGAGCAGGGGACACAGCCCACAGCCTTGTGATGTGGTTTTCTGTGTGAGCCGCCTGATTATTTTTTTTCCTAGACTGGAGCAAGAGGAAATGGTGATGGCCCTGCACTGCAGCCAGTGTCTAATGCTAGTGTCAGCCCCCAGAAAGGCCAGTGATACCTGGGCTAGTTGTGTGGGGAGTTTGCTTTGGAAAGGTGTCAGAGAACGGCTTGGGAAGGAAGAACTGCAAGAGGAGGACTCTGAGCTGCCTGGGGTAAGTGTTCCCTGCCACATTTGTTCTCCTCTTTGCTGCTGTTATTTCAGGGAAGCTGCAGCACACAGAGAAGGGACACCTGGGCCACAACCTATACAATTACTTTGTAATGAGAGGCTTATATTTTGTAAGAGTTTAGTTTTAATAAGAGAAGGTCACAATTATATTCCATTGCCTACTACCATGTGATCCACGTAAATTATGCACAGCAGAAGAAAAATTAAAAGTCTTAGTGGGTGCATAATGAAATTTTAGAAGGAGAAAGAGAATCAGGTCTAAGATTGAAGTGCTATAATTGTAAAAACCTTTTTCAGCAAAACTTCTCCTTGCAACTGTGGCACTAATGACAGTTTTACATGATCAGGGTATTGCACCAAATAATCTGGGCTATAAATTTTCTTGCTGTATTACATAGGAAAATCCCTCAAGAGTTACTCCCAGTGCCATCCATTTGCATTATATTACTCAGAGACCATAAGGTTTTAATAAACAGTAGAAAAAGTGAGGTCATGTAAGATTCTTTCAGTACTTCCATATGTATTTTGAAAAAGAAAAAAACAAAATGTAAAGGGAAAAGTCCCCAAACAATTAAAGAGCACAGAAACTTACGATTCCATTCTGTACACTGAAGCCCAGCTGATATTTTAAGTCTGGCCGTTTTATGAGGACAGTAGTAACAGGAGGACAGCTGACAATGTTCAGTTTGACTTGTGTCTGATTCTTGAGTCCCTGTAAGATATTCCCAAAGTCAGTATTTCTGAGGTGAATCTTACTGTGCTCTCATCTGTGATTTCCTAATTGTGAGAGCATTAAACAGCTGATCTGAGGAAGAACAGCGAGAGTTAACAGAAATTGGTTAACTTAGAGATACGTTTCTCTTATTTATTTCCCAAGACATTTGGCTCAACAAAACATTAAATCTTTTGCCTTTAATTACTACAGAAATTTAAACAAATCTTTCAATAAAAACTGACTACTGCTTGCCCTTTTCCAGCATCTGGCTAATTAATCTCCTGCTTCTGCTGCTCTTGGTAAATCTGCACAGACATCAGATCTAAAGATAATGCATTCTGAGATTCCATTGTGTCTGCAGATTCTTCATCTGCTCACTTGATCTATCCTGCAGTCTACCAGCCTCCAGCCATTTTATCTGCATGGAGCCCAAAAACACACAGAAGATTTTAATCCTTGTATTTTATTCTGGAAGCTGTGAGGAAGCTTGAAACTTTGAAGACAGCTGAGTAACTTAATTTAGGCAAGTCTTACAGACCTGGCCTCCTTTGTTATAGCCCAGTAATAAGACTGCAGTCATGTTCTCCAGCCCTAAGTTCCTGTTCATTATCACTCCTGAATCTCTAATTCTGATTTTTGTTAATGACAGATTACTGGGGGTTTTTGCAGTGTTATGAAAAATTGTATCTGCTGGAAATCTACAGGATTACTTGTCAGAAGATTACACCTCTGTTGGCTTATAATCTACAGCATAGAGTTGTAAGTTTGGGGTACCTTTATGATCCCTTGGCATGTTGCAAGAGGTAGACCAACTAAACTGGTACCATTAATGGACATAATTTGGTCTCCAATGCTCAGTTTTCCTGAACGTGCTGCAGGGCCTCCATTCATCATGTTGGCCAGGATAACGGTGGGTAGAATGGATCCCCATCCAGATTCCACAATCACTACCCCAAGAATTTCTCCCTTCTGTTTTTCTAGCTGGAGCTGCAATTAAAAAGGAAAAACATTTCTTTTTTTTTTTTTTTGCTTTGATTCATCTGACTTTGAGCATGAGTATCTCACTTGTTCCTGAATAAATCTACAAATCACAAATCAGATTCTGTTCTTTGCCATTAGGTAGTAGTGTGACTTCAGTGTTAACTGTGGAACACACAGCTGTTTGTTCTCAGGGGCAGCCTCCACTTGTTTGCTGAAGGTCATTAGGTTTAATGAGCAAAACACTAACACATGGTTACCTCTGTAGGAAGTGGTGGAGCTGGATGCTAAGTGGATGGGAATGAATGCTAAGGAAGTCTCTGTCCATGGAACCTGGCAGCCAGAGGGGGAGGCTCTAACGTTTTGTGGTTCGGGCAGTGCCTGTGACCCAGGCTTTGTTCAGCTCCACTCCTGCCAGTACTGCACAGGTTGTCTCTTGATCTCAGGGCTTGGCTGTCCTTCTTTTCTGACAAGGATCTCTTCATGATTATTAACATTATTGTTATTAATATTGTTAATTACTGAATATACTCGTGCCTGGCATGTTCATGTAAGATCCCTGACGTAACGTAAATGACACCTTCTCTGAACTGTCAGTAACCACAGCACAGCCAACACCTGTGAAGTGGAGCAAGAGTTTAAGTAGAGAATATGCTCTTGAAGCAAATACAGGGAATTATTTTCTCTCAAAAGTGGAAGGACAGGGAATGCTGATGGCCAGCTCACTTCTGCTGAGGTTATCAATTGCAGAAAGCCACAACTCTGTCAGCTCTTTCTGTGTCAGTGGTTACATGAAATCATCTTACACTGTGTACTGTAAGTAGCACAGTTTATCTAGCTCAGATGTAAATGTACTTTATTACTGTTCTGATCAATGGAAACAAAAAGACCCTGAACATGAGAACAAGAAATCCTAATAACCCATAAAGCTGGTTTTAGTACACAGGACTGATGAAGGATACATCTTGAAATTGTAATATCGTCCTTAGAAATGCCAAAAGATACTTCTGAGAGCTATATTACTCTGAAAAAAAAAAAAAAAAGGATCAATCTGAAATGAAAATCCAAAACTAGTTTACCTCTTTGCAGTTTTCTGAATTGGAGAAGTGTATGAGATCATCATTGTACATCTCTTGGGTATTGATGATGTCACTGTATTCTTTCTGACTAAGATCCTCTGGGTTAATTCCATTGGCTCTTAGAAACTCTTGGTAAGCCACACTGAAAGCTTGACCAATTGACTGAGCTATGAGCTGTGCCTAGAATGTAGAAAAAAACAGCTCAGAGGATGGACAGATTAACAGTTCACCAACAAAACCACAAGAAACCAGGAGAGAGATTGGATTTAAACACAGAATCAAAATAAGGATCCTGCAAGGTTTCTGCATTAGCATGGATACAAAGTCACTTTAAGGTCTGTTGGACAGAAAGAACCCATTACATCCAAAATCAAATTGCAAACTCCATTAAAATGCCCTGCTGCTCTCCCCTCGGTAGGTTTCAGTAGCAGGCAGCCATATGCTGCTCGTGTACCCGTTCCAATAAACACTGGAGAGTCCTGGCTTCAGCCCAACATGGAGCAGAGCTGATGGAAGAGTGCCACAAGCCCTGCCTCTGAACACAGTCTGTGTGCAGGGCTGAGGAGGGGAGGGATGCTCGGCTTGCACATGCCTGCACAGACGTGTGTGCACTGAGGATTCTGGTTGTGGTGTCACCTGCTGCTTCTCCACCCTGCTTTTCCAGGACTGAAAACACTGCTTCAACACAGCCATCTGCTCCCCTATTGCTGCCACGGTGCCTGTCCCACATTCCCAGCAAACCAGTGAAACAAACCCCTGCTCACCCACTGCACATCTAGGACAGCTATTCCCCTTAACACCTCGACTAGCGATGTCAGGGATTGTTTCAGGAATGCAGCCAGAGCCACGATTAAAGCTTGCTAATGTTGAGAACACCCATTCAAAACTCCCTGTCCTTCTTACATTTTGGAGCACTTAGCTGCACATTCCACTAGATGGCAAGGGAACACAGAGAAACAGAGATCACTAAAAGGAATTGGACTAAAAGTCAAATTTTTCTACATTTGAATTATTTTTTCCCTACTCTGAGTTTACTGTAGCTCATAGGAGAATGCTATGTTGAGTTTTGTGCATTTTTGGGTCATCATTTGTGGGGTCATTGGGGCATACGAGTAACTCCTGATGATATGAAACATTAATTGCACCTTACACTCCCTAAAAATATTACTAATCAAACTTGTATTCTGGAACTGCAACACAACTTCTCAGACAGTCATTACATTTTAAATGCATTTTGAATGCATGGGGTCTTCTGGACATTATAAATCTGTATCTCCTTACAATCTACTGATCAAGCGTTTTCTTTGATGCTAAAAGGTTGTTTCCTTATTCATTTGTGCTGCTGTACACAAAAGCACCAATGTGCTTGACTGGAAAATTACTTTAGAAAATCAAGGACATAAGTAGCCTAGCCAGTCACAAACTGTTTCTTCATAGCTTAAAGGGTATTTTCAAGCCTTCACTCTACAGCAAGAGGTTTGTACAGATTCACAGAATAGGCTGAGTTGGAAGGGATCCATCAGGATCATCAAGTCCAGCTCCTGGCTCTGCACAGAACATCCCCAAAATTCCACCCAGTGCACCTGAGAGAGTTGTCTGAATGCTTCTTGAGCTGGGTCAGGCTTGGTGCTCTGACCACTGCCCTGGGCAGCATGGTAGTACAGAAGTCACTCAGGACATTTTCATATCATTCCACTATTAAAGTTCATCACCAGTCCTTACTGAGTCCTTCTGACCTCCATTACCACTGTTTTGTCTGTAGTTCATCCTCTGCTTTTGCCTTCATTCTACATTCCCAAAACCAATATCTCCAGATGTCATGCTCTATTCTATTGCTGCCAGTAACAGCCAGTTCTCACATCTTAATTTCATCTCTGTCTCTGAGGTCTTGTGAGTGTTTATGAAAGTCTTCAGCATTATGCATAACTTAGAGATAATGTAATTAAGTTGCTTGAAAAGGTCACCCAAGCAAAGCTGTGACACAGCTGAACTAACTAGGTCTCAGAACAACCCCAGTCTAGCACTCTAACCTTTAGACAATGCCATTTCTCCTTCACAGGCTTAATTGCTTTAAAATAATGGAAAGGGATTGCTTAGCTCAAAATATATGCAACCTCTGAGTTATGACTGTCTGACCCAAAGAACTCCATTATTTTTTAATTGGTATTATATCTAAATATATACCTAAGAATTATATCTATATTTGTTCCTATAATAACAGTGATGAGAAATATGCAGTACTGCTTCTTACTGTCAAGTTAGAAACAGACAACAAATTTTGCTTTTTCTGTTTAACTGGTTTGGTATATTTTTCCATAAATGCTTTAGGTTGAAGTCCCTTGCTCTGCCCCTTCAGACACAAGTACCTAATTCACTACAATCCCAAACCTGGGTATACAACATCAGTAAAACAAGGTTATCTTGTTTTGTCACAAGAGGCACATTAGCCCTTTTCACAACAGTGAAACAGAATGTACAGCAGAGATGGACAGAACTCTAGGATTCTATATAAAAATTCTAGTTCTTAACCTTTGCTAGGCATGAAAAAAGAACTGAAAAATCAACACTGAATGTGTTCCTAAACACCAAAGGATCAAGTGGCACATTTGAGAGTACATACAACTACAGGTCAGTAGCCACAGGGCACCAGGAGTGGGCAGCAGGCAGCCTTGTGCAGCCCTGCCAAGGCAGTAGAAGCAATTTGGCTTCAATTAAAAAGAAGTCCAGAATGGTTCCATCTCATTCCAAGTGCCTGGAGGCACATATGTGTCATTTTGTGCCAACCCACTGGACTAAAGGATATAATCCAGGATGAATGATCAATTTGATATCCCACAGGTTAATTTTGCCCGTGAATGGCCACCGACTTCAGAGCTCTCTACATGACCTATGTTGTTTGAATAAATCAATTCCATTTACTCACATCCTCTGATTCGAAGACGTGGCAGATCATTTTGTACTGCTTCTTGCCCTCCTGGGCCCCGGGCGTGGTCTCGATGCAGTCCTGGGAGGCGGATCTGGGCATGCGGCGCCGCGCCATCAGCACCACGATGTTCCCGATGTCGGCGATGTAGGAGATGGTGCGCAGCGCGTGGTCCATCATCGTCTCCTGCACACAGCAAGGACAGACAGGGCACTTCTCCATGACTGCTGCTCTCCTACAAACACTGCACCTGCCCTCTCCTCGCTGCTTGAGAAACACAAAAGCTACAGAAGCACTTCCTATGGGCCCAGACCAGGTATTCCCTCTGCAGTCGATGGGCCCCAGCTCCCAAGGAACCACAGAGGCTGTTCAAGACATTGGCTTCAATGGAAGTGTTGCCTGAACAAATTCAGCATGGTTGCTACTGAAAAGCAAGAATGAAAAGCTATGCTGCTGTTTTACATTGATTTTTATGCTGTTGAAGAATGATGTGACTTCTTTAAGTGTTTTGCAGTTGTTAGGATGAACTGTTCTTAAAGAAATAGAACAGGCACATCTGAAAACTGCTGCTGGCTGGGGCCACTGGTCAGTTTGGAAAGTTTTTCCAGGTGTTTATCTATTGCTCAAACTAGAGGCAACCAAAAGCAGAATAGTTGTACTGATCAAAGTAGTTGAGGATGTGTCCTGACCATTCCTGTCTCTCACCCTGAACAGCTAAAAGCATCCACCAAATTCCATCTTAATTGGAGCAAAAAATGTGGTACAAGATATTTCACAATTTTAATAATTTATATTAAGCAGCAGTGTTCTTTATCTAAGCAGCTTTGCACTAGTTTAGCATTAGTTGAATAATTTTCTAAGGTCTAAGGAAGAAGGATTGTTCTTCAAGTCAACAAAAGTAATTCTTTTAAGAATTTCAGTACACTTTAACTTGACAGACAAAATATAAATTATCATTGTTTCTTAGAACCACTTGTCTTACTGAAGCTAATCACTACCCATAAAATTATTGTAATGATTCTTCTCAGGCTTGAAATAATGCTTATCCCTAACCTATGAAAAGTAATGATGGTTAAGAGGTGGTTTGGGGAGTGTCTCTAAGGGCTGCGTGGGCTCAGGAGGATTTACAGCACTTCTGTCAGAATGGAGAAATGGTTTATAATGGACATCTCTCAGCAGGATGTTGGGAGCTCTGCAGAGATAATTGCTTTTCAGCCGTGTGCACCAAGTATTGTGTAAGGGTGTAATCATACATGCAGTGTGCACAAGAGTGAATGCACTGGGAAAATGAAGGCATTTCATCTCACCTGCCAAGAAAGCTTTCTGCCCATATCGTCACACTGAGGTTACTCAAAGGGTTTGAGTTTTTTTATTTTCCTTTTCTAGGGGTGAAAGCAATCATTTTCCCTATCCCTCCCACATTTTTCCTGTTAAGAATAAAGCAGATACTATCTAGTGACTGTAAACATGAGTTTACTTTTGACTCACTTGTGTCTTGACTTTTTCCTTTCTCTCTCCATATTATATTGTACTCAATTTTCCATTACCAATACCTCTTTTTCATCCCTCTCCTTTATTACTTTCCCATAAATCCCTCCATCTCTGCCCATTTGCCTCTCTGTTCTTATCCCTTTTCTAGTCCCATCCATTCCATCCTTACTGCCCTTACATTTGTCCTTAGAAATTCAGCCTGTCTCAGGCTTTTCTGAAACGATTGTTTTCTTCTGCTGTCTAGATTGCCCTTTCTCAGAGTCTCCCTTCTTCTCCATAGAATTCTTTTAGAATCTTGTTTGTTGTTTCTCTTGAAACCCAAAGAACAGCTGAAGGAAAAAACCTAAGCATTCCTCCAAGCTTTAAAGTGCTGTAGTCCTGTGGGAGTGTGAATTAGACAGCCTAATGAGTCAGGCGATTTGATGGAGCCGATCATGCACCAGAGATCTGCACATCCACATTTGTGAGCTCTGCATCTTTATTTTTCTTTCTTCATTTTCCCACTTGCTTCACCCTCAGCTTCTCTTCACCGATTGAGCAAGAAGCTGGGAGAAGCTGCTGTGGCTTCTGCTGGTTTGGGGCACTGAGTACAAGCCCACAAAGCTGTGGCACAGGGAAGAATTCCTTTCCTATCAACAAGGCACGTGGCCAAACATAAGGCTGCTCCTACTTCATCCCTAAACATGTGCTCAACTTGGGCTGAATGTATTCAGCAACTAAATGCATAAGCAACCAGAAAGTGGCAGAGGTACCATCTCCAAGTGCTGTTCAGGGCAATAGAATCACCACTGCTGGCTCTCTTCCAGCCTGGGAATGCACCTGATGTGCTGCTCAGCATTTTGAACCCTGCTGCATGTCATGTTCTGAATGGGAATTTTACATTTTCACTCAGCTGTTACCTCACGTGAGCTGTACAACACCAAAGATAGATTAAAACACAGGGCATACTGCAGAAATAGGGTTTATGGAATTGATAAAGCCATGAAAGTACAGATTGTCTCTGCCAGCTGCCACTCCAGCTCAAATAGACCCATGGCAATTACACCAGCCAGGAACTTCACTAGCACTAAAAAGTTACCAAGCCAAAAATGCTGTCATGGGGATAATTCTGTTATAGCTCTCTGAAAGACACACTGTAAAAAAAAACCAAACCAAACAAAACAAAAAAAAACCAAAACCCAACAAACAAAAAACCAAACAAAACCAACAAAAACCACAACCAAAACCCCAGGGCAAACACTAGAGAGCTTGGAATTATAACAATTTCCACTATTACTATTTTCTTCTGGTTGAACAGCTCAGATATTAAACAGCACTCATGATGGTGCATTGCATTTTGCATCATTACAAATCTCAGGGGATCAGAAGAGTAAGATGCCAGCTTTTTAAACAGTGTTTATGGGCTACTTCAGAGGACCTTCCCTTTTTATTTTTAAGAAGATTGATGTTCAGCTGAAATGCTGAACTAACTAATCCTAACTCAACAAGGACACCATACCTGTTAACTGCCATACGTTCCAACTATAAACTGGAGCTGTTCATTTATTAATAACTGTCTGTAGTCATCTTTACACTGATAATTATGAGCATGCTATTTTCTGCTAATGCAAAAAGTAGTTATCAGCTTTGGTAATATAATCTCTGGATGATGCATGTTTACCCATGAGGTCAAGGAAAGGCTGAGCCACAACCAATAGTGGTATTGCTTATGGTGGATAAAATGCAGTTTCAGGATGATTTATGGGTGGCAGGTTGTAAATATTGCTGCCCATGTTAGATGGGCTCTTCCACTCATCTGGCTCATCTCATGGGAGTTCTAGTGGCACGTTAAGGACATTTGCTTATATTAAAAGAAAAATAATCCATTTCCTGGAGACACTGTCATTACCCTCACATTAAAGGATAGTAATGTTCTCCTAAATTTCAGGAAAAGAAGGTGCTTCATAGTTCCCATTGTTTAAAAACAATTGTAATTAAAACCAAAATCCTAAATGTAGCGTGCTTCATATATCTTTGTTCAAGTGTCTCCTATAATTTCAGCTCTTAATTTCTTCATTTAGCCATATTTCTGAACTCTGATGATACACTAAGTTACAAATTCAATAACCATTTTCTCTATTTTCCAAGGTATTTGGAAATACTGAACATTAGAGAAACATGCTTGTGAATGTCACTCTGCCCTTTTTCTCTTTACATTGCCACATAGATGACAATGTATCAGACACAAGTACACTCTGAAGGTTTTATAAGCCGGCTTCTATCTCTAGATATATATCTAGAGACTATAATCTAAAAAATATTACATGATATTAAAGCCTTATCTAAATAAACAGATGATGTGCTATTTCTGTGCCAAGGATAAATATATCCCCTAAACAAAAGAAAAATATTTATTTGACATTATTTACTTCTGACAAAACATTGCTAAAATCACCCTTTTCAATATGTCTCATAATTCAGTATCTCTCAGAATGAAAATCTGAAGATTTCTTGTATGATCGAAGTTGAGATTTTGTGAGATTACTAAATATTTGGATCCATGTATAAATTATTTGTATTTAGTTGCAAATTCCTCAAAAATTCCTTTTTATGAAGATCACCTCTTGCTGAATATACAAGCATTCCTAGAAGATGAGGCTGATCATTGCTGTTGTCTCCAGATGCTGCTTTTATATGAATGATTAATAATTTACCTTAGGCAGAGGACTGTGGCTCAGTGTGATTTATGGAAAAAAATTGAGATTAAATGTTAAAAATGGCACAATATGAATGACTTAGTCAAAGCAGCAAATTACTTCCCTGTTGGACAGTAAATCTGGGTTCTGAAGCTGTTCCAGAGGAGTGGTGTACATGCATTCTGAAAGACTTTGGAATCTTTTTTTTCACTGAATTGAATTATAGCTCAATTATAGCAACATATCTTCCAATATATCAAAAAAGCAAAACAGGTGTCAGTGTTACTATACTGACAAGTGTTGGAACAATAGGAGCTCTTTCTGAGGACCTGAATTTATCCAGGTTCAATAAAGTGTCCCATTAACTGTATAAGAGCGCAGTCTAACTCAACATTATTCTCCAAGAGACTAAATCTAACTTACCTGTGTGTCTGCATTTAGAACTTTGATTCTCTGTGTGGAGATGAACAGATCCACTTCAGTCAAGGCCTGGGAATCTCCCTCTGAGGTCTAAAAGATAGATGCTTTGTTACAAGGGATTTTTAATTTTCAGAATGACAAATTCACTGACTGCTTCAAGCATAATGTGATGCAAGGCAACTGCACTAAACCATTACAGAGCTGCCTATTCAAAGGTGTTTCTAAAGACATGCAAAGAGTACATTTATTGCACAGACAGAGTGAGGCCTACTCTGATCTTCTGGGTAAGAGGGAATGTTTGGAGCCTGTGGGATTGACAGCTCAAGTATCAAAATTCTCTATTTATATCCAAAACAGGAGAAAAAGTATGGCTGTTTTTTCCTCACTTTGTCACTGATGCACTTCAGTACTTGAGGCACCAGACTTGATGAAGCAGGAGAAGTGAGAAGGTGACTTAGTCTCCATCAGCTGTTTAGGCTCTTGCCACCTTCAGTGAGTTCACCAAAAGAAGTGCAAACTGATGCTCAGTACTGTGGTGGGGGTTAGGTCAGTTGTTCTAGCTTTTCGGGCTTTCCCTAGAAAATAAAGAACTGAGCACTGAACTAATGTTTGTCTCATATCACAGAAGACCATCAGGGAACTTTTAGACCACAGCTGCTTCTGAGCACTGGTCACTAGGGAAACACTTCCATAGTGCATAGGGCATGGTCACAGAGCAAGAGGGATTACAGTGTGATGCCACACTCCAGTGTGAGTCCTGGCTCTGTCCACTTGAAACAGGAGAAGTGGCAAAGCAGCTGCTGCCTCTCACTGAAGCATTGTCCAAGAGCTTCCCTAATTCTCTGGTCCAGCAGGAACATATGGATTCCTCCAAGCTGCTTGGCCACAGGGCACCACTGCAGCTGGTATGGAGCAGCACCTGTGGCAGCGGCCTCAGAATAAAATGGCCACAGATTGTCTCAGCCTGGGCTAAAGGCAGGCACCAGTCCCCAGGTCAGACACTGGCTCATGATGAGAATTATGTATTTGCTAATCTTTTTTGGAGTTATAAAGGCTTAGCTATGCCTATAATTCATTTAGATTAATTTTATTCAAATTATCTTCCAGCAAAATACAAACAAGCACGTACTTTGGCAGAGGCTGCTTGTATTGCTTCCATCCTTATGGTGATATTTTTGTCGACTGTATTTAGTTATTTGAAGTATTGTTTCTAACTGAGTGGACTGTTTCCTGTATGAATTGTTCCAGCTACTATGTGGTGAATTTATTTTGGTTTTAAATATCAACAATAATTTAATAAATATATAGTAAGTCACAGGCACAGGAAGTATGTCTTACTGCTTTGGTTAGTAAAATCAAAATAAGCATTACATTCAAAAACATCTCCCAGATAACAATGGCTGTACATCTGGAGTAAACAAATCACAGGTATTCAACAAGAGAAGGGCATCAGACAGGCACTCCAGCAAATGAACAATGAAGAAAATGAGTTCATTTTACTCCATTCACTATTCTACTGCAGACCAAAGAAGAAACCAAAATGACAACTTTATGAGGATCTGTAATGAATGACATGACACTCCATGGAAAACAAGGACAACAAAAATGTAAGTAAACATTAGCATTCAAGAAAAACAGTTTACACACCGCTTTTTTCTTGATTTTAGCCGCCTTTTGCATCCTCTGAGGAGTAGCATAAAAAAAAAGAATGCAGACAGATGTACACACAAGGAAAGAGAAAAGACAGTGTGGGAAGTCAGGGAAACTTTGACTGTGAATCCAGACTGCTGAAAATTAAAAAAACTGGGAGCAGTGGGGGAAGGATGTGCAAGAAAGATTTGTTTATACCTTATGCAGTTCTCAAGCATAATTGGGTTTCATGGCATGATCATTTTCAATCAATTACAAAAGAATTGGTACCAAAGTGTTGTCTGTGTCAGCTGCTCCCAACACTTATCCTGCCAAATTTACAGCAGTCACAAATGGCAGCACATGCATCTTAAACACAAGGTTTTGTCTCCATAACACATCTACATGTAGCTGTTGAACAAAACACAGCTCAAGCTCCCTGCCATGACTGTCTAGAGTACTCAAGTACCCCGACACACTGGGTTGGTATAAATACATAGAACAGTTTTTAGGGAGTTAATTGCAATCAGCAATTGCTTACAGTAGCTTGAGATATCACAACATGCTAAATAGAAACAGAAAGGTTTGAAAAGTTTAAAGAACTGGACCTTTCTTGCATTCGATTTCTTTCTAAATGCTAAATCAATCATCAGTCATGACAATCTTTTTTAAGTGGCCTTTCCAAACTCATTTCCTTCAAAACCATGCAAATTTTAGCAGTTAAATATTTCATTGACTATGCACATACTTTTTCTCCTAGCATTTAAATCTGCCTCTAACGTTGTGTTTATTCAGATGAGGTATTCACAGCAGAGGTAAAATAACTTATAAAATAAAAATCTCCTACTTAGATTCTTAACCAAAAGACTGTTTTCTTTGCACAGTTGTATGAAGCAGTCTATGATACATTACTTACAAAGCAATTGTATACTGTAAATAACACCAAATCCAAACACAATAGCAGTTAATATTCTTGTCCTTAAAAGGTCATAATATAAGTAATAATATTGAGACATTTTCTCAATTTGTAGTAAGTTAAAGGAAGTAATAACAGAAGAGTAAAACCACAGTCAAACAAATATCCCAGTGCTTTGCCACTGGAATATTTTCTAATTGCAGTCTGCAATTCGTCTCTCATACCTGAATTTGTTAAACAGCTCTCAAAGAATTTTGAATAGACTCCAGAATAATTTATATTTTGCTGTATGTATTTTTACAGCAAGCACTGTAAACTAATGGCATTTACAATACTGATCTATACTTACCTGACTGCATCTCAGGAGGGGTGTGAGGCTGCAGATCCTGCACCACTCAGGGATCAGCTGTGAAAGGATCAGAGAGTTCTAGAGGCCATGAAGATGCCCTACCTTGACACGGCTCACTGCCTCCTGGGCCTGCATCATCCGGATGTTTTTGGAAGGGTTGCGCTCGGACAGCAGCTGGGTGGAGCCCAGGTAATTGGCTGCAAAGATGATCCCATCGATGAGGTCCTCGGGTTCACAAGGTCCTGGAACTGACAGGAGGCATTTGCAGTTACTGCCTTTCTAAGGACTGGGGAGGTGAGAAGTTGAATAAAGGATATTGAGGCTTCAACAACCTTTCTAATACTGGGACTATGCTCACCGTCCTCTTTAGTCAGCTGTTAAGCTTTACATCCCACTTGATTAGATTGACAGTAAAGAGCAGTCATTCCAGAGCTAGGATGAAATCTCTTGATAGTGAACAGTTTTTATTCCTCAACAGTTTTATAATACAAATGTGCTTTGAGCTAGATCCACTTGATGACCTTCTAATGCCTTTTTTTTTTCCCTTAAAAATCTTGTGTGAGGAGAAAAATGACACTGAAGGGGAATGTTAATTTTAAAAAAGGTTTATTGTTCAGTGTTCATTTTACTTATAATCAAGTCAATGTGGAAGATAATTATGTGGAAAATAAATATATGGCATGCTATGCTGATTAAATGTACTGAAATAGTGATTTACACATACATCTTTTAGTGAGCTTTCCTATCCTTCCTATTCCCATTCTAATTTAGCAGAAGTCTTCCAACAGAATATAAACATGATTAAAAGGAGTGGCTTTCCTCTTCAGGCAGTGTTGCTGACACTTATTCATCCCTGTAGATCTCAAATCCACCTGCCAGAAATCTCAGCCCCCTGAAAAACCCAGTCTTTGTAATTCAGTACTCAAGGTATATAAACATGTAGATATATATTTATACCAGTCCTGTACTCCTCAGAGACCTGAGATTAACTAACAATGTGCACATAAATTGGAGTTACTTGGTTTGCTATCAAACACCATAGTTTTAATCTTCAAAAGGATAATTATATACCACAGAACACATTTGATTTAGCTCACATCCGTACAAATCCAGTAATGGATTAAATCTTCATTATAACTCAGAATAAAATTCTGTGGAATTGAAAAATTTTTAAGTATTGGAAAAGCATAAAAAAATATCTTGACAATCTCCACTAGAAGTATGAAAACCCTCAAGGAAATCCTAGAGAAGCCAGTAATTTAGAAGTCACTGAAATTCTTCATAAAGGCCAAGTCTTTCAATATCCCAAAATACAATCCTTATTCTTGCAGCCTTAATTCACTAAAAGAAATCAAAGAAAATTGAAATTCCACAAGAACTCCATTCCTGTATCACTGCTTCTCTTTGCTTACATCTCTGTACCATTATGTTTTTCAGCAGAGGGATGGTGTATTTTGTATGATGGTGTTATTCATTTGTCTTTCAAGTCTAAAATGTAGTCTCATACATCTGTACTTCTTCCAGCATGCAACAAAATACTAATGTTGCATGATATTGACATCTTGTTTCAAGGGCAGCAGAGAAGGAAATTAATTAACAACGTGAATTTAATGTTAAGGTAGCAAAACTTCATTAGAAACCTGCATCAACAGGCTCACTCAAAATTAAAGTAGCTTTAATTTTGTTTTCTTTCATTCACTTCGGGCTAAGTAAATGAGACTAAATTGAATCAAGATTGCTTTAACTCTGAAATAGGCTTACCCACATGTTTAAATCAGTTTAAGTAAACTCCCTTAGTAGGTAATTTAGATTAATTTTCTTGAAATGTTTGTGTCTGAAGACAAGTAAAACTGCAATTCTTTGTGCAAATTCTCATACAATCATTATTACCTTGACCAAAATGCCCAGGGTATCTTTGGGGTCTGTGAAATATATGGATGCTACAAAGGAAACAACTACTTCTCATGTCTTGGTTTGTGGCAGCAATGCTGTTTTTAACTAATCTGTATAAAAAAATCCTTGAGCATGGAAATAATCTGGGATGTTAAGCAATTTTATGATCCTAATCCTTAAGGTTTGGGAGTTTTTGGATGGATGTCATTGCATTGCCTCTTCATAGCTTTAAAAAATGATGTTTTGCAGAATCATTGTAATAGCAACAAAGTCAGCTACATCATGTATAAATCAACAGCATGCAGAAAATGCTTACAGAAGTATAGAAAAAAAACCCAACAACAACAACAACATGACATGTTGGGCAGAAAACATTTCCAACCCACATTTCCCATCATGAAGGCAATGCAAGCAATTGTCAGGTAAAACAAGACGGATGGAATGAAAGGGTGGAATGGTGCTGAAAATTGCCAGGGTCAAATTGGGTCACCTGGGTGTTTTCTTCCCTTATCTCTGTCTGCTTTAAATAATGCAAAAATGCAGACTTGGCTGAGGTCCCAGCTCATCAGAGCACTTAAGCATGCCCTTGACTGCAAGCATGTGTAAAGGCTTACTGATGAGGAAGGGAAGAAGGAACAGGTTTCAAACGTGAAGGGCAGTTTAATGTGAGCAAAGATCGGAATTTTATGTTGAATATTGATGCTTAAACATTAGATAACTATTTCTGAAAAATTTAACTGCAAATTTCTGCACTTGTCAAGGCAATAGAGACTACTTGGTTTTCTGCTGATTTACTGTAACAAGAATAAAGATATTTCTAGACTAAGTAGACTAGGTCCAAACATTTTTAAAAATAATGTTTGTATTCATAAAATAAAAAAAAAACCACCCTCAACAATAACAAAAAATCAATAATTTAGCATAATTGGATTCATTAATCTGTTAGGAATGCATTTTTATATCTCCTTATCATCATGTAAGGCAAGGATTCAGACAGTATTTGGAGACTGCACTCTGAGCAGAGAAGTTCAGATTCCTGCCGAACTATCAGACTCCATGAAGTCACTGAGACCTGGGGATATGTGGCACTGCAGCAGATTTTCCATAAGGAGTAAATGGACACAGGGCATCAGTCACCTTCCAGAATGTCTATCTACAACTCCCATTTCCTGACTTCTTTACTTCATCATGCTTGTTACTGTGTAAGGGAATAAAATCTATGGTGATAGGACAGAGTGCAGAAGAGCCAGAACCCTGAATGTAGAACTAATTACTCCTACAAGCATGTAGTGGTACTACTTCTGAAACAATTCTAACACCAAAGGACATTTAGATATGACAGACTAAAAGGTATTTTTTTATGCTCACATGGTACATGAAAAATATTATGTATCAATAGAAACATAGATATAGCTACTGTAGTTAGGGAGTCATGCTGTAAGTGCTTTAAAACTGAATAGGAACATAACCAGAATATGGTTGTGATATTGCTGTCAAAGCACAGGGAACAATAGCAGTGTTAGCTGGAAGAATATTTTCTTACGTGCAGAAGGGTCCTGTTCTTTTTGGGAGTCTACATACAAATTAATAATAAAAACTGTGTTTTTCTCTGAGTTCAGAGAGCAGTCATGTAAGCTATCATAAGCTCCTAGTGAGCCATGTATTTATTTGTATTAGACAATGCCATACAATACCTGCAATAGAAAAAGCCTAACAGACAGCTTATCCTCACGTACTGTGCCACTACAGAAAAAAATCAGAGCAAGCAAATGATTGAACTAAAAAAAGGTATTATATTATGTAAAGGGTATCCTGACCCCTTTCCAGCAGAGTAGTGAGCTGACTGGTATGTAAAGAAAAAGACGTAACCTTTTTATCCCAGTAAAATTAAAATGTGCAGTTGTATCTGCAGCGCCGTGAGGGGGAATTGTCTCGCCTGCTTTAAAGTACTGTGCATGCTGGCCTTGCTTTATGCTTGTCCACTATACAATCAGCAGATGCTTATTTCAAAGCATCAGCTTGCTTTCTTGTCTCTGCCACCCTTGGGGAATGCATTGAAATGTACCTCTATTTAGGGCCTGTTAGCCAGTACATGCCAAGTGTTCCATGTAATGTCCCTCAGATGTCAACCCGAAGGGACAATCTTTGAACTTTCCATTTGTTCTATTTCTTTAAGTAAATTACTGAGACAGAAAATGCTTGTCAAGATGGTGATATCAGGGAATAAAAGAAAAATCTGTTGGACATGCTAATATTATTCTAAATTGCTTTAAGTTTTCCCTGAGTTGAGAATGGCATTAGAAATTAAGAGTTTTTCACACTCTTTTAAGGCTTCTATTGTGTATATCCATGGCAGATCTAAGGTATCAGATTCTTGAAAGTGTCCTCCTGTCTTTTCTCACTTTACAGTGTAGTCATTTTCTTTGCAGGAAGAGCTGTGTGCATTTTCCCTATAAAAATTCTTCAGCTGTCTGTGAATCACAGCATGGTAATGTTTTTCAGCAGAATCCTGTTTTATTTCTGTCCACCTGCTTGTGTTAATAAATTGACTTGTTTTTCTTCTAACAAAATGTACACAATAGCACTGCAGAAGATGTTGAAGAAACATGTGAAAGCTTTGCTCTGCTGAACAGAGGACTGGATTACCATTGTTTGGTCAGTTCAGGAGAACCTTTCCATTTCATAAACCTCCTGCTGGGCCCACTGTTACACCCTTTTTAACCCCTTCCAGATTTGTAGCCATTCTTCATTTTCACCTGAATCCTTCTGGGAGCTCTACCTGCTCCTCCTTTTTATCACCACTAGGACCCCACTGCCATAAGGAGAGTGAAAAAGTTAAATACTCCCACACTTCTCAGCTGTGTTCTCTTGGGTTTGACTGGTTTTTAAAACTGTGATCTTATATATATATTAAAGCTTTTGCTTCTACTTTATCCTACTTTAGCTATGGATGATGTCAAACTTACCATCAACAAAACTTGGAAAGGAAGACACTTTCTTTGTCTGTTGAGAAATAAAAATGGTATAGCTGTAACAAAATAACTTTCACACCATGAAATGAATTGTTATTATATTTAAAAAGCTGACCACTGTCACATAAGCACTATTTAGCACACTGAACACATTACATCACAGTCACTAACCCAACCTAACTGTTACACAGTGCTCTGTACTTGGGACTCTAAAAGTATTCTAAGGTCTCACCAGACAAAATTTTAAGGGAGGCATGGGGAAGACCATGAAAATGGCCAAGGAAGTCAAATTTCAAATGAACAATACAAACCAGCAATTCCCAATGCAATCAGTTGCCTACTAAATCACACTGCCTATTAGTGATATCCCAAATTTCCAATAAAGAACATTTACCAATGTTTAACAAATCAAGATTCTGGGTCAGTGAATAAGAAGAACTGTCCCTGACTGCTCAGTACATTAGCAGGCGCCATGAAAGTGCTCTTCCTAAGCTACTGTACCCAGACACAGGGAACAGATACAGTCCTTCCATTGCTTGTCTTTTGCCAGCCTCCTCAGTCATTCAAATTTCCAGGAAAGAGGCTGATTTCTGCATTATGAGAAAAGGCTTTAGAAAGTGCCTCTTCGTTAATATAACAGGCTACAGGCTAAAAATGTTATGGTTTTGAGATAAGAGACTTCTGCTTTTAAGTCTCAATTTCATTTCACTGTGCCTAGCCCCAAGCACAACTCATTCTGCATTCTCTGATGTCTTCTTTGCTCCAGTCTTCAGTGACAAGAGCAGGTCTGTCTATCACTGTGTCTCTTCACAGCTGACTAAGCCAGGACTGACTTTGGGAGGGGGCGGGGGAGGAATGGAAGCAGAACACGATTTCTTTTGGTTGCCACTTTTGCACTCCAATAATCCAAAAAGAGAACTTCTGGAGTGTTCTCCCTACTCTGCATGCCGTCAGAAAATTTTAGGCTTGAATACACGCCATAGACAGTTACATAAAATGAATGAGGCAGCAAAAATTCATGGGTATAGTTTAAAGCCTTTTCAGAGTAGGCAGATATGGTATTTATTGTCAGTTCAGGAAAAGAAAGGGAGCCTGGGTTTGTGTGTGTGAGAGGGAGAAGCTGACAGTGAGAGGGCTGCAGGAAGCCAGGCAGCACAACTGGCAGTCCCAGGTACCTACCTCGGGGGGATTGTTATTGTCAACGGGGCCATTGAGGTCTGAACGCTGCTGCTTCCTGGGCTGCTCTAAACCGTTGCACATCTGCAAGAAAAAAAGAAAGGATTTCAGATCTTTTTGTTTTCTGGAAAGCTTCAAAACAAATTACAGATTTCAGTGGAAGTCAATGATGCAAAGATGATCATAAAATTTTGACCAGATTAAATTAAATAAAAAATTCACAAAACATTACCTCTATTTATCATGTTCTCCATTCATTATCTGAAGTTATTTATGTACAATGAATATTCATTACTGGTACCAAAATATTATAATGTGATATGGCAGTTGGAATTTCCTACTGTAATTTAGCAAATATCAGTTTCACATAAAAATGTTCAGCTGTTTAATTATAATAAAGTATCTACTTTGATGTAAATAATAGTACATTTCAATTATCATTAAGCAGAAGTTACAGTACTGATTTAAATTTAAATTATTTTATGTCAATGCAAATTTTTCATATGAAATTAAGTCAAATGCTATCATGTCCAAATTAATCAGAAGGCAAAGTCAGAATTTTAAAATGTGCTTATTCTCATTACTGTACAAAATCAAAACAGCCCTAATGGCCATCTCTGGTCTGAAAAACAGAATTCTGGCACTGAATGTAGGATCCTGTGTTTGTAGGAGATATTTCATGGCATCTCCTTCCTCATGGGCCAAGCAAATCTACAGGATGCTGGCAGCACAGCCTCAGGCTTCAGAAGAGAAAAAAATAAAATCATACACAAAGAAACCACTAAACTAACATTATTTTAAACTACACAACACTTTTTTCCTCTTCCGCTAGTCTCAAGGACAGAATTTCTTTTCCAGATCTGACCCAAGTCACACAACACCAGCACCCAACATGGAGAGAGCCCATGTCTAGTGAGTACCAAGAAAATTAAGTTTTTATGGCTCAGATTTTCAGTCTTACAAATGTGGAAAACCAAGGTGATTTCTGGAACAAATTTTTATGGTTTAGGATATTTAATTTTCCCTTTTATCTTAGTTTCCCTATAATGTGTAGAACTGAGGACCAAAATGCCACTGCCATTGTAAAGCTTCAGAAATAAAAACTTGTATTCACAGTTGTGCAAATGGAAAACACTGAGGATTATTTGAAAGGGTCAGCCTGAATGTTAAATGGCTTCTGGCCTTCAAACACAGTATGGAGCTGTAGGCAAATCAAGTCTTTATGTTCACCTCAAGACAGATTATTCCCTATGACTAATATCTAGCCAGAGGAACAAAATACGCTAATGAAGCAGGCACATTAGAGCTCAGTAATGACAATTTTCAGGTAAGACAACAAATACAAAGCAAAGATTCACCCAAGTGGTAAGTAGGACTTTAAGAAAGAAATGACTGTCTGAGATATACTGAGCTATGCCCAGACTTGGGAAACCCACCATATCCCTGCTTATAAACACTATTCTGTTTGAGACAAGACAAATCTAATTATATTGCATGGCTAAACTAATAGAGAGCAATCTGTATTGATGTGCAGTGAAATACATTAATGAGGTAAGCAAATATCTAGGGGACTTAAATAAAACAAGCATAATAATCATACATTATTCCCTAAAGTAGCAGGATTTAGATCAAGTATCCTTTAAGCAGGGATTATGACATGGCCACAATGAAGATACATTAGACTGTAAACACTGACAGCAAATACATTAACTCTAATATGTAGAACAGAATGTGAGTATTTTTAAAGCTCTGCCAGTTCTGATTACCACAAACTTGACTGAACTGAAAATGCACCTGCACGTAAAGAAAGAATTGTCTGTTTTTGTCAGCATCACCTGGGTGCTGTAACATTGAAACAGGTCTGTGTCTCAAATCTGCCATCTCAGTGGATTCAGTCAGCCCTGGGGATTGTAGTATCAATCATGCTCATGCTCATCAATCATGCCAATCATGGTAATTGTTGCATATGTAATTCCACACAGTCCTAAAAAAAAAAAAACCTGGCTAAACATTTGCATAGCTTCTCAGTTTTGATTTATCCAGAGGTGTGATTTAGTGGAACTCCTGTTTTCAGGATTTCAGGAACATGAACAAAACTCCCAGTCACATATGTACTCTGTATGTCATTATTGTGTACTTCCTGGTTCCAAAGAGAAGCCAAAGCAGAATTCATGATAAGTTGGGATCAATCACACCACCTCCACAAGGAACATGACCAATGTATTTTCTTATTATTTGGTGTCCAAAAATGAGGGCCATTATTTTTGCCCCAGAGTTTTGTCTATGTGTTTAGCAGCCCCAGAATAATTAGGCGGAATCTCAGGCACAAAGAACTCATCCCTTCCTTTTAGGCACACCTGTCCAAACAGTATTATCTGCCTTTGGCTGATCTATTACAATTTGCTATTTTAAAAAAAAGTTATGATGGGGAGGGAAGAATGCCACTGTGAGCACTTCCTGCAAACAAAACTGACTGTAACATCACATAACTGAGCTCCTCCCAGCTCTGCAGGTATCACAGCATTCAGCAGCAGCCCATGTATGGGGAGCTGTGCCTCTCTCAGACTTTCTGTGCCCAACAGCTGCCTGCAGAAGGAAGTACAGGGAGAAGGGCTTTGTTAGTGTGTTTAAACATGTAAATAATGAGTCTTACGTTCCACATCTGCCCATCTCTTTAGCAGCAATGCTGTTTGACATTAGCAAATAATGTGTTCAGAGACCAGTGTACTGGCTTATATTTTCTGAAACTCATCTTGAAGATGGCTAAGCTTTTTGGAAAAGAGATGTTTTGTGGTGGGTTCCAGCTGAAAAAAGTTCCTTGTGTTAGGCTCTATGGAGAAAAATACCAACCTTCTTGGGAAAGAGGTGTTTTGACAGAATTGTTGTTATTTGTTGAACAAGGAAACCCATAGACCTGACTAACCTTTCAGCCAGGTTTATTGTCTCTCTCTAGAACAAACACAAAGCAGATGGATCTTGTTTGCCACTTAAGGACAAAATTTCCATTGCTACTTTCTGTGATGTGTTGTTATCTGTTGACAGTTTATCATTGGGTGATGTGTCCTTACCTCAAGGTACATCTAAAACATCCTTTAAAAGAAGATGTGGTAGCCTAGTATCAAGTCTGTTACGGCAGTCCTATTCCTGTGAAATTGCACAAGTGAAACAAGCTCCCTGCTGAAGTCTACTGATGTGTAATGGAATGGGCTAATGTACCTCCCTGAGCACTGCATTAGTTATCCTGAGCACTGGTAACATTGTCAGCAGCAGCAGTTTGGCCCAGCAGGATCCTCTCACCAATATAGACTCGGAATGAGGCAGCTCTTGACTAGATGAAGTTTTCTGATCGTGATCACAGGAAAAAAGGTCAGACTTCACACTCTTCTCTCACCAAGATTCCATTACTTATGTGTTAATTTAGTGGTGGTGCTAGCACATGTCAGGAGCGAAGAGAAAAAATTTCTGACAAGTAATTCTAAGTAAGCAAGTCAAGTTTAGGAAAAGAGGAGTCAGTTGAGAGATCTAAGCATTCCACAAAATTATTTCAATACTCTATCAAATTTCAATAGACATTAAAATAATTGCCAATTTATTTTTACCACCTCAAAGAGCCTCTTTGTTTTTTCTTTTTTCCTTGCATATATTTAAAATTGAGACCCAGCCACGATGAGTGTCAGAGAAACAGCTCTGCTGAATTCTTAGGAAGTTGTAACTAGGAGCACAAGCTACCTTCTGATTTAAACTTCCTGAGAAGACTTTGTCACTAATGCATCTTTAGGCAACAGATATTGATTTTGCTGTCGACTGCTGTCACGAGCTGAGGCTAAAAGTCTGTGGCTCAGCCAATTAGCACAGAGAAACCGGTTTTGTTTGAGACCCTTTGGACTGTTTAGCACTTTCCAGTAAGTACTTGGTAAGTTTGAGAACTGTCACTTGGTAACAGCTGTTTATTAGTTCTGCCCCACAGCTGCCTGGAACACACAGGAGAATGCAGAAACCTTCTTTAATGTTCTTCATTTATACCCATTTGTGTTTTCTACAAACTGGTCTCAGATGCATCCCGTAATACTCAGCCTGACTTCCAGCAAGACATTCCTAAGATACACATTTTCTAAACTATGATCTTAGTTTCTTTCACACTGTTCTACAGGTGAAATCTTTAACAGACAAAAACTCCCTGGATTTGGACTCTGCAGTAGCAGAGCACTGTCCCCATGCTGAGAGAAGGAAATAAATAAACGTGAAAAAGCTAAGGATAGCTTACTATGTGCATAAAATAACAAATGCACCTTCCTGCTTGCTCATTGTTTACAAAAACTGACAAACACATAGTATATCTTGATTTAGCCTAGAAGGATTCAAATCTACATTTATTTAAAGATAACTGAGGCAAAAAAACTGCTCTATAAGCAACATGGATGCCTCTGTCATCCCTTTCAGCCTGATATTTTGTACCGTGAGATGCACACTTACAATAACAGATCTTTTAGCAAGGTGACAAAACCAAGGCTCTTCTTCTAGGCAGTTTCTCTCCAAACAGTAAGTTTAGAATGCAAATGTACAATAGCCTTGGGTTTTTTCCCTTTCACTATGGAAGAAATTGAATTATTGTAGTTGGTTTAAATATTGTAGTTAAAATTATGGCTCTCTTGTTTTTCACAAATGAGAGACAGGTTCATTTAGACAGTACTCTAATTCCATCCATCCCTTTGATGTTTCACAGTAAATATTAAAAAAATTGAGTGCCCCAAAAGAAAAGCAAAATCTTCTGCACATTATCTAAATTCTTTGAGGTCCAATATTAATGCTTAACATCAAATCCCACCTTGTGCTAAGGACTTTTAAGGAGCTATTAAGACAAAAACCAAGTTGGGCAGAAATGGGTACAGAACTCTTATTCTAATGCCCTCACCATGAGCCTGATTTGTGGGTAAAGCAGAGAATGATGATCTGCAGTAGGTGAGAAGAACAGAGCCAGTCTTGCCATGACACACACATTCAAGTAATGCTTGCCAAAGATTATTGAACTTGGTTTTAATTTTTTCTTTTACATCCCTGAAGGCTTGGGGTGGGTAGAGGTTGAATTACCTCCCGTCTCCAGTAGTGACCCTCTATATCTGTAAGAAATACCACTGCACAGCTTTTTGCCTTGGAGCTTTGTGCTGCTCTTTTCAGTGAAATGCCCACAGCAGCTGTGCCTTGTCACCTTTCTTATAAATGAAATGCCTGCCTTGTCTCCCAGTTTGTTTAGCCTGATCTGGAGCAGATACCTGTACTGCTGCATCTCTAATTTCCTGTCTCTGTGTTTGAAGGAATGAAACACTGTGTACTGTCCAGTGCTCTCTATCCATTAAGACAGGAGTTTGTGGTTGCTGTTAAGAGTGATGGTCTAAGCTCAGGCTTCATCCAGCCTGGGGTTACCTATCATAGCAGTGCCTCCCTCGTTATTAACTAAGATGAAGGCATTGGTCCAAGACTGACAGGAAATAACAAACAAAGCCTCAGACATGCAGTTCAGAAATCCTTAGGTGCTTTTGGGGTTTTTTTTCACACCGGGGCAGTGATGTCAATACCCAGATGTTACACAACCCTCAGCTGTTAGGAGTCTCTTGAGAGTAACAAAGGTACAATGCAGTTCAGCTCAGCTTCTGATAGATGAACTTCAAAACAACAAAAAATTGTCAAAATGAAAGTCTATTTCAAATACTGTTTAGAATGGGCAGTCATTCAGTGGTGGGGGAAACCAAACAATTACTTAGTCAAGCATTGAGGAATTTCTTATTCAGGAAATCCTCTTGTCTTTTGTTCTGCAAATATTTTGAGAACTTGCAAGGAACATCATTCCCAGTATTAGCTGCTGGGAGAAAGACCATCACTAAGTCTAAAACATGCTACCTCAAACCTCTGTGCTCCCAGCCAACACCTAGTAGCTATTCAAACCATTCAACATCAGCAAGCTTATTCACTAAGGGACTTTTATGCTGGCAGTAGGGCACTGAATATAGTAAGTTGCACAATTTGGTTCTAATTATATTTCTGGAAATAGAATGTAGTAATGAATATTAAAAAACTGCTGCAGATATGGGAAATCTGAAAATATCCCCCTAAGACTTTTTTTTGTTCACAATTATAATGAAGGTCGACCTGTTTCATCAGCATATACTTAAACATTTGATTTCATTTTACTGTTTTTCAGAGGAATTAATGTATTTTAATGGAATCACATAGACTAAACTGTTTAACTGTGGGGCACTTAATTAAAGAAAATCCTATTTACAGAGTTGATAAAGCTGAAACAGGAAACTTATGCATGCAAAATTTAAGAAAGCATTTAAATTAAAAATAAAGCAAAATAATTCATTTATCCTTACTAGTTTGTTATCCAAGTACATGTTATGTTTCAACTCTTTTAGGTAGATCTGTTCATTGCAGAAGATAACTAATATTCAACTGCATATAATTTTAGAGATGCCAAGTCAAGGCTCTAAAATTACATTAGGGAATGAGGTATGTCTCTCTAAGAATTAATCACATTCAGTTTAAAACTTCAGGCGAAAAAGTCACATCTCTTTTCCTTTAGAAAAGCTTGAGCTTTGTTCTTAGACTCTTTTTCTGGCACTCAGCATTAGAACAAGAAAAGATCATGCACAGTTTAAATTAACTTCTACATCATTCTTGTGATAAAAATGCTTAACAGCATTTTTGGTAAGACTAAAGCTTCTATTTCTGCCTCCTTGTCAAGGTCAAGATATGTCCAGCTAGTAAAAACAACCACAGCAATATGCAGGCACGTCTTAAAGGCTTTTTCAACATACAGTATCTGGATTCGATATACATTCTATCAAAACCAGAAAGTTGTAACCACTAAGACAATGGTACAGGAGCCATTAATGGGAAAAAAAAAAATCAACTATTTCAATGCTGACCCCAGTTTTAAGTTTCTCGAGACTGTCACTGCAGAATGAAAATAGTCTAAAGAAATTGGTTTTACCCCATGCATCTGGAATATCTTTGTTTGAATTTGTCTCTTCTCTGTGCAAAACCTCTTTGCTAGATCTCTATGTATGCTGATTACATTAAGCACCTCTTTCTAAACACACAATGTGATTATGTGAATGCAGTTACAGTAAGATTTTAAATGTTGTTAATACATTTGCATATTAATACATGCTAAAATATTGCTAATTTTGTTTGAAATATCTAATGTAACACTTGCATAATGCCTCTGACAGTCTGGTTAAAAAAAGCACCTCATACCTGCTCCTGTGGCCACTTCTGTCTGTCCTCTGGGGATCTTGACTTTGCTTTAAAACCTCGATGCACATCTCCACTGTGCTTAGAGGCAGATGGGATATTCAGTGATTTTGGCCTCCCCTCATGCCTGTTAGCACTGTGAACAGCTTCTCCCTTTGAACAAGTCTCTTTGTAGTCATGTGCCATGTTTTCAGTCCCAGTGTGCTCTGGACTCATTTCTGTTGTACTGTTAATACTGCTCATGCTCATACTCATTTTAATTTCTGCTACAATCTGGTCAATGTCCTCTTCCTGCTCTTCCAGCTCTGCATCCTCCTTTCTAGAATGGTATGGTGATATTCCCTGTGAATTTCCATTAGCCTCTGCTGGGTAATAGTCCGGATAGTCACCTTCACTTTGACAGTACTGGATGTTTTCTTCTTGGTCTTGGATCTCCAAAGATGATGCTTCATCCTCCAAAATCTGAATGCTATTATCTTGACCTTCCTGCCACTCTTGCCTCTCCATCACCTCATTTTCATCTTGGTGCTGAATTTTACCTTCAGCCCATTCTTCTACAGCTTCCTGACATTCATCTGTCTCAACATGGTGTTCCTCATGGGGAGCATACTCCTCCCCATTGCAGTCCATTCCTTCCAGGTAACTGTCATCCTCTGGACAGTATCTGATGTAGTATGTGATGCCCTCCTCTTCTTCTGGCAAGCCTTCATCGTAGTCCTCTTCCTCAGAAGTGTTGTTTACATAGTCAGAGCTGGAGTCACCATCTCCACTGTGGTCATTGCACTCATGTTCCACAGGGGTAGGACTACCTGGCCTGACAGCTGCTAGTTCTGCCTCCTTCGCTGCATAATCTTCAATGGGAAGGTCACTTTCTTCATTTTCTGGCTCCCTGTTGTGAGATGAAGTCGGGCAAGCTCTGGCTCTGTGATCCAGCATGCTGGCTGTAGTGCTTTGATGTTTCCTGTTTGCCATAGCCAGCTCCTTACATGACAATCATTTCCAGCAATTACTGCAGGGAAGATGGAAAAACACACATTCAGGAAAAGGTCATCAGCGAAGAACAGTGATGTTAATAGGAAGCAAAATGATAGATTCATTTGGTAAAAAGCCTGTGTTTGTAGATATTTGACCAAGTTCAGACAGCTAACTTTTAAAATGCTTATGCTGTGGAACCATGAAATCAAAGTAATAAGTTGCACTCTGAAACGAATAGATAAAGAGAAGGTTCTACATTTATGCTAAATGTATTCTAGTGTAGGCTCTCTTCTGTCAATTTGACAGAGAATTAATCCTGAACCTTGAAATTAGTTTTCAATTTCTTTTTCTTGCCAGTAAGGGGTCATGCTTTGATCGCTATGCAGTAAACGGGGCCTCTTTTCAATTTTCAGCTCAGGCATTTCTTTAACGTGTACTGAAAGCAAACATTTAGAATCTGACCTGCTCTCACCAAAACTAAAGGAAAATAATTCTATTAACTTGGCAGTCACATAGTGCACTAAAAGATAATACATTGGTATTAAAAGTGTTATTTTTAAAAAAGCACTTGCTGGTTTATTAGCCCTTTCTATTTGGATGTCATGAAATATCTCCCATTGTTGAACCAAATATTGCTTTTAGAATAGATTATTTCAGCTGGAAGGGACCTACAACAATCACCCAGTGCTGACCAAGTTAAAGCATCATTTAAGGGCCTGGTTCAAATGCCTCGAAAACACTGATAGGCTTGGCCATTGACTGCCACTGAAAGCCTGTTCCAGCATCTGACCATGGTCTTGGTAAAGAAATGCTTCCTAATGTCCAGTCTGAACCCATTGTGATACAGCTTTGAACCATTCCAAGGCATCTTATCACTGGACACCTTCTCTGGGGAGAAGTTCAGCACCTCCCTGCCCACTTTCCCTCTGGAAGATGCTGTAGAGGGCAATGAGGTCACCTCAGCCTCCTTTCTACCAACCAGACAAGCCCAAAGTCCTTTGTCACCCCTCAGAGGACACCTCCTTCCAGGCCTTTCACCAGCTCTGCTGCCTTTCTGGGCACGCATCCAAGGACCTTTCTTAAATGATGGGGGCCAGAAGTGCACACAGCACCCAGGTGAGGAGGCATCAGTGCTGAATGCAGCAGGATAATCCTCTCTTCTGAGCAGCTGGTCACAGCATTTGATAGAGCCCAGGATGTGCTTTGCTCTCTGGGCTGCCAGAGCACATTGCTGAGTCCTGAACTGTCAGCCAGCACCCTGGAGGAGAACCTGGCATTTAGAATTGTTAAATTAATCGTGGCCCAATGCTCCAATCTATCCCAATCCCTCTGCAACAGATCCCTCTGTTTTTCAAAGTCTAGTCTATATTCCAGGTAAAAGACATATTTACAGTAAAAGCTCACTAATTCTTCCTGCAAAACATTTGTGCTACTTTAGATTACTTTGTTGTTGGTCTAAATAAGCAGGGGTTATATGAATTTTATAAAAAACAGTTCAAGAAAACAGCTAATTCTAGACAGTCTTGACAAGTGTGATCTGCTGCATTTGGAAGGGAGAAACATAATACTTTTAGAATTTGTGATTCTCTGTATTTCACTGTTGTACCCTTATGATAATCTTGACCTGTGCAGTTACTTCATTGGGCTGAAGTGAGCTCAGGCTCCTCACCTGCACCACACAACTGCAAGAACATTTTGATTTAACCAGTTTCCCAAGGCTTGAGCAACAATACTACCATGGAGCTAGAGGATTAGAGGAGCTATACAGAGAGTAATTTCTTAGGCATTATAAACTTAGAAAAAAAATTTATCACTGTAACCTAGAACCTTATAGATATCCCTGTAGAAGTTTTGATAGCACGGTAAAACTCCCAATCCTTAGTTTATGGTAAATCCAGGGATCTGATGTATCTATGGATTATTGCAAAGGTATCATGTGGCAAATCTAACCCTGAAACATGGGTTCTAGATTCTGAGACACAAAGCAGAGATGATGTTACTAACAGGAGGAGGTATGAAAGAAACCCAGCATATGGAGACCTTTTTAGTTATTGTTACCTTGCAGAATTAGTCTTGACAGAATAAAGCTTTAAAGTAATTAGTGTAGCTGAAGAGAAGTTTCAAAGGAGATCAGAGAAGGCAAAACTTTGAGTGATTACTTGCCCCTCCTCACTATTGGAAGAACTAGCAGACTTGCAAGGTTTTCTCAATGCAATCTGTATGCCCACTGTGCTTTCACTAATGATGCTTTTTTACTTTGGAGTCAGTTATAAGAAACTCAGAACACCAAGCCATCCATCCACTAGGGTTACCTCTGATTTAGTCAGCTCTTACTACGAACTAAGGGTATTTCTATACTGTGACTACAGTATAAACAAAATTTATTTTATATTGGATTAAATTAGTAATCTAAGTCACAACACTGCAATGTTCTGCACAGACTGCAAAAAGCTGCCCACAAGCAAGACAAATTGCTTGTATGACCACTTCAGATATGAGTACACTACACAAGCATGTCTAAAATGAGTTAAGATATAATAATTTTGAATGGCACCGCAAGAAAACTACAGAGATACCATCAGGTTTAACCACTTTTTTTTTTTTTTTTTGGTTAAGAACAGAACAAATTAAGTGCCTTTATTGAAAGAAAAGTTCTCATCTGCAATGGTCTCAATCTTCTAGTGGAAATATTATCCATATTAAGCAATACTTAAATATTTACAGTGCAGTTGACCCTGCACATAAGTCACTACAGTGTAGGTGAAGATAGGGAAGCACAGAGCCTGTAACAAGCACAGTTTAAAGCCAATGACTCAGATCTTCCTAAAGCATATGGAGATGAGAACCCTTTTTTTAGCCACCGTAATGGAGTTTTTCCACCCACATCTGAGAGTCTTCATTTAGTATCCAGGCCCTAAAACTGCCATAAGTGGTATCTCTGCAGTAATAGCCTTTTATAAATTCCAGTAGAGAATACTCAAAGACGTTACTTACCTGCAGGAAAATCCAATGCAATCTAGATATTCTAGAACACATTGCAGGAAGGCAGCTGAATGTGTTGTGAGAGCCAAAAGGCAGGGGAGGAGCCAGGGAGGGTGGGGTGGCTGGTGAGTGGGTCTCCATCAGCTGTGGGGAACTGCCAGGCTGAGGGTTCTCAGCTGGGCACTGCAGTCTGCCCCACCTGGGGCCTGTTAATGTGCAGAATCTGCACTGTGCTGGGAAGAACTTCCAAAAAACTAGTGGCAGACTGGAAATTTTTCAAGCATGGGTGGTAAGAAATAGAGAAAATAATTCCTCTCAAGCATGTCCAGCACTGATGTACTGGGACATGGGAAATGGGTTTTCAGTTAATTCAGCCTGAGCAATGATTGAGGACAGTGCTTTACCCCTGTATGCTGGAACTGAGGCAAAATAAGCCGGATTTTTTGGTGAGAGGCAATGCTGATCTTAATGCTATGTGCAGCAATCTCTGCACAACCATTACAATTCTAGTTGGCCTCCTTTGCAATCTTCTCAGGCACTACTTTTAAGGTAGCAAAGCACTGAAATAAAAAGGCAGAATTTATTATTTTCAGCCCATGAACTGCAGACTGAATGTGCACTGATTACAGCATCTTCAAGTACAAAATGTAACTTCTCCAACTGTACCAACACATCAGAATTACTGAGCTGAGTTTTCAAACACCAGTCTGAGAACTGCTCTTTATGGAGCTGTACATACATTGCTGTCAAGGAAACACACAGCTGTATTTAAACTCAAATATTAGAACAGCCAGGGCAGCCTAGTTTTCTTCCCCTCTATCAAAATATCTCTCAAGCTTCCTAGCAAGATGCTTTAGTCAGTGATTAGGTTTAGCATACCCTGAATATTTTAAGCTGTTTCATGTCACATAGCAATGCTCCTGAGGGCCATAGGTCTGAACTATTCTAAGCTACAGACATTAATCTTCCAGGTTTTCAAAGTAAAAAAACAGAATTTTGACTTTTTTTAGAAATGCAGCAGATACCAAATTTTTACCATGTGTTCTGCTGTTCAGACTACAGCACAAAGCCTTCTGAGTCCCTGACTGCATGGGTTAGTTATTTTAGCTAATATTCACATCCGTTATTGTAACCTTCTAGCATCATAGGTATCTTGAGAAAATTAGAAATTGGAGAAAACCTTGGATTTCTATCTAATATTACTCAATGTTAAAGTGAAAAGAGGAGTAATGATTTGCTGGATTCAGAGGCACTTTTTCAATAAAGCCTCCAGTTGAGCCTACAGATCATTTCCTCTGCTTGGTGTAAGACTCCCTCCTACTTCTTCTATCTCACCTCCCTCCTTGATAGCAGAGTTAGGTCAAACTCCTGCATCACTCCAAGCATATTTTTCCCCTTCTGGCTGCAGTTGGGATGAAGTGTTGCTGGGAACAAGGATCAGTGCTGGATCCCTGTTTACCTTCCTTGGGATTCAGTAATTTTATCTTGCTGAGACAATCAAACCCTGACTTCAGTTGTATTGTACAGAGCATCACTAAATCTCCATCAGTGTTGTCAGCATCAGTGAATAAGGGACCAGTTACACAAGGTTCTCAGTAAAAAATGCTTTTCTTTCAATAATGGTTTTACTTTATTTTTCTTAATTTTCCCTGGCTCAGCTCAATGTTGAAAGGAAAATCAATCTCCAGGAAACACATGCTGCAATTCCATGTGAGAGTAAAAAGGAATATGCATAGGAAACTAATTTGTTCTGCTCCCAGAAACAGGACTACTGGGTTACAGCTGGAATTCATTCTAATCAGTGCTCATTATACTCATTAGCTTTCTCCTGAGTTTGCTGCACCTAATCTCAAACAGCTGTACTGAGGGGTTTATCAACCTTAACACTTCTACATCTTTTCACCTGTGTAGAAAGATCTCTTTACTGTCTTCCCAGTAAAAGAAACCAATTAAATTAGCATTAAAAATGGAAAATGGTACACAATTATAAACATGGTGAATTATCCAGTGTCATACTGCTGGCTGTGGTTAAAGAACTGCGTTGGATCTATACTTGATTCACAAACTGAATAGCATTTCAGTGGGAGCAAAACAAGTTATTTACATTTAACATGCACAGTGATCTGAGGGTGCAGGGGAGCACTGTTGGGTTCTTTTGGAAACAAATATACTGTTGTATGCTTATATCTACAGCCAAATTATTTTTGAGCCCTGCTGTTCCATCTTACAGGTGAACCTAAGAATTTTACTGGCCTGAATTTGATATCTTCACTTTATTTTGTAAGGCCTCTTTCCTGTGCCTTCTCCCCCCCGGGTTTGTTTTTCCATCTACTCCTGAGTCTTTCTCCCACATTTCAGATATCTGCACCCTTTGTCAGTTTTGACAAACTTGACACTCAAGTTTTGCTTCCCTGGAATTGTTCAATACCTCCTATTTTCCACAGATATCCTCTGCAATCTCGCTGCTGTTAAACTGGTTCTCCTCTTTAGAAGCCATCTCCAGATGTAAGTTATAAGCACTGCCACACAATTTACTGCCAGGCAAGCCCACAGCACACACAGCCCACAGCCCTGCTTCTCTCTGCTGAGCTGTGCCGTGGATGCACTGCTCACTGAAGCTATTCCATATGTTAGCCCTATACATTCATACTCCAGAAATGCTGCAAAAAAGAAAAAACAACACCCAACCCTCTCAACATGGACATATGTTTAGATCTGCTACATTCATCCACTTACTCAGTGCATCTGTAACTGAGATAACAGTAATTTTCAACAGAACTGCATCAGAAAATTCATGATTGCAGGGCTTTATGCTAATTATACCAGTCTCTTCTTCAATAAAGAGATAAGTTAAAGTGGAAAAGAATCTCACTTCAATTAATTCAAAACAATTTTTAATATTAAACTAATAGTATTTCTCAGTAGGCTTTCATTAAAGAAGACTTAATAGGCTCCCATCTGCTAAGTTGGTCCAGAGGAATTATGAGTGATCCTAGACTGGGAACTGGTATTTTTAATAAGCTGATAAAAGAGCATAAGCCTGCTGCGACTATGTCAGAGTCTGTAGCCATTTGATTCCCCAAGGCCAAACTGCATTAACTTCATTTTTCAGTGGTGCTGACTCTCCAGACCATGAGAATTGATTCTGCAGAACTCCAGAAGCAGAGTGCAGGATGACTGCCAGCTCCCCTAAAAGCAGGTGGAACTGGGCCCCTGACTCTCACTGGAGCCCTAATCTGGCAGTGTCAGTGACAGCAGACTGAGCACGTGACATGGGATTTTGGAAGGAGCACAGTCTCTAACAAAGGGAAGGGAGGAGGGAACACAGCACAGGAGGAAGGGGCCTGCTGGTGCCCCTTGCACAGAGTGAGCCTGGGTAACACTGACATTCTAGTGCTGGGGGTGGAAGGAGTCTCCCACAATGAGGACTACCACAACATAATTAAATTAGGCTCATGTCATGACCCTCCAAGTGCCATCTCAATGTTACTGAAGTTCTCTCACTCAGGCTGGCACAGGACATAGGACATAAGACATAGGACTTATTAGGCAGGCCTGTTAAAAATGTCTATTCCTTTTCTCTGAGGCTTTTGAATTTAAAACAAAAACACTCTATAAAACACCAACACATTGTTTCAGAGAAGGGAAAGGTCAAGGATAGAAACCTCATTTATTAGGCCATAATCAAACTGGTCCTTTTATGTCCAGGACGTTAGATCTGCGTGACAGTAAATACCTACAGAGTCCTATGCATGCAATATCTCTTCCTCAGCAGGTCCAGCATGGCCCAAAACACGTGTTTCTTTGGGATTTCTTTGGAATATGGTGGTCATATATGATTCAAGAGTGCTGCTTGAACTGCATGTCTCTGAGATGGCAAATTTCCTCAGTTCCCTCCAAAAATCCTTTAGGGAGCAAGGGGGGAAACTGACAAAGACGCTTGAGAAATCTAGACAGTGGTAGTGCCAAAATCCAGTCTTTGTGATTTGATGCCTCACTTGGAGATGGTTTGATATTTATGAAATGATAAAATGGCTTTATTCACCTATTAATAAAAACATACCATAAAGAATATTTTTTAGGTAAGTGCCTGCATAGAAAAGTTATTAAATTTTGGCAGCTGAGATCTGATTTTTTTACTGTGAAACTTGAGCCTGAAAACTAGGCTGAGGTCTACATTTTCCTTGTGTATAGAACTCCAGTATGAGTACAGACAGCAGTTGAGTCAGGCTTGGGAACCCCACTTCTGCCTTTTACAATGTATGTGAGTTGTCTTTGCTCAGAAAGCTTCCTACATGCTTTACTAAAACCTGCATGAATACAACAAGAATTACGTAAGCCACACTAAAGCAGCTTTGCACATATATGACATTTCAGTGGTGCTATTGACTCGCTAAAAAAAACCCCAAACAGGCAAACTCAAAGAGAATTAGAGACGACAGTGAATTTATGGGGAGTATGTTTCTTTCTATGAGTTTTTGTGCATAAAAAATACATTTGATGAAGAATTTTTAAATTGCTAAGTTTAATTTTTGCGGGAAGTGACTGAAAATAGTCAGAAGCCATTTAGAAAACTAGCTTTGAGAAAGAGATGTTCTGTATGAAATAAATCTGAAGTGTTCTGTCTGTGTTGCTGACAACTCAGGACATTTCCAGGAAGTTTAAAGCTTAACTTTAGGAACTTCCTAGTTTGTCTCGGTTCTTGCAAAATGATCTAAATAATCCTTTCACTTCTTCTTTCATCCAAGAGAATTTTCTTCTCAACCCACAACAAGAATTAGAGGAATGAGAGAAGACAAGTCTTAAATGAGCTCTCTTGCTACTTATTTTAAGGTATTTGTATTCTCACATGCTTGACCTCTTCTAGATAGTGTTATAAAAATAAGAGTAGCAAACATAAAATGTGGATAGATTAACAGCAACTTGCTGTGTAGGATTTCCATATTTATCTTTCCTTTTTCCTTCACACTTCCGTCATTCAAATCCAACAAAATGCAAGTAAGGAAATACATATTTTCCCAAATACTGTTGTCTGCACCAGGCAGAAACCTCTTGGGATTCAGAAATGCATTTTCTTTTGTCCTGTGAAATTCTATTCAAAATTCACCTGTTTTAATCTGACTTTGTCTTTTCCATGGGTAGCTGTAGAAAATGATGACCATTTGTCAAAAAACTTTATAAATTCGACACTGTAGTTAAATGTCTTTCAGTATTTCTTCATTTTCTTAGTCTCTTCTATCAAGACGCAGTTTCCCATCTCCCATCTGCTGGGCTGGTGCCAGGCTGGGACTGCCTCAGGTCCAAAAGAAAACACAGCAGTTTACACACTCTGAACAGCCAAACCAGAAAACCATCAAACACACCTTCTGTGATTTGAGGAGGGAAGAAGGAGATTCTCTGTGTTCCCCCAGTGCCTCTGGCTCACACAGTGAGTGCTGTGAGTTTTGTAGCTCACCTACAGAACCTGAGAGCAGCTGGGGTTCATCTAACTCTGACCCTGTGTCTGGTTGTACACAGTCCCTTGCTTTCAATAAGGGCAAAAATAAAGCCAGAAGTTGCAAATTAAAACTTTCAACAAAAGTTATTTAGATATAACAACATGGTGAAGTCCAGATTCATGATCTTACTTTTAACCTCAACTCTCCATTCTCACACAGTGTGTTACAATTTTATGGTTACACATTATCTTATACCACCTGCCTCTGATTTTTTAAAAGCACAGTTGGGATAGGCCAGGAGGAAAAAATCTAAAGACAACTCTATGTTAGGTGTTACTCAGTGTTTCAGAGCTTCAATTAATCATCTAAATATTATTTCAATGCGCTTAACATAATTGAAATAGAGACTTGGAAAACAGCGAGAGATTTGCATGGGAAGCAGAGCAAGAATAATTCTTAAAGAAGTGAGGGAAATGTGTGGGGGAAGTGAAAATGAGCAGCATCTAAAAATAGATGGCATTAAAATACATGACTTGCCAGTTATCTCAAGAGTAGCCACTAGGGTCTTCCTGTGTAGCTAAGACCAAAAAAAAAATTTTCTCATCATTCTCTGCTTCCTCTCATGTGCCTACTGTGAACCTGAGGTAGTCACCAAAAAAAAAAAAACCACCAAAAAACACTGAATAGGCAAACAAAGAAAATATTATGTCCATTATTAATCATCATCATGCCCATTTTATTAGTTCAATAACTGACAGCAGACTGAGAAATTAAAGTTGTGAGATAACAAATGCTCATTTCTGCATGTCAGGATAATTTCATTTGCAGTTTTGCAGAAATTCTGCCTAAAGCTCTAATACTGCAAATACACATCCCTGTATCCACAGGCAATGCTCTTAAAATGGAGCAGCCTGTCCTGAGCTACCACTGAGCTATAACAAAATGTTGTCAGTGTGCAGGTTTCATTCTCAGTAGAATATGAACTGTGAATGCACTGAAGACATGACCAGCATCTATTGACCAGCCATACTGCCCCTTTGCTCACCCTGAAACCACCAACACACAGGAGATGATGTGCAATGGCATGTCTGTTAAACCCCATCAACATGAACAAGTACATTTGAGATGTCTGATTACCTCACCTGAGAGTGAAATCTTTAAAACCACTTTTCTATGGGTTTGAAAATCTTTTTTGTGCTATTCACCAGGTGATATCAAGGGTTTTTTCAGATGATTTAACTATTTTTAAAAGATTTTACATTCTGAATTGTGTTCTTGTATTTCTTTTCATGGTATGTAGTATTTGTTTTGCTTGGTTTAATCTAATAGGTTTTTAAAATTCAATCATTACCTTGTAAAAGCCATTCTAAAAATGCTCTATAACTGGCACCCACCAGTAGAAATTAAAAGTAGAACAGACATAGAAATGCTAAAGACAGTGCAAAATTCAATGGCACTGCAGAGATGGTATTCTTGAGCATATATCCCAGCTGAGTGTAGCTTTTATAGTTATAAAAATGTGTGATCACATATTTAATTATCATTTATTGTTGATGTGCTTTGATCATTCTTTAGGGTTTAATTCCCCAGCTCAAGTTGCTGCATCCATACAGTTGTGAGAGTTAGGACAAATATCAGTTTTGCAGTTTTAAACCTGCTATAGAGAAAAAGCCACCAAAACCTGAACCTTATTTAAGGTCCCATAAATGGGGAAGCACAGAAGCAGACTATTTGTATTCAACAGAATGAGACTCTGAAATTAAAGCAATGATATTCTTGTGACTGCTGTGCTCCAAAACATCAGTTTCAAATAATGAAAAAGTACCCCTCAAGCACACAAAGTTACAGTGATAGCTATGCAGAGGCATCAACTTTGAATTTTATTCCATAATAAATACAAATTTTAGTGTCTTCTTATGATTATTGTATCTCTGTATTTACTAGGAATAAGGGAATGAGATACAGGAGTAAGAGGAAAGTATGTTATATTTATATATAACATTATCATGCATAAATAATATATGCCATTCAATTAAAACACATTCAGCCACTCTGAGACAACCTACAATCTATCCAGAGTCCTGGTAGAATTTCCAGTCTGTCTTAGAATGGATTATACAAAGTTTTCCAAGGCTTTGCAGAGTAAGTTTCTGCTGACTGTGGAGGCTACTCCGAACTCTGGCCATCTTTTTATCTCTTGCTAATTTGTATGCTTCTTGTCATCTTGCAACTCACTGGGTAACACTTTCATTTCTATAACAAGGTTGGTTTCTATACTGACTCACACTAAATGATAACAGATCCCTCTAAGCACACCATGAGGCTGGTGTAACAATGGGGAGCCATGTGGCTAAAATTCAGCAATGGAACAGACACTGAGGCTGGAGGCAGCTGTGTGAAACCTCCCGAGGTCACAGCTGTATTAGCACAATCTGTATCAGCACAACCTGCCCTTGCATGACTGACATGCAAAACCATCACCTACTGCAAGTTCTGCAAGTCTAGCACAGCATATTTTTGGTCAAAATGTTCATAAAAACCTGCCAATTGAAATAAATTTCTGTCTTATCTCTATTTACTGGTATACTTTGGAAAAGATTATTCACTGGAAAAGCACTAAAGAAAAACTTACGCATTTGGGCCCTAATGTCAGTTTAAATACTACTTTAGGAGTAAAACTGATTCCAGCTAAAATGTCAATATATGGAATTATTCCCTTTTTGTCTACAATAATTCAGTGTTTTGAGATTTGCCTGTAAAGTGTATTGTGCAATCAGAAATGTTCTATAAGGGTCAGACAAAATCTACCTTGTCTAGAATATGGAAAAAAATAATAGTCTGCGATGGCAAATTGCTGGAAGAGCCTTTTAAGCCACCAAATTTATACGGTGATGGGTGACTTGGGGGTAAAGGTGAAAGGTGAGGCAGGATGTGGGGACCTCATCCAAGGTGAGGGATTGGTACTTTTGACAAGATGTGTAAATTCCAAATTTCAATGCTACTACAGGGGGAAAAACCAAACTGCAATGAAAAGATCTTCACAGTAAGAAGAAATATAACATCTCTTGGTTCCTTGAGATTCCCTTCCAGAAGAATACAAGTCTAAGCTGTAAATTTGACCATTTTCCTTCAGCAGAAGAGTGCCTGTTGTGTGGTGCAGCCACACTGACTGCTGTGAGCTCCAGCAATCCGAGGCTGGACCTGAGCTTACTGCTGGCTACAACGAAAACAGGTTTTATTGAACCTGACATGCAGCCAGAAGGGATGGGAAATTGGTTAAATTTAAGCTGTTGGAGCAAGCTTTGCACTCTGTTGCTATCACACAGCTATAAAAACACCCGATGGGTGTTGGCTAAATAGGGTTACACACACGCAAGAATAATTTTAGCTCATCACGAATTCGAAACCTTTAATTTTTGGAGCTGTGTGTCAGACACACACACTCCCACTTGCTGCAGATGGAAGTAAGGCTTCTCTAGCAGGTCATGCATGTTACACAACAAATACACAAGCAAGTATATCTCTTATAGACGTTTATATAAGTATAATATTAATAACCACATAGGTATAAGTAGTAAATCTATAACTTCATCTCCTTCAGTTCCTGCTCCCACTAGAACAAAAAAAAAAAAAAATAGGGATCTCTCTAGAAAAGTTATGGGGTTATTCTAATATTAAAATAATTCTGAAAGATGAGTTAGCTTATCAAAGAATATTTGAGGAATGCCAAGACAGTAATATGGGTTGGGACAGTATTTCAAAAAATGTGATCTTCCCATTTAAACATCATCATTTAAGTACTTTGAGGATTTATATAATGGGATAAATTTATCCATTAACAATATCAGATAACTATAAGGCAGACTTATTCAATACAACATCACCACTAAATAGACATAATGAAAATGCTGCATTTTGGTCACATCCAATTTCATCTGAAATATGGAGACCACATATATTCCTGTTATTTTTTGTCTTTGAAATCAGTTTTTTCTTGACAGTTTTCAGAAAGCTATGGCTGTTTAAGGATTAGCTCTTCAGGGTGGATGCAAATATCCCAAAAGCATTTCTGGAAATTCTTTTTATCACCTTTTTATTTTTTGAAAGCCAGGCACATGGCTTTTAAGACTTCTCATTTGTTGCAGATTAATTTCCACACACACAAGGAAACCACACGGACTTGGTGCACCTGAACTCCACCATTACTCTCACCAACACAGCTCCATTCCACTCCCTTTATTCTTTGTTGTGGTTTCACAGAAATACTGCCAACTCGCATCCTGGCTCAATTTAATTTACAGAGAGATTGCTTTATTATTTTAATACTACAGAATTATGCCTTTATTACGTTTTTAACTGTTTTCCTTTTATTGCTATCAAATTTCTTCATTGAAATAAATGTCATCAGCAAAGTCTGTATTTTAGAGTATCCCTTCATGCAAAGAGGTGATGTCATATCAAAGTAAAACATAATGACACTGGAAAAAAGGGTACATTTTAGAATGCCCTTATTTAAAAATTTCGTCTTTTTGTTCTATTCAAAAAAAGAAGAAATTCTTAAACTTGATACTTACTTAAAAATACATGGTGCACAAGCAATTAACATTTCAAAAGTTACTTATTTTATACTTCAGTTTACCATTTACCAAGAAAAGATCCTTTGATTTTTTTTAATGCATCTGTTCAAATTTTTAACACAATAAAACTGGAAACGATTACCACAGGCAATTAATTAATCATTGTGAAAGGATTACATGTATGCACTTCTCCAGCCTCATGAGGAAAAAAAGAAAAGATGGCTTTCCTTCAATAAATACTAATTTCAGGTTAGGTAGAGGTAAATTATGTATACCGTTTAAATAACAATACAGAAGGGAATAATGAAGAATAGGTCACCTTAAATAAAGCCTGGAGATTCAACAAAACATTTCAAACTGTACCATTTAAGGCACAAATTTTTAACCCTACTCCAAGAGCATCCATTCAGGGAATGGTGAGAGGGCTGGAGGAGGGACTTTGGAATACTGAGATGGGCAATTTAGAAGAGCTCTGGAGGGAGGTCACTGGAAAGGCCTCATTTATAGCAGAAAATGGAGATGCTTAACTTTCCCATAACTCAGGGTTTAAGTGCTGGGTTAGAGGTTCCCACCCAACCATTTACACTCAAATTTTACAGCTTCTTGATCCTGAGTGTAATAACTCCTCAGAAAGGTTTCCCTTTATCACTATTGACCTTCAAGTTGTGTGAATGGTTTCACAGAGTCACGTATGATAACCACAGGGAAAAAGTAATCTTTTTTTCTTTAAAATGTTACAGGAAAAGGACTGACAGCATCATTTTAATGAGTCAAACTAATTAGATTTTTCAGGCATTGACAATTGACACGTTTCTCATTAACACTCTTCCCATTTAATTAGTATAAGAGGATTAGGTTGTATTTTACTCCTTAATAGAAGATTGTAGTTTTTAAACTCACACAAATACTTAGTAGATTTAGTAAATAAATAAAAAAATCTTTTGAAAGAATAAAACAAGGGTAAAAACTATTATGTTAGGTCTTTTCAAGATAAAATAGTCTGCCTTTGTTCAGCAGAATTAGCAAATTGCAGGGTTAATTTATGAGACCTTTTACAAAATAAAGATTTAACAAGAGTAGTAGATAATGAAGATAATCAGAGACTTTAACTGTGAATTATATTGTGGGATTTTGCATTTTCCACCTTTGAAAAAATATCCGTAGCTGGCAGCTGGTTGTATTTCAGGCACACTGCTGCTTAGTAGATGATCACCTCATTTGAAAAGCAAGATTAGAAAGATTTTTCCTCTCAGTTTCTAAGGCACAAATTGCGTATCAGTAAGATCCTCTCCAATGTATAAAAATCTGGGTAGAAGATAAAGACTCTTGTCAGTCACTGTAGCAGATCCTCAGGGTGGCTTGAAACCTTACACCCACCAGCTTTGATTTGTATATATACACCTTATGGAAATGAGACCTTTCCTTCTAAATAAGAATTCTGAATGCAAAGTTATTTAACTGTGCTCTGAATGACACACTTACAGCTTAGCAGGCTTCCATGTACATAGTCACTGGAAACAAAGCACTAACCACAATGCCTTAAACTCCTGTTTGGTATTAGAGTCATGCAGTGACCTAACAGGAGGATGCTGTGCTCAGTGCCATGTGAGCAGTGAAGGATGTGCTCTGAACTAAGTCTGCAGTTTAAATGGATATTGACAAATGGATTATTGGTCCTTCCTTTGTCTGCTGTTCCCTATGGCTATGGGGACTAGGACGTGCTGCATAAAGGGAAAACAAATGCAGCTTGGGCATCTGTACTGAATTGATTTTCACTAAGTCACTACAGGTCCAGCAGAGCCAGCTATAAGGCCAATATTAAATCAAATCCCACACTCATTGCTTTGAAGCCTGCCCAAGAAGCAGCACGCACAGGCACACTGGTGGATCTGGCAGAACTAAGCCTTGTATCTGTGGAGTACAGCTGACCTGACAGGCTGTTTCAGATGCTGGACAGCAAAGGAGCTGCAGAATCATTTAGCTTTGAGCATGGGAGCAGCTCATCAGTGTGTAAACCCCATATCCCCGTCATATGGAGCCACGTGTGATTTCATGGATGCGTATTTACCACCCACTGAGGACCCAGACTAAAGTACCTGAACTATGTGAGCTGCTCCTTTATTTCCCAAATCAGCACTTTAATCACAAACATCTTCTTTCTATTAGGTTAGTAAATAATATCTAAAAATGCAGACTGGACTTGACCTTAAGGGAAGCAGAGCGTAGTTGGTGAGCAACACCTGGCTTCAAAATGTCTCTCGAGTAAAAGAGAATAAACTTGCATCTTTCTTCTTACAAGAAGCCTCATTTACTTCTGAGGCTCAGTTAAAGTATTTTAAAAGTGAAGGATTTGATGTTCCTCAGGGAAAAGAGGAAGTCCCAGACAAAACACATTCAAAAAGACTCCTGACTTCATAGAAATAGGTTCACAGTTCTGGAGAAGTTCTCATTAGCTATTACTCTGTTCTTGTCTTCCCACAAAATCAGGTTTTGCCCACACTGAGAGATGGGATACTGGGCCTGATGACTGTTTTTCCTCTAAGCCAGCACAGCATTTCACCTAACTCAAATTCTGCCAGTGAATAGCTCTAAGACAGTTCCTACCTTCCGGGTAAGCTGATACATGTGGAGGCAGGTATTAATTCTAACTTTTTATTTTTATTCACAAAATTTCAAGAATTATTACTAGGATTATTTTTAATAATGACTTGCATAAATTTGAATTTTAATTGATATAAAATTAATGTGTACCAGTTTTCTAAACATTTAGGTCAAAAAATCCCCCTTTTAATCAACATTACAGACAGTCTATTTTCTTATCTGCAGAGACAGGGAGTTTAGACTAAAGAGAATTTTGCCCACAGAGGATAGTTAATTATCACTCAAAATATTTGTTAAAATTAAAAAAAGGCAAATACAAACACTTTCACTGCATTAGGGCATACCAGAAAAACTCACAGCACAAAATATCCTCATCTATCAGAAGGTCAAATTACTGGGATGAAAATTAGTTATTAAAAACAAAATTCTTAACCTGGGGCACTTCTGGGTAAAGAATTGTTCCACAAAATATGGATATCTCTGAAAAGATATGTAATAGGTGTTTATAGAGCCAAGCTGCTGAAAGTAATCTTTCTGAAATGCAATTTATTTTTTTAGAAACAGGTTAAAGTAGTGTGCTCTCTGCATTAGTACCTTAGGAAAAAAACACCGAATGCAGTGTTACACTGCAATTGCAGAGTACTGTGGATTTGGTTACCAAATTTTAAGGCCCCACACAAGTTAACATCAGCTACAGCAACTCTTTGTTACTGCTCAGTAAAGCACAACACCGGAGAGATCTTAATACTGATTGGGGATCTCATGTCCTTTTTCACAAGAGGTATTTCATTAACATGCCTTCTCCTCAAGAAACATTTACCAAGGGCAAATTGAATGCTTCTCAGGGAAAAGTCCTGCATCTACTACCATAGTTACAGCTAAACCATCTTTTCCTTTCTAACTACGATTGACTACATAACCAGAAAAATAAGCAGATTTATTTAAAAAAAAAACCAAAACAACTTACTTTTCAAGAGTTTCCAGGAAGTACCTATTTAGTTTTATTTTTCTCTACTTCTGCTTTTTATGATTTCAAGTCGTTTAAAGTTATGTCTCTGTCTCCAAATGTAAGTAAGTACCATCTCCAAAGTAAAGATCATCTTTTTTTTCCTTTTCACATGATTAAGCTATTCAAAACAGGCCTCAAGGCAGTGATTTAACATTTGGTAACACAAAGATAATGAGATTTTCTGGCTCAAGGTAAATCATAGCTGTTGCATATCTTGACAATTTTGTGCCTGGATACTTAACTTTAGGGATCAAAAGCATTAATCTAGAATGCATCTATAAATTCACAGAATGTTGTACCAATGGATAAAACTTCTTCCTGGCTCACTTAAATACGTGTTTACTAATTCATGTATATTAGGTGGCAAAGCAGCAAATGTGTTCAGGGTATGCTGTCTGCTGCTGAGAGATAGGGATGTCTGAAAGAGATGTGACAATTCACCTTTTACCAAAGAGCTGTCTTTATTTTTATCATGCTATTTAGAAGGATTTCAGTTAAATAAAACCCCCCAAATCTGTGGCTATTACAAGTGCCACCCTGTAAAAATATTGCAGCCAAAAAGGATTGACAAAAATTATTTCTCCAGTGTATTTGGTTTATCTTTGCAGCCTAGGGTCTATTCAATTTCATTATTTCTAAAGCATATGCAATTTCTGCTTGGCTTTTCCTAGAGCTGCTAAGAGGAGAGTATCACTGGAGGTGGTGGGCAGGCAGCTGCATGTTCAAAACTATGATGCTGACAGGAAAATAATAATCAACTTGGTAGCTTTCAGGTTATTTTAATTTTTTTTTAATTAGCTATCAAGCTTTTTTCCTTTCATTGTTCTTTAAAATACGTTTCAAACATGTATCCAAAATTTTCTAAATCTACTTTCAGTAGTAACCTTGTTCAGAATGTCTGTCCTGCTCACTCAAACACTACCCCAAACATCTGCTGAGGAAAGATTAAAATTTCACTAGCTAAACACAATATATGGAAATACTCTCAGAGCAGGTATGGCTGAATGAAACTCACATATGCATCTAAAAAAGTGGACTACAAAGAAATTAAAAATACATATAAAATTGGAAAAAATTAGTTAGGATTCAACCAAATTTCCAGTTTGAAATTTCTGCCACAGAAGCAAATTTCCATGGTTTTGGGTATATATGATATCCATAAGCACAGAGTACTACTGTGACCCTCCTTTTGAATAATCACTGAAAAGGCTGGTGAAAATTAATTTATCCACATCCAAAGCACGGACATTTTATTATTTTAAGATCATGAGTAAGATCTTTAAATGCTTTGGTAGTATTTACAGTTAATAAGTGGCTTAATTGAGTCTTAGTTCTGCAATGCCAACCAAGAGGCAACGCCAACAAGTAGGAAGAAGGCATTTTACTAACCCATATGTGTTCAAATAGAAAATTCTGCCACTCTTCCTGGCCAGTTTTAACCACCTGTAGTCATGACCTTTGGTCTTGCACATGTTGGCTGGCAGCCACAGTTATTTCTGAGAGTAGCAGTTTCTTCATTTTTTAAATTTTAATTATTTGCAAGGGCTTCTTGAAAAGAACATGTGCAAGAAGAATTGGAGATGAATGTTCCCACTGTAGGAGGTAGGAAAAAGGACTTGTTCTCATCTTGCTCATGAAGTTGCATCTGTGAGGCTGGTTAATACAGGCTACAGAAATGCATGCTGACAATCAAGAACTTGTTAAAAGAGAGTCTTTGTATTTTAAAAAAAACCTGAAGGGTTTTTTTTAAAATTCTATTTAATGCAGTAATCCATAAATATTGTATAGTCCTACTGAGAAAATATTCTTTGGAGGAGAAAAGGGAAAAATATTTGTAGGCTGGCATGGTATCACTTTAATATTGCAGTCACAAATGGAGCTAAGCACACACTGAATGCCTTCTATTTCTATTTCTCCACATCAAAAGAATTTTTTCCTGCTGACACAGCAAAGCTGACAACATGCTACAGTAATCAATGCTGTCTGTGTCTCAGACAAACCCAAGTAATGCAGGCTTTGAATGCCTGCAGATTTGCTGTCAGTAACAAGCTGTCCTGAATAACCTGAGGAACAGCAAAAAGAGCATCTCCACATCACCTGCTGCCTGAAAACCTCTGCTGTGTCTTTAGGAGGCACAACAGAATGTGCTGTTGTTGACTTCAGACAAGCATCATAAAAACATACCAAGGAAAACCTGTCCTTATTGATTATTCCAAGGTAATGAAGGCACAAAAGGCCTTCTCAGCTTAATGTTTTTATCTTCACCAACAATCTGCATCACAAACTTCAGTATTCACTGAGGCAGGGCCACAAGCACACAAGGTGGATCAGGTTATGTGTGAACAACCCTCAGTTTGGTATCAGGAGCCTGCCAGGGTGACCTGCTAACACAGAACACCAGCACTGCTTTGCTGCTGCTGGCTGCTGTAATTAAAGGAGTCTGTACAGGAAAGGATACTGCACCAGGGACTCCAAGAGTATTAAGGAGCTCCAGATCACTGAGGCAAATTAAAAGCTGAAAATTAAAGATGCTCCAAGTATTGTCTCATATTAGAAAGGATTTTCCATCATAGTTGTATTGGATATACTTAAATATGTATTTTTTCCAAGATTTTATATTACTTCTCACACAGTTTCCTAATTGCCAGTGTAAATTGCAAGATACTTCAGAAAAGTGAATACAATTCCTTTTCTCAGCATTCCTATAATTTTGTATCAACGGCTCAAGGACATATTTCCACATGTACTCACATAAATGAACAAATGTAATATCTATTTAAAACATCAATCTGTGCACAAAATTTTACCTTTCTACTTTTCATCTACCAATGTCTTTCCCCCTTTATAAAATAAGAGATTGATAGAATTTAATGTAATTGATACCTAGCGACTCCAAGAAAAAATGAAACTTCTTCTTTTGAAACCAGGATATTTTAAATGGTGCTGTAAGAAAATGCCTTCAATTGAAACTGGATTCCTTTGCCATCACACTTTTTACTGTCAGATATCCTCACATACATGAAACTATCTTTTGGATAGTTTCATGTATGTCCACGGAGACAAGTCCCCATACACATATATCCATGCATAAGCATAAATGAAAGTGAAAAAAATGAATGCATGCTTTATCCTTTCTTTTTAGATAGTGAGCATATGTTCATTGTCAACAGCTACAGGACATGAAGTTTCAACTCCTGAATAGCCCAGGATTCAACAAAAAGATAAAAAAAATTACACTCAACCAGCTCAAAGACCACAATTTTTAAAAACTGAGTCTGCAAAACGGAATTCTAGAATGAAAGTTAACTGAAACTTCAGTATGTTAGGCTGTCATGTCAGATTGTAGCAGAACTAAATTCTAACCATATGCAGAGACAAATAGGTGCATTTATTTTAAGTCAGAATTATTTTTAAGGACATTTCCTGACATTTTCTGTCAAGCTGATGTTTCTACAGGATATTGGGGTATTTTATTTTTATGCCTGTGCAGATAAAGGAAGAATTCTCCCCCAGGTTAGAATAACAAAGGATTTCTGTTCCCTTTCTGATTCTATAAAAAAGAATCTACTTCCTGGCATCTCCTACCTCCTTTCATTTAGAAAATTCTCTAGAAGGCTGGTAATCTCTTTGATTCCCCCTGCCTCTAGGCAGCACTTCATAATCTACATATCTTGATTAGTTTGTCCTATTAATTTTATACTGTTAAAAATTAGTTAGTGGTTGCTAGTACAGCATCAATCTCTACACAGTTGTATTTTAAAAAGTCTGTATCCAGTTGACTTGTTGCAAAAGAACTAAGTGAAAATGGTGATCTCTTCCACCCTTTACAGGAATATAAATGATATTGCAGCAGAAAATTCAGATCCTTCTTTGTAAGACTCCAGTGCTCTGCTAAGTTTGTTTCTTGTTGTTCAGCCTCAGCAAACCACATAATATCAATTACATTTTTTTCCACTCCATTTTACTGCTTTCTGTACTAAAATATCTTTCTATCTTTCAGTACTAAAATAATTTTCTGTGCTAAAGATATCTTGTACTTTGCAGACTACTTGGATGATAGCTGTGCTCCTTGGACACCAATCTAACACTCTGATGATTCCCCTCTTTCACACTAAGACTCTTCTGCATCACACAACTACCACACCTACCACTTCCAAGGCTAAGCAAATCTTAAGGGCTAAATTGCTAAACCAAAAAAGACATGGTGTATGAAGACTAAAAGAGAGTATTTATCTACGTTATTTTCCTTAAGGGCAGGATAAAGGATGGTACAGACTGCACCACTAAATGTCAGGTGGTACCATAGCAGTTAATGCTAACACTCATCTCGTGTGTTGGACACAGCTCCAGCTGGCACAGCCTTGCAGCTGACCAGGGAAGGAACAGAGATGTCTCATGCAGGGAGAAGAATTCAGGGCTTTTGTTGTACTGTACACTCAAGACATCCTTTGCTTCTCAACATCAACACTAATAAGTGTCACTCGTAGTATTTCTTGCTGTTTTAGGTGATCTTTGACTTGATTGTGTGAGCATTATAAATTACTCAATTTTTCTTTCTCAAAAATAGCTGCTCCCTTTTACCTTCCCCAGTGAGGAAACACTGCTGGGAACAACAGTTGCAGCAGGCACTGTACACACATACAGCATGCACAGCATCTAGACAGACAAGGGCAATAAAATGCAAGAAAGCAGAAAAACAGACTTGTCCACAGTGTTGATTTTAACAAGTCATTACCAAAACAAAAGGCTTTAATTTTCCCTATTATTCTTTAAAAATATGTTTTACACTAAGTACTCTCCCACTGAAACAGTTATTGAAAAATACTTTTAACCAAGGAATTCAATTTCAGATGTGAGCAGCTTGCTCTGAATTGCGTAGGCAGCACGAGAACACTGCAGAAGTGTTAGTGTAGAAGTAACATATAAGTGCATGAATAACATCTTACTGATTTAACTGTGAAATATGTTCTTTTGGCATTCATAATTAGGGGCAGAACAGATGGTGAAAGCTTAATATGTCCATTAAAATAAATTATGTTGCCAGTGTTTCCTTAGTCTATAAAACTTTGATTGGGTTGGCTATTTCAGATTGGCATTTTTTGTTCTCCTTGGAATGGTTCCTGTGCATATGCTGGAGAGTGTTTTGTATTGTAACTGCAGCAGAAAGTGGGGGGAGGGGAAAGAAATTTGATAGGGAATTCTGTCTAAGGCTAACAACACTTTTAAATGGGAGAACTCTGATTTAATTTTCTCCTCCCTCTTTCCCTTACAATCCCATTCTTCACTAAAAGAAGGCCTAGTTGTATTCTTCTCACTCTCTCACTTTCAGCTTGTCAAAGGCTTGGAAGCAATGCACGTTCCTTTGTTTCCCTTCTTTAAATGATCAGTAAAACCCAAGGTCTGCTTCATGTATTGCTGAGTCGCATCTCTGAAGTCCAGCACATGTATTGTCTAGGCCACTATTTGCAAGATCTGAAATACATTTACTTATTCATTAAGAACCAACAAGGGGTTATATAAAATAAGCACATGATGTATTATTTAGAGTGTTTTTAGATAATAGTCGGAAATAAAATGAGAGCAATATCAGAATATGAGGTTGCAACTAACTCCTTTCTATATCTGGGAATAACTTTTAAGAGTTTAGAGCACTGTTAGGATATGCAATTAAATATTTTACAAGTAAGAAACAAGTAGGGAGTGGAAATGGCTTTGAAACCTGAGCCAGTTGGTGCCTGGCAGCTGGAAGGCTTTTAATTGCCAAGCTCAGGGCTCCTCTGAGCTGTGGGATCCAGAGACAGCCAAGTTGCAGCACCTCCTGTTCTGCTGCCCCTGCACCAAACAGGGCAAGGAGAGGCAGCTTGAGGAAAGAGACATTGTTACTACGTTTGATTCATTCTTGATTTTCAAAATAACCTTCTAGTGAAGAAAGGTGGACAGTCAAGGATTAGGACAAACTTCCAAAAGTCGAGTAAAAGTTTGAAAGTCACAAATCAGCATAGCTTCACCATAAGATCATGAACACCATTCTTCAGGCTGATCCCCATATCTTTGAAAAACATCTGTAATTTTATTTTTAGTGGGTTTCTGGTACATGGAATATGAACAGCAGGCATGTCTGAGATTTAGAGAAGATGGGGTTCACTCTAAATGCATATATGATATTGGATGTGTCAACTGCTGTTTCTACCATTAAAAACCTCCCTTCAGTCTTTGCCATCTGTACCTTCTTTCTGCCTGGAGACCTGCTGCTCCTCTTATCTTTTTGCATGCCTGTGTTGTGCCTGATAAAAGATTCTGCTTTGTGAAGTGCAGATTAGTTCACTGCTTGCATTAATGGAAGCCATCACTGCTAACTACATTCTAAAATAACCTTTCCCAGAGAAATCAACTAGGGAAAATACTTCTATAGACATCATATGAATATCTTAAGATATATTTTAAAAAATAAACTAAATCTGACTAAATTATATTACATATTCAGAACTGAAACACCATAACTAGATATATAATAAAAAGAGTAAATAAACCATTCTAAATAAAAAACAAAACAAAAAATGTGGTTGCATTTGGAAAGACTCTGTGCCATCAGATGCACTGGAATAAAATCCTCAAGAGCAGCAGTTTGATTTTTACGAGCAACAACCCTCTTTTGTACTAGAATCTCCACAGAATTTCCCTCATAGCTCCATCACTGCAGAATGAACTCCAAAGAGCTCTCTGTTAGGGGGCAAAAAATCAACTAATTAGAAACTGTAACATCTTTCAAAACTCTTTATCAAACCTTGTAGTTAAGCCTAATTAAAAATTTCATTCAAAGCCAATTCTTCAATAAGGCAACAACAGGTAGACAGTGTGACTTTTACTAGGAAGTTGGAATTTCCAAATTTAATCTACTGTTGACTCCGAGAGAAGAAGTGACAGTAATGGGAAAATCGGAAAATGAGAGCACATTATCCATAAGAGTGACAAGAGGGGATATAATCCATTAGCACTGCACATGATGAGAGTCTGTGCATCTTCTGGTGTAACTTAAAAGATTAAGAACATTTTAGTACTTAAGGGTTCTCTCTTGGACACCATATTGAAAGGGACTCAGTTTTCCTCTCTACCTTAGATTTGCTTTACACTCTTCACTAAGTCTTGTGCCTATTAATAATCGTTAGATATACAGAGGTAGTGCTTTTCAAAAAAAGAGCAAGCAGTTTTATACAAATGTATGTGAAATAGCACAGGAAGATGGATCTTGATAAAGTTTTTACTATCTCTTTGATAGGCCCATTAATTTTTATACTACTGCTAAGTGGAAAACTGTAGCAGAGAAACCAAAGCAGAAGTACCACAAATTGAACTCTTTTCACAGAGGTGGGAGGAAAAAAGGAGCAGTGGGAAGCCAGAACTATATTTGTATTATACATTATCCCACAGTTATAAACAACTTCAGTTCAGGTCCTTCAGTAGGATCACTCAGAGGTAAAGACACTTATTCAAAGTGTTACTTCAGTAAAAATTTCTGCACAATGAAATTTGAATGAATCTCAGCTGCAGATCAAAGTATTCATGCTGCTTTAGCTTTGGTTCTAGGCTGCAGTATTATACTATGCAAACAAAATTTGGTCAGTATTACAACATTTCATGGCAAAGACAGTGTAATTCACATCAGTTTGGTATCCCCAAGCAGCCACTGCAGCTGGGAAACCATTACTTAATTAGAGAAAAGCATGAGTTCACAAAGCAAGCCAATTAGTGCCGGCAAATTTTAATCTCAGCATATTTCATAAAGCAGCATTTATTGAGAAGAATACCCCTCCCTTCTCCATCAACCTATTGACACAACAGTATCTCTAACTGCTTCCATTCTACGGTCATGTTTCAAAAAAACGCAACAGGATATGTGCTTTGGGAAGATGCACTGCAGGCAGGCAGAAAATGAGACAAGAAAATGTTCTCAGATCCCTCTGTCTAAGCAGGACCTGACCCATTCAGAAGAGTTATAGATATGTATGATGTGGTTTTCCACCTCTTTTAATTTCAACAAAAGCAAAATGTTAGTAATAAGTCCTTTAAGGTGAAATACTTCTCTCTTAAAAAGACCAAACCAAAATAACCAAACAACCAAAAAAATCCACAGCCATTTCAAGGTGAATACAACAAATAAATGAAAACCAAGCAGGCATTTTCAATCAAGTTCAGTTTTTCAGTCCTGTGTCTCAAAAAATAGTCAGGACAGTGCTCAAGCTACTATTGCTTTGTCCAGGGCAGCGAAACCTACTTCAGAAAACATGACACCTTCTGAATTGCAGGCCTCTAAGAATCTACAGTATCTGAGAAGTGGTAAATTGATGTATTTCAGAAATGTGCTGTCACTTGCAGCTTTGGCCTCCCTATCCTAAAGAAAGTGGGTATAGGTATATTGGGATAAGCTAGTATTGGCAAGGGATGAGGAGCAAGATGATACCAGCATCCTGTTTCTTTCACAGGGTTTGTAGAATTAGTAGCTGCTGACTTTCCATGGTTCTCTTGCCCACGTATTTGCCTCAGGGCACCTCTCCCGCTGTATGCTTATCAAATCCCTACCTGTAAGATTTTAAAGGCTTTAGTATTTCTTTACAGTCATTCTTCAACAGCATTTTCTCATTCTTCAACTTTGTTTTCACACCTCAGCTGAAATTTGTTGAAACAGCTGAGCACAAAATGTACCCAAGAACAGGAAAACCCCAAGTACACAGTAATTTCCTTCAAATGTCTCCAAAGCTTTCAGGGACTTCACCATCACAGAAAACGATAAACTAGGAATATATAATTTGAAATTACAATATACACAGGAAGGGGCCTTGAGTAATTTCTATCACACTGTTTTTCTACAACATAGCTCCATTTTAATGTATTGAATCATACATGGAGTTTTTCTAAGATGATTCTCCAGAGTATTATTTCACAAATGAAAGAAATGTGTGCTCATCCATTGGTTCTGAGGCCGTAAGTCCTCCCAGGAGCATCACAAAAGGAACATAATGTTCCAAGAGCTGGATCACTGGTTGAGCTGATGGATGTGAAAACTCTTGTAGCTAGATAGTAAGCTATTGGCTGCAGTTCTAAGAGTGAATAAATGAATTTAAGCTTGGTAGTAATTCAGGCTCACAAAATGAGTAAGGGTACCATCTGTTCAAGTAGAGAAAATACAAAATTTTTGTAATTTGATATTAAATTGCTCACTTTTGACATAGCTGTGTCATTGGTTAATAGTCCTTATATTGAAGTTCTATAGAAGCAGAAACTTATCTTTTCTGATCAATGGCAAGAAATCTGTTAGGCCTATAAGCAAGGTAGATGGAAATGTAATAAATAATTTTGGAGAAATAGATGGGGGAAAATTTGAACTCTTCAAGGGAGGAAAAATGGAAAAGGAGGAAAGAAGGTAGTAAAACTGCTTGGAAGTTTAGAATAGTTTCAGGTTATCTCACCTGATCTCCAGTGGTGTTAAAACTTCAAACAAGCAGGGTATCCTGCACCAGGAAACACCAGGTACTCTTCATGCCGAATTTACTTCATTTCCATGTTTCAAATAAAAGCTATAACTAACTCCTGAAGTTCTCATTCATCTCCCTAGAGACCTTACAGTCATACCTCCAAAGTAATTTAAATAGTTTAAGGCAATAGACATGATATGCATACAGAAACTGAAAAATTTGAGTAGAATCTGGTTTTAATATTTTTTTATTTGATAGCCTTTCTATGGTATTGCCTAAAAGTAATTAATTTGTGCTGCTTCTAGAGAAAGTGGGATCTTTTCCTATACTCCATAAATATTTTTACTAATTCCTATTGGAGAAAGACAGAAATTTAGTTTTAATGACATTATTGCATTGGACACAAGAAATTATTAGTATAAGAACTGAAAAGAATGACCTGAAGTAGATTTGAAGAGTTACATCATACTTCTTCCTCTTCTCTCTCACGAGAAGGATAGGGAATCTGTGCATTCCTCCTCCCTGTGCTGGTAGTTTGCCAAGTCAGAGGAAATTAGCTGAGTCTACTACAGCTTACTATTCCTATTACACAGTACAGGACAGAATAGCTGCAGTGGAGAGTCAAACACAGAACAGGCAGGTTTGCCATGGCCAAGCAAGTTCCTGGTTCAGCTCCAAAGTAAAAGCCAACAGCCTCTGCTGCAAAGGAGAACATAAAGACACTGATACAAGGTCAATGACAACCAGTATTAGCACTTCAGTTGCCTTTTTCTTTTTATTTTGGGGGGCAGGGGGTGAGTAGGTAGTAGAGGAAAAGAAAATTTTCTTAATTCATATGATGGATATAGATAAATCTTTTCAAGAGTTTCTTAACACCTTCTCCTACATGCAAGAGCCAGCATGGGAAGAGGCCTAACCTGCTTACTAGGTACAATAATAAATGGATGATCAAAGTTCTGTATCTCTAGTTGGTTGCTGGATAATAAATAAAATAGGAGACAAAGAACTTTTAAGGTTTTCACTTTAAAAACCATATTTTTTAGTTTATTATTATTACTACTACTGTTAATGGAAAATGATGCAGTGTTTCGATGATGTGGTCACACCAGAGGTGTAAGAATATGATCTTTGTAGTGGTAGCCTGAGTTGCTAGAAGAAAAGAGAAATTGCATTCATTAAAGTCAGAGAAAACATTACAGAAATTCGACACAAATTAATTAGAAATGTGAAAGAAGATTATTTCCTTGGATATGATACAGAAAAGTATGTTACACTTAAGAAGGCATATGAAAAGGTTCATGCTAATTGCAGGCCTGAAGGACAGGCAGAAAAGTCTTCTTTCGTACAGTGGCTAAGCAAGGATATAAATAGGGTATAAAGACTTCTGGTTTAGAGCTGCATTGCTCAGATATTTCTGTTTTAGGAACACTGAGAGAACATCTAAAACCCTGAACAAAGGCAATGTCTGGAATAGAGGTGCAAGTATAAATCATCCCTCAACTAAATATGAGATTACTGAGACAAAGGGTATGGAGGGCAATAAGATAGAACAATGGACACTGTTGTACAGACTTCTACAGGAAAAGAAAGACTCCTTGGGAAGGCATCTTGAAAAAATATTCAGGACCACAGAAAAGAATACAGTCATGAAAGATTGAGAGCAGAGAGCACAATTTCACGAAGAAAATCATGCTGGCAGTGTCAAAGACCCTAGAGAACAGAGCAATGGTTTGATCTTTGACCACCAGAATGAAAAGTCTCAAATCAAAAACCAGTTCTAAAGCAGTGTCATCTGAAAGACTGCATTTTGGTCTCATAGCTCAAAGAAAAGAGGAATAGACTTGGGTTGGAAGGGACCTTAAAGATCATCGTGTTCCAACCCCACTACCATCGACAAGGACACCTTCCACTACAACAGGCTGCTCAAAGCCCCATGACACAAAAAATAAACTGATGTGATGAAGTATTTTGGCAGATTAAATTAAGTATTTTTATTTGCAATGCTACTTTTAATCTAAGTTTTCCATGCACAGTTCTCTTTTTGGTTAGCAGCTTAATATCTTACATCAGGAATTATGGCACAATTTAGATATTTTTTCCCCTCTTTTTTAGGATTTAGTCCAGACTCTTAAAATATCTCTGCTGAAGGGTGGTGAAAGCACAGCAGTTCCGGGGAACATAGACAATGTTTCTGCACAAGCTGGATAAGATCATGAAGAAATTTCACCTGCAGTAAGTGACATCATTAATATTCTAAGTGCTTTGTGAATAATCAGGCAACTAGTGGGAGACAACCAACAAGTGGGTTCTCAGAACCCCAGCCTGGGCAGGTCTCCTGCACCTGCAGAGCTGCTCCAGGGCTGGGGGTACAGCAGTGCCCAGAGGCACAGAGCGCTTCCAGGGCTCCCCGTCGGCATTCCGCAGCCCTGAGGGACGCTGAGCTCAGCCTGGTTCAGTGTTTGGGTGCTGCCTTGCCTGGCTACAAGGGACTGAGCAGGGACAGGATGTAGTCACAGCCACTTTTCAGGACCTGCAGGTGTGTTTGAACATGTCTGAGGTGACTTGCCTCAAGTCTAGGTGGCTGAGATCAAAATTCCCACTAAGGACCAGAAAAGTTTTCCAACTTATTTTGTACATCTGTTGTACCCTTCCTCTCTGCAGGGAAAAACCCCAACTTTTTCTTTCTTTCTTTCTTTTTCTTCCCTTGCTAGTCTTGCAAAGAGATAGAACTCCTCAAAAAATGGTGAAACTGGGCTACAAAAGTGTTATGTAGGACATCTACATGTACAGTAGAATACTTCTCTGTCTTATCACACACCGCAAGCAACTTGATGTTAGCTCTGAACTTTCTCTAACAAAAATAGCTGAAATTATTGCAGCAGCCAGCAAGGAAAGGAAAGTTCTTTGTATTTCAGTAAGTCTGTTATTTCTATCTGCAAGTTTTGTAATATTGGTCTCCCTCCTGTTCTTATACAACTGCTGCAGCAGTCATGCAAATGAAGAGTTTTTAAGCAACTAAAAGAAGAAATTAAAATATTCAAAAAATTTAAGAAGTGGCTTGGGTTAGACATGAAAGAATTTCTAGTGCTGTGTTAAAAATGGAATTTTTTCAACAGTTATTATTCTATTTAATTATTTTGCTTTAAGATATGCAGTCCTTTATAACACTGTAAATTATCTGTTCCATTATTAGAAGTCTGTGAAAGAAAGCTACAGCTAATAAAGCACATTTCCTAGAAACTGTACTCAAGATATTACTAAAGTAATTTAAATGGGCTTCTGAGTTCAATCACCTCTAATTGATCTTGTTGTGATAACTTGGTTCCATAGCATTCCAAACACATTCTGTCTGCTTTTTGAGATGCACTTCCTGTACAATAGGAATTATACAAGGTGCCATTTATACTTTGCTGTACATTTTTATATTATTACATTATTTTATTATAATGTCCTTGTGATCTACAGTTAGAGATCAGTTAATTTTCTCAGGTCCTTCACACAGTAGGGCTTAAAAGTACTGCAAAATTTGGCTGTGATAAGAGTCAACCCTTGGGATTAATGCCAAGAGGTGGCAGTGAGCTGCTGTACCACTGCACCACACTGCAGCAATTTTCCTAGGCTAACCCACAAACCCATGTATGTACTCGGAATGAATAAGCAGCCTTCCAACGCAAGCATTTACAGAAATACTTCAGGCTTCCCAGCAAGTCTGATCTGAGGAACAACCCCACACATCTCAGTCAAGTAAAGCTTTAGCAAGTATGCATTTTAAAGGTCAAGGTGGGAGTTACTTCCTTTTTGGAATAAGAAGGGCCTGTCCTGTACTCTGTTTTGGCAGAACTGTTCATCCTCATGTTGAGGCATGAAGTTACAAGGGAACCACAAAACCAGAGGACATATACTCCTACAAACAGGAAGTTAATAGTGGGCAAACAGATGCTGCCATGCTGCCATGAGATGATGCACAAAGGACATACTCCTCAAAAAGACTCAAAAAACCTGTGCCTACTGGATAATAACAATAATGAAGATGTGGTACTTGCTCTTTAAAAAATCCAACAACTTTAGAGGTTATACAGTCATCCTGAGTAACCTGGAACTCATACATGTGCAAATATATCTCAAGTTGATCATGGGTAATAAATTATGGGTTTATTATCATGATTAGTTTGGGGAGCAGAGGGCTTCAGGAAGAGATAACTCATTCCTTAGTTATTCCACAGAAAGAGCAGACATTTCATTCTGATCAGTTACTTAAGCTGGAGCTGAAAGATGGAGTACAAAAACAAAGTATACTTTTATATATATATTTAAGATCTTATGAATTAAGAGTTCCTAGGGGTTTTTTTTTGTTTGTTTTTTAAATTTCACTGCAATTATTTTGAGACACATTTCAACAGGGACTCAGCCATAAAACACTGTATTGCCAAGTAAGACACACACAGGAACAAAAGAAACAAAAATAAACTTTACCATAGTAGACATTCTACATGCTAGTAAACACTGTCTACTAGATTATATGCTGGTGATAATAATCTTTTTCTAACACCTCATAGGTATTCTGCCCATCGTTAGGAAAAATCAATGTGTAGTTTCACTTAATCCATTCTAGATGGTAAATTAATGTATATTTTTAACTGTACACAAATCCTGATCCATCTCTTACTTCCTCTGATTACTACACTTGAATATTTGTTATGCTGCTGGAGAACACATCTAGTAGTGAGTTGCATTTCCTCAACAGAGCTGCTATTTTCCACTACACAAAATATTAAGACAATCTCTGTCAAGAATATAATGCTTTTATAATAACACAACTATTGTATTAGCTAGGAAGATTCTTAAAAATGCCAGTAGCATAAAAACATTTGGGGCAGTACATATTTTGCCATTAACTCTTTTCTTACTTGAACATTTCTAATTTTAGAATCAAAATACTTTGAAGTTAAAAGTGACATGGCAGAGCACACAGTATTCTTCTAATTCTTTAGGCATCACACTTAGTTAGCTAGTCACACTTCCTGCCAGCTTTATTCCACTTCCACCTTAGCATTTTTCTTTCAAAATCATGGACTCCACCTCTCTAGAGTTCTAGATCTCTGTCTAGTGGACAAAGCCTTGCCTGCACCAGAGATCTCCTGATTCATTTTTCCTAGGGCAATTCATCCATCTATTCCTTCATCATCAGTTTTAGAACAGAATTGCTGAAAACACACACAAATTTATACAGAAAAGGATACTTAAAGTCAACATATAATTGATCTTAGATTAAATTTTAAGATCAATTAATTAGTCGTCTTAGTATTTTCCAGAAGTCAATTATATTATATACCCCCAGTGATGCTGAGGGGTATGGATTCAAAGTGATTCAGAGGGCTCTTAGAAATAAACTGAAATAAGAAATAAATTTTCCTATACATTATGAAAGTATTACTAAGTAAATGATGCCTGTGTACATTAGGTAGAAGAACAGATATTAAACTGGAAAATCTCAAATACCTGTAACTTTCGTATATCATCAGATCTTTTTAGTCCATTAGGATTATGATGAGATGTCTCTCAAAATCCCTTCCAAACTCTTCTTATTTCCCTCTGATACATATTACTGTGGTCACTGCACATTTTAAAAAGCTAGACAAAGATAATTCAGTTCCATCAGTTCAACTTCAGACCATAGTGACAAGCCATCTATTCTTATTTATTTTCATTTTCCTATTCAGCTCCAGCTGCAGCCCAAATACATCACCATAAACTGTGAAGCAGGAGTCTGGGGAACAAACAGTTCGAAGGTCTGCACAAAAGGACTAGACAAAGGGAAGTTATTAAAAATAAGTGCTAGTGCTTCAGTAATAAAAAAAGCCCTCAGTTGTATCAATAGTGTCACCTTTACTACATGAGCAGTGAAACTTGAAGGCTCTAAAATTGCTCAAAGGGCTGATGATTAGCACCTAGGTAGGTCTCAGACTATCAAAACCAGGATTTTCTATTCTTGAATTGTTAGTTGCCATCTTGAGAAACATTTTCTTTGCATCCAGAAACACAGGTATGGCAAGCAGTTAGAAGGAAATAAACCAGCAGCTGCTCTGCACAGAAAATCACTGCATGTCACTAGCTACAGATAATAAACACTGCCAAAAACCCACTACATTATACCCCAAGCCACTACTGTTTATACTCTATGCAGTGTAAAAATAACTGATGAGATCCAATCATCGTTGTCCAAGTCTGCAAATCTGCATCTAATTTGATTATAGTGCATGACAAATGAGAATGCTATTTCCAATTTCAGCCAGCCTGATAGACTACAACTGCACTCCTGCAGCCCCACAGCAGCATATTTTGTTTGTTGAGGACAAGTCTGATCTGAGATTTGTTTTTCTGTACTTTTTCACCTTTCATTTAAGCCCAGGTGAATTTAAGCCTTTTCCTCAAAATTCTTTAGCACTGAAATGATGACATGATGCAGAGGAATTAGCTGAATAACCCAATAAAGGCTCTTCTCAACATGACTGCTGTATTTTACACCTGTCAGGAGTGCTGAGGTCTCGGTGAAGTTAAGGAAGGAGGCTTAGAGCAATTGAGTAAAGAGAGGCAGAAATTGAGCGTATGTATAAAGCAGCATATCAGGAGCAAGCAACACAGGTGGCTGTGCCTTTAAAACCTCTTTGCAACAGATCAATTAAGGAATGAATGGGGATTTTTTGTGGAATTAGGAATATAGGAGGATGACTGACTAGAAAATTATAGGACACAAAGACAGCAGTACAAAGTACCAATGTGCAAATCATATGAAAGAAATTTGTTCCAAAACAGGAGCACACAGTGCAGGTACCTAACTCCTATCCTTACTGTAAAATCAAAGTGTACAATAAGAAAATCTGTAATTAATAGTGTCTTCTATGAAGCTACAGTAAATGAAAGCTAGTCAGAAGAGCAGGAAGTGACATATGGCCACTCCTTCATGGATAATGTTCCTGTTCCAAAGATATATGAGCTGTTTATTTAAAGGGAGATGCAAAGTCATGCAGGAGAGTCCAGTCTCATCTCTCTGAGAAGAATTAAAGGACTCTTTCCATTTAAATGCAAAGGTGCTTCTGCAGTAATAATAATAAATGCTGCAGAATTACCTTGTCTGAATCCACTAATCAACACAGTAAATCCTAACTGGTGGAACGATGACAAAACACAAGCCGAATTTGCACAGTGCTTTCTGAATCAACTGTGGCATTTTATCCTTCTGAGATTACAGGGGCCATGCCCAGAGCTGCCTTCTTTCACAAGCACTGATCACCTGGACAGGGTTACAGTTTAGTACTACTAAATCACTGAATTCATAAATCATTTGATACACTGGTTTTATCACTATTCTTCATCATATTTCTCCCACAGATAGAAAACCCCAGGAATAGTTTTGGCCAAAGACGGTGGCAGTGAAAAACTGGATTAAAGGACAGTCAGTTTTTTTCTGCAATCACCTTTATTAGATCCACAATGTGTGACAGAGGTTTACAGAATTAACTACTGGCTGTGTCCATGCATCATCCCACAGCCAAGAGCCAATCCTAAGTCACACTGTCCTTCGCACAACTGTATGTCTTTGCTGCAGACATCAATTAAGGATGACACATCAGGCTATATATGGCCCTGTGACTCTGGCCATATAAGAATTCATTAGGAAGGAAAGTCTTATATTTTTATTTTAAAATTATAATTAGTTTAAAATAAAATCTAAAACCTAAAAGGATGCAGAGCAGAGCAGTCAAGTTTTCACAAACCAAACTGGAGATATTCCTGGGGCAGAGATGTCTGAAGCCCAGGTGAAAAGGCTCAAGGGCCTCTCTATAGAACACACACACATGCTCTCCAATAGGAGAGATATGCTCATTCATTTTTAGTCTGTGTGCTTAAGAGGACATATTCTTGTATTTATCTAGACTGCATTTGGTAAATACATTTCAGGTAATTATTGAAATCCATTAATATTTCCTTATGGTATTTTTCTGAAGCTTCTTCCTATCAGGCAAGACACAATTATTCTTAGGATGATCATGGATGCAATTGCTCCTAACAGCCGCTCGCAGCTATCATGGTATTATTTCAGATGTACTTCCTGGCTGCAGTGACTGGGCTCTCTTTTCTCTTCTTTTTAGCGAAGAATAAATTATGAGTCTGTTTTAAATCAGACAGAGTTGGAAACAGCATAATAAGATATGACAGGTTATAGCAGAAGTCAACTCTTGAGAATTCTCTTATTTCCCCATGCCAAATCTGAAGATGCCATAAACTCAAATCCTCTATGCCAGTCATAAAATTTTAATCAGCTAAACTAAAAATACTGCTACTATTTACCGCTGTTCTTACTTATTTCTTAAACTGCTAGACTTAACACTACTAAGACAGGTTGCCTATTGCAAAGGCTGTCACTAGTACAATAATAGTCTGTTTTAGCACACACGTGAGCATCCTGTTCAGCTTCATTACAATTAATCAGTAATCTAGTCTCTTGTTTCTCACTGCCAAATGATAAATTAACTACTAGCTACATTCATGGGTGGAATATTAATTTATACAATGCCCTGGGGTACTTCTGTGTGTAGTACAAGATACCTCATGAACAGATCTCATTGAAAGCTTTAGTATGAAACAAAACAAGAGTAAATCTAGTCAAGATCAGCTGCAACTATATGAAAACAGTAGAAATCTGCATCAGCAATCGTAGTAAACACCACCGAGATATAAAAAATTAAACATGGACATTGCATGGAATAATAGATTCTTCTTTTAAATGAAAAAATCAAGAACCTTTCCGTGCAAAGAATACTTTTTGGGGGTTTGTGAAGAACACTTGGACTTTTTCAAGGTCAGATTATGTTGTCAGAGTGTAGCACTGTATGTGTGTCGTATAATGGGGAAATTTGCCAGTTCTGGAAGTGAAGTGATTTTTTCCCAGTTGCTCTGCATTATCTACTCAAGCTTCCCATTACATGCATGAGGACAGCAGATGGATCCAGAGGTTCTGCCTCTGGCCTTTCCTCTTTCAACATTCCTTACATGCTGCAGGCTTTATCTTGCAGGGCTTTCCAGCTTTCTAGTGCATGAAAATGACCTTTGAACAGGTGCAGAATTGATACACAACTGTTTGCCTTTTCCAGTCTTTTTTCTGGTTTATTTGCATGTTTTTTCCTAGTCTTTGAATATCAGAGAAGACAAAGTATTATTTTTTAAATGGCAGAAGAAAGTTTCATAAAATACCAATAATCTGGTGGTACTTGGTAGTAACAAAACATGCTTAAAATGCATTATATTAGAAAATGACAGTATAACAGGATATACAGTTTTTATTTAGTAGCTCTGAAAACATAAGACTTCAATGGGGAAATTCTGTCCTCTGTTGGTTTTTCACAGTCCAAAGAAAACTGAATACAGGGTGAGCCCTTGGTAAGACTATAGCAGGGCCTGCAGGCCCCTGTAAAATGCTAGACTGCATTTTGAAAGCTCACAGCATCCCAGCTCAGAATTATCAAATCAAGGCATTTGGTCATTTGAACACAAACTGCTTGAGTTGTGAGCCTATCAGCAATCCAGAATGGCTCTCACAGCACAAGAAACACAGCACAGGAAAATGCTTGCCAAGAACAGGATGAAAACCACTGAGAAAGAAACAGGGTTATTTTCAAATTTTGAGCATAATAATATTAATTATTATGAAGCTTTCTCTCATAGGGATTTTTTAAATTCCTCATTCTGAAGTCAATCACTGCACCATATAAAAATAATTTCAAGCTTTAATTATAAAAGAATAGGCAACATATTGGAAAGCAGCATAGAGATTTAGCTAACTCAGGCATTTCAAGCAAGGCTCTCATTTTGATGTCACCTTCTGTTCTCACATTTCAATGTTTCAAGCATCCTGCTTTATGAGCAGATTCTCATTTATTGCACAGCAAATGTCCAAGAACTCCTGTTCTCCCTGGACCCAGCAGTCCTGTCCCTGGCACAACAGGATTGGAAACTGGTACAATCTCAAGATCTAGACTTCTAAAGGGAATAAAGGATTTATTAATCAAACATAATATATGGAGCTGCTTCTGCAGGAATATGAATAGTTGCTCTGCATGGAGTGTAAGACTCTATATGAGCCACAACAGACACATTTACAGGCATTTGTCTGAGGAGTCATGAGACAAACTTGACAGGAGACTCAGCCACATCTTTGTTTACCACCTTTGCAAAGACCTAGGGTCTTAGAAGGCACACAGAGCACAAATTTGACTTCTTTATTCCAGAGGCAATGTTTTTGGAAGGAAAAAAACATTGGATATGGGTTTTTGAGCTTCTATTGTTGTCCTTTTGGAAAGTTACTCACCAGATTTATCAGTAAAGGACACAAGAAAACAGCATTCTTCATCGAACACACATCAAACTAAGGGAGGGCTCCCAAGGTAACTCCTCAACAACCTACCAGGTTAGCATTACCTACTCTATTTAAATTTCAAAACAAAACCCTGGGCCTACCATAAATCATGTTGGTTGAATCAACACTGTTAGTTCATCTGAGATAAAATTCATTAAAGTAATAACTGCTGCATGTTTCAAACATCTAGCTATCTGAAAACCAAAGTCTGAAGATGAGGATTTATAAACTGCAAATGAAAGAACTAGTCCTCCGTGATATCAGGCAAATGAACAGCATGTTGGTAGATGTTAAATCCTAAAGCATAAATAATCTCCTTAAACCTACATCTGTGAAACCCAACAGTGAACTTACAGAAATATCTGTCCTTTATGCTCAATAGAAAATAATTTAAGCCAACAAAATATGAAAAACAGGGTAGCCAAAATGCTCTTCATTACTGGATTGTTGGATTTAGAGGACCTGGGTGGAATTGACCTGATTTGGTTGAAAAAAACATATCCTAGCATCCTACAATTTGCAATGCAAATTATTTAATTAAAAAAGAAGCAATCAGCTATGGATAGATCATCCGCAGTAACCAGTATAATTTAAGTAATGATATCATCATTTATCCTCAGTTGGGGTAGGTGGAGTTTTACACTTAGAATTTTGTAGTTCCTTTGAAGTCTGGTTCTCTGCAGCTTGTTTTTTTTGGTTGTACAAACAGATATTTTGTTTTCCAAAAAAGTCCCAAGCACTTACACAGATGTTTAAATCTTCCAGGTGTAACGTGCACTGTATACTAAAAGATTAGAATCTTATAACTCTATCAGGAAGAGTTAATTAGTAAGGTGAATATTTAGATAAAGCCTATTTCCTGTTCTATTTAAGGATCATTTCCAGATGTTACTGTAGTGTCACGCTAGGAAAGATGTAAATTGAGTTGATCCAGACTGACTTTTCTGAGATGTAAAATGTCTCTACTATTGTGTCACCAATGCAAATAATAAAATTTGAAAAAAGTCTTCTCTTTACCAAGTCAGTGAAAAACACTTGACATAAAATTTGTTACTTGATTTGCCCATTTCATGTAAAAATCCATATTTGCGTTGATGTGATTTATGCACTCACATCTTTCTCCCAAATCAATTTCCATCATTCCATTTTAAAGGAACCAAAGAGGTTATCTGCTCCACATTTATAGCAGCATCCATAGATGCATGGAATTAAGGGTGGGGGTTTTCTGGTATCCAGTTGAAGAGCAAGAATGCCTTCATGGCCATATTTATGTTCACACAGATCCAGGACTGTAGCTCCATTTATATGCAAAGCAGCAAACCCTATGCTTGGTTACTCAGACACTCCAGCAATGACTGGCTATAATTTATAGACAGAAGATGACAAAGTGCCAGTTATGTAAAGAGCTTTGAGCAGATAAACAGACTAGTCTATGCAGATTTCTATCTGTGAAATTGCAACACCAAAGACAGTGTTCTTTTATTTTGAAGAACTGAGCTGATTTTTTTCCTTCTTTTTCCCCTCAATATCTTCATTGCCAAAACAGAAGATTTCAAAGTTTCATTTCTTTTCTGATGCTACATAAAGTACAAACAACATTCATCTTGGATTAAATAAAATATGCAATTAGCTAGCAGTTAAAGGATTCTTTGAAAAAATCTGACTTTGGCTATCTCAACTGTCTACCCTCTAGTTTAAAAAGTTTTTCAGTAAAGGTGGAAAAACCCTTCTCAAGAAATCTGCAGGCAAAATTCAAGTGAAACTCTTGATTTAACATATTTTCTGTGCTGTATATATTAACTCTATTGTTTAAATTGCTCCACTTACAGCTAGGAAGTGAGGCATCATTAGCTGTCTAGGCTCTGATGCACCAGTCTTATCCCATTAGATCCTAATGGCTTGTAAAGGAGAAAAGAGGTGTGTGGATCTCATCTACTTGGAGAAGTTGTTGAAAACTGAAGAACTGAGCTTCATCACACAAAGCAGGGGAACAAAGCAATCCCTTTGTTCACTCCTTAGTTGATTTATTAAATAGTTTATTCCCTATCTTGAGTGGGTCTGGTGACAAAATCAAGGGACTGAATATTTCTTAAAGTCTCTGACCATCTTTGGAAAAAAGCATCTTGATTTTAGGTGATTTCTGTAACTGCAACAGAATCTGTAGGATTCAAGCCTGATGCTGGGAGATGACACCCCATAAATTAATCACTTCTGAGTGTAGCTTCCCTTACACATCAGCCTGCTGAAGGTCTTAGGAAGCATTCATTTTCCTTTGGACCTTCATGATGGTAATTGAATGTTCATTTCACTTTTGCCAAGTCGTTACAGCAAAGAACAACTGTTTTAAATGAGACAGGAGATCCTACTCTCTACAGGTGTCTGATAAAGCTGAAATATTGTCATTATGAAAATTAGAGTAAACAGAAATATTCCAGCAGAAATTATAGAAGAGATTGGCAGCTTCGGCAGCTCATCTACGCTATTTGTATCTTCTTAGTCTCTTGAATAATCTTGGACTGTGTGCATGTCACTCCTCCATGCTCATTAACTTCATGAAAGCACAGGAGATGATAGCTGGCTATCTCTTCTTTGTCCTCTCTGCCATCCTGTGCTCTGCCAGAGATGGGAACATTGAGAGTTCTACTGGCCTGTTAAAATCCCAACTATGTGGAAAGCTTAGCATGCATTTGGGGCTGATTTTTTTTCCTTTTCTTCACACACAGATACATAGGCTTTCTCTATCAGTAACTGACAGACCAAGCAGACAACAGTGCAGAATGGAACAGGGAGAACACTGAACACTCACTGTTAGACATTATTCTAAAAATTATTAATACAACTTCAGCCATTCTCTTGGAGGAAGTATAGTCTGTGATTGAACAAGATGCAGTGTCAGCAAGGTTAATTAGATCTACTGTTGGCCTAAACAAGACATTAGTTTTTGACTGCAGCTGGCTTAACTGCAGCATGTAAAATAATGGCATTACACAGAAAAAAACCTCTGTGGAGCAGATCTGTTGGAGAAAACCTGCAGTGCAAGGTTGCTGTACCTCAAGGTTATAGCTAGGCAGCAGTATGGAAGATACCTACACACAAGAAGCCTCATGCTCCATACCTGACACATTGGCTAGCAAAGGACTAGGGGAAGATTAATGAAATAATATTCTCTAATATTCTAATATCTTTGGAAATAAATATATAAAAAGCTAGTGTGAAAACAAGAATTTCCTCAGCATTTAATTTCATTTGTTGCAAGAAAAGTTTTACATAATGTATTTAAATAAGCATGCATTTCCTAGGTTCTCAGTAAATGTACCTATGCAGTTGGCTAAGACTTTCAAGAATTAACATTTTTCCTTCCAAGATGAAACAGTTGAAAAATCAGTGACACATCACATTGATACATTGTGGGCCAGTCTATTTTGTAGTTACCCATTAATTTTCCAATCCATCACTAAACATGCAGTAAGTAGCTACTGAGGCAAGATGTAAATGGCAGTACAAGTCTTGCTGATTTATTCAGTAATTTCATTGCTCACAAATAGACTGGTTTGTCTTCAACTGATGTTCAAGGCAATAGGTATATAAATTTTGATATCTGGTTGAAAGTAAGTAATGTCTACAGTTGCATAAATACATAGATATATAATAAAGTGTTATGGCTGGCAGAACAGGATCCTTAGAAACTGCTCATTATAGAATTGTTATGCTCATTGGGAAAGTCAAACATAGACTAATTCTTTTAACAATTTCCATTTTTCTGTCATTAGGTCAACTCTGTTTCATCTTTCTAAGCTTAATTATTATCAACAACTGAATTAACTGAATCGCCACCCCATGGCAGTGTCCTGGTGGACACAGAAGTTCCTGTGTTGCAGCAACAGGCAGCCAGAGTCCTGCTGGGACACTCCCAGGGACAGGAGCACTGCAGGGAAGGCTGCAGCTCGTAGTGAAACTGAAGCCCTGAAAGATGCTTGAGCTGCACCCAATTCAAATCAAAGGTCAACTTCCAGCCACCTAAAGATATGTCAAGTCCCTTAATCATAGAAATGGCCCACACCGTAAAGCAACAACTACCTAACACTGTGTGCACCTCTCCTGAGCTCTCCCAATGGATTGACAGGCTCCTAGAAGGCTTCCCTGCAGGATCTAAATTTGTATCACCCTAAGCAGCCTAGCATTGCAAGGGTATAATGAACTTCTGTGCCTCCTGATATCAGCCCCTGTACCAGATACAAACTCTGAACAGTCACATTATATATTCCTTTCTATTTAAGTCTTCGTCTTGTATTTGCAACTTTAAACTGGGGGCAAATAAATCCTAAATTATGTGTATTGTGGAAAAGTCCATTAACCAGGATTTCATCATGTTAAGTATTCTGCAGACATTCCTGCCACAAAGAGCTTAAAAATCTCTAAGTTTGCAGCTGAAAAATGAATAAAGCAGACTTTGGGGAGTTTGTTTAAAAATCAAACACATCCCCACTCCCACCTCCAGTGACACAGTACTAGTAAAGAAAACAACAATGAAAATCGTGTAATAACTGCAAAGCCATCCTTTTATAGTCTCCAGAGCAGAGAACTTTTTATCACATGCTATTCATATTTACATAGGGAAAATATTTAATATTTTAACCTACAAAGGTAATTATTTTTATCTCTATAGTTTAACCCAGAAAAAAGGCTAACAGCAAAATTCAACTAAATAGTAGCACCAAATTAAGATTTTCCAGTTAGGTACATTTAAGTTATATTCTCAAATAATTACAAACACCTATAATTCAGGTTTTCAGCAAATGTTTGGTCTGCGTGTTATTGATTAAATCCAGCATTTCACAATCTTTTGCTACTGTAATATGAGGTTATATTGGCCTGGTACCACTTTTTGACACTATTCTTTTCCTCTGTCAGATTAATTTAAACAGAAGATACCAAACTGTGAAGTCTATTTATACAGGTCAGTCTTCTGAGTAAAGACAGTCTACTGCTGTCTTCTAAATGCCTTCCACCAAGGGGTCCTAGACACTAGGACTAGGCTCCACTACAATAGATTTTCATCTTTTTTTTCAATTACCTCCATTCTATCCAGGATGCTACTATGGTGTTGGTTAAGTTCCACATGTATGGTAAACTTCAAACTTTACTGTTTAGGAATTTCTGTTTGAATTTGCCCATTTCTCGTCCTTGCAATGTGTGAGGGTCCCTCAGGGTGATCCTGTGACAAGGAGCCTGGCATGCAGCTCGGGCACAGGAATCATCCTGCTGAGCCTCCCGGGCTGGAGGAAGGAGGGACAAGGACTGCCACAGGGTCAGCCTGAGGAGCTGACACTCAGTGTGTCAGTGTCACCAACTGCTGCAAGTTGTCAGCCACTCAGTGAGGGTCAACCTCAGCTGGCAGCCACAGTTAGTCATGAGTTTACCTGCTGAGGACAGAGAAAACACCTTAAAGACAATATGGATTTCATCCTGTCAAGAAACAAGACTCATTGTGCCAAGGCATGGGGAGGGTGGGAAACTTAGAGCAGTAATAAACAGCTTTTGCTTCCTAACCTTCCCGTGAGATTTACCAATATTGTAGCAGGTTACTACACTACTTAATTATGACTTTAAATAGGAATAGCATTGACTAGAGGAAAGTATGTAAGGCCATGGACTGTTCACTGATAAAACAGCTGCTTCAGAAACTCTGGATGACACTTGGCTTGTTTGTATTTATTGTGAGTGGTTATAACAATGTTAACAGAAAGAAAACTGGTAACCCGAGCTTAGTTCGTTCAAACAGATGCTGGTTAATATTAAGGAACTTGTTTCTACTACAATTGCTGTAGCACTGCAAATCACAAGAACTCCAGAATTAAAGGTATCATATAGTCCACAAATATTTAAAGTACACATTCATAGTTTCTTCTCTCCTGGAGCCTGTCTGAGCATAAGCTCAAAGCTGTGATTCTCACACACCAACAGCTGGAGCCTAAACTAAGCCATGAAATATCATAAGAGTCCTGACACTAAAAAATGTTAACAAATCTAAGTTAAATCAATGTTGGCTCAAGAATAAGACAGGTATTTTACTAAACTGTGACTAAAAACTTTAAAAAGCAAATATAGATATATGCACAGGCAGGAAAATAATACTGTTACAAAGGTACAGTAGTGCTGTAATATGTAATTTCCCTCCATTTTCCCCCAAATCATTTTCTGTTAGTTGGTGGGTCAGTTATAATGAGTACAAATTGAATAATGAAATAATTGAAATTGAATAAATGGAGGGAAAATACAAAATTAAAGACATGCTGGACAGATCATTCATTATCACTGCAGATAGGTGTGGAATTGATGTGATAAAACTTTAAGGTGGTCTCTTTCCAAGTACTGAAAACAACCAGTATCACAACAGATACTGTTTACTTGGTGAAAACTGAGACTTCCACCTACCACTGAAAATATAAAGAAAACTCCTTAATTATTTTTAAAAAAACACACAAAAGCCAATCAACCAAACCAAAAACCAAGCAAACAAAAAAACTCCTGCCAACACAACACAACTGATTCCTGATACTACACAGGTATTTTCATGGCAACTCTTCCATGAAAAAAGCAAGTAGTCATTAACCAGAAATGAAAAATTCTGCCATCAACAACCTTTATAACCCTGGAATCAGCAATCCAATGCAAGTTACTATTTACTAGGAAGGATTCCCTTCCAGCGCTCATTTTATGTCCCTAATGCAGCACTGAGCATGGAATTTCTAGTCACCAACAGAATTCCTTCCCTTCCATTCATCTAGTATGCAACAGCTCTTATCTCCTGGGCCATAACATGTCAAATACTTCTACATAATTAAAGCCACACTGATTGACTGGCTAAGAATATCACAGGGATAAGTTTCTTTTTAAAGCTGCCTTATCTCTAATCAAGAACTGTCTTCCAGTAACACAAGATTTTGTGCCTAAAGGACATTTTATATATATCTGCACACACACATGTATAGGAATAATGCTCCTTTTTCCTCCACAGTACATCAACAAGAAGAAAATATCATCATACTCTGATTTCCCTTTGTCATGGTAAATTGGAGAGGACAAAAGATGGCCAGAGGCGCTCAGTAAGGCAGGCAAGATGCATATTTTTTTAAGTATGGAAACTGTAATCAACATTCCTCCTTTGATATAAACCTTTATCACACTCCCAAACAGAACCTTTCCATATTTCATTGGTTCATGCACATCTTAGATTTGTTGTGATGGTGGTGTTTATTTTTGGAAAGAAAATTAAAACATGTAGAGGCCAAAAGACCATAAACAAATTGGTGATGAGGCTGATGTCTTGTCAGGTTATTTTATATTTTAACATACTGTTAACAGTTCATTCTTTTTAAATACAAATCTAAGTGCAAATTTAAATATCAAGGCAAGCAATCTGGTAGCATGGCAACAACGTGCTATGCAGCATAGTAAGAATTTGGAACCATGCAAGTCTGCTTCTTTCCTATACTGGATCATTTTATAAGAGCAGAAATATTTCTGTTCTTTGTGTAACTGCCTTCATGATTATTCAACTATTAGGAGCTGTAGTGATCTTTGAAACTCAAGATAGCACAGTAACCCTGTGAAACCAGCTACCAGTCAGAAGAGCCATCCTTACCAGACACAAAAGCTGCAGATTAGAACAAAAAAAAAAAAAAAAAAAAAAAAAAAAAAAAAGGATATGTTTAGTGACAGTGTTTAATGCAAGATTTTATTCCCAGGAGAGAGACTTTGGTATGGATTTGAGGAGAATAGCAGCTCTGAAGCAATAATGCTTCTGCATGAGAAACAAGCAATTCCATCTCCATACACTCCCTCTGATGTGTTGAAAAGGCATCTCTCAGCTTTCAGAGCATGAGTTTTGAGACCTATTTTAAGATTTGACTAAACCAAAAGGATGCACTTGCCTTGCACTGAAATAATTTTTTGTGGTAGCTCATATCAGTGATTCTTGAGAGTAACATCAATTTATTAATACCATTTCACTCTTGGCAGTTTGGATAAAAAAATTAAAATCCTGTGTCATTCTAGAACAGAATCCACTCATTCTCTTCAGCTCATCCAGTAATTCAGGCATATTTTACCATGCTGCTGGAGCAGGGAAAGGCAAAGTTAACTAACACTTCTGATCTTCTGCTCTTGAAGGGCACACTGGGTGACAGAGTGTCTACCCAGAATCTACCTTTGATTCTGGATAGTGGATGAAGGCAGTAAAAATGTGGATGGCATTGTGTGAATATTATTTCCTTTATTCTTCACCTAAAAATCAGCTGCTTCACTGACCTGGAACAATGAGTGCCAAACACAGCTACTTCTTCTGGGAGGTTCTTACAATACTGCTTAGATCAGTGCTGTCCCTATGGAACTTGGGGAACTTGCTGCTTCTCACCACATGTTCCCATGTTACATAATATCCCTTGGCATTTTGGACTCCAGTGGTCAAATCTAGGCCTGCACCCTCACCAGAACCCTCATGGTCAGTGTTACAGAACTATTATTTGGGTTGGGAGCTGATTGTTGCTGGTTTTGTACATTTAAGATAGAAAGAAGTAAATGTGCCTCCTATGACCATATTATGAATTCCTAGCTAAATCCGACCTCTATATTCAGGTGAAAGACTTCTAAATCTTTTTGTCTTACACTTAATCTTCTTTAAATTAATAAATAAAATCAATCTTACACTAAGTCTTCAAGGGTCAGATCCTGTGAACTCTTAACACAAAGGTAGAATACATACACAAGAAAAACTTGCAAGGTCAGGTCTCTCTTGGAGAGTATTTCAGGAACAAAAAGGATTTAACTCCTCAAAAATGATCAGGGTTACTGCACAATTGACTTGGGAAGAGGAGCTTATGCAAAGGTTGTAGCTGAGAAGTGCATCTGTGACGAGGATCTCTCAGAAAGTAAAGGGAATGACAGCAATCTGGAAATAATGCAAATGGTGATATGCTCACAAATATTCCTAGTGTCAATGCACAAATCAAAGTTCAAAAACTCCATTCAATTAATAGAATGGAAATATTCAATCTACCTTTTAAGTAATAAATCAATAACAATTTCAATGTGGCTGAATCTTCATTATCAAGCCTGTAACTAGGAGGGCTATTTTCTGAAGGAAACTTCATCTTAATAATTCAAAGCAGTCAACTAACCCAAGATACTCCTGATGCAACTCCCACTGGAAGCCTGGGGTGGTATCAGTGGATGTCTGCATTGCAGAAGTACTATTTGAAAATCCTGATCTAGAATGCAAACCTCACATTGGTTATAACTGGCATATTTTGGATACCCTTTTGCCAATTTCCTTTCGTTTTCATTTCCTTCTGTTTCAAAAGAAAATGGTCCCTTCATGCATCAGTATACTTCAGAGTATGCATCTCCAGCAGTATTTCACATAATCCTGTTATCTGAGAACAATGACTCTTTTTCCTCGTCATCCCTACCTACAGATCTTCTAGGTCCTCCTCTTTAGCTTAGGTGGAAGCACCTATTAATCCCAGAGTTCTCCATACCAGTCTTTGCTCAGCTCTAACTTACTCCTCTTGAAGTGCAAGTCACCTTCCTCTGCTGCACCATGTGAATGAACACAGTAAGAACTGCAACAAAAAAGGAAAGGAATGTCATGTACCCAAGTGACAGTGCATTTACCTACCAGCATCAGAAACAAACAGTTCAATCCATAGCTTTTTACCAGTTGTGCAAGGCCTTCCTTCCAAAATATAGTATTGTTAGCCAAGATAAGACCTAAGTTCAGACAGAAATGAGAATCCAAATGGACGTCCTCTTCTCATGGATGCCATGACAAAGCTTAAGTGGTGTATGTTCAGCTCCTGCAGACAGCAAAAGCCTAAAGCACTACTCACTTCACCAATCACATGGTGCTGTCTTCAGCTGCTTTTCATGCACCTCTCATGGGTCCTCAGGAAGAAAAGAATCATACATGTAATACTCCTACCAGTAGACTAAAAGCATTTGCAAGTACTTATAATGAGCATTTGACTCTGCCACTGCAATTTTTTTATGTGTCTAAAAACCAGAGCATTCTGATTCTGCTTTCAGATCTTCCTCTTAACTTGTGAAGCTCATGTGACTGCATCAGTGCTTTATTTTCTCTAGATGTAGCAACTACCTTTACATCTCTTGCACAAATGTTGCAAGGCTTTAATTTCCTTTTAGTAGTGCCAAAAGAACTCCTAGTAAAAGCTCTGGCTTGCAAGTAGTATGCACTTCTGTTTGTTTATTTCAAGCAAGTATCTCCTCTTTGGGAGGTTTATAGTAAGTTTGTATTAATGTAATGTACTGTTTCACAGGTAATAGAGGTTAATTTATCATACTGATACTGTATTCCATCTTTGCTGAAATGCATGGATTAGTCCTAGAATGGAAACTCTAAATCTTTCTTTAAAAGATCTGACTTGTGGAAACATGTCTGCTTCTTGTATCATGTACAGATAGGCACTAACAGGATCATAACACTTCAGGCTGTTAAGAATGTCAGAGATCTCTTGTCCAACATTCTGCTCAAACCAAGGTCATTAGTAAGCCCTGATCAGTTTGCTGAGGGAATTTTCCAGTCAGGTCTTTAAAACCTTAAAGAACAGGGACCAAACATCCTCTCTGGGCTACTTGTCTCCATGTATGATTGTCCTCGTGGGGCAAAGTATTTTGCTCCTGTCCAGTCTGAACCTTTGTTTCAACATGTGCCTTTTGTCTCTCATTCTTTGGCACATGCCACTGTGTTCAGTCTGGCTCCAGTTCCCTGGGGTACCCTTTATAAGGACTGGAAGGCTGCTGTTAGGTGCCCCCATAGCCTCCCTTTCTGCAGGCTGAGCAAGCCCCACTCCCTCACCCTCTGCTCAGAGCTCAGCCTCCAGCCCGAAGCACTTCAGTGGCCTTGCAGAACCCTGGGTCTTTAATAACTTCCTTGAACGGGGGAGACCAAAACTGGACACAGGGTTATAAATGTGACCTACTGGGTGCTGAGAAGGAGGGAAGTATCCTTCCCTTGATGTCCTGGCTGCACCACTGTTCACACAGACCAGGATGCTCCTGGCTATCTTTGTTGCCAGGGATGTGGCTGGTTCATGTGCAGTTTGCTGTTCACCAGGACCTCTGGGCCTTTTAGGCAGGGCTGCTCCTCAGCCTCTACCACTGCAGTGCTTAAAGCATGAATTAACTGCCTTGTTTATTTAAACACAGATTACAAGGGAAACAGATGTAAAAAGTCTGCAGAAGCACCTAAAGCCTGATATGTTCAAAGGCTACAACCAAGATTAGTTCTGAACAAAACCAGAATCCTCCATGTGTCTCTCTGTTAGCTGGTAGCTTGGAACAGGTCACTCTCTCTAATTTCTCCACCCTCAGCACAGGAATATTAACTGAAAGATGCTTAAACCATGGTATTTTCACAAATTATTTCTTAGCAAATATTCTTATCAAAACAGCTGGAGAGATGGTAAAATTATGCTTCTTGAAGTGGTTTCTCATGTTCACAGCCTTAAGCAAGGGTCACTTTTTAAAGACCTAGCTCGTTTAAATTCATGTCCAGTCCCCAACCTGAACTGGAATTAATCAAGTAACTGCACAGAACACGCTTTTCAAGATTTCTCCTTAGAACTGTAATACTTTGACCAAAAGAGCTGAGCATCTATGGCCTTTGCAAGAACAGTTTTCTTTTACTATCAGAAGATCAAGAGGGAGCAATAATGTAACTGCTGATGCATTTTTAAAAATAGCTTCAGATATTTCCAAGTGCAGATAAAGGCTAAACTATCAGAGAATTCAGAAACTCTGACAATCAGGGTTTATAAGGACAGTTCTGCAGCATGAATCCTATGAGCCCCAAGTGGACTAAGGACAGTGGATTTGACTTTAGCAGTTCTGTTCTTCCAGAACAACATATGAAAGAAAAGCTCTTTCCTCTTGTCTGTCCCATATGGAGAAGAACCACGGCAATAAAACAATAAATTGCCATCTTAAGCTTTAACATAAATGTCAATCTTTTGCTTCTTAAACACATAACCTGCACATACTGCATTTTATCTTTAGTGGCAATAAGGACTTAAACTAGAATTCCCCCCCTTTAAAACTCTGTTTTATTGGAAACACTATGATTTACACAGAACCACAAAAAACTGTGACAGTAGTTGTTTCTCTTTTTCAGTTCTACTCGTCAAGTAATGAGGGATCCTTGGGTTACAGGCATAAGAGATAAATACCTTTTCTGCAAACAGATTTCCCAGCTCCTCCTGGGAGATTATAGGGTGGCCTTGGCCAGGTAATGCGACTGAAAACACTGCTTGCATTTTTCAAACTGGTCACAATAATTTCAGACTTTTCTCAAACATCACTGCAATGCATATTATCTCTGCACTATGCACGTTGCATTATCTCTTGTCTTTATTTAAATTTCTTGTATGTCCTCACCGGCATGCAACAACCAGCAAAACGACACTGGGAATGCAAAGTACATAAATCTGAAAGCACAGATTGCTAGTTGAGGCAAAATAAGGCAGCCTTTGACTTTCCAAGATGCAGCTCTAAATGCAGTATTCCCTTCCTTTCCCCCACCCCCATCCCTTTTGTTATGGCAATACAAGGCACCACACACACATATTCAAAAAACTGTTCAATAAGAGGCAAACAGACCATGCTATAATATCTCCTGCTGTTTATCCCAACTAAAATCAGGTATTCCTAATTGAGCACCCTTTTCCCTCCAGATTTCATGATGAAAGGAAGGGGAAAAGAGCAGATCAAAGGCTCTGATCCCTTCGCTACAGTGGAGGCATGAAATCAGAACCAAATACAAACTCCGAGCGGTGCTGCATTACAAGAAGGCTCCTCTCGCATTTCTCTTCACTTATTAAGACAAACGGACTTAAGCCTCCCGCCCTCCCACAGAACAGATGCGGTGCTGCACGGCCGGTCCCGGGTCACCCGGAGCCGCCGTCCCGGCACGGCGGGGCTGAGGCGGCGGGGCCGGCCTCGGAGCTCGCACCGTCCGGGGGAGCCGGGGGAGCCGCAGCCCGGCCGGGGGAGCCGGGGGAGCCGGGGGAGCCGCAGCCCGGCCGGGGGAGCCGGGGGAGCCGGGGGAGCCGCAGCCCGGCCGGGGGAGCCGGGGGAGCCGCGGGAGCCGCAGCCCGGCCCGGGGGAGCCGGGGGAGCCGCGGGAGCCGCAGCCCGGCCCGGGGGAGCCGGGGGAGCCGGGGGAGCCGCAGCCCGGCCGGGGGAGCCGCAGCCCGGCCGGGGGAGCCGCGGGAGCCGCAGCCCGGCCGGGGGAGCCGCAGCCCGGCCCGGGGGAGCCGGGGGAGCCGGGGGAGCCGGGGGAGCCGCAGCCCGGCCGCGGGAGCCGCAGCCCGGCCGGGGGAGCCGCAGCCCGGCCCGGGGGAGCCGCAGCCCGGCCCGGGGGATCGCCGCCGGTTCTCCCTCGCCTGGCGGGGGGCGGCGGCGGCGCCTCCCCGGGCGCAGCGGGACAAGCGGGCGGGCGGCAGCCCCCGGAGCCGGAGCCCCGCGCCGCCGATCGCCACAGCGCCGGCCGCTCCGCCATGCCGCAGGGGCTCCCCTTCAGCCCGGCTCCCCCGCCGCTTGCGGGCGGCTCGGTTGCCAGGGGATGGGGATAGGGATGAGGATGGGGATGGGGAGAAGGATGAAGATGAAGATGAGAATGGGATGGGGCTGGGGCAGCCACCCGCGGGGAGAGCAGCCCCCAGCCCCGATTCGAGGGGAGCACGGTCCGTGCTGGCGCGGGGCGAGGGCGCGCCCGGGGGCTCCCCGCTCCCCTGAGGGGACCCGCGGGATGCCGCCGCCCCACCCCCGACGGAGCCGCCGGTGCCCGCCACGAAGCGGCCGGTCGGTCGGTCAGTCCCCCGCCCTGCAGCCCCGGTCCTTACCGCGGTGCAGCGGCGGGGCCGGTCCCGGGCAGCGGGGCAGCCGCAGCCGCAGCCGCTCTTTTGTGTGGCTGCCGAGCGCCGCACACCGCGGCGGGCCCGCCCGGGAACCTGCCTGCGCCAGCGCCCGGGAACCTGCATGGCGCATAGCGCCCGCGCCGCCTCACGGCCCGGGCGGAGCGGGGGGCGGCCCCGGGCCCGCACTGCCCCCGGGCTCACGGGACACACTGACCTGTCCGCCCTCCGCGCCGACCTGTCCGCCCTCCGCTCCAGGGCGGGACGCTGGGCACCGTGCCCGCCCCGCCTGTGCCACACTCCTCAGTGGTGTCCAGCGACGGGACGAGGAGCGATGGCCATAAACTGAAACACAAGTTTCACCTCAGCGTGAGGGAGAACTTCTTCTCGTTGAGGTGGCACAGCACCGGCAGAGCTGCCCGGGGAGGGTGTGGCGTCCCCCTGTCTGGAGGTGTTCGGAGCACCGGGACGCGTTCCCGTGCACCTGCCCCGGGTGAGCCAGGCCGAGGAGCCCCGTGCCGCGGTGATGGTGCCCGGAGCGGCCCTGAGAGCGCAGCCCACGGCCCCCGGGCCAGCTGCCCTCCCGAGCCCTGGAGCCAGCTGCCCACAGCGATGTTTGCGGGCGCCTCCATCCCGCTGTGGCACTCGGCAAAGGCCGCTCGGCATCCCCAGGGACCTGCTCTGGCGCTGGGCCGGAGCTCAGGGTGTTTTCTGAGAGTCTCCGCAGCATCTCTCGCGAATTACATTCCCCAATGCCATGTAATCCTGCTAGGTAATGAGCTCACCTTTTCCCTGCTGCTTGAGGTGCTCCAGTGCAACAAAACCCCAAACGCCGAAAGTTTGAACATGACAGCAGGAGACAGCACTGGACTCAGTCACGCTGCATTTTACTGCCAGATTTCTGAGAACAAATCATGATTTTTGTGCCCTTGTGCAAATAATACATAGATTCACCCCTAACATTTAAAAATGTGCGTTTCAATGTGTACTATTTAAAAGCTCACTGAAGAGGGTTTGTTCAAGAATATTTTTTATGGTGAGTGATAAACACTGTGGTTCTTCAGGCCTTTTATTAGAAACCTCTAGATCTTTCTAGGGCAGCTAGGTGATAATGACTCTGTATATAAAGAAACGCATATCTTAAGGCAATTATGATAGGCTTTGCTCATAATTATGCAAATTTGAGATAGTAGCTAATCTTCTTCACTATAGCAAAAGTGAAAAGCTGTCCTAATGTAATTATACTGCACTGCACTCAGCTAGGTATCAGTGTTTATTGTAATAGCTGTGTGTTTATTTGCCCTGGGGTAGCTGTACCCCAGGTGTTAGCATCAAGGCACATTCCACGTACATGCAAAGGCCCTTCATGGAAACACTATTTTGTGCGGGTTTTTTTTAGTTTTTAGTTCAGTTGTTAAGATTTTTGTTGAGGCTCTCCATTTGCTACTAAGAGGCTATTTTCTGTCATGATTTTCTATGATGACTTTTCCCATCTGTCCCTTTCTACATCCAAATTACTTGACTGATTTTGGTTTTCTTTTGAAGATATTAAAAATTCAAAACATTACCCAAACAGTAATACATGCATGTTTTACACAGAACTGCAGTGTATCTGCAGATAAAATCCGTAGATGGGTTGTTTAAACATTTGGCAAATGATGTTTTAATTCATATTATTAATTCTCAGAATTGTTAACTCGATGAAACAGCCTCATATACATAATTAAGTCTCACTTTATCAACACACCAAAAGCAGTATTTCCAGCCCAACAGGGTAGGTGTTTTCTTTCTGAAGTTACTGCAGCTTCCAGTATTGTACTACAACTGACCTCTCAAGAGACTTCAGAGGTCCCAAAGTGAGTGGGATATATTTTTAAAACTTTTTTAGATTTAGGTTTTTAATAAACATTCTCATTCCACGTAATTTTCGAGACAGTGACTCAGACAGATGGTTGTTATAGAAAATTACATACCAAAATGGAAGTTAAAATTGGGGTGCATGATACCAGTCCATGAATGTACCTCTCTTACTCTTCAATTTCTGGAAATAATCATTTCCATAAAAGCCAACCATAGGTGCAGAGTTGGATATTCCCCTTATTTAATGCAAATTGTGCATCATCACATATGCTTTCAGGGTACCTGCAGTTACAAATTACTTCAGATCTTAAAATCATGTTTTGAACCTGTCTTTATTACTGAAAAAATGCAGTGTTTAAAATAAGTAAAAATCTTCATTAAAGATCAACTTCATAAAATACTTTAGTACATATTCGCTATTTTTGTGTTAGCAGTAACATTTGAAAGGCCACTTTAGATTAGATCTAGAAAAGTCAATAAATGCTTCAAAATGTACCATTACTTTAAAATGTATCAGAGAACTCTTCCTCAGTTTTGAATCTATGCTATGAACTTTGCAGTTAGCAATGCTTTTTAACAAAAGACAGTGTAAATGAACACTAAAATTGACAGTTGACATGATTTTATAGATATGTAAGGATTATACAGGATACAAACATCCCTCCACAATAAGATAAATATTTATTTCATAATTTGTTCAAAGTGCTTTGAAAATGCTTATCAGAGGTGACAGATTTTGCATTCTTAAGTGGTTGAGGTCTTCCACTGTAAAATGTCAGCCCTCGTTTGACTAATTTATACATTGTTAATTTATACATTGTTTCCATTCTCATACTAATTAATTTGTTGAACTTGATGATCTTATTCTGTTTGACAGCCTCATCATTTGGTCAACATGGCAACTGCTTTGGTAAAAGAACTGAGTATTGAAACAATTAATTCTGAGTTTTTCTCTTATTTAACAGTTCTTATGTCCAACAATCCCGTGTCACATCACTACAGGAAGAATTCCTTTTAAGGACAGAATCAAATGAAGTGTCAAGGATATCATTCAAAGCTCCTGTAAGTACCTCAACCAGACAATGTAAACATCTCCATGTTTCATGGTCCTTCTGTGAGACTTCAGCTTGATTTGGTAATAATGAAAGCAACAGAATTCAGAATGAAATTTGGGTGCATTAATGGCAGAGTAAGTATGACAGGAAAGGAGTTTTTGCAGAATTGCAGAACTGTAAGGTTAGCTTTTAAAAATCATGCAGTTAGTTCTTCCTCAGGTTTTTAAGTTTGCTTTGAGGTTTGTCTCATCATAAGGAATGGATTCATTCTGCAGCCTGTTCACCTCCTCCCACCCAGGAGTGATTTGAGGATTGCAGAGAGGAAGTAAAAAAAGATATTTTGCATCATTTAATTATGAGCTCTTTAGCTGCCTGAGTAATGTTGATGGACTCCAGAAAAATGTGTCTTGTCTGCCTTAGGCAGCATAACATGGGAACACGCTTCAGCTGAGAGGGGAAAAAAGGCACATGGAGAGATTGGAACAGGGAACTCGCACAGGGAAATGGCACAAGCCTGAGAAAATTTACTGGCAAAATATTAACACTCTGTCTTCAGAGAAGCTTGACATTATCAGAGAAGGTTTTGCTGGTTTAAAAAAGCCACCAAACAGACAAAAAACAAAAAAGGAGAAACACTGTCAAAGCCTAATTCCCTTCCAAGATAATCAGGCTCCAATTACTTGAACCACTGTTGCTCTTCCCAGAAGTCGTAAAATGGTGCAACAGGGGTGTATTGTTAAATGTCCCTCCACTGAAAGGAGCAAATCACAGGTCTCTTGTTCCCCAGTTTCCATCCCTGAATTTCCACTGTTTTTCTTGATGTTACTCCCCTCTTACAATCCTGGCAGTGACAAAGAGTAAGGCCCATGTAAGTAAGCCCTGTCCCAGCCCCTTGGTAAGTCAGAACAATGACCTGTGAAGGCTGCCTGCCTTAAGGTGAAGGACTACACAGTATATAGGGGCTGATTCTGTTCCCACTAAAGTCTAAGGGAGTTAAGCTTATGAACAGGAAACTTCTCTCGGTTGTAGCTGTCTTCAGATCCTGTCGCTGTCTTGCTCCCTTGGCTATTCTCTGTCTATTGCTCCAGAAGGAGAAATTCTGCTGTCCTGTAGTGCACACCCAGATAAGTAGGAGGGGTATGATCCCATCAAATTGTAAGAGCTTGTAAGAACATGATCCAGTTTTGGGTACTAACTAATTTGCAGACCTAAATTCTCTTTTGCAGGGCTGGGGTTGCGTGTGTGTTGGTGCTTTCTTGACTTTCACCTTAGGAGTATTCAGAAGAAAGGTATAAACTGTGAGTGAGATAGGATCATGAATTAGATACAAAGAACAAAAGACATCAGCTGACTTACAGCTGGGCAACCCCACATCAGAAAACTGTTGGTTACCAGCTAAAAAGTATTTACAAGCCTCTTTCTGCCAGTAAGATAGGAAGCACAATCAGCAGGTGGAGCAAGTGTTATTTACTTAAAAATCTGTTCTCTAGCAGTACCTCAAGCCACTACTCTGAGTATATTGATAGATCTCATACACAAAAGTCCATCTCCTTCAGACAGGACAAAGAAGTGGAGAATGAACCATGGGAGGACTGTTTCTGTTGCACGAAACTAAGGTATTTAGTTCAAAGACTTCTGTTCAATTATCTTAACCAGTGAGACTTTTAATACTGGCATTCCTATGCTGGTTTTGCAGAAAAGGAACCTCCTAGTCTTTCACAGAAAGAACAGACAAAAGCAGCTTTGCTCATAGAATGTATCTTGGAATGGCTGAATCATATTTCAGGAATATTAAATCATTCTGTGTTTCCATCATAAGCCTTAGGATTTCTAAATTTAAACAGTTTAGAATTTAGATCACAAACTATCCCCTGAACAGTGATTTGATGATGTGTAGAAACCCCGTGGAAGGCTGTGTTTTTCTTAAAATACGACAGGAGTATTTATTTTGAGTACAAAACTATCTTGTTAAAAAAAAATCATGGCTTTGTAGAGATTTTTTCAGAACTAAAATTCATGAGGAAGTATCAATGTATTTAAAAACATGTTTAAATCTCAGGTCAACATTGTATTTGTATTTTGTTGCTGCAAACATGACACACATTGCAAATAATTCCATTAAATAAAAAGTTGCCTAGACTAAAATCATCTTCATATCAAACTGAAGGTTCTTACTGTGTATGAAGAGATGTAGGAAAATTTAAAATTCAGATTTAGTTAAGCTAAGAAAGTATGACTTTTTAAGGCTTGAGAAAACTGAAGAAATAGCAAGTCTTCTATTTCTACAGCTGAAATGTCAAAACAAACCTATAAAAGAAAGTATCAGGAAAAGACTGCTTGGGTAACATACACCAATATAGTGAAGTCTCTACATAAATCAGTTAACAAAACTGTGCCTGCAGCCTGTGGCATCAGCATGCTGGTGTGGTCTTTAATGTTAACAACCATGTACAGAAGCAAGATTTACATGGTGTGTGTTTGCCATTGATTTTGTAAGTGCTTCTGCACAGGAAAACTGTATTTGTAAAGTTAGTGAAAAGGTTAATTGCTGCTTGTTCATGTCTCTTCAAGATGTTCTTCTGTGGAGAAAGCTTGGGAAAAAAATTTAAAGACCCTAAAAATGAAAAAAATAAAATGTCACAAGTGCATTACACTCTGAAATATATGTCAGGCAAATAATTTTCAGGTTCTCTTCTTGCATCACCTGCATTTCCATGAAGTTCATAAAACAACTAAATGATGATTTATGCATGGTAACTTCCTTGGCAGTAATTGTTATGCCAAGAAAAACTTATTTACTGATTACAGACACCCATACAATAATATATGGAATTTTTATTGCATGAACAAATCAATCAGTGTGAAGCACAGATGGTGAATGGTGAAAAGAGAAAACACAATGTTTGTTTTCCTTTATTTCTAAAGAAAATGTCTAAGCTATATTGTTGTCACTGAGAAGTGGGTCTCTGCTCTAAAATGTAGAGCAAAACAATGCAGCTTGACCTAGAAACTGTACAGTTTCTGTGGCTACAGAGGTAAAATCATGCTGCAAACAGACAACAAAAGATAAATTCCTATGGTACATATGTAACTCAGCTCATGCATTTGTATTTGTATTTGAATTCAAGAAATGCCAACATGTTAATTCTGAAAATCAGATCAGCAACAACAACCGACCCTAAATCTGTAGCACTATTTCAGTACTCAAAAGCTGTACTTCATCCATGGGAACTAGAATGAACTTGTGAAGACTGAACACCACATCAATATTCCCAGCACCAGTCCAGGAACTTCACAACTCTTCTATTGTTTTATTTATGAATATAGCAGCTCAAGCTTGCTCAAGTTCCACAAGGACTCCATGGCAATCTTTAGGGTGAAGAAAAATCACAGGTTTGCCATGTGCACCTATTTTTGGCTCTTCACTCAATATTCGTATCTTTTTTTTCTTCAGCTCTGTCATTGCCGCTTTTATGTCATCAACCTTATCAAAAAGATACAGTTCACACAAATTAACATATTGCACTGTCTTATGCAGATTTTACATTTAGGAGCAGTAACGTAACATAATTCCTTACTGAAATGTTATTTCTAAGTTCTGATATAATTCTGAAAATAAATAAGTTTAAAACCATTTAAAAACATCTAGTCTTAAAAATAAAAATAGCCCTGAAGTTTGCATTTGTTATTTGAAGATTTTATAAAATACCATTTAAACAGATTGTGCTTTATTTATAAAATTAATAAAACAAAATCACTCCTGCACAAAGCCCATTTGGATTTTTTTTTTTGTTGTTACTTAATAAGGACTCCATAAATAATCTAAATTATGCATTACTTTTACTAGGAAGATTTTATTACTTTCCAGCTCTCAATAACTAAAGAAAAATACCACCCTTTATAAGTGATGACAGAGCACTGACTCAATAAATTCTGGTGAAAAGGGAGGGCAGTGGGCAGAAGGTAAAAGTCCCTTTTAGATTTCTATATTCTCCTTCTGAGTAGGTTAAGGTTCATAAAGTTTCCTAAGGAAAAATGTTTGGAATAATCAAAAATACATCCAGATGTAGTCTCCCTATGGAACTCAGCTATACTAATAGCCATTAATACAGTATTTCAGTTCAGATTCCTACAGAAATATGTAATTAACAAAAACATGCCTACACTGTATGCTGTGATCTGAAGTTCTGATGTCATATCATCCAATGAAATCTGAGTTTTCCTAAAACTTAAATGCATTCATTTTCTGAAATAATAATGTTAACACTAAGTTTAGAAAATTCAGTAGTCAGTAACCAATAAAGACCTAGAATTAAAGTAATATCATTGCTATTTTTCACAACTGAGGTGTCTGGACATAATTTGGTGAGTAAACTCTCCTGATGCCATTGTAGGGAAGAAGCAAATTCCTAGCTTTAATTCAGACATCAGCTAATTCCTACCCATTTGCAGCAGTTTTGTTCATGAATATTCCAAAATCACTACAGTTCTTCCTACACACAGCTACCAGTCTGCAAAACAGAAAGGAATAACTGTCAAACTATCTAAACTAGAAAGGCCACATGTGACATGTGACATGTGCCATGGCCCCCTCCAGATTCTTCCCCTGAGCAGAGAAGCCACAGCAGCTGCTGCTGCTGTCCTGCAGAGATGGCCTGAAGAGGAACTGAGTCTGGGCTCAGCTGGAATGAATTCCTGCCTCCCCAAGGATGAGTGACAGTAAACACTGGAAAGCCCTTGGGTGCATCTGTGTTAGGACAGTACCAGCCTTGGACTGCTCTCTAACTCTACTGTGTCCAGCATGGTTTTCACTGCAGGTATTAAACTGTAACTGCTCAGGAATAATTTAATTTCGTATTAAAATACTTACCTTTCTTTAAAACAAGTTGCCTATCAAAACATCTGTCTAAATTTTCCTTTGTATAAGAGAAAAGAAATATGACAGCTTTATATGTTAGCTCTAGACACAGGTCAAACCTATTAAAATATGCATACTTGAATGTATCTATTTTATTACATGAAATATTATGTTAAAATACCTCAATGCAGATATGATGCATTCCTCCAGTCTTGTTTTTTTGCAGGAAGCTTGCAATGGGACTTTTCTCTCCTAAAGGATGTAGGAGTTCCAGCTTGGTATTTCCCAGCTCCACAAAAACCGTGTAGACACCATGTTCAGGAAGAGCAACAGTCTCACTCACCTGGGCTCCCAACACATCTTTATACAAGGACTGAGCTTTCTCCAAATCTGGCACTGCAATTGCCACGTGATTGAGTCGGCCCAGTTTCCACAAACAGCTTGGAATATTTTGTGAAAAGGACTTTGATGAAGATAGAGTTCGTACTGTGGGAGCTGAAGGCTGCAATCTGCTAAGAAGCCCTGAAAAAAAAGTGAACAGCACTGACACAATGCTTTTGAGAAAGTCTCGATGCCTGCTCTTTCCCCTGTAGAGGTCTTGTAGAGCTGCCAAGTCATTGGGAGTGCTCAGGGTGGACTGAGAGCAAGGAAAGTTACTCTGTTTTCAGACTAAGCAAATATTCAGGACTATTAAAAAAATATTAATTAAAACCCAAAGCAGACTCAAATTTGGTGTAAATCCTTACATATACCTGTTGAAAAGAGGAAAACATGAGCGATTGTAAAAGCCAACTGTATAATGTGTTTAAAAGTGACTTTTGAAATTTTCTGAACTTCTTACAAAGTAGAGAAAGAAATAAGGATATGCCTGTACATCTCAAAATTGTAGTGAACAAACAAAAAGATCACGAAGAAAAAGAAAGATATAAAATGAAAGTACTTAGAAATTAATTACATCAAAAATTAATCTGTCAGTACTAGAATCAAGAGGGTTTGGGGATGGGGAGAAAATGTGATAGTATCAGTTGTTTCTAGAACCAAAATTAGAATTAGATTAAAGGATATATTAATAAAAGCCACATTTTAATTCCATGCCAATTTGCTTTAGGCCAAGTCAGAGCTCCCAATGCCTCAAGGCCAAGCTAGAGGCATCTTGCATTTTGGGAGTCTTTGAGGCATTCTTTGCTTTAAAGTCACAAATGTGCTGTTTTGCTAAGAGACTGTGCCAATGATGCACTGAGATTCTGGATGCCTTGCAACACTCTGTGGATAGACAGCCTGGCTGGGCTCTTGGGATCTGTAAGGTCAGTAACAGCTGTAATTAATTAAATCACCTCTGCTTCACTGTATGGAACTGAGAACTACCACTGCACAGTAATTCAAGATTCTACAGCTACCAGGTAACTTTTCTTCAAAAAGATAACTGATAAAGCCTTAAACCTAAGCCTTTCTGAGCATGGTGCTGTGTGGGCCTGGTATTTCTGGGTCTGAGGGATTTTAGCCTGCTAGCAGCTGCTAACTTTTTCTGAGGAAAAAATTCTAAAGAAAGTCACTTCTCAAAACAATCTCGGCAAACAACTCTCCTTTCTCAAAACAGTCTTTCTCCAGGTGGTGTTTTACTGTTTCTCTAGTTTAAACAAAGGGATTAGAGAGGTGTCATTCCTATTCACCAATCATGTTAAGTCTGTATCAGAACACCTTATAAAAGGTAGTAAGAATTAGACAATAAAGTCTTTTTTCTATGCTCTTTGCCTTCTGAAAAGAGCATCTTTCATCTTTCTTTCCTGTCCTACAGCAACAGTGCTGTGATGGAGGAAGAAATGTGTGCACGTATTTGACACTTAAAATTACAACATGCAATGTGCATATTAGCAAGGACTTAGTATGTAAAAAGTAAGTCTATTCACAATCTTTTGGTGATACTAAATCACCATCCTACACTATTTCCAGAAACTTGTCCAGTGCTGCAAGTATGACTGCAGTATTTCTTGCCAGGCTTTCACACAGTCATCCTGTCATCTCCTTCATCACAGCCAGAAGTTCTGCACAGTTCTTTCACTTGTTACCTTTAAGCTATCACATTGCTATAGGACAGCAACTGCTTTTTAACTTTTTACAAGTTAAAAAAATCCCCCACGAACTTCCACACAAACAAAAAATCTTGTTTTTCAAATGTCTGTGCAGAAACTATTTTGTAGAAACACTTGCTGTATCAATGCAGCTGAATCTGGGTGAACCAAGTAATTCTGTGAGGGAGCAGTACTGTGCAATGCCTAAAATGCACCAGGCACAAACATGCAGGAACTCGATGGCATAATTAAAGGCATGGGTAATTAACTAGTATAGGGTTTGACAGTTAACCAGAGTAAATAAATGTGTTACAAAAAGTAACAACCCCCCTAACATCTGCTATAGAGTCTCTCCTGCCCACCTAAGCTTGAAGTAGCTGTTTTGTACTGTAATTTCTTAAGACATTATTCAATTCTTTCTGAAGCAAGAGAAATTTTTCCACTTAGAGGAAGGCAGTATTCTCTAAAAAAGAAAAATCCTTTGAAGGAGAAGGATCCCTTACTATATAATTTATCATGTTTTCCAGAACTTTTACTGTTTTATTTTTTCTTCCAAATAGTAACAGAATGAGGTTCAATAGAAATACCACTAATACAGATATTTTTCAAGCAGTCTTTATTAATGGAAAGGCAAGGATTTTCCCATTTTTTTACATCTGACATCTATAATTCTTGCTGCACTTCACACAGGGCATATGACTACACAGCTATTGTAAATTAATTTGTATTTTTTCTATTTCAAGTAAATTGACAAAGACACAGACTGTTTGTTACTCAGATATTTGTGAAGCATTAAAAAAAATAACAGAAAATGCTCCTTCTTCTGGTTCTGCCCCAGAAATATTTGATTTCTTGTGGGGTTTCCTGGAAAGACAATAGACTGAAAAAGTGAAATATATTCCTAGGTTCTTGTAAAATCAAAGATACTTAAATGCTCACTCATATAAGCATTTATTATATGAAGTTTTGTGAATTTATCCTAGGTTTAGTCAGATGCACAAAGTATTAATTTTAAATCCATAATTGAATTGACTGAGATTAAACAAAAATCATTTGTGTTTTTCTTGCATTATCTAGATTAGTAACTATATAGATTACTTAAAATTCTAATCTTCTTCCAACCCAATAATCAAAAAAAGGCCCTGCAGTGAAAAAGAAAGCTTTTCAGCAAACTTCAGTTTGAAACCCCATCACTTCCATGTTTCCAGGAAAGAAACACTTGTATTTATATATACATCACAAAACTAATCCTATAGTATGTAACTTTTGCAGCTCCATTTGAAGAATGTTTTTAAATTGCTCTATTTGGAGGTCATTCTACTGATGGTTGACTGATCTGCTAGTAGTGTGCACATCAGAGTTTAAATTTGTACCAAGTAAGGGTTACATCCTTTAACCGAGCAGATCATGAAGTAACAAGTCTGAACTGAGATCCTCACATTTCAAATGTTTATTCATAGGCAAATTTGTTGCTTCTGATGTGGAGCAGTGTTCATTACCTTAATCAAAGAAGCTAAAGAATCAAACACAGGCCAAATCCAACTGAACTCAGTCATGTTCTCTGTCAGAAGGTTTTACAACAGTGGGTTGCAGTAAGAACCTGTCACTGGGCACTGCTCTATTGTCACTCATGTCAGGTGGACACGAATTCCCAGAGAGGATGCTGTTACCACAGGGATTCTGGCACACAGGGGCTGTGTGTTCACTCGCTGGACCAAATGGAGAAAGGGCATAGTGATGTCATTCTTAAATTCCAACAATTTCAAGTTGGTATGAGCATCTTGGGAATTCTGGAAGCAAACTGGGCTCACAGTGCTGCTCTGCATCTGTGCTGGAGGGGGCTTTTGGGAATTAGATGGGCTCCACAGCTCACGGAAACTGAGTCTCAGTGTGCTGCAGCTCTGGTTCCCTCCATCAAACCCGTGTCATACAAAGGGGTTTTCACTCCCAGTATCCTGCTGATCGATCACTGACACCACCGAGACTCTCGTTCGCTCTTCTCCTTGTTTAGGTATTGGGAGTTTAACCCACCCTACCAGAATGGGCAATATCACGAATAGGAACTTATTTTGAATTTGACCTCTGAAACACATCTCAAAAAAGACAAGCTCCTCCTTGCGCCTTAAGTTTGGAATTTGCTCTAAGTTTACCCTATGCCAGCTAATGTGCTCAGTTGGATCGGGAGATCTCGGTTTTATTTGCAGAAGCGGTAATTTCGTTCGGCCTACGAGGCTCTCACGGGGAGATGGGGCAGGCCGGAGCCGGCCCCGAGACCCGCGGCCGCCCCGTGCGGCCCCGCCGCCGCCCGCGTTCCCTCCGCCCTTCCCTCCGCCCTTCCCGTTACCGCCCCGCGTTACCGGCCGCTCCGCGCCACAGCACTGCCGCCATCTCACCGCCCGACCGGCCGCGGGCCCGCGCCGCGCTCCGGCACCTCTCCGTGCGGGCCCGGCGCCAGCGCGGCGTGTCACGGCCGGGGGCCGTGCCCGGCAGCACAGCGCGCCATTGGAGCCGCAGCCGCGCCCGCCCGGGGGCCGTGCTGTCCGCAGGGCCGTGCCCTCCCGGGGGCTGCACCCTCCCGGGGGCCGTGCTCTCCGCAGGGCCGTGCCCTCCCGGGGGCTGTACCCTCCCGTGGGCTGTGCCGTCCCCAGGGGCCGTGCCCGGCAGCACAGCGCGCCATTGGAGCCGCAGCCCGCGCCCTCCCGGGGGCCGTGCCCTCCGCAGGGGCCGTGCTGTCCGCAGGGGCCGTGCCCTCCCGTGGGCTGTACCCTCCCGGGGGCCGTGCCCTCCCACGGGCTGTGCCGTCCCCAGGGGCCGTGCCCTCCCGGGGGCCGTGCCCTCCGCAGGGGTCGTGTTCTCCCTAGGGGCCGCGCTGGGCACTGCATAGACCTGGGGCAGAAAAGTGCCAAAGACGCCTGCGGTATAAAGGAACATTTTCCAAGGAAGTTTTTTTAGCAAATCCTACAGAATTGGTCAGGTCGGAAAAGACCTCCGAGATCACTGAGTCCAAACTGAGACTGAACACGACTTTGTAAACCAGAGCTCTAAGTGCCACATTCAGACTTCCCTTTAACACTTCCAGGAACAGTAAATCCACCACGTCCCTAGGCAGCCCATTCAAGTATCTAATCACCCTTTCTGTGAAGGAATTTCTTCTGATGGCCAACCTGAATGTTCCCTGGTGCAGCCTGAGGCCATGTCCTCTAGTCCTGTGGCTGTTGCCTAGGAGGAGAGACGAACCCTCACCTGGCTAAACCCTCCTGGTGTAGGGAGCTCTAGAGGGCAGTAAGGTCACCCCAAGCCTCCTTCTCTCCAGGTTTAGGCCCCCCAGTTCCCTCAGCTGCTCCTCATCCCACTTGTGCTCCAATTACTTTTCCAGTTCTGTTGCCATTCTCTGGACTTGCTTTAGCACCTCGATGAATTGAGGGGCCCAGAACTGGGCCCAGAAGTCAAGGTGTGGCTTACCAGTGCAGAATATAGGGGAACAATCACTTCCCTGCTCCTGCTGGCTACACTATCCCTGACACAGGTCAGGATGCCGTGAAGCATTGTGCCATAGAGACTCAGGACTGTCTGTTGATGCTGCACTCTTGCTGTGTAAGGCATAGCACACTGGAAGTTGCTGAGATATAGCCTAAATAGATAAACAGCTTGTGCCACTTCAAATCTGATAACATGTGATTAGTTAAAAGTGCAGATTAAAATCAATGGTCAAAATGGGTATTTGAAAGTCCAATTTCCAGTCCAGGTTGTGTGTCAGGTGTGTTTCCAATGTTCAGAGAATTGCAGGTACAGGTCACAGTCACAGCTCTGCTGGCTTGGCTCTGATTCTCACCACGGTTTTTGGAGTGTGCTAAGTGACAGTGAGGGGACACAGAAGTGGGCAGAAGTGGCATTGCGAGGCATTCTTTCCTCAGCACTGAGAAGACTTCATTGGGTGGTAAGAAGGAAACATGAAAGCAGGCGAGGCAGAAACAATATTGAAGTTAAAAGGTTAGTCATGGTTTTGGATTAAGTTGCCAAAGGGCTGTGTGGGTGGCTGGAAACGCAAGCTGGGTGGCTGGCGGGTGTAGGGCTTAATTTGCCTTTATAAAATAAACTTTAAGGAAACTACATTACGCAAGAGAGGAGTTGAAGAGCACTGGGCAGTGCTGTGCTGACAGTGAAGGTGTGTGTGAATGCCTCGTTAGCCTGAACTTGTAGACACCAGGTAAGATTTGGTGTTTTGCCCACAAAATCAGCTGGAAATGTGCGGTTCCAAAATAGCCCTTGTATCTAGGTCAGAGACTCAAAACTGTGAAGTAAGATGACTGTAGCTTCACTATCTTTAGAGCAGGTTTCCCAGTGCTGATGCACATCCCAGTCCACAGCAACACCGCGCCCTTCCCAGGGCCGGAAGCAGCTGCCATCGGGCATAACCCCAGCTTTGGGTTCTGGGATAACGCGGCTTACAAGCAAGAGCTGGGCCAGGAGCCGGGATGCTTTGGCTCAGGAGGCGGGGATGCCGGGGCTCGGGAGGTGGGAATGCCGTGGCTCGGCCAGCGGGGCGGGGCACAGCTCCGCGGGCGGAACCAGTGTGTGCGGAACCTTGGCGGCGGGCGCGGGAGCCGCCCGGGCCGGAGCGCTGGGCCGCGCGGCGGAGGCGGTGCCGGGACCCACGTGTGCGCGGGGCGATGGCGGCCGTGCCGGGCATCCCGGGCAGCGCCGCCATCCAGAGCATCCAGACGTGCCTCAGGGTGGCCGGAGCGGCGGCGGCGCGCCCCGAGCGCTTCCTCAGGTACCGCGGGGCGGCGGGCGGAGGCGTTGGTAGCCTAGAGAAAAACCTGGAGGACACTGCCCAGGTGTAAAAGTTGAGGGGTGAGGCGCTGGAGAAGGGCAGTTACCTCTTTGAAACCTGAGATCTGGCTCTTGGACGATTGAGGTGTTACTGCTGTACTGTTTACTTCTCCAAAATGTCTGGAGTGCTTAAATAAGATCAACGTATTGTAAGATGCAGCTGTAAAAAGCTGGATTTTTCTGTCCAGCTGCTACTTCATACACGAGGTGTAATGACGCTGAAAGGATTAAGAATTTTGTCTTTTTTTCCTATGAATGTGTAGCAGCAGTACTCCAAGAGATGCGTGGAAAGTTAAGCCACAGCAGTAACTCTTGAAAGGTGCTGTTCTGTAGCACGAGAGTACCAGAGCAGATACAACAAGGGCAGCACTGTGACCGTGTGATTGACTTAATGGAAAGTGTTGAGCTCTTTTATTTTTCTGCTCTTAGTGTGCAGGATGGACTGGCTGCCGAGTTCAGAGCAATGACAAAGACTCTCTACGATTTGAATAAAGGAAGTAACATAGTCCGTGCGGGGCCACTAAAAGAGCTGGTGATAGAAAATTTTGATGAAGAACAGATTTGGCAGCAACTAGAGCTCCGGAACAATGCAGTTCTCGATTTCTTCAAGAAATCCATTGCAAGGGATGCCAAGGATGAAGATCTTTGCCTTCTCTCAGACCAGGAAGAGGATGGTACTGATGCAGAGACCAGCAGTGACAAGGAGCTGGAAGACAGCATAATGGAAGTAGAAAGTGAACAGATGAATGTTAATACAAAAGATAAAGATAAAACTAAAGCTAAAGGAAAGCAAAGTAAACTCAGTGAAAGCATAATGCAGAAAAACAGTGATGAGGATTCTGATATTGACTTCGATATTGAAGCACTGGAGCAACAAGCTAAAACAGCCAAGGAAACCACATTGCGAAAAAAGGGAAGAAAATCTGTAGTGGATGACAAGTTTTTCAAGCTGGCTGAGATGGAAGCTTTTTTAGAACATGCAGAGAAGGAAGATGAGGAGGATGAAGAAGAAGAAGAAATTAATTATTTTGAAGACATTATCTCAGATGATGAGGAAGACTCTGAAGAAGCTAAAGTAAGAATATCAATAAAACAGTTTTGTGGTATTTCTTTTCCTTTAAATCAAAATCTGACATCTGTTAGGATGGCCATTAAGTGTTTAACACTGTGTAGAAACTGCCAAGTTACATTTGTTTAGGTGACTAATGATTACTTCTGAAGCTTTACTTTAACAATGAATACCTGGTAAGAAAATTTCCTGGTGTAGAAGGACGTAGCATCCTGCTATTCCAGTCTCTCCTTACAAAGCCTTGGGCTTTTACATGAATTATGGAAGAAACTGTTCCCTCAGAAAATCAGGGACCTTGGAAGAATTGCAGAATAGGCGACCCAGCAAATGAAAAAGATTTGTCACTCAGCATCTGGCAGTTAAAGATCACTGAGGTGGCTGATGCAGAGCAAAGGGCTTTTTCCAGGGACATGGCCTTGTAACTCTGATAAAGCTTAAATTGATGAGTAATTGATTCAAAAATAAGTACTTAATTACTTAATATTACCAGCTATTCTCACTACAAGTAAGAGATATACCCAGGGAATTAGTGTGCATTCCAACAAGTGTTTGGCAAAATTTACAGCTCCTTGACTTCTGTATGTGTAAGTGGTAGAGAATTGTAAATACCAGGAAAAGAAATCAGTTTTACCATGATGCACAGGTTAATGCATCACTAACCTGAATTACTGTTACACGAGTAGTGCTGTTGCCCAGGCACTAAAGACTTTAAAAGACAGGATACCCTTTGATTTCTGTCAGTCTTAACAGCTGTGGTTTGATGTTTGCTTTTTTCTTTCCCTCTCACCTTTTTAGCCAATTAAAAGTTCTAGAGATGTCACATACAAAGATTTCTTTGATCCAGTTGATGATGATGATGGTGATGATGATTTAGTAGCTAATGATGCTGAAGAGGATCAGGAAGAGGAAGCAGACAGTGCTATTGAAGAGCAAAATGAAGAAAGTATGTCTGAGTAAGTAAAGTGCAGGTAAAATGTCCTCAAAATTTTGCACTAAAGCAGAAAATACTGACAACGCTCACTCTGGTCATAGTTTGCCATTCTCAGTTAACTGTTGTATGTTCATGGTTTGTGTTGTCACCTGATGTGAAATCAGCTTATTTAATTTTTTGAAATATTTTCCCTTGATCTTTATTTGATTAAAGCATTTAAGAGTTGTTCAAAGTTATTTTTACTATCCAGAAGCTTCCTTAGTGTCCTTTTACCTTTGGGGTCCTTTGAGACCTGTTATAAACTGTAAGTTGTAACAGGTAAACATCTAAGGGCTGCAATATTTTAATGTGAAAAATTGTAAAGGTTTCTTAACATTTATTTTGTATTAAATGTTATTGTTACAGGTTTGAGGATATGGATGAAATGGTGGAGCACATGAGAAGTAAAGAAGCTTCTAAAAAAGTAACTTTTAGTTTGCCAGATGACAGTGAAACAGAAGATGTAACTGAAGTGCAATCAGAGAAGGGCATCAGTCCCAGTGAAATAAAGTCATCATTTGAGAAGAGACAGGAAAAGGTAATTTTGCTTTGGTTTTCTTTTGGTTTTGTTCATATTTTAGTTGGCTAATACTTCAAAACAGTGGCAAATAGTGTTTTTTTCCTGGCTATGTCATTTGTTCAGAGACCAGCAAATACAAAGAGAGTATGTAAAATTTAAGGAAAGCACATAGTTTATCTACACAGATACATCTGAAATCATATATTCCCTCACATACCTGAAATAAACACTAATTTTTTGCTGTGAGTTTACGAGTGAGCTCTGTTTTAAACTTCCTTGGAAACTGTGTTTTCCAGATGAGCAAAAAAATAAAAAGCTTGGAAGAAGCACTGCTAGAGGAGAAACCTTGGCAGCTTAAAGGAGAAGTGACAGGGCACAAACGCCCTGAGAACAGCCTTTTGGAAGAAACAGTCCTTTTTGACCACGCAGTGCGAATGGGTAAGGAGAGGGACAGGGCTTGGCCCACAGCACCTTGTGGACCATGCTGAAAACACCTGTGACTCAAGAGCAGGGTAACAGGACACCAGGTTCAACTTCTTGGTGTGATTTTGAGGTTGTGCATTTTCACAGTAGAAACTACACAAAATTATAAATTTTATGTTAGTTTTTAATTTACCTGAATTTTATAACTTTGGTGGCAGATCTGGTAATTTATCAGCCTTACGTAAGATGACTTAAATTTACTTATATTTACTTACTTCACCTTCAATTGCTACATGTTTGTGAAGGCTTTACTTTATATTTTTGTAGTTTATAGAACAAGAACTATTTCTTGCTGGAGAAACATTAATCTTAAAATTCTTTGCTTTTTCCTTTCAGCACCTGTGATCACAGAAGAAACTACTTTTCAGCTTGAAGATATCATTAAACAGAGAATATTGGATGAGGTTAATATTATCTTACCTGTTCCTCCTTATGTTGTTCATAGACTTGATTCACAGAGCACATTCCAAGGATGAGTCTGAAGCATTTCCAGTGTTAGGTGTAGAATTTTCTTGATTCCTGTGACTTTTGTCCTTTTGTCTTGATGAATATGTCTTTAGATTTCTAAGGAGACCTATTTTTATATCCCTGTTATATGCCAAGTTTTGCTGCACTTCAAAACATGAATGTGTGTAGATAAAACTGTAAGGAGTTTATTTGGAATATAAAGCCAGCCTGTAAGTGTTGGTTTTTTACCATAACTACTGCTCTGAGCATTCAGAACACTGACCAAAAACTCAGTAGTTTGCTTCATTTTGCTTCAAAGCCACTGACAGAAAATTTGTATCTCACAGCTTGTTGAGCCTTACTGTTGTTTGAACTAAAAAAGATGGGCAAGAGTTTGTAACTTGTTATAGTTTTTGCCTTCATTCACTAAAACCAAGGACACAAGCAGAGCTGTAACTTTTATTACTTTTGTTTTCTTTCAAATGAAAGTGCAAAACTTGAAGAGTCCTGGGCAGCTACATGCATAAACTAGTTAATGTGCCAGATAAATAATTGAAAAATGTTCTACATAAGATGTAGCTGGTACTTGACTGTAGTTGCTTTTGGTCATTCCTTTATGACTTTCTCAGGCATGGGATGATGTAGTACCAAAAGAAAAACCCAAAGAGGAAGCTTTTGAGTACAAGAAGAGGATCAGTTTGGATCATGAGAAGAGTAAGCTGAGTCTCGCTGAAATCTACGAGCAAGAGTATGTGAAACTTCAGCAGGTAACATCAACAATTCCTTTCCTTTGGGTTTGAGGTTCACACCATGTACTCTTGTGTGTTCATTTATACTCTTTCAGAGTGGAAGTAGTTTAGTCTTTCTCTGAGTGTTCACCAGTGAAAGGGCTTTGAATTGTAAGTTGTGTTGTTTCCAGTCTTGCTAAAGTCAAATAGCCAATGTTACAGTTATATTGCATTTTTTAATGCAGCAAAAGACTGAAGAGGAGGAAAATCCTGAACACAAAGAAATTCAGGAAATGATGGACTCACTCTTCCAGAAGCTGGATGCACTTTGTAATTTCCACTTCACACCCAAACCAGTAAGTGCATAAGTTTCATAAGTTTGGTGGCTTTCTCCTTTTTTTTTTTTTAAACTGGATACTTTAAAATAAATTCCAGAAATGGAAAGCAAAGTAACCATTGGTGTTCACTAAGCTCATTCTTCTTTCATATTAAATGCCCTGTGATAGCCTCGAAACAAACCCAGATACTTGTGATCTTCAGTTGTCTATCAGCTGCTGAGATGCTGTGCTCACTGCTGAATGTGTCTCCTTATTTCCAGCCCGTGCCAGAAGTTAAGATTGTTTCAAACCTTCCAGCTATAAGTATGGAAGAAGTAGCACCAGTTGCTGTTAGTGATGCTGCTCTCTTAGCCCCAGAGGAGATCAAGGTAAATAGAAACTGGCATAAGGGAAAGGATCTGTGGTTTATAGAAGGATGCACTGTCTGTCAGATCAGTGGGAATTCTGCCCTTCCCATCCCAGTGGGTGGTTCCTCACCTTGTGGACTTTTTTGCCTAAAATTTTAGCATTGGTGGTTCTTGGGAAGTTTGGGGGCCTGAGGTGGGATTTTTTGGTTTGGTTTGGGTTTTCTTGGGGTGGGTGGTTTTGTTGTTGTTGTTGTGGTGTGGGTTGTTTTTTTTGGGGGGGGGGGGTGTTTTTTTTTCTGACTGGGAAAAGAGTAAATTTTATTTGGCTCCAGTAGGCCATAATATTATGCTTTGGTTATGATCTTGACTGTTATGTGATGGACATAGTTGTCCCGACATTTTTATGGGTATTGAGAGGGGGAAAGTTAAATGACAGTGGAGCAGAGCAATTAGCATGTCCTGGATCAGTTGTTTAAATTGCATTTCCCAGCTTTTGTCAGTTTTTGGCCTTTGCCTTATCCTGAGCTGGCACTTGAAATAATGGAAACGCTGAGACAGATTTGAGTTCTGTGAAGTGAGTCTTGTTTTTTGCACTGTTATGGCTCTATATAGGAAAAGAACAAAGCTGGTGATGTAAAAACAGATGCAGAAAAGACTCCCACAGACAAAAAACGAGAACTAAGAAGGAAAAAGCTCCGTAAACGTATGAGGCGAAGGGAAAAGGAGAAACGTGAAAAGCTTCTTGAAAAGATGAAACCAGAACAAGGCACAAAACTTAGCAAAAAGGCTGCTGCAGCAAAACTAAAAAGGCTTACCAAAGAAGGCAAAGCATCTCTGCTCAAGGTAAGACTAAAATCCCAAGGATAGATATTTTTTTTTTGCTAGAGAAGAAAGGAAACTTCATTTCAAATATTTACAAGTATAAGGTTGGAAAAATATGAAAAAGCTGTATGATACAATTACTGTATATAAAAGTATGTTCATCAGGGAGAACACCACCTCCTGTGAGGTGTTACTTTTCTATTTATTTCTAAGTTCACAAGGTGATGTTCCTGCAAATACTAAGACATGTTCTTTATTTCCTGCATTTAACCATTCCGCTTCATCAGGTGGGGTTACTTGAATTCACATTGAGGTTTCTGTGTTCTGTGTAAGTTTTGGGTAACTTAAACTGGTTTCAACTTTTGGGTAACTTTACTGGTTCCTATTTAACTTTGTCCTTATTGTGGAGCCTTTCCTGTCTCATCAGATTGATATTGTTTTGTATGCTATAAAACAGTAACCTTGTGCACCACTTATGGTGCCTTTTAAATTAAACTAAAAATCTCTGAAACCTTGAAGTATTAGAAACTAATAGGAAAAATAACTCCATTATTTCCAGATGTTTGTACTTACCTTTTCAAAAGGCAGGTTGAGCACAAAATACAGATGCCCAGTTGTAGTTCATGATGTGCAAGGATCTGTTCTTGATGCCTGCTCTTACCTATCGTGCTAATTGCTACTTAGGAAAATAATGTCATCTTTATGTCTTTAGATAGCAGGAGTGGTGAAAAATACCCATGGAAACTCAGTTACCAGATCTTTTTAAAGTCAAATACCATTATGCTTGAGTATCTAGTAGTTAATATAATGGTGCTTGTTTGTATATTTCTTGGTTATAACAAATATTTTGTCCAATGACAGGATGAAGGTAAAGACAAGGCCTTGAAATCATCCCAGGCCTTCTTTTCTCAGCTACAAGATCAAGTGAGAATGCAAATCAAAGATGCCAAATTAAAGAAGAAACAGAAGAAGGAGAAAGCAATCTCTGTTCATAAACTGAAGTTGTAGTTTTTTATAGGTTGCATCTTGTATATATTAAATTTTTTTTTCTGATTTTGAGTAGTTTTTATTCTGTGTTGATCTTTAAAATACTTTGTGGACTTCTGAGGTGATGTTCAGACAGTTTTCTGTAGATTTTACTCTTATTTTCTACCCTAGAACTCTGATTTATTCCAAAAAGAAAGGTTCTTGATGTGGGCAGATATGTAATGGTGTAAAATACTTGACATGTGCTGTGACTGTATAGATCTTTAATCTATAGCCCAGAGCTTTCTATCTGCTGTTGTAATAGCTCTGGATCTATAGCAGGAGGAGCTGCATTTATTGAAGAACTTAAGATGTATCCAAGCATTTAAATTATAGAAATTATATTTTAAAATTGTGATTGGCAAAAAAAGGAGGACACAAAAGATTTTTAAGCCTGTGGTAACCCAGAGGTAGGAAATGGCATCTTTTAATTTAGGCTGAGTCCAAGAATGGTTCAGGTTGGAAGGGACTCAGTGGAGTCATCTGCTCCAGCCTCCCTGCTCAGGCAGGGTCATCCCAGAGCACATGGCACAGGATTGTTGTGGAATAGCTCCAGTGGGAGACTCCACACTCTCCCCCCTCTCTGGGCAGCCGGCTCCAGCGCTCAGTCACCTGCACAGTAAATAAATTGTTCCTCACGCTCAGTCTGACACGGGCACAGCCTGGGCCCGGCCCCGGCAGCTCCCTGCACACACTGACAGGCACGGATCAGCTCCCTTCTCTTCGTGCTTGTTTTTACCAGTCAGGGGCATCATCTCCCATACCAGCACCGTTTTCAGACTCCATACAAACCATAATTCTCAGGGTGAAAATATTTCACTATTTGCAACGAGCGAACAAAAAACCCCAAAAAACTCACCCCCAACAAAAGAAACCTGCAGTTGCTGCTCCTGTGGACCTCAGCCTTGTCGTGAAAGGAAACTTTAAATCCGCGGATTGGAAAGGGCGCGGTGTGTGCCATAGAGCCCGCAGTGCGTGAGGGAGCTGCGGGGGCGGTGCCGCCATCGGCGCTGCATTGCTCAGGCCTGGCGGCGGGCGGGAGCCGCGGCCCGCACGGCACGGCACGGCCCTGCCCTCACGGCCCTCACGGCCCGGCCCGGCCCTCACAGCACGGCACGGCACGGCACGGTACAGCACGGCACGGCACGGCACGGCACGGCCCCGCACGGCCCCGGGAAGGCGAGCGGCTGCGCTGCCGGTGCGTGGGGAAGGGCGGGGGACCGGGCCGGGCCGGGCCGGGCCGGGCCGAGCGGGCTGTGGGGGGCTCCGGCTGGGCCCCTTTCCTCGGGGGTCCCAGCGCGGGGAGCGGCGGTGGCGGGGCGGGCACGTCAGGATGGCGGCCCCGGGAACAGCTCGGGAAGCTGGGCCCCGCCATCCCGAGCACCTGGAGCCGTCTGGAGCCGCCGGCAGCTCCTGACCCCCGGCGCCGGCAGAGCTCGGCCCGGGCGCACCACGGGCTGCGGCAGGCACGGCAGCCGGGGCGTGAGGGCTGCAGGGTGAGCGCTCTGGGGACGGTGCTTGGCACCGAAAATAGTCCGTCCGTAGCAAACGAGACGATGATAAAATGTTCCCAGCGACAGAACGAGGAGCAATGGCCGTAAACTAAAACACAAGAAGTTTCACCTCAGCATGAGGAAGAACTTCACGCTGAGGGTGGCAGAGCCCTGGGAGAGCTGCCCGGGGTGGTCATGGAGTCTCCGTCTCTGGAGACATTCCAGACCCACCTGGACATGTTCCTGTGTCCCCTGCTCCAGGTGACCCTGCTGGGCAGGGGGGTTGGACTGGGTGATCTCCAGAGAAGCCTTTCAACTCTGATTCTTCTGTGGAAATTAGAGGACTTGCCTATTTGAATTCCAGGTTCACTTGCTGATGCAAGTCATGCAAGTAAATGGAAACTTGAGATTAATTTTCCATTTATTAAGCCATTTAAAGGCAGCTACAGTGCTCAGCTTGCCTGTGGTGTGCTTTCCTGCCTGGTAAGGCAAGTTAAAGTAGCACTGTAAGTTAAGGATTGCTTGACTTCTCTGCTTCTCTTCTCTTCATCTCAGTTGCATATGATATCTTAGAAGATCACTCATTCAATGTTTTTTTGGTTTTTTTTCAAGGCATGTCAGAGGATTACAGATGGAACAGGAAAAACCAAGGAAAGTCTTTTAAGTATTACAGAATAAAGAAATATGGCCTGAATGGAGTTGTCTGTGCCATGTAATTGCTGTGAAGTTTTGTAATGGCAGAAGCTAGGTCTTCAGGAATCAAAAGATCCCGAGTAAGTTTGTCAGTCAGTAAAAATAAGAAGAAAAAAGAAACAACAAAAAAAGCGGAAGTTACAGGAGCACCATCTACACCTTCAGCATCATCCTCTATTACTTCTTTTTTTAACAATGTCCCCCCTGCCAAGATTAGCTGTCCCATGTGTGGGCAATTGGTGCCAAGATATGGAATAAATAAGCACATTGATGAAACATGTCAGAGAAACGGTAGTGAGAATGGTGCCATTGATGCTACATTGAATTCTTTTAGGAATAAGAGTCCCCCAGATGCAAACCTGAGCAATAATTCCAGCTCATATTTTTCAAAAAAACTCTTAAATCTAGAAACAAGTCCTTCCAAAAGTAACTTGCTGAAAGCAGGAGGGGGTGCAGCACAACAGACTAGTCCTTATTTTAGCAATAATAGTTCAGCCTTTAGTGTTGGCAGTGAATGCCAGGCTCGAGCAGTTAGAACAGTCTCCTTGGGAAGCTTGTCTTCAAAACTGTCCAGAAGACGCTGCCTGCAGGGAGGAAAACAGGTCCTGTATGAAGAGATCAACTCTTCACCTCCAGCTCTTCACAGTGCCTGTGGAAGTGCTGCAGCACCAAATGATGATGATGATGAGATTGATGCTGGGCAGAGTTCTCAGAAAGAAAATCAGCCTTCTCACAGAGAGGACCAGGAGCAAAATTTTTCAAAGAAGGAACCTGAATTTCAAAACGAAATAAACAAATGTAAACAAAAAGACCTTGTGGAAATGGTTCAAGTACCTTTACTGGCTGATAACAATAATGACAAAAAGTTCCCATCTGGTACGAGGAGGACCAAAGCAGAAGGCAGGTCTGAAGGTGGGATACTTAGCCCTGATAAATTTGAAACGTCTCCAGCCATCCATACTTCAGCAGAGCTGACCAGTGATTTGGAAGTCAAGACTCAGCCTCACACTGAGGTTACTCCCTCAAAGGCAGAAGTGAACTGTGGGACAGAAAATTGCTTTAGCAGGGATGATGCAGAGGTGCTTCCTGTGGAAGTTCTTGAAGACTTTAAGAATGAAATGAACCATACTTTGTTAGGAACAGTGGAAAAGGCAGAACCTCAGGATTCCACTGGGGACATTCTAGACAAAGTAGATGAGGTCCTCTCTGTGCCCAGCTCTCCTAGACACCCATACTACCTCCAGAATTTTTTGGTAGTGCTGCGAGCAGTATTGGAAAATGAAGATGATGTCAGACTATTTAATGAACAAGATTTGAACATCATAACCAAGTTCTACAATTTATCAGGTATCTTTTTTATTTAAAAAAAAGTACATTTCCATATTCCCTCTTGTAAAGAGCATTGTTACATAGTTTCATGTGAGAAGTGCCATATCAAATGACAATTTAACTTGATGAATTTTTTAAGGGAAGAAGCTCCCTTTTTTCAGGAGATGTACCCCTCAGTGCCTTTTTGTAAATAAACTCTCCTCATGTTCCTGAGAGAATGGGGGGACACAGCCTCACACAGCCCTGCCAGCAGCCTGGCTTGCATCCTAATGGATCTAAGCTGGCCATGGACACGAGCAGCCAAACCTCAGGGGGCCTGCAGAGCCCATTGGTGCACCCCAGACCATAATAATATTACAGTAGTGACATCTTGGAGCCTAGCAATGCCTTGCTTATATTGTGGTAGTTAAAGGGGAATATATAAAGAAAGAAAGCAACAAAGGACTTGTCACTGGCTCTCTGAGACAAGCAATAGATGCACATCATTTACATCCAAAGATCCAGGAATAAACTCACAGTTAGGCCAGGGGTGTATGCAGGTGTTGGCTACTTTGACAAACACCAAAATTAGAGATGTTCAAGATACACCTTCCCCATTTCCACACTGTTCCCTGGGTGTGAGCAACACTGATCAATAACAGGAGCTTGTTCTGTTAGATAAAAGGACTTCTTGTTCCTCTTTTGGTGGTGTGATTTCAGAATTCCCCTCTCATGTGAGTTGGGAACACAGAAAGAATTACTGCAAAATGGTGCTGATAAATCCATGTCTGCACTGGATGTGAGGGTCATGGATGAAACAATCTCTCCTTACAGGGTAGGAAAGATGCAGGAGTTGAGCTGTGAGAAGTGAGAGGATAGCACTAAGTCAATAGATAACAAATCCTGGACAACTGACAGATGGATGTCACTGCCTTCAAGAAATACCAGGCAGGATGCTTTAAAAGTTCAGGTAGATGAGTTATCTGTCCCACGTGAGAAGTTTCTACCCAAGCATTGGCTTTCAGCTATTATAACACAAAAAAGCCCACATACCTGCTTAGTACCATGAAGTGGCTTGAATATAGGTATTTGCCAGTATTTAATTATTTTGTTCTGAAATATCTATCATTCTTCAGTGAGTTGTCTCTAACTCAGTGTAAGTTTATGAAGCTTATTATGAAATTAATATTGCAGCCCTGGTTTGGTCTGGAGGAAGAATGTCCACATGTTAACCTTTTTCCTTTCTCCAGAACCATAAAAACTGGGGCTTTAAAGGAGTTATAACCCCACAGAGAAAAGGACAAGCTTTTATGTCTGAATGTAGTCCTCCCAGTGAACTGATCCTGGAAAGATTCTACTAAAGAAAAGGCTGAAAAAGTCTTATAAGGACAGGAGAATTATTAAACAAACATTTAAAGTTTATCTGCCATTTCTTAAGTATATCTAGGTCACGTAGTGTTTCAGTGGTTTTTTGTTAATGATCAGTTTCAGTTAAGCAATAGCAGACAGGGGTAAAATATTTAGAAATTAATGGGGGTTGAATTAAGTATTCAAAAGGTTGTTGAATGTAGTAATAATAGCTAGACTATTTTCAGCTGAAATTTAATAAGCTATTTTGTTGAATTTCAGCATTGTTAGTACTTAAAAAGTCTTTTTAAAAAGTACTTTAAAATAATACTTCTCTGATAAAAATCAAATGAATAGGAGTTTTTTTCCTCATTGTTTTCAGTAGATATATTAATATAATTTGACTTATCTTTGGAAAAATAAGAACCTGAAGAATGCTGCTCAGAGATATATTCTATGCTTATGAAATTATTCTGTCAGACTACATTTTCTTTTGTTCCTTAGCATGAAATATTTGGTTATTGAATGACTGTTTAAGAAAGCAAAAAGACCTATTTAACCACACAAATTGCAGGATTGAAAACTGAAGTTATCTTTTTCTATAAAACTAAATATTTCTTGAAGGGTAAGCATGTCAAAATGCATTTTAGTAATGTAAATAGCCTACAAAATATGTGGTAATACTTTTCCACCTACAAAACTTAAAGATTCTAATAAACTTATTAAATACGTGAGAAGGTAAGTCTGGTAATTTACCAAGTCTGCTTGTACATGGGGAGATTGAAAAAGTGTTTTAGAGATCATCAAAGCAATTTTTCTGGTTAATGTGGTGACTGTGCCTAGTACTGTGTTTAGAATTTACTCTTCTTTTTGTCCTTCCCTGCTTTCAATAAAATTTGCAGTTGGTGGGCAGAAGTTGTATGTGAGACTTTTCCAACGCAAGCTGAACTGGTTAAAGGTGAACAAAATAGAGTATGGGGAGATAAGTGTGGATTTGTCACCAATAATTGAAGAACTGGCTGAAGCCAGATTTCTACAAACAGGTAAGGCCAGCATTAATAAACCTTTAAACTATTACAAATAAAATCTGAAGTTGTATCATATTAGAGATCGATGCACTACATGCTTATCTGAGCCTTGGGGCAGAAAAAAGGCTTCAGGTAGATGAGTGGTCTTGTGAAAATACAAATAGTGCAAATTAGATAATAGAGAAGACCAGTTTTTTCTGAACAGCATTTTTTTATAACTTAACAGAATTTTTTAATCTTTGCAGTTGTTTCAAAGTTGTAAAGGGTGTTCTTTTTCTGGTTTTTCCATTCCTTCAAAGCAGACCTGTGAAAAGGTCCAGAAGAAGGTGCAGAAGAATTTCAGGGTGAACCAGATAGCATTGTTAATACATTTTTGAAGAACCTAATGCCTGTATAACTTAGGTCACAGTTACAAGGTGCTTCTATAGCTTGAATTATAAGATATTAATGTAACCTGATGTATCTCTGTAACCTGATATCAATGTAACCTAAATCGTGACTTTTATACCTATATAACCTGAATCATAGCTTTTCATACCTATACAGCCTGAATAATAACTTTTACATCTATACAACCTGATATAAATAACTTTCTATACAATGTAATGGAGTATATGGTTAACTAGTGGCTTAATGCTGAATAGACAAAAAAGAAAAAAACCCACCTCACTAGGTGGATAGCTTTATAGATAGATAAGTATAGTGCTAATGAGAAATTGGCAAATGTAAAGCCAATTAGCCACATAATAAAGAATTTAGTTTGGTTAGGACCAGACAGACTAAGGAACACCACACCTGTGCTTGCTCCAAAGACAAGGTTGGAAAGTTCAGATATGAAGAAGACTTTGGAAGCCTTCATCAAAGACCCCAAATGACCCCCAGATTGGGGAAGTGCAAGCACAGTGCAGAAGAACTGTCTAATAACTGTGAGATCATACAACGTAAATGAATTCTGGCACATAGGTGAAGATGTTGTAGTGACACAGTAACACTGAGCAATACTTACTGTATAAATGTACCACAGCACTTGACGAAGGTGGGTGGGTAGGGAGGAGAAATCCCCCTCACATAGAGCCCTGAAATAAACAAATACCAGCTCTATAGACACTGGTCTATGGGGTTTTATTTCCAACCTGTCCTTTGGGCATCAAACCTAAACCATTAGATTAGCACTAGGTTGTTTGAATGTGCCGTGAGCTGTTGCTTGAGTGTTATAACACAATGAAAATATGTGGATAATTTTACTTTTAGAATCTGAATTGGAAGACCTGTGTGAAGGGTTGGATTTGCTTTCAGCCCCTGAGCTAAAAATACTGGCAAAAATCTTTCACTTGCCAAACCCAAATGGTCAGAAACAGCAACTTGTGGATGATCTTCTGAAGTTGTCAAAACAGCGTTCGATCTTCAGCAGGAGTCAGGCTGGTCTTGGGACAGTGATTTTAAAAAGGTAAATGTTTACCTTTTTAAGCTAAGTTTTGAGGGTAAATGGAAGCTGTGCTTCAAATGACTGAAATCTAGATGCCTTTTCAAGAGAGGAAGGCATTTAGTAAATTTATTGATAAAAAGGGTGGCATTACATTTCAGTTCACAGTGAGTCAAAGAGAAGGGTAAATACTATACTGCATATTCTCTCTGCGTTCAAGGAAAATCAAGTTTCTGCATTAATTGGCTTGAAAAAAAGTTATGCTTCGTTACGTATATTTTCATTTTGACAAGTCACTTACAATATTTTTATTTGTCCTTCCAGGGTGAAGGACCTGGCTGGAAAATGTGTCAGGGTCTGCAAAGATGCTCGGGCTGTCTTTTCCCGAATCCTGCTGCTGTTTTCTCTGCCTGAGTCACTGGAGGAGGAGGAGGCTGGCAGTGCTGGGCAAGGCCTGCTCTCCACAGTCCTTAGGGCAAACATGGGCCATATGGTGTTCCCCAGTTACACAGTAAACAGGCAAACACAGGTCTTCCAGGACAGAGAGGACCTCATCAGGTAGGGAGAGCTTTGGCAACTTGGAAATCTGTTCATTTCTAGAAAAGCTTTACTGCAGCACTTGTGCAGACAAATAAGAATTCAAATTTAGAGCTCCAGATGTAAATACGTAGAAGTGTTCATTTTGCAACTGTTTTAAGAACATCTTTGTATCGAGGTAGCCACCAGTATTTCACAGTGGCTTGCATTTTGAAACAGAATAGCTTGTTTATTTTCTTCATGATCACGTGAAGCTTTTCTTCATTTGCTGTGCTGATTCTGAGCTAAACAAAAATATTCTCTAGTGGTAAGTAAATTCAAACATAATGTTCTCTGCTAGTTTAAACTCTGCTAGTCCTACAAGAGTAAGAATAAAGGTGGCTGCATGGCTCAATGTCTTTGGAGACTGGAAGGGAAAGAATTTATTTCTTTCAACTATAGATGCTTTTCAAGTGTAATAAGGTTGTGGTTTTTTACCACAGGTATACAACTGCTGTTCATCTGTCAAATGATATAGCCACTGCAATGGTAAATGGGAACTGGGAAGAAGCTAACCATCTCTATTTGTGTGCTAAAGAAACCTGGAGTGAATTGAAGAATCACCCCTCTTTGAGGTAGAGAACTGGAAATAGTTTAGTGCATTATCTTACCTTGGGTGCTTTTCCTTTGGAGAGAGGCTTATCAACTCAGGATGTTATTTAAACCTGATAAAGCAGTTCTGTTCTATGTGCCAGTGCAGGAGAACAAGAGCCTTATTTTTCCCTTGTAATAGGTTTTTGGGGGTTTTTTTAATGGCTTTCAAACAAATGGCAATAAGCAGAAATTAAAATTGACTGTGAACAAAAGGATGTTGCAAATGTTATGGGAAAACATGCTGGGTTATCCATGTCTTTAGATTTCCAAGTGGGTGTTGCTCAGGAAGTGTTACTGAATATCTAAGAACTGAAATAACGTGTATTGGGTTTGAAGTGCTCCTCATCAATTTTTCTTTCAATTATTTTGCTTTCTGGCTTAATGATACACCACAAGTTAAAGCCTTATGTTTGGCATATATTCAATTCCATACAACTGATTTAAAATAATATTCATAGAGGGTAATTTAGAAATCTGTTCCATTTTACACTGAGGACAGTGGAAAAATCTGTTTTGATTTTAACAAGACATTCAAAAGACTTTGTCCTGAAACACAGAGGTGCCTACTGAAAAGATGTTAAGTCTTCTTTTATGGCAGGAAATCCCTGCTCAAGACTTTTTCTTTAGTTCAGCTTTGTTTCTGAAGTTAAACTGCTGACTTATAAGAATGAATTGGTAACAAAATATGATGTAGCAAGTTTATGTATGTTTTGCATCTGTTGTAAAACTGATTAACTGATCATTCTCCTGGTGTTGAAACTAAAATATGCTGTGCAAGTGCAGCTTTTACCTACTCCCTAAGCCAAACTAATGCCTTACCTTTGGGTTCTTGACTTTGCAGCTGGGATACTCATTTCAGATCAATGTGGCTATATATAAGGCATTTAATTGGGTAAATGCTTTAGGTCTAAGTATTCTTAGTAAAACTGACATAATTCAATTGATGTGAACTGCTCTTGTTTTTCAGCTATCACAGAACTTTACCTGATTACCTGCGACGTTTCACAGTTGGCTGGGTGTACACAAGAATCCTTTCTCAAGGGGTTGAAATTCTGCAGAGGCTTCACAAGTATAAGGTAAAGTGGTGAGATGGATAGAAATATGTGTTAAATTTTTGTGCATCAGTTTACATTTCTGATGTGGCTGAAAAATGGTGATAATGTTTGCCAGGGCTTGCTGCAGTTCTAGTAACATGTTACTTTTAAGGAAAAAGAGCAGTTTTTTAGTACTGCTTTAGAAAGTTTAAAATTGTTTTTATTTTTGCTTATGCTTTGAAGATTTACTATATGTAATATACCATAAAACTGTTGCTGTGATATGCTTGTTTCATCTTTGGAGATGATTTAACATCTCCATAGGCCTCTAACTTACATATTAAAGGAAATCAGATTATTTGGAAAAAGACTTTACTTCTGCAAAAAAGCAATGAATACTTAAGATTTTTTTCGTATACAGTAAGGGACACAGAAAGGATAAAAATACTGTGGTTTTGGCAGCTAGCCTTTAAGGTTACATAAAAATATCTCTATTCTAGAGTTTTTAAGATACATGTATGGATCTGAAATGGGTATACTGAGTAGTGGAGTAAATAATGGGTTTGGTTTGTCCAGAGACAAAGTTTTTGTAGTATTCATTAATTAGAAGGGAAAGTGACAAGGTAACTTGAACTTGGTTTTGTAACCCGATTAATAAAGGTACAATCCCATTGCCACAGGAAGCAGTGCAGCAGCTGCAGAGCCTCCTGGCCCAGGAAGTGTATTGTGCTGACAGCAGAGGGAGATGGTGGGATCGGCTGGCTCTGAATTTACATCAGCACTTGAAAAACACTAAGAAGGTATCTTCACAACTGCTGCTGGAATGCTGGGAACACTGCAGGCATTGTCTGAAAACATTTTTAATACGTATTTCTTCTGGAAAGAGCAGTGGAGTACAGTCTCCTAAAAATGCAGTTTTATTAGGAATTCTAAAGTCAGACAACTAGTTTCAACTAACAAAATGAATCCACTTCCTTAATTATACTGATCAGTAGAAATTGAGAGGAATTTTTTTTTTTACTGTACTGGTGTAAATTTGAATCCAGAAGCCTCCTTGTACAAAATGTTCCTCCTTGGTTAGAAGTTCCCATCGGTTATCAGGGTGGCCCTGTCCTGTCCGTTCACTCTTACCCCTGACGTGTGTGTGCTCAGATCAGCTGCTGCTGAGGCGTGCAGAGGTGTCTGTAATGGCTGTTTGTCCCTTGCCAGGCCGTGGGCTGTATCCGGAGGGGCCTGGCCGACCCTGCCGTGCGCACCGGGCACCGCCTGTCGCTGTGCCAGCGCGCCCTGCGCATCAGGGACTCCCCCAGCTGCCGACAGCTCCAGGGCCTGCTGCAGGACCTGCCCCTCCTCACCGTGCATGATGTCACACACGTAAGCGAGGGAGCACCCACTCGGGAGCTATTCTGACAAGGAAAAGTAATCTGGGAGACTCGTTAGGTGCTGTGCACCAGCCTCTGACTGACATGGTGCGGGGAAAGGAATACAAATGTGTTTATAAAACAAAAGCCTCTTGTCATCAAATACTTCTACGTTGGTCAGCTTCTTATCTGAAGTTAGTCAGCTGTGCACTGATCTAATTTGCATTGCTTTGTATTTGTTATGGATGTGATCAGCCATAAACTCAACTAATTTAGCAGTAATGTCCTCAGAGCCTTTCTGGCTGAAGAGTCTGATCAGATCAGTGCATTGGCTCTGGTGGCTGCAGGCCAAGAATTCTATGTGCTAGAAAAACTAATAGTAACCTTAGCATGTTGTCAGCAGTAGATTAATGGCAAAAAAAAGCCACCGTTCTTTTAGGAACCTTTGGAAGTTATGCACTCTAAATATGTGTTATGCACAATGTTATTTCAGTGTGGGACACTTGCATCACATTAGAATGGATTTTTAAAAAATCTAACTTTTCCATACCATTGTAAAGATAATTCTGTCTGGGCAAAATCAGAGCAGAGCCTCACTCCCTTTCTCAGCCTCCTCACCACATGTCTTCCTGCAGCCCATCTTTGTCTCAGCCCAGAGTCTGTCTCCTCAGTTTTCTGTGGTTTTGCTCCTGGTCCTGCAGATAGAAAGGCTACATTCCCATCTGCCCAGAATTTTTGCTAGACATTTGTTTTCTTAAAAATGTGCCGGTTTTTAAAAGCTGAACAGGATGATTTGGCAGGAATGACAGGTTAAATTTTATTCAGTTGATTTTTGGAAACAAACCTAGTTCCAATTTTAAGAAAACTGCAAAGGGGATTTTGGGCTAAAGCTTTTTAAGTGTGATGCTGGAGAGTAACCAGATGTTTTAATATGTTTAGGTTACAATCAGTGGAAAGATGTGTCCTCAGACAGGAATGGGAAAGTCCGTGTTTCTCATGGAGGATATTGGTGATGGAGAAGGAGGTGAAGACTGCAGTGTATCCACAGTCATGTGCTCAGTTGAGGAGCTGGCATTAACTCATTACAGGAGGAATGGTTTCGATCAGGGTAACTGCACTGTTGGTTTGGGGATATTTTGCAGTAAAATAACTGTGGGAGTAAGTAAAGAAACTATTTATTAGTAGTTTAGTTAACAGGCCAGTTTTAACTGATTTCATTAGGCCAGATTATAGGCTGCTTCTGTTTCCTTCCCAAACACCTCTAATTCCTCACTTTGTTACCAAAGTGCTTCTGGGATCTGTATGTGTGACATGTAACATTACATACACCACTATTGATAATATATTGTACTAACAGACCAATGACAAACACACATCACAGAGGGGCTGAGCTTGACAGGGAGCTCTGGGGGTCACCTTGTCTGACCCTCAGCTCAAGAGCCAGCTCTCCCACACCATGTCCAGCTTTAGTGTATCCCCAAGGAGAGTGAGTCCACAGCCTGTCTGGGCAGCCTGTGCCAGTGCTCCATCACCTTCACAGTGAAAAAGTGTTTCCTTGTGTTTGCATATGTACATATATACAGTCATACATATATATGTCTCTCTATGATCACACATATATGTAGGAATGTTCACAGAATCACAGAACCACTGAATGGTTTGGGTTGGAAGGGCTCACAGTGGGGTCACCTGGTCCAACCTGCTTGCTCAAGCTGAGTCACTCAGGAGCACGTGGCACAGGATTGTTGTGGAATAGCTCCAGTGAGGGAGACTCCACAGCATCCCTGGTAGCCTGTTCCAGTGCACAGCACTTTTAGAAGGCAGTCAGGTTCATCAGGCATTATTTAGCTGTAGTGAATCCATGCTGACCACTCATGATCACCTTCTGGTCATCCATGTGGACAGAGATGGCCCCCAGAGTGAGGCACTCTGTCACCTTTCCAGGGATTGAGGTGAGGCTGACTGGTCAGGATTTCCCTGGGTCCTCCTTTCCCACTCTGCAGAATGGGTGGCATTTGCTTGCTTCTGGCACCTCTCCTGATGGCCACACCTTCCAAAGATGATGGTTAGTGACTTCACCATGGTGTCACCTTGCTCTCAGCACCTCTGGGTGCATCCCCTAAAGGCACATAGACTCGTGGATGTCAGATTTGCCTTGCTGTTCTCTAAGCAAGTCCTCCTGAACCAAGGGAAGGTTTTCCAACATTCCTTTCCCCAAGTCTCCTGGATCAGAGGTCCCTGAGAGCTAGCAGTGAAGACCAATGCAAGGAAGGTGTTCCAGAGCCCTGCTGTGTCCCCTGTTGTCAGGGCCCCCCTCCATTTAGCAGCAGACCCACATTAGCCTGAGTTTTCCTTTTGGTGTTGAAATGTTCAAAGAAGCCTTCCTTGGTGTCCTTGACATGTTGTTTTCACATGCTCATATATGTGCACGAACATATAAAGGTGTGTAGGAGCACATGTATACATGCATGAACACATAAGTATTTACATATATAAATATATATGCATATAAAAGGCATAATATATAATATTTACTATAAAACAGGTACCTAGAATAATATTATATGCAATATCTAATTATATACTATAAATATATATCATGTTTTGAATATATTATTATCATCATCCATATTGTATCTTTTTTTAATGTTAAAAAAGTTGTGTCTTTAAAAATTAGAGTTAGCCCAGCAAGCAGGGATGGAAACTGTGCTGCAGCTGGAGGCCTGTGGCCTGGGAGCAGCAGGCCAGGGGAATGGGGCAGAATGAACTGCATTTGCAGCTGCAGTGGGAATGTGTGCTGACAGCAGCTGGCCATGAACCTGAGCATGGCATATTTCTGCTTTGGGTTGTGATGACTCAGTACCTCTTCATATGACATTGTAGAAATTAATGCTTCCATTTTTAATGAATTCTGCCTTTTAGGTATTCACGGGGAAGGCTCAACGTTTATTACATTGTATGGGATTCTAATGTGGGATATCATTTTCATGGATGACATACCTGATGTGTTCAGAAACTCCTATCAGGTAATTTTGAAAGGCTTTCTTTAATTTATTTGCCCATTGCTGTAGACTCAGTAACCATGTTAAAATCTTACTTAGGATTAGAGTAACATTTTATTCTGAAGGGACTTCCCAGACAGATCTCGGTGTTTCCTTTACTTCATTATTTATTATATTTGGTTTATTGTCAAGGGCCTCCTCAGTAACCAGTAGCTGTGTCAGACTGGATTCCCAGTCAGAGAAGGTGGGACTGGTCTGGTTAAATGCTTGTGTCCTGTAGCTGAGCCCACTGGGCAAGATATCCTTGATGGCCAGTGGAGAAACTGCTGTTCCCCAGCCTAGTCCCTCTTCTTGGAAGATGACACGTTCCATTGGGGAAAAATAAAGTCTGTTTCTTTCCAAAAGCCTTATTTTAAACTCGGGTTTTTTAATACTCCCGCCCACCCCACCATTTTTTGGGATCATCCCTCCTTTTTGACAAAGAAGCAAGCAAACAAAATTACACAGCTCTCTCCAACAGCTCCCTGTAACACCCTAAGGTCGATGATTCCAGGTGAACTTGTGCCTTTAATTTTCTTCACCATCTGAAGCTTGTGTCTTGTAGCTGAGGACAGGAAGGGGACAGCTGTACCTCCAAAGGCCATACAGAACTGTGAAATGGAATTCATACAAATAGCTCCTCTTGTTGTGCTGAGTAATGCAGAGCAAAGCTGTGATGATCCTCAGGCATCACCAGTGATGAGCTGACAGCTCACACCTGATTCTCTCTCATTCCTAGGCTGTGTTTTGTGGGATTATGTGTGGCAGCCATTCTGTGAGGCTGTTTCCTAAGCACTCTGCATTTGCTTTTGAAAAGCTGCTGGCTCTCGGGCCCTGTCTCTTCAGCTGCGTCAAAACTGAATTGCTGCAGGCTTTTTACACCCTGATGTGTTCAGCGCCGTCCCCGGGCTCTTCCTGTGGGCGCAGGAGGATCCGCCCCAATCATGGCTTTGTTCTTTCACCTCAAACTGCTCTCAGTGCCTGAGCATCCTGATTCCAAATTCAGCCTGGAACGATACTGCTCAGAGCGCTGGGAATGCACAGAATTCTTTGTCTGTTAAAGGAAACCTCTGTCTAGAGTTCAGAACAACGGAACAGAGGCCGAGATGTGGCCAGTGTTTGTTGCACTGGCACTGGGTGTTAAACATAGGCAAATTCTTCCCTATTAATAACTATTTATGTGGTGGGCATGTTCAAGATAAATCAGCTCAGTGTTTGAGCGACCTTGTAGGTAAGAAAAATCTGAAGAAGGACATTGTCATTCTGGGAATAGCTGCTGTGGTGGCAGTTCCTGAGAGCTGTATTTATCTTTTCATCCAGACATCCCCCCTGGATTTATACACTGACAGCTTTTATGAGAACAGGAGGGCTGTCATTGAGGCCAGACTCCAGCAGCTTCACACAGCTTCCTCAGAGACACTGGCAAAATTGGTTGCTGAAGTCTGGACCACTCAGGAGGGAAAAGCTGCAGCCCTGGTTAACTGGGGACGTTTTATTTCCCTCCAGCAAGTGCAGGTAAGTAACTGTTGCCCAGCATGGGCACGCCAATTAGGCTTACATTACACATGGCCTTAGTGTGCTCGCAGGTTGTACTGGGGCACTGAGCCACGGCAGATGGAGAGTGGTGGTGGGAGGGAGGAATTGGGATTATTGGGATGCCTGCACAGGTAGTGTTACAATTTTCTCACACCGTCACTTTTCCTGCAACAGTAGCTGGGAACACAGCAGGGAAATCGATGTAAAAAACATCTATTTCTATTTCTTGTTACACGAGACTAAACAGAGCTGAGCTGGGCCTTCCAGTAAGTATTCTTGTGAGGATTGGGAAACGGTTCTGCAGGAAATGAAACCAATCCCAACCAATTCCCAAACGTTCTCTTGCAGAGCCTGGTGTCTTGCCTTGGAGGAGCGTTTCTGAGCGGGGTTTTCCGGCGGCTCTGCAGGGACCTGCGGCACTGCCGGGGGGGGCTGCCCGACCTGCTCGTGTGGCGCTCCCACAGCCGGCACTTCAAGGTGCGTGGGGGCGCGGGGGTACTCGGGGCCCACTTGCCTTCCCTCCTGTAAAGCCTTGCACATGTCGGCCCACACAAATCGTGATTTCCTGTGGTGGAGTCAGACGTGCAGCTCGGCTGCCCCGCCGCAGGCAGCAGTGGGGATTATCGGCTCCTCCGGCAGCTGAGCTGCAGCTTTAATGGAGGGAGCCGCAGCCATCAACACTGCCTAGGGCCGGTGGAGAAACGCCCTTGGATTAATCGTAGTGTAAAGCACCTGTCACCAATCAGCCACACGTTGACTGTTGTTACCAAATAGTTCTACTGGCACCACTTAGACGAGATCTGGACTATTTGAGTCTACAACTGTGTCTGTGTCTGCTACAGAAGTTGAGTAAACAGTCATGGATGGTGCCTTGTGTGATAGTGGAATAGCTACTAGAAGACTATTGTACATCTCATCTGTTTGAGCAATTTATGTGTTTATGATACAGAGCTGAATAGCGGAAATTAGTTCTCTAGAACACCTGAATAAGTTGCTGTCAGTATCAGCTGGAAGAGGTGAGGGTGAGACAATCGATTTTTCAGTATGAGAGATCTTCATTCACCAGGGCTTCTGTCTGTGTTTTGGTGAATATTTACTATATAAAATTTCATTCTCTTACAGTTAAATTTTGAAATATGGGGTAATAATTCAGCACTCACCAGACCTTCCATTGTGCTAAAATCTCGATTATTTTTGTGCAAATAGCAGCTGTAAAAAAATACTTCTTGTGTGGGAACTAATGATCCTTGAGTTCCTCCAGGGACACCCTGCTAACCGTCCTCCTTTCCTTGTAGCTGGTGGAGGTGAAGGGCCCCAACGACCGCCTGTCTCCCAAGCAGACGCTGTGGCTGAGTGAGCTGCACAAGCTGGGGGCTGCAGTGGAGGTTTGTCACGTGCAGGACATTGGAGGCAAGAGCAAACGCCTCAGCTGACAGAGGTTGGATCATGTGAGGAACGCGGGTGTTCTTAAAGGAACAGCAGCACACACCAATGGCTGCTGCTGCTGCTGCTTATTAAAAATAGTTTCTTCTAAAATTCTGGTTTCTTGGAACATTACTGTAGTCCTTTTTAGCACAAATCATTCTAAAATGTAATTTGAGAAAAGTGTCAGTACGATTTACTGCATGTCACTTCGTGCTCAGAAGAGCAGAGCCTTTCCCTTCTCTCCACAGTCCCTAACTTACTCTCTGAGGTAATCTGGGGTTTGCCCAGTGAAGAAGAAGAGCTGCCTGGTACGGCCTGAGGACAGCTCTGCAGTACAGAAACTGGGCCATCAGGTCCTGCTCATTTCCTGGTGCCCTTGGGGCCTAAATTCATTATTTTGGGCAAGTCTCTTTGCAAGGTGTGAGTGCAGCCCCTTGTCAGGATTGTCAGGTCGTGTGGTTCTCTGCCTGTCCCCACTGTCCATTATGTATTTGAATTTAGCACTTGTACATAAACAGACACGGGTGTTGAAGGGTGGCAGAGTAGGGCAGAAAGCAGTAATGCTGCTCCAAGGTGCTGCTGTGTATGAAAGGATAATTTATGTAACAAACCCTTCTGTTTATCTGTATTACCTGTATAAAGGGAAATGTTTCTGGCAGTAGACAGGAGCCGGTCAGTGCCAGGATGACCACACTCAGGATAGTCAGTTCTGCCCCACATAAATGGATGTGTTTGCTCATTCAGAAGTACATCAGTCAATAGGAACTAAAAAGATGAGTTCCCTTTTAAGACACGAGAATCCTGTGGTTTCTCTTAATTTTAACACACAGCCAATATGTTTTCTCTGGAGTCTTCATTCTCATATTGAATAAGTCCCCTGCTATCAGAAGTTCTGATCACCATGCAAACTGCAGACGCTATAATAGAATATAGCAAGAAATAAGATAATTTGCACATCATTTTTATTAGTTATCTTTCTATAGCACAGTGTCCATGGTATTCTTGGAAAAACACACACACACACAATTTTTTTTGTCTTAGGGGAAGGGAAAGAAAACCACCTGAAGTCACTGTGGAAAGGTATGATCTTTTATTGACTCTAATTTACTTCACATTCACAACTCAGCATCAGGGTTTTATAATCTTCCTGCCACTGCTACTTTACTCAGTAAATCATTATCAGGCACAAAGGTTTTAGTTTCAGTTGAAATGATGAACTCTAAACCATCACAGCAACAGCATTAGAAACCTACTGCCTAGAGCAATTTGAGGTACAGATTTCTGTCTCTTGGTTAGAGGCAAATCTAAGATTTCATCCTTTGCTTAAATACATGTTAGAATTTTTTTGGTTTTAATATCTTTCCATCTGAGAATAAGCCAAAAGGTTTGCCCAGCTTGCTACATTTTCATTAAAACACAAGGCAGTTAATTGATCAGAGTGGTATTGTGGGCAGGTGCACATGACGAACACGTGCAGGCCTGGACAGACACACACAGACAGTTCCCAGTGCATTTCTGGAGGCAGGACACGTGTGGCACAGGGCTGAGGTGCCACTGCAGCCCCAGCCCTGCACTGAGCTCAGCTGCTGCACTGGGGCTCAGCTGCAGCAGCTGCAGAGCTCCCCCTGTGTGGTACAAAGTCATGACTCAGCCAGGAACAGCTGCAGTAATGCACATTTTCTACAAACACAAAAGGATGAGCTGCTTGGTAGCTTTTCTACTCTTGCAACACAAAAATGGCATTTAATGGTATCTTCTTTTAAATGGTGAATAGAAATGAAAATTTGAAAATATGTGTACATATATATACACGGACATATATATACACACCTGCATGTCAGTATTCTGTACACAGAAGTTAGATATATACTCACACCCCAACACTGCTTTTGAAAGTTATTAAAGATATTCAGAACAGTCCCTACTGACTTGATAAGGCAACTGTGCAGAGTGGAGGATATTTCAAAATCAACACTTGGTACCTGTCTTTCAGAAGTGAATCAGGAAGTATTGAGCTGTTTGAGTCAGAGGAAGCAGCAGCATCCACAGGCACACGGTCACTCCCACAGACACAGCAGCTGCTCAGACTCCTCAGCAAGGCCGTGCAACACAAGGAAGCAGAACCTTGTCTTCAGGTATAAGGAAAGGTGGATCCCTTCCCCTTTGCAGGAGGTGCCCACTCTCAGCCTCTGCTTACCTAACTCCCTTTTTGGAGTGGTATAAAATTTCTTTATAAATCTGTTTGGCAAACATATTTCGACAGGTTTTGTTTATTATAAAGGCATATTATTTTTAACCCTCTCCCATGCTATATATATAAAATACAAAGATCCTCTGCAGCATCTGTACACATCTTAGAACTGAAATGTAAAAATGTCTGAAATCTCCTTATAAAAGACGATTCTGTTTAAATATAGTACCCATTTCCCCCCCAAAAGGTACTAGCCTACACATTTTTTAATTCCACCAGCTGCTTTTGTGGAGCAATTTATTTACACAGTTTTGGTACCTTTAAACCAAAGAAGTTATACTTTTAAGGAAAGAAAGAAAGAAAGAAAAAAAAGACACTATAGTTTTAACTGTCATTTTAAAAGAAAAAAAATTGGTACCAAAAGACACTAAGCACACAGGTTGAGGTCTTCATGTCAAGTATCAGGCCAGGGAAAGCAGTTAGCTAATGGCAAAAGAGGAATGGCAAAAGCAAACTAATACAAACATTTGAATAATGAACAAGTGAGATGACTGCTCCAGCAAGCTTGGAAACAAACACAACTGGTTTGTGGACCATTTAACATGCTCAGCTCATCTTGCAGCATAATTAGGCAATTGAGGTGAATACACGTTTTTTCCTCACAAACAGTTGCCCGGAAGCACCTGGCATTGTGTCACAACAGCCTGTGCCTGCCCACGTTGTGCACAGCACACACACAACAGCTTCTTTGCATAGGAACAGGGACTGGAGGTTTGGAAAGGTAAAAAGGAAGCCCCTCCCCTGACATTGTTCACCTTTGCATTGGCCCTGCCTCGCTTCCCTCTCCCAGCAGTGCAAGCACGGCACAGCCTTGGAGGTCAGGGACAGCCTGGGAGCCAAACCCCACTTTGTGATTTAGGCTGTGCTCAAGATCAGTTTGGGTTTTCAAACAGAGATCTCCATATCCTCTCCCCTCCCTTTTTTAAACTGAATACACTGTGTATTCCCATCCTGCAGCTTTCTTTTTTCCTTACTGAGAAAACAGAATGGCTCTGAGTCCATTGCATAAGGCCTTTGGTGCCTTAACTGGTGAGGCAACACCTGCATAGAGGTTCAGTGTCAGTTCAACAGCCTTGGTGTTTATACAGAAATAGTTTAATACAAAATACAGCCTTGCTGTTCAGAGAAGGCAGCTGACAGGAGCCTTAACCTATGAGAATGACACATCACTATTTCTCCAACCTCCTGGAATTCTTCACACTCCTGCCTTTTTCCCTGTGTGTCCTTTTGTGGCACAGCATCCAGGGAGAAGCATAATTTTAAATGGTTTCAGAACACCGAGGAGGCTGCTGCATTAAGCAGAGGGAGGCTGTTGGAAGCGATTCCCTCAGGCAGTGCTTGTGCATTGCACTGTCCCTGTGGATGTGCAGTCTGCAAAAAGAAGGCACCACTCACTGCTCTTCCTGCAGCACCTGCACCCCTCATGGAACTGGTAACAGGGAGCCAGTGCTCCTCTCTGGAACCAAGCAGGGCTCAGGTATGAGTTTGCTGAAAGCTACTTCATCCTACAAAAAATGAGGAGAGGGTTGGCAGGGATCAGGATCTGTGCTGGGATATAATGCTGAGTAGTTGAGGTGCTCTTAATAAAAAGGTGAGGATCTTGTGGGATTTACACACAAGCTTAACCTTAAAGAGGGAACACCTGCAATCCATTTCTTCTGGATGCCAGTTGTTTCCAGCAATGGAGAAGGGGAAGCAGGAGATGGATCAAGAACTTGCCACAACAATCTGTTTTAAAAAAGGGGAGGAGGGGGTGTCAGCTGCATTAGAGTAATCCTGCTACTGTTTCTTCCCAATTAAAGGCACTTCTAAAGCTACTACAATACCATATCTACAGTAAATGTTTTAAGGTTAACAGTGCATTGTCCTGATGTGGATTTCTATAGTCTAAAGTCAAGCTTGTGACAAAGAGCACAAATCTGACTAATTGTTAATGAACGCATTTTGGGGAGAGAAAGAAAAGGGAACAACCCCCTTCCATGGATATACTGCATTAGCACAATGTAGGGTGATCAGTCATGGAACATTAGTGTGTTTGTATCTATGCAAGTAAGTATTACTCCTGAAGAGGCGGTCTGATAAAATGGTATATTCCCAGACTTCAGCTGTCAGTTCATCTCCACTGCACTACTTTGGCTTTCCTGTTTTATCAAAGGGTCACTTCAGTCACTTTCTGGGAAAATAAAGGTATTTCAAGCAGAACCCTCACAAACGACCACACCAAGCCTTTCAGTTAGCTAATGAAATGCTCCATCACTTGTAATGAGCCAAACCCCCAAGAACAGGAGGAATTGGGGAGCAGAAGCCCCAGCAGATGAGAACTTCTGAAGACAAAATTGTGCGATTTGAAGCATGACTTGCCTTGCTTTTAAATATTTGTGCAAATCTTACGTAATGTTTGTATATAAAAATTATTACAGCTTTCAATGCCGCATTTAGCAGTGTTAAGTTAGAAAAGACAAAATGATATGCTGTATTCTCCCCAAACCTTTAAACCTCCACATCACCTCAGTCTTCATTTGCAAGCGTCTCGGTGGATAGCCAGATTTTGGCACCACTTAAAAATTTGCTTAAAGGTGTTCCCAAAATGCTCCGTCTGCACAGGTTCCCTACAGGAGAAAATGGGAATGAGGAGGAGAGAAAGTCCGGGGGTCCTGAGGTGTCATTTAAACCATTTGCTCTGAAGTACATCCTGCTTTGATCCAGTTCTGAGCAGTGGCCTTGCAAGGAGTTGCTCTTGTACTGCCGCAGGCTGCGGTTTAACATGTCCACCTCGTCCGCCAGCAAGGAGACTCTGTGGAACGTGGTGATGGAGCCGCCGTGGTTGATCTGGGCCTCAGGAACCCAGCGGAAGTAGCAGAGTTTCCACAGTTTTATTTGTGTTCCAGAGAGATGGGGCAGAATGACGCCGTGCAAATCAACGGGCTTTGCAAACCAGTCTCTGAAGTACTGCTCCATACTGTGGCTCTGCCCCTCCGCTGCCTGCAAAAAGTCTGGCTTCAGTTTTAGTATCAGAGAGTTTCTTCTCGGAAGGAACTCCTGCTCACCGATGATTCCGTTCTTTAGTGCTGGGGGCACACCTCGCAATGTGGAGCTGTAGTTTTTCTGCAGAAAATAAATACTGGTAATTTTCCAGTTCCACATTAATTGGAATAACAAATTCCCCTGAACTGCCAGGGTGCATCATCCAGAGAAATGCTGTGACCTTTAAATAGTTCTGATCTTGTGAGTAACTACTGCAGGGCTCACAGGGCAAACTGTGGCCTTTAAAACGAAATACATATGGTTTTTTGTAGCAACAAATGATTGACTTATAATCAGTATTTACTGAAAATACTGACAACCCCGGGGGAAAATGTGGCCTATCATCACTTTTCCAAAGGTGAAATCATGCAAATGTTGGCAGTGACTCAGCCACATCAGAAAACGTCCTAAAACACAAGGGTCAACAATTTACATCTTTACTTCTACCAAAAAATCATTTCTTTAGGCTGGGAAGCTGAGACAATGAAGGCTCCTCCTGCTAATCCAAGGGCACGTGCAGCCTCCCCAGCAGGAGCCCTGAGCGTGAGCACAGGCTCGGGCACAGCCCCTGAGAGCCCCCCGTACCTTGGAGCGTTTGAAGGTGCGCAGGGCGCCGTTGTGCACGCCGGGCGCGCTCTTCCCGATGTACAGCGGGTTGTGGAACAGCAGCCGGTCCCGGCTCGTGAACTGCAGGGACCAGTCCCAAACACACGGAAACCTGAGGCCTTTCTCATCGCCCAGCTGAATGTTTTTGCTTATGGCAAATTCCTGCAAGAAGTCAACATTCAGGCACATTACAATCAAAGAAAATGGGTTTCTTGGTGAATCTTAAAACCAGCATGTAACTATTGGGCAAAGAGGAGCAGGGTAGCATAACAGAGCAGCAAGACAGCTGAAGAAAACTGTCGCCCTGCATTTGTGCAGTTACTTTTCAATTATATTAAATTGTTTGTTGGCTTACTCTTAACCTCCAAACTGGCATGTTGAGAATTCACCAATAGTCCCTCAATGCTCTACTTCTTTGCAAGGTTGCTACCTACAACTTTAAAGGGAAAATATTTGACGAAATAAGTTTCACTTTTATCATCCATCAAATGTTTTCTATGCACAGTTCTGATAAGCTCCAGTTTTCAAAAACAAATTTAAGTGTTCAGTTTTCTAAATGCTCCATTGTGCATTTTTATTGGAATTTTATGCAACATTTCCAACTTTTTCAACTATTTAAACAATTATGTCAAGAGATTTCAAAGTTTGCCTGAAGCGTGAAATTCTATTTATTGCCTGTCATTCTACTTTCTGAGTTCCAGATATAGATTTGCTTCCTAGAGGAGTACAAATAACAATGTAAAGTAGCAATGTTTTCCTAGGGAAAAAAACAACAAAGAAATTCAATAGACTTTCTTCTTGAACAGTGACTGTCTCTGCACAGGTCACCTGAAAGTCGTTATGACTGTATTCACCTGGGGATACTCAGGTGTTTTGCCCCAAACAGAGCGTGGGGATTTGAAGGACGCACAGGAAGCATTCAGCTGGGATGCTGCTATTTCCAGGGGGGCAGGCTGCAGTCTCCTGCTGGAGGTGCAGCCCCTCCTACTCACAGTGCTTTCCTTGACTCGCTGGTGAGGGCAGTTGAAGAGGAAGGTGCCGAACAAGGAGATGCGGGCGCTGTCGTACAGGATGGTCAGGTACACTTCAGAGAACTCAAAGGCTGCTGGGTATTGGTCCAGCAGCTGCCAAACACAGTCAAGGAACATCAAGAACAAAGGAGACTGGGAAAAGAAACAAGAAATTATCAGATTTCACATAAGCTTTTCCCAAATCATACCAATTTCTTTGCAGTTATGGTATTTGGCTGTACCATTGGCACATTACTCAACCACAGGGTAAACTATTTGGTGTCTTGCATTTTTCACGATTCTATGCAACTGTTACACTCTGTATTCCTGTTTAGCCTGTATTCTTTCTCAGCACCACCTTTGTACAGCGTTCCCTTCTGTGTAAAAACACAGTCAGTTCTTTCCTGGGCTCCCCTCATACTGGTGCAGCTGCAAAAATCTTTTCTGCCATCTATATGTCCCTCCTAATTTCCAAATTAGTGCCTCCTTGCCACTGGGCCTTGCTTCTACAATGTATTTGCTTCCTTGTTTGAAATGACTGGAGGGCTAATGATTCAGCCACCTTAATTTCTCACCACATTTTCTAGCTCTTTTCCACAGCAGCCTGAGAATGGCAAAAGCATAAACCATAATTCATGTAAAGCCTTAGAAATATTTTCCCCTTCCTATTTTCACTCTTCAGTATATCCTTTCCTAGGGCCATAATATTTGCTCTCCATTATTTCCCTCTTGGCGTCTCATTTCTTTATCCCTTCACATATTTTCTGTGCTTGGTGCTCAGTGCTCTTGGTTTATCTGTGGGTTCCACACTGTGGGGATGTTCTTGTCCTGTGACTCTGGACACTATCCCTGAAGGAAGTTCCTAACTTTCCACATTTCCTCTGTGCTTCCACCTGCAGTTAGCAGCCCCTCCTTTGCCATGAAGAGGCCAAGCAGGGTGAGTTGGCAGTGCTGGAAGCTGGGCCCTGCACTCCCCTCCTTCCCTCAGCCATGTCAGCTCATGCAGCTGTGGGGCTGCTCCAGCAGCTCCCTGCTCTGAAAGCACTGCACAGAGGTAACACCACAGGGATTGGTAAAACACAGCGACACCACTCCCTCCAGCCCCACTCCTCACCTCCTTTGGTTTCAATCTGAAACGTGAGCTGTGCTAGTGTTTCTAGCAGTGAGACGCTTTCATGTGTAACCCTGAAGCAACATAAGAACTCACTGGATTGCACCTGGTATTTCACTGATTCTCACACGGCTACAGAGGGTAAAGAAAAGATACCTCTACCCTGGAAAGATACCTCTACCCTGGAAAAAGACTTACTTTCTCTGATACTATTATAATGAGTTAGGAAAGTGTTAAAATGTAATTTTACTTTTAGATTTCTGTATTAATAAATGTTCAGGATGACATCAAGCAGATACTGTGATCACATGCAAATACAATTCATTTTTACCTCTTTGTCAGATCTCTTTAAGTGGTTACACCTATCTAAAAATTGATATCCTGCCATGACCCATTCCTTCTGGATTAAGCTTTGAAATCCAACAATTGTTCGAAAATAGGGATCCAGCATGACTTGAATGAGAGAAGCAGCAAGACAGCTCAGGTCCCGTCCCTCTTCCTCTGTGAATAACATACAGAATGTACAGAATATATAAGGTAAATGCAAATGTACTGAATTAGATTTCAAAGAGCAAAAAGGTGGTATTAAGTCCCATGTTTTTCTTAGAATTTCCTTTAAAATATAATTTTCGTTGTTTTGTTCTCACAGTTAAAAAAACCCCAACAAACTAGAAGAAATTCACACTTCTTTTTTCTTAAACAGACTCATACTATAGAAAGGGTTCCTGCAGTATCCAGCAAAGCAGTGCATTCTTCAAGAGCTAAATACCCACCCAGCTGCCTAGTACTTAAACCAGGATGTGCTGAGGAGGAGGGTGTTCATGCTGCTGGAAATTCTCAACATTTTTCCACCTCAAAGCAAGTTTTGGAAGGCCATTACATGGGGAGAGTGGGATATACCAGCTGAACAGGTCTTGTAAAAACTACAGAAATTACAGAACTACAGATATGAGCAAGTTTTTCAGTGTCATTTCCTCTGAAATACCTGTTTGCACAGACACAAGGATTGGGCATTGAGTGAAATACTTTTGTCTATAGAACCTCTGAATTAAACTGGTATTGCTTATGCAGGGACTGTTAGTCCAATTAATACAGTACAAAGGTTCACCCTAAGGTTTTGATTCTATCATCATTATCAGAACAAAAGCCACAAAGACTCAAAGCAAAATACTCCTTTGATGCTAAGGACTATACTACAGTTCAGATACGTAACAAAATTATTTTCCCTTCTAGTTCACCGAATGCCTGAGATATTCAGAAGCCATGGGGTTTATGTATAAAGATTACAGTTGATTTTATCTAAATCTGTTTATCTACATTATCACAGTAATGCAAATAATTACAGCATGCTCTGTGTTGTATTACCTTGTAGAACTACAGAAACGTGCTTACACTCCATCATGTAGACAAGCTCAGCAGAATGCTTAAGAAAGGCTCTAGACAGGAAAAGAAAGTGATTTAACAGTTAGATATTCACACTCTACAAGAAAAAATATTTGGGTTATCTATATTTACCTAGCTTATATATTAAAACAAATAATCCTTCAACTGATGCACTGCTCATTTACAGTGCTAAAAGCTTTGCACATTCCATTGAACATCATTTTATTAATGGTACTGACCTAACATACTCCAACCAGCGAGTGTTTTCCAGTGAGGACAGCCACTTCTCTTCTGTTTCATCAAAAGGCTCTGCAACAGGGACAGTAATTACATTGCAGAACAGCCTCCAGTAACAGTCCCTGTCAGCCAGGTCAATTGGAATTCACTGCATGTCAGGAAAACAAGTCCCATAAAAGAAGGAAAGGCCAGCGTACCATTGACACAGAGCTGTTTGAGTTTGTTGTGTGCAGCCTGGATTTCCTGGATGTTGGGGAGACACTTGTCCAGGTCAGATTTGTAAACATCACTTCTCAGGGGATGGCTTCGAGTTATGGCATTACAAATCCTGCAGGAGGAAGAATCAGCAGGTTTATTGTTGGAGAGGAAAGAGTCTTTAAAGAAGCATGCGTTGTCTAACTGCAAAACAATTAAACCCACATAAAACATGCACCTCATTCTAAAAAAAAAGTTTACTGGTTTATACTCAGGAAATACATTGCTCCTGCCATAAAGGTACTGACTCAAACATTTTTGGTGTCTGCTAATTACATCATAATTGGATCATGAAAACATCACATTTGAGAAATGAAATCTGAGGCTGACTAACAGTTGAATACCTCTATTCAGTTTTTACTTTTCCATTATTTTTAGTAAGACCTATGTTAAATAAAGAGAACATATATAAGATTTATGAAATCAGGGTATCTGACAGGGTTTCAACTAAAACTCAGAGCTCTGGCCTAACACAATGCAGGTGTTTGCACTACTACAGAAAGTTACACTACAGATTAAACCAAAAACCACAAAGCTTGTAAACTACCTACACAAGGCACTAAATGCCTTCAGTCTTTCATTAAGGACAGCACATGACAAATATTTCACAGAAGTATCATGTGCATTGTGAGACTAAATCTATTGGATTGTAGTTCCCAATGCCACAAATGAAGGGTATTTTTTTTACTGTCTTGCTGAAGGCTTTGAAAAAAAATTGTGCCAGAACCAGATCCAGAGAACAGTCTGTCCAAAGTTCCTGCACTACAACACTGCAGTGTCACACAAGGCCACCTCCACTGCCACCCATGCTGTGTGACACAGTCACCACTGGTGCTGTCCTAACCCTCTGACTGAAGAGTGACACAACAAAGGTCATTTACCTTTGATCAATCCTTCGCTGCTGCAATACATCTTTAATGTTGGCCATTCTCACAAGGGCACTCCCGTTAGGGTGATTCCAGGACCATAACTAACATGGGGGAAAAACACAGGAAACAACGTCATCGTGCAGGTTAGAGCTATTCTGTACCAATTTTTTCCTCAAAGCTGTGCCCAGAACCCTATTAACTGACACACACAGCCCCAGGTTGAACACTGTGCAATGAGCAGCAGCAGTACCAGAACAAAGAGGACACTTACAGGCATTCGCCTCCCAATGAAGGAGTAGGAGTACAGCTTCAGGTCTTGGTCTGCTAAGGAAGACGGAACCACAAAATATTCTGGAAGGCTTGTGGAAAAAAACACGATAAAAATGGTTACTTTTCCCCGTGTTTTTTACCATCTTCCCTCTTGCTGCAGTGCTGTGTCACCAGCTCAGTGAGGCTGTCCCTGGGTGTGGCTGCCACTGTGCCGCGTGAGGGCTCAGCCACAGCCCCAGCACAGCCCCAAGGACACTGGTGAGAAACTGCATGTCCCACATGGAGGTACAGAGGCACCAAAGCAACAGATGCCAAAAGATGACATTTCCTTTAGGGACATGACATTTCCTTTAGGGACATGATATTTCCTTTAGGGACAAGACTTGCAGCATTTTTCATCTGGGGGCCTCTCCAGGGAGCTGCACAATTAAGAGGTGCAGTGCATGGCTGTGGGACACACAGGACCAGCCAGCCCAATTCCCTCCCGCTGGTGTCCCAAGAGACACTTACCAAGTGGAGATCATGTAACCTTCATTGACTGAGCACACTCTCCACTCGGATGCACCTGTCCTTTTGATTTCTCTGTCCCAGTCCGAGTAAGTTTCAAACAAAGGAGTCTGCTGACCACTGGTGCTGCCGATGCCACCGCCACCACCTCCTGGGTCTATGCCATTCACCTTCTTTGCTAGGAAAAGAAAAGTCATCAATGCCCATTAAAAAAAATAAATAAAATTTCAACTCTTCTCCTTCCTAATTACAAAAATTAGCCATTAGCTTCAGGACTCGTATTATCTATATTACCTACTGTTGTATTACAAGAAAGCGGTGATTTAATGGCAGGTTGATGACACATGAAGATGGCAATGTGTTTTTTCCCTGCAGTTTCATTAGAAAAGCAACATAAAAATGGCCTGCTGTGCTGCTTGGTAGAAGCCAAGGCATACTAATACTCAGGAACAAATGTTATCTCCAGTCACAGGCTTTCTTTTTTTCAATATGCTGAAGTTTGCAATGTTTTAAAAACATGAGCCCTTTATAGGTTACCCATTAATAGCTACTATGTCAAGAAAGCAAAATAAAACTTATATAATTTCAGCAACTTTAAATGACTGCTGTATTAACAGCAAATAAAAGAAATGGAAGGCAATGTTAAAATATTGGGGTTTCTATACAGGCTTATATCCACACAAAAAGATGGCCTATCATCTCCTAGGGCCCAGGAGCTTAGAGAGGCTGTTACTATACAGAAGGATCTCTCTCCTTTGCTGGTCATTCTTTAGATGCCAAGGGGACAGTCAGCTGTGTCAAAAAGAAATTACATTTTGTTTCTTGACACTTGAAGTACATTCTTAGATGGAAGTGGAATAAATTGAGCCCTGTTACCTCCCCCATAAAAGCTCTGAGCCTTAGCAAAAGCCTGCCCAAAGGAAGCAGAACAGCATCACAGCTCTGCTGACATCCCATAACCTGTGTGCTTTCTGCTTTCTGTATCAACTTGGTTCTTGCACTGGCTTGGGATTTTCAGAAGAAAACAGGACTAAAATCAGACTGAAGTAGTTCTTCAAAGATGGTAAACAGGGAAATACAATAACTACAAAAAGAGTCAAATTTCCTGTTTTATATATATATATATATAACTAACAAATATAGCCTGGAAAAAAAACCAAAAAACAACAACATGCACACAGACCAGAGCAATGCAGGCTTTTTATGTTCCTCAGGAAGCACAAAGACAGCATTTCACCTCTTACTTTACTGGGAGTAGCAGGGATAGAGAGTCATTACACAGCACTGGAATTGCAAGAGCAAAGCCAGAGATCTATGGGACAAACACCAGGGTTCAGGACAACAAGAACATCCACCCCAACCCAAAAGAATTTCAAATTCTCTGAGGAGCTGCAGCATGGCAGGACAACTCTCCCTTGCCATTCTGGTCTGCTGCTCCAGAGGAACACTTTTACCCACCTTATATAATTCTTCCACTAGGTATTTTTCCATATAGCAAATGGTATTTTAAGGACAGAGTAAAGGCAACTTTGTGACAACCTAACATTTTACTGTAATTTTATCTGCAAATTGGTTTGCTCTCTAGTACTTTAAAAAACGAAAATACATGGACCTTAGTAATTGCCCAAGCTTTATATGAGGTAAGAAAATCGATGTGTGCAACATTATCACATGCACACTTGCTCTTGTGCATGCACAGGGCATTCATAGAGGCACCTGGCTGAAAACCATGCATTGTCTGGCAGATTTGAAGGCCTGATCTCATATTTCCACAAGGTTCCCGTTTTGTAACAGGCAGAGGAGTGGTTTCTAGTGCAGCTGCTGAGTCCAGATGTCAGTAGCACAGCTGTGCAGCAGCAGCAGCGGGCTCTGTGGGGAGGCTGGTCACCCTACACCTGCTGGCCCTCAGCTGTGTCTCGGCTGGGGAACACTCAGCAGTGACCGCACAGCGTTACGCTACAAATCAATTCCAAAGGCATCTTTGCAGGCTTACCTAACTGACAAGTTGGAGATGGGCCTTGAGCAGAGAGGGTGTGCTCCAACTCAGCAGGGGTGGTGGAGGTTTTGAGTGGGAAGAACTGCCTAGTAAGCCTCTAGGAAAGGAGGTATGGAGTCCCAAGTTGCACAAATCCTCCTGCAATACCACCAGAAGAGAAACTTATTCCCAAAAGAAGGGCAGGTGAGCAAGCCTGCCTGATGGGACATTCACTGGGTACCCAGAGTACCAACAGAGACACACAACAGGAGGACGGAAGCATGGACTGAGGAGTAGGAGTATTCATGCTGGCACAGTTTGGCTTTGTTTCAGACAGGAAAGACATTTCTTTGGATTTTGGTCATTAATGTCTATCCCAATGAATGACTTACAAACATAAGTAAGAGGTTGGGTGCAGAACAAGCTGATTTTGTTACCCTTGGAGAAAAGCCTTAAATGCTTTTTGCCACTGCTTCTGGACAGAAGTCTTACTAAAAATACGTATTACAAAACAGGAAAAAAGGACAATCCAAGTATTTTCATCCTTACCTGGATTATGATATATTTCCCCAACATACTCAAATGCAAAGAGCAGCTGAAGATCCGTTGGCTGAGAATAATGAGCTATTGCAAGGCACACCTAGAAAGAGACATTTATTACCGTTATTTATATATCTATAAAGAAAAAAAAAAAAAAAAAGCCCTTTATTGTAATGGTGTCAAATATACAGAGCTGTGAAAAAGCCAAAAAACAGTCCTCTGATATTTTAAGTACTTGAAGGAAAAGAGTACTTATCAATCCAGCAGAAGAACCTAAGAGCATGCAGGGTCAGTTTAAAGGATCCAGTCTAGCACTGTTTTGATAGCAGTCAGCAATCAGTGCTTAGGGAAGAGGGGAAAACACAGAAATAACATAATGGAAATTTACCAGGACAATTTTGAACAATTAACAGTTCAGGCACGTCCTGAACTAAAGTCTGATATAAGTGTTTAACCGCATTTGACAGATATTTTGGCTACAAAGTTGCCAGTTGGGCCAGGAGGTTTTTCATGTGTGACTTCCTTTTAAAAAAACCCTCACTGGTTCTTTCCCTAAGATTATTCAAATTTAGAGTGCAGCACATGATTTAGGATTAGGTCCTAGACTTAAAATTCCATCAAGCATTTCTAGTCTCTGTCTCTTTGAAGGTAGATATTTACTAATAAATACAAAAGATTTGACAAAACCCTAATGTCTAGAAGAATCAAATTCAGGAAGAAAAAAAAATCACAGACATTGGTGCTGCTATTCTTCAAATTTCAGGACATGAATGGAGTCTTTAACTTTGTCCTTTTCCCTCAGTATTTGCTTCTGCATTTTACTAAATTGTACCTTTTAACCAGGGACATAGTGTAAGCCCACATTCTTATCACCCATTTTTTTTCTTTTTATTTTCTTTCTTCCCTTCACCTCTTCCCGACTTTTCATATTTAGAAACACACAAAACTTATTCAGAATTTAGCAGTTTTGAATATTATTTTTGAAAAGCATCCTGTGCATCCAAGAAATTGTTTTCTGTTAGTGAAGGGAAGTGTCCTTATTGTGACAGACATACCAGAAAGATTTGCACCACAGAACTGAAGGAATACCAGCACTGGGCAAGGGGAACAAAGCTCGAGAGCTCAATTATGCTGAGATCTGCAGGGAGAAAGTTGCTGTATTTTTATTGTTTGTATGCAACATACATGGTGTTATGGAACCTTTACTGTATTTTTATATACTTTGGCTTTTGATGGGGACAGTCCTGATTGTTTATAAAACCAGTAATGACAGTAGACTAACTTGAGCTGAAAATGTTATTTCACAAACCCTCAACAAAAAAATTCCAGTCGAGTCTTAGAACAACAGTTTCTTTAACTGTTCTCCCCACACTTTCAGTTCTACAATGAAACTGCAAAGGAAAATAGAGGACAGAACATTCCAGGGGTGACAGCCCCCAAAACCCCAAACAGTACAGGTGTCCCTGAAGGACAGTATAACACGATTTCCTAAGGAACATTTACGAGCTCATTTCCAGGATTTGATAAAATTTTTAATGATGTAACTGGCAGTCATGTACATTTTACTAAATCTTGTGATTTCAGTGTATGAACCAAAGCAGAAGCAGCCAGCTATTCAACAATATAACACATTGGCCTCTTCTAACAGATTACTTCTGGCTATCATTCACAAGGAAACAAAATGAAAATCTGTGTATATGCACATTTTGATTTCCATTTTTCTATGTAGCTTTTCACTACAGTAACTGATTCTAGCAGAGCTACTCCTCATCTTCATTTATGGAGTGAAAATTGAAATCCTTTTACTATGCTAATCTACTCTCAAGGCTTCAGGACAAACTGCAGGAAAAAAATTCCACTGTGCTGCCAAATAACACAACAGAAATACAGTAAAACCTATTTTTAAATAGGCAGCAGCTGAAATCTCTGTCATTTGATTGCCACATCTGAAAAACAGAGTATGTGTGTGCTGGGTGAAGAGGGATAAAATGGTGGGGGGGAGATAGTAACCATCCAGATCTAGTTCCCCACAGAAAATATGAGACCATAGTTGTGTTTTTAAATAAAGTAGGAGCTGGAAAATGCTCTGGGTGTTCCATGGAATAGATGTAACTCACACCATGTATTGCATGGGTGTAACAGTCCACCCACAGGTTCAAGACTTCTATTTCTCTTATTTTAAAAATTTATCTTGCTACTGTCTCTTTTACATTTTAGAAAAATTCCACTCATAGATACACTGAGCAAGTACTAAAGACATACTAATTTTCTGTTTATTCCTCACTAAATCCCTATAATAGCTTTATTGTCTCAGAGATTCAGAAGACAAGCACATTCCACAGATCTCAGCAGATTATGGCCATAAGCAGAACGCTCTAAATTGGAAGACAAACATGTTTTACAGGAAGCGCTCTCATATCAAACTCAAAAATGTTTGGTATTCTTGCCAATTTACAATTGTGTAAAGCTGAAGATATTTAGGCTCAGACAAATAGCAAGAGAATAGGCTGCTTGTTGGAAAGTTCATTTATTAAAAGCAGTAAACACAATGGCTGTAGTTATTTCATAGTACAAAAGCCATTTCCCTATGTCAGTGTCTCCTGCTCAACACTGATCTGAGAAAAAATAAATTACACTTTCAGGGCACACCCTCCTCTTCAACAGGAATTTTACCAAGGGCAAGAGCTACAAAGTGTTGCTAATGCTCTTGCAGAAAAGCTGTGAGCACCAACATTTCAGATGTGCTAATTTAGCACAGCCCAACATTTTCCCTCCTTCCTTAAGCCAGGCTTCCTGGCTTATGAACTCTGGAAAAAGACTGTTTTCCATTGCTACTGCAATTCCTATCCCAAGCAGACACCTGTGGTAGAAAGTCACACAAGCAGGACTACATCAAGTCCCACAAACAGTTTTTGTTCATTTTCCTAGGCTGGAAAACCTAGTGGGAAAATAAGCATCCAGCATTAAGAGAATTATTAAAATTCATCTGTATTTTTAAAAATACCTTTTACCTTTGCCCAGGGAAGTTGTGGCTGTGCCATCCCTGAAGTGTTCAAGACCAGGACAGGGCTTTTAAAAACCTGGTGTAGTGGAAGATGTCCCTGCCCATGGCAGGGGAGTGGAATGAGATGAGCTTTAAAGCCCTTCCAACCCAAACCATTCTGATGCTGTAAGTTTACTTCTGAAAAATGTTTTCTTCATCCCCTTCAAAGACAGCATTTTATGCATTCCCAGTGCCTTGAAACAGTACCAATTTTGTGATCTGTATAAACAATTAGAACAAGATAATAGAGTTGAGGAGGCAGGAGGAACACATTAGAAAGGGTCAGGACCGTTTGCCCAAACCTCTTAAGAGTTTCATATTATTGTTCATAACAATTAGGGAAAAAAATGTTCCCCTCCAACCCAAGTGTTATGACGTAGGAAAGGTTACTTTTGATTGCACAGGAAACAAGATTTGAGATAAAAAAAATTTCCTTCTGTTTTGATTGACCATGTGATTCTGGAATGGCTCTCACACTCATTCAAAAAAGCTTCCTGAAGGAAAAGAATTGAGGGAGTTGCACATGAGAAAGGGATGAGAAAATGGAGATACACTCATGGAGGCACAGGGATCCATGTGCACGGTGAGGCAACGCACTGGCCATCACCTAATAGATCTACAACCTCACCTTTTCTTACATTTTATTTTCTCAGTCTAATATCAAATACTGCAGTGCCTAAAAAATAGCAGGAGTTTTCAGTTTGACTGTTTGCTGTCATTTTTGGAACAAAATAATTCCTTTCCTCCAAGGAATGTGAAACGCTTCTTTTTTTGCACCGCCTAACTTAAGACTTCCCCAACTTGCTTACCCTTGCTTCCCCATCCTCCACTTCCTCCCACACCCATCTGGCTTTCCTTCCTTTGGAGACTCTATCGTTTTATTTTAGAGACAAAACAAAATTAAACTGCTAAACAGTGGTGAGTGCAAAATTCCATTCCTTCTATTTTTCCTTAACGCTTGTTTCCCAAATATCCACTAACAAAAACAAGGAAGAAAATATTTACCTGGCTGACTAACGATGAGACAGTATTTTATTAGCATATATTGGCTGCAACAAGTACTGAGGGTATTTTTCTAACAGAACTGATTTTTAAGCTTCTCCATAATACTTTACCTGAAAATAAAAGCATGTCTTCTCACAGTCTTTAAGTTTCTGCTTAAAGACAAAGAAGAACACCTCTGAAAGTTCTGCCAACATTACCCATGTGTCTACATGTAGCAAAGTCTGTCAGATTGTCCATGTCAGAAAGTCTGCTTTCAAACTTGGATCCTTCTTTTCACAGCATCCAAAGAGATCCTTGGAAAGAGGATCTTTCTGAGATCCTCAAAGAGAGACTTGGAGTAATCTCTGTTCTAGTAAGGCAGCTTAATTAGTTATTCTCCCTTATGCCCTGTTCAGCAAATAGAGACACTTCCTTAGGAACAGATTACACTCTCTTTGCCAACACCAATTTATGTCACTGGATGCTGCTGAGTATTTCCAGTACGTGCAAGGAACTATGTATGAAACAAATTACTTAACTGCATAAAGTCAGCATCTGTTGTCCTTCTAGCTATTCCATATATTTAAAGCTCATTTTGAAACATTAATTGCCATGAGTATTGTTTATACATAACTATTGCTCTAAACGGAACATTTGCAGTCATCTGGCAGCAAGCAGAGACATTTATACTCCTGTATTTTGAAATGCATATTTCAGTAGGTAGATAGTTTGTTTTGACCTACCAAGGCTTTATTTATAGAGTGCTCCTCCTGTGTATTACTAAGATGACCTTTAAATACAGCCTGATCTAATCTTGGCAAGTCTGAAGAGAAAGGTGGACCAGGTGATGATGTCCACAGGCCCCTCCATCCAGAACTCCAATTCCATGGTCAGTCCTCTCCTACAGCATTCTCCCAAGTCAGTCAGCAATGCACCCTCAGCCCAAGAGCAGGCTTCCCCTCACATCAGAACTCAGCTACACTTTAAGTCTTGGTCTTTCCTACAGAAGGTATGCACAGAGTTATTTTCAAGTAGACAGCTACCAAAATTTTCTTGTACAAACAGCTGGATGTAAGTATAGATTAAAGAGGCGCTTCAGAACTTGAAGGAGGCCTGATCACTGTCTTCTGTTTTTAAACATGAGGACAATCATGCTAATGGGTACTACCTGAAGGGCAGGAACAGAAACCAGATAAAAATCTTTCCATACTGTGGTGCCAGCATGCCAGCTAAATGCCAGAGAGAACAAAACAACTTCATTCAATATGCTGCATAAGACCGCTCTAGATGTATTCACTGGCATCCCAAAATCATTTAAGCAAAATCCTGATACAGACAAACTTATTTTAATGCTAACAGAATAATGTTATTATGGAAACATTAGATTAGCTGAACCTGATCTGCCTTCAGTAAAAGTGCTTCTGTGCTACACCCACACAAAGCTGCAGTAACCTACCTGATGCATGGAAACTGCAACAGTAACCACATAGCTGATACCTGTACAAGTTTTCTTCCTCTCCACTAATTCTGGTATTTGAACATGGCAATTGTTACACTTCTGGTCTCCACCAGCACAACCTCTATAATCACACAGGCTCTGGTTCTCTAGACCTAGCTGTTTTTCCTATCAGAAGAAACCACCTAAGACCATGTAATTATAAAAGCCTAATGTAAAGTCCTTCATAAAAGGGTTTCACTGTTTGCTCTTGCATATGAAAATACAGCACAAAGAATGTTAATGAGATGCTGAGTTTATCCTCTCCTCCTCCAGGCTAATCACTCCGCTCTGCTGTGACAGCCAATTAGAAACAGTTGCTGTAAAGATATTGCAGGAGACGGCTGCTCCAGGGGGATTTTGGAGAAACTGTGAAAGGGAATGATTGCTGAAAGACTGCCAAACGTTAAAGGTTGCAACCAGCACAGGCAGGGGGGCAGCCAGAACAGGGGCAAGGCCAGGGCAGGGTGGTCCATGATGGGCTCCTGCCCGCACACCTCTGGGAGGGTAAAGGGGCTCAGCCGGTTCAGCAGCTCCAGGCAGTAACTGCACACAGACTTATGGCTGGGCAGATGGTCCTCGGGACTTAGAGCGCTAAACTGAACCCTGATCCCACTGAGAAGGGGAATTGTTAAGCTCCGGGAGCAAAGTGGGTCATTCCTTAGGAAAGGCGGCAGGGAGCCGGGGCAGCGGCAGGAGCCCGCTCAGCGCAGCTCACACAGCTCAGCCCCGCGGCACCGACCGCGCCTCGGGCAGCCGAGGGAACCTCCGGGGGCTAACGGAGCCCAGGACTGCCCCGGCACAAGCCGAGCATTTCTCTAACAAAATGTTGAGAGACAGCCCAGGTTCATGGAAAGTGGACAAAAGGGTGATTCCAAGAGTTTGCCGGAGAACGGGCTGCGTGACACCATTAACGATATCCCTAAGGCAGGACACTCAGCTTCTGGGTAAATTAGGCTTAGGACCTTCAGAAAACGTATCAAAGATTGAAACATTCTCCATAAAAATGCAAACATCTGTTGTACATCTGCAATGCGATATTCTGATTCCAGTCCTTAAAATATTTATTTAATAACGTATTAACTTCTAAAAGTACAACAGATATGACAAGAAATAGTGTTTCATCTTATATGATACTAAACAATTAATACATCACATTAAAATTTTTCCCCTAATAGATTTGACTCTAAGTGTCTAGATATTCCCCTGTAATGTGAATAATTTGCAATTCTTCTCCCCACTTCTCTATCATAATAATACAAAATGTTCTTATCAGCACAGTTGATGTAATGACTTCATAGCAAGACAATAATACCTTTTTTGCACTTTCAGGACCTGCTTCATCAAAACGAAATCTGACAATACGGAAGTCTTTGCAATAAATTATTAATTCAGTTGGGTTAAATTTAAGTTTTTGGTTGGGACCAAGGACCTTCTGCTTCCTCTTGGTGTCATTCACTGCAAAGAAAAGACAAAGTTATTTGACTGTGCTCTGTAAGGAAACACAAGACTGTTCAATACTCAGACAGACATAGTAATGTTGCTACCAGAAGTTTTTTATTTATTGGCACATTTTGATTCAGATAGAAAATCTATTAATTCCTGTTAGTAAAAGCTTATGTTTCACTAAACTTAGGGTAAACCTCATGTTTTAGAAAAGGCATAAAATGTGGGCCAGTGCAAGACAATATAACAGGTCAACAGCACTTCTTTGTTGTAAAATAAAATACCATTTCTTCATCATGTTCTTCCTCAGGTACACATGGATCTTTTCACAGTGATCGCAAACAACTTTGGGCATTGAAAACTCATAACCAATAATTTTAGATTATCTACAGACAGAAAACCAAGTGTTTAACAGCCCATGCCATGAACAAAATTTGAAAAATCATCTATTTTATGTAATTTTACAATTACAAGATGATAAACATTCTTAACAATTAGGTTAGTCTAAAGAATCCAAAAAGGCAAGACCTGATTCTCCACAAGAAGTATTTTGTTTCTTCAGATTAAGATGTCGATTGCCATTTGCAGCATTTTGGAGATCACCAGCTATTAACTTGCTAAGAATTTGAGAGGATTGAAAACTACAGAATTTCTCTTGTCAGAAATCCTGGCTATGTCTAACTGTATAAGCTCTGTGCTTTTTGCAATCTAGTGTATTTCAGTGGCAGAGATTCTGATGATTCAATATAAAAACATTGCTAACAAAAATTTGTACTGCTATAACATCTCTCCTAAAGCACCTGTTGATTCAGTATGGTAGTTATAAATACAAAGTCTATAATATAAAAACCCAACTAAGTCTCCTGCACGGCATCTCAAGATTAATTCAGCATTTGAGGCTTTTATCCTAATTTTAAATAAACCAAATACTTCAAACCAGAGAAGATTAATGACATAAAACCTCAAGTGTCAACAATTCTGCAGATCTTAACAGGCAGGTAGAAGTTTGGTACTGAATAAGAACAAAGTCTGTCATTATACTTAACTATTTTTGACATACCTGTGACAATCTGCTCAATGCATGTGAGTGGGACATCGTGTTCACCAAGGAGGAGGTTTTTATAATGGAATTTCTGAAACACATGAACTCACAGCCATTAATTGCAGTTCTGCAGTTTGCAGCCATATATACAGCACAACTTTGAAGAAATTATGATAAAAATCAGGCATGCCTAGGCTTTTCTGACAGGTACCACCCTTGCCTATTCCCAGGTAATTAGAGGCTGCTGAACTCCACACCCAGCAGTTTAGAAACCCCAGTGGAATATGCAAAATAACCTCCCTATTTGCACTGAATTTACTAGATTAGTACCAAAAATTACTGTTAGGAATTCAATACAAATTGAAGTATAAAATATACATACATATATATATATATATATATATATATATATGGAACATAAGAAATCTCCAATTATTATTTTTGTAAGCACAGAAAGAAAAAAAAATCTACTTTCAGAGACAAGTTTTGACAACTACTTTGTGCCAAAAATTAACTTTTGGAAGTAGCTTTGGTCAAACTTCCTAACCATTATTGAATAAGCATCTATCTCCTTTCAGAGCTTTACATATCTTTAGCTAATGGAACATTTACTTTAAAAGTCCCAAATGGAAGTGAAAACTCTACTGAAAACAACATGCAGCTCACTGATTGGATTTCCAGTTTTGTGAGCTATGCTGTTCTAAAACTGATCATGGTTTTAAATGTTATGAGTTCTGCTTTGAGAAAGCAGAAGAGTTCTTCTCCCATCTTCTTGTTGCTTGACCTACAATGAAAACTCATTTCATGGTTGCTTTGTCCTCCATCAGTAACACCAATAAAACTCCACCACATGAAGAGTTTTGCTGATCTGACACTTGTCTAGTCCAAGGGACATTTGTGAAGAGCTCCTTGGAGGAGGAACACATCTGTGCATAATTCCTGCTTTGCCTTTTGTAAAACCACTTCCCAGGATAGCCTCCACACATGGAGGTGAATGGAGCTGGATGCACTTTAGTACAAATTTGCTCTTGTTCTGATATGAATGGATGGAGTAACGACACATTCAGAACAGGACAGCAGAACCTCATCCTGTAGCCTGCTTAGAAGGCACCTGTTTATATCAGATATGACACAGACTGACTGTGTGAATAATTTCACTTATCACACTCATGATGCACCCATGTGAGCAATAACCAACCTGCAGTGGCATCAGGTCATCCGTGATAAAGGAAATCTTGAAGTTCGTGCAAACCAACTTGCCCCACAGATCATACTGGCTTGTGTCTGTTGCAATGCACTTCCTTACAAAATTGACTTCGTTCACCACAATTTCACCTAAAACAGAAGAAAGGGAGGGGAAAGGAGAAGCCTGTATAAATCCTGTAGGTACAACAATTCTAAGTCTGTAGTACCAAGGAACCCTCAACTCTTTACCAGTTTCAAGTTATCCACCTCTTCTGGGTAAACAGAGAGTTTAACTAACACCATTCCAGGGAAAAGAGAAAACTACCATTCCAAAATGGACAGTATTGTGCTACTGCATTGTTAAAATAAAACCCAAAACCAACAAAAACAACCAACCAACTTAAAACCAAAACAAACCTCAAACACAAACAAAAAGAAACCCCACAAGAAACTGAACCCACAGACAAACCCAACAAAACCACACACCACTTCCCTTAGATCCAGAGATCAAAATCTGTAATTCTCCACTATTAAAAATTCATTGGCTTGATCAACACTGTTCTTTAAACAAGCATACATTCCTGTACTTCAGCTAGTATTTATTTTAAAAACTGAAATTAGCTGGCTATTGCTAAGTACTTCACAGAGTTTTATGAACTTCCTGAATTTGGAATCATCAGGCCACACCAAATTTTGCATTTATAAAGACATTTTCAGGTGAATTCAAAAAACAGAACACAAGCACATTTCCAACTTTTTACTGTGACTGTCTAATGAAGGAGACATTTTCTTGGTTTCCTTCATAAAACAGAAGATCCAAAAGAAGAAAAAAAATAAATTATGCTAATTGGTCTGGCATAAGCTATAAAATATAAAAACATATAGGCAGATGAGACTGAGGAACATTTAAAAAGAAGAAGTATATCTCTACACAGAATGATATTTTTCAGTTCCACAGCCAAGATTTCTGGAAACTAAACAGTAACTTCTCCTTCAGTAATCCAACTTGGTAATTCCTTTTATTCCTGTACAGGGCTTTCACTTCTGTCATCAGATCAACCACCTCCTGCTGCTGCTGTCTACCATAAATAGCGTGGGAGTACAAGTGTGTTCCAAGGAAAGTGTAATTCCATATTGGCTCTGAGATTTTGCTTAGAAGAAACTAAGGACTAAAGATTGCTGGAGCCTAATTTGCTCGTAATAGGTTTGGCATGTTGAGTCCCTGTTGCCTGAAATGCCATCTCACAGTCATGCTTTGCATGGAAACAGCAGCTCTTGGGGCAGCTGGACTGGCAGGAATCAGTTACTGTATGTCCAAGGAGTGTAACCACAGCCTGGAATGAATTCCCCATTTATCTGTGCTGTAGAGCAGGTCTTTTCTCAGGGGGTTATCACTGCAGTAAGAACACCTTGAAAGGATTGCCCTTAGTGTCCCAGACACGAGAGAAATGCACCTTTGGCTGTCTCTAGGCCCAGCCCCTGCACACGCTCCTCATCCTGAGCTATTCCACCCAGCTGCCCTACTGGTCCTGCTGGATCTCCTGCCCCTGATATGATCAGGGATCTGCCTGGAAGTCACTAAAAGCAGCAGCAGCAGTATCTCTGCCTTTGGCTCAGTTGTTCAGCTGTAAAAATGCCTTGGTCTAAGTCTGTAGCCTTGAGCTGCCAGAATTGTGATCTGTGTTCTGGGACTGTTTGAAGATGTGAGGAGACAAGTTTCATTGACCTGTGTTATCATATACATGAATATTCCATGCCAGAAATGGCAGGAACTGTGAAAATGTCTATAAACAAATCTCCTGGAGCTTTGAAGTCTTTCCTCAAACAGTGCTAAACTGTGCTTAACGAAGCTTTTGAACATGAAAATAAAAAATCTGATTCTGACAGCTTCAATACAAACAGTTAAAAGTCCATCCAAGTCCACAGCAGTTGAAAACAATGTCTTATAATGGGGTACATGAGAATGACAAGCCCTACTTCTGTTAAACATTGTAATGAAAATGTTTCAGTATATAGCATGGTCTGACCTGAAACTTCTTAATGCCCAGCATTTCTTCAAATAATCCATTTACTTAAACAACTGCAAAAGCCCAAACCATTTATTGAAGCAATTTCTCCTCAGTGTTGGTATTAAATCTCCAACTATTCAATGTGAAGTTCTAAGTCACCTCCTGTGTATGAAGAAAAACAACCTCCTCACAAACTGAAGTAACTAAAAGTAACTTTTATTCTTCCCTCTCTCTGTATTGCCAGTGCATCACTGCATTTCTAATAAAAAAAATATGGAGAGTTAAACACACCATGAAATGAAATGCAACTTCCATAGCTTTTTTTGGTAACATTCACTTATCTGTTACCAAGTGTAACCATTTTTACTATCACATAAGAGACACTTTTAAAAACAAATTACTATTATCAAATTATTAAAAATTACTATTTCAGTACTTCATTACTTTGATGCAACCAAACAGTAAAGAAACTAAGTACATTCACACATCTTCAATTTGAATTTATTGCAGTCCAAAACATGCCTGCTACATCATTCTCTTTCCAAAGCCAGTCCTTTTTACTTCCCTCCTTTATCCCTCATAATTGTATGGCTACACTGCAACATGTTAATTCTAATCCTATTTTAGTGCAACTGCATTTTGTTTCATTTCATCCAACACAAGCACATTCTGGATTTTCTGGCCTAGCTTATCTTGTGTCCTCAGGTTTACAGCCCTAACACAGAACTGGACCTAAGGATTAAGGTGTGGCAGGACAGAGAATCTGTGCACACCAACTTCAGGCAAAGCATGTGAAAGTTTGCAAATTTAGTAGATGTAGTTTCCAAACACCTCTAGAAATTGATTTTTTTTTTTTTTTTTTTTGACATGCAGGTTTGGAATTTAACGCGACTCCTATCGTTTATCCCTCATTTGGACATCTATAATCAGCAATATCAAAAGGAGCAGACCTTTCAAAATTAAAATTTAGGAAAGTAAATAAACAACGTGAGTAATAAGCAGGACTTGCACAAGGAACCCTTCTCGTGTTTGTAGTCGAGTAGGTGACTTCTCCGATACAAGACAACAGAGCTATTCAGAGATACTACACTGCACATTTCTACAATGTAGCTGCTGCTTTTTTCCAGTAAACAGTCACAAACTGTTCCAGACACAGAACAGCAGTCAACACTTCCATGTGACTCCAAGAGTCAAAGAATGATCTCAGGAGACAAGAGCAGTTTGTTTAAATTTTGACAGGAAACCAGAAGAGAAACTACAGGTTGCCACCCTTACATAGAAAACCTAATCATTTTTAATAAAAACATTTCTACATTGAATACACGAATCACAAAAATAACAGGAGTCACTGAAGGATCTATCTAGCTAACACACCCTCCACCTAACACACAACCTCAAAAACTGTTAAACTTCAGAAAAATTCTCCTAAATCTCCCAAAGGCACATGCAATCTGACTGGTTCACATTTTGGAAGTTAAGAGAATTCATGGTATGTATCTAATCCACCATAATGCATAACCCACTGCAATCCAAACAAGCAGCAGAGGGCAGAGCCTGGAACGCGTGGGAGCAGGGAGAGGGGCAGGAGTGACCCTGCTGAGCACAGGGATGAGCAGGAGGGAGCACTGGGCAGCACAGCTGTGCCCTGCCCAGCCCCAGCCGCTGCACCCTGCACCAGGCCTGGCGGCAATTTGGTTCCGCAAAATCTGCAACACAATCCCCAGCCACTAACCTCCTAAAATAAAACCGTTGGCACTATAATGTTTTTGTAACTTTTGGTGCCCTGCCTCACAGGATCAAGGTTAATTTTCGTTTGTTCGTTTATTTTAGAAAGGTAGTAATTTGTAACTTTTCAGGGAAGAAGGCTGATTGGAGTAGCATCAAGGAGCACAACCCTATTAATGCAGGAGGTGATACAAACTGGGCAGTTTTCAACAAATAACAATACTGACTGAGCACTGCAATGCTGCACAACTAAAGGAATTGAGCAGTGTTTTATATACACAGACACATACACAGATCAATACATATACAGACAGATGGAGCATAGCACACACACATATATACACATCTTCAAATGTGAATAGGCAGCATTTTTTTTATCACAATAAAAATCTGGTACTTGCTGGAGGCAATGGATGGCTGAGATCATACTCCATAAATTAATAATGCAAATCCTACAAGCTCTGTGAGTTTGCAGGTACCTTACGTGCTGCTGTGGGAACTTTCCCAATGCTGTACTAGAAACACAAGAATGGATTTATCAGCATAAACTTTCTTTAATGAGCATTGAAGCCCTGTGGATGTTTAATGTCAGATAGACATAAGCATAAGAGAGGTTATTAAGTACTTTGTGCAGTCATGAAATTTCTACCTAAATTCATAAAAAGCTAGCACCTGAATGCACTTAGGAAACTGAACTCCTGTTTCTCATTTACAATGTTGATAGTGATTATACCCAAGTAAGACAACAGAAAAACAGCTTGTTTATGTGAAACACAGAAGTTCACAATAGAAAAGCTCAAGTTAATTCAAGTAGCCATTTAACCATTAAGAATGCACGATAATGAGTTCACTTGTAAAATATTTGGCAAATAATTAACTTTTGGAAATTCCCAAGAAAGAATTTCCAATCAAAACTTCATTAATAAGTAACTGAAATCTACAACATTTTTGTGCCTTTATCTGCTCTCTTGTGGAGAGAATACCAAAATTGTATCAGTTTATTAGTATGCGCCAAGCATTTAGATGTTAATGTCTCTAATCCACTTCTAAATGAATCTTCTGTTCAGTGTGCTCAGGCACTTCCAAACTTAAGAAAAAAAAGTATTTGTAAGCTCATGAAATAATTGTCTTTCATCTATTTTCTGATTTTCATGAGCTCTTACAAGGTTGTTCCAAAAGGACAGCTCAATGCTGTGATTATTGGAGAAAGAAAAACAATTTGCATTAATTTTTAATAGGAGAACCTGAGATTTCTACCAAAGAACAACTCTGACCACTGCTTGGAGAGTGGTGTGCTATAAATGCACAGTACCAAAAGAGCTTGCTTTGCCAGGCTTATTAGAAAATGGTTATTAAAATATGATATATTAATATTTTAGTTTATCTAGTGTGCTAAGAGAAAAGATCTTAGATAAATTTTTAAATGACCAGTAAAGGAAAAAGTAGCAAAAAAAAAAAAAAAAGGCTCCTTGGTAAGTCTTCAAAGATCATCTCCATGTTTCCCATGCAAAGTTTCCCATGCAAAATAACAAGACTGAAATCAGTATTTGCCCACTAATGGCTAATCTTTACGAACACTGGGGGAAAAACCCAAAAAACAAAACAAACCCAAGACCAAATAACAACAACAACAAAAAACAAACAAACAAAAACCACCACCAAAAACAAAACCCCCACAAACCCCAGACAAACCTGTTTGTCTGAGAATATAATTGCTTTTCTGAACTAGGATGGGATGCTCCACAAAAGCTTCCCCTACATCTCAGAACTGCAATTAAAGACACAAGAATGTAGAGGAGGCAACAAAAGTCAGGAGTTCAGAACAGAACATCCATCAGGAGCAAAGCTCTCAATATTAAACAGATTGAAAACAAAACATTGCAGCAAATTTAAAAACTGCTTACAGAGTTGCTTTATTCCAGAAACTTGTATTACTGCTAAAGTAGAAACAGTTCCATATTCAACATTCACTTCCACCTCAAGCTTTGTGCTGGCACTGCCATTTATGACAGACTTTGTTAGTCACATCAGAGAACTGATCCAGTCAAAAATGGATTATTTTAGTTCCTTTTTTGTCAGTTCAAATTTCACCTGAATTAGCTCTGATCTGGCCTTGTTCTTTGGCTGCACAAAGAACCTGAAGTAGTTAATAAGAATGCACTTGTGTGTGAGAAAAATAGAATAATAAACAGCTCCCATTGGCATCTGTATGTATAGCTGGGCCAAATTAAAATAAACTCTTATCACCAGAACCCCTCCAACAAAGAGTTTTAGCAATGATTTGGGCAGAGTTCTGTAACATTAACAACAGACAAGCCAGTGAGGAGAGACTGTGTCTGGCTACATAAACTACAGATTCCCAAACCCTGACTTTGCCTAAACAATATAATCAGGAACAATTTGAGAAGACTGAGGTTTTCAGCTTGTTCTTTTATAACTATGTTACCAATACAAGTTACAGATGCCAACTTCTTATGTACTACCAAGTCTTCGTTAAAGTATACAGGTTTGCCTTACCAAATAAATAAACACAGAAACATTTGTTTAGAAATTAGTTTGGAATCAGTTCACTGAAGACTTGCTTCATTGGGAGAAAACATAATTGCCATGAGACAAAACCCCCAGTAGCTTGGACAGATGACAATTCAGAATCTACTAGATTTTAATGGCTTGTAGCATCAAACACACGTGGGGCAGAGTAGGCAGAAATCAATTACTTTGTAACTTCTTTGCAAAATGCATATGTAAAAACATTAAAATACTTAATTTTAAAACAGGATCATCCTTCTAGCTTCAAGGAATTATTCCCACATTGGCCAATGGCTAATCTGTTGCATATAAGCAATTATTTTTGCAGATGTTTACAAATACTAAAATATAATGCTAGTCAGAAGCTTTAAGAAATGCCTTTTATAACAAAGGCAAGACAAAATTACTCCATCCAGTAAAATCTACTTCTAAGATTGTATCTGGTACTTAGATTCTGCATGCAGACCGCCTTGGCTGTACTTATGTCCTGCCAATCCTTAAAAAAATCAAACCCAAACACAGAACAAGCAGTTAACTGAACCCAAACCACGCCTGAAAATTTATTTTGAGCCAAACAAACAAAAAAGCTGTAACAGAAAAGAGTACTTAGCATATACTTACTGTAAGCAACATCTTGTTCTAAATCTAAGTCGAATGTTTGGTTCCGTTTTAAACTTCTTGCATTCTGAAAAGCTGGTCTGCAGAAACCTGTTGCTCCAGATTTCGAATCCAGAATTCAAAACTCTCATAACTTATATAAAACTTCTGGCAATCTTTGTATAGACGACAAAAAAAATTTGAATTCTCTACTTTAAAAAAGATTTAGGGAATTGCATTATTTTCTAAACTGCCAATCTGATATTCTAATCTGGCCATTCTTAAACGTTGAAAACATGAAAATTATTAAAATAATTTCATCCTTTTGTATGACACCGATTCCTGAAAACAAGTTGCAGCTACAAAGCTTTTTTGCTTCCTTTTTTATATCACATATTACTTTTAAAAACAAACAAATGAATTTTCACAGTAACATTTCAGTTTCAAATAAACGAACTTGAAGCAGGGAACAAAACCCCTAACCCTGCAGTATGATGCCTTCCTCAGCTGCAAAGGAGGGAGCGAGCCTTGGCCAGCACTGCACGGCTCTGGAAATGAGAATCACCAGCTCGGAGCGCTTTGGAGCAGCGAGGAGCTGCCCCAGGCAAGTTCTGCTCAGGTGCTCCGAGCACTGAGGCTGTCGCTACTCACCAGCAACACGCACACACCGAACAGAGCAGGCAATGCCTTCCTGAGCATCCACAAATATCCACAGCAAAAGGCACCAGCAGTGACAGCGCGGCACTTGTGCCGGCTAAACAAGCCCAGCTCACCTCGGAGGCATTCAGGCAAACTGCTGAGAGCCAAGCGGGGCAGGGCCGAGACATCTCGGGGTTACTCATTACCGTCCTCAGGCCGGGCTCACACAGCCCGGCCACCAAAGCGCTGAGAAGAGCTGCACGGCTCCAAAGCACGGAGAATAGACCGTACCTGGGGCACTAATGCTCAAGGGTGCCTCAGTGAACAGTGGATTTCCCTCTCCTATCACATGATGTGTTGCAGCTGCTCTGGAACACATGACTCAATGTAATAAGGAATTGCAGAAAGCAGAAAAAAATCCAAAAAAGCTGGGAGCTAACTTGCGAGAGAAACAGACTCTTCTAAAAGATTAAATCTTTCCATGATACGGTCTTAAAAACCTCCCAAAATTAAATTTCTACAGTCACTTGCCTTTCTAAAGGCACATATATAAAAAAAGCCAATAAAAATCAAAAAAGCAGGTGGCAAAGTCAATCAGCATTATTAAATAAAAGCCGAATATATCCAATGGCAAAAATCTTGAATATGATACAAAATTCCACCTCAGCAAAAAACAGGAACTCAGCACAAACAAAAAATGCTCAAGAATTAATCAAGATTAATCAAAAGAATTATTACAGATATGGGAAACTTCATTTTTTTTGTACCGAGACAATTAAGCTAAAGAGAAGCAAAATAAAGTGGACATATAATACACGTCTGAAAATCACAACTTGCATGAAATGGAGGAATATTGGCTTGATGTTTGCTGTATCCTACAAGAACTAGGATTATTTATCCAAAGGAACTGGATGGTGGTCATTTCAGAGAAAACAATTAAAAGGAGTTGCAACAGCATGTAATTAAACTGTGGAACATGTTACCATGTGAAGCTGTGGGTGATAAACGTTCACACAGCTACAGAAAGCAGCTGCATAGATTCAGGTAAGACATCCAGCAAGAGGAACTGACCATGGCAGCAGCACTGCTCCTGTATCCTGTCGCTCCTCACTGGGTGTCCCCATGAGGGTCCTGGGGAGGAAAGTGCCCGTGCTGCACTCCCAGAGTGGGAGCAGCTGGGAGTGAGGCCTGTGCCCTGCTGCCCTGTCCCTCGGTGTCCCCGCGGCCACGGCAGCCAGAGGTGACACCTGCCCCGCCCGGCTGGCCCTGTGCCCTGCCGGGCACCCACTGGGGCTGTCACCACACTGTCACAGCTCTGAGGGTCACCCGTGAACCTTACACAGGCACAACAGCCTGCGCACAACTGCTTTCAGCAGCCCCTCACCACCACTGCCCCTTTCACTTGCCTCAGCATGAGCAAGCCTTAAAGATAAAAAAATACTAGTCTAACTCAGTTTAGACTGTAATTTTATAACCATTTCTAGCCGTTTTGTAAAAACTTACAGGTAACAGCTACTATCTTAATCTACTAGCAAATTACCATAGTGAGAAACAATTTAACTAAGTCAAGTGGACATTTAGATTGGGGAGGAACAGTCCTTTCCTCACACTGGTTACATAATCTGCTCCACAATGGCCTGTGTGAGCAACAGGGAGGATCTCAGAGCCTGGTCTTGCCTAAACCACAGTGTGGCACTGGTTCCAGTACAGACACTGGACTGGTCCATTGTCCATCCCTGTACTGCACTTTTCCACACCTCTCTGCCATTCACATCATGGAGACTCTGCAGTCACAGTCCACTTCTGCTGGACAGCTTTTTGAATGTTCAAGTTGATGACTTGAAAAGGCGACAGACACAGTTGTGGAAATTTGCTACAGCTGATCACCAGAACAAAACACACCCTCAGGCTTAAAAACCTGAGCTCTGCACTCCCTTAAGGTACACAGACTAATTTCCTACCAGCCAGGCAAGGTACTTTAACAGACTCACTGGTAGACTACTGCTATTTCTGTAATTTTCCTCTTTGACATGCTTATAAAACCAGCGATGCACACAAACAACGGGGAACAAAGTGAAACTGTTACAGAGGCCAACTCTTAACTAATTCTGCAGAAACTCTCACTGACAGAGCTAACACTAGGAAAATAGAGCTGCAGAAAGAAAAACAAAACATTTTTATAACTCCACCTCAAATCTATATCATGTGTTTTGCAATGATGCCAAATGCTAGAAAATTACTTGCTTTTCTCTACTGCAGTATCAGTGTTGCCCCTTACAACCAAGGTTTCTACTTGTTTTAAATGACACTTGTTCCTTTTCCCAATAAACACCCTCAGCACATACAGTCTGACGAGAACACAGGCTTTTGCTCCAAATTCTGATGACATGGTGGGCTCTAGACTCCAGAGGAAACTTTTAAAACAAACTACAGGTTGAAAGTTGATTCCAATTCTTTTTTTTTAATCACTTCATTTTCTAACCAGATGTATTATTTCCTAGACTGTCACTCCTTGTCCTAACCTCCACTGCACACAAATACAAGTTAGACAGCAGGGTATTTAGCTCCTTTGGAATTAGTAAGCAAGCCACCCCCTCAGAGTCACTACGTTTTAGGAATCAAAAGCTTAATACAACCATTTGCAGGTTTTGAAGATTACTAAAGCCAGTACTCATTTGTGCTAATGTAACTTAATTCCAAAAGAACTCCTTAAAAACTCCACTACTTAAAAAAGCATAACAAATATTCAGCCACTCAGGTTTATCTCTGCTCCTGAGAGCAAAAGCATTTCACACAACTGTTAAGGATAGGATATTAGGAATGCCATACTGAAACTGTATTTACAAGGAAGTGCAAGTCAGCCTTAATATAATTAAATGAGCTGGAATTTGGCCAGTAACTTGGGTTATGACAAATCCAAAAGCCAGTCTATCCAACAGTACAATGTGTACTTGTTTATGCACTTTCCTACAGCACGGCTGATGACAGAAACAAAAAAAATGCATTTAGGCCGGTGCTTAACTTCAAACAGGAAGACTTGCATTTAAGTAATTTTAAATAAGTCACTTCTAACACCCTCCCAACTCTCATACAGAGTCATGAACAGACTTTGTCAGAGCTACTCTGTGGCTATACAGAGCAGTGAATTTTATTGTGAAATAATTCAAAGTAATACCTTAGAATGATATGGAGGTGGAAATTTTAAGTTTGTGGTAGATCACACCGTGGCTTCTACATAACTTGGGGCAACTTACTACAAATGTCCCAAAAGCCATGAAATGCTGACTTCAAAGAGAGTGCACACAAGGAAAATAATGCAAAGAGGGAATAAATACAAGCCTGGTGAGAAAAACAAACCAAGTCAGTACCATTTTATGAGTATTTGGGGGTTTCACAAATAGATAATGAGCCACACTGCAAGAAGTGTCAGCACAGAAATTACTTTTTGTAACTGCTCATGGCCAGGTCCCACAGCAAAGGCAAGATGTGCTACATTTTGAGCAGAGCACTCTCGTACTGCCTTGCATTTGCTGTGGAATGTCTCAGAGAAGAACATGCAGTCACTTCCTTGTGAGTCAAAGGCCTTGGATGAATATCAACTGCAACAGAATCACTGAGATGCCAAGTGGTAAGCAGAAGTTTTGCAAGCATAAAAATATAACTATTTCAAATATCAAGCAACCTCAGCAATGTATTTTAAGATATTTATGCCTCAAGCAAACTCTGCATTCTTTTGTTTCATTAAGAATGTCAGGAAGTTGTTATTTACACTTTCAGTTGAACCTCTTACACAGCATTTCAGCCTCTTACATACTTCACTGGACCATATCACATATCAATTAGTACTGCTTAATTAGCAACAGGCCAATGTAAAGCAGTGACAGAAATAATTTTTTAGGGTTGTTTATACTTATATCAGTGTGTGTGTAAATTTGTATTTTAAATATATATTCTGAATGCTGAGAAAAAGCTGTAGTATGACATTGTTTTAAACTCCAAATTATCCTTAGAAACTGCAAGCCAAATTCATTACTGTGATGTACAGTTTGCAATGAAAGCAATCTTGAGAACAGTAGATTGTTCCTTCTATATCTGAAAAAAGGCTTTTAGAAACCCTCACTGATCAAAATGACATTTACCAGAGATTATTTCTTATTTAAAATATGGATGTCGTTAATGCCCTACATTTATAAATATGTAATGACGAACAGTAATAAAATAATCTCTCTCTTTCACCCACACCCTAAAAAGGTTCTTCTGTAGAGGTCTGAAAACACTTATTTCAAACTTACCTAACAGCACCATAATCAATAAGAGTAAATGAATAAAGATGGCATTAGAAGTTTGCCAATACAGAAGTCAATCATACCCACAATACTGGAAATTCTGTGACTATTTTCCTTTAAAACAAAGGAAGGCTCTGACACAAGCTTTGGTACTGGGTTCTGCACACAGGTAAATATCTGACTATCTGATGAAAGTGTAATAACCAGTAGCCTTCCAAAGAGTGTCAAGAGTGTAAAAACACTTAACAGTGGTTTAATTTCCAATACTCACAATAAAATAAGACATTATTCTAGAAGCAGTAAAGCATCACACAGGCAAAATTGCCTATGTATTTATTTAGTGTTTCAGGTGGGTTAGAATAAGTTTCTACAGACACAAATATTACCTTTTCCTACTCAAGGCAATACTTCCTCCATGAGCAATGCTAAGATTAAAATATACCAAAGCCAAGACCAACAGAGGTATTTGTCAAATTCCTGATTCATGCCTACCTGGTAAAAGTACTGGTTCCAGTTTTTTAATCCTTGGTTCTGACGCTACATTGTCGTCAGCCTGAAGAAAAAAAAAAGAGAGTATTTACTAAAGGCTCAGAACTTTACTGCCAGATGCAAGCCTGATCTGCTTGTGAAGAAGAGAAAGTTGTTTTAACTTAAAAAGTTCATTTTAAGGAGCTAGAATCCAATCGTAGCAAGAGTTTTAAACAAATTTGAGGGCGTTTGAGATTAGTAACAAAAGAATAATAAAATATTTAAAATATTCATGTTCAACAAATTGGGTAACCCAAACTACCACAAGTCACAGGATGAATAAAACCCAATTTGGCTTGACATTCCATAATAGCTCGAGATCTTCAGCAAGTTTTACAGGTATAGATACCCAAAAAACCCTTCTCTGCTAACTTCTAACATGCACAACTTTCCAACATAGGAAAGATTTCAAGGCCTAGAACACACATATGCCTACCTGCACTTCAGTTTCAAACCTTAAAAATTAAAGCCTTCTATAAAAAGACTGGAACTTTTTGTGAAAGAACCCATGGTTCCTACAATGATAGGAATATAACCATTTCCCACGACTAGGAATATCCAGAACTGCATTACATCGACATCTCATTTTACTAAAAAATTGTGAAAAAACAAAAATTAGTCAACATGTCAAACACGCTGCCTGAAGAGGTCCTGTCTGGTCTAAAGTAAAAAAATATCACTTTCTGTCAAGTGCACAACCAGATGACACAAAAAATCCTGGTGGCTCTCAACACACTCAGTACTATATGCGCTATATATAATTGATAAATATACTTGATTTTCTTATTTATGCCATCAGACACGTGAAACGATGGCTGCAAGTGAATTATGTGCACAGCAGAGCAGCGCCCGCTGCTTTCTCCTCATCCCGCCCAGCGCTGAGAGCAAAGCGAGCCCGAACACCTGAAGCGCAACTCACAACTTTCCAAAATAATCTGGCACGGGGAGATTTTAACGAACACAAGACTTCACTTCGATAGAAGCCCTGCTCCCCGAGCACAGAGCGGGCTCTGCCCGTGTGCGACGCGGAGACCCGGAGGCCGAGGGGCTGCCCCCGAACCGGCTGCGCAGCTTTTGTTTCCCGGAGGGCTCGGGGCCCGGCAGCCCCTCCACAGGTGCTGTCGGCCACCCCCGGGACAGCGGCACCAGGCGCTGTTCGCCGCCAGCGACAGCCCCCGGCCAGCGGGCACAGCCCCCGGGCCAGCGGGCACAGCCCCGGGCCGGCGGGCACAGCCCCGGGCCAGCGGGCACAGCCCCCGGGCCAGCGGGCACAGCCCCGGGGCCAGCGGGCACAGCCCCGGGCCAGAGGGCACAGCCCCCGGGCCAGCGGGCACAGCCCCGGGCCAGCGGGCACAGCCCCGGGCCAGAGGGCACAGCCCCGGGCCAGCGGGCACAGCCCCGGACACAGTCCGGCACAGCCCCGGGCCGGCGGGCACAGCCCCGGGCACAGTCCGGCACAGCCCCGGGCCAGCGGGCACAGCCCCCGGGCACAGTCCGGCACAGCCCCGGGCCCCAGCGGGCACAGCCCCGGGCCAGCGGGCACAGCCCCGGGCCGGCGGGCACAGCCCCGGGGCGGCACCTCGGCCAGGGACACGGACGGCCCGGGGCAGGCAGGGCAGGCAGGGCAGGTCGGCAATGGCAGTAAAAGGCGGTTACCTGAGGCAGAAGGTACGACTTGAAGGTGGGTTTGGGCTGCTTGAGGGAGAACATTGTGGCCGCCGACGGGCGGGCCGGGCCGGGCCGGGCCCCGGAGGTGGTACCGACACCCGCCGGCTCAGGCCCGGCGCCCGCGGCCGCTCGGGCTGCGCTCCCCGTCACACCGCGGGGGCGGCCCCGGCGCACCCTCCTTCCCCAAGGGAGGAGCCAGCGGCCTGGGCAGGCCCGGGCTGGGGCCGCCGCCGCCCCGCATGGAGCCCCCGCGGCTCCCTCCGCCTCCCCGGGCCGGCCCAGCGGCTCCTTGGGCGGGCGGCGGCCCCGGCGGGCCGGGCCGGGCCGTGAGGGGCGGGAGCGGCCGCGTACGGCGGCGCGGAGGGAACAAGCGGCCCGGCCCGCGGTGACGGCCGGCCCCGGGCGGTGGCGGCCGAGTCAGGGCGATGGTGGCCGGGCCGGAGCGGTGGTGGCTGGCCCCGGGCGGTGGCGGCCGGGCCGGAGCAGTGGTGGCCGGCTCCGGGGCGGTGGTGGCCGGCTCCGGGGCGATGGTGGCCGGCCCCGGGCGGTGGTGGCCAAGTCAGGGCGGTGGTGGCCGATTTAGGGCGATGGTGGCCGGCCCCGGGCGGTGGTGGCCGGTCCCGGGGCGATGGTGGCCGGCCCCGGGCGGTGGTGGCCGGCCCCGGGCGGTGGTGGCCGGCCCGCAGCACCGCGCAGCCCCGGCACGGCCGCGCTGTCGAGGGCAGGTCACCGGCCCGCCGGGGCCGTCCTGCCCGGCCCGGGCCTGCCCCAGGGAACGGGCAAACGCGGGGCCTGCGGCGGGCGGGGCCGGCTGCCGGAGCACAGGATTGCCACAGTTTGGCCTCAGAGCCCCGTGGGAACTGAACGCCCCGTTCGGGGGCCTGCAGGAGTTGCTGCTACCCCGGGTGTCTCGTAAGGCAGTGGTAAAATCCAGCGTGGTGGAGAGAGAGAGTGCTGGGACACCGGCACAGGCTGCCCTGGGAGGTCGTGGCTGCTCCGTCGCTGGCAGTGTTCACAGCCAGGTTCTGTAAGGCCTGGAGCAGCCTGTCCTAGTGCAAGGTGCCTCTGCCCGTGGCAGGGTTTTGGAACGGAGATGCTCCATCCCAACCCCTTGACATTCTGTGACTCTGAATCACTTACTGCTATGGAGTTCTTCCCCTGTCACCCTTTACACAAGGTGTACACATTCCAGCTGTGGGGTGTGTGCAGCCCTCTCAAGCACAAGGCATGACTCTTGATGGTTCTGTGCAGGGACAGGAGCTGGACTCCATGATCCTTGTGTGTCCCTTCCAGCTCAGCACATTGTGTGTGATTCTCTGACGGCTGGATGATGCCCCAGGCAGCTGCTGCAGTCACCCTGTCACTCTGCAGCCCTGCTGACTCTGGGAGCTGCATGTTCATCCAACATCTGTGTAACTTTCTTTAAGCTTTCCAGGCACTCATGTTGCTTACCTGAGCTTCTCCAGGACATGGAAATAACACAGGCACCTACCTAAACTGCCAAAATCCATCACTGCTATATCTTTGAAGCAGGAAACTGCTCATGTTTGCTTTGTGGCCTTATGGCACCCATAAAGGTCCATACTGCAAGTGATTATTATATAACTGCTCTGGACTTGGCCTCCACAGTAGAAATACCTCCTACACAAAGCAACAGTTTGGGTGGAAATGTGCTTTAATGGAGAACCCTAGATCAGGAATACATGGTCTGTCAGCTGTGAGATCTAAGGAAGAGGGAGAGTCTGGGTTCCCCGATGATGCAGCCACAAGGGAAAGGGTAAAACCACCAGGTCTCTCCAGATTTTGGAGCCAGGTCTGATGTGTTCAATAGGGTGAGAAGAACTGGCCCCTGGCTGCTGGTGCACCATGGTCATGGTTCCAGCTAAGAGCCAAGCAGAGTTCACAGCAAGGGCCATGGTTTAGGGGTGAGAGTTGAAGGCCAGGACCTGACAAACAAACTGCTGGGGTTTGGAGCCTCACCATATTAAAAAGCATGATTTTGGTCATGAAAAAGGAACAGCTCATGTGCAGTGTAACATCAGTAAAGGCCTGCTACAGCATAGTGGTGAAGACTGCAGAAAAATGGACACATTTTTAGACAGAAAATGACACATGCAGCACTCAATTTCAGCTGCAAGGTCAAGATCTTCCCTCATTAATAGAAAGTATATTATATTGCATTATAGACCCTGGGATTTTTTGTGAAGTCTGAGGGTGTGTGTTCAATGAAAGAACAGATTTTAGGGCACAATCTGGGTTCCACAATTTAGAGGTGTTGCCTCACTGATTGCAGCAGAAAAGTTTGATTTAATAGTGAGGAGGAAAACAATTCACTGGCACCTGCATACATTTCATGCTCTTCAGCAGCCCAGGAGGGAGCATCTTGCTCTTGGACTTGGAGATAGAGAAGATAAAGCAAATCCAAGTGTACTTTTCAAAACAAGTGCACCTCCTTGCTCAAAGGTCCCATTTTATTGCTGTTGGCAGACAATGCCGTTCACTTTTTCCTCTGTTTTCACATATACCACTTTTATTTTATTCTGCAAACATCATTGTCTAAGTGGGATCATTCAGCCTGGCATGATTTCATGCCCCAGTCCATTTTAGAGAGTGCACTGTGCTGCAGATGCTGCTGATGGTGTAAAGCTGAGTGCTGTGAGAGCAAACCACAGCTTCTCTCATCCCCTTTCATAACCTAAATCCTTTGGATGTCTGATAAGTGAGAACTAATGCAGGACTAGCCCTTATCTTTATCCTTCTTTAAAGTTTTTGTTCGTATTCAGAACACTGGTGAAAGGGAATTTAACACAAAAAGGGAGAAAGAGAAGGTGAGGGGATGAGGAAGGCAGAAATTGCCCAGACTTGAAATTGCACATAATGAATTTGCCAGTGATATTAAAAATGATGATTATTTACACCACATCAGAATTACGAGAGCATTTCTGCATCAGCACAGAGACTTTTTAAGAGTAGCTGCAAAAGCAATCTTACTCATGAGAGGATGATCACAGAATAGCAAAAATTTCCATTAAGGACTGCAGTGACATATTGAAATTGCAATGCTGTTCTGAAGAGGAGCAAACAAAATAAAAAATAAAACCCTAAGCTCTCACAAGATTTGTGAGGATTGTTACTGGAACTGGTTACAAGTTTCCACTGAAAGAGTTCTATACGCCAGTAGGAGAAGGCTGATTTGGCAGAATTGGGTCCTTTGGAGAAGCAAGTGAATTGTCACAACTTGCAGACAGGCAGAACAGGACAGGCAAGCAGAGCAGGGTAGGCAGGCAGGGCAGGGCAGACAAGACAAAAGGGCAAGCAAGACAGGCAGGGAAATCCTCTGGCTCCTTTTTGGCAATGAACTCAACTGCCTGCCCATCTCTGGCCATCCCAGCTCTGCCTAACTCACTTTCTTCAAACAGTTCTGCTAAGCCAGAGATTTTTGAGAATGCCTTTGTTCTATGAAACATGGTGGGAAGACAGCTATGCAACAAAGCCAGCTGAACTGAAAAGACTGCAGATGTCTGGTGTTATCATTCAAAAAAAAAATCTTTTTTTTACTCAACAGTTATTTTCCTTGCCTCTACCATGTTATTCAGTGGTATCTCCTGTGTGCCAGCCTGACCAGGACCCTTTCACTTGGCCACTCCCTCTGAGAAGCAGCCTGGCCTGCTCTCCCAGTGCTATCACCCCCAACGCTGTGGTTGTCTCCTGGGGCTCTTTTTACATACAGTGCCACTGTTTGTGACAGTGCAGATAATTATCTGTTAGCTATGGCTGGGGTGCATAACCTGCTGTGTTCAGTGCACACTCAGATCAGGCACCCCAAAGTTCTGGTACAACCTCTCAAGGCAGCTCTGAGGCTGGGGAAGTGCTTCGGCTTGTGCAATGCATGAGGGCTGGGGTTAAGTCAGAACAGCTTTTCACAATGGTCCCTTTTGATCTCTCAGCAGATTAGAGAATGGCTTTTATTAGACATGTTCAAGAACAGGTTAGACCACCATCTGCCACTGATGCTATTGACATAGCTGAACTTGCCTTGTGCAGATGATCTCTTCCAGGCCTGTATTTCAATGGCAACTCACATGTTTTCATAGCTCTCTGAAGACTGGTTCAATTATTGGTTTGAACTCCAAGACAAAAAGACACAAGTGTTATCTGATTTCACAGCTGAGCTATGTGCCCAGTGCTATAGCAAATGTGCAGCAGGTCTGTGAAGTCAGGGATTCACTGGTGAAAGTCAGTTCTATTTTTTTACTGGAAGTGGTACAGTTACCTGGACTCTACCTGGTGGTACTTTAAAGTGGTACTGTACCTGGACTCCTCTCTACTCGTGCACCCAAGCTGCCTCAGCCTGCACTCAGAAGTCTGGGACTCTGATATGTACAAAAGCCACAAAAACTACGCAGAGGTTTTAGTTTCTTGAGGTATCTCAGGAAAGAAGCCTCCTTTGCAGGGCACATCTGTGAAGGGGAGGCTGTGTTCTTTGTGTGGAGGTTTAATGGTATGGAACTTTGCTATGTCACATAAGGGTACTTTCCTTGTTAATCATTGTGTAGGTATTACTTGCCTGGAGTTACTGGGTGCTGTTCATGTCACAGTGTTTTACCTTGGCTTGGACTATTTCAAATAGGTATTGTGATAGTGACTATTGGATTATTGGTGCTTCTAAACTAGAATCTGACCTTTTTCATGGCCCTTTTTGAAGGCTGTCGGTTTGCTCAGGTGATAGCTTGCTGAACACAGCAGTCCAGTCAGGACAAGCAAAGGGAGATGCTTGCATCTAGAGTCATGCAGGATGAAGCACTGTGGTTTTATTGGGGGTTTTGTGTTGCAGAGACAAAAGAGGAGTAGGCACATGAAATTATGCACCCTCTTTTTCATTACTCCAACACCAAGCACTAGGTGGATACCAGCACTTAAATATTTCAGCTGAACATCTGCAAAGAATAATTTAAAGCCTATTATGAAGACATCCATTGTAAACATGGAGGGCATCAACCATAAAGCACCACATTGCCATATCTAACTGCAGATAAGGCTAAAAGTTGAAAAAAGCAAAAGAAAATTGTAGTTTTAAGAAAACCTGTAGGCTTTGTCTCACTTCTCCCAAGGCTTGTGGTTTGTCAGCCTACAATGCAGAGTACTGCTGGGTGCTGTTTTATGACTACCCCAAACCCCTGTGCCTGGCACCATTTGAAATGGCCTTTAAATGGCCACATCAGCCAGTTCCTCACATTGCTTTTGCCTTCCTGTCTGATGCTGGATCACAACAGGGGATCAAAATCCACAATTAGGCTGAATGTGATAGAATATTTATCTGCAGTGGTTGCAGTGAGAAGAAAACACCCCTAGGGCTAATGTAGCCTCACAACCCAGCAAGCAGAGGCTAATTGTCACTGTTAGTAACAGGCCACAGGCTTTCTGCTGACTTTGTAAGGCCTCAGGACTGAGGCTTGTCAGGACTGCTTTGTCTGAACTTGCCTCAACCTGCCTTGAGCTGTCCTTCATTTGTTTAGCTGTGAAAGCAATTTTTCTAATGACGAGGAAATTCAGATTTATTTGTAGCATTTAAAGGCTAGTGATGAAAAACAAGATATAACTTTGTAGCTCACATAAAAATATCCCTAAAGTAGTAAAAAATAAGGACAAAGAAACAACATGATCATCATGCTCACCCTACAAAGGACCTGGGATGCTGACTGCTGGCAGTATGTCCTCTCTATCCTCACTGTAGACACTGACCATTAGACCCAGAGGATCAGAGCAGGTGTCAGTGAACATCAAAGTAAGGGGTAGATAGTAGTTTTTCTGTTTTTCCATCAGTAGCATAGTAGTATCCTTTTCTGTTCCCTCTTCTTGTCTCTTCTCTAGTTAGATGGATCTAAACTAATAACAATTAATATATTAGACTTGTTACACTAACAGTAAATTGTTAAAACTTGTTACACTAACAGTAAATTCTTGACTTTACATCCAAGGCTTCCAACAGCTTTTGAGTGCAACCCTAATTCAGGCAGAAGTGATCTGCTGGACAGGACTGTGCTGCAGAAGCATCTGTGGGACCCCAGCACTGTGTCCAAGGGCTGCTGTCATTTGGAAAACTCACCTGCTCCACACAAAGGGCTCCAGCAGCACACAGGCTTTGTGTCAGCCCAGAACACCTGTAATAGGGCAGAGTCCTGTTATTCATCTTGCAGAGCTAATGAAATGATCCTGTTAACATCCTTGGTCATGCACTTTCCTCACGTTCCTGTTTCCTGACAAGGCCTTGCAGATGTGTTCTTTTTATTTAGAAGAACTGATAAATATTTTGCCAGAGATGATAGTCAAACACAGAACCTTGCAAAGCATCCAAATAAGCAGCATGGAGAAACTGTAGTTGGAAGGTTTCAATGGCTACTTTAATGAATTACTAAATAATATGAAAAATGGACTTTCTTGATTCTCAGGTATCGAACTCCAGCTTCTAAAATGGATAGAGTGGCTGCAACAGGAGAGGCTTGTGAGGGCAAAGTTAAACTAGTCCCTGAATGATGCAATGTAGAAAGGGGTAATCCATAGAATCAGGTGCAAGGGTCATGAACCTGCCTTTGTGAATATGACAATTAGTCACTGTGTTGAAGACATTTGCCTTGAGGGAAAGGGAAATGTCTGTATTGCAAGATACTGTAAGATGAACAAATTTAAATTACCTTGGAGTAGTATCTCTGCATAGACACAGTCCCAGAGCACACACCCTTTCAGCCTGACCTGCTTCAGTAGAGGTCAAGCACATAATAAATCATGGCAATGGAATTCACAGTGACATTGCTGTGAAGTCACCACATGCTTAGCAGTGAAGGGGGACACATCTTCCTGAAAAGCAGTATTAAACATGCCTCTTCAGAAATGCAAATTCTCTGCCCGCATCCTTTCAGCCAGTATTCAAGAAACCATGGAGGCAGAACATGCAAATGTGTTGGTCATTATTCTGCTTAGTGAGCTCCAAATCTATTATTGGTCTTCTATGCACATACAAAACTATATTTAAATCTTATTTAAAATGGCTGTATGTCTAAAATGACTCTGCCAAAGCCAGTGTGGTTACTTCACAGTTAATGGCAGAGAGGTTGTCATTCAGTTCATGCTGTGTGAGAGCACAGAAAATATCCAAACCTTTTAAAATCATCCCTGTAGAAAATTTTATGGAAAATTTTATGGAAAATTACTGGCAATGTTAAGAAAGAAACTGCTTAGAAAATGTTTGGCCCATGCATTGCATAAGAAGAAACAGATTAGTGAAGTGTTTTGACATTATAGAGAAAAAACTGTATATTGAATTAATTTGCCATATTTTTCATGTGTTTCTTTATAAATATTTTTACACAAAGGAAGTATATAAATACAAAGGTAAAATATTTTCTTTTGAAATCTACATGCTATCAGATAAATTTTCAGTGTAAATGCTAAAAAAATTAAGTGGTCAAAACCATGATTAACACACATTTCATATAGACAGTGTAACAAGAGGTATGCAACACGCTGTATTCCATTCCACAATGCATACTGCTTGTTTAGCACAGTGCTGAAAAGCTGCATCCCTTTGTGTTTGTTAATGAATCCATTTCTGGTGAATGTGCAGGCAAACAATAAAAAAGGCATTGGCAAACTGGAGGCTATTTTAACCACATATACACAATGGCTATGTAGTTGCACAGAATGGTAACACAGAAGTAAACATGGAAGTGAAACAATTTCAAATGTCATTCTGTTTTTACAAAATGTCAAGTTCCCTAAAGTTGAAGAAAAGAGAAGCCCACATAAAAATCAAAATGTCAACACTGTTCCAACAGCAGTGAAACCAGTAAACCTGCTGGTAAGAGCCAAGATAAAGTCCAAAAGAAAAGATTACCGAACTTTGTGAAATGTCTATGCACTTTCCACGATCATTCAGTCTGGTAACAGAACTTCAGCGTACATGTATGGATGGAATATGAGAACATAATGCAAACAATACAAATCAGATACCATTAATGCGTTTGTAGAATCTTTCATCAATCTCTGCATTTCAAAATGCTGTAAGCATCATTGTCAAGGAGGACATTGAGACCTGCACTGTGGGGCTCACGGTGAGTGAAAAAAGAAATGACATCTTTTCAAAAGAGTGTATGAATGAGTCCTGATGGGTAATGAGTTAAGCATAAACCTTTGACCAGCATTCTGTGAACAAGTAACATGTCTTTGACTCATTTTCAAAATTGTCTGCTCAGTGGTAAGCATCCTCTGCAAAGAGAGGTGCTGAATATTCGGGAAATCAGTTTCTAAAATTTAAGTGAGGAAACATGCAAATACCACCCTGCAATTATGATGAAAATTATCAAAACTTAATACTTAGAGTGCCACTGTGGAGACAAGTGCTTTTGATACATCTAACTACAGATGTTGATTTCCACTCTTAGTCCTCAAAACACTTTTGCTGTAGAGACTTTTTTCGTCCTTTGACATTTGTTTTTGAAATTTACTCAAGAAAAGGTAGAGAATTTCTATTCTCATCTGAAAAATCTGTATTTTGTTTAGACAGACTCCTAGAAACTGTTCCTTGTTCTTCATGTGTTAAGATGAAATTGCAAAATGGGAGATGAATTTGTCACAGTAGATTTGCTTCAAGCAAAGATTTGCTGTATTTTGATCTCACCTCATCAGAACACCTTTCCTGTTCTGTTTCAATTTGTTTCCCTTGCAGGCATCTAAGAAAAGTCAGAATCTTATTGTAAGTCTACATGGACTTCTGTTGTAATCCTGATTTATACAAAACACTAATGCAGATCTTGGATTTCTATTATTAAAATCTCCATGTGCTTGATATTCTTAGAATCTCCCTAAACATTTTGAAACAATGATCACTGTTTTTCAACAGTTTAAGGCTGTCAGCATGCTTTGGGTTGGGGACAGATGTGATCCTGAAAGCAAGATTATGCCACTAAAGTTCAAGGACAGATTAAGAATATATCTACAGGTGGCTTTCCAGGTCAAATTTCTGCAAACACAACTGTATTTTGTCACTCTGACCTATTTTAGTGGATAAAAAGTGCTATGTCATGCCATTCTGAAAGAGAAGCTGAGAAGCATGCATGAAATCAGAAGTGAAAGAGGAGACTGCATAACTTTTCCTTGCCTCCAACAGTTTTGTTTTGATGTGAAAAACACCATGGCCACAAAGAAACCAGCTGCATAAGTAAGGATAAAACTCAGGCTGGTTAAAAATTTGTTCACTTTGAGAAATTGCCTGATAAAAATTATTACATTATAATATTGCTCTTCCTCTAAGAGCTTTTATAAAGAACTTGTCAGTAAATGAGCTTATGAAGGAGGCTGAAATGGAACAAAGGAAGATCTATATAGTCGGCATCTGTGGACTGTACCTTCTTTTTATCTGCCCCTGAGAGAATATCTCCCTTTTACCCAACCAAGCAAGCATTTGTTTAAGAACAGAACATGTATCTGTTAAGTTTAAAAGAAAAGAAATACATATATTCAAAATTCTTCTTTAGAAATTAATTTTAAAATCTCTAATTTGTTCTATTAGTCATGCTGCTGTATCAACTGTTGGTAAAACAGGGGCCATAAGCCACTTTAACATTCAGTTTCTGTGGATGCATTTTCTTGGCTAGTTTTCTGTTCTTCTGTTGCACTGCCAAACGCTACCACCAAATTAGTTACACTGCTGGCATGTCCTGGTCTATTTAATTTGTCCTTCACAGACTTGGCTTTCCGGGAATGGCTGTGCAAACTCTTGGAGCGTACTGATGGGAACCCAGAAGTCCTTTCTGGCTTTACTGACAGTAAATTCTCCTTCTCAGCCTTGACAGTGGCAGGCATAGAGGTGTAAGAGGCACTCATACCTGCTTCACCAACATTACTATCATCATCTGTGTCCATCTGCTTCTCCTCTGCTTGCCTTTCTGCTTCAGAGATCAACCCGGGGTATTCTGGAGGACGCTCTTCAGAAAGCTGCTGCTCAACTTCGTATTTCCACTCTGTGGCCCACTGTTCAATTGTAGAAGGGCACACCTGATCCATAATGGTACTATATTCTGAGGTCCAGTTGTTAACTCCTCCAACCAGCTTTCCACCTTGTGCAAATATAAAGCTCCTTGACTTCATCATAGTGGTTTGACAAGCACTGAAAGTTTCAGGAGGAAAATAGCGCATTGCTTTGGATTTGTCCAAGGGATAAGAGATGGTTGCTTCTAACTTGGTACGTTCTACTTTTAACTGAGTGTTCTGAAAATCTGGTCCTGCTACTGACTGACTGTTCGTAACAGCATTCATCTGGTTCACACTTTGAGGAATCATTCCATCGCTACTGAAACCCCCCTGCTTTTCACTCCCCAAACCACCTGAACCAGAATGGGCTCTGGAAACATTCTGTGCAATTTCTAATGTGGATTTACTGTGATCTGCTGTAGTGACTGCATTAGCACTCGAGGTATGGAGTCCAGTTTGGTGCTCTGGAAGCAGCATCCTTGGGTCTGCTCCATCTTCTTTGGTACCAATAGAGTGGGCTTTTTTACGCATGGCTGGTGACATGGGCGTGGTGCTGTCATCGTAGGTGAGCTCATCACCACTGATGTGGTATTTGTACATGCTGTAGCCATCAGAGCTGTTGACACTGCTCTGCCTCAGGAGGTAAGCAGCATCACACTCTGAGGAGGCCCTGGAGCGCGTGTACGTCAGCTCGGATTTGTCGATGCCCGCCAGCTTCTCCAGAGCGTTCGCCATCCGGCCAGAGAGCTCCTCCAGCTGGGACAGCCGCAGGTCCACTGTCTGCAGAGAGGCCTTCATAAAATGTTCTCTTTCGTTCACTTCTTCCAGCCTCATAGACATATTTTCAACTCTGTGGAGTATAAAAAAGGAAGCGGAGAACAGAACCTGTAGAATGGTGCAGCAACCTGTTACAGGGTCCTGATTTCTTCCTAAGGCAGAATTTTGTGGTGTGTATCATGCCTTGTTCTTTTTTCCTATGTGCAGCAATAAAAGCATGAGCATTTTCTTGTTATCTATGCCTTCTGTACACCATATTAGAGGGGTATTTGAACTTTGCCCTTATATTCATGGCAAGAGAGCCCTTAGGGACAGACTACTATCAACATTTCTGCATGTGCCACCCACTGTGTACTCAGTTATTCTCTTTCACTGTGAAGCATCAAATTAATTACATGAAAAGTACTTTCTAATGACATACTCATGGGGTGACTTAAAATAGCATCAAGCATGTTGTAAAACAGGTTCTGCAGCTGTAGGAGAGAGAACCATATGCTGGTGTTGATGGGATTGCTTTAGCTCTTGAAACACCTTTCTATTTTGTATCAGCTGAAGGGAGTGGAACTATTGCCTACTTCAATTAAAAGAATACTTTTTCCCATTTTCTTCTTATCATTTACATAATAATGGATGTGATGGTACTAGAAAAATGCATATAAAAGTAATTAATTGGGATGTGGCTTAGAGATCATATACTAGTAAATCCGTTGTGAAAATTAAATTAACGTTTTCTTGCTCCCATACACAAAAGATGATGAAGCACCTGGAACAAGGAGCCATAAGAAATAAGCAAATCTGCTTTGTGACCATAGACCATAGCGAATCAATGAGGCTGATCAGCCCTGCTTTATTCTCTGCCACAATACCTAGGATTTTGACAAATTGCCATGGATAACCAGTGTGATAGAAACTACTTGAATATATGTAGCAGGTTCAATTTACTTCTCTATTCTCAAATTTCAAATATAATAATACAACAGGTTCAAGGCCTCTCTCAAGAGAAGGAAGTTTATCTGTTAAAGAATTATATGGCTCACAGAGCTAATTCATAACAAATGTTAGAATGAAGATACATACATATGGATCTATAGATAAATATGTACGTGGTGTGCTTCATCAACAGAATACTGCGAGGTAGATTAAGGTGAAAGAGTGTTTAAAATATGTATAATTTTCATTACAGGGAGAATTTTTCTTCATTTCAAGGAAGTGACAAAAGACCCCATCTCTTGACTTACTTAGATCTACTGACAGAATAGGCAGAGCCTTTGTGAACAGTCCTGCCAAGTGACCTGGTAAAAAAGGCTGCTGCCATTAGCACTGTGTGCTTACACAGCAATGTGCAAACATTACTAGTCCTCAGAACAAGCATAATGATTTACATGTGAATATTCCCCATCTTTTAAATGGGGAAGTTCATACTGAAAAGCTAAATGCCTTGTTCAAAGCCTGCAAGAGAATCTGTGGCAGAGATTAAAATTCAGCAGTTTTGAGTGCCAGACTCTAATGCAAACCACAAGTCCAAGGGAAGAACCCTCAGTGCTTTGGTCATTAAGCTCCAACATGTTTCTCATGGTTGGATGAACTGTTGGAAACTCAAAAAGCAGCGATTTTCTCAAATGGATAAAAAGCATAACTGTGATCCTCAGATGGATGAGAGGTATAAAATTCATCATAAGCAAAGATGTTCTTATAACAAAGCTACCCAAACCACATTTAGTGCCATAACAGCAGGAGTAACAAAAAGTTTGCTCTTTTGCGAGATGCACCTGCTCAGATAGTTATTTGGGACTCAGATCAGCTTCTGAGTCAGTGGTGGTTTTCTTTAAGATCAAAAGCTTTTGTATTTTAACTCAACCATGGGTATAAAGAAGATTAAAAAGACCATTCCTGACAAATGGTGTGGATGTTTTTGTTACAATAGGTACCTTTCAGAGGTAACTCTGATGCGCTCATCATTAGATGACTGCTGCTCATCCTCTTTCTCCTGGAAGTATTCTTCTACACACTGCTCTTCAAACTCATACAGTTTTTTTAGCTCTTCATCATTCAGAAATAACTCTGTGCAAAAGAAAAGGACAAAAGAAGAGTTTCCTTTTTCTGAACTGCTGGCTGACAATTTAAATCCAAATTAGGAATTTATTTTGGACATAGAAATACTGCAGATTCTACTCCTGCACTAAATGAATGGATGAGTTTTTAAAATAGGCAATGAGCACTTAGCTGAGGATGGGCAGATGCAATGGAATGCATTATGACCATCATCTGCTTCCATGGCCATCCATTGAACAAACAGACCAGATTTTACAAGATAAAGACCTGGGCAATCTCTGCCAGTTTGACTGTTCCTTCATTTAAGTGTTATTCCTAAAAGGATGCCAGTTACAGGCAACAGATAAATTTAACAGATTCTTCACAGATATTGTTTGGATAAGATGTTGAGAAATTCCTAATCACATAGGAAAAATCCAAGGGGAATATAAGCTTTTGGGAACAATTCAGCCTTTATCTGGATTTGTCTCTTTACATTTGGAAGGAGTGTTAATTTGCTTTTTTTTCCTACTGTGCAAAGATGTTTCCTGTGAAATGTAGAAATAAAGGGATGTTGTGAGCCTCTCTTTATTTCCATGATGCATATAATGAACATATTAATTAACAGTTACAGAATACGTTAGGAGACGGATCCTCACAGTTTCCCTGTGAAATGACAGATAAATCTCTAAATGATAGGGGGATACTCACAGTCACAGATTGCTCACATCCCAGAGCTGACACTATAGCTGACATTTGAAACTGTGATCCCTTCCTCTGAAATTCCTATTTGCCCCTGCCAACATATGGGCTCCACCAGAACCTGGTAAAGCCCTGGACTGAATAGATATTATCTCACTGTTTTAAGAAAGCATGTTAAAGGAGGTATTAGCATCAGAGAATTGCAAATTCTCAGGCACCCACAGAGCCCAAGAGCTGTTAACTTGATACAAATATTGGCCCATACTGTCTTCTGCAAACACATTTGATGGTCAAGGTGAACAAAACAGTTCAATGTTGTGAAAGCTGCTGCTTTCTGCTAATAGGGTGCCAAGAGCTCTATTTAGAGAAGATTTCTTGCATACTCAGTCCCCTGTCACGCTCGTCCTGGTCTCCATCCCCCTTCTTGCAGCGGCAGCAGATCCGCTTGATGATGATGTAGATGTGGCTGAAGATAATCATTGGTGGTGGCAGGACAGGTCTGTCATGGAATGTCATGATCAGCTGGTACCGCTGGAACTTCCAGACTTGGTTGGATATTGATTTTACCTCAAAGAAGGTATTGCTGAAAGGAAACATAGGAACAGTTTCTACTGTGAGGTCCCTAATCTCACTTACTGAGCAAGTCCTATGTTGAAAAAGCAGCAGCTAGGTAACCTCATGGAGCCACATGATTTGCTTGGTTCAGCTCTTTGTTGGTGCTACTGAACTAAGGATTAAATTGAACTCATGATTTCACTACTCCTTTTGAAGGTAACAAACAGAAGGTGCTCTGCATCCCTCAGGCACCACTCAAAACAGTCCTCTCAGACCATTTGCTCCTACTGTACAAATCCCTTAGGTGCCAATGAAAAGAAACTCACAATTTATGCATCACATAATTGGTATTTTGGGGCTTGGTTAAAAACTATTTCTTTTAACACACGCCAGTATTTGATGCTACACAAAGTATTAAATCCATGAAAAGTATTTTGTATGCTAAACTCAGAAGCTTCACATAGTCTGCCTTTAATATGCTAATCAGCTTGACCTACTTAGAAGACTTTTCAAGTTTTCACAGAATGTCCTAAATTCAAACTTTACTCCTTCAAACTTTACTCCTTCAAACTTCTGATTTGAAAACATGGTGCATAATCTTGTAAAGGAATTTATTCTTGGAAGGTTCATCATTTTTACAGCAAAGTAAAGTGTGTTTTAAAGATGTTTAATTTTGAAATTCAGTTGGTATGAAGAGATAGTAATCAAAATCCAGAGGTAACAATAGTCACAGTTATGAAGTACCAACTAAGAGAAAGCAGACTTGATATTCTGTCTTAGAAAAGGCTTTTCAAGCTATTTTCAAGTACCTTCAGGCAGCTCACTCCACTTCTATGATAGTGATGATACTCTGGAACTTCCTTTTTCTATTTTCTGTCCACTTGTTTCCTAACTTTATGTGCTTTAGAATATCTACATTCATAAAACCAGTTAAAACACCTCTCTGAAACCAAAGAATGCCTGTGTACACATAGCTTTTGCTTTCTTTAGGTTAAGTATATATGAGACTATGATCAGTGATAAATAACCAGCAGGAATTCCCCAGCTAGATCTCAACCCTGTGTGAGCAGGCTGGGATGGCAGGAGTTAACAGCATGACCTACTTCCCAAACTGCTGATTCCTTGGTCCTTCAGCCAATAATAGCTACCATTGTAAGATTCTTCCCCTTCTCCCCAGCTATGTGACTGGCATTTGAGTACTTTAAATTCATGACCTTTTAAGCTACATACATCAAATGAAAGACAGGCTTTGTGAGCTGCAGATTTCTGGGCACACAAAGTAAAATTTTTGCATTTGTGACAGAAGCTACCTACTGCGACAAGCCCTCCAACACGACATGTTTGAAGGCAACAAAAATGGATCTTCTGCTTTTCTCAGGTACTCTGTTCAGAAAGTATTGCCAGCAAGTAATTTTTTTTTTTAATCTCTGCATCATGAGAGGAAAAGTATGCAACCTAAGTGCAGGTAGGAAGAACAAGCAGAAGAAATTTATTAAATTTTACTCCAGATAAGTCTAAATATTAGATATGTGCATACTGCACACTGCTTGGATTGGCCACAGACCTTGGCAACACATAGCCATCCTTCCTGTTACTTTAAGGCAACACAGATTATTTTTTTGGGTCATGAAAGGACTCTGCAAGGCCCTCATTTCTTTTTCTAAATGGAAAACAAAACAAGACCAAAAAAAAAAAAAAAAAAAAAAGAAAAAAAAAGCCAGATGATGTAGTGGAAATGCCTCAGGCTTCTGACGTTCAGAGCTCTGTTCTGCTGCTCTCCCGCAGAGCTGTGCCTGCCAGTGGCTGCACGGGTTTGTGTCAGGTGTGTGCCAGCTTTCATGGATCACACTTCTCATCTTTCCACAGCAACCTTGAGGCCTGTCACTATCCATTAGAAGGTGATTGGAAGGAGCCAGGTTCTCTCACATACATTGCTGCAATCGCTGGCAAACTCAAAACCACCTTTACTCACTCTTCCCTAGGGTACACCCTGTTGCCAGTATTTGCCAGTCACATGCATGGAACAATGAGATTCTGAGTGAATGCAAAACCTTGCAGAATCAGTTCTTGTGGGACAGAAACTTTATCTCAACAATAAGACAAAGATGCATGATTGTTTACATACTTGAAGACAGCAATCAGCAGGTTTACCAACAGGATGTTTGCTACCAAAAGGTAACAGGCCATAATAGCAGGAGTGAGCCAGGCCCCTGGGATGCACGGAGGGAGGCGTTTACCGTCGTCATCATAAAGATTGTCCCCACAAGGAGCTGAAGGAAAAACAGCGAAGGTATTTTTCACAAATTGCCTGATACTTAAAAATATTATTCATATTTATTTAATGATGACACATGCATAAATGTTGCCAAATTTTGTCAGTTTATTTCCAGGAGCAAGTATGTATAATTTCTACTTCAAATTCTGCTTCTAACTACATTTCCCATATTAGTGAACAGAGAGGCAACTCCTTTCTGTACAGTGTGACTTTCTATTCACATTCCCATGGATTTTCTTTTTCTCACAGTAATAGTCAAAGACTAGATCTTAATGTGTATCCATACATATTAATAGTGGAATTACAAACAAGTTATTAAACCTAGCTTGTAAGCATACCTTGCCAAAGAGACAAAAGCATTGCCTTAGTGGCACCAGATTGCTGAGCATAAATTCAACATTTATGGGTGCACAGTGTATTGAAGAGGCCTTGAGTGGCCCTGACAAGCTTCACTGGGAATTTACACCTACCCCCTCTGTCCCTGCCTGAGCTATGTGTCACCCCTGCCTCCAGGATGGACCTTGGACCAGCGTTAGTCCCCTGGATGTACCTTCTGTCTCTGTCTCTTTCTGCCCCTTCCTGGATTCCCTAGATGGACCCCAGACTGTTACTTGACCTGTCTGGGGCTGTTAATGCTACCAGCAGGTTAATGCTATCAAAAATCAATTTCTAAAATGAAAATTATATAGTAACAGCAAAATAAGACTACCAAGAACGGGACAAAAATTGAGAATATTGATCAAACCAATGTAAAATAATTGCCTGAAGTAATTCTATACATAGATTGTCTCAGGTAAGAGCTGTCTTGGAATTGGATAAATGCAGCAAGTTTGTTCTGTCTGTAAGTGCAGTGCCAACATACCTAATTTCAAATACAAGGCTAACTTTTAACTATTTAGTAGCAGGTAAAGTTTTTGTCAGCTACAGATTCTTTAGCTGTAATCTAAGCAAATGCAAGTCCGACAGAGTTCATAACAGATGTAGTTTATATGAACAGAAAACCTAGTATTTTTAAACATTTTGCAAAAAAACCCAATGCTTCAACCTCACTTGAAAAATACTGCAAAATATTTGAAAACAAACTAAGCTTATTTACTGAGGTCTCAAAGAGCTATTTGGACTGTAATTAATAACATTTATTTTACTTGCTTTTCAAACATCAGACCTACATGTTTTCCTGGTTTTCCTCAGGAAAGTATAGCAGGAAAGTTACATGAATCCTAATTTTATTCAAATCCACAAATGAAAATACTGCCAAAACCTCAGTAATATTGTATCTAGGTAATCAAACAGAATTAGTTATACAATGCCACTTATGCATCATAATTTTGAAAACCCAATTATTTTACTGTTGGTGTACTAGAAACAAGTCTTAGCAAGAACTTAAACTCAGTTAAAACTTCTGATCTGCAGTTTGCTCTGCTCATTTTCAAATGAAACTATTACAGTAGAAAATAAAACATTCACACCTGAATATTGGATGAGTGCTGTAATTAAAATATGAGTACCTATTCAAGAAAAAGATTTAATGAACATGTTTAGCTAAATGAGATCATCAGCTCTCCACAGAGACTTACGATTGATTTCCATGGCATAGACTGAACATCATTCCAAAGGAACGGAATAGAAAAGGAGGCAGGGAGAGAAAAAAGAAAACAATAGAATAATAAAAAAGAAGAACTCAATAAAAAGATGATTGGAAATACAGTTCTGCTGCCAAGAAAAGATAAGCAACTCAAATGTCAGAACAGTAGAGACATACGTTGAGAAAAAAGTCTTTGTTAAAAATGCATTGCATTCTGCAATTTCCTTTTCATGCTGCTTTCCCCAAATGTTACATATGGCAGCAAACTAATGATAACAATATATCACAAAATGCTTCTGGCAGATGATCATTTAAATATACATGATATTTCTGGCAAGTAAACAGAACTGGCCATCAACACGAAGCAACTCAAAATTATCACACAAAAATAATTCTTTTAGCTATTATAGAAACATTTTCTCCTCTTTTTTTTCCTTCCCATCTCCTTTTTTTTTTTTTTTTTTTTTTAACCACCCTGGCTTTGAATCTGTCAGCTGTTTCTTTTGAATAGCTACATTTCCATTAATAGTCATGCTACTGTACACTGTAATAACATCAGTATCATTAATGCCCATTTTGACTGCCAGTCTAGGTACTTGCTTGTCAATTCCTAAATGCTGGTAAAGAAAAGTCACACCATTGAAAGAAACTCATCCAGGCTTCTCTATTGTTTAAGAGTATGATGCTGTTGAGTACAAGATGCTGATAACTTATTGCTTGTGCACATCTTCTAAAGAGAGTGAAGCACACAAGAGATTCCTGCGGTGCATCAGGAAAAGTTTTACCAGGAAATGAAGGGAGGTAATTATTCCCCTCTACTCAGCCCTAGTGAAACCACATCTGGACTTGCCTGTCTGGTTCTGGGCTGCCCCACAGAAATCAGGCATGGACATATCAGAATAGTCCAGTCATGGGCCACAGAGATTACTAAGGTGATTGGACTATCTGACAAATGAGGCAAGACTGAGAAAGCTGGGATAATTTAGTCTGGAGAAGTTCAAGGAGATCTTACCAATGTTATAAATACCTGATGATGTGTGGGAGAAAAGAACACAGGGCCCAACTCTTCTCAGTGAAAGCAGAAGCAGCAGTGAGCAGTGGGCAAAGGTGGAAAGATGGTAAATTCCATTTAAACCGGGTTGTCCAGAGAGGCTGCACAGTCTTTATCCTTCAAGATACTGTAAACATGACTGGACAGTCCCTAAGCAATCTGGGATAACTCTAATTTACCCTGTTTTGAGCAGGAAAGTTCAACTGGATGATCTCCAAAGGTGCCTTCCAAGCCCAGCAAATTCTGTGACTTGTGATCTCCAGATGACATCCTATCCTCAGAGAAGCTACTGAAAAGTCCAACTACCTTTCATAGGGAATATTTGATGCAATACTTCTTCCATAAATTGTTTACACCCCTGGGCCTTGCCAAAACCAGCCATCAGCACTTGTGTCAGAGTAATATTAGACTGCCCATAGTCATTACTCCCCAATGACTTCTGAGGCTGCTTTTGTGGTGTGTTTAGAGAGAACCACACACAGGTTAGAGTCAAAATTTCATACTGAAAGCAAAAAGATCTTTGGGAGTCAGTCCATCAGCTTTTACACAGGGGAAATGTACAGAAGAACTGTAAGGCAATGTAGAAGAACACCATGCATAGCCAGAATTATTTTATTATTAAAACAATACAAACTCATTAGTTTATGCTTAGGCTACTGATGCAGCAAAGCTTCTGACCTGGGAAGGACCAAGTAGCTGAACTTGTACAACCAGAAAGCCCAAACCTTTTGTCCCTCAAATCTTTTGCACTGCTGAAAAAGATTTCCAATCCAAAGCATGCTGAGTATATGACTGGAAGCATGAGAGAAGCCTGGGACACCTCTTACACTAAAGAGATGGCTGGCAAAGTGTGAGTTCTGATTTATAAGGAAATCAACTATCTACACTGGCAAATATTCTTTGTTCAAACTGAAGTAGGATTTGAACGCACAGAGTGAGATATGGGATAGCCCATTACAGTCACTTCCTCTCCATGGGAGAATTGCCCTACTTGTGAACCAGGATAAGCTCAGGATCTCTCATGTGCACCAGAACTGCAGTATCACACAGCAGGTCTGGCTTGACCTTTCACTTGTCAAGAGTAACTGAGTGTACCCTGAGTTACACTAAAGAAACAAGCATTCATTAGGAAAACAAAGTTGATGACATGGTACTGTTCAGAAACAGACTAATGAGTTTATTTCTTTCTAAACAGTTAAAGTACACTCTAATGACATTTAGAATGAAAGCTTCTCATGATAATGAATCTTAATAGTTTTTGAACTTGGACCTTCAGGTTCTTCAGCCTTCCATTTCCCTACCTGTCAGCATATGCAGGTGATTGAAGTAACACATACACAAAGCTGAAACAGCTTGTATCATTTCAGATAAACTGCAAACTACATGATACACACTAGAGGAGGCCAGCTGCACATTGGACTGTTGTACAAATTTCAAATATTAACACAAAATTAGCAGCAACAAGACATCTTACATCTCCTTCAAAACACCAACAGCTATTTTTTTAGTGTGCAGGTTTCCTGTAAGAAAGGCTATTTCCTAATTCAAAGCTAATCAAGTGGAGTTTGCTTTTTTTGTTTTGTTTTCCCATAGGTTTTGAACAACATGAGTGATTCATGAAATGGAAATGTTTCTGAAAGCAGACAGATGTATGACTGGGAGTAAAAATGTATGAGCTCATTGCTTGTGAGTTGGAGATGAAAGGATTTGTGTATTTTAACCTCTTGCACAAGGGATTTATTTCTTTTCTTCTCTTGTTGGAACTGACTCTTAGTGAATCTTTGAATGAAAAGAACATTTCAGAATGATCTCTGTTGATCCCTGCAAGTAAACAGAACACTTAACACTGCCATACTCTGGACTGGAGAATATTCTGAACTACATCACTTTCTGTGTTAACTGAATTTGGATACAAACCAAGAGAGCAGACATGCAGGTGGGGAACAGAAAATTGTTCAGTCTCAGGTCTACCACAAACAAACAACAACATCATCATTGTAAAGCCAAACCACTACTTCCAAATTAAAAGCAGTCTTTAATTTGGATCTGATCATCTGCCTCAGAAACAGGAAACAGACTCTTACTATGAATTCTACTCTTACGGTCTATCTGGTCAGCGAACACCTCTCCGTAGATCATCCAGTAGGGCATGTAGAAGATGTTGCGAGCCAGTCTCCAGGAGGGCTCCTCGTCGGGGTGCAGGATGGCCTGGCGGGCTACCCCAAAGCTCATCAGAACCACAAGCATGATGACCACAAAGTACAGCATGTCAATCATCTGCATGGACAGAGCACAGAGAGGCTCTCAGCACCACCAGGGAGCACCGTGGCAGCAGCAGGTCTGTCTGCCAGCAGGCATTAGCAGCAAACACGAAAATAGCAAAAGAATCTTCTTGACATCATTCTTTAAATCATACTCAGGTATTAAGCATACGTACAAATGCAGAGAAAGCGGTTACTTATTATATTTAAAAATACTTAAAATGATAAAATCTTTGTTATCCCTGTTCTTCTTCGCACCAGATGTACTATGCTGCGCTTTCAGCACAGACCAACTCTGTGGTTGCAGAGAGATGACATAATCATTGCTGTACCATCTCCTGTGCACAGCTGATGGTTTTCTGGATGATCTTGGTCTATCTGCAATCTGTTATTGCATGAGTATAACATCTTGTGTGTGTGTGTGAAATTCATATGGCAATTTTCACAGGCTGTATTCAGTCCTGCTCCACAGAAAACCTCTTTTTAAAGCAGAATGGAATTTAGTTTCCTACAGAGTTCTTCAAGACATAATTTATAGCAATTGAGGCACTAACCATCTTTCCAATCATCATGACGTAAGGTCCCAGATATTTGTTCACACCAAAGATATCCAGTACTCTAATGTACCAGAAAATGATATCTACACAGTAAATCACTCTTCCATAACCCATGTAAGGCTGGTTCTGCAGGCGAAGAATTGCTCCTATTATAAAAACTGAAATAGCCACCAGGTCAGTAATATTCCAGTATTCCTGGAGCCAAACTTTGATTTTTTGGCTTAACTTGCCAGGCTCTGACATCAGAATCTGAAACAAACAAACAAACAAACATAAAACAAAGAAACAATTAGAAAAAACCCCAAGTTACATGTTTGAAGTAATGGTCATGAGAAAAGACCAATCTTGTCATATTCAACAGGTGTCTGAGGCCACCTTCCATTGTCAGCAAAATTTGTTTCAAGCAACAGTATTTGTAGTTACTAGTATATTCTAGAATAAGTATACAGAGAGGATACATCTCTCCTGTATGGCCTCTCAACCCTGTGCACAAGTCCATGACATTATAATTTCTAAGAGTGACTTTCATTTTAAGGATTGTGAGATGTTGGTATGGTCAGACTTTACCTCTCTGACTTTCTCCAAAGCCAAGGTCACAATGTAGGAGATGACAATCCATTCCTGGACTGATGGCCACCGTTCCATCCGCACCAGGATGATGTAATTAAATAACATCAAGTAACCAAGGTATGATATCTGCCAAAAAAGAGGAAAATCCTTTATGGACTCTGGATGATGTGTCCTAGATCCTTCTAAATTAGGCAGTATTCAATTACTTGAGATGACTTACACACACACACACACACACACACAACAAACCCAGTCTCCACTAATTTCCATTACGAAGTCCTGGATTATTAGTGTAAGCCAAAAGAACTAACACTCAGTTTTCTACAACCATTTGTGTAAATGTCAAACTGGGAGTGCTGATGTATCCAAGCTGCACAGCAGCCTTTGGTGACCAGCCAAACTAAAAATTTCTGAGACCTTGGAAATCCAGAGCTAAGAAATCCAAAAGGATTCAATGACATCAGGGAAAAAAAGCCTAGAAGCAAAACACTAACCAAACAAAAAATATTTCAGGAGAAAATGGAGTTTTCTGAAGAATGGAATTTTCAGTGTGAAATGTTTATCCACCATTTCAAGGCAGACATAAAGCAGAACAGAGAGCAAAGCTGTGAGCAGCACATGCCTGGAGGGGTAGGGAAAACAAAGAGCCATACATCCCACTTGCTTTCTCCACTCTGTAATGATGTGGTTGAGCCCATCTGGGCAGAAAACACTCTTCAGCTGAAGCCAGAGGCATACAAACTTTGTTTATCAGTCCCTATTCCTACACTTGTTAATTAAACCCATCTACATGGACAGCAGGTTTGCAGCTGTTTTGGTTACTTTAGGCAGCTCCCAGTCTCAGGAGCAAGTTTCTTGCTGAAGCCTAATTCAGTAAGAGCAGAGAAGGCTGCATCACCAGAGAAGAAACACCAGACAGAAGGCAGTCAAATCCTCTTAGCTGAGGGGCCTGATAATGCATGAAAGCAAAGCCCTCTTTACTCAATTCCCTAATAACTTTGCTATTTAAGAAATTCATATCAACCTGTGTGCTGAGGCTAAGTGTGAAAAAATTCAGCTGCTGAAGACCCCTACTTGCACAAGAAAAAAATATTTCCTCCACAGACCTCCAGCAGCTAAAGGAATCACAGAGGCTGTGGAATATATGATCTAGACAGCTGAATTATCTCATTTGTTGAAAGAAGAAAAACAGCAATTCTGAAGCAGTCTAAACCAGGCCCTTTATGCCTGGGGCTTTTATAGTCTACTAAAATGTCATTTCTTTGCACTGTAAAGCCATGTTGAATACTTTTCTTTGAAATTAAATAGGAATTTCACTTTTAAATTATTAACTCAGGCAGCAGAAAGGGATCAATGTAGTGTTTTGTGATTAAAATGTGCTAAAACTAAAAACCTACGTATTACTATGACCTAAAAGGTATCAGGCAACCTAATCTTGAACACATCTTGAACCAGTATCCCTTTTACAGGGCACATCCAAAATTTATGAGCAACAGCATGAACAGATGCTCTGTTTTAGTATAACAGTTTAACAGCAGATAATTCTTGATGCAATAAACAGAAAATTAGATGCCTGTCAAAAGTAAGTATTTTAGTTTAGATTGCTTTTAATTGTCTTTAATAAAAGTACCTATGAAGTCTTATCAGACTGGGATCTGTGCTCCCATCTAGGCTGCACCTATCTGAGCAGCATTGCAAACAGCAATGTTACTGTGGGGTTAATTCTTGGGTCCTAAAGGACATTTCAATGCAGACTAGGATCCAGGTTCTTTAGAAAGCAAGAGAATCCAGTCTAGCTTCGATTGAGTGACTGGATTGTGGAGCTTGCACTCAGTTTGGTGTATTCCACATCAAAACTCCTCAGCAATAGGAGCTTTAGAGACTGACAATGTAAGATTCAGTTATTCATTCTGTTTTATTCTCTGTGCATTTTTCTCTGAATAAAGAGAGTGCTATGCCCATCAGATTCCACAAAAGTCAGTAAAATATGTAATTATTTCAGGGTTATTACTTTTATATTGGAATCCTTTCAGTTTCACAGGTGTGAGAAAAAATCGATCACTATGAGTTCAATCATCATGACTTACTGTGTAGAACCAAAATTTGACAATAGGTGCGTTATAGAATTCATAGATCTTTGTTCCAATTGGAAGACTCGGTTGTTTTTTCTTTCCATTCTCTTCATCCCCTTTTCGGGAGCCTGCATCTGCATTTGCATCCTGGAAGACCAAAGTTGTCAGATTTCATCAATACACAGCAGTAAAAAATAGTAGTTTTCCCTCAACCACAGCCCCAGCCAACTGTTAACTATGCAGGGATTCCCCTGAGCAACAAACCTCTTTTTAAAAGGATATAAATAGAATTCTGTAAATCTGCGGAACTACACAGACACTTCCTTTGCCCTGAGAATCCGGTCTATACACTCCCATAATTCTTCACTGAGTTTATCCCTGGAGTAAGTTGAGATTTTAACCTGAGTGAGCTACAGCATAACCAGAGAAGTCAGAAAAATGAGCAGTCCTGAGATATTAGAACATTCGAATAACCTCCATCACTGACCGCATTTTCCTCCTCTTTTTCTTTGCCTTCCTCATTTTCTTTTGATGTCTGGTAGGAATAGTCGTCATAACTCCGATACTCTAGGAAAAGGATGGTGGGAGGGAAGAGAATTCCCATTATAACCTGTAAACAAGAAAGATTTCAACTCAATATTTGCTTACATTACAGATTTTGCAACAAGGTAGGTCCCAACCCAAAATTTTCATTTGAACGGTATTCAAGATATTCTGCCATCCTCAAGCCTACAGGAATGAGTAAGTACTTAAAGAAGCATTGACATAAAGTATTGCATGAAATATGGCACCCTGGAAAGCCTCTCATCTCCACAAATACCCTGCAACTAAGAAATTGTGCTCCAGAATTAGTGTCCAGAGAAATGTCATGGAATGGACACAGTGGTGGTTAGAAGAGGCTTCAGGTTTGTTACTGGAATTTATAGTTACTTTAGTCACCTACTATAATTAGTTTTAATAGTTAAAAAAACTATGGAAGGTGAAATAATCTTTGCAGATAGCCTTGGGAAAATTCTCTTACTATATGAGATTGCTTAGATACAGAAACACAAGCCAAAGTATAGAAAAGGAGCAGAGAAAAGAAGGCAGGTAATGAAACTAGAACAAACATCAGGAAGTTGATTAATTCTTTGGAGAAAAGAAAGGAAAATAATAAACAGATTTGGGAAGTACCATGATGCAATCTGAAAGGCAGGACAGTTGCCTGAAGATATTAAACAGGTTTAAGAGGGAGATATGGGAAAGTGGAAATAAACTGAGCATGGCAGAGACAGTGCAATGTGTGTGTCAGCAGACCTGGGAGTCTGACCTGGGAGGACAGATACAACACTTAGTCAGTAAAGGGATTTAAAGAAATAAGGAGGTGAGCAGCATGGGCCTCCATAGGCATGACAGCAACTGCATAACTCAACAAAGAAAGGATTACATTCACATGAAAACACACACAAGCAAACACTGCTCTGCTTTCTTGGTGTTGACTCACTCATGTTTCTTTTGTGTGAGAGGCCTCTCACATCACTTAGTTTTTTTGTAAATCAAACAGTTAGGAAATATTAAAATCAATAAGAGAGATTGCATCATCAAATCACAGAAGCAGGAAATAAAAATCACATGGTTTCACACAATGCAATTGAACGGATTTCACTGTTTTCAACACTGAGTTTCAACTGGTACGCTATTAAGCAATATAAGAAGCATGTGTCCACATATGGTTTATTTTATCGCTATTCTCATTGCATGGACCCCTAATGGAGATATTTCTGCTTGTCTCCACTAATTTTTAATAGAAAGAGTATGCTCTCAATTAACAAATCTCATGCTTTATTGAAAGCCACAACTTTTTTCTCAGATTACAATCATGTTAAGTGTTTTATGGAGTTATATTTTCCTTTGTCATGGCGTGATATTCCTTAGATATTCTGAAATTTGAAACAAAAGAAATTAACTTTAAAGCAGATATGTTCTTAAAATATCTCTAAGCCATTTTTGCTACGCAAACACTGTGTGTAACGAAGTTTTCCATCCAACAAACTCTCTTTGGAACTGATGCAGAACAGAAATACCTTAAGGCCGGGGTTTTTCCGCATGCGCAGTCGCCCCATCCACATGTCTGTCAGGAGCATCTGGCTGCAGGTGTGAGCAATGAAGTCCCTGTGTTTAGCTGCCACAGCCAACTTCAGGCAGGTAGAATTACTCCAGTTTTTCAGTTCATACGTCAGCAGTTTCATGGCAATCTGCTCATCATGTTTATAGGACTGATCCAAGAGTTCAACAGCCAGCTGGCCAAAATCTCTGGAAGATACAAGATAAGATCAATGTGGTTTGACTTAGAAATCAGTCTGCTTTGGGGTTTTAGTTCTGTTCACTGGATATTATGTTTATGCACACATACGTGTAGTGACAAGGATAACTAATCTCAAGCTTGATCTGGGACAGTCTACAAAAGTTCCAAACTAACTGTTAGTTAACAGAGGGAATTTGCTTAGATCAGTAATATCTTAAAGGCAGTTTAGATATATCATCAGATACTCCTTAATTTGTAGGAGTAAATTCTGAAAATAACTTTGTGAAATAAAGCTAGCTAGTTTCACAGAGAGAAGCTGAATAAAGAATGCATTCTGTCAGAAAAAATGCAAGTCTTTTCCTTGCCAGTGCTGCCTTGAGATACCAAGACCACGTTTTGCCTTGTCTCTAGTTGATAAATTGGCTCCAAATGGCATTCTGTGAAACTGCATTTAGAAATGAATTGTACTGAACTAAAAGCTTCTCAGCAAGCTTGTAGCAAGTGGATATAAAATCTGCTCTGCATTCACTAACTTTGAGTTGTTGTCCAGATCCTGAGAGATGTCATCCACCAGCTCACTCTCCGAAGACTCGTGGGCCATAGACTTGTAGAGTTTACAAGCCACAAGTGCCTTGGCCATGGATTCCTCCCCTCGTTGCCAAAGGAACAGGGCCATCTTCTGCCGTTTCATGAGCACAGCCCACACCATCAGCTCATGAAAGGGGTACTGGAAGCGGCTGACTTCTGGATCATCCACATCAATATCAATCTCTTCCTCCTTTTTTTTCTTTTTCTTCTTCCCTTTGGTGGGAGGCTCATCATCCTGGGAAGAAGAATTGTTCCTATCAGCTTTTAACAGCTCACCTGACAACAGCACCATGCATGGAACAAGTACTGAGAGGACACATTAACAATCAAAGTTCTAGCTTGGTTTTGCTGTTTGCTACCATGAATGCAAAAGGACAGAGCATGCACTGGGCAAGCACACAGACTCAGATTTTATTCGGGGTGCTGTTTCTTGTATACATAATTAAAAGTCACCCATCCTGGAAACGTGCAGTAGAACCCCTTGATACTGAAGGCATCCCTCCACACTGCATTGTACACAGACCTCTACTGCATGTGGAATTGCACAGGTTGGTCTGCAACAAATTCCTATTTAATGAATTCCTCTGCAGTGTCAGTGGGACTCTAACAAAGCTGAATTCCCTAGAGACAGGCTCCAGTGTCATTTCTGACTTTGTCTGTGTCTGTCCCTGCAGAGCAGTGCTGCACATCTTCCAGGGACCAGAGCACTTTTCCCATGGGCGTGCAGGCCATGGCAACATGCAAAAGGCAAAGACAGGCACACAGCACCTGTAAGAACAGCAAGACAGCAAAGGGAGTCTTCACCTTGGAATAAGCAATCTCCTCTTATGTATGCAGTGCACATGGAAGGTATTAATATCCCATTTCTTAAAGGGATAGGGAGGATAGGCCATTACTACAGGAACCAACATGGAAGTAACTGAAGGGAAGTAGTGACAATGAAGCAGGATCCTGAAGGGAGAAAAGCCATTATTGGGAAAATTAGGGTTTAAAAAATGTAGGAAGAACATTGCATATATAAGTGTAGACAGAGCTAATCATCACTGTAAACCTAGAGTCCAATCTCAGAAGTGGATTGCAAGAAAAAGAAATTGCTATTCTACAAAATCAGTTCTTGTTCAAGCAAGCTCAGCATAATGCACTATTTTTCCACGAAATGTGAATTCAAATCCAAATTCAGAATTCAGCCTCCCACACCATTTCCTGAGATGACTCATCAACTCAGCAACTGGGCATGTACTTCTCCTTCAGCAGTTTTAAGAACTGCAGGTGGTGACCTCTGCCTTCTATGGAAAATTCAGGGGTCACCAACTGCACAAAGAATTTACCATCTCTGAAGCACAGGACATAAAAGCCTCAAATGGAGGACAAAAAATTAGGTCCTCTACACCCTAGGAAAATCAAATAAAAACAAAACCCTGTGTAAGATAGAAAGTGCTGAGGAGTCCAAACTTCCTGTTTTAGAGCTGCTAACACTGGAAATAAAAAAAAACCAACCACATGGAGTCACAGCAATTTACTGATCACATTGGCAAAAGAAATGTAAATGTTCTTTTAACTTTTTTTTTTCTCTTGGAAGCAGGAGCAGGCTCTACCTGCTGTCAAGGGGAAACAACACTTCAGTTTGTGCCACATAAAACATTTCTCGCTGAAAGAAATAGGAAGATCAAAACAAGCTTTTGGAGAAGCCCTGTGATCAATGCTGATCAAAAAGGGTCACACCTCTGAGGGGCTGAGCTTTTGGCCTTGAGCCAGGAGAAAATAGGAAGCTGATCAGAGGGATTAAACACAACCTCTGTCATAGGTTCTCTACAGATTTTCTCTGTTGAGAAAAGGGCTGCTTATCTGCCTGGGGAAATAGGGACATTTATGTGGGGCTATGGTTCACATCAACTGTAACACAAGCAGCACGAACACCTCCTGTGCTTGAGCACTAGCACAGCATTAGTAAAATCCCACTTCCTAGAGAAATGCACCTGCCTCTTGGTGTCAGTGATTTCCTGGTGATATTTATGTTTTCAGAAACAAAAGCAGCTACCTCTGAAACAGAGTGAGTTTTTAGGTATCATCCCAGATTTGCTTTTCCTCAATTACACATTTCTGCAGACACACAAACAACAGAGGTAGGGGCTGGACCCAAAACTCTGCATCGGCATCACTGTTTACAAAACAAGGCACCATCACAGTAGCAAGGATGTTTTATAGTGGAAGGCAGCATCTGACCACCTTGGTTTTCACTCAAGTTAAATGTTTTCTCTGTGGTAAAACATCATTAAGCACAGAAATTGTTATTTCATGGCTAAAGGTGATTTTGCCATAAGTAGCACTGATGGATTATATTCTCTTTTCAATGTCATTAATGTATACAGATGAATAATTAAGTCTACAGTATGTTCTGCCATGAAGCATGTTATTACATAATAGTGCTAAAAATTGCCTGAAGACCACTAAGCAGAGCTTTGGAAAGATGCAACCCTTTAAAAATTGGTCAGAAGTATTTAATACAATGCTTGAAAAATGGAATACCCTGCCTAGTTGAAATTTTTCTGTAAATCACAGTAATAATGAAAAAGCTAAGAGCAAGAACAGAACTGTACCAATAATTTTTTTTATAAAACTAGTATTTTAAATAAATTCAACTTACCTCCATCCCCAGTAGTTTAAGAGCTTTTGGCTGAATATTAAAAAATTGAAAAGAAAGTCAGTTAGATGGGAGGAAAATTTGAAAGACCATATAATACCAAGCAAACCCATTTTCATTTACAAATATACAGCATTTATTATAACACTTATTATTATAAATAATTGTACCAATAATGCTGCAATTAGTTACTCTTCATTTAAATTGTATTTGCAGAATGCAATGGTTTAGGAAATAACTACTCTGCACTCAAAGGAAAGATATTAATTTAGACTGAAGAGTTAAATGAATAATTTAATAAATAATGCTTTGAGAATTAAAATTACCACATGGTCACAAAACTAAAAAAAAAAAAAAATAGTGCTTCTAAGCACACCAAAGTTAGAAATACTTGGATTGTGAACTACTGGAATAGGAGGAAATTCACCTCCAGATCAGTGTGTTCACCACCTCTAATGTCCTCACATCCTTTAACACAGATATCTTACAACTTTCCTATATAACTTCACTCTTGGAGTTTCAACTTCTACCTTGCAGCATTTCTTTAGAATTTAATTGGCAGTTTTTCACAAAAACAAAGGAACAGAGCATTATTTTTTTTTTTACCATCAGCACAATGGCCACATCCAGAATGAACTCAGAATTCTTACCCTCTTTGGTCCAAATAAATTATTATAAAGGGTCCGAAAACTTTTCCGAGTATAGTTGCAGCGATAGGCTCCACCCATGAGATATTCCAGGACAAGACCAATATCTATTAGGCTGATATGATAATCTGGTGGAAGATTTCCCTACAAAAAAACCCCCACAACTTACTAAGGATTTAGGATAAGAAAACATGACACAGATTAAATTGCCTGGCTAGACATAAGTCACGATTAAATTGGCACATGGGCATTATTGTTTACAGCCACTGGGTTCATTCTTTTGTATGAAATTAACTGATTCACATAATGAAAATTTTTTGGGTCATAGCTTTTTGCTTTTGTTGCTAGCAGAACTCATATTTCTGGACAAATTTTTGTTTGATTTACTCATATTTCAGTGTCCATACAAGTTTATGATGTTTACAGGGTTATATTTATGAATTTAAGAAATTTGATACTGATTATAATTTATCCTGTATAAAAGCATGATATTTTCATGGTGAATATCCCTGATAACCATACTTTACATGTATTTTAAATGGAAACTGATATTTCATCATATTATCTACCATTGAGACTACAATGCAGACCATGATTAATGTGCAGCCCAGAATCAAAGCAAAACACAAACTCTAATTTTGGCGGTCACAGCTAAAACTGGATAATTGTATTGACTCCATAGAAAAAAAACTGTTTCATTGTCCAAGCTACATCCTACAGCAATGACAGATTCTACAGCACCACTGAGCAGCTGCTATGATGAAACAACTACAGCCTAAGGAAGCACATCACCTCCAGGTTAACCCAACTGAATCCCCGGGATTGCCGCTGAGGGAGGGAGCATGGAAATGTAATGGAAAAGAGGAGAGACAGACAGACAGCAGAATGCAGAGGAACATTAGTGACACTGATAGTGACAACACTGAATGAGCAAAGTGTTAAACTATAAAGCAGATGAATATGAATTATACAATAACACAGTACTGCATAATCCCCACATCTGAACCTCCACAGAACAACCGGGAGTTTTCCTTGTAGAAACAAATACAGGTGATTTCATGGAACTGAATTTTACTGAATAAAAGCTTCAAAAGCTCCAAGAGAGAAAATATGACAAATCTCACAATGACTGTCCCTATTCACATTCACATATAATGAACAAATTTTAATGAAATGGAAACAAATGAATAACGAATTTAGGACAGAAGATATTTTCTCCCAGGTAAAAGTTGGATTAGTGGGAGAAAAGTAACTGGAAAACACACAAAAGAAAGAAACAAAAGGCAACAAACTCTGCAGTCATGAGTGGGGCTTCCAGTTAACCTAGCAGGCCTTTCCTTCCACTCCTCCCCTTGTAATGCTGCGTTGGGAGCTTCTTGTAAAGAAGAAACAGTATCAACCTAAATCTCAAATTCCATATTACACTATAGGAACTTAATTACATTAACACCTTAGTTTTTAAATTACTAGCGCTGCCATATCCAATTTAGGCTGACATCACTGTTTGCCACAATGAGACATTTAACTTTTAACAGCTGCCATCTAATTTCAAATGCCTGCTTGGCCCCATGCTATGCTTGCTTTTACTGTTGATTCACATGGCTAATGCAATCACACAAATGTAACACTGCTTACCTTTTTCACATCTCTGACTAGCAAATGCAGCGTATTTGGTGGACCCAGTCTCTGAAACAAAAATAATTCATGGTTCATTAGAGCTTCAGTTCTTCAGATTTTTTGCAAACACTAAGACAATCAGTGATCTGGCATCTTAAGCAGAACTTTAGACAACAACCATGTGCCATCACACCCCAGAGAGGTGAAAAGAAGGAACTGGGCTACACTGACAAACACCTTTCTATCAAGAGCTGTGTAATATCCCTTTTTTATAAACCTTTCTGTGGTGATTCAAGTCACATACAATACAGTGGCAAAACTGCTCACTCACAGTATTATAAAGCTCCTCCAGGCGAGGGATAGTCAGGAAGTGCTGCATGTTCACTCCATTCTCAATAAGCAGTTTCACAAAGTCCACTCGATCCAGGACCAATGCATCCAGCATAGCCTGCTCCAGGGAGTTCACCTGCATTGCAGGGTGGAGAATGTGAGACCACATCAGTACAAATGAGTTGGCTGGGAAGCAACCACAGCCCTTTTCACTGCTTAGGATATGGACTAAGTTCCCACATATGTTGATTAATCTGTAAGTAAAAAGGAATTTAGAAAATAACATCTTTACCACATGAAGTGAATAGAGATAGAAGAGTTTTGCAAACCTTTAGCAGTACAACTGTAGCTTTCAGCCTTTCAACATGTAGATTTCAATCATTTTGTTCAGTATTTTTAACTAAACCAGGCATGCCATGCTTGACACATTATGTGAAAAACTTGCCCAGGAAGATGGGAACAAATTAAACCAACACATTCACAGAAGGAAGATGTTCACTGTTGGTCTTATTTCCTTCTGACAAGTGCAGGGACGAAGATGCTGCAGCTCAGTACTGACTTGTACTGTTGAGATATGGCTGCATGTGGTGCACATGGGATGAGAGAGGGATTCTTGGCTCAAACAGCACTCCTGCAGAATCTACAGCTGATCTTGTGGGAATGTGCAAAAGAGCATTCTACAGAATGAAAGTGTATATCTTCCTTCTGACTTTGTACCTCAGAATGAAAAAATAATATTCATCAGTTTTTAATACAAATACTTTCACCTCACCCAGTTCAGGAGTTCAAGTTTTCTTGGGTCTGTTTCTTCTTCTGGTTCTTCTTTTGCTTTTCCTCCCTTTTTCTTCCCTTTTCCTTTCCCTCTGCCTGCTTTAGTCTGAGGTGCTGGAGATTTCTTTTCCTTCTCAGGAGCTGTGCCATCAGGAGCTGTAAGGCTTCCTAAAGGCTGTATTTATAATGCATTCAAGTATTAGAAATCTAATTGATCTTACAGTGACTATTTAATTGAGCACACCCTGCCCAAGCTCACCCCCCAGTCACCACTTCTCACATTGAGTCAACTAACAATGATAATTTCTCTAAGTTTAAGGGTCTTTATGCATAGTCACAACTTTACCCTTTTAAAAAAGCTGTTATGTCTAACTTAGTAACACTGAAAATCAAAGCACTGAAGGAGATTGACTGCGGAGGATTTCTCTCAAAAATAAAATCAGTGTGAGAGGACTGGGACACTTCAGTATTCCTTTGCTCTCTCTGAAAGCAATAGTTATCAAAATAGATAGCAGTAAGAGCTTAATAAGGATGCTGCATGATGCCAAACAGCATCCATAGTGCAGAGAAGAGAGGACAGAGAACAACTCACTAGTTCATTTCTGTTCTGCAGACAGTATTTCTGTTTATACTTCTTGAGACACGTTTATTCTTCAGTTCAAGTCCTTCCCCTTTCCAACCTATCTGCCTAGGGCAGAGGCACACATGCACCACACCACTCATCTGTGATTTAGAGGCTTAACTTGCTCCAGATAATGCTTAGGTTACATAAACTCCACAGAGAAGAAAACTGAATTATAACTACCTGTGCTCTGCACTGACAACTCCAGGACTAAGCCTTTAACAAGGCTTCATTCCTGGGGTTTTATAGTCCTAAAAAACCTCTCCTCTGCCAGGCTACCACAAATCCATTCAAAAGCCTGAACAAAACTGCAACTGCCAAGTGGCAGCAGAGGCTGGTCTGAAAGCAGTCTCTGGGGACATGGAATGATGAATCCCAACTGGCTGGTACTGCTTCCACAAACTGCAGTGCAGGAGAAGTATGAACCAGGCTAAAGCAGAAATAGGCTTCAGTTCTTGGTGGAATCTCTAAATCTAACCACAATAACATGGAGATAGAGACATTCCATCCAATTAAACATTTAATAGTAGTTATACTTCATAATCTTTAGGATTATCAAATCATCTCTGTATGAGCATTTTAATGAACCTTGAATAGTGAAATCATCACATTACTAGAAGTGAAGGAGTAAAACTGCATATGCAGCAACATTTGTTTAAATTCAATGATACAGGCTTCCAAATGAAATAAGGCTCTCCATTATGCACTGCATGCAGATGAATGGTATTCCTTTGACTGTCATTTTATTGCATAGTTTCAAGAAAGACAACTAAGCAAAAAAGCCGCCAAAATTCTTTCTCTTCATTCTTACAGCCTATTTCAGGCTGCTCTCCTCATGCCACTTTGGAGTAATTCAGCATCAGATGGTTCACACAGTAAAGCAAAAAGCATCAATATTGTGAGAAATGAACATAGTTTAAATAAAAGATTTTAGTTACACAGGTGAACTGCAGTGTTTCACCATAGCTGCTAGTGCAGCATCAAAATCCAAGGTGTAAATATTACACAACTTCATTTAAACCACTGACAAACAAAATGAGAAAACTTTGTCTTACTGGCCAGTGGTGTCCAAAGACAAAGATTTGGCTGCGTGCAATGTCTACACGATTCCAGGCCAAAGCCAGGCTGAGCTGGTCTGGGGCAGATGCATTGGTACCTAAAGAGAAACACACACATGTTTCACACTTCACACATGATGAAACAAAACTGGACAATCTTCTGCAATAACTAGAAAACAGCAAGCCTGGCTCTGTATCGTACTACCATTAGAATAATTCTGGCACAAAGCAATGGATTCATCCAATCAGTTTATAGCATCTTCCATTTAACGCCACAATCCTAATTTCCAAAGGATTAATGAGATTATCTCCATTTTTAAATAAAGCTTCGACATTGACTTTTATTCTGATGCTAAAGACAGACATTTAACTATTCTTAAAGACCCCTCTCAGCTTCTCTGGCTGATACTGTACACAACAGTGTGAAAACTCCCCTCTTTATTCCTTAGCTTTGGGGACTCCAGAGACCCACATAGAGCCTGTATCAACTGCAGACAGAAAACAGTTGTTTCAGCAAACATAAAAAACCCCAATTAAATATGGAATTGATCTTATCGCTCTAAGGTTTGAATGGCACAATCTGAAATCTGGAAAAATCCAGATTTCACCTTCCCACTTTTTTCTCTAACTTTATTAATGTATGCTAGAACTGCAATAAAATGAGCTGCAATATCAGCAGTACAGTTGTTACAGCACTCCCATCCCACACTTTCAGGGGAGGAAAGCCACACAAAACCTTCAATCTAGATTTTATGCTTCATGCTAATCTGAACATTAACCAAACACATTCAGGTACTGGTTAGAATCCAAGTGAAGAAATCAAAGGCTTAAACACAAAGAGTGAATGTCAGTCAGTGCATAGGAATGTCCTCCTGGGATGCTGTTGTGCATCCCTCCTAAGTGCCTGGAGCACCCACCTTTGAGGAGAGCAGTGAGGATGGACATCTCAATGTCGTGCTGCCCTTCCGAGCCCATGCGGAACACGGTGATCTAAAGGGCACCACAAAACCAAACACACAAAATTACCACACAGCAAAGACAGACACTGAACATGTGGATAGAAAATAGAGCAGAACAGTACAGCTTTGTTATTTCCTTAGGATTTTTTAAAAGTACAGTTCCACTAGATTTTTCTTAGAAATTTAATTTTTACAGAAGTGTTTAATTAAATTCTTTCAGTGAATTTATCCTAAAATATCCCTGCATTGGTGAACATGACAAATTTGATGAAAAATCTTCACCAAACCCATGAATTCTAAAAAGTGGTGACAAAACTGCCATGCAAAACGGATTGTTTTCAGATGGTTCTACTACTTCCCAATAGTGATGGAAATGGTAGTTACCCAAGGTAGTTATCATAGCATCCATTTTATTGATTATATACTTTTTAGCTGCAGGATGTGCTCCATATGACATTCCAACAGGCAGAACCAAGTCAAAAACCTCAATTATTTCTAGTCACATTTCTTAGTTCAGTCCATTGCAATTCAATGACTTAAAAAATTGTAATTAATGTAAAGCTTAGCCATTTAACTACGTATTAGATTATAATATTACATATCAGAACATAATAATTCAAAAGCAGAATAACCAAACAACATGTTGTTATGTTAACAAACTTAATACCAAATGCAAACACAAAACCCCCCAAAATTTTCATTTTCCAAAACCAACTATTCACATTAACTACCGGAAAAATGGGACTTGAAAGTACTCTATAAGGTTTGGTCACAGAAATTACCTTTGTGAACTACTTTTAGGATACTTACAAGTTCTTTTTTTTTCATGCACTCCATAAGAATAACGAACAGCTGATGAGCTTGATTCCTGTTGTAGTTAAAGGTTTTCTGGATGGTAACTAGAAGCTGGTCCCTAAGGGATTCATTTATTATCCTAAATGAAAAATGAGACACAAGAGTCAGAATTGCCAGAATGATTATATATATATTCAGAAGGCCTGCTGTTTAAGAAACTATAATATCCAGGTATTTCTCTTATATATCATAGACATATTTCTGTTAACAAGTTCAGTCTTTCGGATTTTATCACTAGGCCTTACAGGACCCCTGCCCTTTGCTTCTAAATGTTCCAAGTCCCTTTGCATATAGTAAAACCCCCAAAATACTTCACATTTCTGATATGTCACCTTAGTTATGGTCTTAAACAGAGGACTGAACTTGCTAATGCATCTGAAACCTCATAATACCCAACTGAGTAACAAATGAACAATCCAAAAGATAATTAAAGAAATTGGATTGAAAACATTCTAGAAAGGTCAGAAATGTTTGATCTCCTGAAGCAAAATGAAACAGCCCTTCAATCTTCATCTGTTTCCCAATAAAACACATGTATTTTCAGATTATGGCAAACATTACCACCAGGTGCCTGAGAGATGCAGTAAAATTTAAAGTTCACTGTGAGAAAATGATTGGACTGACAAAAAATTCTCATTATAGATCTGCCTTCCTAGATACTTTTATCATAATTATTGGAGAAGAAAATTTGACACGGCATCATATGGACTGGGAGGGGAAGTCATGCAGTGAGCAAATCTCAGAGAGACTGATCCTGATAAGCTCTTTCAATTACCTATGAGCTGATAGGAAGAATGAATAAGAAAAAACAAAACAAAACAAAAACAAGCCAAGTTTGATCTAAACTGAAGAAGCTTGTTAGACAGAAAGGAAAGTTGCTGAATCAGAAATACAGTTGGTGCAATTAAATTACCAACAAAAATCCAGCCTAAGAGCTGCTCTCCTAATTCAGCAAATAACATCCACACTGCTTGCAACACTACTTGTCTGCTTAATATTTAATCCAAGCTAAGCTTCAACTTCAGTCAAGGAAACAGGTTCTGTCTTCAGCACAAGACAGGTATGCCATACTCTAATTAACATAATATATGAGGTATTTGCCTGGAAAGCAAAAGCAAGAGAATGAAGGCAGCCCAAAATTTCCACAGCTCGTCTGGCACTCTTGGACAGTGAAGTTCATTTTGTACACACAACACAGCAGAACCAGGCAGTACAAATTGTGCAAATCCATGCGCTAATTAACCTCAGCCCTGGCCTGAAGAAAAGAGTTACTCCTGGGAACTTGTCCTTGCTTCTACCATGCCCAACTCAGCACCAAATACAGTGCAGCAAACCTGAATGGAACTTGTACAACAGTGTGCTGTACCAAGAGCAAGCTCATTTCAAAGGAAAATAACATGCATTCAAAGTGCTAACAACTTCTACTCATTAACTTCAAACAGGCAACAAAAGCTGACTGAGAGCAGAATGCCTCTGTTAGCAGCATTTTGTCCTTGACGGTTTTTTTAATGAAGCTCTATGAAAGCAAGGCATATAGTCCAACACAGCTTTGGTGAAGATCTTGAAATCTTACCCTCCTTCTTCTGAATACTTGTGTGCAAAGGACAGGATGTCGGACGCTCGCCCACTGCCATCACAGATCACAACTGGGAGAGGGGGTTCTTCCCTCAGACACTCCAGGACAATGGAGATCACATTGGGACCTCCTTCTACTATGAGCCCAACCACAGGAACACCTTGCCCCAGCCCTGCAAAAATCAGAAGAACAGAAACAAGAAAAAAAAAGAAGTGTCATTGAAACTTAGTTTAGGAAATTGAGGTAAGTGGATGTGATTTCTGCATTACAGCACCACTTCCAACCAGAGCCCTTAGGAAAAACGATGGCCATTTGGTGGCCAATGTGAGCAAAAACATCCATATGCTGTTCACCAAGTCCCAAAGGAAAAAATTAAGATGTGTCTCTGCCCTTGCTTTTGCACCAGCTCCATACTGATCACTTATCCACTCAGTGTTGGTGGATGCTTGTAACCTCTCTCGACAGACACAGGTACAGATAAAGCAGCTAACATCACTGTCCTATTGCTTCATCAGCTTCACTGTTACTTGGATGGTTCCCAGCCTTTGATGCTTTACCTTTTCGTTGGTTACCTATGGGAAGTCTTCAGTAAGGTGACATACCTATGCTTATTCCTAAGATAAAAAAAATGAATTAGTGTTTTTATCATGAGGCTGAAATGGTTGGCCGATGGAAGAGACGACAGCTGAGCATCCCTTTGCTGTCCCTGCCTCACTGTGATCTCCAGGCATAGGATGACAAAGGGAAGCCCACAGGTCACATGGTCTCAGTAGCCTTGGTCACAAGAAACTCGGGGAAATGAAGGACAAAACATTACCTGAATGCTGACTAATTCCACTATCATAAGCATTTGAATTCAGCTCTTAATCTGTGAAATGACCAGCGCTTTATAAAGATGCACTCTTTGTGTTTGGCTGAGAATGCATGAAAGACTTCATACTTTCAACCTTGATTGAAAGATCAATATCTGAAGAACAGGAACACCATGCACAGTAACAGTAGAAGCTTCCTGACATCCTCCTGTCAGTACACCCCAGCTCTGATAAGGAGGAGTCACAGAGCATGGGCCGGCCTGTGTGTCCATGTGATTTAGTGATTCCTCCTGGGATTTCCAGCAGAGGTGCCTGTGCTTGGAGCGATCAAGAAGAAACAAAACAACTCCCTGTATGTAGTAACTAGGAGGTGTACTGCAGCCCTTCACAGAACAGGTTTCTTTGTATATTCCCAACTTTGCCCTTCTCACGGCAAAAATCATCAAACACTACCTAAATCAGAGTCCAGATCCCCAAGGCCCGGTGGTATTAAAAGGAATGACACAGAAAATGTCTCTGGGCCCTGAATTCCTGATCTTCCAAGCCAGTGCTCCTTTTTACAAACTTACAGCTCTGCCAGCACTTCTGCAAAAGACAAAGATGACAAAAGCAGGCTGAGCTGTTTCCATCTGTGGGCAGCAGTACCTGGCACCACTTCTGTGCTCAAAGGCAAGGGGCAGCATTTTCCTGAGCTGTTTCTTAGGCTCACCATAGGCACAGGGCAGTACTTAGAGACTTAGGGAACGTTAGGATACCTCATAGCTGATTTCCAATTCCAGCTTTTGGCTTTACCTGGCACTCAATCTTTCTGCCCTCCTGTAAGAGCATTTAGACCCTCTAAGAAACTTCTGTGGAGCACAATACAATTGCATTCTGGATGTTTCTTCTCTCTAATTTTTACAGGCCTACACAGTTTACAGGGGCACCAGTAAGAGGTAAGAAAAGCAACTGGAAGATGTAGATTCTCCAGTAGCTCTTAACTGATGTGTAAATTCAAAAACTATTAATATATTTTACCATTTTTAATTAGGGTTGTGGGGTTATTTTTAAACAGTTTATATATTTTTTTATTTCCCCTTTTAAAATATTTACATGTTAAGGAAAACATATCTTTTAAAATAATTTTTTTCTAAATAATAACAACAGGTTCTCAAAAATTATTCTAGTGAAGCTGTAATAACTGGAAGCAGATTTAAAACTGCACAAAACTCTAAATATGAAAGCATTAAGGTAAAATTGTCTTAATTGTCCTTAAAAATCAAAGTACTTTCTAAGTTTATCAGGAAGATCAAAGAATTTTGAGTGCGATATTTCAGATGAAACAAATCCGTGTATAAAAGAGAAAATAAAATGCTCATGTGAGCATTCCGAATCAGAAATCACTAAGCTGCACAGGATTCCTGTAAACAGGAAATGTAAAAAATCCCCTCATTCTGTGTGTTTACTGCTGAATTCTAGCCTAGAAGTGCACAAATTCTTTGCATTTTCTTTTCCTTAGATTCTCACTGCTTTGAAGCTTCTCCTCACTATTATTTGTCAACCTTTCTTCATTCCTTTATGCAATCTTTACTCCATAGTTTTTCTGCACAGTTCAATGTGGGCTCTTTCACCTTTTATCAGACAGCACATTTTCTACTCCAGTCACATGGTTCTGATCACATTTCCACTGGAAAAAGCTGGAAGAAGCCTTTAATTTCCATACTTTCAAGTACTTCAAGCCCTCCTTCCACCACTTCAAGACATTATGGTCACAGTTTGCCCCACTGGTACTTACGTGTGTTAATTTTCTGGAGGGAAATGTGTTTTTCCAACTGACGCCGTAACTTTACTTCAGCTCCATATTTACCTAAAGTGCCGTTGTCTGCCAGAATGAAGTGGGTGTGGGAACTGTTGAGCACAGAGAGCTTACTTAGAGGGTTTGACATTGTTTGGTAAACTCGTGTTACCTGTGTGTCAAGAGGAGAGATGCACCTAGATTAGAACTAAGAATCGAATGGGAAAATGCCCCATACCACCCAACAGAGGCACACTCAGAGTCTTCTGAGGAAACAAAACAAGCAAATCTTTATAACCAAAACCAGGGGAGAATTAGAAATGGAGCTTGCTTTTACATTCCAAATTTGTACTCCTGACAGCACTGTTTTCTTTGGAGGATGACAGTCAGATCATGCACTCCCCTGCATGTTCCCCTAAGCTCATTACTGTGCTCTCCTTGTTCACACACTGTGTTGTTACATTATCCTCTTAGCGCACTAGAAAATACATTCTCATTTGGAGTTCTTAGTAATTCATATGCTACTCCACAGTACCTATAATAAATGCCAGCCTTGCACCCATAAAGGCCCTTATGTGATTTATAGAAGGCTCAACGTGCTAAACTCAAGTTAGATCATAAAACTGTCACCACAGAGAGGTATTTACTAATGAAAGCAATGGAAACCTCACTAATCCCATATTTACTTTGAGGTCATATAAGACAACCTGAGAAATAAACTTAAACAATAGGGTTTTTTCAAGAAATCGTTTAATTTCACCTCCTAGGCATGCTTTAGAAAGGGAAAAAAGTAATACTTCAGAAATATTAACAATGTATTTTTTACACAGCTGTTTCCTGAAACACTTACATCTTTTCCTATGAGATCTTCCTTGTTTTCTACAATGCCCCATGGTGCAATTCCTATGGCACATATTCGTCCTCTGGATTTGGAAGAATGATCTTTCAAGGCATCTCCCACATGACGAATGACACCTACAGGAACAATTAATTTAGTTCATTTTTGGCAGTTTAGATTGATCACTAAAGAACAGAATTTTCTTCTTGTCTCTCACGGAGCTATTGGGTTGCTTTCACTACTAAACTGCTACTGGTACTTTAGAGCAGAACATGTAATGCAGACAACCATGGTTTTATTTTGTAATGGTTGTGTCTAAGTCCCATTACCTTCTCACATCACTGTGCTGAATTCAGTGAAGTCTGTGGAAGACTTACCCTGCTACTAACTTGCCACAGTGTAATCTGTACCCTCCTCCATCTCAACATATGTTATTCATCGGACACAAACCATGACATCAGGAAATACACTTTCAGTAACAAAAAGATCTTTGCACAAAAAACCCATACCAAAGCTAAAGCTTGGCAAATTTGGAGTAGGAAACTTCTTAACTACAAGGATAACCAAGCACTAAAAGAAGTATATTAAAACCAGTGATAGATTCCTTGCTACTGAAACCAAGGTTGAAATTTATTTTCAGGGGAAACACCGAGAAATGCAAATCAATACTGACCCAGGAAAATCTTATGGTCTGGGCTGGGTAGGAGATTAACACAAATGATTACAATGCTCCTTTTTTGGTCTAGTGGGTAATCACTCATTCATGTAGACTTAAATCTTCCGCCTGTGGGAAAGATTAGTGAATGAACATCACTGAATTCTTAAATAAACTAAAAATTATGGCAATTGCTTACCTGTACTAACACCACCAGTGAAAATCCAAGCTCCTGTGGTCATGGCAGCCTTTATCAGACCTTTTCCAAACACTTGCTTTAATTTTGGTTGCATTTCAAAGTTCTGGAGGCCTCCATGGACAGAGATGAGGAGTTTGGGCAGTTCCAGTTGCCAGTCTTTCACCATGAGATGCAGCAGAGAATCTGGTTTAGTGTCATACGACACGCGGATGTACTGCAAAGAGCAATGTGTAATCACTCAACCTGTTCTGTAAATTGTCTGAGCAAAGAATGGTTAACAGTAACCATTGTCTTTCATCCTCAAGAGAGAGTTTTACAATTTGCAAACAAAGAAACAAATCTAAGTTTGGATTTCTTCATAAAAGAGGAAAAACAAAGAGAACTTTTGCAGATGTTTGAATTGCTGTTACTTGTACTGCTAAGAAAACTCAGGAGTCTGTTGAGCACCAGATGAATAAATACCTTAGAGTACCCTATGCCCCTTACCATGGCCTTATTTGAATGTCCTCCTCCCTGGAATTCCAGGTTTCCATAGGCATCAGTTGGGTATGCTTGTGTATGTTTACTGACAGACCATTTCTCTGGCTGAGCTTCCACTTGCTTCGTTTCTTCTTCATTTTTATTAGCTGTTATACTTGGAGGAGGTGGAACGTGCTGGTTAATGAGCTGGCCACAGCAGCACCTGGAGGTTAAAATTTGAAGTGAATTTGATTACAGTATCTTCAAAATAAAAAAAAAATAATCAGAAATTAGATTTTCAACTGCCCAAGCCTTGCTGTACATGAATCATAGAAACACCTCCCACATACTCATATATGCCAGAATTAACAGTCTTAGGTGTTTTTTAACATGCAAAGATTAAAAAAATAATCACTTCATTTGTGTTATGCGCTAGAAAACTGTTCTAGGTAAAAGGCCAGGCAAGGAGGAAGAATGCAGAACAGGAGCACTGGCCACCTGTTTCTTACTTAGAGGTGACAGCTCAAATGTGACACTAACTATTCTGTTATCCACACAAGCTGGACCACAACATGCAGCTAGCCCATGGAGTAATATTAATATTAGGCTAAGAAATCAAATCCCCCTGTCTGCTGTTGTCATTGGTAATATCATACTAACTGTGAAGGATGGCACCACATTACTGCACCCTTGCTTACAGAATTCAGTAAGAATTTATTATGGTTTGTAAAGCTAGTAACTAACAACTCACTGCCTCTCCTGCTCCCAGCCCTCTAATCTCTGAGTGACATGTCCCATGGCTCTGTGCAGACTGGAGTGCAAGCATGACTTGTGCTTTTGTTCCCCTGTCATCTCCCCTTAGAGGCAGTGACTAAACTGGGTTTCACACGTCCAAACCCAAATCAAGTTGAGTTTCTCTGGTATTAAGCTTTTCTGCTGAAACAAAAACTTCAAATGTTACCTGGTAGCGTCTTTGTTGTTGGCAATTACATAGATGCATTCTCTTTTAGAAAAGGTCTTCTCTATCCAAGCCTTCTGACCCTTAAAAGAGAGAAAAGGAAAAAACCCCGGAAATGTACTGATACACTTCTGTGTGGCAGATACAGTAACATCCACCGTCTATTTTCAGCTACTAATATTACATCACTTTTAAACACCAGATACATCTACTCATAAAGTGATGTGAATTTCTATGACTTGGATAAAATTCAAACCTCGAATGTGTGTAAAAACCCTAATGGAGAAAGATGATGGTCTTGAAGTTTCAAGGTCTACCAAAAAATGCACCTGCTCCTTCCTACTGCAGTAAACAGTAAATGGACTCAATGTAGTACAGAAAATCAGCATAAATTGTGAAATAAATAGATAATACTATTTACTCCAAATAACGCTTTAGTATCATTCTTTGTATGCAGAAAGTGCTCCTCAGTAACTTTCCCTTCCTAATTAACTATTTCGTAAAATAATTTTTTTCCTATTGTAAATCAAGTCCCAGTCTTTCCTACGGCATCTTACTCTGAATGTGTCTCGGAAGGAGGCATTTTTAAATTGCAAGACCATATGACAGTAAAAGCACAAACTCTTCGGGTATCTGTGAAACAGGAGAAAGAAAATGACCTTCAAATTGTGTTGGCCTATTATACTGCTTGTAAACCAATTTTAAAAAGCAAATTCAAAGGAGCCTTTTAATTTTAATGAAATGAGAAATGTTAAAAAACACTCACAATTTGATGACACTGATACCTTTGCCTTGCTGATAAAAGTTGCCTCTTCTGAGTTTGAATTAGGAAACTGTCTTTTCAAGTTGCAAGCAAATGTTGTGCGTTTTGCTTTAGGTTCTGCTGCGGAAGTGAAATCAAATTTTTGTAGACACAGAAGCTAAAAATGACAAAAGAACTTTCAGGCTGACTTAAAAAAAGAGGAAGGGGACTTTTCCTAGAGAAAGAACTGAAAGTCTTGCTGATTTTGACTTAAGGAAGTCAGCTGCAGATGCCTGTCAGCCTGCCTGACAGCAGCTTCGGGACCAGCCGAGCTCCCTGAGTGCTGCACAGGCTACGGTGTGATGAACAGAGGCTTTCAGAGTTCATTCTTTCTCATGAGAGGCAAGAGCTGTCTCTGAGACTCCTCTGTTTGTTGACCTTTTACTTCCTGTCTGGCTTCTTCACCTGCTCTAGTATGTTTAAAATTATAGCGGACTACTAGAGGTTCCCTCATTGCAAGTGACTGCAAGAAGCTGCCAATCCAAGCTTCTATTTTACGAAAAAGGTGCCCATAATCACTCAGGTACACAAACATTAACCTCTCTCAGGTGCCTTTGAGCCAGTCTGGGCAGTCAGTGGCCTGGGACATCCTGCAATTCCGCTCTCCACTCTCATCCTACTGATTCAGCAAGGCAGAACCATCTTGTGTCATTTTAGAAGGAGTTGTTTGGGACCTCACAGTACAACAGTGAGGAAGAGCAAAGAACTCACAGACAAAGCTTCCTGTAGCTTACAACTTAACTTGCTTTCTGAATGACAAGGCATGTATCTCAATCATTTAGCATAAAGAACTTGGTCATGTAGCAAAATAAGAAGAAAAAGAGTATTAAATTTAATATCAAAAGGCCATGTGACTTGGTCAGCTTTTCTGTCTTGACTCCACAGATTCGTTTTTCAAATGAAACTAAAGAGGCTTACTTCCAAAATTATTGAAAAGGCTCTTTTCATACACCTTCTGGCAAGGCTTTTACGTGGCAAATTTTAGCAATAGTATTATTTGAAGTGGAGCTTAGAAAATGCTTTTTTTCTATAGCATCAGAATCCAGTTCTAGAAATATCCAGAGAAAACATCCCCGAAAGCGAGATCCATGAGGCTCTGTGGTATGTGGAGGTGGGTGAATAAACCGAAGAAATGCCATTTACCTGCTCAGTACAAGATTTTGCTACTTCGCAGGTATTCAGGCAGTTCAAAATATTCAGAGATCCAAAAATAGTCCATTTGATTTGAATTACAGTAATTTTTCTGAATTAATCCAAAACCACACAAATGTACAAAGTGTACAAATTCACTGATGTTTAACAACTATGTCCAGTGTTGTTGTTACTTCTCATTTACACCACATTAATTATCGTAACCATAAAATTATCATAAAGTAACCATATTAGTTAATGAATGACAAAATTTTAAAATTACCTTAACAGGAACCTGTTACAGAGCTTACATATTTTCTATACTTCTAAAATTATATAGATTTAATTTATTAATTTGGTTTTATTATTTTACATATTCTAAACATATTAATTTTCTCCCCTGATTAAAACTTCCAACTTCTGTGTGGTCTCTGATAACTCCTTGACTAAGCAACACAAAAGCCCAAATCAATCCCACAGTGCAGGGAACACTCTTCAAAATAAAAACCATAACAGATGCTGCACACTAAACTATTCTGTAGAGAATACTGGAAAATGCAATCTAGAAACAGCAAATCAGTTTGGATTGTTACACCATGCCAGTTAATACTGCTTTACCTTATTCCTTGTAGCTTACCAAAGCACAGAGGTTCTTTTGCTGTTTTGAGCATGTAAAAATAGTTAATTAACCATTGGATTAAGTCACAGACTTAACAGCTGTGTTTGGAAGGACGCTTTTGCATCTTAGTATCTACAAACAGCTGAACTCTCAGCTGTGCAGTTGCTCTTAAAACCTCTCTCATAGGAGGTCTATTATCTACTGCTACATTGGAAAAAACCTTCGATACTCACCCCTAGAACCCCGTTAGGAATCAGTCGCTGCAGGCACTACAGAGGGACTACACATTATGCTCTACTGGCTTATTTTTCTGTGCTAATGAGAGGAAGGCAAGAGCAGGCATTACAGACTGGGGAAATAAAAACCTCAGCACATTTGGTCAGCCTTTGAAGTTTCACTGCTTTTGTCTGTTTAATCTGCTTAACCAAAGCTTCATTATAATCCAGTGCAAATACTTGAGCAGAAACATTTACTGTTAGAAAATGGGCACTTTCCCCACTTACTTTACACAGATTTTGTACATTTCTCCCTCTGAATTGAAAAGCTCTTGGTCTTTCAATGAAAAATGTAAGTACACATATGGTCGCTTGTGAGTTTGAAAAAAAATAAGCACTTTTTAGCCTGGCAATGGATGAACTGTTAAAAGACTACGAGAGATCAGCTAGAGTTTTCAGACCAACAGCAAGTGGCGGTTTTCCATACACCTCTGAAGAAAACAGAAAAAGTGCAGATTCCAACTTGTTGACAGTAGGGAAATTCAAACTTGCATGTTATTGCAAAACCGGAATGTATTAATTAGAACCTAGTTCTGAAAAAAACATATTTCAGATCTTCAGTGGTGTATTCGTTCTCTATGTGTAAACTGACAATAGGCCTCCTAAACGATGATAGAAACAAAACCATACCACTGCTTATTCTTGTACTTCAGTCTAGAAACCAAAATGTTGCTGAGAAACAGAATGCGTTAATACTGGATTTATATCATTCCACTGTATGGTTTTGCTAGTTGTCTTTAGCATTAAAAAGATATTGTCCTGCAGGAATGAAAGGAAATCAGTATAACTGGTTTGTAAATCACAGAGCAACAAAATCAAGACCCTAAATCACTAGTCACCTTGCTAATATAGGAACTAATAAACACAAGAACTAGTTCTACAAAGACCAATTATCCTTTGACTATTGCAAATGAATTACACGATTAGCTGAGAAAAAAGCATGTCTATGGCTCCAGCAACTGAAGAGAATGTTCTCTCACTCCCATACATAAATAATTTCAGTTTTCTACTAAATTAACATTAAATTTTACATATTTCACTTCATATATAACAAAGGATTCAGTGAACAAATAATGGCCTGCATTTCAGGCTGTACCAAAACAAAGTCTGCAGTCCTGTTTCACTGCAGCTTTATGCAAGAGCAACAGGTGGGCTATGGACCACAAATCCATCCTTGGTGAGCTTCCAAGGTGGGAATCCAGATAGGAGAGGAAAGCCACTGGAAATGTCATGCTACAGACTCTTCCATGACATTGTGTGACCAGCAGCTGTGAATTCCAGTAAAGATACACCCCTGCAGGATGGAACAGGATTTAATGATTGTGATGAACGTAATGACCAGCAAAGGAAGTGAAAGAATTTGAGGAGTAAAACGGGGGCAGGGATGAGAGTCAGTTGTGTCACTGGAGCACATCCAAAGCCCACACTTAAGCGGATCTAAAAGCAGTAGTGAGCTCTCTGAACTCCAGTGACCCCCAGAGTGCTGCTCCTTGGAACAGGGACTCCTGTCCTTGCTGAATGCCTTGGCTTGTCTTGGGGACAAGTTGGGACGGGGCTTTGGCCTCACCTTGTGACTGCAGAGCATCCACTGTGACACAGCTTGGAGGAGCCTGGGGCCCAAGGAAGGAGCATGTATCCCACAGCTGCTGCACCCCAGAGAGGCTTTGCCTGCACCAGGCACAGCTGGTCAGCAGGCAAGCAGGCATGTGAACAGCAGGGCTTGGTGCATGGAGCATGGACAGGGACTGGGCACAGCAGACAGTGCCTGATGCACAAATGGACTGAGAGAGCAGGCAGGGGACCAAATGTATGTCATGAATAATACAGGGTTTGACAGAGCTGTTCAGGCTAAATCAAGCACAGAATAATGCAAAAATGGATCTGGCTGGGCAGCAGAGTTTACATCTGTGGACTAATACAAACCACTTTGACCAACATCTTGTTAAGATGCGGATTGATTGTTGTCATTTACGGAAACATTCATCTGTAGCCCTGTTAACACCATCTGACCAACTTTTCAGGCCAACCTTGCAGGCCCTATGGCTTGCAGTATACTCTAGAAAAGGTAGCATTACAAGGGAACTCAAATCTCAACTGTGTTGCCCAGTTATAAAATTAGAATGCTCTACAGAATTAAACTGGGATATTTATGCTGGATTTGAGCCTAGGGATGTTTGCTTTGATGAGACAGTGAGAGAAAGAAATGATCTGAATGTGAAATGAAATCCCTATCAACAGCATGTGCACGCTTACTTAAAAGAAATTAAATAAAAACAATAAACAGTTTGGAGAAAAAAAATCATTATATTATCAGAATCTCTGTTATTTAGAACTTAAATCCTGACATGAGAACAATTTCTATTTTGTGCTGCCTTTAAATGCAACATCCCAATTACAATATCCATCATTCTTCTTCACTTTGAAGGAATAGTTATTCCAGTGCCCAACTAATTAATCTTTCAGGTGATTAGTTCTACCTAGAAATTACTTTCCTCCTAATAACAGGGTCTTGCTTGGAGAAAAATCCTCCAAACTATGTGATGTATGTTAATAGCCACTCACAAACTGGTAAGATTCTACTGGAAAAGTACATTGCTAAAAGTTCATTGCTAAAAAAGAACATGGCATAAAACCATAATGTTATTTTAAATTTGTGTTATGCCATGAAGAAGCCAGAGCCATGAACAGTGTCCTCAACTACAGAACACAGCGACAGCCTATGAATCTACTAGATTTCCAAAACTCTTGTTAGCATGAGTTCTATCAAAAATTTTTTTTTGGTAGAACCAAGAATAATTTTAGTAAATATTAGAATAGGAAGAATAGAAATAGGATCTCTTACATTTTTTGCTATTAAGAAGAACATCAAGAAGAGATTTGTAACAGTTTTAAGATTCTTTCAAATAAAATTCTATTTGCTCAGGGCAATTCTTATTATTAGGGATAGAGAGACCTTCCAAATCTTATATATGATCTCAAAACAGTCAGCCCACTGTTTTTTTCATATTGTTCAATTTGAACCCATGCTCCTGTAGCAACTTAGTCAGGGAATCGCTTGTTCTGTGGTAGAGACTACCACAGACCAGGCAGGATGGCAGTGTCTGTAAGCAAGGCAAGCAATAGTGTAATTTTAAATTGAGGCCAGAAATCCCTCCTGCTGCTGGTGTGCAAACCAGAAAATGGTGCTACACTGCACAGAGAGCTGTAAGGAGCTTTCATGGCTTCATTACGCTCTGTGTTCCTGGAGAGGCACAGCAAACATCTGCTGAAACAAGAAAACTATTCCATTTTCTCTCTATGTTCATTAACGAAGGCACACAGTTTGCAAACTATTCAAGTAAGAAGTAACAAGCTCTTTTTCCAAGGCTAAGATGATTCTGCTGCATTTCTGAGATACAGCCCTTCCCCAAAGGCTTTGCAATGTGAAAAACAGCTACAGCCTCAATACCACAGCAGACTGCCTCGCTCTGAAATGGTGGAGATCCCCAGCTCCAGCATAAAGTCCATGGAGGCACAGGAGCGAAGTGTGTTGGATGAGCTCCTACAGAGGCAGGCACAGCTGCCTGGGCACAGCCCAGCACTAATGTAACTACACAGATAATGAAACTATAAGAAAGCAACTTAAAGAACCATCTGGAGAGTACTGCTGCACAGCCTGGCTCAGTGCATGCCTGGGAGGAACACACCTTGTGTAGTTTTTCAATATGGAATTTTTCTGTATTCCATACTGACAACCTTACACATCACATCTACCACATTTTAAGGAAGCAAAAGGCATTCCTGCAATAGTTCGTCCTTTCCCTTACTGCACCAAATTTCAGGGAAGACGTGTTAACAATGTCAATCTCCATTTGTTACTTAATCCAGTTCTGTTAATACCTTGCCAAATCCTCCTCTTGCCTTTAGCCCTTCTGTCCGGATGCCTGGGAGATGGGGAGCACAAATACCAACCTGTACTGAGCCTCTGCACTTCTCTCCCCAAAGAACCTTTGGCCTGTAGACACACCACAGGCCAGATCTTACACAAAATCTAAGAGACTAAGATGGGAAGTGGTGAGCAACTTCACCCTCATGTATAGCGGAGTTCTATTTGCCTGCAAGTGACTATTCTCAAGAGGTCTGATACAGCAGAATGGATGAGCAGGGAGAGACAGTAAGCAGCCTCTAACATTATATTAGCCAAAGTAGCCTAGCAATTACTAGTTTATTCTGTAATTTTGTATATAATTCTTATTTAAAGATTTAAAATGATCCTGGTATATAGTTCTGACAAGGCTCAGGAATGGTTTTTGTACTATTAGTATTATCTGTCTTGGCTAATGTAAAGACTCTGCAAGATAATGGTTTTAAAGGAAGTCAGGGTGACTCCAGATTATTTGCATGTAGGCTATTTCCCTTAAGTTATTCTAAAACTATGAGCCTTTAGTAGAGGCCATTCTTACTCGAAATAGAAAACTGCGATTATAATGAAAACCCCTGGGATTCAACACCCTCAACAGCAAAACTTCCTTTGTGCAATTCATCAACACTTATGAAATCATGATCAATGTGACAAGGTACTCCCCACAATACAAAACCAAGCCTGACAATAGTTCTCACTAAAACTACCCACATACTTAATTCTCTTGGCAATTTGTGGTTTAGAAAATTGTGTCAATAGATGTTAATCATGCCTGCAGAAAAGACTAGCCCACACTTCCATGCAGATGCAAAATAACATTGATTTGGACTAGAATATTGCCTCCATCAGAGAGATCTGGGTCATTTGAGTCCACATTATTAAGAATAATGACTATTAGATCAGAAATAATAAAAAATGTGATTGCAGTTTGTTAAAGGGGCTAAAAGTACTTCTTTGATATACGAGATTACAAGTTCCTAGCTCAGAGAGAACTATACAGCTTCTGACAAATCAGCTTGTCATGCTGATTTTTCATACAGGACATAATAGTATGGTTTGAGACCTTTTTCTCTATGAAATAGGGCAAACCACAAATGTAAAACGTGAAGAAAAAAACTACATGTTGCATGGAATATTACTCATCTGTGAGAGTTTGTTCTAAATGCACAGTTGTAATTAGTACTACTTGAAGTGAAAAGCACACTAAACAGCTGAGATTGAAAAATTTGTTACACTGACATTTTCAAAACGTGGTGACAAAAAGCCAGTTCTTAAGGCATATCGAGATGAATGTTAATAAAATACACTTTAAAACTGCTATGAAGTAACATTTCTATATTCACAATATAAAGAATATATGAATATCTCAAAAGTCCTTAAATTCTGGAGATGCTGAAAAAAATACATATTTTGAGAAAATACACTATAAACATTTAGTTCTTCTGCATAATGCAAATATGCACCCTTTTTGCAAATATGTATGTGATACACTAGTTAGCCAATCTGTCTCTGAAGAAATTAACATTAGTTTGCAGCACACAGAGTTTTCCTGACAGTAAGGTTCTTCTTAAAGAGTTTGAGCTGTTGAAAATTTGCAACTTTCTCTGGCTAATTTCACAACCAGGAGAGCAACTATTTTCTGGGCATTAGCTAAGACCTAACACCTTTCATAGAATATGCCACAATCAGATGCATTTTATTCCCTGCTGCTTTCTGTAATTTAAAAAAAAAAAAATTTCCACCTATTTAAACTCTTAGGCTGCAGGGTTTGCACAAAAATATTTCTCATAATTTTTCAGAAATCCTTACAAACACATTGGAATTCAAGGTTTATATTATATCCTGAAAACTCTAAATACTTATGTTTGAAATATTGCATTATGTACACCAGAGAGTTGCCAACATCCATTGGGAACTTCCTGAAAGCCCGAATATTTCAGGGCTGAAATAATTCCAAAGAGTGAGGGCAATGGGAGACTGAAGGGAGATTGATAAAACAGTTTTTAGAAAATTTGGTCAATCTTTTCAGTCCTTATGCATCTAAAACCCATGAAGAGGTGAAGAGAATTACCAGGTGCCACAGAACAGAAAACAGAATCTCAAGTCATGCTCCTGGACTTTTTTATCATGTCCAGCACATGATTCCTTCTCTTTAAAATGATGGCGATGGTCTATCCATTATTTGAATTAAAGTGAGAGCAGAGAAAAATTATAATAAAAGTTTCCATTTTCTGGATTTAATCTGTTATCAAAAATGGAATGAGAGGAGCTAAAGGAGAGTGGAACAGGCCAGAAGCCGTTTCCACGGCTGTCTCTGGCGCAGCAGGTGGCAGGTGCCTGCTCGGGGCCCTAGAGGGAACACAGCAAAGGGCAGGAAGGACACAGCCGTGGATGGGAACTTCTCTGGAGCTGTGATTCCAAGAGCTGGGGGGTAACAAGGGCCAAACCTGAGCTTCTTTGGCTCCTCAGTCTCTAGAAATATTGGCTTATGAATACTCAGAGATCACAGATAGGCTGGGACTCTGTGAGACCTCTCACCTCACAGCCCAATGAGCTTTATGGCAGGAATGCATTTCTTCACACGACAGCAGCAGCACTGCAGGTAAAAATGTGACGGGGCTGCTGATGTTGGTTAAACATCTTTCACTGGGGAACCTCCTTTATTGCCAACACTCATAGGTGAGGAAAAGCACCCTAAATTCTGCCCTTTTCCATTCTAAGACTTCCATAATACCTGACCTATCATCAGACCTTAATAAACTCTCCTGGAAACTAATACACACAGAAAGAACTTGCTTATTAGAAGGTGCATTGCCACAAGAGAGCTCCAGAAAGTAATATTACTGGCTACTTTTGAAAACTCAAAGCAGCCCCCCAAAAATGAAAAGTTACAACCCACAGAAAAAAGAAAACCCCAGAACTCCATCCCCATTTTCTGCTGAGGTAGCTTGAAATTGCATTCAAACTACTGAAATATGTAAGGTACGTGATCTTTCTTTGCCAGCATGTCTACATCGCATCACAGTTACACTCAAGCAATTCTTTAATTTTGAAGTTCTGAGACACCATTTTTGGACCTGAAAACTCATTTTGTCTTCATGCAGTTAGTACTTCATGTTTCACATACTTCCAAATGAGAAATCTAAGAAGAAGTCTAATCAGAACACTGTCATTTCAACGGAATTATCTTTCTCCCATCAACTGCAGGTCAGTATGCAGCTCTTCAGTACAAATTTCAGTTGTGCATTTCACTGCTACAAAAGGTAGAAGACTATCAGGAATGAAATGAAAAATTATTTAAAATCATATCCTACCTGCTTGTCCCTGGAAGTGTTTCAGAGTTTGGAAAGATGAATTACAGCTAGAATAAATAAAGTGCATTTAACTCTGCGGTTCTGTCCCATCTTTCTGTTTACTGTTCAGACTTCTCATTCATCTTACTGTTAGGACTTCCAGTCTCTCTGAAGTTCATGAGAATTCCCAAGGAGATGGGTTTCCACCACTTTAAGAAGAGAATCTCATATGATAAGCATGTGAGCAGCTTCTTTGTTCAAACCAATCTCATGACTCCCTTTGAAGGTAATCCTTTAGAAGTCTCATGACCCATCTCTCTGCCCAGAGGGTATTTTCATCTCATGGTGGAACAAGGCACAACAAATCTACTTTGATAGTGCCCAAATCTCCAATTTGTTAAACCTCCTTTCCTCTCTTCAAACAGTGGATGTACTTGCTGTAAAAATGCCGGCACTGCAGAAAGGCTAAAGCAGGAGCTGAAACTTTTAATTTGAAGTATCCCCTCCCTTCTGCTAAAATATCAACGCTATTTGCATAATTGAGACAATTGGACATAATAGTCCTTTCAGGGGTCCTCATTAGATGTACAGCTCTACATTCTTTGAAAAGAAGAAAAAAGGAGGTCATACAGCATTAATTATATCTAATCCTTTTTAGAACAATTTGAAGTTGGGCAAAATGGTGTACTAAAACAGCTGAAGTCGTAAATAAGCCATTAATTTTGTAACTTTACATATCACATGCATTTTCATACCCTGTTGCCTTTGTCAATATAATGAATTCCTTTGCTGACAAGAGTTTTTTTGCATCTTCTAATACTTTAAAACCACCAGAAGCACACTGCGTGTTGCAGGTAGTTCTTTGTTCTAACTTTCAACATTTGCCTTGCTGAGCCAGGGGCCAAAATAATTGCCATAATGCAACAGATAAGGGTGAGATCCAGAATCACATCTAAGGATCCTGCTGGATCTAAAGGCTGGAGCTGAAGGCTGCCTGTCTGCTCCTGCTGCACTGCACTGTTAAGACTCTAAACTCATTTCCCTGTTCCTATAACTTATATCCAATGTACTGAACACATGGCCACCTGTGGCTGGCAACAAAATATTTTACAGATATACTTTCAACTTCTGTCTGCCCTGAATGGCAAAGTGTGCAGCTGAAACAGCTCTGGTTTAGAAGCAGACCCTGGACTTCCTAGTGAGACAAAGTTCCTGCTGGCTTCATGAGAAAAAGGATGAAGTATGGAAGATTCTTGAAAGGTTAGCACAGGAATGGAGAGAGGACATACAGTGAAGTCCACAGATGTTTCTTTGTCCAGTGGAAAACGAATTCGAGAGGCCTTTATGGACACCTCTGTTATCTATAATGTGGGGCACTCTGTGAGCTAGGAAGAGACAACCCATTGGACAACAAATATTATCAAAGATATATAAGCAAAAAAATTAATGCAAGAAGGTGATTTGGGCAATTAACTTCCTTCTGAAAATGGAATGCAGACATGGGATGTGGTATGATTTTTTTGGCTAAGTACTTTATAGCAATGGAAGTTAAAAAGGAATTAATTTCTCTCTGCTCCTGAACAAGTTCTCCTTGGCCAGCCATTATGTAAGAATGGGAGTTGTATCTACAGTACCTGCATTAGGAAGCCACATTTAAAGAACAAATATTGGAAACATCACCCCGTGTGTTTTGTTCTTCCATGTGTTAGCCCAAACTGCAATGACAGAAACGCACACTTGAGAAAGTACAGCATTCATAAAAACCAAACACAAGTTTTGCAGACTCTTTATCAGAAACCTGATAAGGACATGCAGCTTCCAGCATTTCCCTTTGGCAACATCAGGCTGCTCTGGCACCTCAGTTTAAGACTCAAGAAAGACAACCAAGACATGCATCTACCCAAAAGGAAGAAAATTGTTAAAGATTTCAGTTTAAGGTGACTGAGATCAAAGACCCCTCTACAGACAATAAGAACATTTTCCTCACTTGCTATTGCAAATAAAGAACTAGTTTTGATAATGTTGAACGCTACACTTTTCAGACTTAGCATTTTAAGCAATGCCACAGCATGTCAGGATGCCTACACTGAATGTTCTGAACAGTGCTTCAGATAACACTTAAATCTCTCTCTCTGAAAATATAATGATGATAACACAATAGTTATAGAATACAATAGGAATTAACCAGCATGTTCCAGGGGTGGGTTGGGGAACAGCCCTGTAAAAGCAAAGGGCCTTATATACATTGTGTGTAAAATAAACCATAACCAAGTTGGCTAAAAACCTAATAAACGTGCACTTCTGTTGTTAAGGGCAAACAGCCCACTGTCTGCCGTGCTTACTGTCTGAAAAGCCTATGACAAAATTCTGCATGGTAAGAGGAAGAAACTGCTGGCATTTAATTCTAAATGTATAATTCTGCCAAGTTCAGCCAAAGTGCTCATTCAGAGTTCAAAGGAATAACACACATGAGTGAAAAAAATTACATTCTCAGAGAAAAGGCCACTAGACAAAGGATAGTTTTCATGGATGCCTGCACTCATACTATGGGAAGGCTCACAGCACTTGGAGTTTGTTTTGTGACATGGCTTGATATAAATGCACTGTGAAGGAAAGGGATAAAGATATGCATCTCTGCTGCCCTCACTGTGACTGTCTCAGAAAAAATTCCCTTGGTTTCCAACAGTACCTATATGCCTACAGGGTGTAAGCAGCAAGGAAGAACTCATTAATTTGGTTTTACTGATTTAAACAGTATTTTCATATACAATAGAGTCCACACCAAAAAAAGCTTTAATTACATCCTTCACTGTCAAACAACATCCTTATTACTCCACCATTAAAATAAAAATGTTCTTGCTTCACTGATAGCAGACAACTCATTTATTTTCAAAAATTAACAAGTTTTATTACAAGTGCTGCAAATCTAATACCTGGGCAATCAGTTATATTTATGTAGGAATAATAGACAGCTCACATAACTTTTCCCAAGTAGTAAGTTTTGTTTGTCATGTTTGATAGCTCAGTTACTGAATGCAGCTAATAGCCTTTCTAACAAAGAGATAAAACACATGACACTTCTCTGATCTGATGCATTTGCTGGTCTCTCCCAAACGTGTGTCTATCAATGAAATCAACACAATGTATCATTTCTTATCAGATACTTATTGGTCTTGAAACGACTCTCCTTATAAAAATAAATTAATTCAAATAGTATGATGGGATTTTTTTCCCCCTGAATTTCTTCTCCTGCAGTGTTTATGTAGCATTCTCTGAGAGCTTTCAAGCCATATCTTATAGACACTTGTGCATACATAGATCAAAAGCTAAATTCATGGATAGTAAATGTGGGAGCTGAACTTTGAAATACCAAAATGCACCATAAGATGCAATGTTTAAGTTTTTGTGTGTAGGACTATTTGCAATACTGTACATGAATAGGAACTGACACAGACTACACGAAAAACATCTAAGGTATATATTGTAATCCTCCTTTCCAGAGCCATTATCAGACCAAATCCAAATTTGAAATGCCCCAGCAAACTATAAACGTGAAAGTCACAAAGGAGTGAGCAGTAATTACAATGTGACATAATTAAGAAAATGTTGAAGAAGGGGAGAGGGTGGCAAACCCACAAAACCCAGTGTCAAAATCCCCTTGGACCCAAGTTTCATCATTTGAGAGGAATCAAATGATACCTACTAGCCAAACCTGTTGTCATAACAGAGAAAAACTGCAGCTCAAGGAAGCCTCTATTTCTTTTATAGCTGAATTCAAGCTTGAATCAACGATCAGCGTTTCACAGAATAAAACACTTCTAACTAGTGAGAATTGTGATGAGCATTAATACAAATGTCACGGCTACAGATGCCAGAATAGATGAGGAATGATGAGATTTTCATGTCACTGTGACTGTCATGTACCACTGGTGATGCGGCTGTGGTACAGACAAGACCGGGCTGGTGCTTCCCTCACTGCCCTGTGGGCTTAAGCACAGCACTGTCTGTAGCCTCTAGAACTCCAATAAAACCTGAATTCATTCATAAAAGCCAAAATACAACCCTAAAGAAGAAACAGTTTGATAGCAAAATGATCATAAACCCTCTTCCTACCAGTGATGAATTACCCAGGCATTCTGGGTGTAGAACAGCTGATACAAACAACAACTCAACAGCCTTTTAGTGTATCAATTAACAGTATAACCCAAGAACAGAAGTGGTGAGAAATGGCTTAATTCCCAATCTGGTGCCTATAACCCAAGGTACCTTTATTGAAATGTGATAATCTCTGCACAAAATGGGTTTGCATGGGATGGAATTACCTGTCTAGCTTGAAGTACAGGCTATTATCCTCAGCAAAGCTATTATGACCTTAAGCAGGATCCAGTGAAACCACACAGAGCAGCAGCAAAAAAAAAGTGTTCCCTTTATTCTCTCCTTTATACAACCCACTCCTTACCTCCCAATCTACAATCCATTGAAAACATCTAGTTCCTGGAAAATATATTCTGCTGCTTATGCAAGGAATAAGTGCTTTTAGGTGGACAGGACTATAAAATAAAATTGATGGCTTCTTTCAGCTTTGTGATAGTATCACTGCAATTCTTCTCTGTATGACAGAGATGTAAAATTAAGTTAAATAATTGCCTTCTTTACTGCCCAGGTTCTACTCTGAATTCATCTGCAGCACTCCTGTTGAGTTATGTCAAGTGACTGGAATTGGAAAGAGTATTTTTAAAGCAGAACAGACAAGAATTGACACAGCTTTTTTTAATCTGGTGCCAATATAAGAAGGGCTGTTCGATCCTGTGAGAAGTGTGAGGGAAATTAGTTATTTTTGGCAAGGTTTCACCTGCTGATACGTGTTTCTGTAATACAGTCAAGTGCCATAAGTATTACTCCTCCCTAATGGAAAGCTTTTAAACTTCACATAGCAACAGTGGCAATTGCACACATCTCACAATTCTCCTTCCCCCACCCCCTTTTTTTGGTGTTTGAAGAGGCTTTGTACAAGAAAAACAGCAATGAACTGTGTGTTCTGCTTAAGTACAACTGACATCAAAGATGAGCTGTGACAAAGAAGAAAAAAGTGCTGATCACTCAGGGCAGCAACACACCAGAGCCATCCACGCCAGCAGCTCCATGGGGGACTGAGCATTTGAATTCCTCTCCTACCTGGACTGCCCACATCCAGCTTTTAACACAAAGGCATTTACTTAACTCTTGATCTGGTAAATGTTTAACTCTTGATTCTGTAAATGCTTTCACATGTGCTTGATTTACAACAATGATCAACCCACAGATTGCCTCAAAATTATGCCACACCCAGAAAGCTGTTCACAGTCAATGGTACGTCTGTGTATACACAAACCAGTGTCTTCACAATAAAGAGAACACCCTGTGTTTCACCAGCTGTGTTCATCTGAAGAGTTCAATATACAAACTCCCACTTAGCCTTACACAGTAGGCAGCTATTTACCTGCTGATTAAAGTTTGGGAAGCTAGTGTTAGTCCCAAGCCAAACAGCTTGGAGGCATTCTGGAATCATGGGACATTTGACTGGAAATCTGCTGTCATAAACTCAGATCCCACTGATCAATATGGGTTAAGATAAATTAAAACCACAGTATGTTGCTGAAACAGTATGAGCCATTGCAGCTTTCAGCTTTGTCAAACACATTATGTTCCCCCCAGTAATTAAAACAGAAATGCCAGCAAGCAGCAAATGCTCTTGTTAGAGAGATTCTGAAGTTAATAATTCTTCTAAGAATTACTGGGAAGGGGAGGAAATCTCTAAATCTTATTTAGTTTCAGTAATCTTCAGCTGTATAACCGCTAAAAAAGAATTTAGGAATTTTCTCCCTAGTGTATTTAGTTTTACATTTTAATGCAAGTATTTTCTCTGCTACCAAGCATAGTAGTGGCTGAAAAAATGCAAATGTTTGAGTTAATGCTCAGCTTCATTAGATGTCATGAGACATGTGCATAATTTATCCTTTAAATTTGCATTTCCAACTTTCTCCTCAGACTAGCACTTAGAGAAAACAAACACATGGGTAACAATACCATCATTTCACCTTGACGTGCAAGTCAGCAGGTAAATTTATATAGACAACCTTCTGTCTTTCTGTTCATGATAATCTTCAAGCTCTCTTTGACTGAGGATAGATAGCATGTTCAAATATGGCAGCTCCAAGCTTTATTATACCCCTCTATAAAAGACTGTGGTAATTTAACCAAATTGGTGATTTCTGTACAGCAGTGCCAGGCACAAAAGCAGAGCTGACAGCACACCTAAGCTTAACCCTAAATGCCATTCTACAAATGCACTCATTTGGTGAGCTTAAGATTTGCTACCAGTCCACCTGAGAGCTGTGCAGGACACACATCCAGCCCCTTGCAGCACCCCAAAAACAGCTGGAGAGGAACTGCCACTGTCACACTGGTGGCCAACAGAGATGCGTAAGCCACAAGCTGCTTCAGCGTAGAGGGTAAAGAGCAAAATATTTATAAAGGTTAGAGTCCAACAGCTGGTATCTGTTGGAACAACAACTGAGAGTGATACTTGATACTGAACAAATGTATACTCTGCAATAAATTAATTTATTCTCATTGGAAGGCTGTCAAATTAACTACTTGTTACGTTTCTCACAGCAAAAGAAAATAAGAAGTGAATTTAAAGACAAGATGTTGCTGTACATTCCCTACACTGTGCTACTGCCATACCCATCACAAGACTGCTTTTTCTGACTTGTCCAGTGTGAGGGAAGCTCATTAAACATAGAAGACAGTTTTAGAGCAAAGAAGTTTTGAAATTTAAAACAAGATAAGTAAACAGAGTTTCTAATGAAACCGGTAACAGGCTTTATATGGGAAGACTTGACCACATCTCTATGCCTATTTCCATGCTGACTCATCTGAACAGATTATAAGGAATACAAATTCAGTACAAAAGATCTAATTTGAGATGTGAATACTGGAGATGTGGAAGTACAAAATACAGGATCAAAAGCATCTAGACTTCCAACCATGCCCTGCTAGTGAGACTGAGAGCTTGCTAAGTCAGATACAGATTTTTTTTTGTTGTTGTTTGAAAAGTGCAAAACATAAATACAAACTTCATAGATGTGGATGTACATATGCAATATATTATACACACCTTTGAAAACATTCAGCAATCTTCTGGTAATTTAGCTGCAGCAATCCCATCTATGCTGTTTTCACGTGGCAGACTGAAATCTGAGGCATTATCTCCTTCCCAAGACCTGTTCTGTAATAATCCTGTTGGAATGCACAGTGTGTATCAACCTCCTTAGCCTGCCCTTTAAGAGTGAGTGTTTCTCGTACTTCATCAAAGCCATACCACAACAAGCTGCACTTACAGAACTGCAGTGCATTGGTTATTTAAGATATTTGCAGTACTTTTCTTTCAGATATTCTTTGGCTAGAACCCATGAGAATTTCTCTTAAATGGCTTCGCTGCCTGTTTTCCCTTTCCTTTGGGAAGGAGACCATAACTAACATTGTGGGTGCACTCTGTTCAGACACTTACCAGTCAATATAGCTATATTAACTCCCATGGTATTTATCCATTCAGCAAAATTGTAGCACTCCACTTAGGGAGGGGGGCAGGAAAGAAAAAAGGAGAGAGGGAGGGAGAGGAGGTGAAGTGCCTATTTCTAATCTCAACTTTTTTGCTACTTGGGCCTGTTTAGGAGCTTCTCTATTATGACATTGTCTCTCTTTTACTGAAACTCATATAAAAGCTTTGCATACTAGCTTCTGGATAAATTCCACTAGGCCTGAACAGAGTTCTCTTATCCTACAGCTCTAAAAGCTAAGATTTCAAAGAGTACTTCCACAGATCCCACTGCATTTATCTCAATGTTCTTGGAAGTGCTTGCCACTCTCCTCCTAGCTCAGTTGGTAGTAAGGCTGTGGTTTGACAGATACAGGCTGAAGTCTGTTCTTGTTTTCAATCCTCTTCTGTCTCCAAACAATCACAGTTCTGAAAAACCCTGAAATGATCACTCCTTTTCTTCTTGAATGGCTTCCTGAACAAGGCCAAGAGAGTACCAGATCCTTGTCAAGGGGCATCCAGCCTCACTGAGGGCTCACTATAAAAGTACTGGTCATGTACTATTCACTGCACAGAATAATTTGGATTCTTCCTGCCTGTGTGTAACTCTCTTTACTGCATTCATTACTTTGTTCACACTTCTGATAGAGGCATCTAGCCAAATTATATAGGTATACTTAAATTATCCCTAAAGCCAAAAGAATGCCTTTTCTGGGAATGACAGAAAGCACACATCAGTGTGCTTATTTTATTGGCTTTGCAGGCTGGAAGTTCCCATGAAAGATTAGGTAAGATGATTTGCGCTTTTCAGTGACAAAGCTCAGGATAAGCTGGACGTTCTCAGGACATGTTCTCAGCACTGTTCAACTTTGCTGAATGTGCAGTTCCATTGAACTCTGATTACTACAGAGCTACAGCTCACTGGCATAAAGCATTAGCATGATATTTTACTTTTTTCCCTCCAGCAGCTATTCAAGAATGGTACAAGGGAAAGAAAACAGCATTCTGAAACAAGAATCGCAGAGGAAATAGCCACCTTGTTTAAAGTACTGCCAGCAATCTTAGTTTTATCAAAATGCTATTTCAGGACTGTCAGTGAGCAAATCTGTGCATGGATTTGTTTTGTCTGGGAAAAGACCCATGAAACACACAATACTTTTCACTTTTTATGAACAAGAAAGCAGTAACCTTGATTTACAGTTACAGGCTGCAGGTTAAAGGAGTCCTTCCAAAAGGAAAGGCTTATGATCAATGCTTTCAAGCACTGAAATGCACAACTGAATAAAACAGATGCAGAACCCAAAGCTATGGGCAGGAGTTAATGAAAGCACATTGTAATTCCACATGCTCTACTGCACAGCCAAATTACACAGACCAAACACTTCCTCACTTTTCCAGTACAGAAAGGTGGGATTTGGAACATGGCTTCTCAGGCTGGTCTGGTGAAGAACTGGAAATGTGCCAGTTATTGCGCCAGTGCCTCTGCAAGAAGGAACTGTCTTGTATGAGAAAGAAAATAGTGTGAAAATGTCACCTGAGAACTTCTTGAGACTAAATGCATCTTTTTATCACTGTAAATGAATCCAAACAGGAGCCAGGAGCCAAGCAACTCAACCATCAAACTGAGATTTGCATTGAGCAGACATATTTACAGAGAGAATAAGGTTTAGAGTACCTTGTAATATATTTACTAGACATCTTAGAAGTCACTAGCATTCTTCATAATTCATCCCATCTATTTATTGCTTGTAAGTGCAAAAATGGTCATTCTTACAAATACTCATGTTAGTCCTTCAGAGAACAGAGGCTGCTGATAACTACTGCAGAAATGGCTGATGTGTTGCTTTTACATTCAATGAGCAATCATCACCCCTATTAAAACAGGCATTAGGTTTCCTTTAGTGTCTCTAACAGATTACTGCTGGTGAAGAGATGTAGTCACAGAGCCAGGATCCTGTCAGTGCCAGCACTGACTGAACAGAATGAATCTATGGACAGAGAACTATAAAATGGATCTGTCCACTTCAACTGTTTCCATAACTTTTTACAATTACCTGTAACAACAGTACCATGACTGAAAAATCTGGAAATAAAAATGGTGAATTTGCATGTTCTGATGGCTGAGGTGCAATTACTTGCTAAGTTGCAGTTGCTTTTATTCTTCAGTCATGTTTTTCACATGGGGAGCAAAATAATTAACACTTAATACATTAAACATTGAGGAGTGCTGTGTCAAATCTGTGCAAAACTAACAGACATGGAAGGCTGAAATAGAAGTTACAGTATTTTAAGATGTGCTATAAATCAAATCCTTTGCTAAATTCATTATTACAAATTGCTCGTTCAGATAAAAATAAACCTTGAAATGACAGAAAATCAAATCAATTCTAAGATGCTGGACATGCTTTTTGATAGAAAAAGTCATAAGCATCTGAATAAACATGTCTTAGTTCCAGATCCTGCCACAGCTTTTAAAAATACTACTCACTCTCCCCCATGCAGTGGGAGGTATGAAGGATTCATAGCTTCCCAAACCAAGCTTCATTTTAACAGGTTCCTCCACATGTATTTAAAAGCCTACATACATGAACCTGAATGAATTATGTAGCTGAATGAATTTATCTCTACCCTCTACAGCAGATATAAAAGGCAGTGAACTGCCTGAACAGTAGGATTCCTAAAGTAGCAAGAAAAATAAAACCATCAATGTATGCCTCCACTTCAGTCTCTTACCCTGAATGCTGTGTTCTGCTGTGTGTGGAAAGGCATCTGGCATGAGCCAAACACAACAGGGTTTGCTGGGTTAAGCTTTAGTGGCCAGATCAGAGGGCAAGTTATAGCTTTTACTCTGGTTGGTCCCATCTTTGGCAGAGGGGCAGGTGGGTCAGCTTGTAACCATGGGAGTCAGCAAAAAAAAACAGCCCCACAACAAAACCGTCACTCAGAAACTCTGATAGTTTTAAATTTCTACTATCATGTAGAGAGCTTTCGTATCTGCAACTTTAATAAGAGGTGGATATGGAACACAAGTCCTGAACTCCAGCAGAAGTACATTACAGCCTGGCCACTACCATGTGGCTGTGTAGATGAAAACAGCTTTATCAGACAGAAGTCTCATGAATTCTACCTCCCAAGAACTTGTACACTAGTGTATATCATACTGAGCCACTCAGTCTCATTAACATACAGTTTGATAAAATATGAACTTTACTACTGAGCAAGATGAAATCCTGAGAAAAGGAAAAGAGATAGGACTTATTTCAAGAAGGACAATAAAAATTAAAAGAAGTGCCCAAAACTACTTGGCGTGACAAACACAGCAGCTGCACTCAGTAATCCACAGCTGATCCTTGGAAAGAATCACAAATCCACTCAACCAGCAGGCTGAGTGCCATTTTATTGGCAAGAACTGAGAACAAAATGGAATCAAATAGACACTTATAATATTGGTTATTAAAAATTTCGAGTATGTTTGATAAAAGTGCATATGACGGAATCTCACTTAATTCAACCACTTGAATATGAAAAACTAAAACTAGAAAAATGAAACGTATGAATTTGCTAAAAAACTGTCTCAATGTTATGGCCTTATGGCTGCAAGACGTTCACCCACTGAACTGGCTGCAAGTCCTGCACTTTGGAACAGTTCCAATGAGGGTCAAGAACAGAACATGCCATGAAGAAGCACCCAGAGGTATTTCTGTCTGTTCATGGCTGAGGCCCACTGCCAGAAAACACATAGAATAATCTGTACAATGTCTGTCCCTGTACCTGCTGAAGCTACAGGATGCCATCAGTAGTTTTTGCTGAAGGGAGGTTGTTTTAATCCTGTTCTTACAGCAGAACTTGCTGCCAGCAGAAGCTGTCAATCCACACATTTTCAACTTTCATACAACTTTTGCAAATCTTTCAATATGACTTATACTGTATTCTGCAGCCTCAAGCACACAGTGTAGCTTAGAATCAGTTCAATACAAATTTAGTAAATAACATCTTAAACATTGTCAAAAGACTAAATCACTAGTTGTTTTGCTAATGATCTTTTATAATAAACACATCTTAGACGTTTAGCACTATAAATTACACAAATTCGAATAAAAATATAAAAAGTATTAAATAAAGTACTCTTGTTCTGAGTTTTATTAGGTAATATTACAGGTAATTCCTTTTTCTCATGTTTATGGCCCTTTGATCAGTATGTGAGCATTTCTCAGTCCTGGAAAGAGGAGGTAGGGAGAAGGGATATATGGGAAATGAAAAATCAAAAAGGTAATATAAACTTTACTTTCAAGGTTCCCATCCACAGTCATGATAAAACAGCTCTATGACGACTGCTTGATTAAAAATTAATTGCTGTGGTAATTTAAAGATATGCATTATTTAATAATTAATGCATAGGAATTAAATTGGACTTTTCACTGAAATCTTATTAAAAGGTATGCTTGGAAAAGATCCATGATCTTATTGTATAATTAGGGATGGAGAGGGAATTTACTGCGTCTTGGAAAAAGAATGCTTCCTGTCATATCTGATATCTGTCCTGTGTGATAACTGATCCATTTTTTTGGCTCACTACTCAGGAATACCAAATTTTAATGTAATACTGCAGAGTGAGGTCCTTTCTATACAACACAGCTCTATCTAGTGGCTGATTAATCCAAGTGCATGTGGCTGTTGAAAGAAGACTAAATCATTAATGTGAAAGCCAGCAAAGTCTCAGGAAGGTGACACTTTCTTATTCTGACCTGCTGTTACTCACCTTGCATAAGCCTGGAAGCACACCAGCAAAGGCTGTACTGGCACCTATATCCTGCCTTTCCATACACTGATAAACATGATTTAGTGGAGAGTTCTCCTGGTACTGAACGCATTTTCCAAGACAATTTGCAGGAACAAACCAGGGGCTCAAACACCTACTCAGGTAGGGCACTAAATATTGGCCTGACAAATAACCCCCATGAGGTGGACAGACTGTACCTGTGCTCCATTAAATGCCTGTTACATGCATGTGCTTACCCCTTAGATCAGGGCTATCCCAGAATGGCTGTCTGAGCAATGTCAGAGATGGCTGGGAAGCCTGGCTGTCCACCTGATTGCTGCTGGGGGAGACAGGAAGGTTTGGAGCTGCTCCCCAGCACTGGATGGCCCAGAGACAAACACGGTGGGGTAACACACATTCCTCAGCAGGCTGAGCTGGGTGCCTGCCCCTGGGAACATGACACATTGAACCCAAAAAGCCCTGAAGCTCAATGCAGAAAATGCAAGTGACTGCTGCATTTTTTCCCAATCTCATCATCCATCTAGGGGATATATTGGACATTAACCTGTGTCAGCTTCTAATTGAACATAGCAGAAGGAGAGCTGCTAACTTCTGTCCTGTGTAACTGAGTAATGCATTCCATCAGCATGGGGGAAAGGTCACTGCTTTTTGCTGGTAATTACAAAAGCTTCACAAAAGTGTGCCTACATTTTTCCCAACCTTGTCAGGCCACTTACCCAGTAGAGGCTTAAGGAAATCATGGATATTCAGACAGCAGTTATTTGAATAAAGCTCTAAAGATAAATCTAGTTAGCAACTGTATAAAAAAGTATAGTTTCATTTAAACTAAAGCAATCCTGCTACAGATAGCAGCATAGCAAAATTAAAAGAGCAATGTAAAAGTACTGCAGCTGGAGAAAAGGACTCATACCTGCTGCATATAGCCAAAACCAAAATACAATGTGGATTTTAAACACCACTTAAGGTTAATTTCACACAACAGTTCCAAGAAATCAGCTTTGAAGTTTCTAAGAATCAGCTTTGAAGTTGTGCAACTTCGCCAGAAAGTCTGGAAATCACCTCTCCTTTAGAATGATTACGATACATGAACTGGGGGCCTGTCAGTACTCCTGGCACTGGAGTTAGGTAATGCTGACCACTGAAAGCTTCAACTGCAAACACACTCTCTCATTCAAGTTGTATCTGTTTCTCTACATATTGCTCTAGAAAGTAACTTGAACACAGCTTCTTTATTTTGTGAATTAAATAGGTTTGCAGCCCAGTTTTCATGTTCTTTTCAACTCATGTTTCATTTAGCATTTCTGCAACCACAGGTTGACACAGAAATGTTTTACTAGTATATTTTCATTCTACATTACTCAAATCTGCTCTAATTTAAGTAGTATTCTAGCAAAACAGTAAAATGCATTTGATGTTTTGTGTGCCTGTGTACTGAAAACAAAAGCACTTGCCAGTTTCAACACTTTGAAGAGCAGTGGAGTCATAATAATATGTATAAACTAGTGAAATTTTAATATTAGTAGAATATTTTACCTTCTCAACATGACTATTATTTGAAAAATCAAAGCAATTTGACCAAGTTAAATACCACCCCCCATATCTTCAGCCCATTAATTTTTCATAGGTTCTGTTTCCTTTCAGAGAAAAAAAATCAAGGTGACAGCCAGATGACTTGCTTTAGTTCTTGATTCAGGCAGAGTTGGCTAATTAGACCCATAAGATTAACAGGGCTTTGTGGGGACCAGTCCACATCATTTTCTAACAAAAGAATTTTTAAATGCTTGGTCAGGTGCCTGTATCCACACACCTGATCCTGGTGTCTCAAAGGCATCCTCCAAGGGCTCCTATCCCAAAGGGCCTAATGGAGAGCTCCTCAGTAGCTAGAGGCTAGAGAGGATGAAAAATTGCACTAACAGCTTAAATTCAAGTAGCTTCAAGTAAATTCAAGTGCCCTTGTGCCTTCCTCCTAAAATGCAATTATACAAAATAAAGGCAACAAGGCTCTCCCTCAATGATTGTTAAAAAATAACTTGAGAACATCTGTAATTCAAACGAAAAAAAACATTTAGAAATCCTACTGAGTGACACAGGTGAATGTCAGAAAGATCAGAGATTGCATTAGTGGGTTTATTTATTCCAACTACTAAAGCTTTATCAACAGCAAAGTGTTTATACCATGGGATTTATTATGGGAGAGGGAAGTAATGATTAAAATTAACTAGGCCACAGACTGGAGTGGGACACTAATGACAAATACGCTGGGCCAGCCATTTCCAAGCCAGTTATTTCCCTTCCGCTATTTCCTGAATGAAATACACAAATGCAACAGTAATCCTGAGCTCCTGGAACACAGCCGCTCCAGCTCTGCCCCTCAGGAGGTGGCTGTATCTCCAAAGGCTCAAAAGGCTCAGGATCCAGATACACTCAAGATTGATCTCCACTGCCAACCTATCTCAGCTGCTCCCACCCCTCGGGCACTGAGCAGGCACCCAGAGGCAAGACCAGCAGAGATCAGGCATTCTGGACCATGGGGGTCATCGCTGTGCCTGTGTGGAGGAACAGAAACCAAAGAATGCTTTTAGATGAGATCAGTGTGGTGGTACTGAGCCTGGCTGCCTCTGGGTCCTACAAGGATCCTCTTTCTCCCAGATTTTGGTTTACCAGAATCTGCATGCAGCTCTATTTAACAGCAGAACTATCATTAAAACAGAACAAATTTTTGTGTTACTTGATGTCAAGATCCTTCCGAGAAGGTGAAGGCATTTCTCTGGTAAATAAACTACTCTGAAGACAGAAGGCTGATACAACGGTTTGGGACTCTCTAAGGAGGAAAGACACCACTCAACAGCCAGACTCACTCATGTTTGGTGAAGGCATGTCAGGTCATCTTGTGTCAGCGACTCAGTGCTCAGAGCTAGTGATTCAGGAAAACACACTAAGTTTTCACCTTTCAACTGCTCTGTTCAAACCTACAGCTGACAAACAAACAAACAAAAGTCTGATCTGCTTTTGGGAATGGGAAGAATCAGGATTTTTTAAGGATGGCTCAACAGAATTGTGAAATTAGAATTAAATACAAAAGCATGTACCAAACTCAGCAATAAAATCCAAAGAGTCTCAACTTGGGATATTAAGTGTCAGGCTAAAACCAATCATAAAAGATAAAAAACTATTTTCCAAAGCTAATGAGCTCAGGCTGACTTGCACACTTCCGTACAACTTGCAGCTAAGCTGTGGAACACCATGGTGAAGGATACACTGCTGAGTGAAAGGCAACAACATAATTTCACCTAAATCCCCCCAGTAGTACCTCCCGTCCACACAGGACCCACCTGAAATAGCTCTGTCTAGGAGCAAGCTCTGAGGGAGAGGAGCTACATCTTTCCCTGTTCTGCAGCCTTGACAGTGCCATTCTAGCTCTGGGCAGCAGAGATTTCTGGGCTGACCCAGAACAGCCTCACACCTGACCTCTGAATTTAATAGACATTAAATGGAAAAAAAACTTCTCAGCTCAGGAGCAGTACACCTGGATTTGTAATCTTCTATTTCATGAGCAAATCCAAGTCTATAATTGAAAATATTTAAGGGACTCACTTCAATAAAATGTAGGTAAATTATTAAGTGATTAAGATGTAATTTCAAAACAGCAAACTCTAGGCTCTGAGCACTGATCCAGCTAATCACATGCTGAATAAATCTTTTAAAAAGCTTTGGAATTTACCCTTTACTCTTCAGTTCCAAACTGAGAAAGATTTTACATTTGCAAAAATACAACATAAAAATCACCACCAACAATGTAAAACTAGACAAAGATATTTATTACTTATTGTGAAGATGAAGCCTAAAATCCAATGCATTCCTCTCCACATGTCAATCTGTGAACTACATTAAGAAATAAACCAACATGGAAGTTAATGATTGTATTGTTTTAGGATGATTGTACTAATGGTCATATTAGGAATAGTCTTGGGTACTGTGTATCAGAAACAATAGAGGATGAACCACTGAACAACTCATTGCTCCCTTTTCTTGAGAAAGAAAATTTTTAATACATGAGCTGCAACAGGAAAATTGGGGAGGAGAGATATTAAAGTCAACTACACCCACCAGAAATCAAAAAATGCAAAGCACTGAAATGTCTATTCTGTTAAAAAAATTACAAACAGTACATTTAGTAAAGCTTAGTAACCACTGCTCGCTTTCCACTGGTAGGGGCTTAAGCAGCTATTAATCACATGAAAGTAGATATTAAGGAATATTAATCCATACCAGCTGTTGCATCTTTTTACTGTGCTATTATTAGAGATTAATCTTTATAGAACAAGGCTGCCTTTTCATGTCATTTCCAAGAGGACATCATACAAGCTGATACTGTTTTACAGAACATTTTCACAAAGAGTTGAAGCAAGCAGGTGCTAATGAAGACATGGTGAAATTTTATTCAAGTTCATCCTCAAAATCTAAGCTATTTATGCTTAGAGGAGAAACTGTCACTGTAATCAGTTAATTAGTTAATTTTAATTTTGACTGCAGAAAATTGCTATTATAGCTTCCTACTTACATCAAAAGAACCAGGATATTCTCCTAGTGATATTGAATCTCCTCTTATGGAAAGGCCAAGGCCATGCAATTTTCTATCTTCAGTACCTGGGAATTAATCCAGTTGAAAACTTCTAACATGATCTAGCTGATGGAGCCTTAATGAGGAACATCTAGGATTTTAACAGATTTTTAACAAAACAGAATGAACACTGTGAGCATAGAATTCTCTAATGAAGCATAAATCTCTGTCAGGTAAGCCAGGCTGTTGGAAGAGCAATTGCTTTAATTATTGGATACACTTCATAGGTGACTGCATCTGCACACTCCAGAGAAATTCCTATTGGATCACACGTTGATGGAATGCTATTAAAATCACAAAAAAGAATCACACGCCTCCAAAAAATAAAATTGCTGGCAGAAAAGACCAGCATTATCCATTAAAGATTATGAGATTAGCATGAAAAATAAGCTTTTTAATCAGTTTCTTGAGTTTTGGATAAGATACTACCAGCTGCACTAAGGAAATCAGTTGTCGTAGTTACAGAAAAAAAAAAAAATCAACATTCTCTATACCTGCAGTCTCCTCATTTTCTTAAGTGCAAGACTCTTCTCTAATTATGTCACAATTAATCATCAGGGTATCTGTGGTTTTTCACTCATTTAACATTAGATTGATCCAGACTGATGTGTGGTGGTTTTCTAGCACAGCCTAAATGGTGAGGAAGCAGCTCCTCAGTCCGGGGTGGGCTCAGTCACTGCTGTCCCACTCTTCCCTGCAATTCTCTCAGTGTCTGCTCAGCAGCCACTGCCCTGTCACCCTCCCCAGATTTGCTCAAGTCCTGCAGAGACTGCATTTTCTCACTGCCCATGTTCTGCCTGGGCAAGCTGATCTGCCTCAGCTGCTACCTCCCCCAGCCTGAGCAATCTGGCATGTACAGCTGCCTTTCACAGCCCCTGCTACCTGTCTTTAATCCTCTCCACCCTTCCTTTTCATCTGCTGATGAACCAGCTGTTGGTTATGTAACATCGGTTTCGAGGCCTTTTCCACTCCTCACAAATAAGTACATTCACATTTTGCTATTTCCTCTCAGCTTCACAACATTTTTTAAGGCCAGCTGGCTTTCTGATTCCACTCTGTTAATGCCTATCTACAGGACTTCTCCCATCTCCAAACTGGATTAAGTGCTAACCCTGCAATGACACTTCTGCTGCTTACCATCAATAATTTGCCTGCTAACAGCTGGCAAAAGCACAGGGCAGAAAAAAGTACTGACAGCACAAAAAAACAACATACATACTAGGAGGTAAAACTGGGGCCCAGGTGTAAGCCCTTAAGCAGGTTATCTCATGGCTTACTTTTTGTTTAAAAAGAGGCCTGAAGCAGGGGGAACTATAATCAGTTTTAACCAGCTATTGCTTTTCTAACTTTTACATTAATGTAGATCATAGAAGTTGTACTTGAGATTGGGACTCACATACAACAGAAAACTATTTCTATGGACAAGACACATTAAAAAACCAAAGGAAAAGGGAGTTGCCCAATTTCACCAGGTAGCAACAAAACAGTGAAGTTCAACTGCTGATACAATCCACCATGTTGTGCATGAAACCCTCCTTTTTCAATGCTTTCTGAGTCTTTCTTTACTCTGCTGCCTAATGAGATGTTTTTCATCTCATTTTTTAACTCTTTAGATTAAAAGAATCTCAATCACTTGTAGAAGTGATTCTAGCAATGCAGCATCTGAAATGAAAAAGTACCAGAAAGGTACTTTGTTCCCTAAGGCAGTGGCTGATTCAAACTTAGGACTAGAAAGCAGTAAGTGCTCCAATCCACATCCTTTACTGCAAGACCAACTAACCTATTATTGCTACATGAGACACGAACTAATATCACTTTCCAGGAAAAACGTTTTATCCTTTTTTTATTCACACTTACGTTTTCTAGGCCTATTACAGTTACATTCTGCATCTCCTGCTACTGTAAAATGATCCACCTCAGAAACATTCTAACATGCATTTGTTTGTTCTCTGTGTCTGAAAGACAGAGATTTTTCAGTATTCATGAGCGTTTGTTTCAGTTTGTACTAAGTATCCACCCTTGACAGACTCCTTCAACAAAACTACACTCGAAGTGAAAACTGCTCAAAGCTTTCTGCTCTGATTCTTCTCTATTCAGAGCTGCATTAGGCTTATTTGAGTCTGCAACTGAATAGATGCTGTAAGCAAGAACTATCAAGAGGGGCAGCATGAAACAAGCAAATATGGCAGATATTTTTGTGTGAGACTATGTAGAATTCATGTTGGAACACTGGCAGGAAAACACAGTTGCAAAAGACACAAATGCATGCAAGTCCCACAGTTGCCAGAAGTGGGTATAATCTGCTGAACAGAACAGCCAGAAATTGCTGAGAAGCAAAAACATTATCCCATGAGTCACAAGGTGACTCTGACACTCAGTCCATGCCATGAGTCCTGTACAGAAGTCATGTCACGTACGTGTCCAGCTGGAGGACAAGGCTGCACTGGCTGTAAACTCTGGGGATAATGCAGTATTTGCCCAGATATAGAGATGTTCTGTGAGATGCTCCTTGAAAGTAACAGCTACCATCAGTTTAAAGAATTTGCCAAACATTTTGGCTTAAAATCAAAAAGCTCCCTCAAAACTCATGTCATTCACCTTGCTGAAAGCACCATGACACAGCAGTTGTATGTAGGCACACCTTGGGTAGAGGTACATGAGGTTTAACAACTATACAGTGCAAGAGGTCACTGATTCCATGCTCCTACCCTGAGCAGCAAGCTTCCATGCCTTTGTGGTAACCTTTCCTTCATGCTACAGATAGATATTACTCCCTGAGTGCACACACCAGCTGCTTCTGCTGGATGTCTGCAATGCACTGACTTGTAGGGACAGGGTTTACTGCAATGCCACGTGCCTGACTGTGCTGGATGAGTCACTGCTGCAGAGTAGAGACACGAGCCCTCAGGAACAAATCCTGACAACTGAGACATTCCTAAAGCCATACCTTGCAGTGTCTTCTTGGGAAGAAACAGCATGGCAAGAAAAAGGTCAAGGATGTACCAAGGAGAACCTCTTGGTTCTAATCTCAAATTGGACAAATCCTCTCCTATGCTGATATTCTTCTTTTTTAGGGTGTGTCACAGCAAAACAAAAGCCCTGTAACTCACTTGACCAATTGTGCATCCTGCTTAGAGCGTTAAAGGATTTATTTCCAATTCCTATTCAGATCAGCTGGTGCTCTCTAACACAGTCTATGTTATAGATGTTTTGTACAATGCTCTTATCCAGACTGTTGAAGGATATTGTGATATCCAATCAACACCAAAGAGCCCTGACGTTGACCCAGCAGGGCAGGGAAGTGACAGAACCTGCAGAATGCTCTCTGTAGAAAAGATTTGTCAAAACTGGATAAAGTTATACACCTAACTATAAATATTTCAATTTCTCTTAAGAAAACAGCTACTCTGATAGAAATTATTCCAATCTGACATTTCCCTCTGTCATTACAGTGAGCAGCACAGGCTATGTTGCTGTGTCTCACTTTGGGACCTTGCACAGGTTGCTAAGTACAGTCTTTGTTCATTTGAAAAGGGGCAACAGATAACCTGCTGTCTGTTCTTCAGACATGAGTCTGCTTTTATTTCCCCTTATGGCCATGGAAGTCTACCTGTGATAGTTTAATTATTGCCTTGTTATGTTTTTGAACATTAAGGAAGATATAGAACCTATTCTGAGGTACTCAGAAATTAATTTTATTACGTCCCAGTTATTTTTTCCCTTCCATCATTTAACTGACTGCCCAAAGTGTAAAAAATACAGAACTTTCATCTCTTGAGCCATTGACTAAAATATTGGCACATCTTAATCACAGCAGAAATTTAGGAGGAAATTTTGAAACTCTCAAAGGGAATGAGTATGAAAATTATTTCACCAAAGGATCTGTTTAACCATAACTGCAATATTAACTAGTTTCAGAAAATTTCCAAGTATACCTATCACCATCCTAAACCTAAACTATCAAAAGGTATGCAATTTGAAGGAATCACAGCTGCTTGAATAATAGTTTAGGAGCCGAAAATGAATTAATCTTGTTAGTCTTTTTTTTCCTATTTGAAGTTTAATATTATAATAAGAAAGCACATGAAACATACAATTTAATATTAACAACTGCAACTCACTTCAAGGGATTTCATACCAATTTTCAAGCTTCATTAACAAATAGTAAGACAGATCAAAACAGTGAGTTAATGAGGGGAAAAAATTTGTTTTCTGCCAAGGAGCTACATTCTCTCTGATCTGAGGTGAATGAATCCATCACTGGTTTGTCTGGTCATTTACAAAATATAGGACAAGTTATTTGCCTCAGTCTGAAGGGCTAATAATATTTTCTCCTTTGTAATCCATGGAAGTTTTTCCAATAAACCATTGGGTAATACTGCACTACCTTAAAGATATTACAAAAAAAAAATTACTTTCTATAGTAGCACTATTGAGATTTTTAAAGTTTTCTATTGCATTTAGATAAAATATTCTTTAAATTTTTTTGTCAGGCATTACTGTAATTTCTTGTACCACATTTGATAGCCAGGAAAAAGACAGTGATAAAATACACCAGTGGCTCTATAAAAGCTTAAATCTGAGCATCTGGAAGGCTTGTACTGAATATACCCTCATACAGATAATCACAGAGAATTTACAAGCATAGAAGAATTACAGGCAAAGAGAAATAAATGCAGAGTAAAGCTAGTTCAGTAAAAGGGTTTTCTCTTCAGAGAAACAGAAAATGAGTCATAGTAGGTCCATCTTAAAGACATTTAGATCAACTCAATGGAGAGAGCAAGCAGAGATGAAAGCATTGTTTAGTACTAGAAAAGTAATTTGAAGTAATTCCCATTAGTGGGAAGGACAGACCAGTGATGTGCATCCAGATAAGCTGCTTTTTTTGTTAATAAACAGAGATGTTTACAAGACACAAAATCAAAACACAGACACACAAGGACACTTCTTTCCTAAACATTCTGGGTTTCACATTTCATTTAGTTCATTCTCTGTTGAGGTGGAGAATTACACCTTTAATTGCACAGTAAGGAGCAACAGCTGGTTTTGTAAAACTGCTCAGGAAATAAAATTTTATCTTCCCGTACAGCACTGCTGTCAAAACTAGGGGACTACATAGGAAAGCTAAGCAGAGAAAAGAGCTAAGCAGGATAAATTTTTAGTAGTCTTGGTATCCAGCACTACTGCAGTAAAAACTGAAAGTTAAAATCATGGGCCAGGACCACACACTGTTACACATTCCTCAGCAAAAAGCAAGAGATTGACAAAAGAGGAACAGATTAAAGTAGCAGGTGAAATTTTCATTATAAACCTCAATGCTTGGCTACACCACGTGCCTTTAACCATTTCCTGCATAGGTTTTCCAGACATATCCCAAAGCACTACACCCCTACCAGTCACGCACATTCAAGACCAGTTTCAATTCCCATTTTCAGCTGTATCACTAGGAAAACTTAACATTCAGTACAAAACACTCTCAAGCATAGCAGCGCCCAGTTTCCTGCCTCGAGATGTCCTGACTCCCAGAGATGACACTTCACCTGCTTGGACGATGACAGTGTGCTACTGACATCAGAGAGCCAACCCACACCATTTCTGGCAGAAGTAACACTCACAGTCTATTAAATAAGCCTAAAAATCTAGTTTTTTACTCAGCTCTAACTTTTTTCACAAAAGGTAAAGTTTCTGTTTCTGAAATGAACATTAAAGGAAATAAACACCAAAAGAATTAGGAAGACTAAAATAAGCAAGCCATGAAAGAAATTTTCAGCTTTTGAAAGACAACCTTTTCTTATAAGTAGTCAAGAAAAACAAAACCTGAAGTGTGTTCCATCTATCTTCACTTGACTAGTCTTTCCCATGGGAATAGTGGGACAAAAGGAAGCAATTTTTGCATAGGTATTTTACTCTGACTTTATTCTATTAATGAAGTAAAATGCTGTTTGCTCTTCAGTATCAAAGCAGGCTTGGGGACATTTTAAAGAGGAAATACATTTCAACTTCCTTTATCATTATTTCTTTGTATTATTCAATAAATAAAGTTAATACTACAAGCCTATGAAGCTCCAAGCCATGTGGGGGATAAAGCAAGCAAGACACAGTGATTCATGAAACTCAAGATTCTTGAAGGACAGCGGGGTTTACCATGAGGCACCCAGGACACAACCGTGCAAGTAATGGGCAAAGTTACCCAAAGTAACACTTGCTAAGGATTAGCTGACATTTCATTCAGCCACTTTGCCTTACACCCAATCAGGGGAGGAAAAAATGAACCCACCACAAACACCTTCTGGTTTTGATTCCAAATGTTTAGACTTGGCCCTGGTGCCAAGGAAATCACAGTTGAAGCTTTTTCATCTAGCACTCATTATCTGTAATTTGGCCTGTAATACAGGTACTACATGCAGCCAGACAATCTTTAGAAGAGGGAAGGGCCAGGGTCCACAGTCAGTACATAAAAGCCATCACTGTATATCTGTAAATGACTTTATATTGCGATGGTGCTTGGAATTCCCCTGGTGATGGCCCATGACCATCAGTCTCTGCTGAAGAAGTCCCCCAAACACAGACATATTCTCTCTTGCAATCACAATCACAGATGACTATGACTAATATTGCACATAGTATAGAACAATCGTCTTAGAGGAGAAAACATTTTAATACATACTTAGTTGTCTGTGTGGCATTTTACTCTCAGTTTATATTCCTTCAAACTTCCTTTCAGAGCTTTAGTTAGAATCTGATTCAAATACTGTGATGACAATCAGCAGAAATTGGAGGTAAGAGGGTAGCAGAGGTTCCAAGAGGAGACAAAAACTATTTCTCATTATTTGAGTGGAATCAGTTTGAAAAAGGCCAGTTGAGCTGGAATCTAAGTAATCCTGACCTGGAGTTAGTCTATATCTACTGCAAGAAGAATTTATCAATCTGTGGACAAAATACGTACATATATTCTCTTGGCAGCTTGAAAACAGTTAAGAAATGAATTCTTACTATTCATTTACTACATGCAAGCTTGTGATAACAACAGTGAGCTCATACATTATAAAGCAGTCACTCGTGACTTCTTTCTCCTGCCTTGCTTCTTCATTCATAACCTACTCAACAAATACTTTAACCACAGATTGTATTTCTCATAGAATCTGTCATCTGTAGTTCAGTGAATCACATCAAAATCTTGTATACAACATCCTACCAGTCTTCACATTTACTGCACCTAAACTGGTGATGAACACTGAGCGTCAACAGTCATCAGAAGGTTATTTTGAGTATGGACAGGAATAATTACAGGCTAGCCCTCTACAGTGATATTTAACCCAAAGATCCTTAAGACAGGAACTTGGGAAACAACTCCTGGAACAGGAATAAGATTAATTGCTAGAACCAGTGCAATGAACACAACTGATACCTCTGAGACTTAAACAAGCACAAAGGGAATAGTTCTCATTTCTAACAGTAGCAGCTGTTAAAAGCAAGCGGGTCAAAGAGTGCCTCCAGCTGTTTACCTCTGGCTGTACTATTTGGGTAATTGCAGACTTACCCTCTGTGATCCAGATGCTGAGCCTTTAAATGAAGTGCGTTTGAAGGAGCCACTCATCCTCCGTAAGGAACCTGTGAACTTTCCTTTCTTAATCCCCTCCATAATGGAACTAGTACCCCAGCATCAAAGAAAACCCTGATTTCAGTCATGTAGTTTGAGCAGGTTTTTTCCTGAAGCCAACAATCATTAAGTTACAGCTTAAATAAAAAGTAAGACAAATGCATAGAACAAAATCAAAGCCAAATGATGAGACTCCTGTTCCGATATGGACCCTGTCACAAGTGTTACCAGCAGCCAGCCAAGCAGAAAAAAAAGGCAATCCACTGATAGCAACTGCTGGCCCCCTCCCTCTTCTCCACTGACTCTATAATCAGGCTTAATGCACACAGCTTCTGCAAGCTATGGTTTTTAATGGACAGAGATTTAATAAATGGTGATTGAAGGTAAATCTACTTTAGAGCAGCAGCCCGAAAGGTTTTTATTTGTGCAAAGCACAGGGCAGTCAGATGGAAATTGTTTTGGTATCAGTAGAAAGGCACATGAAAAGAGCAGATGGTCTTCAGCAGACCATGGGTTAGAGGCCTGGTGGAACCCTAAAGGATAACTGCTGATGGCAAGTGTGCCTACACCAGACCCCAGGATGAGAGTGATAAGGTTTTAAAAGCAAACAACCCATGAGATCACCAGTTAGATTCTAAATAATTAGGTAATGAGGGTAGGTAAGGTGTGGTGTGTATTACCTTCATGAATTCATACTAATATCTCAATGCGTCTGTTCTGTACTATTCTGTCTAAAATGTGCAGAGTGAGAACAAAAGGAGGTAGTTAGGAGAGGGCAAACAAGAAATGAGGACAAGACAAGGTGCTTTAAAAGAACAATGAAATAATTACTGACTAGGAAATATCTAGTTGGCTCCAGAAGACATCAGCCAGGAATTTGTTACATAGTCTGGTTTAGAAAAAGACAATGGATGGGAGTGCTGAGAAAACAGAGATCCATTTCAGAAAAATACACGGGGACAGCAGATTTGTAACTGTGAGGTTAAGTCAGAACCACAAACTTATAGGATTTATTTAGAGAGTCATCCTTTTCTCTTGATTATATTTTTTATGTTCATCCCTTTGTGCCTCAGTAAAGTTGGCATAGGTGCCCACTTGCAGCTGGTTAGAGGAGGCACAAAAAGCTGTGCTGGAAAGCTTAAACAAAACAACATGGAAGAGACTGATACACAGAGATGCACCCAATTTGTTGTTCTGGTCAGCAAAGACCAAAAACTGGGACATACTCTTCAGAAACCAGAAATTTAGAAAATAAATCTATTCTTCAAAACACAGTGTAGAATGCCAGTAAGGAATTAACTCAATTAACTCAGTCCCTTTGGATCTGTGATTCTAAGATGTCTGAGCTATCTGAAACTGTCCTTGGTGGATTTTAAGGACAACTCTGGATTTTTAAAGTCATCAATACCAAAGGGAGATTTGCATTCAAGAGCCAGATGAAAGCAATCAGTGCAACAGAAGCTGCTGACTAGTAAGCCCAGCTGAAAAATCGGGCAACTAAGCTGATGTTCTTGCCCCCACTGTGTTTATATAAGGCTTCATGGGCCATTTGCACTAAATTGGGAAACAGAGACATGCACCATGCTGGCACTTTCAACAGCTCTGTGATTGAGAAGCACAAGTTTAATAGATTTTCCAAAAGAGCTTGTGGTTTTAGGAGTGTAGTCTCACATTAGGAAACCTTTTAAACAAGTGCTATTATGAAGGTTCCTGTCTCATGTTGGAGTTTTCTGCTTCATCAGTTGAGCTGATTCAATGTTTTGTGTGGCCTGGATCAGACCTGTGTAACCACGTGGTCTAAATCACCACAGAGGGAGGAAAGCACAGTAATCTCTTGCCACAGGATATTGTTGGACAACAAATGAGTATTTGGCACAGTATGGAGGTGAAAGACCTTAAACTGGTTCTGAAATGGAACAATTCATGATGTGAAATGATACACCTGTCCATCATCCTCCATGTTTTATAATGAAATCAAATTGGTCAACCTCTGATTATGAAAAAACCAAGGGCATACAGCCCCATAAAGGAGCAAGCAGAGTGCAGGCAACACCCTGTTTGCAAGATCCCCATCAAGGTCCTTGACAGCCTGATCCCTGGGAAAAGCAGGATGCATCCATTTCAAAGTGCACAGAAGTAACACACCAAGACTTGAGTAATTATACATCTTATTGATACCACACCATGGGAATTTAACATCAGCATCACGAACAGATCCATATCCCAAAGGCCCTAAAAACACAACATATCTTTTAAAAGAGAATAGTTTGGTTAGAGACAACTGCAGTTGTTTCAGTCCATAGAAAAAAAAACAACACTGCTCTTGCTATTCATAGAGCTGTAATCTATGATATCACATCAGACATGTTTGATATTAGTTTAAAACAAAAAGCAATAGATTTAAAGCTTTGATCTGTGTCATCATGTCAGCTAAAATGTTTCCACTCACCCTAGCAGTCAAACTAAATATGGAAAGCAGCAGTCCGTAATCCAATGAACTTTATTTACACTGACAGGAAGGGGTAAGAGAGGCTTAGACCTCTGTAAAGACCTCCATGTACAAGACGTGTAGAATTAGGCCTTCCTTCACTTTGCATTTAATATGAGTAGTAAACTAAACACAGGTTTCTTTCATAGGCAATGGATTTTTTAAATCCACTTTTTAAAAATGGAATGTTTTAAAAGAATGTTTTCTGTAAAAAAAAAGCACGCTGTCCTTTGACATTTGTGATACAATACAAAAATTTAAAGAGTCATGTGTTTAACTGAAAAACCAGCCCAGGGTCCATTATACACTTAGTAGTTCTTGACTTTTTCTTTTGCCTTCCTGAGGCAAAGCACAGACGGAATATTGCTCAGTGCTGGTTACCTACCATGAGAATAAGCACTCTGGAGGTCACTGGGGACTGCTGGCTGAAGAGTCGACTCCTTCTGTGAGCTACATATCCTCAAAGCACTGCTGCAGCAACCTAGGCAAGAACACATTGATTAAAAATGTAACAGTTTACACAAGATCTCAGCAAGTGACTGGCAGGTGACAGCTAGAGGGAAGAAGTTCCATGTACCTAACCTAAAGTTCCACCTAAACTCAGAGGAAGACTGTGGGTCACTTTGTGGTACTTTTACTTTAGCATTGTCTGTCTCTCCATTCTAGAGCCTTTCTTATTTAGCAACTGTCTGCCCCCTCTCTCTTGCAAGGAAAACAGCAAGTTTAAAGAACAATTAAAACATTTTTATTTCATTTGAAATGTGGACTAAAAAGGATAAACAAATATATTCTGTTTGTGCCAGCGGGCCTGTAAATTGCCCATATGCACTCTCACATGAGAAATAACCTGCACTGATCACATGAACAAACCCCATGCTAGTAAATAACAAAACATATGCAAGAAATCTTGTATCAATAACCTGCCAAAGGAGTAGAAACCCACCAGGTCACACTGTCACCTCAGCCTTGGAGGTGATCAACCATCAGTTTCCCTGTATTTGTAGAATCATAGAAGAAAAAAGCTGGATCAACTTGTGAAGCTCAACTAGTCTGACCTCTCATTTAAAGGAGAGACAACCTTGTAAGTTGGATCAAGAGGTCAAGGGCTTTGCCCAGCTGAATGCTGAAAACCTCAAAGTACAGTGTCTCCAGTCCTCTGGGTAAGCTGTTACAGTACTCCACCATTCCCCTATTGAGAGGAATTCTTTCATTATGCCCTGTGGAATTTCTCTTGCAGCACTGGTTCTTCCTTCTGCACTTATGAGAAGAATCTGCCTCCATCTTTCCTGTAACACTCATTTACTTAGTCAAAGACTACAACTTAATTCTTCCTTAACCCTCTTCTCCTCAGGGGAACAAACTCTTCCAGCCTATCTTTACATCTGGGGCTTTCATACTCCAACTACCCTCAACCCGAGGGCCCCTACAAACATATTTGTCAATCCTCTGCTAAGGGGCTCCCAAATACAGACAATGCTCCAAGACTCAAACTCTTAGTGCCAATCAGAGGGAACAAACATTTCCCTCACACTAAGACAGCCTTCAACACTGCGAGGGCCCTCTGCTGACTCACCCTCAATTTGCTGTTCACTGGGATTCGTGGTTCTACTAATACAGAGACTCTGCATTTGCCTTAGGAAACTTTTTTTAAGTTTTGTTGGTCGATTCCTCCAGCTCATTGGAGAAACAGCCTCCAGCTGTGCTCCCCTTGGTAAAGCAGCAAATTTCCTACAGGTGGTGCACTCTAGCCCACTTTCCAGGGTATCAAAGATGTTACACTACACTGGCCCATTCTTTATCACATTTTACCTACAAAGACATATTCAAACTGAGAATTAAAATAAAAAATACTTGTTCATCTTAGCAGTTTAGAATGTGCTGAATCGAAACACAGACAACTTTAGAGTTTGAATTTGTGATAGAGGGTGTTCCTTAGATCCTGCTTTATTATAGCATCCTCAGAGACATCAGAAGAGTTTTACAGCAGGCTGAGCCAGCTGACAACTGCTTGCATACATAGGGCTAGCTGCCAGCTGTTTAACCATTTTCCATGTGGTTACATGATCACTGGCACTAACATTTGAGCAACTGTGGCTCGATGGGCTTCATTTGACCACAGAACACCATGGTGAATTTTCTTCTCTTGGAGCTCTGTGGCTTCTTTCCCCTTCCTGAGTACATTAAAGGCTTGTACAGGAAGCACACAGCAATTTAGAGCACAATCAGCTTCCATCTCAGTCAGTAGGTGTTACATTAGAAATGGAAATGAAGACCTCACATCACAGAAAATGGTGTTGGGAGAGCATTTTACAGGAAAATTTGTCCAGCACTGCACTTTTGACATAACTGTGTTTTCAAACAGTATCACAAGAAGCTCTGGCTACTATTAGCAGGGACTTAACCTCTGATTAATGAAATTGAGTTACTTGGTTTCTTTCCCTGGTTTGCAACTACCTGGGACAGAAAAAATAGCAATACAAAAAAATAATGGCTGAGGACAGCACAAAATGTTATGTGCATTCATCTGTCCCTGCCCACAATAGACAGTGTATTATACTTAGATTACACTGCCTAGAGCTTGGCAGCTATTTCTGCAGCACTTCCCGTCTTAACATTCAAGTGACTTGAACATTAAAAACCTGAACTTCAGCACCCTTGGGAAGCAAGGAAGCTCTCTCCTCTCTAACAAAAAAAGGAGTGGCTAAGATCTGTGTGATGTACAAAGTGTGAACCTGCAGATGTGATGAACATCTTTTTTCCTTTTAGTTGGGTTCTGGTTTCCTCCACCTCACCCAGAGTCTGATGGAAGGGTTGATTTCCAGGAGAAAACCAGCCACAGCTCCCAGCTGGTCTGGGCTGCATATTTCCTCATCCATGAATTGCTCATGTACTAGCAGGGGATATGCACTAAGTATCAGGAAGGCATTAAATAATAGCTTCCCATAGAAAGGGTAACAGACCCATACTTCCCACACCAATATAATTTTCTGCTTGTGCTCTCTTTCTCTTTTTTTTTTTCCTATAAATATTACCCAGAGTAGAGCCAGAATTCCAACACAATTTTATAGATAAGGAACAATATAATTAGCTGCAGGCTCCAATACTGATAAGACACTCACTAATTTTGATTACTTAAGCCCAGACAGTTCCCGACCTAATTTTGAAAATTGCTGAAAAAGCAACAGCTCCTATAATAGCAAATGGAAGCTGCCACTTTTTTTCAGTTCAGATTCTTGTTGCCTCAAATGACTTTTCAAAAACTGAAGCAGATGAAGGCCAATCTTATCCAGCACAGAAGACTATCTAAATCAATCTTGGCATTTATGGAGATCTAGCCCATGGTAATGGGTATTTCTGAAAACTCAGGCCTCAATGGTATATTATATTCCATGTCCTCATGTAAAATAATTTACTTCACGTGCAAATTTCCTCCTACTGGAATTAGAGAGTGACAGCTTCCTGCTGCTCTCAGAGAGGCAAAGCTGAAACCAGGACACTGGATTCCTTCACTACAGGATCACATTCACCCTCCAAACAAGCTGAAAGAGATGGTGGCACATTCAGAATCACTTGGGAGCAGTCTGACAAATCAGGCCCTTGTCTCATCCTAGGATTCTGCAAATGAATAGGTCTTCCAAGCCAAGAAAAGAAACTTGATTTGTTGACTTGTGTTTATTTGAAACATGGGGGAGGTAAAACCTGAATTCTAAAAGCTAGGACTATGAATATAATAAGAGAAATTGTATGAAGACTGGACTTCATAACATTTAGTGGCTTTGGTATACACTAAAACAGAATAAGCAAATTGTTACTCTGGATACAAAGCTAAGCCTCTGAAAACATTCTATGATTTCACTTCTACTTCAAGAATAATGACAACAAATTAATTACAATGATGTTCGGTCTCAGCACACTCAGAAGTGACTTTCCTTTTAGACAGAGAGAAAACCATAACTTTTTCCAGTCCTCACAGTTGTAGTAATAAAATAAATTAGATGACAGAAAGGATTACACTGCACTTTATGTGATTATTTTACAAACCAGCGTTGCAGAATCTTTCTCCCTTTTCTGTGCATCATCAGCCCTGAGAAAAGACTTCTCACTGCTCTCAGACTTGTCTATTTGACAAGGTACTTCCTTGTCCTAAAGTAAAACACCTGTTAGCTTAGACTGACAAATGATATAAAGTACTGACAGACTATTTACCCCACATGATCATTATGATCTGTTTGTCTGAATAATCAGGTCAAGATTTTGTCTTCATTTTCCCAATATTTTCATTATTTTCCAAGCACTCTGTTTCTATTCAAACAATTGGATATCATAAACAAAATGCCTTTAAATATTGTTAAATATAGTTTGGAATGTTTTTTTCCTATGTCTCAAGCAGTCTGAAACTGTCTGTACATTCATACAGTTACTTTTGCTCTGTAATAAAAATGGCATGCTAACTCTGTTATTGGAACCACAAACTGGAGCTAGAGGGGAGCACCAAGAATTTTTTGGGCTGGGCAGACTGGAAAGATGCTGGGCCCCTCCTAGGTGTGAGCAGGGTCTAAACCTAGACCCAAAAAGCAAACCAGACTGATTTCACAGGGAAAACCATTGTCATTGATGGTGGCCCCCCTCTGAAGATGGGCTTCAGATTGGGTGACTTTAACCTGTATTGCATAAACACAGGCAGAAATCAGCTTCAGCCTTACAATACCAAAAGCAAGTGGGGTTTTGACAGATTTCAGTGAGAGCAGCATCTCAGGAGAATTACACAAGGTTTTGTTTTCACTCCATTTGATTTGAGTAAAATCATTGTTTGAGTATTCTTCAGTATTCAATATAACACTCGTGTCAATGCATTACCATGTCTCAAACAAAGTCAGTTAAATAAATCCAGAACATTTCCATATCTATGAGCAACTAAAGGCTGCAAGAAAGAATGTTTCTTACTAAGCTAATAACAGAGGACTTGAAAGGGTAGTGAAGAAAAAAAGAGAATTGAAAAATTAGAGCATAAACAAAATAAGTAATTTAATGACAAGTAAGCACAGAAGCCTTGAACTGCCCCACTGGATACCAACCCACAAAACTCCACTGATCTGAGAACTGAACAAATGAGGTTGTAGCTCTGGAAGTTGTTTATTTCTGCTTCCCACCACAACCCAGTAGCTGCAGCTGATGACAAAAACCTGCTCCCTGCTTGGGTAACTAAGGTATGTCTGAAGAGCAGATGTGCTAGAACCTCTGCTAATATTCAACATACAAATGATGAAACAAGAGTTCCTACTGTGCTTCATCATCCCCGAAGAAGAAGGAATTGGTTCTTACTAGGAAATAACTGAATCGTTATCAATTCTGAAAACGGGGAAGGACAGACTTCCCTGAGATGCTGTGGCAGTGTATCAATTCTCTAAGCCATAGCACTGGGTTCGACTGCAAAGTTGCAAGCGCAGAATGCCCAATCCCGCATCCACCGTGTGCGATCCCTGGGAAGCGCTCCCACTGCCCAAACCTCGGCATTTCTCCCTCATTTCTCCCTTTCGGCTGCCAGCAGCGACACCTGGTGCTGCTTTGCAGGGTGTTTCCTCGGGAGTACACAGCATGTTCTCATGGAGTACTGCCCGTCCTCCCCCCAGAAACACAACCATGGCTAATATTTAATACATTGGCATGTGGGAAAGGTCAAATACGCTCATTGTTACACACAATTACTTTTCCAGAAGAGGTTTAAAACCTCTCTGTATGAGAAGGAATTTAATCGGCCACTGACCTTTCCTAAACCCTGATGTACTGCTACTGTACACCATGATGTTGGCTGGGATTGTGAAAAATACTTTTCAAATGTAAAAAGTAAATAAAATGCACAAAAGAAATTTGGAACAATTAGCAGTAATGGTAACTGAAAGTTAGAGAAGACCTAGAAATGTGCATATAAATACATTCTGCCAGAAGAACAAGACAGTATGAAGGACGAGTTAGCTTTCAGATAACTGTAAAGATAAGATGTAGAACACGTTTCAATGTAAAGTAAGTGACTGAGAATCAGATATTCTCTTCCTGTCCCTGATTTTCTATGGGACCATGTGCAAGTCACTCCATATCTTGAATATCTTGTTTCTCTACCTGAATCAAAGAAGCAATCATATAAACGTATGCAAAGACACTGAATTCCACTATATTTATAGAATCAGTTGGAGTTCTTCGACAGATACAAGTATGATGATGGTTTGCAAAGTGCTTGAGCAAACAGTCTCTACATTTTTAAAGAACATTCTCAGCTGTACTGACAAGCCCACAGTTCTTTATAGTAATGGGTTCGAAGTTTTGAAAGATGTTTTAAGTACTTTCCCCAAATTAATGAAACTGTTTACAGAAGAGAAGGGGAACCTCAGCTGAACTCCAAAGGATGCTAATTTTAAAGGAATGGCTACAGAACCCAGGCATCTCATTACAGAGTTCATCAGAAGAAGAAAAAAAAGGAGGAGAAATACAAACATAATACTATGATCCCCCTTCTCTGCTTTATAACTCTACAACTTAGAGGTTTCTTTATTTCAGTTAAATTTACCCATGACAGATGATGCAGTCCAGAAACAACTCTAGCACACCTCAGCAAGCAGTGAATCAGCATGTTCTAGGTGGCCTTGCAGCTTAGCACCTGTCAGGGTGCTCATCATCACTGTCATTGCCTAATTCACAGAGCCCTGTGACATTCCAGCGACTTTTGCCATTATGCTGATGTTTTCTGACTGTAGAGTTTTATCTTCTGTTGACCAACATTTGTTAAGAAAGGTGCTTTAACATTTGTTAAAACAGTGAAACCTAATTAAACTGGAGAAGATTTGAAAACACCAGTTCGGAGAAAAATCCATTGCTCCCATCTGCCTATGAAACCCTAGATAAAAAAGCGACTGTGTTTTTTGCTGTCTCTGTAGGGAAAGGGGCTACCCCTTAAAGTTTTCATTTATTTCCTTGGGACAGCCAACAGCAGCTGCTGTAGTGTTTATGCCAAAGAAAGACACCACCACATACTCTCACTCACAGGCTGCCAGGAGCACCTCATCCCTCTGATCTGTTGATCATGACATCAGCTGCAGTTCATGCTCAGTGGTGAGATGTGCCAAGTTAATCACTGGAAACAAACAGCTTCTGGGCAGCTACAGATCAATCAGCAACACCCAGACCTGAGCCACGAGCCTGCCATGCTGAGAGGCAAAGAGAAGTTACCTGTGATAAACCCATTAGCCAGATGTTGGTCGGGGCAATTTTAGAATCCCCACCTTTACCAGCTCCACCAGTAGCAGGCTCTCCATTTCTGCTAGGAACATTTATCACTGCAATACCTTCCAGGTGACCAACCCCTGCCACACAGATCTTCAGAGATCTGACAAATGATGGTGGATTTCCTTTGCTGCAACTTAGATTTCCAAAAGTAACACTGATGAGGGGTACACAAGGGGTTAGACAAGGACCTCCCTTTTCCCTCCTTCACAATCTCTTTTCAAAGTTAGGATCACACGAGTCAGCTATGTCTCTCCAGACTACAAAGCCTCAGAAATACCAATGAAGACAAAAGCTGCTCCAAACCACAAATGCTGGAATCAAATGAGCAAAGCAAGACAATCAAACACTACAATCCCAGCTGACCTTGCAGTAATAGGATCACACCAAGATTAGTCTATGTCATAGATTAAGCTCGCCAAAGTAAAGTAATCTTTTTGCAGTCAGCTAAGACTGTATGTTTACTCACTAAGCTGGGAAAAACTCAGGAGTGTAAAATGTTTATCAGCTAGAACAGACAATCTAGACTGCAGCTACATGCATGTTTAGCATAATTATTGCTGCAACACTGACTTTAAGGTGCCTTCAGTAAGGAAACACTCTTTAACAGGTTTTTAAACTATACTGTTTGACTCATGAAATTCTTAGACTCTATCACTTGACATTTTGACAGTGAACTTTTTGTCTGAGCAAAGCAGCACAGAGCACGCAGAAGAGACATCTGCACACCACCAAAAAGAGGCTTTGCAGGCAGTGGGACAGCCTTCCTCTGGCTGGCAGAGCAATGTTCCATTCTGACTGCAAACAACAGGAAGCCCGGTGCTGTGGCAGCTCTGAGAAGGAGCAGCATAACCACTGTGCTTCCCTGCCCATGAGCGCAGCAGTTGGTGACTGCTTAACTTCACTGTCCCAGCCTCTCTCACCCCACACCCCTGAGCCCTGTGATCACAGCTCACCACACCACTAACGTTTGGGGTTTGTTTCCTGCCAAACACCACTGAACCACATCTTGTCCCATCAGTAAGAGCAATGGCATTTGGCCATCTGTCCATGCCATTTGCCCAGGAACTGAGGTAGAGCTGGAGGCATTTTCTTCCTCACAGGAAGCCCCTTTCTGGTACATACATCACACTTTTCTAGAAAAATGATTCTATGAATCTGCACATCTTTAGGAACTACCTACCTTGCCATCTCAGTCCAGGCTGCTCACAGTCATTTTTGCAGACTTCTCTCCTTCACCTCTCTTAATTAAAATGTATTCCAGGGTCTCTAGTTTGAATTTTCATCTAAATATCAACATATGACTGAGAGAGGGGGACTGGGAGAATTACACAGAAATAAACCATGTTTTGGCAGGGTTTCCTCACATTCCTTTGTTTTTCTACTCATGGAAACAGTCACAGCTCAGTGTCCCCTGACAACATGGCCTGACAGTTGTACCTGGGAAAACTGGGTAACCCAGATGCTGAGCTGACAGACACTGCTTCACTGAAGGCACAGTGCCACCAAAACCAGGTTGTGCAAACCCCTGGACAGTCACCACTGCAGAAGTACCAGAACAGCAATGTCCCTGCCTGCATGGCAGAGATCCACACGGCACCATCATACTCTGCTACTGCTGCTGAACTTACCACATTGTCTCAATAGATGAAAGTGCAAAATTTCAAATTAACACATTCACTTGGTTACAAACACACATATACATATATTCAGTCAATATACACCTGATTATTGGTGCACTCAAAGTAGTTTTCTGCACATGCCCTCAAAAAATTCATCTTCACATGCTCCAGAACAACAGAATTAAAATGAAATGAAGGCTTCATGAAATATTTTTAAGTAGCTACTGTCTTGAGACAAAATTTGTAAATAATGAAATCCAAGACTAGTTTGGCAGAGGATGAAGAAAAATTCTTGACTATTAAAAGAAATTTTAGTTCATCAAGAAGTATTCTTCTGTGCTGTGCAATAGAACATTTCAGATTTTTTTTTCCCTTAGCAATTACTACAGCTTTTGGGGCCCAATCCTTCCAGGTGTTAAATTCTCCACATAAAATTTCCCACAGTTCAGAAACAAAAGCAGTGCATATTTTAGGACTTAGGGAGAGTTAAGCATAGACTGGCTTTATGCCAGCCCTCAGCAGTAGGCTGAATTCCACCTTTAATGAAGTTGATATGAACTAGGCTTCTCCAGGATCTCTAAGTTTGGGCCTACTGCTGAATTAGAAAACTTTTGTTATATTGTTTCATTGCAGCCAACCAATTCTCAGCATACACACATTTGAATCAGAATTTTGACGTTTGTTTTTGGAGGCAATAAGCAGATTAAACAGAATTCAGTGAACACTGAAGAGCTATTTTATCAGGACACACCTAGCTGTAAATTGTGAATGAAAAGAATTTCCACACTGAACAAGGAAGAAACATGGTGATAAGGCAACTTGAATGACTGGTATTTATCAGATGAAATCTTGGCCTCAGATTGATGGAAAAGGTTTTAAATTAGTTGTGATGGCAAGTAGTTTCAAGCAAGTCTGACAACTGGCTTCAATGGAGTCAAGACTGAAAGTAAGCATTTGCAGCTGTGAACACATACATATGCAATTAGTCCTGATGACTATATCCCTGATGGACTACATTTGCAGCCACTTTCCTTGACAATGCATTACTCTTGCTCAGCTTAAGCCATATTTTATAGAAGTTGTCCTTGCAAGATGGATTCTTGGAAGAACTATGTTTGCCTACAACTTACTTAGGAACTTTTAATTTCCAAACTTGTGTGGTCTGATGAAAGGGTGAAGGCAGATACTGGTATCATTCAGCTTGGTATTCCTAGCAGAACACTGTACATCAAGCAAGATTTCTGCAGCAAAACTAATAAAAAATACTTTGAAGAATTTCCTATTGAGACCCCTGAAACTGGCAGCTGGGGCTGCAAAGAGAATGTCTGAGCTGTAGTTTATATTTATGACACATGTGGTTGCATGAATACCCAGCAAAAGAGTGAGTCCTCACAAACAAAAGCAGATGACCATAAGACTGAGGTTTTATTGCTGCCATTGCGCTCTCCTTGGAGTTGCTACTTCCATATTCACCAGTTCTCAGCTGCTGTGCACTGAGCCCCTGCAAAACTCCCAAGTTCTCAACCCAGAAAAAGCCAGGGCTGAGCAATTTCTCAACTCAGCCACTCAAGGGCCAACTGATGACTAAGTCCATGCCAAGCTCCATTGCAGCAGCCACATAACCAATACAGATATGAAGAAAAGTACTCTATTGATCTAATTTGATTTTCTGTTTTGTGTACATCTCAAAATAACAGATGACAGATGTGGTTAGTAAAGTAAGATGAACTACAAATGTTCAGAGCTCTATCCCTTTGCTTCAGATCAAGGAGCACTGGAGAGAAATTCATGACCGTGAAATGAAAATAACACCAGTTAAACAAAGTCAGGTAATTTGGAATCTTTGCCTTGCATCATGCTTACAGCATCAAGCATTTTTCATTCATCATCTGTTTCTTCTACTGTTCTGTGTATCTGCAATGTTTTGTCCTACAAGTACAATAAGTACTAAAACCCCTGAACTTCAATAAAGCATTTAACAAGTACATAACAAAACATATATGTACCTCTGTACTTTCTCCTTAAGCACCCATCAGATGGCTAAAAATTTACTTTCATTATTCATTTTGAAGAAAAAGAACCCCTCTCTTCTATTAAAGACAAGATAGAGAATGTCTTGATACACAGAAATATTATGCTATTAAAAGAAGTGCTGATATTTAAACTCCTTAGGGTAAAGGAGTATCAGAAGACACACCAGAAGAGATAACCACCTCTTGGGAGAAAAACACAGGCAGCTCTCATCCCCCTGAAGGCAGAATGAGCCTGATTTAGCTTTCTGCTTTACAAAAGATCTTTGACCTAAGCAAATGGCCACTAGAACAGTGGTAAGAAAAGACAACCACATTTATTTCCTCACCTGTACCAAATTTGCACACATTTATCTTCCTTGTTTCCTTAACTTTGAAAAATGAGAAGCACCTACCTTGTCAGACTCGAAGAAAGCACCACATCCTTGGGGTGTGTGTTAATTAGACATAGCAAGATAATGTTCCATTTAAAATCAAAGTATTCCCCATAGCCTTCAGCATGTGGAGGTTCTTTTAGCTTGGGTAGAGGATGTGCAGAAGTCCACTCAGGGTATTACTAAAGGCTAATTCCTAATTCCCTTGAGTAAGCCTGCTTGCTGCTACGGACTACTACAGGCTTTATTCCTATTAGAGACTTACCGGTTGCCAAAGGTGACAGTGCTGTGTCACAGATAATCATGAAAGTGATACGGTAAAGGGTTTCTGAAAGTTCAGCTTTGAATAAAAAGATCCAGATTTTAAGTTTGTAGCTGTTCAAACTTGAGAACGAAGCAGGTATTTATGTTTCACTTTTGCAGTATTAGCTGATAGGCAATAAGGTCATGTACCCCTTCCACTCACAAGCCAAACTGCCACTGGAAGAATCAATGACAGCAGATGGGAGCAGGCTGATACCACTCCCCAGATGGCAGCAATTATGAGAAGGTCAAGCCATGTCAGAAAAAGCAGTGCCTGTGTTCAGTGTTCAGTTTTGGGTGTAGGCCATCTAATCTCTTCTAACCACATAACTTAAGAGCCAAGGCTAGTTACCAAACAAGGGAACAAATCCCAGCAGGGGTTAACACCTGTAACTCCACCCAGAGCAGGAACAAGAACAATGGCACTCACTGCAGACTTTGTTTGATGTTCCCAATACTGCAAAAGAAACCAAACCTCACAATCCGGCTGTAACCAATATGAAACTCTCACCAACTACCTGGAAATGCCACAAGTTAGCAAGGCATTGCCCAAGGCATATATGAGTATAGGCATGAGTTTAATGACATCCTGCACAACATGTGTTTCTGTAAGGGAAATACTGTATTTTATGTAAATTTTGACAAAAACCTAAATGAGGCATTTTTGGTGTAGGCTGACCTCGCCTGTGGTGATGTTTGGTGTTTAAACAAACCATTTTGTGACATTTAGCTTAGGTAACACAAGACAATCTTTGCAGGACAGAATGCCAGATAAGAAGCTGTCTTGCAAATAAGCCTCCCATTTTGTTTTGATTTGTAAGGAAAAAAGATTAATGTAATGGGCAAGTGAGTTTTTAAAGAGGTGACAAGAGAGGCATAGAAGTTCTCAAAGTTTATCAGTAGCCACCGAGTTCTTATCTAAAACACACAGAATACCCATTTGTAACTGAAATCACTCTGTCTGCCCGCTACTTTTGAAACAATGTTTAATCCCCATAACTAGCAACTCATTTTAAATTAATCCACTTTGTAATTATCTTATTTAGCTTTCACTAAACTACCTCCAGAGTCCTATTTTCTGCACAGCAGCACATGCCATAAAAGAGAGCATTACACAGACTTGTACACTGTTCTAACTATAATTGCCTGCAGTACTTTTGTATGTCCTAAAAACAACCAGAAAGGTCGTAATTAATGCGACCACAAACAAACCTTGAACGATTCTTTACACTTTATACATCCTGTAGATGGTTGCTCCCACCTGGCTGCTCACAGTGTGATGACACACACCCTGGTTTAGTCCTGGTTTCCCTTTTTCCCCCACTCTGCCGTGTGTGCAGCCGTTTCCCCACCGCATTCCCAGCAGGAGGCTCCGGCAGATGGCGCGAGCAAGCCGCCGGCGAGCAAGGAAAGGCGAATCTGCAGAGGGCCGGCGATTCCACCTCTGCACACCTGTCAGGTTTTCTTGTCACCGCCACAGGTTGCCAGGGGTATGAATTCCCTTCTTAAGTATTTACCAGCCCCAGATGTTACTAAACTGCAAAAAAATGGATCTATCTTCATCCAAAAGGAAGGTGAAGTGACACATTTCATTGAGGCCAATCTGGCAGCAAATCCCAAAGACAAAGAAACAGGTCAGAACAGATCTGGTTCACACCCCAGAACAAGACTGAAGAAGAACACGAGGACTGTGGGAGAGAGAAGAGGACCAATAACCCGAATTTCCAGAGGATCCTGAACTTTTTATTGCAGAATGACAGCAAGCTTCTATCAGCGAAGAGGAAGTAATAAATTCTTTGAAAGTTTTAGTTCTTTGGTTGCCTCCTCAGCTACACTGATACTTTTATTAGGATGATGGATTAACAGTACAGTATGTGCCAAATGCAACTGTAATTTCTAATCTGCTTTTCTTCAGAGTCTTTAATAAAGATCACAAACTGAAAAAAAATCTTGCTGGAACACTGGCCTTTAAAGGGAGTCTTTGAAAATGGGTGCTAACTTCAGTCAAAACCACTATGTCCCTCTACCTAGACAAATTTGAGACTGTGTAACAGGTTTACCCATATAACATGACCCCATAAGATGTATTTTCATCTCCCTGTACAGAACTGACTATAGGCCTGCTCTTCATTTATTTCCCTTTCAGATCTGTTGTGCCATGCACTGAGACATGCCCAAGTGCAACTGTGAAGGCTGAAGGTTATGAGCAAGATGTGGCCAACAGACTACACATAACTTGCCTCCAAAAGTCTCATGGCTGACAGCAGATTCTAACATACCCATTTTTTTCACAGAAGCAGACTGTGAAAGACATTCTTGGGGGTAGTTTTCCAAATTAGTTTTCAGGGAATGTAATGTTTTGAGAATTTTACTTTTAATACAATCATAATTCTACCAGCTGGTGAGGGAAATGCTGTACTCACTGAAATGAGAGTAATGTAATTACAATCAGTTGAAACCGTTTGTGGATACTGATCTATTTGAACTACATGCAGTTAGGCTGTCAGCAATGCAAAAGTAATTGCTATAGCAAAATCTAGACAATAATAAATTAATAAAGCAGATAAAAAATGTTAAGAATGAGCTACTGTTACAATAAAACTACATTTTACAGGCCCCAAAACAAGAGCTCTGGCTAAAAATCTACTGCTCCTCTAAGGGGCTCTGACACAAAGAAAACTGCTGAAACCAGGGTAATACAATTAGCAGCATCTTGTTAGAAAATTAGACTTACAGCTGGTAATAAGAGAGCCTTAAAACTATTAACTTCTGGAAAATTAGGAGATTTATAGCTACCATAAAAGACAATTGGTTCACTGCTATTGTAAGCAGTATTAAACCCAGGCATTAATGCTAAACTACAACTAACCTGAAAAATACAAGATTTCACTAGAGGCTTTGCTTTTAATTAGTTCAACTTAAAAAAAAAAAAAAATAAAAAAAGATGAGCATTCATTTTTGGGTTTGGTTAGTGTTCACAGACTCAGAATGCCCAGACACTGCTCAGGATGCTGTGCAAAAAAAGTAATTAAATAGATCAATATACTTAGGCCCTCAAAGTCCCAGAGCATTTGCCAAGTCACAGTAAGGCTTTCAGACTGTTCTAGCTCCCACTCTGACCCATCAACCTCCTCCCAACTATTCTTCCTCCTTACCAGAAGGGAAGCAGGTGCTTCACTGCATCGGGTGATTCCCAAGCCAGAGCCATTTCTGTGAGCAAACCCTGACACAACCACGTGATCTTACTTCCGAAACCCAGGGCTACCTTCTAGGCAGCCAGCCCACATACCAGCTCTCCTGCTCAGTGCTTTTGTTCTTAAGCTTGATTAGGGGACAAGAATTTTTATGTCCCTGTCCTCCTCCTCTGCTGTGAGCAGACCTTGTGAAAGTTCAGGGTGTTCCAAGCAGAAGGGAACCAGAGCACACCGTGTTCATAACACCTCCAGTGGGGCCATGGCACAGCACACTCTGGCAGATATGCTGGCACAGAGGCACCATCTTTTCTCAAAGGGTCCAAGGAACAATCAGACAAAGGCAAATAAATGCTTTCCTTCTGTAAAGGGTCTTGCTAAGGGACACTTTCCACTTGCCTTTCCTTTTATGCTGCCAACATGGTACTGAGGGAGAATGTATATAAGGACAGCTGATCTCACAGTCATGTTATATGATGCCTTTGCTGGAAATGAAGTGAGGCGAAGGTTCCGAGAGGTCCTGAGGGGTTTTGGGGCCTTGGACAATAACTGACACCTTTTTCATAAGCACTGAGTCAATTTCTTAACACTCAACTTGAATAGGGTGGGCCTCTCCTGCGGTGAGGCAGCTTGGCCATCTCAAATGTCTGACACAGGAAACAGGGACACAGGCAATGGATTCTTTGCTCCTTCTCCTCCCTATAAGATCCCTCAGAGCCACCATGTGTAGCACTGCTGCAGGACAGCTTTCCCTGCCATCCTGAGCACAGCCCAGTGAGCGACACAGGTGAGCCATGCATAGGAAGTGTGGTGTGATGCTTGCCCTCGTCTCCTCTAGTAGCTCATGACTGAGCTCAAAAGTAGTAGTGTAAACCAGAGAGAAAAAAGTAGCTCTGCCTCCTACACATTAATTAGCTTTCAAATCTCTGCAGTGTCTCTCTTTGGACAACTCCAGAGGTTTCAATCTATGTTAGGAACTAACTGAAGTAGTGAGGAAAGATTCTCACCCATTTACCCAAGGAAAAGGTGCATGAGAAGAATGAAGTCAAGTAAGGCACAATACAATGGTGGCTTCTGAGCATCCCAGTGACAGTTCAGGTGCCAGAGGTCTGCCAGGGACAGCACTACAGGACACAGTGTTGTTATCTATGTCACACATGAGATATTCTCTGTGTACTGTAACTCTCCCTAGCTGCTGAAGCTGTCTAGAATCATAGAAGCAGAAAAGGATAACTTAAGTCATCTCCCCTCTTGCTGGATTGTGGGTCTTGTGCTCTGCTTCTTACAGCTATGTCACAGTATGGGCCAAAACTGACATTCTAAAAAACAGGACTATCAATTAAAAGGTAAAGGGAAGAGAGAAGGGAATCCCACTGACAATGTTTTGTTTTCTAAGATGGCACATTTTTTTAACAGTGCTAAACGGAAGTTTTTGCAATAAAGAAGTTTTACTGTAACTAGTACTAGAATTAGAAGAAGAGGAAAAAAAAAAGCATCCTCATTTGAAGTGGTTAGACCCATTGTTTTATGAATTCAGCTATACAACCAGCTAACTGACTATTTGAGTCATGAGCTGTGCCTGAAATGGGAGAGTTATGAATTCTGGCAGGCCCACTTATATAGAGGAAACAGACTTCTGCACCTTTTTGTATATAGTTTGTAATCCAGAAATGAACAGACGACTGTGTGCAAAGTCTGGTTCTCCTGATCTCACACTGATGTCAGTTCCAAAACCAACATTTCCTTCATTCAAATTCCTTGAACACCGGCCTACTTTCCATATTTTTATTCAGAACAAAAAAAATTTGGAACAAACATAAGAATACTGTACAGCAGGTGTTGTGCAGCTCGAGATCTTAGTTCCTACTGTAATAGGTGGGGTTTTGTACTTTAATTGGGCTGTTAAGAAGTTTACATGAGTCAGTGCCTCACCTCTTTCCTGCCTTATACCACACCAACAGGCATGTGAGGGTTGGACCATGTGTGTGGTTAAACTTGAAGAGTCCCTGCAGAGATACAAGTGTAGCTGGAGACATTGCTAGTCTTGATTTTGAATGGCAATATAATGGGAGAAGAACAGCTAACCCTAACAAATCCCAGAAAAGACAAATGAGAAACTAACCAAAAGTACTCTATAGCTACTCTGAGTGCTGGCATTCCCACAGTTACTTGATAGCCAAGGCAGAATAGATAATCAGCCAATTTTTTTTTTTTTTTTTACATTAATCTCCTGGGAGGGGGAAACAGGAAGGGAATGCAAGTTGTCTTCGTGGAATGTTGTCAGATGAGAATTAAAATTCCAGTCTTTACTGAGGCCTCTGCTGGAATGTGCAAAACACTGGGTACATTCCCCTGTGCACATACACACTTGGTGTTTTATTTTTCCATGGCACGCTGCTTTAAAGGCTCATGGCTGCATTCTTACTTGGTTTCTCAGTAATCTGGGTACATAAACACTGACACCCTCTCCCTGCCCTCCTCACCATGGTACCCTGGCTGAAATAGAAGCTGTTTCACACAGGAGTGAGACACATCTGAAAGTCCATGCTGGGACTAAGAGGAAGTTGATATATAGTAATCTTGAGGTTTAGTCTGCTGCCTCCACCAAAAGCTTCTCAAACACACTACCAGCAATGGCTTAGCAAATCTTAAGTGGTCAGCAGTGGGACAGTGTGAGGCCCAACAGCTCTAATTTCACTTTCAAATAGTTAGAACTTGGCTTATGCACTAAATCACCACTGTTAATATTAACCACCTATCACACACTGTTGATTGCAGCTGTTACCCAAAGCACGTACCTTTCACAAACAATAGGATATTCTTTGCAGGGAGAGAAGAGGAGGAGCAGAGGAGAGATGCAATTTTTCTTGCCATGGCAATTTCCCAGAAAATGTCTGAACATCGCAGAGAAGTAATGCCTGTAGAGGGGACAAACACATCCCTTCAGAAGAGGAGAGTTCATAATAGAATTATATAAATGTTGTTCCTAATACCAAATAAACAAACTATACAGGCCAATCATTCTAGGCAACTCTTCAATGAATTATAAAACCACACTGTGCTATAATGAAATCCGATGCCAATTACTTGAGTCTTTTTTGCAATCCTTTCCCACTCAAGTCAGAGGCAAATTTCTAGGGCAATTATAGATGGAGACTTGGATCAGGATTTGTTCCAGCACTTTTTTTTTTTTTCCATAGATGCCGCATGATGGAGACAATACTTTAAAAAATATCACTGTATACCTTAATACCATTTGCTTTGCTGTAGATGTTTGAGATGTGCAACTCCACTAAATATTATCTGAACTTCTAGGAGCTTAAATACCTTTGAAGAAATGCATTCCAGCCTGTGCTGGGGCCAGAAGAGGATTTTGCCATCTCTGGTGAGAGCTAAGGTATACTGAGGCCTTGTGATGTACTGAGCAGTGAATCTCATCCTGATTACTCTCTTTGAAGTTGCACATGCCATGCTCTCTAAAACTCAGAACACAGAGTACAACTTCTGTATGTGAGAGGAATAGAATAGCTCACAGTACAGTAGAGCCAGGCTGTACATAACAAACAGCAGCTCCTCCTCCTGACACTCAAATACTATATTCCTGGAAGCCCCACAGTGCCAAAAGAGTTTCCTCTTGCATGGGAACTTTTCAGAGACCTCAAGCAAGGTCCAGTTAGCTGGTGACAAGGCTGCTGACACAGAGTCCTGCCTATCTACCTTATCACTGGTTGGAATGAGTCCTTAGTCACTACCTGCAGTTTCTGTTGGACTCACTGATGGCAATTAGGCCAATAGTTGAGTTTAAATTTTAACTTATAAGTAATAAACATTGCTTTTCTAAGAGCAGTTCAAGTACAGTCCAAATTTCATATGAAAATCTCTATTTTCCAACGAGAGAAGAGCTTCTTGTGTTGGACAGCACTGAGCATATTCAAGACAGCACTGTGCTCCACATGACTGTCACCAAATAATATCAATCAATGAACTCCATGAGCACAGACACTGACAAAGTCAGTTTTCTGTGGCCCTCACTGCTGCATAGCTCATGATACAGTCTCCCTGTCACAGAATTATTTGGTCTCTTCCAGCCTACTATGCTGTTCAGCCTAGTTTCAGACACTGTTTTGCTGTTAAAGCAGACAAAGTTAGCCAGGGAAATCCACATTACTCAGACAAACAGCAAGGTTGCTTTGGGTCTCTCCCGGATTGAGGAATCTAGACTAAAAATAATCTATCCTCTGCACAACTATGGTTAAATTACTTTTAGGAAAGATCAGGAAGAGAACATTCTTAGCATTCTGAGCATGTTTATTCTGACTCTTTGAATACAGAAATCTGAGTGAATTCTTTTCTGGAGGCCAAACTCCAGTCAGCCTAGGAAAATATAGGATTCCCCAGACCTAATTCTGCCTGGTCAGCAGAACAGTGCCTGAGTCACAGGCCTACCCATGTATTTGGAAAGTTAATATTTAACAGTTCTGACCTCATCTACCAGGACATCTGTGTTTCTTCAACCCATCAGGGAGAAAATCAACTTGCTTCATTGGAAGACACAGCGGAATGATGATCCCACTGTGTTCACAAAATTCCCCCAGGTTCCCTTTGGCTGTGTTTCCATCCAGACCTTAAAAAAAAAAAAAAAAAAAAAAAAGAAGAAAAAAAAAAAAAAGCCAGGAAGAGGATAAGCTTTAAATGTTAAAAAGAACATATACTCAGCTGTCCAAGACATGCCCACTAACAAAACAGTACTGCTAGTAAGTTACTTTAGACCTGAGTAAAATTATATTATGTCTCCATCATCTTTTGCTTGTAAAATGAGACAATGGTACATATTCTTGACTGCTATAATTTTTTAAAGATAGTGTGTAACCTATAGAATTTTGAACATGCAACTGGCCAGAGTGAACTAAATATTATTGTATCTTCAAGAGAAGGAAAATGAGCATATTGGACAGATAATTTGAAGTGCATGTGGGCAGATATTTTCTAGTCCATATATTCACTTCCATAAGATGTTTTGGCTTTTTTTGGTAAGGGTCTCAACAAAATTACTGAAGTTTTCCTTGAACAAATATGATATTTAAAAAGCCATTTGTTCACAAAACTGTCCAAACCTAATTGCAGTCTCAGATATACTAAAACAAAACAAAAAATCCACAGCATGAAGCCAACCTTTCCTAACTGGTATAACCAGCTTAAAAAAAATTCTTCCCCATTTCTCCCTTGCCTATATAAAAAAAAGGTTAAATACTGACAGACACTATTAAAATGTATCCCTTCCTTCTGTGGTTCTAAACATGTTTGAAAAGCAGTCTGACATAGATCTTTACTTATCTTCTGAATGGGGATTAAAACGACACATGGCCCATTTTACCATCAACTGTGAACTTCTGACCCCTTCCTGCTTTTTCCTAACTATAATCTTCTCTTTCTTTTGTTTTTTTCATTAGATATTTTCCGGTATGACTCTGAAAAATTTCTGCAGTCCCTAAAGTTTCAGATTGTTAGTTTCAAATGCAACACATTATAAAGGGAAATTATTTGCAGGGAAATTTGCATCTATGTTTAATCAACTCAAATGAACTTACCAAATTACTCCCATCGAATTCAGTGGGACTGCTTGACTAAGGATTTACCATTCTGACACAAAAACATTTGAGCAATGATGTCTTTAGATCATCTGTTATACAAGAAGTGGAACTAAGTGACATCTAAAGAGTTTTGCATAGTACACAAAATAATAATCAACCAAATAGTCCAAAAACAAAGATTACAGAATGAGTTCAAGAGCAAAAAAGGAGACTCTAAGCTGCTGAAAGTGAGTTCTGAAAGTGCCAGGAAATTGCTGTCCTTTGAAGAATTATTATTTGGTTTACTGTGTTTCCTCTGTTAGCTCACGGATAACTCTCTTTGGTGTGATGGTAGGATGACATCAAGCCCATACCTGAGTGATGACCCATGCAGAGCTGCCTGCACTAACAGGCCAGTCTCTGTGAGAAGCTTTGGCAGCACAAAGCCTCAGCAGTCCGTCTACCAAAGGCCAAACCTCCTGTCTACCTGCCAAAATGTTCCAACTGAGCAAAAAAAGTACTGCCCATCTCCCCTGCAGTGTGGTACCAACTGGCACCCAGGAGGAGCCCAAAAGAGGAACACGCTGAACACAGTAAGCAAAAGCCAAGGGAAAACAGAAGATGCCTCATCTTTTGAAGCCCCCAGTAGTATGATTTTCAGCAAGGCTACATGAAAGAAAGTTACTGTTACTCTGCCAAAGCCAAAGGCACAGTTTGTGGGTATGCAAAGAGCTGAGGTCCAGCAGATCAATCAGGCCTGCAGCACAGGTATTCTTATTGACACATGAAGCTGCACTAAGCAGTTAAGCTCTTTTTACATTCAGAAATATAATTGTGTATTTCAGCTTTACAACAGAGACTATAAACTCCAGACCAAAATTCCCCATGCCACAGACTTCACCAGGAAAATCTCCTCTGGCAACATAGTGAGATGACCAGTCTCAGCGCAGTGACTGCTACTACACAGCAAAATAAAGGTCTGTGGATACGTAGCCCTCAGTTTATTTGGTTCAGCTGGGCTCAATTTGTCAACTATTCAAAGAAAAGATGACACCTCAGCACACACAGCATACAAACAAGGCTACCCTTGAATGACTTTCAAATCTTGTTTGTCCATTTCAGGACACACAAGGCACTCAACCCTCTCACTATTTTCATACAAGATTGATCTTTTTATCATATCTCAACTGTTTTTGTGTGTGATTCTACCATGCACACAGACCTATATTTATGAGGACAACATTTGTCTATGGTAATTTAACATATTGTGACAGAAGCCCATGCTCTAATCCAGTGGGAATTTACTAGCAGACACTTTTGAAGAATAACATGGTGCCACAGTCTCAAGAGGTTCATAAAGTATTTGTGGAGCAAATCAACCCTCAAAAGAGCAAAGGGCAAAAGCATTACAAATGCACACTTGAGACTCCTGTTCTAATGCTGTGGTTTAAAGTGCTAAGGGCGTTCCTGCACTTAAGAGATTACTTTTGCTCTCTTCACCCTAGATACCTCCAAGGTAAACTCTCTCTGCCACTGGTTGATTTATTTTATATTAAAGGAGGTGATAGCAAAGGGAAGGAACAACACATTTCTCCTAAAAAGCGAGCAAATCCCGTAATGCCCAGGGAAAGCTATAAAATGAGCGTCTCAGATTCTCCTAACCCACTCCAACTCAGTGACTCATGCTCATTTGCTCTCACACGGCTTTGCTGGCAGAGGCATTAAAGCAATTGCCCTTATTTTCAATGCCTGTCACACTCGGGCAGCTGCTGATCAGAGAGATACCACTCCTGCCAAAGGGCTGGGTGCTGAGTGCATCCAGTTGTGCTCCAAGGTAAAGGCGGAGGGAAGCTGTACCATAAAGTGGTAACAACCTGCTGCTTTTCAGGTGAAGACTCGTAGGGAAGGTGCAAACATTGAAAGCATCAGATGGGGACACCTGCTCCCCCATCTCCTCTACTACTGACAGAGATGGAGTGTTTCTGACTAGATTTATCCTTTGTTAAAAACAGTGGCAATACAGAAATAACTTGGGGAAAGGGAAACTGTTGCCATAGTCCAATGGACTTGGAGTGAAATAATGCCATTTTTTAATGGCTAACAGGAGTATTTATCATTGTATAGAAATAAAAAGCAAATAGAAATTAAGATTCCAAGCTGCATGCTAAATTGAAGTACTATCGAAGTAATTTTTGTAACATGTAGCAAAATACTGCAGTATTTTTGAAGTAAAAAAAAAAAAAAAAAAAAAAAAAAAAAAAAAAAAAAAAAAAAATTATGCACATTCCCTTCCTCGACAGTGCTTTTTTTCTGTCTGGGTTCACACAGGATACTGAAGCAGATGGCTCTAATCCAGTATGGCAATTCCTATGTTTCATTCAGCATAGCCTCTTTTTCTCTTTGATAACAGGGGATATACAAATACATTACACAGTTACACAGCCTCTGCAATGAGACAAAAGGTCTTCACTGGTTTTACAAAGTACGGTTTGTGTGTAGTAAATGATATCCCTCTGCAAAAGAAAAGCATTCCATTCCTTTCTCCACAGCTCAGAGCGTGGGTGGACTGCTCAGTGAGCACACGTCGGCCTTTTTCTTGCATGTTTCCCATTGACCAGAAAGAAGGGGGAAATCCAGCATTTGCAGTTAGAACAGGTGGAGATTCCTGTGCCAAACCCCCGGGAGAAAGGAAGAAGACAGTGTTCCCTCCTCAGGGGACAAGGGACAGGTCCGAAGTCTTTGTTGCCTGTCCTGCAGAGCAGTGCTGTTCGCTCCCCCTGCCCTGCCCAGCGGGAGCTGCACAAGCCTCGGGGCTGCGCAGCGGCAGGGAGCCCCCACCCGTTCCCCCGCAGGGACAAGGCGCACACGCTGTACCCCCGGGGAAAGGGGGCACCCACGGCACTGGCTCCCCCCGGGGAAAGGGGGCACCCACGGCGCTGCCCCCCTCGCAGAGGGAAGGGGGCACCCACGGCGCTGCCCCCCTCGCAGAGGGAAGGGGGCACCCACGGCGCTGCCCCCCCCCGCAGAGGGAAGGGGGCACACACCCGCAGACCGGGCCCGGCGCTCGCGTGTCGGGGCGGCCCAGCCCCCGCCTGTCTATAAATAGCGCGGCGCGGGCGGGCCCGCCGGGGCACGCGAGGACACGGCGGCCGCCGTTTAAACGGGCAATGCCGGCCGGGCCCGCCCGCGCCGCCGCCCGCTCCGGAGCAGCGGGGCCCCGCGTCCCCCTGCCCTCCCTGGGTGTCCACCGGACCCTGACTGCTCCTCCTCTGGGTCCTCCCGCCCTGTGGCTTTAGCATCGCATTCCAGGCGATCCTTGAGATTGAGCCTAGTAAACAAGGATATGCCGGATATCAAAATCAGCCACATCTCGCATACTCCCTCGTTTTTAGCAGCAGGAAATGTAAAAGAGAACGTATCTGAAGACCAAGAAGCAAAAGTGTCTGAGGTTTAATCTTTCCTACACCAGTACTTCTGCCTAAACTTGCTTAGCGTTTGTCCTGACTGACAGAATACCACTTGCAGTAAGTTACACGCATCAGGAGTGGAAATTTCCATTTCATGGGGGGACGACTTTGTCAGGAAGAAAGTAGCTAAAGAGAGCCTGCTCCTCTTATGTGATTCTCACTGTAATTTAAAAGGTTGAGATAACCCAAACAATGACCTTCAAAGCCTCTCTACTTCTGCTGAGATCAGAAAGACATTACCCTGTATCTTCTGAATGCAAAACACGTGCTCTAACCGAGGTAAAAACCTTACCAGACAGGACTTTGATCTTATCAGGCCCTACCTGCACAACAGCAAGCATCCAGAACATTTGTAATGTCTGAATCTGCAGTTCAGCAATAGTTTCACCAGAAGGTCACTGAGAGCTGGAATCCATATTCCATGAAAGGGACTACAGAGTTATACTTGGCTGTGCACCTCACTTACCAGGAAACTACATTAATTGCTGATTTCCACCTCTCCCTCACTCTCAACAAGCCACAAAACTTGGTACACTGCATTCAATCTTTAGGGCTTAAACAGAAATTACTGGCTTGGCCCTCTGCCTGGCTGAATTAAGCCAACTTGAACTCTGCAAGATGACTACATTTATAATGTAGTCAGCAACATTTGTCTTAGGTCCCTAAGTCCGCACTTTGTGGCCTGGACGGAGCACTTTGACACAAGCTGCTGACTACACTCTTTCTTGCTACTCACTCAAGCCCTATCGTGTAGAAGCCAAAATAAGAACAGAATGTGCCCACCAGTGGAAATCTGTCTCTTCCATCAGGATTGTTTGGCTATTTTATACCTAACAGGATTATTGCTAGCATTCTGAGAAATCAATGTAATCACAACAGCAATAAAACTATTCTAACTTTTCTGTAGTAATTATACTACCTTTCACTCCATTGTCTTGCTGCTATCATCATGCTTGTCACAAATGGAAATCTGAACTTGGCTGTTTTGAACCAGCTGAAGGGAACAGATCCAATTCTACACCAACAGCTCTTTCTCTGTGCCTCCACCTACTTGGCCACACAGAGATACACACAAACTCTCACTTTTTATGGGTTTGGGATTATTTCTCACATAGGAATTTGTATGCAGGAAGAAAAGAAATGATCACATACACAGTTAAATAATGCTACCTTTTGTGGTTTACATCATGCAGTTACAATAAGGATACGCACAGATACAGTTTACAACTGCTACTCTAATTATTGCCATCTCACAGCCTTTTAAGTGTTCAGATGACCACCTACGCTGCATGGTAACACAATCACATGAGATTCACCAATACCATGATTTTTCTTCATCCACCAAGTGTTAAAGCACATTTCAGAACTAGAGGCTAATGTGATGTTTGACCCCCTACCCCTACTTGCCAGAATACGTTTATGGCAGACAATATGTTTTGGTAAGCTTATTTATGGCATGTGATTTTCTGGCTAGTTATTGTAGATTTAGTCAACCAGACCTGGAATTAATCTTTAATTTTCCAGTTTTCTATGTCATACAGCCACACACATGGTCTGGAATGCTCTGTCACCAGTTTTTGAATGAATCTGCACCTTTGCACCAATGCAAAGTGAAACCCCATGGCGCTGGGATGGTGGAAGTACAGGAGTTAATTTATTTACAGCTCTGCAAACAAGAAGAGAATTATAGTGTGGTCTGTCTGGATTAATACACATTTAATTTGGAAGTTTTTAAAAATGTTTTGCTTCTTGTGAAAAACGGCTTGTTCTGGCCAACAATCTTTAAGAGGTCTTTGCCAAGTTATGAACAACGCTTCATCAAAACATGGTATTGTGCAAAGCATGTAAACATATGCCATAAAGGTTATGCTGTTATTCTTTCCAGCCACAGACTACTCTTGTTTTCATAAAGATGTTTCACGAGGAACATCTAATTCAACTAATATGATTCTTTTGGTTTTGAAATTACATGCATACTTTTCAGAGGCATCACCAAAGTTTAATCTCCAGCACACTGAAAATAATGCACCACAGTTCCCAGAGTGGAAATTTACATGCAGTTAAATTATATATTCAGGGTGAACCTAACAGCAAACAGACAGACTGCTGAGAAAGGAAGTCTCAATCAAGTCAAAAACCAAAACAATCTACTTAGCCCAAACAAATACAGAGACAAACTAACCTTCCTACTTGGGGATAACACATATTTTGATTACTGAACTTTAGTCACATGTGTAGGAACATGCAATGGTAACAGAAAAAGAGGGGGGAAATCTCTAAAAGAGAAGGAAAACAAAAGAAAAATAACAGGACAAAGAGGCGGTGTTATGACTGGCAAAAAGCATTCAGCATTTCTACAAGAATAGGAATATTTTTCAACAAACACACAATAACAAAGCTAATAGGAACAGTGGAACAGAACTTTGAATGGGACGTCAACAGGAAAAAAGAACTGAAAAAAGCTGAGGCAATTTAGCGAGAAAAAAAGAGGTGTGTATATTGAATATAAATGAATAAATGAGCTGCATGAGCTATTTGGAGTCTGTTAAAATGTTAAACTGGAAATGGCTGACATGGAACTATAATCTAGCAGAGAATTTAATTCCTTACAGTATTACAGAAGGTGCACAATATTCTTCAGCTTTTTGGTATCTCTAAGTAGCAGCTTGTACTGCAGTAGCACCAAGCTCAAAAGTCTGTCTGCCTAACAGGGCTCAGTTCTCATGGCCTGGGATCATGTGGCAGCAGGGTTAGAGGTGGTGGTGTGACCCTGCTGTTGTAGGGGAGGCTGTGGAGGTCGGGATGAAAAACCCAACATTCATCACAATGTTTTGTAGTTTTAGGTTGTGCAGTTTCGGATAAGCCAAGCACTGGCTGTGCAGACCACCTCAGGTCCAGCTGGAAGCTGTGAAAGTTTTGTACTTGATTTAGCAGCCTCCAACTCGGCATCCAAAATAAAAAGTCCAACAGGACTGGGAAGTTTTGAAATAGTTGAGATTAATGGCTTGTCAAAGGCCACACAGGAGATCTGGTGCCTTACTGGCTTTACTCAGAAAAGCCAACATGGCACCTATGAACTTCAGTGGGACGTTATTATTTCAGTGGCACATTTCCTAGATTCAAGTAACATAACAGACAAGATACATCTACGAGCAAACTTACATGCTTTTAACAACGTTCCTTAAGAAGGAATTTTGACTATCCTGAAAACATAACCCATGAATCACTAAGATGTTGCTGAATGCAAGAGTTTTTGAAAATCTAACTTTTGCAGTTTTGGACTCAAGCAGCCTGTTAAGTCTTCCAATGTTAAGATAATTTATAATGGAAATTGAATATCTAAAACTAGAATTGCAACAGCTTACACCCCATTCAGGAGGGTTGGCTGCTCTGTCCTGAACTACACCAAAGCAGCAAGCAAGTGATAGTGACAGAGCCTGCACTGAAGATGGGCACAACACAACCTCCAGCAGCTACCACCTGCAACTGGAACACGCTCCCATGGAAGTAACTGGGCAGAACAAGTTATAAAGAAACATCCGTCTGCATTAACACACTGCCTGGCTAAATGAGCATGGGCTAGGAAGGAATTGCTGTTTGCAATACAGGAAACCTCACATCAACATAATTCATACTTGTGCCCCAAAACTTAATCCTAAAGAAAAGTAAAATGTCACTTGGATCTATTCTAAATGCTTGGAGGACATTTTTGCCATGAACACTAATTTCCAGCTCCCAAAGATGAGATATGTCATTAGGATTATGCATAGCAGAGGTTAAGCCACTAGAGATCTATATAGTTGCTAAATTTAAATTAGATCTGAATTGTCTTAAATGCAACATTTTTTCCAGTCTTGTTCCTCCAAAGTCTGAATTAAGTCCTATTAAATACTTCTCCAGTCTTGTTTAGGACTTGGGACAAACTGAATCAAGGAGAAATAGAAGGTAACACAAGTTCAAGCAGTTTAAATAACACAAGCAGAAGGTAACACAAGTTCACAGGAATCCCTGGAGGATCTGTAGCACAAAATACATTTAAGACATCCAAGGCTTGAACATTATTTACTTTTGCACAGCACAGGGACATTGCACAGACTGATACTGCTGAGGGAAAAGAATTCCCATAACAAGTCCAAACCAGTACATGTCCTATTAGGAAAACACTTCAGAGTTGTGGGTAAACCCTGAATCATAGGCATTAGACGACATATTTTGCTTAGGCATTAGTCCAGGCAGAGACATCAGACAGACACAGTATGACACCCTTACTAAGTATTTCTTCATCAGTTCATATTACAGCAGCTGACAAACAAATGCATAATACTTAATCAGGGTTTCTACATGTGCTGTGCCATGAAACCCTTGGAGGAGTATGTAGATTAACCAGTGTATTTTTTTTTTTGTAATATGCCATTTCTTTCCCACAAGCTCCATATCCCACAGGGGTTAAATGGTACAGTAACAGAGTTAAAATAGATGAGGGGAGAACATAAAACTTAAAAATAGATGAGGCATCCAGGAGGCAAAGACACAGGAAGAGGTCGTTGATACAGGCTGCAACAAGCATATGAGGGGCTTTGAAAAAAACCACAAAACCTGAAATTGTTTCCCTCATTTAAGTCAATGTGGGTTTGCCAGTGCTGTTTTACTGAAGCAGCACTTCATGCAGAGAGAAAACTTGGATTTGATCATGAGGTGAATGAAAAACCAGTGTAGTAGGAGACAGTGACAGACACAAACATTTCACTGTTTATGTGGAGTGCAGAGTCTGGTGGCCCTTGAAAGACAGAGATTGGCTTTAAGTCTGCCTTTATGCAAGCAAGTCTGATAGCTTTAACATGAAAGTATTAGAACAAGATATGCTTTTGTTCTGCAGGGACACAACATACTACCCCACCCACTCACCCCCCAGCCTTGTGTTTTTAAGGAAACGCGAGGCTGGAAGAAGGCTCACTGGGTCTGAAACTATGAAAGTTATTAATTCACAAATCTTTAGCCTTAATACAGCAGTGCAGTAGACTGTTTCAAGTAGTAAGTACAGTGCACGCTTAAACACAAAGACTAACTACACAGCTGAGTTTGTATACACTTTACAGTGACATTCTTGAGGTTCTTTAACCTACAAGTAACCGAATTTAAAAAACCAACAGTGTAACCATTTGGTTACACTGTAGCAGCAGTTCCTCAAACACCTATTAGCATGTGTTGACAGTTCTGAAAGGAAGGCTGTTGAGCAGTTACGCTGGGAAATAAACATTGCCTAACCCTGAAGAGTAACCACAAGAACAGAAAAACAAGTGTTACTGCAGCTAGTGTCTGCCTTCCACAGCACTGATCCCTGACTGCTGAGATAAAAAGATTGAAAGCCACCTGAGGATCTATATAGTCTGCAGTTCATAAGTCTGGTAACCACTTCCAGCTCATTACTCTCCACCCCTCCAGAAAGTCTGGCTACTAGCAAAACAAAATATGCTGTCTTTCAAAAACTTTCTTGTACATGTATTTACAAGTAATATGGGTATGATCTTGGAGTGAAGTACAAATAATTGCTTATTCTCATGTTTGGCTTCATCACCCTGGTAGACACAAACATGTGGCCCAAAAGAGACAGCAGCTAGAATCTATCTGGAAAATTCTGATGAAGATCATGGAATTTTGAAACCTATTCTCAGAGGAAACCACCAAGTCTCATTATGATGTTATGCTGGAGGATAAATGGTTTGGCTTGAGGAGGAATGGAAAAGACCAGAAATCGACAAAATCTCTTTCCCCTAGTTATTAGTTTGTCTTGTCACTTCCAACGTGCTGAACAATCTTGAGAGTCCTCCTCCTTGGGAAGAGAACACTTAGGTGTGAGGCATCCAGAAAGGAATACATCTGCCATGATCAGTGAACTCCACGTGGTGATTTTGTAGAAACACTGGTCATAAAGCAAATGTGTGACATGGCCTCAGAACATTTCTTCTTGAAACTCCCAACCAGAAATAAACAGCAAATGTAACAAGGGAGACTCCCAGAAATTCCTTTCTATCTAGTATTATGCAACCTCTTCAAAGGTTAAGATTTGCTTACCCTCAAACCACAGAGTGAGATGGCAAGCCTGAGATTCACCAGCAGATCTAGCTCTTGGCAGTAACAAAGAAAACATGGCATGGGTTGAGCAGCTCTTCTTTCATTTGTGCCTCTACATTTCAGATTGTGGAGAAGGATCACGTCCCCAGTCCTACAACAGTTTAAATGCCAAGCACCTTCTGGCCAAACAAAAGTCTATGAGCATGCAATCCCCCCCAGGTTTTCAGGGGTCAGATTCACTAAACCCACCATTGCATTGTAGTGTCTGGAATGGAAGAAGGAAGACACACAGAATGCTGTACCCCTCTACTCCTAAAATCAGCAGCAGCCTCACACTGCCAGTTTAGCCCTTATTAGCAGGGAACAATTTCCACTCACTGGAAATTGTGCTCATGCACAGATGAGATGCAGCACCACGCCTACAACCAACTCACCCACTTCCACCCCTCAGCACACAAAAATTACCCAACGGTGAGGATGATCCCCCATAGTGAGACCAGCCCGTGGGAGAAAAAGTAATGTGAAAGAACCCTGAGCTGTTAGTTCAAATTTCAGCCAAAAGTAAAACTGAAGCAAATGGCAGGAATTATATGTTTGCTATGAGGCATGAAGCCAGAGCTAGAAGAATTGCCTCTATTCAGTGTCTCAGCTTTAGAAACCAGGAGTGGATAAACAATTAGACAATGAGGTTGGTGTACAGTTTCACTGCACTGAGTCAGAAGTGGTGGGGATGTATAGACTAGTACTCTTGGAGAACCCACACTTGCACAAGGATGAGCACCATTAGTGCTGATCCATGAGAAACAAAGAAACCTGGCAGAGATTGAAAAGCACTCCTTCTCTAAGCCATGGATACCATTTATTTCAAACAACCAGGAATGCCTGCTACAATTCTCCAATGCCAGCATTAGACTAAACTGCATGGAGTAGTGAAGTCAGGGAAAACATATTCCAAAGCCCTTTGATGGGCTTTGGGGTAGGGGTGAGGCTGTCCTAAGAAGATTTCTGTACTTTAAGGCCTTGGCAAGTACAGTCTTCATCCAAGCTTGACTACAATTGTAACTGCCTACTTTATTCATCAATTTCAGTAGACACTGGCCTTCCTCCAGGTACTGATGGGGATTTTTAAGCAGTTTGTATTTCCAGCAATACCCCTCATGCCTCCAGCAGCCATCCTGGGCCTCTGCAACAGCACTGCCGGGCCACTTGCTGCCAGCTGAGTACTCCTTTTTTATCAAAATTCCAGGACTTTGGCCAAAGCTTTTAGTTGCCCCTTAAACAAACCCTCAGCTTCAGGTCTCACATCCCCATTAGCACATGCTATAAAAGATAACATTCCTTAAAGCTGAAGTTTGCAGCACCTCTAGGTTATATTTTATTCTCCAGTAATGGGAAAACACTCGTGTAGGTATCATCTACCTCATGTCACCACTCCCTGAGGAACAAGCTGTGGTTTGAAGCTCCATTCTATCAGCAGACAACTGGGAATAATGGATATCCACTGGATGATTTAATCCACTTTCCAGTTACTAAAGTCAGCCCACTTCTTTTCACTGTCTGAGTGTCCTTAAACCTAGATACAGATATTCATATATAGCCCAGAGCCTATTGTTGCTTGCTGAGCAGCACTCACAGGATTTCAAAATTTCCTAAATTCATTCTGCGACTGGCAATAGGAGGTGGCAGAATAGAATGCAAATACTTCATACAATTTTTTTTTCACTCCTTTCCTTGCTGAAATGCCCCTCTGCTGGCAGTCACACCTGCTCTTGGTGAAGAATGTCACAGATGACAAGAGCACAACTCCTCATGACCAAGTGGCCTGAAGGCATTGCACAAAGCTGCAGTACTGACTGGCAGCCCCTCTCACAACATCTCATCTCCTCTCTTGTCTCACTGCATGTGCCACTTGTCAGATCCTGCTAAGAACTGCTTGTTCTCACTTGTAGCACAGGGAACAAAATGCACCACTACCCATAGGTACAAAGCTGATCAGAAATCACAGTTCTTGTTTTTATTGTTTCTCTGAAGTATGAATCCTACAAAGAATAAATAAGAATCATTTCCTGTAACCCTCTATTAGTCTAGAATAGAATCCATTTCTGAAAATAACTGACAACTTGAGGGTTTAATCTCAGTGAAGTCCCAAGATATTATGTCAAAAGGGAAGGTAAATAATTACTTTGATTTTTTTTTTAATTACCCTATATACAAAAAGGAAAAAAAAGGCCAAAATATGTAGGTTGTGCTCCCAGCCTTCCTCAAGGGCAAGGAATGGAGGACCCTGGACTCAAAGGCTCTGCATTCATGTATGTCTTATTACAGAAGCAAGGACTCAATGGGCTGTCCCTATTGAATTTCATATTCAAAACATATTCAAAACCAGCTCAAGAGCACACAATCCACATGATTTAGCACAGGAATGCAGCAAGCTTTTACCTAAAGATAGCAAGTTTTGTCCCACACGACTCACTTCTTCATTCATTTCAATGTTTTAATGTTGGTTTCCTAAAATACTGTGAGGGGTTGTCATGGCAACAAGCACAACAAACAAGTCCTCTTCTGCTGCCCTGAGATACATCCTTTTCCCCTCACTGATGGCTACCAGCTAAATTAGGTATCGGGCAGAAAGTTGATAAAAAAATCAAAGACATTTGTTCCACCTTTCCAAGCCTCTGACTCACCTCTCCTCTCACTGCAGGTAAGCCAAGCACCAGATGCTCTCCCTCCTCTCTTAGCCAAGAGCCCTGCTCTGAAAGGAGCAAGCCTTCTTCCACTCCAGTACTCACACAGCCAACCTTCTTCACTTGCCTCCATGGAAAACTAAACCTCTTCTTCCTGCTCCTTCTACACCAGCTCTTTAGGAGACAAATGTTTTCCACTACCTTTTCTCCTGTCTCTCAGCCTCTCCTAGCACCTGCTGAACTGGGAAATATCTGTCTCTTGCTTATTTTAATGGCAAGATCTGTAGCTGATGGGACTTTCCCCTACCCCACAGCTACTACTTCCAACACCAGAAGTCCCAGGCTTCCTGGAGGACAAACACCCTTGAAAAACTTCTCTGTAGAGTCTGAAATCTCTGTTACCAAAGAATTAAACAAGGAGTCTTAGTTGATAGGTTACTTATGGATAATCCATATAACAGATGCAAGAGAATGCTTAAACTCCACTGTACTAATTGTTCCTCATCTGTCTCTGACCCACAGTCCTGGAGTTCGCACCAGCTTGCTGGAAAGGTACACTTCTGCAAATACTTAATCAGACCTCATTTAAATAGAGTTATGGCGGAAGAGCAAGAGGAGTGTTAAAAAGACATTGGAGAACTAAAGAAAGGTGACACGGTGAGCCTACTCTAGCAGGAAATGAGAGAGATGAGATTCTTCTAGCAGTTTCCCCACCTAATACAAAACTGTTGGACTTCCCTATTCTTAAAATTACATAAACTATTCACAGGAAATATTCCTACAAGGTAAATGCAGTCTTCACTTAAGCAAAATTTACAGTCAAGCTTTCATAGCCTTCCCTCTCTTGATTATCAGAGCATCTTTATTTACTACACGGAATGTGCTAATTAACAGTGTGATGATTTATTGCTCAAATCCTCTCTCAGACATCCTCCATAGGCTTTGTCTGTAATTGTGCCATTTACTTCCTACAGTGCATTACATCTCTGGAAATGTACAGGAACAGTGTGTATGCAGAATACAATGGGCACTTTGTACAGCAGAGCTAATCCTTTGGGTTACAAGCAGTGAGCTCCAGGGTTGGAAAAGGCCCCCTTGGAACCCTGTATCTTTGCCCCATGGTTCACTCAGATTAAGAATGCTTTTTGTGTTTTTAATTACATCATTCACTACTTACATAAAGTCTTTCTAGTAATCTCAACAAAAGATGGTGCATAGCCCATAACATATATGATGTATCTCCTGAACACAGCTTTGAGAAATTCAGAGAGGGTTCCAACCCTAGGATAGTGTTTGGACTAAGTATCTTAAAGTGACTCTGCTGCTGCTATTGTCTTTTACATATGTAGCCTTCTCCTCTCCCTCCCCCTTGGTTTCCTTGTGTTTTCTCTCTATTTGAATTTTAGTTGCCTTCACTTTTCTTATTCATTTACATTTCTGTTCTCTGGATGCTCTCTATTTAAGCACCACCAGCTCTGCTCCTTGCCCGTGTGAGAAACTCTGAGGTCCTACTTCAGAACAAAATTGTTGGTTTTGGTGGACCTTAAGGACACAGTTAGGCAGCCCTTACTGAATACAGCTCTTTCCAAACCAGGGAGACTGGCTGGAGCACAGCTTCAAGGATAAAAGCCAGACCTGAGAGGTAAAAAGGCCTCACTGGTGGCAGGCAGAAGAGCTGGAAAGCAGATCCCCAGTTAAGGTGAGCACCTGGTGGACTCCTTCCTGTCCAAAGGAAACCACAACTCACCTGCCCTTTCACTAAGGGTCAGCTGCTGTTAACTGCCTCATAGTGTTTGTTGCTTCCTCATCTGCAGGTTTCTCACCTGGTGAATCCCCTAGCCCAAAGAAAATCTGTTGTTTGGAGATGAGCTATAGAGACAACACTATCTTTGTGCAGCTACTTTGAAATATACAGGCATCTTCTTCACTTCTGTAGGTTCTGTGAGCTCCAACTAGAGGGTGTGTGCTCTGACTCACAGTACTGTAATGTACACATTAACACTTTTCACCCAAACTATGGCATCAAGTGTATTATTTTATATTTTCATCATATAATCAGCAAAGCATTTCCATATGTTATCATCATCACATTCCAATCTGAACTGGCTGTATGGGATTATTTCTGAGAGGTATTGCAAGTTACAGCATTGAAACACAATGAAAATAAAATTCACCTAAGTGAAGATTTATAATTTACAAACAAGTGCTGTCATGGCACTGTGCTAATTACTGCAACAAGTAATTAAGCCTGCATCCTTATTTTGTCTGTACAAGATTTCTGTTGCAAGCCTCAGCCTTCATAGTATAGCTGAAAAACCAGACAGTTATGGAAGAAAGTACACAAACACGTCCAAAGTGAGATTATATAATGATGTTATTTCTCTTATTCTGAGACACAGCATGGCACTTCTGCACTATGGAATAAATGCACTGTTATCAAAAAGGGCCCGTTGGTTCCCCAAAAAGCATCCCACTCACTGAAGACATTTATTATGACTTTTTTAATATCTAGGTTTCTTGGAAAATGCATGACATCATGCCCCTCACTCACTGTGCTTTGTTCAGCACTTGTGCTATGCAAAATCATGAAAAACTGTTAAACAGTCAGCCCTACCCTGTGGCGTTTTGCTGTCACCACTGTGGGACAAGCAGCCCCTTGTTCTGGGCTGTTGCTGACCACAGTCATGGTTCAGAGGAGCCCTGATGTGCTCAGCTGGACAGAAGAGCCCTGGCAGCTGTAGGACAAACACACGCAACTACCCAGCACCTGCCACGCACAGCACTCACGAACCTCATTCACAACATGAAGCTGATAGATAAGGAGGCTACTAAAGACAGAGTAACTACACTGAGGGGAACACTACAAATCAGACAAGCAACTGTTGCATTGCCTGTATATTATTAGTGAAGCACAGTATACCCCAGAAATGAAATGCAATGTTACTAAGGGGAAAATCTGTTCCACCCAGGTACAGGCAGGACCAACTGTAGAGATGCTGTGGCATCTGCTGCAGGTGTTTGGCAGGGGGAAGACAACAGAGGGTTTGAGAAGAGCTACTCACAGATTGCACCAAAAAGCTAAGGTGGTTATTGTTATACAGACCATTAAAACCCTTGGCTCCTTCCATCTCCAGCAGGGATCCTAAGTTCATTGTCCACTTGAAGTGCACAGGTAAAGCTTCGTCCTAAATCCAAATGACTACCAGTATGTTACGTAGACTGCTGAATGTCACTGAAGTCATCTTCTTACTGAACAAGCTTTTTTTTTTTTTTTTTTTTTTTTTTTAATACACAAACCACCAAAAAGGAAATTAATCTTCTCAGGCAGGCAATGAATATTCCCACTGCAGAACGCATTGAACCACGTAGCTGCACAGAACACAACCCCATTGCCTAGCAAACCTAGCCAGACGACATTTTCCATTACATTTTTATTTTGAAAACAGCTGAATGCACAAAACAAGAGTCAGTTTCATTCTCCAAGTAAATAATCTGGGCTAAGAGTAAATCAACCAATGCACTTAGAAATCTATCAGTCTGTATTCTAAGCACACTCCAGTCAGCGCTATTTGAGCCCTTCTATGTTTGTTCTCTTTAAATCTGAGTGAATACATTTGATTCTGGTGAATGATAAGTCCTCTGAAGAGCTAACTAAGTCCACATTTATTTTTTCAACATTTACTCAAAAGTAAATTCTGGATTACGTAATTACTCTGAAGCAATATAAAAAGATGTACTGGAAATCCATGCTGTCAGTGCTCTCCTGTGGCAGTTATATTCAGGAAATGGAACTGCTGTATGAATTGGGAAACTAACCAAAAAACAAATGGCAAATTTTCCGTCACCTGACTGCAAGCCATCTGCAGAACTAGAATTTCCTAGGACAATGTGTGAATAGTGGTAACCAGCAAACCGTGTTTGTGATATATCCACAGGCAGCTCAACAATAAACAAATAACTCTGTAGGTAGATGAATTGAAGAAAAACTATTTCCTAGGCTAATCAGCATGGGATAACTTATGCCTCAAAAGGGGAAAACTCTGCTGCAGCTTCCTATCACAGATAGGGACCTGTGCTCTAGACACTTACCTCTTTTCAAAGGACCTCTATGACATTACTTGTTTTTATCCCTTGAACTCACACAAGAAGATGAAAATGTATTAAGTAGAAAATGGACATGGAATTGAATTAGCCTGGCTTCCATAACAAAATCCCCACAACAACAAACCAAGAAGAAGCAGGATCATGCAAAGGAGACTCCAGCAATTTGGCTCTGGATTTTTATGTTTTTCCTTGAGCAAAATTTATTTGGTGACTGCACTGGTTCCTCTGTAGTCTAATGAGATCCAGATTTTCTTTCCTTTAATTCAAAACCATATGCTTTAGCAGCTGATGCTAAGTCTGAAGTGTTACAAGTGAGGTACCTTTGATTTCAGTCATATAAAAACCAGGATTGTACACTAAGGACTCTGAATATTTACAAAAATTACAGTAACAACCTCACCAGTGTTGTGGTTTGAAAATAAAATGAGTGAGAGGCTCCAATTCAGAAATACAATTTAATGAGAAGAAAAGGGAAACAAAAAAAGATTAAAAAAAAAAAAAAAGGCAATTATATAAAAAGACCACTGACAGAGCCAAAATACAACCTGATCAGGGTGATGGAAGCAGTCCAGGTGAGGTGGTCTTCTTGAAGCAGGGAGCCCATAGAAAGGTCTGGTAACTGCAATCCTCTGGGAATCCAGTGGGTGAGGGCTGCCTGTACTGTCCCAAATCCCAGCTTATAACCAGGTGAGAATGCTTGGCTCCGCCCCATGGGCGGAGCATCTCCCAATGGGACCACAGGAGGTCCTTGAGGGCCCATTAAAGAGAGATAACTGCCGGAGGGAGTTATCTGTGAGTCATGGGCAAGGCATTGATGGGCCATTAACAGAAGGCACCCCAGATGGAGGGGGGCCTGGGAAGAGCACTGCTCCAACAATTGGATTCATCCGTTCATGAAGATGGTGATAGAATACATCCTATACTACAACCCAGGACAACCAGGCATTAAAGGAATGAGAGGGAGAAGTTTTAGGGATGACCTTTACTGAACTATTTGGTAAATCTGACATTGCAGAAAGATGGCCATTCTCCTTCTCAAATATGGGATGATCAGCTTGAATGACACATGCTGGAGATTTAGGATAACTCCTAGGGAAAACCATTACTGTGAAAAATCACTCCTGATCCTGAAAAAGCCTATTTAAGTCTGCACTAGTGAGATAATTACTGATATGGTAAGCCTTTCCTGAAGGACATTAGGTGACTTCAGATGTCTACAGTATGTGGATCAGTGTGCAAGTCATAGAATCATAGAATCATCTAGGCTGGAAAAGACCTTTAAGAACATCCAGTCCAATCTGTAAGCCAGCAGTGTCAAGCCCACCATTTAATCATGTCCCTAAGTGCCACATCAACACATCTTTTAAATCCCTCTAGAGGTGGTGACTTAAACGCCTCCCTGGGCAGCCTGTTCCAATGTCTAATAACCCTTTCAGTAAAGAAATTTTTCCTAATATGCAGTCTGAACCTCCCCTAGTGCAACTTGAGGCCATTTCCTCTTGGCCTTTCACTTGTCATTTGGGAGGCTGACACCTGGCTACACCCTCCTTTCAGGGAGCTGCAGAGGGCAGTAAGGTCACCTCTGAGCATCTTCCTCCCCAGGTGGGAGACCCTCAGCTGCCTCAGCTGCTCCTCATCAGACTTGTGCTCCAAACCCTTTCCCAGCTCTGTTGCCCTTCTCTGGATTCACTCAAGCACCTCAAAGTCTTGTAGCAAGGGGACCAAAACTGGATACAATATTCAGCAGCAGTGCAGCCTCACCAGTGCTGAATGAAGGGCACTGCACACTGCACTCAGGTAATGTGTTCTAGGAAAGAAATATTTCCAGAGCTCAAAGATAATTACTCTCATATAGCTCAATGTCACATATAGACCTGCCTCAGAACAACTTTTCAGGTAGTAAACTAAACTACTCTTAGCTTAAAAGAAGAAACCACTGCCAGAATTTACAAAATCAATGTCAAAGGTCTCCAAAATTACACTAAAGGAGCCAGTTTTCAAAATGTCTTTGAGCCCAGGGCTCTCAGAAATGGAGAGCATTGATATGGCTTTGCAGGGATGTACTGGACAATGGGGAAACTTGTGGGTCAGCTCTCAGAGCACCAGCTGGTAGAGCTCATGCTTCTGTGCCATAATATGACATGTCCAACTTTCCTCCTTTGCCTGGATTTCCTGGAAATATCTCCAAGTTTCTGCACAGCACTTAGTCATATGTGTGATCATTTCTGTACTTCACTCTACAAGCTGAGCCTTTTTTGTAATTTGATGACATATTTCTGCAACTGTCCTCTGCTGAGATATGATCTATCTTCTGCATCCGGAACTGACTCAGGAGAGAACATCCTGTCATGTTAAATGATGTCACTGTCACCTAGTGTTCCTGAAAAAACCCCAAGAGAGCTCTCTAAGGTCTGTCTGCATATGACACTGAGCATCTGAATTGTGTGTCAAGCACGTAACCCATTTATTGGCATAAACTGTGCTGGTAAAATGTATTTGCTTTTAAGGTGTCAGCAAAACCTGGGCCTGAGCATTTCTGAAAATGCAAGGATCAGATGCTCAACCATAACACAAAGGTATCCCAGTTCTCGTTCGACAAGACAGTCACTTGGCTGGACTTGAGAGTGAGGGCCTTTTTCTAGTTTATATTACCTTCCCACATGGATTAATTTGGGGCATCTATGAATTATTATGGGATAACTCATCCTATCTCCATCAAAGTATCTGGATTTTAGGCATCTGTAGGGCTGGTACTCAGGTGTCAGTATGTGGGTCTCAGGGTTACTGTAAAGATGAAGTCATAACACTGTCATGAAAGAGGCCAGCACAGTGGGACAGATGCAGATCTTGTGCTGACAGTGGATATAGTGCAAACATGGGCAGTAAACAAGAAGAGGAGGAGAGAAGAGCAAATCACTGCTTCATAAACAGTTTCTGTTCATAAGAAATCATACAAACACTGCATTTAAGAGACTACGTGTATTAAATACATAGGACACAATGAATCACAGGGTTTACAGTAATAAGGCAGTGAAGCAGTGTGTGCCCACAGATGAGAAAGGCTGGCTTAGCTTCTCAGGCCCTGTTTCTGGGAGCAGGACTATCTGCTGTCTAAATCTCCTTTGCAAAGGAAGCAATAAAAGTTCTTGGCTGCAGAAGAACTGACAGTGGTTCCAGAAAAAAAAAAAAAAAAAAAAAAAAAAAAGAACGATGCACGCCGATCTCTCATTGCTGCCAAGAAAATCCACAGCAGAGCAGGAGTCACCAGAAGCTGTGGGTGGGAACAGGTGAAACAGAACAGAACATCAGGACACTGCCCAGACAAGGCAGGACAAGGAAAAGAGTTTTTCATAGAGAGGATACAGCAGTAGGAAACTAAGTCCCACTAAAGGTGCTCCCTACCTCTCCCCACAGTGGGATGAGAGAGAGAAGCAGAATGGCAAAAGTCAGAAAACTTATGTGTCAAGATAAAGGCAATTAATCAGGAAAAGGGGAAACAAACCAAACCAAAAGGAAAAGAAGGGATACAAATGCAATCACTTAACACCAGCTACACCAATACTCAGCCAGTTTCCAAGGAATGGGAACCCCTGGGAAACTCAGCCCAGCCTCATTGCTGAGTATGATGGTGTAGAGTATGGAATGTGCCTTCGGTCACCTGGGGTCAGCTGTCCTGGCTGTGTCCCCTCCCAGCCTCTTGCCCACCCCCAGCCTCCTCACTGCAGGGGCAGAGTGAAAATGGAGACAGCCTGGCCAGTGGGCAGGCTCTGCTCAGCAGTGGCTAAAACATCTGTGTGATATCAGCACTGCTTGGTGACAAATCCAAAGCACAGCACTGCACAGCTGCTGTGAAGAAAATTAACCCTGTCTCAGGCAAACCCAACACAGGGACCCACTCACACCCAGTTAAAGCTGACTGAACCTTGTCAACAGCCATTATCCCATATTCAGCCTCTAGCTGCACTTGAGTAATGGTTTCCAGAGGAATGCAATTCAGGCTTGGGTGCCTCACTCTCTTTAATGAATCAGTAAGAGACAGATTCACTTATTATCCACGAAACTCAGGGAGCTGACTTGCACAACTTACACAGAAGGCTGCGTGGATGGATGGATAGACCACACACCTGGGCTAGTGACCTAGATGCAGACTAAAGACAGGAATAACAGGAAGTTTTACTGCACAATGGCCAGTGAAGCTGAAATCTGTGCTGATAAATCTTTTAAAAAAGGACACACACATAAAAACTCTGTGTTCCTGCCACAGACATGAGCAACACTCTTGGACACACTGCAGACTCTGCTGGATTTGTTTTTTGCAGGGCACTCCCACCCTGGGGAACAAATTTTGCAGAGGTAGAATCTCCTAGACCCATCTACATTCAGACTCTTGAAATGGGTCAAAGTCTCCCAGTTAAGTGGAAATTTTGGATTAGCAGTCTATTTATTATTGTTTTCCGTAGCAATCTTCAGGGAAAGCAAATATACAGGTCACATGAGCCTGCTGAAAACCAGTTACTTTTACCTTACATATAGTAAGTTACAGGCTCATATAGACACAATAACCACATACATGGACTTGCTGACTTTTTCAGCAACCTCACAACTCTCTAACATGAGCAATCTAGTCTTTGAGCAACCTAGTTCAGTGTCATTCAATCTCTTACTCTCTCTCTTTAGCTGACCTTTGAATCAAGCAGCAACAAAACAGATTTCTCTCCCTCCATGTCCTATCTTTCCTCCATCAGCAGTAGGCTTATACTCTCCTTAAAAGAAAAAGGCTAAGCAGAGGTGTTTTTATATATAATTTGTAGCTACCTCGCTAAGCTCTCATCAGCCTCATCACATAATCACTGCTCTTGAATCTCTTACCTTTATGTCCAGATTCAGATTACAAATAATGTTTTGCCATGGAAAGCAGCCATTTTCTTACTCATGGTGGTTCCACTGGGATGCACAGCTACCCAGAAATACACAGTATTTCACCACCTCATGATGCTGTCTGGAAGAATTTATTTTATTCTTTGCAGTGGCTCAAATGAGAGACAGAAGAAAAATAGACAGAACTCCCTATTCCAAATTCAGTTTGCAGTCTCACACAAACATACCAACTGCTCAACAGCAACTCATCAACTGTATCCAGTACTCACCAATTGTACGAAAACATCGTATCTTTTTTTAACGATTCTGAAAATATAAAATGCTGATTTTTGAGCATTCACTACTCCAGTAGGCTTAACATGTAACTCCTCTGACATTATAATATCTGCTTCAGAAAGCATATTGCAAAAATATCCAGCTTTTTTTGCAATACTTTGCAGTGGTGTTTTCACCTGTGAGTCATTGCTGACTTGCACGCATGAACATGAATGAATGTTATGCAACTCTTACTGAATAAGCTACTGGATCAATTCACTCATCTGAGCACTTCCTGATGACATGTTGGCATTTTCTGTGCTTTTGAATGAAAAGAAGGTTAGCAAAAGTGACAACATGCAATATTCATCCATTGCAAAAAATCACAGAGAAGCCAAGAAACAGAAATAATAAATGGGTAAATCATAAAAGACCAAAACCAACACTTAAACAAAGTTAAACCGAGCTCAAAGTAATGATTCTGTGGAGCAAATCCAGTGGAAGTGATCATGCTCAATACATGGCTTCTAACTTCATCACTTTCTGCTTCATAACTGGCAAAACCTGACAGAAGTCTGGTTACAGAGTGCAAATAGAGGAAGTAATTATTTTATGTTTTACCTTCCCATGTTTGCTGCACCGTAACTTGAACATTCTCCTTTTCTTTGGTAACTTTTATTCAACTTGATGTTGCATTTAAAAGAAGTTATTCTCTTTTTCTGACCATATTTCTCACGATTATACAGCAGACACAGAACTTCATGTAATCCTTTCAAGTTCTACAATTTTCTTATGGCAGGAAATTTGCAATTCCCAATATTCTTAAGTTTTTACATCAGCAGTTAGAAGGCCCTTTCCTGGTGCAGCTGCTGACTTATGATTGCCTATCTCAGAACCACTGGCCATCAAACATAACTCCTTCACCTGTAAGTTTTTTCATAGTCTGTGTTACAGACCACTGACCTACAGTTTGGCTCTCAATGAATTACTCTTCTGTAATGGTGGATGAAAAGCAACCTTATAGAAATCAGAAAGGTAAAAGGAAGATAAAAAAGGAAATTAGCAGCAAAAATCCTGAATGCTTACTTGTGGGTCACCACTTCAGAGGTCTGACCACAGCAGAAAAGCAGATCTGTATCTGGAAATGAACCAAGACACTGGTGCCCCAGCTGCAGAGGTCAGGCACACCATGGGACAGGCCTGCTTGGTGTATTCAGTGAAGCTGATAACTGCAGCTTTCGACAATGATCAGCCCTTCATTATTGCAAGAAACAGCACTAGCACCTTGAAGTCCTCATTTCCTGCTTCATGGCTGAAAGAAACTGGAGAAACAGTCTTTTACAGCCTCATACATGATATTTCTTTGATCACAGCTGTCTCAGAGGTTGTCTGTAAGAAGGAATGCCAGGAGCATAGCAACTTCAAGTGTCTCCTGTGATCTGCTGGAATCAATGCAATGTCTGACAGCTGAGGCAGAAACTGAATTTCAGGTAACAAAATTTCAGTTTGCTGGTCACAAAGGAGTGCTTGACTTCTGCCTCTGGGCTTTCCAGTATGGAAGGGGTAATGCCTGGAAGCCACAGGAACTTGTAAGCATGTAAGGCACTCCACAGCCCCCCATCAGTGTTGCCACTTAGAAATTCTCAGGCATCATTTGCACACACAGTGGCTTTGATAATTCTGTGGATGGTGTCATTATGTCCTCCCAAGAAATCCATTAAAATTGATTCAGTTTGCATATAACATCATTGCTGCTTACTTCTAAGATCTAAACTATCATTTCATGCTTCATGACAGAAAAGGACTAATCACTGAACAAGAAATGTGCTTCCTTTCGTTCCTCAGCTTTCAGCATTTTCCACAAATATCCATCATTACCCAGTAAATGTCAATTCACTCAGAGCAGTGGGAGGGTGCCCAGTTGGGGACACTCCATTTCCCTGCCCCTTACATTGCCACACTGGGCACTTCAGTCTCCTACTGCAGAAATGACCAGCTGGACAAAAAAATAAACCTTTCAACCACTGCTCAATGCAAGAATGTGTTTACATTTATATTAAACCCTCCTCTCCACAGAACACACAATAGCACAAACTGATGTAGTACACACCAGAGAATACAATCTCTTCTGTGTCCCATCTTCTGAAAGTATCAAAATGCTTCTTCAATGTGAGAACTTTTTCAGAGTTAATTTTCCCAATTATACTTTTATCACTGCCATGCCAATATCTTCTCCCATTTTGTGTGCAATCGTTAGTTGCAATCAATAGCACAAGGGGGAATGTTCTGGCAGTCTGGATTCCTGTCACAGCCAGTCCAGGGAGCTCAGTGACAGAGCACACTGCTGTCACTAGAGCTTACAGTGATTCTTTGCCCTCCAAAGCTTCTTGCTGTGTTTCTGAAATGTCAAAGTTGCTGACTGCTGACTCACGGTAAAAATGGCTTCCTGACTTCCTTAATATTCAAGCCTTACCTCCACCTTTTGCAAAAGTACTGCCAAATATAAGCCACTAGAGCATTTTTACTTTTTTTTTCATGTAAGTCTTTAACAACTAGAGACTTATTAGTGATGTTGATATGAATTCAAGCAATGACTTGATGTAACACAGTGATTTGTCCAAATTAAAATGAGCTAAAGGGATTCCAAAGATGAGTCTAAACATCTGATACTCACTGTTTTACTAAGACACCATGACACCTGGTGAAAACAAAACTGCAAACATTTGGGGGAGAGTGTGGCTCACTTCTGGCAGGAACCTGTTCACTGCCTCCCTCTCTTCTATCTTCTGCACTTTTGCACTATTATTAACCTGATAACAACAAAAGAGACAGTGTTAGGCAAGCTTATCTTTGAGAGAGTTGCAGGCCATAGGTTTTTAATTCTGTCCCTTTTTATTCCCTTGTCTTTCCAGAGCCTCCTCCTCAAACCATGAAAGCACTAAGGAAGAACCACATCAGTACAGACTGATAGATTCTCTCAAAGTATAGGATTGTGGCTACAGGTACTGCAAGAACAGGCAGAGACATCTGCCATATTCTCTGTTTCCTTTTTTCCTTGTTTCTTCTGTTTTATTGGAAAATGAACTATTTACATAGACAAAATAAAATGAAACTACATCTTTTCATCTTACAGATTCTTTGTAGGAACTGAAACGGGGAGAGCGGCTCTGTGGCCTTTTCCTTTTCCTGTTCTCAGAAAGAGCTTCCTGAATGATACAAAATAATGTTACTTCCCTGAAGTCCACAGAACTCCTGGGGCTTACACTTTTTGTATCTCACTCACTGGATCTAAAGCAGAAGTTATGAAAAGAGAAAAAATCACTGAGCAAACTCATGCAGGAAAAGTGCTGACGAAATATCTGCTACTATAAAATTGCAATGTTTAGATCTTACAATGTTCTTCAGAATAGTAAACAAATTTCTCTCAGATAAAATTCCTCATTATCTCCCACTCATAAAATTCTTCCTTCAGATTGCCAAATTTGACATGTTGCAGTCTTCTACTATTGTTTGGTTTACAGCAAACTTTTAATTGGAATAACAGTTTTTACACCAGTTATAAAAAATGTTCCAAGAGCTCATTTATTTATTTATTTTGGCCATGCTATCAGCCTGGTATTTGTAGAAGGACTTTGTTCTATTCTGTTTAAAGTTCCTGTTAACAGAGTCCATAAAACTATTTTTATTTCACAAAACATTTTAGAGTTTCTTATTCCTGTAAATTATAACAATGAGCTATTTTGGGAAAGGCAAAACAGGGTGGATTCCATGTAAAATTATTCTGCCTCTGTGTACTTGCAGCTAAACAAAACTCTAAATGATGTAATACGTAAACAATAAGTATTAAAAACCTGTCAAAAAGCAGGCTGTATTTCTTGAGTGGATAGAAAAATAGTGCCATAACAGAGGGAAAAATTCTCACCTCAGTCTGGGGAACAAATGCCTGCAGGTAAGAACAAATCAACAATGTAATCAAATAAAGAAAATTAAATAAGGAGGTAGGATCTATTTTTATTACTTTTTTTTTTTTTTTTTTTGTAATCTCAGTTTCAAAATGCACCTCCTTTGGTGAGAGCAAGTCAGGTATAAGATGTTTAACAGACATGAATTCGAGATTTACTGTGTACTTACAGAAATTCCCTTTTCCAGTTAATTAAAAAAATAACATGCAATAATTAACAATTAACTAATAGGCAAGTAAATATATATCATTATAAGAAAGAGTTGATAAATGGGCACAGTATTTTGTCTAGTGATTTTCCATAAATTGCTTTCATTCTAGGGATCTAAGGCAATGACTGAATTCCTTGAAAAGCAGACCGACCCCCTCACCCCCGCTACTTGCAGGGAGGTTATTTACTACTCTTAGTTCATACAGCTGCATTTGAGCTTTGCAGTCCTGCGTTGAAGCCAGAGCTGGTCCCACTGGGCAGCTGGAATTATGTCCATGTGACAGATACACTTACCTCACACCCTGCTCTTGAACATGCAGCGATGGTGACTTTCATACTAACTGAGGGGCAGAAGAAAAATAGACAGAACTCCCTATTCCAAATTCAGTTTGCAGTCTCACACAAACATACCAACTGCTCAACAGCAACTCATCAATTGTATCCAGTACTCACCAATTGTACCCAAAAGTCCCGAGCAAGTGTAGGCCTGTACTCAAGCAAGATGTGACCTTTTTTTTCACTTTCAGTGAGCTATTAGAAAGTCAGAGGCACGTTTTTGTTCATAGCTATGATTTAAAAGAGAGTAAGACATGAACCCTAACTGGACTACATCTGCCAGATATCATTGTACTAACACAGGCTCCCAGTGCACAAGGGCAGAACGACGGGAGAGCCCATGGACCACGGGGAGCTCGGTTACAGCCACTGGTTTTACATGAAAGGCACTCCTACACAACTGCTATCAGGACAAGGCGTCAACCCAACAGACCATTTGAAAAAGAAAGTCCACCCCTCTGCCGGCCACCAGCTGTACCAGCCATTACCCGCTGACAGCCGCCTCAGCCATCGTGCCCGGCTCTGCACACGACGCTGCCCGCTCTCCGCTGGCCAGAGATCCCAGGAACGTGGTCAGCCGTGTCCCCCACGCTCACGCCATGAACACGAAACATGAGCAAAGGCAGACTCGCCCACAGACACCTCCTGCGACACAGACACCTCCGGCGACACGGACACCGCCGCGTTCGCTGTCCACGCCGGCACCTGCCTGAGGGACGCCTCGCACCGCATGTAAGGGCCTTCCCCATTGGCTGGCCCATCCCCAGGGGGCCAGGGTAGCCAATCACAGCTCTCGTCTCTCCCGAGGGGAGCTCCCCTCACGCGGGGCAGGCGGTGTGGGCCGCGCTGAGCGCGGGAATTGCCGGGATCCGCCGGGCTCCCTGTGGGCTCTGCCCCGGCCCGGGACCGGCCACAGCGGCCCCTCTGACCCCGGGAGAGCCACTGCCACACAGCGGGAAAGAGTACGGCCAGAACAAAGCGGGACGTGCTGACAGAGCGTCGAGGAGAGGCGGTAGGAGAGGGGCCTCAGCAGCGCTGAGGCGGTTGCGGTGGGCTGAGGGCACAGAGAATACCAGGGAGCCTCTGGAACCCCCATCAGTGTTGAGGCAAAACCTGCTGGTGACTGGCAACCAGGATAGTCCAGGCCTCCCTTTTACTGTACATTTTCTGATAAATGTCCTTGATCTCGGAGTTAAGGCTGGGAACTTGTGGCTAAGTATTGCCCTTTCCTCATTTCCCTGAAAACGACCCATTTCTTCTCAAGCTGAAAGAGCTGCAGGGTTTTCTTCTCTGAATCTACTACTAAAGAACTGCCAGGTAGGTCTGCTTAAGCAGTTCTCTCTCAAGGAGGATGAGCATGAGCACAACTAATATTTCTTATAAAGATGTTTTCCACAGAATTCCCTTTTCATCTAATGGGTAAGTCTCAAACTCCACGTTTGTATTTGGAAACGTGTTAACATTTCCTGTAGATCTGCTCAGCAGAAGAAATGGTATAGTACGGTACATCTGCATCAAAATGTTCTGTCTCGATTCAGCATTAAACCACATCCTCCTGCACTGGTTGTGCCTTATTTCTCTCTTTGCTACAGGCTACCCTGTTCAGAGCAGACATGGGGGCACTGTGGCAGGAACTAGCCCTGAGGGGCAGTGCTGCATGTCAGCATAAATTCCATTTTTTTTCACAAAGTACAGTGGTAGCAGACTTTACTCCTGAATGTGGTATTTTCGCATGTATGAAACCTACTTTTTGCTCAACCTAACACCAAAATTATTTTGGTTTTGGAACAGATGTTCACTTCCTCTCACGCCCCCTCAAACTCTACGAAACTTTTCCTCCAGAAAGAAGGGCTTCCAAAGCAGCCCTCCTCTGATCATCTCTGACTCAGAGAAAGAAAAAAAAAAATCTTTGCTCTTTAGCATGAATTTCACAGGAATTAGTCTGGAGAAACATGTTCCAGCAAAAGGTAATAGGTATCAAAGTGCTTTCAGATTTCCGTTCAGATGCGTTTCTTCTACTCGGTAAGTTACACATACAACTCTCGTTGATTCAGGCATTAATCTCTATAAAACTGACCGAGCTATATCTTTTACAAGCAGAGAATATTAACGAAACCCAAGTTATTTGCATTTGTACTTTTAAATAATTCAGAGGCTGCGGAGTGCTAGAGTTTTGACAGGAAGGTGATTTCAAGTGTGTTGCCTGGGCAGTTAGTTGAACCTGTCACAACCCATTAAAATCCACACCCGAGCTCCACCTGCGTGGCTGCGGACCAAACCGCGCAGCCTTGTATCGCTCGTATCAGTTCCATCCTCACAACGTTTTAACCTTGCAAAGTTCAGCGCCTGTTAAAGTGTTCCTTTCGGTGCGGCTCTGACACGGACGCGACGGAACCGCTCCCGTCCGTCAGAGGGTGCAGGGGAGGGAGCGCAAGGCCCGGGAGCTCCGCGGCCGCGCCCGGCGGAGGGGTCCGCGCGCGCCGCCCTGCGCGCTGCGGCCGCGGCGGGGGCGGAGGGTGCCGGCCGCGCGCGCCGCCAGCCAATGGCGCGCCTGCTCCGGTCGGGCGGGCGCTGCCCCCCGCGCGCGCCGCCCACCTGCTGGCGCGGGCTGCGGCCCCGCGCTGACGTCACGGCCAGATGTTCCCCAGGCCACGCCCCGCGGGGTCCGGGCGGCTCCGGGCAGCGATAACGGGGAGCGCCGGGTCCGCTGTCACAGCGCGATGGGAGGGCTGCGAGACCGCATCGCCAGCTCCTCGCCTTCTTGAGAAAACGGCATTAATCCATACTCCGAGCAACAAGCTGCCAGTGCCAGGATCTATCTGCTGTTCTTTTTCTCTTCCATTGGACCGCCAACGCTTTTTTCGATTTAGTGACAAGCTGGGTGTGATCGTCACGAACAAAGTGTGGGTTTGATGGCTGCTAAATCAGCCTTTACTCCTACAAACCGATCCTAAGAAATAAGGGAGGGAAAAGTCTGCTTGTGTAATCGTTTTAAAAAGGGAAAGAGCGCTGTTGTGTTGGGTTTGTTTTTTTATTTTTTTGTCTTCGTCTGTTTGGATTTCTTTTTAAACTTATGAAAGATGGCAACAGCAGCATATGTGGATCATTTTGCAGCAGAGTGCCTTGTTTCTATGTCAAGTCGTGCTGTTATCCATAGTCCCAAAGGGGAGCCTGATCCCCAACCTGATGCAGCAATACTTCCTTCACCCAATGGAGAAGATAGACGGGAAGTCAGAGAAACCGGGAAAGACAATGGATCATCCTTACTTGTGGTAGCTAGCATTTTAGCAGATCTGAACCAGCATGTCCCAAACTCACCTGCTCTAAGGACGGAAAAAACAGAGACGCTTGATTTAACAGAACAAATACACATTTCTATTGCTCCTAAGGAGTTTGGGGAAGAAAGTCTGTCTTCAGCTGGTAAGCGTGGAGGAGAAAGAGCAGCCACACCTACTAGCCTGGCTGCAGTAACTGAGCCAAGCCCCAGACAAAAGAACAAACGCATAAGAAGCTGGACTGACCCTGGATCACCCCAGAAAAAGCACAAATGCCACTATGTGGGGTGTGAAAAAGTTTATGGCAAATCTTCCCATCTTAAAGCTCATCTAAGGACCCATACAGGTTAGTTACAATCCAGCCAGAGATTTATTTGTTACAGCTTGGTAATTAAAATGAAAAACAAAACCAAACAAACTTTTATTTGGCCACTGTTATGGTTTCACCTCTCGGAACTCAAGCTCGGGAAAACCAAACAACAACAACAAAAAACCCCTCTGGGAATAAACCCTTACTGGGCATAGATTCAAAGCTAATGTTGCCCTTTTTTATTAATGTCACAGGGAATGGTATGTGGGTCGTATGTGTGGATTGTACCAAGCTGTAATTTTTAGCTGCTGGCCTTCTTGTTCTGTGTGTCTTCTACTTCCCTTTCCAGTACTTCTTACCTCCCCATTTTTCCTACTCCGTGCTCCAGTCCCTCTCTTTATACCAGCTTATCACTTCCCATGCAAGTATCAATATTCTCGATAATTTAAAATTAAATGTTCTAGAGGCACCTACATGGTTGTGTATCTGTTTCTTTCTTTAGCAGACACTTTGTGAAAGCTAGAGTAAGCAGAAGGTAGATGAGAGGCTGAACACGAGTCACAAGGAGACACCATGAGTGAGGAGAGAGGGGGATACGGGCAGTGGCTAAAACGGTTTTGACAGCTGGGTAAAACCAAATTCAAAAGAAAAAGATATTTGAATGCAACCAGTAACTTGTGCTCATCAGTGTTGAGTGCTTATTTCTTGGTGAAGGCTGAGCACTTTCTTGTTGCTACCGTAATTTATGAGACACACCCACAGAAAAAGTGGAAGTCTTGCAAGCGTTGAGAAAGTTGCACTGAAAGTATGAGGAGGGCCATCTTGAGATGGGCCCCATGACTTGCCACACCTCACGCCTCTGCCTGGTGCTGGGGAGCAGGATGGCTTCCAGTCAGACAGGGGACACCAAAATTTGAGGCCAATCTCTGCCGAAGGCACCAATCGTAGCACATGTGTCAAAGCACCACACCGACTAGAACAGACCAGAGCAGGATGTTCCACTGAGTAATTTCAGATGGCAAATTAATTTACTAAGATGTATGGTCAGTCCTCTTAAAATGCAGTAAGAAAGAAATCCTCAGAACTAACCATGACATAACTCCTGAGCAGTTTGAGCTCTGAGGTGCCAGCCTCACCCATGCTGGCCCTCCTTTCAGTGTGCCTTCAGCTTTTCCTGTTGCCTTCCTGAGATAAATAAGAGCCATTCTAATTTGACGGTATGCTTTGCTCTCTGTGAGAGAGAAGAAAGCCCCATCAAATTTGAACATATGGATGGACAATTCCCTGTGGCACGCAGCCAAAGGAACAGCGTGTTCCTGGCACCCCAGGCAGCCTGTCCTGCTTTGCACTGTGTAACTGCTTTTTGCCGCCTTGGGAGTTATACAGAAAAGGTGTTTCCACTTGGCTTGCAGGGAATTGTCTCCATTAATTTCCACTTCTTTTGCATTCTTATTGCTGGCATTTGCCATTGTCCTGAAACGAAAGATAAATTTAGCAACGTTTCTAGGCTTCCAAACCAACCAGAGACCAAGAAGGGGAACTCCAGCCCCTGATAAAGAGAGGAGGGCTTGGCATGCCCGCCCTGCGGGGAGAGGAGGGAGGGCAGGGCCGGCGGGGAGTGTCGCTCCAGGCTGCCGGCAGAGCGGAGTCATTCGGGGACGCTGGCTCGCCTCCAAGTTCTCTTTTTTTCTCTTTTCCCTTTTTTTATTTTTTTTTTTTTAACTCTTCATTTCCTGTATTTTTTTTTCCAGGACTGTAGGGCTCAATTGGTTATTGCTGTAGCTAATAGCACTAAGAAAGCACGTGTGTGGATCTGAGCTAAAGGAAAAGCAGGGAAGGGACTGTTTTTGCCCAGGGAGTGGCAGGACCCTCGGGGACTACAGCTTCTTTGTTTTCTTTCGTCTCCAGTGTCTGTGTGGGAAGCTTTAAGCAAAGCTGCCAAGTTTCCCTCCTCACTGGCAACAGGTCTGTCTCTGTTTGGATTGAGTTTTGAACAGGCCTAAATGCCTCTTACTCCCCTGGCAGAATGTTTTCTAAGGTGTTTGATTTTTTTTTTTCTATCTTCAAAAAAAATTGTGACAGCCTTGAAAAAAGTTAGTAAGATAGTAAGAGTTAAGCTAACAGAAAAAAATGATCACTTCCAGGACTGGTAAATATTTGTTTTTTACTAAACACATAATGGTGTTTTACTGCTTTAGAAAGAGAACTTTGGGTCTCCTCTGCTTTCTAGTCTTCCTGAACTAGTTAAGTAACACATCGGTCTGCCCAGCTGTCTGATAGGGTGATGACTATCTACCTCACAGAGCAGTAGTGGAAGTATCCCAGGTACACATGGAAGCTGCTTTAAACAGCTATCCAAATAAATCCCAAACCTGTTTGCTAAGCACTGTCAAAACTTCTGCTATGGAGCAAAACTTCCATGTGCTGGATGAGCAGATGAGCTGGTATTTAGGGGTGACCTGAAGGCTGAGAACAGCACTGCAGGCTAGAAGATAACTGATGATCGTGCAAGAGATACTTGAAAAGAACAGTTTATGATATGCTTTAGAAACTTGATTGTCCTCGTCTGCTGCTGTGCTGAGAAAGTAAAGGCTTTGCTCTGCATGGTTTGAGGAAGGATAGACCAGATCCTTGAGCTTATGTCAAAGAGATACAGAGCCTTCCAATTACTATTGCATCAAATCCAGCCCACATTGATAGGGACTGAGAGCGGGTATTATTCTCCAGCTGTTTGGTGCTCTGTGTGAAATCCTTCTGAGAGATATCAGAGCTTAAATACATGAAGTAAAAAACACAGGTAGTGCAGAGAATGCTAATTCTCCTATTTAAAGCAGAAGAACCAGGATGGAAATGCCAAGAGCATCTGCTTTTTGTCCTTTACTTCAGTGTACAGTGTTTTTCAGTACTCCTATTAGGACAAAATGTGCTGGAGCAATCCACAGTTTCTTGTGTGTTTTTTTGGTACACTACTGGTTAACCTGTCTCAGCCTTATGAGTACCTCACCTTTATTACACTGAAAACCCTTGAACTAGGCAAAAGAAAACTTCTCACCAAAATCTACTCTGTTCTCTCCACCAGCTTTCAAAGTTCCCATCCCCCTATGTTTCCTTTCATGTTTATGTTTTCCACTCCAGTCTCTCACTGAATGTCCTGGAGTTCAACATGATCATCAGCCACAAAGCCCTTGAAGTTTTAATGTTTACCAGAAGGTTATATTTAGTAGTCAGTGGGTAGTTGTCAAGTCCAAATACTTTTCCACTAAGGCTCCCGTGGGTCTCAAGAGCTGTGTTGTGGTCTACAGAGGAAGCACCTCCATTTGTCCTAAACTATACTGACCCCACTGATACAAAAGGTTTCACTGATACATGGATTTTAAAAATCCTCTCCACCGAGAAAATTCCTAAACACAAAGGACTTGCAAAAATTAAGAAAGAATATAAATAAATTAATTAATATAAACAAATAATATAAAAATATATAAATAATACACACATAATAAATAAATTTATAAATAAATAATTTGCATGACAGAGTTCCCCTTCATCTAAGCAGGTTTTCAGCACAAAGGTTTAGACATTTTCTGGAGTTACTGGAAACCAGTTAGTCTCTTGATGCACTAGTGGTAGGAGGGAGACAGTACAGAGCCTAACAGCAATCAACAGGCTGCAATCTTATAGAGCCTTGTCCTTGACCACTGTGTTCTGAGAGCCTGTAGAGGGTCCCAGCTTATTGCATTTTATTAAATGCTTACATGTAGAGAAAAACTGATGGGATTTTGGGCAGGAATCACAAGAATCCTATGTATTGCAGCTCCCCACCAAATCATTGTGACTTCTCAAGTTTTTAGCCATCTCCATTAGCACATCGTTATCATGAATGCAGAAAAAGCAGAAAATAAACCTTCATTTAACTCCATTGAACTGTCCTAAACTTACTGGTTCTAGGCACTAAGCAGCACATCATAACACAGAAACAGCTTTTCAGTCAGTCATCAGAATTAAATGAGTCTGCACCAATTAGCAGAAGCTAAGGAGCACTGGGCACCAGTCTCAGCCTGGAGTCTTAGTCTTCCAGCAAAACCAACTTAGGGGCCATGTGGCTTACCAGTAGCTTCTCTGCGCTGTTGCTAAACCATCTCTGGTGGCTGTTGAGGCACAGGAAGAGGCAAAGGCCTAATTATGTTATCCTTGCTCATACATGTCAGGTTAGGACTCATCCAAGAGAAAGTGCTCAAGACCTTTGTTGATCTCTAGCTGGCAGAGAGAGCTTGGGCAGCTCTGTTCTGCCTGCTTAGCCTTGCAGTTGTGGAAGATATATTATTTGGCATCTTTGTTGTTCTTTTTAGTCTAACCTTTATTCATTAGCTGAATTGAACTATCTAGAAAAGACCAACTCATTTCCATTTCTTTACATTAAATCTCTTTAGTCACATATTTGAGGAAACAATAATGAACCTGGATGAAAAAAAAGTTCTTTTTAAAGCTTATGTACCCTTTTTTTACCCATCAATTTTTATATCTTGTTTCCCTAAGCAAAATGTCTCTGATGACTTTGTAGCTGGTGTATGTGAAGATGGAGAATTTAATAATATAATTGCTATTTGAAAACAATCTGATAATAAAGCAACCAAACCTTACTGTGACAAGTATGACAAGAGCATAACAATTAGGCTGGACAAATAGGAGTAGTATATGGCCTGTGTTCAGGCTGGTAAAGAGGCCTTTATATAAAGTACAAATAATCTGTTTTAAGTAGGGGTTTGGATTTCACTTTCAGTTCTAGTAAGTCTGATTTGCTCACACTATGTTGGTTGAAAACATCAGTAAAGCACAGCTTCCCTTAAGTTCTGAATCAAGATAGTATCCATGTGTGTAGAAACCAATTAACCAATGTAAGAAGCAAGCTTTTCTATCATAGAAATAAACTTATCTTCCATTTTAGCACCTGGCAATTACCAGAAACACAGGTAGTTAAAGAAAAAAAAAACGTGGACTAGATCTGGCTGAGGTTCCTTTTTGCTTCCTAGCTGTCTCTAGGCACACAGTGACTCTTGAAGGCATATATATGTGTGTGTAGCAGGTGGGCAGTTTTGGTGAAGACCCTTGGCTTTGCAGGAAAAGATTACAAGGGAGGAAACCCAGTTTTGGGCCTTCTGTGCCACTCAAGAGCAGTGCAAAGAGCAGGCTGCAGACAGCTCTTGTGCACAGCAGGATGAACTGACTGGTGCTGGTGCTTCAATCCATCCTCCTGAGCTGCCAGTTTGGCTGCTCTGCATACCAGGGCTTACGGGGAGCTGCACTTCCTCGGAACAGGATGCCAGAGGAAATTGAAAAGGCCTTTCTCCAACATAGAGTTCCCAAAGGTGAAAGGACAGAATTTGTCTCTCTGTGTGTTGGGCCTTTTGGGTTTGATTTCTCATGTTAAAAGTTAGGAAAAACTCACAGGCTCTGGATGCTTCCTTCAGTCTCATTGCCATACACTCAGATTATCCACAAGCTGAAGGTGCCTCTAGGCTGCTGTGTCCCTGAAGTGCCTTCAACTTCCTTACTTTGCTGAGTGCATCAAAACATTCTCTTTAAGGTGTTATTTTTTTGTTGTTGTTTTTTTGTTTTTCTGAGATGAGCCCAAATGGTGGCTTCTGGACAGATTCAAATACCAGCCTCAGAAAAGAACTTGTCTTTCCAGCCTAAGGCATAAGCCTTCTCTCTCAGTGTAAAGAACTTCAGAAGCCTTCTACTTTTCTTCTGAAAACTGATAATCTTAACTCTTTTAATAAGGCTATATTTTTAAAGACAATACAGATTTTCAAAGCGTTGTTTGTGTTTCCTCTGAAACAGCTCTTCAACTCCTTTCTTGCTTCCTCTAAGAAAATTTCGATGTGTTAACAAAAGTAGAAAACATTGAACAACTTCCCTCAAAGCCCTGCCTGAGTCCTCACCTTACAATGCAATTATCAAGGCTAAAGTTCTTATTTAAAAGTATTGATTTTAAGCCTGGATCAAACAATCTGTGTTCATTGAAGATAACAAAAATAGATATGCTGTAAGTTTCTTAATGTTAAAGTCTTTGAAATAAACACAGGACATAAACTTTTTAAAGAGTAAGAAAATTATAAAGTGTGTTTCAAAAGGAGCTGAAGTCAGGAAGAAAAATAGAACTACTCCTACTCACTTCTTTTACATGACTGCTTCAAGACTGAATAATAAGATTCAGTTAATTCACGTGCAAAGAGTTAGGGCTAAATTAGTTGCATGGAGAGACCATGGATGACAGCTGTATTTACCACACACTTGATTAATATTAGCTATTAAGTAGAACTACCTCTCCTGATGGTTATACAGGTTTCTCTGTGAAAGGCTTCCCTTTATTTCCCTTTCCCCCCTCTTTCTCTCCAGTCCTTGTGAAAATATCAATTATGCAGAGGACCAGAAATGAAGTTTCTGATAACAAGAGAATTTAGGTTTTGTAGCTAAAAAGTATTTAAAGTAAAACTGAACTTGCCATTGTTACAACTATGTGTCTAATGAAAAATCAGAAAACATCACAGTCTCCTCTTTCCACAAGCCATTTTTCTTTTAGCATGGAAGTGGGACTTAGATCCAGTGTAATGAAACCTATTACTATGGGAAGTAGCGAGGATGGATGACCCTTCAGTTGTTTTCCTCATCCTAGACACTGGTAGCAGCACTTTTCTTCTCAGTGCCAACACCTAGGTCTTACAAAGAGTTGTGAGTTAACTGGCAAGTGAGGTTTTTAATGAATGGACAGTTGCAATTGATTGCTGGTTTGTAGTAGAAGTTAATCACAGCCCTATGGACAACAGAGTTCAGAATTATCTGCAGAAGATTTTTCTGCAGTAGCATTTCTCTGCAAGACACTGGAAAGTGTATGTGACGGAAGTTTTGCATAACAAACCTTTTGCTAAATTCCTAAACTCCTTATGAAACAAACTCACAATTGGATTCCATCTGAAAAGAAGGCACCTTTAACCATTTAAAACACAACTGTTCCATTGTGTTATTGTCTGGCTGAACATGGTTATGGCACGTCCAAGAGCAGAAACCTGGAACTTGTTTATATTGGACATGTGGTTTCTAGTTCTGTTTTTTAAGTTAAGCACGTTCCAACTTCCCCCCACCCCCTTCCAATCTTGGATCAGCTGTCTGGAAGTCGGTGCTGACAGAGCCAAAAAAATACTCTGCTGTTCAAATGCAGGACAACTTTTGAAGGGTCCTTTCTGTAGAATTTCTATAGGTATACTTTTTTCCCTTTGTTACCCACTTGGCTTTTATGAGGTAGATTTGCATGGGCAGTGAGATCGTTATCTTGCTGTGTTCGGTTTAACAATAGCCAGACAATGTGGGTTATTTAAGTGCAGGCACTGAAGTCAGACACACATATCCTGTATTTTTCAGGTCTTGCAGATTCAGCAATCTTACAGGGCCTCCACTTAATATAAAAGAAAAAAATTTTAAAGTTCAGAGTGACACCGTTGTGGTTACTTGTAGAAAAACGACCTCAGAAGCTTTTTTGCAGCCTTAACATAAAAAGCATTTACTAACCAGGAACTTGGCACGAGTCAAATGGTATTAAAGTAAGCATATCCTGAAATGACCTCTAGTGCAAGGAAAAGATTTGCTGTAATCACTTACAGTCTTTCTGGAGTGCTTTCAGGAAATACAGGCAAAATACTGGTGACTGGGTAGCTGCTGATGTTGCAGTCAATGGATCAATAAGCTATTCTAGATTTATTGCACACTATATTTCCACCAGAGTACTCTCTATTATTTGGTTATAAGTTATATGAGTTTTTGGAATACGATACCTTAAAAAATTCATATGAAAGAACGGTGTTGCTGCTGCATGTTTCACATCTTTCCATCTTCCTCAGTCCGGCAGCCAGGTAGAATATCCCTTGACACCAAACCCCCAGGCAGGATGGGCACGCTGGTTGTGTCCTTACTGCCTTCAACAGTAGCTTTTAAAGCTGGTAAAGGGGAGCAGCAGAAATGCTAACTCGTCCAGAGTAAGATCAGGTGAGGTACAGCAGCCAGAGTGGATGTATTGAGCTTTTTAAAGTAAACAGCTGTCAGTATTTCCACTAGAGGAACTCAGAATGGAGCCAGCTGAGAAAGATTAGTACATTTTCAAATGTTTCCTGTAAATTTTTTTGTGAAATGATGAGCTGTTTCTTAATAGATCAGGAAAATATTTATTTTGCAGTTTTGGGGTAAATAAATGAAATTGTTGGTACAAATTTACATACTAGACTGGGACTTGAAAGACAATTTTACGTTCTTGCAAACCAGTTAAATGTAGTGCTTTCCTGCATTCTTAAGCCAGTAGTTTAGGCCTTATTCTACTATAACAAATGGAACAGAGATGCTGCTAAAACCTCACAGAAGCATGGACTTATTTTTGTTATTTCTGTGTAGGGGCTTACTGAATTTTAATTTGCAATCTCTTTTAAATGCCAGCAGAAGGACCGCAGATGAGCATTAATACATGAGGGCCATGGCAGTTTTTGACTGCTCTGGTGATTGATGTATTTTCCAAGCCCTATGTGAATTGTATGCAGCTTTCTTATGCATGTGAAACTCTACATAGAGCACTGAAAGCTTCTCAAAGTCAGTGGAAACTTCCATTTGCTGTATATATGTCTATACAAGCAGTGCCAATAGAATGTTTAGTCTTACTGTGTAATGAATCCAGAATGAATCTGTAAATATGTCTTCTAAATTCTCCTAACATGGCCAAAACAAAACTGAATTTCTTAGATACACCAAAGGATTACTTTCTGACAGGATTCTTATGGATACATTTTTCTCCTTTGTGCAAAGCTGTACCATACTTACACCTTCTATTTCCTCCCACTTTCATAATTGAAAGCTACTGAATTCTACTCACTAGCATTTAAGAATTCCTCAGACTGGCAACATTTTGAACCAAATTCTAGCTTAAATAGAAATGTATGAGCAACAAGAAAAGCAAATGCTTTGGAATTTATGGGCATCCCTGCATAGTATTACTAGCATAAACAGACCTATAAGAAATGTATGAAAAAGTGGTGGGCATTTTTTTGTTTGTTTGTTTGTTTGTTTTTAAACAAATGACAGAGAAGATGTAGAATTTGGTCATGGGAAAAGTAATTCTAATTACTAATGACTAATTTTAGTAGAGTCTAGGTGTGAATTTAATAGAATCTGTTTTACTTTAAGTTGTATGACATGAGGTAAGACTAGCTAATCACCTACCCCTTGTCTTAAAAAGCCCCAACTCTCAGTGTCTCTAATAAGGAAAATGCATGGGGTTTTTTAAGCACAAAATCTTGTGTTTCATTTGGAAAGAAACCTCTTCCTAATCCACCACCTGCAAATATAATATACATATATATAGCATTTCGTTGATAATACACATAAAAGTGGGTTTGCACAGTTAAATGTAACTTTAGTTAACTTTTAGTGAACCCTAACTCTGATTCTGCTGCTCCTCCATGCGCTGCTGAGGCTTTGAAAGGGGAATGGGGCTGTTGCAACTTGAGGTGGATTAACTCAGCGTTGCTCAAATAGTGGAACGTGGAGGGAGAATTCTCCCTCTGCCCCAAACCTCCGGCTCCTACCGGGGCTGCAGAATCCTTTAGGCTGTCGCTACGGTAAGTTTTCAGATGGCTGCCCGAGTTTGTGGGGGGTCTGAAACAGTAACCTTCAGAGGGGAGCAGCTCAAGCTGTGGGAACACAATGTTACTCATGCTTCATTCCGGTCCTCCGCAGCTTTCTTAACATGTCATCAGCAATGAGTTCAGATATCGCACGAGATCGAGGTAATTACCATGCTGAAAGATTTACACCATTTTTCCACATTTTCCTTCAGCTTGAGTGAGTTTTGTTGTGCTGGCATCTCCTTTCAGTCTGCAGGATAATATCATTAAGGGCACCACCTCACTGACAAAATCACACTTGATTTAAGCCAGCATCTGTTGGAGCTTGGAGTGCAAATTTAGCATTCTAGCTTCTGGGGAACCATTTTAATTAATAAGTGTCATTGGTAGCTTTCAGAGGATGAAGTGGTCGGGCAGATTACAGTGTTATCTTTGCTGTGCTCACTGATGTAAGCAAATATTGTACAACAGCTGGCACAAATGTTTTACCATGAACCTTGTCCCAGACTTCTATTACTGGGGCATGTGCAGATGAAATATGTTTAGAAACATGACTGTCAGATACCTTATACTAAGGTGATAATTTACAAAGCTCTAACTATGTAGTGTAGAGACAAAACTGTAATGAGAAACAGCTTTTAAACACTGCTTGTCAAAGTACAGATGTTCAGCACCAGAATCTTCTAAGAAAAGTTTCAGTCAGTCCCCAAAGGGGTGTTCCTTTAAAAAAAACCAACCAAACAAAAAAGGACAACAAAAAGAACAGAACATTTTGTGATTCTGCTTCTTACCCTGCTGCAGTATTTGGAATTGGCTGATGTTTCCAGTAAGCAAATACAGCTTTCCTCTCCAAGCATAAACTCTCACCCGACTCATACCAAAAGCGCCTACATGGTGAAGGGCTGCACGTTTTACTGACATTTGCTAACACTGCTGACTGGTGAAAAGTCATGTAGAACTCATCTGTTTTCTCTGCATTTCTGAATGTGATTTTTTTGAGCAGTCTGACCTTTGGAGAAAACAATATCACTGACCTTATCAAAACAAAACCACCTCTGTGATAATATGCTATTTTAAACCTATGTCTTTTGCTTAATACTTCCTTTTCTCTTCCCTGTAATTTCAAATGAGATTGTTTAATAGGCTGCTGTTAATTCTTTGAGGTTTTAGGACTCTGTAACATGAAAAAATCTCTACTTTCACTATGTTTGTGTTCATAAGGATTTGAGTACTTCCCTCCTCTCAGTCTAACACCAAACCTCCCAGTGAAAAAAGGAGTTCTTACAGGTTGTTTACAGGAACATAATTTAATTTCTACATGCAATAGACTACTTCCCCTTGATTGTACAAATGACTAGATTTATTTTTGTCTTTGAGGGAAAAAACTACTAAAATTTATTTTTTATCATCAAAAATATAATAAGTTACAAAAACATTCTGAGAGAATGTTATCTGGTTGGTGCTTTGCTTGTGTAATGAATTCTTGAAAAAGGTTGAGGTCATGTCATCATTTTGTGCATAAGGTTAGCATTTGCAGGTGAATTACAGACTAATTCATGTGGAAAAACATTCCATACCTCTGCTGAACTTCTGGGCAAATGTTTGCTTGAAGCTTCTTTCCAAGAGCCAACTCTGGTTCTGTGTGTAGAGTATCCTTGGAAAAATCATGCATATGCACTGTCAATTGGATATGACCACTGTTGTTTGCAAGAGACTCAAACTCACTTGGGATAAGCTACATCTTTCTGGTGTTGGCATGCAAATTGCTTTTTTAGATGTTTAGATAAATTTCTTCCAGAAAGACAAGGAGCTGATATGATGGGTGTGCTTGATAGTTTTTCTTCTTTGAATGCTGTGGAGGAACTGTGAGTTCCAGTCCCATTTGCGAATTTGGATAACTGAAATCCAAATTATCACATAACTGTTTCCTCAGTCGAATAGTTCTAAGGAGGCTGTACCATTCTCATCTGTGCAATATAAGGTCTGTGGCATTCCCTTCATGAAGAAGTGGCTGTGCTGGCACGTTTTGCATTTGACTACATTTGTTGTGGTTTCACAGACAAACACAGTAAGAACAACAGTAACTTTCACTGCACAGCTGTTTCTCACTTGGAAATCAGACCATCTTTGGATTTAATATTTTAAAATAGAATTTTTAAAAAATATAAAGACAGTCTTGAGTTCCTAGGTCAGTGTGTTACTCTTCAGATTATAAAACACAGCTCAATGAGCATGCAGACAGCATGGCGTACACAACTTTACAGTGCTGAGGTATTTCTGTTCTGAAAAAAATGCTAAACACATACATGGTTTTGTGCAGTATAAGGATGAATAATTTTTCTAAGACTTAAGTTTTTCTCTTATTTGTCCATTATTCACAAATTCTAAAATTGACCTGTTAAAACTGATTTTAAAAAGAAAGTAGAAACAAGTGCCAACCAATTGGCTGAAAATCAAGCTCAAAGCACTTTGTGGATCACATCTTTTGGGAGGAATAATAAGCTGTCCCGTTTGGCACTGTCAAGCTGCAGCAGCAATAATTGGATCATCTCAATGCCTCAAAGCTAAGTCAAGATACAACACCACAACTCATGAAGCTGCAATTCCTGTTTTCTTTGGGTTTATTCACAGTCTGTCTGTTGTAACAGAACCTCCCTATTACTCAAGTTTATGAACCTTGCAGTTCTGCATATTGCAATTCCTGAATCTCAGCCCAAGACCCACAGTTGCCAGAGTTGTGCTCAGGATCTAGGAATATGGACAGGAAATCAGGTTCAAATAATTTTGTGGTTCTCAGATTTAAGACTGGATTGAGCAAGAGTCCAAATGGAAGTAAGAACAGCAGGGAACTTTTGTGATCTTTCTCAAATTATATCCTGTGCATAGGGGTTTGGAGCTAGCCTGTAGACTTACGTGACACTGATATCTTCTAGAATTTCATAGTAATAGTGCAATTCCTATTATATTTCATAGAACTTCCCTATCCCTGGAATCTTCTGAAAACATTTGGCCACAATAAAATCCTGTATTTTAGAGTACTTCATTAGCCCCTGTGCGTCAGGCATATTAAGTGTGGTCAGCTAATTTCCTGCAAACACAAGGAACAGGTGCTCCACCTCAAAAATCCAGAAAGGCCAGTGGGTTTCCTCTCCTCACCCAGAAGAGCAGGTCTGTTAGAGAATAGACCTGCACACATGATTGTACAAGTGTAGAAGAGCAGCAATAAATGTGCTGGAGGCACAAGGAATTTGTTTGGGGAAGTAATTGGGATCTTTCTACTACAACTTGTCTACATTTACAGCTACTGAATTTTTATCTGACACATATGGACACATAGAATTAAGAATCTCTGCTAAAGAATCATTGATCTCTCACAAGGTGAAATGATTTACATGTCAATAAGGTTTCTAAATACTTACAGAGAAAATGGTGGCTGCTGGGCAGCCCTTCTGGCATGATTCATATGTATAAACCATTTTCTGCAGTGAGGTGTAACTGGGTTTACAGAGTTTTAACACTTTGCAGAGTGACCTATAAAGGCAAGCAGTGAGGACATGGCTGCAGCAGGCAAGGGAAGACCGAGCTGCTAAAGGGGCCTTGATGTATATACATATAATTCAGTAACTTTTAAAATAGCATGGATGTTTCTTTTAGTACTGCTTTGAGATAGAAAAGTAGTGGAAGTAGTATTTGTCACGAAAAAGGGAATCCACTTGATTTCTCTCTGTGAGTCCTTAGAAAACACCTCTCTATTTTTGAGTTACATAGGTTATGTTATATATCTCAAGATGCCCTTGACAAAGCTGTCTTTGAAATATGTCTGTGCTCTACGCAAGATCTCGGCTTTTCAGTTATGTTTCACATCCAGAGTCAGTCAGATCATTGGCTCGTGACTCAGATCCTCCACAATCCAGCAAATGCTCCATTCATTCAATTCCAGCACTGGCCGTGGCCTCTCTCCTACGCCGTGACCCCACACATCAGGCACAGCTGGTGGGGCCGACTCCCTCAGACCCTGCACCAGCTGCCCTCAAAACCAACATCAAACGGGGGTCACAGCAGCTGAGCTGCATTCAGGCTGTGTCACACCCTGGCTGTTAATGAGAGAAGTGTTGGAAACCTTCTCTTACCTTCTGATTCGATATGAGAATCAGGCTCAGATGTGCTTAAAACATTTGTAGTTGAAAGTATTACCACATAGAAAAGACTGAAAAAAGCTGAAACTGGAAAGGAGCAGGTAACTGGTGCTCTTTTTTCATATAGCTGTGGTAAAGAGGCTACAGGGAGATGCAAAATAAACAGGGACAGTATTGACAAAATAGGATATATAAATGAGACTTGCAAGAGTTGAATGATGAATTGCAAACTATCTTTTCTAAAAAGTTGACCTGTTTTAAAAATGGGCACTGTAGAACATTACAACTGTTACAATAGAATCTAATTCCTCTATTGTATACCAAAAGCCTGAAGCCTGGTTTAAACAGGGAGGATGGTTTAACAATCTGGGCAGAAGATTTTGGTGTGTATGCAATAGTTTTATGCTTACCTTGAATGGTAGCTGCCTTGTGTCAAGCAACAGATTTAGTGTCTGATTATCAGCCCATAAAACTACTTTCCAGAGCTGCCTGTTCCCTGAAGCTGGATGCTCAGTATGGCCATTGGCAGATGCTGCTCATAAAGTACTTCAACACCACCTTACTCTCTGGCAAACAATCTATCCAGAATGAGAATAAAATAACAGGAAATCCCACTCCCTCTCTCTTCCATACAGTTGCAATAAACTCTCTGTATCAGATTTTTCACTTAGCTTTACAGCTTTAGCTGTGCTTACAAGTGCTGAAGCCCCATGTTCCAGGCATGCTGTGTTACTCTGATGTTGTTGATTGAACAGTTCAAAAGTTCACAAGGAGACATTTCACAATTACAGCCAAAGACAACTTCACTAACTTCTGTTTGCTTGGCTTCTAGCAAAATGAAATCTCATCCTGTCCCCAAATCCTGGGAGCTGCTGTGCACACGAAATGTCAGAACTTACCCGCAAGGTCTATTCATGCCAAAGTATGTGCACTTCAGTTGGAGGCAACTGACATTCAGCGTCTTCCAGAACTCAGATAAATAAAGTGCAGGTCTCAGATTAGATGAATAATCCTTTCGTCTGTTATTTTGCATAGCAGGACAACCTTTGGTTAATTTGATAAGCTTTGCTTTTACAAGCATTATCCTGTTTTTAGTAGAATAGAATAATAAAAAAAATCATTGATATGTCAACAGAGAAAAGACTGATTCATGAGGTCATATGATTCCTTCTTTGCAGCTATTCTTGCAACTGCTGGGCAGAGCTCATGGAGCCAGAGTTTCCCAATTTCAGCATGAATTCACCCACAGTTCACATCAGATTAATATAATTGGTCATTACCTATTTAATTGCTTGCCCACTTAAAACGTTTCCATTGTCTAACCAGAGATCATGAACATTACCATGCAAGTTGTTTTGAAAGCCACCACTACTAGAAATTTGTGAGGAAGACTTTCACTGAAAGCAGTCTAAAACCACTGCAGAGGTCTTTCCTGTGGTCATTGTACAGACAGGGGTGGTTTATGAAGTTTCAGTTCAATTTCAAGCATTCCTGCAATATGAGCATCTTCAGGTTTAAGTTTTATCCATGGAGATATGTATGCAAAAGGATCTCGTGAAAAAAGTTGTGACATTAAAAAGTCACTGTGTGCCATTTTTGGTTCCTGCCATTGACCTATGAGTACCTATTGGTTAATTCTGCTGCATATACAATTTCTCTGTGCAATGACCACACCACTGAGAATGAATGGCTCGAGAGCCTGTGAGCTCTATTGGTACATGATCCTGGGCTTCACAAGGAGAAATTCCCAGGTTGGAAGGGGAGGCAAAAGTGTCTTATAGTGAGAATGTAATATTTTTGTCCACTGGAGAGTGTGGGCTGAAGGAGGCTGGGATGCCAAGGAGTGTCTATGGAGCTGCTAACAGTCAGATGCCTGATCTGGAGCTGTTCTGGCTTTGCAGAGTGGGCTGGGTAACAGACTGAGCAATTCTGAGGTAGCACAGGGAGGATCCAGGCAGGAGTCTGTAATGGAAACATTGTGCTTCTGTTGGTACCTCAACTGCACCTTCCCTGTAGATACATTTGAATCCGTTGTTTCTGCTATCAGACGGACATTTTTCCCTCCTGGAGGAGAAAGAACTGAGTGTGGGGAGTTGGTTTTCTTGGCTTCAGTTTCTGTCTGCATAACGCTGTCATTAATCACCTTGTTTGCTCTAACAGAGGGTGAATGGTGCAGCTGAAATCAGCTTGTAGCAGACAACAAATCAGCACTGCTAGCGTGCTGCAACAGGAGTAACATGAGAGCTCAGGTGACTGAACAAGGCCTCAGTCCAGCATATGGATTCATCAAGGGCTACATTACTACCTTCAACTTTTAACTGACCTTATTCAATAAAAACAGTGCTTATTATTACATTCATTTGGAGAGCCCTCCTCTAGTCCCTTGTCACATTAAAATGTTTGAATTGGCTCATCAACAAGACAGAAGAAGAACTAAAAAGACAAGAAAAAAGAACTAAACCCCACATACCATCATCAAAGTTAGTCTGTTTTAAGAGGCCAAGCTTTTCTGACCTATGCTGAAGCCACAATCTTTGTATGAAAGGAATGAAGAAAGTCCCTTAAACAACAAATTTTTGGCTCAAGGCAGGAATACTAGGCTGAAATTCCTTCGCTGGGATGATGCAATAGGTCAGATTTGCTGATTAAGACATAGATTTTTTGGATTTTCAACCCCAGTATTCTTTTCAAGTATATTTATTTTAAAGTGTAATTGACCAGTGCAAAAGGAAAAAAAAATCATCATCATTTAGTCTTGTCATTCAGTAATACCTAGATGTGTTCCGAGGCTCATTCACAGTGGCTTTTTACTTTTTAATCACAAAAGATGTTCAAATAATCATCCTTCTTTATTACATTCATAGAGCTGAGTAGAAAATACTAGAGAAATACAGTAATTAAAGGGCTACTATACTAAACTTCAGAGTTCCCTTCTTTGCTGAGTGTCATACTTCAGTGTGGTTTGCAAATGACACATAGCTAAGATACATCTTCCTCTCCCCAGAATTCATCACTTCATCATTTCAGCATAACACAATTTAATTATCTGGCATTTAAGTGCATAGTCAGAGGGTCAGCTATTGATCTCCATTCTTGGAGCAAGTGACAGGAGAGAGAAAATCAAGTGGAAGTTGCTGCTCTTTTAAATTAGTGGATTTCAGCTGTTTTACTGAGCATTGGTTTAGGATTTAATGCCTCAGAGATAAGGACACCCAGTAAGAGTTTTAGGCTTAGTGAACAGAAATTACATGCAGTGATTGCTGGTACTTCACTTTGATAAAAGGCCCAACATTTAGTTTGCATTATATTAGAACATAAACTCAATGTCACTAAGGCTGTTGCCTTTCAATTTTTAAGTTAGGCTTGTCATTGATATTGAGTGTAAAAGCTTTATTTACTCATATATTCCAGCAAGAAGGAAAAAAAAATACTCCTTTTAAAATTGAATGTGGCCAAAGTCCATGTAAACAAAGGCATTGCACTTAATGGCAGCACAATCAATAGGAGCTATTCCTGTGGGGCAGACAGTGTCCATCCCAGTCTGTACTCACCTAGATATGGAAGTTGTCACTGCTAGTTGGGTACATTTCCAGCCTCATGGATATCCTCATGACTCAGATGTCTCCTTTTTCTTAGATGAGAGGTCTCCATTTTGGTCATGTGTCAAAACTTTTGAGAAAGAGTGAAATAGTGAACTTTAGGCTCCAGAGTTAAAACAGAATCCAAAAAGAGCATTTAGGTAACAATGATAAAGGCATATAGGACTATAAGGAGATTAATACCTTATTTTTGAAATGTATGTGTTCTAAGCCCCATCTCATGCAATTGTGTAAATTACCATTTTTCTGGATGATGGATTCCTGCCTTTGTAGGAGATGGCTGGAGTTTTGATTGTTCCCAGCTTTACAGACTAACAGGTGCTTCTCTACTGGTAGTGCATTTAAAATGCCCATGCTATCAGTACAGTCATGCTGCAAAACTACAGCAAATATGACAGAAAAGGGTCAAGAGAATGACTTTTTATGTAGACTTTGACAAGGCCTCCTGGAAGATACAGCAGCAATGCAGTTGCTGCTGCAAAGTTTTTTCTAGCCTTGAAAAGAAAACTATCTTCCCTGTGAGATGTGGGGAACTTCTTCATACTCGTTACACTTTTGTGAGGAGAAGACACATATGTGTATCTCCTCCTTACCTAACATGTCTAACCTGAACACCCAGAATATCAATGAACAAGTTTACCATGTTTGTATATGATCAACCCTAAGTCCCCCAGAAACACTCTGCTAAGGATTTGGAGCTGTTTTGCTAAATTTCAGTGCTTTAGGTACCAACAAGAACGTTGGTTCTTCCCTTCTTTGTTGTGGCTCCTAGCAGTTTTGTGACAGGAAGCTGGGGAGGGGATCAAAACCAAAGATGCCCACATCACCTTTCTTTAAATGAACTCCCATTATTTTGCTAGTAATTGTAGATGATTTGTGACCCCTGCATTAAAACAGTGGTGAGGAATCCCTAAGCCATAGAGTGGCTTAGGCATTACATGTCTCTGTTCCCTCAGTCCCCCCTTTCTCAGCCTTCACTTTCAGAGTTGCCTTTTTGCTGTCTTTTCTTTTTTTCTATTCCATTGGATTCTTCTGATGCATCAAGTCAAGCAATCAGATGCACACATTCACACCTAAGTGATGAGTGGATGGTTAATTTATTATTCAGAAAGTTAAGGAAGTGCTGTTGGTTCAATGCATTATTCAGCTAATTCAGCTTCTTTGCTGAAGTAGCTTTAAATACTCCAGTTACTTCTAGAGAGGATGATTTCAAAGATTTGTGTCCATGTATCTAGGCTCCATAATAAAAGGAAGGAATCTTGAATGCTAAACTCACCTTAGTGATTTTGTCTCTGGTTGTGTTTCAAAAGAAAAACTCTTTAGCATATTTAATACTCCCATCCACCCCAGCTGTGTTTTGATGTAATGTGTATAATTGACTTCAGAGCCTCACAAAGCCCTGGCCTAGTGCAGCTGATTTTTTGTAGTTTCAAAAGAGAATGGAACACACAAGACAGGGAGGGGCTGTGTAAGGAAGAGATAAAGCATGAACTCTTCTGAAACCAGGAAGTGACAAACTGCACAGGAGAAAGCTGAATATTGGCTTTGACAAGCATTATGTATCTTAATACAGGGCTGCAGTAAAACAAGTAGTACCTCAGTGCTCAGGTCTACAGATATGAATTTGAAACTGGAAAACCTAAAGAGATTTTAATGGCTTTTTTATGATCTTCAGTAGATGGGAAATAATTTGAAATAATTTAATTTTTCAATTGCCCAGCAGGATTACCTGTGTTTTTGAGTACTGTCTAGCAGAGAGGAACAACACTGTGAACATAGCCAGAGAGAAGAAAACCAAACAAAATTCACTATATATCTCTGAAATTATACTATATCAGTGCAGAGAAGATCATAAAAATACGTGTTTGGAAAATATGCTTGATCTTCCTAGTATGAGCTTTGGGTTGGTTGTTTCTTTGCCACGACAGTGTGTGGCATGTTTGTGCATCTTTGTTCTCTTTGATGGGAGAACTCAAAACAGACACAGAGTTTTGAAGGCTCCATCACTTTACCACTAATTTGCAAAATTACTCCAGAGGACAAAAGTACAAGGAAGTGAAAGCAGCTCAGCATAACTCTGGAAAATGTTTCTTGTACTTAACATGCTGTAGGGAATCACCAAAGACTTTTTGGGTCATAGTACAATGTCACAGGGCATATTCTCCGTCACATTTTCAGCATAGATCTAAAATCTATTCCAAGATTTCTCTGTGGAGGATAGACTTTCACGGTCCTTACCCTTGGCTATCTTTAGAATTCCCTTGTGCTTATAAACACAGGGAGTTTAGTGGAAGTTGAAAGCACAAATGAAATTGTTCCCTTCGAAGATCAGATCTCCAGTTAGTCACTTAATAAAAATGTCAAGCATTTAATCTTCATGGATAGAAAGCTGCCAAGAAATGTTAATGAACGATATGAAAAATTTTGTATTTCTTTGCTAGCAAGGACTACAGGAACTACATTTTTTGGTAAACAGTTTTTCACTGACAAGTAGTCAGCAAATTGTTGAGATTTCTCTTTTTATTTCAGAAATAAATTGTTAGTGTGTTTCATTAATTCATTTCATCATCATGAATTAACATCATCATTGTCTTGAAAACTGTCACCAAAGCTAAAGGGATTTAAGTAGTTTTACAAAATCCATACCATAAGAAGTAAAATATTTTGGTCAACTGAAAATGAAATTACTATGGGTTTCTTTGTTTGCAAAATTCTTCTGCAATTCAATAAGTTTTTTAAATTTTTCAAAGGAGGAGGAAAAAGTTGTCCATATAGTTCTAGCTTTTATTTCCCTTTTCCATTCAAAACGTTAGCAAAGGATATAGCTATATATTTTTTTATTAGATTCGTGGCCATTTCATTTTAAAGCCAATTTGCTGTAAGATTTATTTTCCAGATCCTGAAACATAACTTCTAGCTACTTGCTGGTTGTTTGTGTGAAATGGTCTGGAACTAGGTTTCAGCTGGAAGTGGACCACAGAGGCTAATTTATTGTACATACAGTGGTGTGCAACAGAGATGAAGCAAGAACTAAACAGGAGTCAATCAGGAGTTAAAATGGCAGGTAGAAAATGACTTGGTAGAGCTAGCAGGTTCAAATTTCAAATTCTTAATTCACTGTGCAAAAATGCAGGATAAAAAACATGGATATTTAAAAAAACACTAAGCTACAGGTACTTGGAGCAGTTCAGCTTGGACACCCCTGTTTGAAAAAAGCTTGGTAAAGCCATGGAATACATATTTTAGACAATAGAAAGATTTTGTGATGGAGGATCCTGGGGGAAAAAACATGGAATAGGCTTGAATTATTCTGCTTTGACAAAAGAGAAGCAAATGTGGCTGATAAAAATACAGTTAAGTAGTTAAAACTATTATAAATGGTGTTTCTAAGACATTATTGAACAAGTTTGAAATAAAAGCCGAGAATAAAGCAAACTGCTTTAAAAAATGGTTTCCATTTCGGTGAAAGTGAGTATTAATTTTTTTAAGAGGACCAGATATCTGCATGGAACATACCAAATGAGCTATTTTGGTTCTCAGACAGACCTGTCTGTGGTTAAGGCTAGGGTAGGAATTTTTCACTACTTATATTTCTCTGGCATTCTAGCTGTTATCATTATAGTATCTGACCATGTGTGCTCGTCATTTGCTATTTGAGTTGTTCTAGTTGCTGTGGTTGTAACAGATAAATCACGGGGTGTAATCTGTGCTTCCAGATGGAGTAATACAAACACTTCCACAGCAAACAGTAACACACATTGACTTCAAATATAAACTTGCCACTTGGAAATTCCCCTTTCAAGAAACATTCATACATGTCTAAATAACTCAATGAAAATGTTAAGGTACAGAAAATAAACCAAGGATTTCAGTCATGGATGTTATGGTAGCTGTTGCTCTCCTGCTCAGTAGTAGTTTCCTATGCACACAGGAAACATAAGATCCAGTAATTTATAAATGTAGTGAGTGGATTTGTTAAGGTCAAAATAAAGATGTGCACACTTTAAAGTGAATGAACTTTGTAGATGCCTGGGTTTGTGCCTGCTGGAATTCTGAGAACTCCAGTTCCTAAAAAAAGGTCACGTGACAGATAATGGAATTAGCAGGACTTTGCAGGCTTCAGGCTGCAGGTCCTAATGCAACCTAGCTGCTGTTGCTGTGTGTCCTAGGGGCATGGGGACTGTAAGTGCCAGTGTCCAGCAACATGGGAACTCTAACTGGAGCTTTTCTTGGATTTGGACATTCATATCACACTCCCACACTGGGTTTCCGGTGTCTAGTAACAGTCTAATTCACCCTATAACTTTTCACTGAGAACATTACTAAAACATCCTCATTTCCCTGGAACTAGAGAAGCTTAATATTGCTGGATTTGCCACCTCTGTTAGATGTGTGTGAGGGTGGCCGAGATACTCCAAAGCTGTTGGACAGACACAGATGCAAAAACCCCAATTACATTTGGCTTATTTGGTTAGGAAATATCACCTCCAAAATCATTAATTTAAATCTGAGTGGTTTCATTTTATAGGAATTTGAAATTGTGAGGCTTTGGAAATTTTTGATCCTTCTTTAAATACTTGATAAAGAAACCACCATTTCCCTAACATAGATACATATCAGTACTATTGAAGGATGACCTTTCCCTTTTTTTTTTTTTAAGTAACAGCCCAGTCTCAAGGAACACAGTCTGCTTGGCTGAATGTTTTTCCCAGGATAGCATTTCCTCTCCTGGAGGAAGGCCTCTTCAGTCACATCTCTATTTAACTGTCTGACCCTCATCCTCCCCACCCAGCCTGCTGATCTGCGTTTCCAAATATATTCTTAATTATGTATATGAAAATGTAGAAACATAAGAATAGCACATAGTGGCATCAGGCTTCTAGTCTGTTTTTATAACAACATTCAACCCTGTTCTGGGAAGCAGCAGAACAGATTAAAGATCACAGAAAATTGTTTCTGGTTTAATGCTTCTGGTTTTGCAGACACTCATGGAATTCCCAGGATACAAATTTCTTTGTTACTTCATGGCCTTGACATGAAGATGCTAACATAATGTGCAGAGCTATTACATGAATTAAATTGAAAAAAATAGCCCCCAGTATGTGGTTTGACTTGATAATACTCTAATCTGTAGGGCAGTGGACATGACACTTCAAATTCTTCAGATAAAATTGTCTAATCTTTGCATTTTAAGTTGGAAAATGGTTAAGTTCACAATTGTCTCAAACTGTTCAGACATTTCAGTCATTAGTAGGTTATTTTAAAAGTATGCTTATGCCTATACTGTACTTGCAATCTTTTTTTTTTTTTTTTTTTTTTTTTTTTTTTTTTAATTGCTATTCAGATGCTGGATATCTGACAGAATTGGTGAAGCAGGAAGCAGATTACTCCAGGTTGTGTACAGGAGGCTCACCATATATGAAAAGAGTCCTTAAAACTGTACGTGCGCTAAAAGGATTGTACAAATCAAGCTCAGTAGACATCAGATCTGGCACCACCATCTCTGTAGATTTTGTTTCCCATAACTGTATACAGTTGCCTCACTGTATAATGATTGAAAAATACAGAATAATACAAAGGACCTTTATGTAATATCATAAGAACAGACTGGCTCTAGTTGCCTCTGAATCCTTTCCAGCAAGAGAGGATAGAGGTGCATTTTTTAATGCTGTTTCTATAGCCCAGGCAACTCTGGGTTTCCTTTGGCAGGCTGCTCTGCCAGACAATATGAGCAGCAAGGCCTGTGCCCCTGAAAGGAATTCAGAACTCTGTGCACCTGCAGAGCTCACGTACTTTCACTTGGTGAGTGCTGCAAGTTTCTTAATGCAGCTTTACACTACCTGCTTTTTTTTATGGACTGGACGGAGTCCAGGAAAAAGCCAGAAATGTTCTTGCTTGTGTAATTTTCAGTTGAGATCAGCTGAATCTAATTCTCAAATGTGATGTTTTTCCTTCAGTTTGTGTAACTTAAACACATGTTATATGTCACGTGCCCTGGCAAAGAAGCTAGAAAGGTTACGATTTAGTAGGATTTGGAACATGGATAGCCAAACCTATTTAAAATTGTGAAAAAATAATTTAAAGTATTCCTTATCTTTTAAAGGCATCTCTTGCCTGCCTCTCCAAAGAAAAAGATGACAGAGTTGCATTTTGATTAAATTATTTTCAAGCATCTTGATCTTTTGGAAACTTAGTACTCTTGGAGACCTGCTAGTAAGGCTCATAATGTACAAAGATACTGCTGCTGCCAAGGCACAGCCTTAAGATTCTCAGTATACATATTCACATGCTTGATGTGTTTCCTGCCATATCTAATATACTTGAAAACACTTCTACAGTTATCTGTAAGATCAAATTCTTCACTTAGTGTATAAAGGTAAAATTCTGACTTCAACATTGCCTGAAATGGAGCTGAAAGAATCCTTATTGTGTCGTGTTACAGCCATTTCAATGGTGAAAACTCTCTGTTGAGTACAACATGTCCGTGGGTTACTGCTTATGCAGGAACTTTGTACTGTGGCTGCGTGTTCCCTAATGAGATTAGGCAATCAATTCATATAATCTCTCATTTTGTTGATTGCTTTACTGCTGGTAAAAGGACATTTATATAACTTACCTGCACAGAAAACCACATCCCTTCTGTTTGAGAGATGAGAATGATGACAGACTGTGAATTTCCATGTGTGGTTTTGGAGCAGCAGCTGGGTCTTGCCTTAATTAATACCCCCCGGCAACTTTGTTCCAGACTGTGTACTAATTTTTTATGAACAATAATGACTCTTATATCTCCACACAAGGCATCCAGCATTTCCTCACAATACAGTTTTTCTTTGAAGAGGAATTGCTAAACCTCAACAAAGCTGGGAAGTACTCTAGAGAACTGAACCTCTACTAGAGTGATGCCAGCTGCCAGTGGAAAATCATTTGGCCAAGAAACTTGAAGACAAGTAACAAGAAGATATAAAAAAAAGACTAGAGAGGACTGAGGTGGAAAATAGTCCCTAGGAAGGAGGAGGACAGGGATGGTAGAAATACAGTGGAAGAAATACCACATTTTTTGGCTCAGCACGCAAATCCTCACCACCATTAATATCAAATCAAATTCAGTGGGAACCTGAATGTTCACATCCAGACCTGATGTGCAGTGAGGAGAAGGGGAGCTAAGCTGTGCAATACCTTCATCACCTGCTAGTGCTGGATAACACTGAGCTTACACAATCCTGCTTCAGAACCACCTCTCTCTTTAGGAACTGGAATGTTGTGCCTACTGCTGGCTCCCAAATGCTAGAATCATGGACAGGAGCAGCTGGTGCCATTAAACTGTTTGGAACAGAAGGCACCATTTTGCCATTTGCTTCATGGTGGTGTCAACTGCAGATGCAAAACATTGCATGAAAACTTTTGCCTTCCTTATCTGAAAGCACTCATTTCATGGGACAGTTCTTCAAGTGGAGAACATTTGCTGATACCACTTGTAATGGAAATAAACAGAGACGTTAACTGAGGCAGTAGAAACCTCCAAAGGCCATTGTCTTAGCAAAAACTGATGCCATAGCTCAGGGATGAGAAACTCTTGATTCTTTAGGCCAAATCTACCCCTCAGACCATGCCTCACTGCCCTTTTTCCCAAGGGTTCCAAAGCCCCCTTAGATGTATATATGTAGTATGACCAAAACATGGGGACAGGGCCAGTGAATGTGGTCACACATCAGGGCTGTCACACCACAGGCATGTCCCACCACATGCAGGAACACATCTAAGAACACGACTGGATATATAACAAACAGCCAAAATACATTTGTTTCCTGTTTCTAGCAGCAGATGAAGAGTTCAGTCCCTGACAGTTTGCAGGCAGGATAAGGCTAAAGAGGACATTGAATGGATTTGCATGGGTTATTTTAAGCAACAGGACTATATCCTTTAAATCCAGTTGGTTGTGGTTTTATTCTGAAATTCATTTGTGGAACCCTGAGTTTTTAGGCTTTATGTTGGAGGAAGCCACAGATCTGTTCATCTTTGCTGCCTTATGCCAGTCCCGGGGCAGGGTGGTCACGGTTCTCCATACGACAATATCTGTGTGTACTGCACAGATGCAACCACTGCATTATGCATTGTGGTTGTAGGTGTAATGAAATCCACCAAATGTGCTTAAGAACAATTGGTTTTAACAAGCCTTTAGGTCTTGTTAGGTCTTTAACAAGCCTTTAGGTCTTTCTCCTAAATAATCAAGAATGCATCAGGGACACTTGCTTTCTCCAGACTCTTGAACAAAATCCTATTTAAAAAGACTTGTTTGTCTGTTCATTGAGCTGTTTGAGATTTGGCTGAAGGATCTTGGAGGCCTCATAAACAGAGAGAAAAGGAACATATAAAATGATTTTTCTGAGCAGGAGCCTCCTAAGCAGATTCTGGAGATAAATGTTGTTGCCAAATCTGTGAATTTAAAGCAGATTATTGGCTGCTTAGATTGAAGGCTTGCTGGGGTCAATTTTTATCTCAGACAGTTTTAATTAAGGTGTATCGAATTTCTCCAGGAGGCTAATTTCTTTCTTTATTTCCTATTTAGTGTACTATGGAGAGAACTTTTATTTCTTATTTTAGCCCAGAATTTATATAGCTCTCTGGACCTCTTGAATGGGCCATTCAGAATTAGAAACATTAGGATTAGTGCAAGTAGGAAGTTATTTAAATTACAAGTACAAAAAATGAGAAGTCTTTGTGTTTATGTATTCACAAAAGAATAAGATGTTCTTAATTAATAACAATTAAAGAATGTGTGACGTTCAGACTCAGTGACAGTAAGAATCAAACCAATAAGCAGAAGTAGCAGACACCAAATTTCATAATTTAACGTTTTCATTTTTACGAAGTGGAGAAACTAAGGATGGAAGCAGATAAAATGAGGTGCCCAAGCTATGCAGCACATCAGTGACAAAGCTGGGAACAGATTCCAGATACCCAACAACAATGCTACTTCTGTCTGCAGCCTGTGCAGAGCTCCCAGGCTGCACATCTGCCACAGCCCTAAAACAGCGGCAGGCATCCATCCCACATCTGAGATCTGTTCAGAACTGCACCAGCTCACCAGATCACGCTTTCTGTGAGCTCACTGCTCATTGCTCCGGGCTCAAGTACCACAGCTCATGGAGTTTATGTTAGCTGTTCAAAATAGGCTGGTACCTCTAAGGTGACGCCAGTCCCTCGCTGGAATACAGCACTCACTGCCTCACTTCTGAGTGAGACCTAAGGCAGTGAACAAGGGAAACTGGGGTACTTTGGAGCAAATGCAGAAAATGCAGGCACAGCTGTGGAGAATACAAGGTGAAAGCCTCATACCCAGCGCCTCAAAATTGCCATTTTTCATTTTTACCATAACTTTTTTAATACCTGAAGAAGAAGATCTCATCATGGCTTCTGAACTTCAGCAATTAGTCAGACATATAGGGACAGCTTGGAGGAAAAACTGAATATACTATAAAGCTCAGTACAGATATTATTCAGTTCAACAGACCACAGGAGATATGAGATATCCATTAAAGGATCAGGAGCCCAGCATCCCTGAAGACCCAGTTATCAAATAAGGTATATGACTAGTTTGACTGACAGCATTTTTTAATGGGTTGGAATACCACAGCAGCCTCCTCTGGCAGAGGGTAACACCTCCATCCACTTAGTGCCAAGTGGCATTCACCCTGCTTCCAACCTTTTTATTCTATATTGTGCATACAAAAAAAACCAGCCCTTGGGAGACACTGCTGTCCCTTCTAACCGTGCCGTGTTTGCTCCCCGCAGGTGAGCGGCCGTTTGAATGCAACTGGCAGGGCTGTAACAAGAAGTTCGCTCGCTCGGATGAGCTGGCGCGGCACTACCGCACTCACACCGGAGAGAAGAAGTTCAGCTGCCCGCTGTGTGAGAAACGCTTCATGCGCAGCGACCACCTGACCAAGCACGCCCGGCGCCACGCCAACTTCCACCCCAGCATGCTGAAGAGGAGGAGCGGCAGCGGCTCCAGGACAGGCTCTGTCAGTGACTACAGCCGCTCGGACGCCTCGAGCCCCACCATCAGCCCCGCCAGCTCCCCATAGACTACCTGCACTGGACGTCAGCACTTTGCCTCTAATGCCTAACGTGGAGTTTTGTTTGTGTTGCACACATTTTAAAAACTCTGTTGCTTCCCCTCCCTCAGTTCCCACCCTCTCTTTTTAAAAAATCAGTAAATAGCTGCCTCCCACTGCAATTTTTAGTCAGATTTTCTTTACCCAACCACGCAAGTGGCTATTTTAACCTCATGGACAGACAAACTTACATGTTACAGTTAGTGACTCCTGCTGTCTCAATATTTCATATATTTTGCAACCATTTATGGATCCTCTCCATTATTCTTTATAAGAAAATGAAAAAAAATCTAAAAAAGAAAAGGAAAAAAAAATCCGCTTAATTCACCTCAGGTGTCGAAGTAGTTTGTAAAACCGGATTGCACAATATAAGCATACATACACTTAAAAATCAACTGTCTTGGATTTGTGTCCCCCTTCTCCTTTCTCAGGGATGGATATTTATGTTACACAATAATTACAATGAAGACACACCCTAACCACGGCCTTAACTCTGTAAATATAATTGCACTCAGAAGCTTTTTGTTAGGCTCTTTCACACACTGGGGAAAAAATAAAAAAACAAGCAAACAATACAGAAACCAACCCAATACTGGAATGTAATACCGGACTCTTCCACTGCTCGCTTTCCTCATTATACACCTGTGTTGGGAGTGTCCAAACAGGAGTCTTGTCTTTCTTCGAGCTGCCCTCTGCTTACCGTAGCAATCTGTCTTCTCACTTCATGCTGAAGATGCTCCAAAACCAACTTCCAATTGCAAAAATCTCTGTGAGGTTGATAAATTGGTTTGTTGGTTTGTTCCATGCTAGATAAAATTCTGAGAAAACTTTTTCAACAAGATGCCTTAAATGAGTCACCTAAAACACAAAGAAACAAATTTACACTGGGTAACATTTTATGGCAAGGTGGCCTGGAATCTCGGAGGCGTTCTCTTGTCACTCTTTCCAAGTTGTTAAGCTGTCTGCACTGCTTGTTCAGTATGGGACCAATAGAATACTCAAATCAAACCACATTGACTTGAACGATTTCCTTTATTTCTTCTTTCTTTGTTTTGTGTTGGGGTTTTTTTGGGTTTGTTTTTTTTTTGGAGTTTTTTTGTGTTTTTTTAATGAACTACAGAAGTAGCATTACTGAACCAATGCCCACCAAAACTGTTGTCAAGGTACTTACCTACTGTACAGCTGTATCTTACTAAGAAAAATTGGCTAAGACAGTTTCTGTATTCGGTTACATCAAAATTGTGGTCGTTGATAAAAGGAAGTGAAAATCATACGGTATCGTCTGACTGGAATAATAAAACATGCATTTTTAAGTTTAAAATAAGATGACATTATAGCTCAGCACTACTTCCAAGTTTCTCAAAAATACACACATACCGGCATAAAGCAAGGTGCTCTTATTTCTGAATAACTGCTTAATAACAGAAAGGGAAATATTGACTAGTTTTCAATAACTTTCAAATATTTAACACTAGATAGAGCACAAGGAGGTAGATTTTAATGTTTTATATGGTAGAAAATATAGTAAAAGACCAGGAGCATAGTGATGTACTGAAAACCTCACTGGCAGCAAATACATTTTCCTGTGTTTGTCTGGGTCTGATGGTGCATATTATCAATTCAGGTCCTTTTGATTCTGGAATTTTGGGATGTTTGCTGTTTTTACTGTAGGGTATAAATGCAGTTAAGTGTAGCACGGTGAAAAGAAACTCTCTGCGCCAAACCTGTCATTTGATATTAAGTGAATGCCTCCAGATTCCCAATGAACCTGTATTTTACTTGCTGCTTTGCATTGATCCAGTTTTGCAAGGTTCTATTGTACTGTATGTTAACTGTGAGAAGCTAATATAGATTTCCAAGTAGTTTCATAGGTACTTCCATAATATACATTATTCCTAATCCGACATGTTCTATTAGTTGTATAGATAAATATTCTAAGTATTTATTGATACAACTATAAATCTAAACAAGTGCAGATGTTTCAGTATTTTTTTTTCACGTTCATTTGCTTGAGATTTCACCTCTGTTAATTTCCCTCGTTGAATTGGAAGTTGTGACAGGCATGATTCTACTGTTTCATTTCACAGAAGATGAAAGAACATAGTAAGGGTTTTTTGCAAGATGACAAATAGAGTTAATGTGATGAGTTGCCCAACCTCTGGAGTTGGGGGAAAACCAGATCTGTTGGCCTCAACAGATTTCCTCTTTTCTTTTTTTTTTTTTTTGATCTCATGTACTGAGATGCACAATTTTAACAACTTGATAGAATTCAGGTAACAGGAATTCACATTCCAATAATTTCTGTGACTCCTAGAAATGCTCTTGTGCTGTAGTTAGTAGAGAGGCATTTCAGATATTTAGCTCAAGGAATTCTACAGGTCAGCTGTGTCTTGTGCACATACTTCAAAACAAGTCAAACACATTTCTCACTAACATTATACCTTAAGAGAGGTGTGGAGGACAGAGGTAACCACCAAAATCAAAAGGAGCACTAAGTATTGGCAAACATTATAGGCTTCATGTTCCAAATTAATTTTGTTGTAAAATCACCTTTTCCAACAAGAGCATAATTTAATCTTCAGGAAAGGAGGAACCACTCCACTTCATTTGTTTAGGATTTAATAATTCAGCATGAATCAGTTTTTGCATTATAAACAAGTTCTTTTACTAGCCTGGAGAAAGAATATTTGCACCAGGTTTTATTAGTACTGAGATTATAGGATACAAAGGTTATGGGACAACCTATTCTGAAGGACACAGAACCATGTAATCTTAAACTCAAACAGAACTAACATTTTACCTGTATTCTTCATAGATATTACTAACAATTCTTCAAGTTTAAACAAGAAAAAATAAACTGGTTCAACGTCAAATTTTCAGTTCAGTCAGTTCATTTAATGAGAACACCATGGGACTGTATAAAGCCAACATAATGACACTTTCAGGAAATACTCTGAAATTTGTCATTAAAACTTTTTTGTTGTTGTTGTTTTTACATCTTAGCTGTAAATACCTCAGCATGTATCAGGCTGCCAGTCATTTTCTGTGTTTCAAAATCCCAGACAGAGTTTCAAATATCTCCATTAAAAGTTTAATACATTATAATTTTAGGATAAAATTATAAATTCCAAACCACTAGTATTTTCCAAAATTGAATGTGAACAAAATATTCTCCTAATATTTTCATATGAAAAAAGAGTGTTTGGGGTTTTCTAGCATGAAAATGCTAGAAGTGCTAGAAACGTCTGGTGATCAGCAAGGTTATTAGACTCATTCTTATGATGGTTCGTCTTGAGTTTTGCAGATATGAGAAGTCAGAACAGCTCAAATGATGTATTGAAATCTGTGTGCTTATCCAAACTAACCTTAGATTTTTACCCTTCTGTTGTTTCACCCAGCAGTGTAATCTAAAACAGTCTCCTGGCCCAGCAACAAACATGTCACTCTCAGGAAATACTGCTCTGGCAAGGTGCAGGTTTCTCCATCTGGAGGGGTGTGCATCTCTCCTGCCTCCTCCTTTCCCCATGCAATCTGTTGAGGTGTTCTCACAAAAGACAACATTGCCATGATTTTTTTCCCCCAGATGATAGCAACAGCTTTATGATTATTAAGAAGGCCCTGAAAGTTTGTTTTTCTCCAGCCATGATTCTAACTTCTCTAAGTGTTGAGTTGAATTACCTTGCTATGGGAAATAGATGCAAGTGAAAATCATCACCTTGCCAGGTGAAATTAAAGATGCTCTTAGAAACTCATTCACCCCTTCCATTAACCTCTCCCTGTGCAAAGGCCTAATGGCAATGTGAATTCAGTTTTCATCCTGCTTCTTAGAAAGCAGTCCTGGTAAATTCCTGGCAGCTAGATTTTATGAGAATTTTTTGTATCTGCAAATTAATTGTTCCTTGCTTTTATAATACATGCTTAGTATCTGTTTACATAACTGCAAAGGTGTATCTTTAGGGCAAGTCATCAGAAGCCTCTGTTCGATGGTAACGCCTAATTCCTGTCTGTATCCCACCCTCTTTACTGCATTAACCCTTGCAAGAAATTGCAGCTATGAGAGCCTCTGTACACCTTTAACCCTCATTACCTTCTACCCAGATGTTCAGCACTCTCCTTGTCTCACGCAGCCAGGCATTAAAGGCTGTGTGAGGAGCAAACCTGTTTCACAACTGCTCATCTCCAGTGCTTTGTCATGAGTTACAGAATTTGTGCTTTGTGAAGTGCAGTGTTGTTTTTGCCTTTTCATTGCTGTAAAATTTACTAATCTCATCAGGTCATGCCTACAAACTAACTTTCAGGTGCTCTTTTACTCCATTACACCATCTGTTTGTGCATTGGGTGCTAACATCTAGTCTATGTCAGTGAATGGTATGATGAACATCTGTATTTGTAACTCTTGGGGATAAGAGTTATAGCCTTAGGCAGAAGAAAATATCCAAATTATACTTGTTTATCCCATAAGCCAAAATAGAGAATGCAAAAGCCCATCCACTGGTATAGGTTTTTATAAATATATATATTTATATATATGGGTTTATATAAGCATATGCACACATATATATATAAATAGATATATATGTGTATATTGTATAGTGTATGTGTGTATACATAAATACACAGCAGTGTGTCTGTACTACACACTGACTAATGAAGGGATGTCTACAGAGCAAAAATAGGTATCCATTTCATTATAACTAGTGATGGGCCTGAACCAAATTCCTAGATCCAAATGCCATTGCATTTGGAATTTTTGAACCTATTGGAGATTTGTGGTTGAGTTTCATCTCTGGTTGCAGGTGCATTTAGTTGTGTATTGTACATTTGGAGGACATGCGTGTGTGTGCACATGTGCTTTTCCAGCAGCACATGCCTGAGTGGGGGACAGGGGACACGTGTGCCGGGGAGTGTGCATGTGTTCACAGCTAAACTTCCAGCTGTGGTGAACTGTAAAGCTGCCAGTGTCATCCTCACGTGTACAGGTCTATCAGCAGCACATGAAAGCTTCCATGGCTCACTTTTCAACTCTTTAAATCACTACATTGAAGTATTACAGTTGTACAGTTATATGTTCATCTATTCTTGCTCTGCTGTAACTTTTTATGTATTTTGTATTGCATAGATTATATATTGTGATAATGTCCTATGCAAGTATAAAAGGAAAAAATGAAAAAAGGAGAAAATTAAGAGCTGTAAAATATTGTCTTAACTTGTATGCATGGTTAGTGAGGTTTACATTTTCCAAAATAAAACTTATAACTATGAAATACTTTTTTTCTCTTAATTTCATTCTCTATTTATCACCTAAAAAGCATTGATTGTTAATATTTCTGCTGTTGATTTGAGACTTGATATCTTGTTTGGTGTCTTTAAATTTCCTCCAGTGCTATAGTTTAAAATGGGATTTCTTTTAATGTTTGAGAGAAAGTTTTTGTGATGTTTGTTTTCTATTCTGTGCTTTAACTGGTGTTTTGTAGTTGCACAGTGAAATTCCTTTCTCAAGGGTGGTATATGTTGCATTTAAAAAAAAGACGGTTATGGGATTAATATGTGTGACCTAAGTTCAGAGAGTCAGCTGCCCTTTCTTTCAAAGCTCAGTTCTTTGCAAATGTCTGATATCTCTGCAAGTGGGAATACCATGTCAAAACAGTAGCAATGTAATCTCACAGTATCCTGAAATGTTCTTTCCTAATTTTAAAAATAAGAAAATTGAAGCACAGATTTGAGCCACTTTCTCAAAAGCATAAGGCATTAGCAGATGTGAAGGAATGAATCTGAAGTTTTTTGAGAATACAGGTTGCACTGTTTGTTACAAAAGGCATTCCCAAAGTCTTCCTATAATGAAAGATCCACCTCGTGTTTGATAACAGAAGGGCAGTCAGAGATTGTTTCCTAAACTTGCTTGAAGGATGAAAAGGGAAACGATTCCCTCCAAAGGACTATGCCTTTTCAATTGAAGTCTAGAGTTGCTTGAAACTGTAATGTGCCTCCCGCCCAGGCACTCACACTCTGAAATGGGTATGTTAACACGTCCTGTCCTGCTTCTCCTCTCCAGTTCCTAAATGCAAGGAGTGTGCATCTCTCCTGCCTGCTTTTTCTGTCTTGCCTGTGACTCAGCATTTGCCATAAAATGTTCATAGACTTGGCAGTAGTCCAGCATTTCAGAAGAGAAGCAAGAATAATGCTAGAATTAGGGTGGTATTTTCTTATTTCCATTTACCTGTGAATAATTTCTGGCTTCAAAGTAATCCACCTTAAGATTTATTGTGCTGGCTTTTCAAGGAACAACACTCATGGCATGCTTTGCTAGTTGACTGCAAGAGATTAAAGTGACATAAATATAAATATGCAGTCAATAGAAAGAGATAGAAAAGTGAGAGAAGATGAAGACTGAAATAAAAATGAGGTGAGGACAACGAGACAAGTGTTTGTAGCAGCTGACTAGAAAGGCTTGTACAGCACCAAAATACATGTGGGGCTTCCAACAGAATTTCAGAGCAAGCAAGCAAGGCAGCACCTCCCGAGATGAGCAGAAAGTGCAGTGTGTTTTCCAAGAGCAGCAGAGAAGGGAGCTAAGTGAAGCAATAGTTGAAGCAGGGAAGCACTTGTATTTAGCCAGCTACACTGCATTGCTGGCACAGCCAAGAGGATAAAGAGAAAGGGAGGAAGTATCTGAATAGATTTCTCAATGCATGCAGCAGAAGGATGGAGTCTGCATGCCTAGATATGTGAGCAGCAAGGGGGGAAGAGAGAAGCATGACTGACCACAGGCTTTGGGGCAGATTTGTGCTTTGAGCAACTCAGAGAACAAGATTATGTTAAACAAGTCATAAAAAAACCCCAAAACCCAAAAAACCCCAACAAGATAAGAAAAGAGACACGAGAAAACCTGAGGGGTGTTATAGGCAAGAGCAGGCCCTGAATGTCTACTAACAAAACCAAACCACTGAGTTTAGTAATAGCTCTACCTCACCAGAGAGGAGAACACAGCCCAAAAGTGTAATTGCTACCTCATCATAATTGTAAATAAAGGATCGACCTGTTCTACCTGGTTGGCACTGGCAGGAGTTAGATTTAATCTTTGGTTCCTGCTGGCTGAAACAAATATTCAATCAAAAAGGAGGGGTTGGCACCAGGGGCTGGACTAAGGGAGGCTCCAGGATGCTGTTGCTGCCAGGTTTCTGCTGAGCTGATGTTTCTTCTCTGCATCACTGGATTGTGCCTGGCTGAGCACAGCACAGCAGGTCTGGGCCTGCAGCACCAGGTCCTACAGGGAATACTCCAAAGGGTCCCAAACGTTCCTAGAGCCCAGGCTGGCTTGTTCAGAGCCAGCCTCCTCAAGGCATAGCAGAGGAAAGGAGTGGTATTGCCAGGTTGGTGGGTATGAGGACACCATTGAGAAACAAGGCCCAGCTGAGGAACATGAGAGCTGGTGTCATGTGTGTGGCAGCACAGAAAGAGGGATGAGATGAGCCAATGTGAGGAACAGATAAGAGGTGCAAAAAATGGGGAAGGTAAGTTAGAGAGGGGAAAGATAAGTATAGAAAAATAAGGAAGGAGTTGAGAAGTTTGATGTCATTTCCTAGAGATGGAATGCCTAAGGTGCAAAATCCTAAGAGGGTTCTAAAGAAAGGAGTAAAGTAGCTCATGTGGTAGTAATTCCAGCAGACAGAAGGTGAGGCATGTCAGTGTGGTAAACAAGGCCGTGTGTCTTTAAGAGACTAATGTTTGTGTTTTCCCATGCTCTCCTATTGTGGAATTAACTTTCTGAGTCACTTCTCTGATCCTGGAGACAAACTGAACAGACACAAAACATAACAAAACACAATAGCAACGGGAAGAGAGAAATTCCTCCCTCCCCCTTCCACCACACACGCATTTTTATGTCAGTGATCTGAATGCACTCAAAGCCTCAGAGTGGAAGAGAAGGAAGGTGGAGACTGACAGTGGGTTTTGCCACACACTCTTTGAATCAAGCTCCCCTTCTCCACCACTGCATAACCAGTTAAAACACGAAAGCCACACTTCCCCAGTCTGTTACTTTTAAATGTTATCCAGCCTCTTTGGTCGAAGTCTTAGCTTCCAGATTTTGCACAGACAGTGAACTGCAACAGGAATTTGCTAGCTTTTTTTAAACTTCAAAGCTTTGCACTTCAAAGACCCTGCATTTTTTCTCAAGCATCATGCCCCACCCTTCGCAAAAAAGATGTCAGTTTGGGACTCTCAAAATGCCACACTTGGAAGCTCAGATACGTCTAAGAATCAACATTACAACTACCATCTGCACAGAGGGGAGTAATGAGATGGGCACAGCCACAAGCGGCTGGCCCCAAACCCAGGCTGTATCACGACTTCCTGCACCAAAACACAGAATCACCACTCCTCAGAGCCGAGTTTGGGAACCAGCTCAAACCCTTTGAAATTATCCATGGACTTGCAAGGTCTTGCAGGTTCGGTTTAACTTCCAAGCCTTTTGTTGACTTTGGAAGTAGTAAAACAAATCCCAAGATTTCCCTCTCTGGGGTTGCTGTACAGACTGTGTTTGCAGCCCGCTGGGAGGAACAGGATGACTTGTCAGGAAGAAGAAAGAAGAAAGTTTTGTTCAGGAATGCCGTCCCTCCTCTGCTGCCAGCTCACAGGGCCAGCCAAGGGAGACACCCGTGCTCCAGGCACAGCAGCTTGGCAGATCCCTCAAAAGAAATGACCTACACGCACCTTCCTCCCTGCATGAGAGGAGCCGCTCTCAGGGCAGAGGGTTTGAAGGCAGCCACACACTCCCCAGCTTTTGTGACCTCCCCAGAAGCCTGGGTAGGGGATGGCTTCCCCTTAACCTGCCCTTGCAGGCAGCTGTACTGATTAACTGAGTGAGCAAATAAGAGCCAAGCCTGGAAACAGGAACCTGGTGCAGGGTGGGTCTGCACAAACAACAAGACTGAGTGAATAAATCAGGCCTGGCTGTTGGCTTCCCTGCAAGAAACCTTTCATTAAGGCTCCACTGGATATTTTTGGACCCCAGCTGTCTATTTTTAGGAGGGATAATTAATGCTGAAGGAAATAAGGGAAAAAAGAATCAAGTTTTAAGTCCAGGAAGGCAAAATTTGTTATTCTCCACAAAATCACTATGATTAAGGAGATCTAAAACGGAAGGGTTGTATTTCAGGAGTAAAAATATGCTACAAGTTGCTGTAAAAATTGCATGTTATGTTGTGTTTGCTAAGAGATGGGAAGGTTTTCAAGGAGACAGCATTTCACCACTTAACTGCTATTAAATAGGAGTAAAGGCACAGCTGAATGGCCAGCTTCAAATCACAGCTGTGCTGTGGCTGTGTTTTTGGCTGGCTCCGTGCTGTGCTTAGGCTCCCTCTTCTCTGGGTGTTGTGATCTGGCTTTGGGAGGCCCAGCCAGGACCTGAGAACATGCCCAGGCCTGTACATGAAGTAACACAGCGAAAGAAAAATCACAGCCAAGCTATGCAGCACCCTCACCAGGTCCTTCAAATAATCTGCCTGAAGTACAGGCTGACTGTTAGGCCAGAAAAGTGGCTTTATGAACTGAGATAGGAGATTCTTGGGGAAAAAAACCCCACCCTATTGGTTACAGGAGCTGAAATATGATGGACAGTGTGTGCAATTCTTTCAAAATTCTGTTTTACTAAAGTCAGTGGTTTTTATGTTCACATCCCTCAGCCAACATAGGCTTCTACCAGTGTTCTTGTTACCATAGAAGTTAAAAAGCTTTTCCTGGGTCATCTTCTGGCAGTGTGCTCACATCCCACTGCACTCCAAACAGCAGCTACTTCCCAGCAGGACATGGCTGCCTGCCTGCTCAGCCTCTTCTGCACAGCACCTTGCAACCAACACACCCAGGGATGGCATCCTTGCCCTCCTCCAAGGGAAAAATCTGGCCCTCTACTATCCAATTGCAATCTACATGCACTGTTACATACTCTGATCTTTATACTGTAGGGGTCACCTCAGTCTGGGCTGAGCCCAGCTTGTAAATTCCTGACAGAACAGGGAACGTTTGTGGGAGACACCTGACACAAGTGCAACATGTCATGCAGCAGCAGTCAGGATCTAAAGCTGTACCTTCCTTTCAGGTGCCTCTAAAGATTTGGGGAGTATCAGGCAAAAAATATCTTTTTAACTTAGAACTGCCATTTCCTTTGAGCATGACTGAGATCTAGGAAGGGTTGTTGCCAGGAAAATCCCTGGGAATTATTCAGTACTATTCCTAATTATACTTTTCCTGCCTAATAAACACTTGCCCTCATGTCTCCAGTTATACAAAACCTCTTTGCAAACATGCTGGATGAGGATCTGTTTATTTTTGAGCTCAGGGAGGTAAATGTCATTTCCCACGAATAGACAGAACAATTGAAAGAATAAGGGCATACTACAGAGTATCTTTTCTACTGAACAATATTTCTAATTTTAAAAAGGTTTGCACATATGACAGGGTAATGAGCCTTTCAGCTACTTGGTGTTACCCACATTTTAATAAGAAGCACTATACATAAATGTGATGCTGCTGCATTTATATTTTGTATTTGCTTTCAATTATTTTTGATAATAAAATATGACAGCAATATCGTCCACAAAGCTTGGAAGCCCAGATTTGTGAGATGTTTAGGCTATGAGCTAATGAGCTCCTGGCTTCTCTGATAGTTTCCTCAAAAAACAAGAGTCACTGTGAAGAACAGAAGCCAAAGGCAAAGCAGACTGGCTGCAGTACATGTTTTATCAGTTATGGAGATACACAGCCTGCCATGACTGTGCAGATCTAAGGCAGAGGCACTTCAAACCCCTCACAGGCCATCAGACAGCAATGGATTGAATTGGGAAATGAGCTTGGTGTGTTCATCCAGCACTTGGGTGACAATGACCAAACAGCAACCACTACCATCCACATCTGTGGACACCACACAGGGACACTGACAGAGCTGACATAAACATGGCTGTTTTCCTCCATGGCTACAACTCTGCTCCACAGAAAAGACCTGGATGCTGTAGCAGAAACAGTGCTGCCTATGAGCACAGCCAGGCCTAAAAACCATCTTCCTTCTTGGATGTGTCCTGCTCTCTCAATCCCACAAATTCTTTAGTTCTAATGGAAGATTTATAACACACTTGGTAACACATTTAGCCAGCCTTCTGGAAAGTGTTTGTTACTGTATTCAAACCCAGAAATTCTGGAAAATTATCAGAACAAGTAAAATGGGTCAGCTTAGATTTTTACTTACTAATTAAAATATATTAATAGCTGGGTCCTTCACTAGCCATTCCCACTTACTCCATCACCTTCCTGCTCAAAAAATCCAAGGTTTTTGCCATAATTGCAGGTGAAGTCTAGGGTCTAATGTCACATTCCAAAGAAACTTGACTATACCATGACTTACAGGCTGTTGAATGTTGTGGAAGAGGAGTGGATGCTTGCATCTGCCATCCTTTCATTCCAGTCTGTCCAACAGTTTTCAGCCTTTGCAGGCATCCTGAAGAGTTCCTGTAGAATGAAGAAAGTCAATTCAGTGTCATTCTGCACAGCACTGAGACATCTGGCATTTCTGCTCAGATGGTTCTGTGACCTTCTTGAGTGAACACAGCGAGATAACATTTTTCTGTGCAGAAAGACAGTATTTTGCAAGCACAAAATGGGGCACAACAGAGGGAGAGCAGGAATCCTTTAGGAATTTCTCCAGTTCAAGGAGCTCAGGTAACCGCCTTGGGCCTTTGCTTCATCAAACAGATTTCTCTTATGCTGCAAATAGCTAAACATTTATGCAAATACTATGGTTACAGAAATAATATTACTTTTTTTTTTTAATTTCCTTAGATTCACAGAACTTTGTGAGTTTTAACTAGCTGTTTAGTATTATCAGGTGCCAGTGTAGCCCTCTAAGTCCTCCTTGGAGAGGCATTCATCATCACTCCTAGGGGGCACATGGCTGGCCTGCCAGCCACAGCTCCTACTTTCATTTCAGGATCCTTTTGCTCCTTTAAGTTCTTCACTCAAGCTACCCTTGGCCTTTTTCCTTCCATGATTGCCCTCAAGGGGCAGCCCCTGCAATGCCCTCTCCATTTCCAGTGTATCCTTGACCTGGGTAACTGTGACACAGACACTTTTCATTGGGGCAATTCCATTGTCACCAGCTCTGATGTGCACTGGAATTAGGTAAGAGAGAATCAGCCCCTACAACGGGCAAGAGAAACAAAATCTTTCCCACAGGACTTGTACTTGCTCTTGATCTGAGGTTTATAGCAATGTCAGGCTGCTTGAACTCCTTTGGCTTTGCTTCCTCTGAGGTAACAGTATTAACAGCTTGATTTCAGCAAGGTATCCAAACTAGGTGTTTTGGGAAAGGGACTCGATTTGTTATTTAAATGCACTTTATGGCAGCAGCACACAAGGTTGTGCCGAGCCAGCTCTCCCTCCAGGTTTGCAGCAGCCACTTGTCCTTTTCCCTGCTTCTTCTCTGGGCTTCAGGGTCTGCCCAGCATCACCCTGAGAGAGCACACAGAAAGCACAAACAAGAATTCAAACAAACAGGTACTTTAGAAATAAGTTAATTTTATTGAATAGGCATTGTAGCTTCTCTCAGATTCAAATAATGGAGAAGCCAATTCACACAGATTACAGAGCTATCAGTTACTTTGAGTAATCTTTCATAAAAGAAAGAAATTAAATACAGTTCTGCTATAAAAAGTGCGACAGTTATAACTGGAAGTTTTTCAAAACAAAAGCAAGTTTTACTACCTATTGCAAAAATTGGTTTAGTGCTTTAATACTTTACAAAGTAACAATCCAACTGCTAAAAACAGCTCTTACACATCATCTTTGTCAAAGTATGGATCAGATTAAAAATGACATTAAATTCGAATGAAAACTGCATGTAGAAAAGGTTCTCAAGAACTCACATTTTTCACAACAAGAAATATTCCTTATTCTTTAATGTTAATTAATGTTCCTGTTTCTTTTGAACACTGGATTTAAACAATATGGCAGTAAGCTTAAAAATGATAAACTGTTATCTTTTGCAGACAAAGGTGACTGCAACCAATTGTGTTTTGAAATTATAAATAGGGACGGGAAATGGGAAAAGATAAATTCATTCCTTTTTGCATAAAAACGATCAAACAAGGAACCTGAAAAGTAATTTCAGCTTTAAATAAATTTCTGTAGTTTCTATTACACAGTTTATTGAAAGCCTAAATCAATATTTGCTAACAGAATATAAACTTATAGAAGGCAACAAGAAACTCAGACTCTGAAAAAGGAGAAGAGTGGTAAGACTGTGAAGAAGTTGAATTCTCAGCCAACCAAAATCAATGAGACTTATTTTATTCCTTATTAACATTTTCTTAAGCCCCAGCAAAAGCCAGCTACTTTCTTTGAAATAGACTTCAAGTACAAATACATTTATTGTACATTTCTATGGGTTAAAAATGCTGAGTTTGCCAGGTTATTAGATAGAGTCACATTACCAGTCCTCACATTTGAAACTTTATATAATTAGCTTTGGTTATAATTGAACAGAGACTCTCAGTTAATGAGTAAAAAAGCTTCTCTAAGCCAAGGGTGTGACATCTGTTACTTTAATTCTTGTTTGGGAGACAAGCCACTCTATATGCAACCTGAACTGACAAAGTCAAATCTTCTGTATTGGAAAATCTATCGCAGGCTTTAAGGACAAAGAACTTTAGAATTTGTCTAAGAAAGTCAAAGATAAAAAAGTCCAGTTAGCAATAGGAAAAAAGATGTACAAACAATTAGGGGGGGCATATTATACAATAGCAACAGTAGAGTTATGAGGAATTAACTACATACACCTTTTGTATCTAATTCTTCAGACTGTCCTTTCAAGCTTTGCCCATGTCTGAGAGGCATTGGGTTTTAACAACACAAAGTGTACCAAATGGCAGAAGTGCATGTAAACAGCAGTGATACTTTCAATGGTTCATTCAACTTTTTCCATACAAAAATGTCAGTCACAAGAACCAATGAGGAAGAACAAGGCCTCCCAAGGAGAACAAAGTCTTTCAGCCCCACAAGAGACAACTTCAAGACATTATGAAAAGTTCATAACAACATTTTTTGTCTTAAAATTCAATGCAAAGTAAAACTCGGGGTGGATTCCAAAAACAAAACAAGAGCTCTATGGAGATTTTAAAACTGCTTCCTAACTGAATCATGCTAAGCCTGCCACATTACAAATACAGGAGTTAGAGATCAAGAGCAATGGGCTTGGAAAAGACACAGAAGTGATCACTCCTCCCCAGGAAAGAGCACAAACCTAATCTCAGTCATTGGGATGGAGTTTTGTACAAAGCTGGCCTAGAACACCATGGTTGGGAACTCGCAGCTGTGTAGGTCTATGTGGCTAATTTCATCCATTATTTAGTCTAGGCCTAAATCCTGTTTGTTCTCCTTGGTTATGGGGAGTGGGCAGGGTTGGGCACCATGTGCATGCAAACTCTCTGATGGCTCAGAGAGAAAAGCATTTCTGTACTGCACACACACTGGGCATTATACAAAGACTGTATTTACAGTACTTGGAATCTTGAGCAAATAAACAATAAAACCATTGCTTCGTTTCTGTTAGTATTAAAAGTGCACACAATTTGCAAAGTTGAGAGATGAGAGCGCTTCTGTCACGCCCACATGGCTGTGTTTCAATTCATACCTGATTGCAAAGCCCATGGAAGGAGATGAGGGGCATTCTCTGAGCCTGAGATGCCACATTCTGCTGCTGCATCTCCTGCATATTTTAACCAAAAGCATGGGAAGGGGCTTTTTGTTACTCAAACCTGGAAGCAAATGGCAGCAAGGCAGTGTTCCACTTCATCTTCACTACAAAGACACTGTTCAGACACCATGGGCCAGAACAAACTGCATCTGTATTAAAGGCAAGAACCATCAACACTCTTTTGGCTACAGCAGCCATGGCTCTCAGGCTCCTGACATACTGTCTGGCTTCATCACGCAAAGGTTCTGTCCCAAGGGGTTCTAATTTTCCTCTGTGGCAAAGCAATTACATGGAATTTACCTACAAAGGTGGCCTTTACCTCTCAGCAGGGGAAGAGTAACTCTTTTCATGTTTCTATAGATTCCACATGTGAAAGAAGGAAGAACTGGATCATTAACATACAAGTTTAGTCTGTAAACTTCCCCCTCCTTCTTTCTCTAAAGAAATGATGTTTGAAAGGGGCAAAATGGAAACGAAATACACAACGCACATGGGAGTTAGGCACTGTCTAGTTCCAATATTGGATCATATTTTTGCAATCTCAGATGATTCTGCCACTAGAATTTGCCTTAAAAAGGGAAGAGAACTTCCTTTCCTCACTCCTCCCCCAATAGCAAACCTCTGCAACAAAGTAAGAGACTCCATTAGAGGCAGAGATGAATGGCAAAAACATTTCTCCGTTTTCCCAGAATACTGGAAGATCTATAAAACATACAGTCCTGACAGGAAATAGGTTTCGATACATCATAACTATTTCCCCCCCATTTTAGTATTTTGGTGCCCTGGTTACTTCACTAGCTATGACAATTTCTCTGTTTTTACTCCATCTCCTCTTTTGACTAAGGTTTCCTGACACACTAACACTCATCAACCAATCACAATCTTTTAAAGAAAATTTTCTGTTAACATGACAGGGTATTCAGGTGATATAGAGACACACAGACTACAGCAGGCTTGAGTGTTTTACAGTCATGGTTAAATGAGGAAGTAGGACAGAGGCTGCATCCAGTTAAGTGACTCTCAGTCCCCAGAGAGTCGTAATTTTAAGGCTGTTTGGAACACGGTGGCTTTTACCCACATGGCCTGTTCCACAGTGCAAATGTGCATCAGCCATTTCAATTCTCTTGGTACAGTACAGGCATTCAGGTAACGGGAGATAAACCACCAGAAAACAGCAATCGGAACAGAGGATTCACTTGAGAAGAATAACCCAGACACATAACAGGATCACAATACCCAAGGAAAAAATAAGGTCGTATTTCCCCACCCCAACAGTGGAATACAAGAGCCCCATTAAGAATGCAACAGTTAAACAATTCTATGGTGTTTTGGTACAAGGCAAGTCTCTCTACAGTCAAACAATCACTTAATGAATAAGCCCCATCTATTGCTCACACATGGAAGATCACTAAAGCTAAAATGTAAATCCCATTGACTGAAAATACGTGTAGAGTGTTAATAAGGAAAAGACCTGAATATGTGTTGGAGAAACACTCAGTTGATTTTCTGGAACCATGAGGGAGCTTTTCTTCCCACACAAACTGATGCTCAGTACACCTTAAAACCAGTCAATTGATCGGGAGAAACCCAGATGCATGATCATCAGGCATCCAGATTTGAAAATTTTGGTTGCAGTAAATACCTTAACAGTAATTCTTAAACAAACAAACTAAACCACAAAAGTTAGGGAATTTTAAAAACTACACAGACTTCTAATTTAACATATGCATTAGTTTGTGATTTTTGTTTTTGCACAGTTCATCAGTAATTGATATGTACAATACAAAGAACTATGAAGAAATAAAGTCTGAAAAATTCAATCTGCAAGAAGTTAATGCATATTTGATACATATTAAGAGGATGTATTTGCCAATTAGGGATGACATTTCTATGATCTAGAGTGATTTTTTTTCCTCCAGATGCTAAATGATTGCATGGGTTATTCAGTCTTGATTTTCATTCTGAAGGAATAATAAATAGCTGATTCTCTTAAAAAAAAAAAAAAAAAAAAAAAAGCAAAGGAATCCTGCTCCAATGGGTTCAGGGTGTATTATGAAAGTCCCAAGTCAATCAATATCTGTGCAGAAATGTTTCATTTGGTAAGGAAATTTTCCAGATGAATGTTTATTCAGAAGCTGCTTATAAAAGTGGCTATTGGTAAGGACTGGAAGAGAAGAATTAAATAGAGAGGAACAGTGTTGTACCAAAATATATAAAGAAAAATTTAAAGCTTTTCAATTTAAAAAAAAAAAATCTGTATATTCAACTCACATTAGATACAGATGTGCACAACAGACAGAGCAGTTAGAAACAAGAACATTTACAAAGCTTTCTTTTCATGGTTAATTTCTACCAGCATTTCAGAAAGTAACCTACTAAAATGATGACCCTGTTTATAATAAAGGCGCAAAATATTGCTCTGTAGCGTATTTTGAAAATAATATAAAAATAATTTCTATATTACAATTTAAACTTGGCTTGTAAAATTCCAACATAATACAGCCTTAAGTCTACAAATAGAACATACTTACAAACACCTTTGTGTTGTTTTCCTCTCATTTTTAACAATATAATATTTTAGTCATATACATTGGAAATCCATGTGCAAATTAAAATAGATATTAGTGTCTGTTATTGAAATAATTTCATTTCTATGCTATAGTTTGGTGATCCTCCACATAAGCTGCCATTCCCTAAAACAAATACTTTTCAAATACACTGACAGAGACTTAAAATACACTAAGCTGAAAAGCCATCTACAATCAGCATCAGTTATTTTGCTTCTCTGGACTTACATTTATCTGAAATCATTGTGATTTCTATCACCACATGGGTTTTCACCTGTGCAAAACACTCACAGTGTTATGAAGACCTTACTCCCTCACTAGCTTGTACTTGACTTTTGTGCCCAGTTTGCAATATTTGACATGCCAATGAAGCACTTGATTTAAGGCCCCCACTACGAATGGGATTCTGTCCACACACTGCAGGAGAGGCAAATGTAGCCCAAAGAGGCCTAAGGTTTCTCTTTACTCCTCAGGCAAACCTCTGATCCACTGTCTCCTTGGCAGAGTAACAGTAACAGCCTGTGGGGAACAGACACTGCCAAAGGCTCCATCAAAACCATTTGCTCTTTAACACTCGCTGAAGTTTCAGCAGATAAGCAGCCTCCTTGCTGTCACATTGGTGAGGGTGAGCACCAGTGCAGCTGTCTGAGATCCGGGGAGGTGGAGGGCAGTGCTGTGCCAGCTGTGTGCTGTGCAGGGTTTGAGATCCACACGCTCCTCGCCCCAGCAGACGGCCCTGCGGGAGGGGCCGGGCAGGTCCTGTGCAGCGTCCTCAGAGCTCCCCGGGCCGCTGCTCACACCTCAGCCTCACTCCACAAACACCACGGGAGGCTCCGCTTGGCCTCCTCGGACTTCCCAGGATACAAGCGACACTAAACTTTGCAAGCACAGCATCTTTCTTTTACTGATGCTCCTCATGGTACCTCTGATTTAGGAAGAAGTGACTAATTGCTAAAGAAAGCTGGGACAATATTGCCATTGCATTTATAGAACAAAAGGTTCACAAATGGTTTTAAAATCTAAAATCTGAAGTTAATTTTGAGAATCTACAAAACTTTCTTTTGAATGAGCTGCTTGTTAGCCATATGCTACAACTGACATCCATCTCTGAAAATATATTTGTAAACTCTACCAGTGGTTTATTAACTCTGTATAAACAATTTAAAATAAAACTTTAATATAAAGCATGACTGAAACCCATTATGTATCACAGGTATCCTCTGTTACAAAAAGACTTCTGCATCAGAGTTTAGAACAAAGTAAAAACAAATTGCATAATAGGTTTAAGCCTTTTTTAAATTAGAAAAGTTGCACATTCACACTTTAAAAGAATTCCAGCTTCCTCCAGCCTAAATATCTCCTGGTGATTTTGGACCCATTCTGGGAAGGTGTAGCCTACCCAGTCTTTACTCTGTACTTCTGAAATCTGGACTACAGTGACCAATGTTGAATCACTATCAAGAAGAGAGGGGGGAAAAGCACATACAAAGTCATAAATACGTGTGTGCAGTGCAGCCACTCGGGCTGACAGAAGGAATGAGCAGGGTCCCTCCAAAGCAAAGCTGATTCCTCCACATCTGGGACTCTGTGGGAACTCTACAGTGGCACAGGGCTGTGGGCTGCAAACACCTCCAATTGTCAGGAAAAATAACCCAAAAGAGCACTCAGAGGTTAGCACACAGTCCAACAGAAAAATACATAGCAAGATAATCACCTGTAGCATGTAGCTAAGGAATGACACAATGTCTTCCAGAGCTGCTGAATGCAATTCATGAGCAGTTGCGAAGTCTCCCTAAAAAAATAGGTAGAAAATTTTCTTCTATAGCTACAGTCTTCTTTAAATGGAACAACACTTCTTCAGGAGGGGGCACAGTTTCTACATGTTTGGTCTGTTTAATGACAGCTGTGGCACAGCTGCCACAAATAGCCCAGAAATAGAACATTTGAAGAGAATTCTAAAAGAAAACAGCAATTAGAAAATTATTGAAAGATATCCCAATGAAAAGATTCTAAGGAAATGGGCACAACTAAAAAGGGTTCTCTCAGTATTTCATACAACAGATATTTTAAAGTGAGACATTCTGTAGAGGTAAATATTTATGGAAACATAAGAGCGTCCTGAGGACAATAATGAACACTTGGGTTTGGTATCCCAGGCAGACAAGACTGACTAATTTTTAAAAATAATCTAATGCACAAGTACAATGTATTCAATAGTTCAGAACAGAGTAATTTACCTAAATGTTGACCAGCTGAAAATCTCTTTCTTTTATGAGAAGATCTTAAAACATACTATAGAAACAAAGCCTGTGAAAATGGGGAGCAGTAAAATCTCATGGTAATTGCTTATTTTAACATATGTACTGCTTTTTTCCTCATTCAGAAAGGATGTAACACTTAAATACATGGGCTGGTCTGGTTTGCTGCTAATGTAATATTTCTGAAATACAACTTTATACAGAAACAGAGTATCACACACTACTGCTACCCTAATGCCCTAAGAATTCTTAAATATTTCTGTTTTATCCTGCCAGTTTTCTCAGTCTCAGCAGTAAATACAATCAAGTATAATATTTAATTTCTTTTAACATGGTCTGGCTTGTATTAGCATAATTTGCAATCCCAGTTTTCTTTGACAATTAGAACTTAAATGTAATAATCACAAGAGCAAAGCAAAATAAGACACTGCTTTCCAGTGTATGCAACAGGAGACGTGGGATTGGGAAGGTGCTTACCTGAAGGACAGAAGTCACACAGATCTTTGACAAATATCAACATTTCCCTTTCATGAAGGAATGCAAGTTCAGTAAGGTTCAGTGTATGCTCAGTATACAGCAAGGAATATGAAGTACAGGTCTGGATTCATGGAACAGCTAACATGGCAAAGACCCTAACTTTTTATACAAGTGATCAAGGAACTTATTTTGAAACTTCTCATTCAGCAGAAAAACCTAAAAATATGGTCAATTTAAAATATGTGCTCAGTTCTACCAATTTGGGACACTGGAAAAAGCTCACGTGCTTCTTCTGAAAGCCAGGACACAGCAGCAGAAGTTTGTGCATCTTGTTTCACAGGGGACTTCAGGCTTGGTTTCAGGGTTAATTAGAATTCACCGTATGCAATGATGCCACCCATGTCAAGAATTAAAATTGGGCTGCAGCAGGAAAATAATCAGAAGCAAAGATTCTTTGGCAAAGAACCTTTCCTGTGTGGGCCTGTTATTCCCTAATGAGGAAGGCAGAACTCCTGTTGTGCACCTTGAGGTGGCAGAGTCAGCAGCCCTGAAGGCAGTACTTCACCTGTTATGCAAAATCAGCTCTCAAAAGGAGCCACTGTTGACAAGGGTAACAACACCAAAGAGCTCCTGGTACTGCATTCTGCCAGCTGATGGTGGAGGGGAGCAAACCCAGTCCTGTATCCCAGAAAACTTCCTCATGTCATCCATCTCCTTCAACACTATCTGCAGTGTCTGCTTTGCAGAAGGGTTTCTGTGAGCAAAGTTTTATTTTCCAAAGTATTGCAAACACTTACGTAAATATTTGGATCTCAGACTTGTGCAAATCTGTGCCGGGAGCTGCCATTCCTGCTGGAGGCATTTTACAGCCATCTGGGAGCCTCCTGGGGAGGAGATGACTCACTCCAGGAGAGGACTTGAAAAGAGGTGGAGCCAACAGCCTTCAAGAAAGGCTCAAGTAGTTACATTTGCAATAATTATCACTCAATAATGTCCAGAAGGCATAAGTAAATAATTATTAGGTTTGTGCACTAGCTAAGGGAATACATTGATACAGTACATTGCTTTTGGCAAGCAGTTTGAGTCTAAAATGATCCTTAATTTCCTAGCTGATCATAAAATTTTCCATATCTAGTAATTTTTTTATATTTTAATTTTATTGTAATATGCCTTTGCATTTTAACATCAACGAAAATACTTCTGAAATTCAGGTGTGGAAAACTATACTGTGTGGGGGGCTTGGGGACATGTCATATTGAATTTTCTTATAAAACCTGTTTAAAAACTCAGTGCAAGTAAAGGTGGCTCAAATCTACTTTTTCTTTTTAAATGAAAATTTAGAAATAATTGGTAAGAACTTAAAATCAGGACAAGCTACAGCCCTCATGAATTCAGACCTTTCACTCCCATTTTTCCAGAATCATTCAATTCCAGACTGAAATATACAAACGTTAGTAGCAATGTAATATGCTGCCATGTCAAAAATGTGCAGTATGCAAAATCACTACCCTCCTGAAAAAAAAAAAGGCTATGAAAAATTTAGGTTTTACTGAGGAAAAAATACTCTCAATAATAGCCATATCATTTCAAATGTCTGCAAGGCAGATACTACCCTACTACAACACCACATCTTCACTAGTATGACTTTCCCCTATCATCCTACTACCTGAGTGATGTCAGTGTAAATTCAGGCACCATTAGTAAATTTTTGACCAAACATATACACAGCACTGACAAAGGAGTAAACAACCCTTCAGCTTACCAGTATATGTAAAAAAGACACTGACAAAATGGAAAATAATACTTCTTTTTATGATAACTTATTCCTATTATTTCCTCATTGCCCTGGAAAAGCGAAGAGCTAGACACTATTTACTCATCAATCCTTTATTCTTTTTTTAAGGATTCCTTTTACCGCAATCCAACACTGTTTACTTTGTAAGTAAGAAAATGGTAAAACTAAGTAGTCATGGAAGAATCCTCAATGCCTGTGTCCCTTGCTGTCCCTCTCCCTGCGCTTTAACTCCTCTTTGTAGCAGTAGGAACAGTAATTTTCAGTCTCAGGACGACCATAAAAGGAACAGTTCTCCTTCTTACAGCGGTTCTGCTGGATGGAGTATATTGGGCAAACTGTGCTTCTGCCTTGGTTTTTGTCATTGTTGAGCCAGCTCTGAGGAGCGTCCTCGTCAGCGAACTCCAAGCAGTCTCTGATGTCGCCGGTGTTGAAGCCGTTCGTGTAGGTCTGGGACTTGTGTTCGGCCGGCCGAGCAAAGCTCAGCGACTCCACCGTGTTCACCGTGCGCATCCCGGGCAGGCGCGCGGGGCTGTAGCTCTGCGAGGACAGCGACCTGTTCTGCTGCGGGTACGTGGCACACGTCTTCAGGGTGCCAACCACTGGCTTGTAGGTATCGTCCTGGAAGCTCGATGGCTTGGAGTTGACGTCATGCAAATGGATGACACTCTGCCTTTGGACGGGGGGGGTATGGCTATAGTGGGCGGACACCGGGATGGGGCCGCTTTTCTTGGCACCGTTGCTGGGTGAAGAAAAGGACCCGGGAGTGGGACTAGTGCGGTCTTTAAACTTTAAAACCAGTTGAGTTGTATGGCTTTGAGGCAAGACGGGTGATGCCCTGTCCTGAGGAGATGGTTCTAATTTTTCCTTTGAAAATGCTTCTGGCTCCAGTTTCCTACCAGAGGAGCCGTTCAGCGCAGCCTTTTTCTCAGCTTCCTTCCTTTTCTGTTCCTGCTCTGCATTGAAGCGCTCCTGGGCACTGGTCAGGTAATAGCCGATCATCTCCTCGTGGAACTGATGCCTGTGACTGGTCAAGAGAAGGCCAGCAAAAATAAACTTTCTTTCACCCTGCATGGCAGCTCTCAAAATATTTAGGCTGAGTTTCACGTCTGTGCTGTACTTCCATGGGTCAGACTGCTTGTCAGAGAAAGGTTTAGTGTTCACCTTTTCAGTGGGGGAGCCGCTGGCTCTGTCAGTCGGAGATGGAGTGGTCTTTTCAGAGGGAGACGTGCTCGCAGACTGTCCAGATTCCTCTTTGCTCCCTTTGCGAGACTTGGACTTCTTCTCTTTGACTTTCTCTACAGTATCACCGTTTTTTCCATTCCCTGAATTGGCTTTGCTCATCTTCCCGTGCACCAGACCTCCAAGACCACCCATGTTCTTTTTCAGTTTAATTCCCAGGGTTTTACTGAGGCTTCCTATTTTATTGGCAACTGAATCCGTCCTGGTTTTGTCTTTATCTTTCCTTTGTTTGTCCTTTTCTTTTTCCTTCCCGTTTTTGCCATTATTGCCATTGGAATTACTACAGATGGAATCTCGGTCTGAGTCCATTGAGTCAGCCAGAGACTGCACGTCTTCTCCAGCAGAAGCTGTAGGGGATTCTGGTTGAGCCAAAGGGGCCTGCTATGGAAAAGGAATTATAATTAGATACAGCAAAATCCATTTCATACAGGAACTGGTGCAAAAATACCCACCCAAAATTCAATACACATTTTGACACTGATTTAAAATATTTATTAATTTATGCACTGACATTTTTAACTGGTTTCATCATTAAATAAGGCTTTTCTGGCTGTGCTTACTATGTATTTTGCTTGTTCCTACAGTAGCTTCTGGCTCATTTCAGGCACAGCTGTAGAATAGAGGTCAGTCACTCAGAGGCTCTGTGAAAGTCAGTGCCTGAGTCATGGAGGGAAACGAGTCCCCTCCTGCCCCAGTGAGCAAGGACAGGGAGGACCAGCAGTGCAGGCTGTCCCTCAGCCCACGGGAAAGGAGCTGGAGAGGATGTGATGGAATGGGAATCAGCTGCTGCTGAAAGCTGAGGGGGATACAACACACAAACCTGTGTGCACCAGCATTTCAAAATTGATTATGCTCAAAATCCAGCTTATTTAAATTGACTTTCTATTTATTTAGGTCTCTGGTGCATGAAAATCAAAGGTACAATGCACCAGACCTAAACATCTCATCTGAAATATCAGACATTAAACTCAAGCAAGTAGGCTGAGGAACAGAGGAACACAACTGGTCACAAGTCTGAGGTCCACTTTATATTTTAGATAACATGATAAAACACCTTCCTTAAAAATACAAAAACATGGATCCTAGGGTTCTTAAAACAGGACTCTGTTCGTGTTCTCCTGCAGAACAGCCTTGATTTCAGGCACCATGAAGCTAAAATCTGCTAGAGATAAATCTGAACCACTCCACTGACTAAAAGGACATGGGGAGGGGTAAGCTCTGTACATCTGTATACTTCTGGTAGAGAAATACCTGCCTGCCTCTGTCCCTGGCTACTTACCTGTCCTCTCTCCCAGGAAGCCCTGAGCACCCTAACACCCAGTTGGGAGCAGAGGTGTTATTCCCACGGAGCAGAGGGGAAAGTGCCACAGTGACCTTACTGTGCTCATGCAGCAAATGTGAGCAGGGGGAGGTAACCCAGCTTCCACAAGGGCTCAGCACTTAGAACTACAGGACCATTTTGACTCTCCTTTTTCTGATGTGGTAGCTACTACATTAGAAACCGTAGAAAAACGGATTTTTCCCCTCTTGCAGCTTGTTAAAATACCTTCTCCTTTTGCATTCTATTTCTCTGTTCAAACCCCATCTGTGTAGGCTGTCTAAATCACCTCCATCCTCTCCTAGCAACCTTTTGCCTCCAGCCCAAACCCTCCATCTATTCAATGCAATTTGCAGAGAAATTTGTAGCTGACTCAATGCCAGCTGGGCAGGGCTCTAAAACAGCTCTCTGGAAGAGGCAGGCTCCAGTTCAGTGCCAGTCTGTGGCCTTTTATCAGCCACTCTAAACTGGGAGCTGTTCACAGGTGCAAATGCATTCTCAGAACTGGTGACATAACAGTAGCATCACGATAGCAAGACAAAGTTCTAAGAAAACAATAGTGAGAAAAGATCTCTTTAAATTACACAAACGTCTGAAATATATGACATAAAAATTAAGCTAGAAGACACATTCCAGCAAAAAATATAAAAGCAACAGTGTTACTAGAACACATAGCGAGAAAAATCTGTAAGCCTGATTGGCATCAGTGAGCTGTGAGTGACTATCCCTGCTGCCAGGACACTGAGGTGTCTGCAGGCAGCCTATCCTGCTGTGCCTTGTGTCTCCCAGGCTGTGGGGCCAAGGGGGAGGTTTACCTTACCCGTGTCTCAGATGGGATGCGGATCCAGGTTACATTCATGTAGCTGTGCAGAAGATTAAGCTTTGCCTCAAGAGACAGAATCAAACTAAAGATAAAAGAGAAAGGGAAAAACCAGTCAAAAAGCCTGAAAGAAAAAGCAATACCTCCTAAGAGGGAGAGATGTAACAGCAGCCTGATTGTGACTGTCAGTTAAGACCCCCCCATGCCTTCTGCCATGTAAGCAGAGCACATGAACCAAGGCCTCGCTGTTAGCAGCTCTCCCAGTACTCCAACCAGGTACAGCTCAGACATTTTACTGCTTAACACCAAAGTTACAGAAAGGTCTTACTTGGCCAGCCTGGTGTTATCATTGTCATCTTTTCCCCACTCCCAGTCTTTCCCAGGATCGACCGCAAAGTGCAAAGGCAGTAACTTGTGTTCAGAGTCAGTCAGGGGGATCACCGCTGAAGCAGAGAAGAAACAAGGATTGGGGTGGGGGGAACAAAAATGACAAAAAGAAGAAAAGACTCAGCTGTGAAAAGCAGAATCACTGCTTCAAGAAGGGCAAAATTTGTGCTGCAGAATTGCCTCATCCAGAGCACCACAAATGATTTATATTGGGCTCCATTTGCCTGTTTTCATGTTTGTGCAATAAAAGAGAAGAGGAAGAGGTTAATACACTCATTGCTCCTGGAGTGAACCATAGTCACCTGTGGAGGAGGGGAGACCTCTGGAGAGAGCCACATGGCCATTTGTATTGTACAATCAACATTTCCTGGAGACAGAGCCATTAGAATAGCAGAAAGCAATAGAATGTTGCAATATTCCTGCTTATCTCTCAGATTCAGAGATTCACGTTTGTTAATTATTTTATCTTTTCAGTTTAGTACGTTTTTACTGTCAAAGAAATAAAAATATATTGATATTAGCATTAAGAAACAAAACAGGAGGCAGCTACAGTGATTTTGGATTCAAACTGAATTAACATAATTGAAGAGCAGAGATCAACATACATATGGGTTAAGAGGTCAGTTTGAGGCCTCTGAGTGAGTGCAGAGCAAAGGCCATTATTGTTCTTACAGCCCAGCACCGCTGCCCAGCAGTTTTTGCTCTTCTGCTCTTTCCCCTCTCTGCTCAGGCTCTGCCCTAATGACTCTGCCTCTTAATGACTGCTTTATACTCAGCATGCAGGGACCACACTCAGATGTCACAGAGTGTCTATCATTCATCACCAGCAGGAGACTAAGAAATATAGCAATGTCAGTTTTAATTAAAGCCACTGATTCGCTTCCATTTGATTAGGAAAACAGTAAAAGCTGCTGAGGGCCCGGGTAGGATCGTCAACATGGGGCAGGTCCCTGCTGCTCCTCGGACAGCCAATCAAGGCATTTTTTACCTTTCTGCCCTAGAACCCTTCAGGACTCGCCCTGGGTATCCATTCCGGACAATCCAAGGGCAAAGAAACCTGGCGCAGCCACCCAAACATCGCGGCACTCAGTTCCCGACACCTGACCGCACTAGGGGTTCTGTGCTGTCTGTAACCCTTTCTGAGGCCCAGCAAACGCGCTGTCAGAGCGGAGGCGCAGCATTTCGGTCACACACACTGTCCGCTCGCCCCGCCTGCCGCAGCGGCTCGGTGGCCCCGTGCCTGCGGCCGGGGCGCTCCCGGGACCGATCCCGGCTCAGATCCCGGTCCAGCCGGGGCCGATCCCGGGGCCGCTCCCGGCTCAGATCCCGGCTCAGATCCCGGTCCAGCCGGGGCCGATCCCGGCTCAGATCCCGGTCCAGCCGGGGCCGCTCCCGGCTCAGATCCCGGCTCAGATCCCGGTCCAGCCGGGGCCGATCCCGGTCCAGCCGGGGCCGATCCCGGTCCAGCCGGGGCCGATCCCGATTCAGATCCCGGTCCAGCCGGGAAAGGCCCCGAGGCCGCAGTCCCGCGGGCACCGCCCCCTGGCGGCCGCGCCGGGAAGCGCCGCGCTCTGCCCGAGCCGCAGCTCCGCGAAGGCACGGCGCCGGCTCCGCGCGGGACTGCAGCTCCTCGGGAAACACAGCGAGGGAATAACGGGGTCCGTGTCTGCAGCCCGGGATACACTGCACCGCAACGCCCTGCGGCACCGCAACATCGCAGATGTACGGCAGATGTGACAGATGAACGCACTTCTAACGCTCCCTGGTGTCATACGAGGGCCTACCCTAATGCAGTCAATGAAATTATTACAACAAAGAGGCTGGAGTAACTGAGAAAACAACTGAACGTGTTTCACAAGGAAAACCCGTATGCTGCCAATTAACTGAGTTACCGGCAGGCACTGACTGGGCTGACATCTGACCTGGCTGTGCAACACCTCAACCATTTAAAGGAAGAAGGCAACTTAGGAAAAGTAATGTTGTAAGTTTACAACACAGCAGTTCCCTTCTGGCAGCACCTGGTTTTACAGGTGCAGCCTGGTAAAGAACTGTGAATGTAGTCCTAGGACAGGTGATGATGGAAAGCTGGGAGCAAAGAACTGCCAGAGAGTTGAAGCAGTCTCTTTTTGGGATAGAGACTTAAAAAAATAAATGTGACTTTCTTCTCCATGGGCAGCTTTAAACTGACAAATTTTCACATAGTTAACATTTTTTAATAAAAATATTTAAAAGGATACTTTTAAAAGCTTGCTATTTCTACTGATACTGAAAATACCTATTAAAATTGCTTAATGATACTCAATTTTATTAAAAAACAAAGTTAAGTACAAAACAAAGTTTAGAGTTGATTGCCTATAGCATGTGACTTGTCTTAACTCCTGTACACATTCTGAGAGTCAGAAATGTGTTCACTGAGTTGAGTGCTGACTGTATCCCCATTCTAAGGTATAGTTTGAGGCTGATGTGAAGCACTGCTGCTTTCATGGAAAACAAATATGCTAAAGTGAGGGACTTGGAAAATTCTGTCTTCAGGGCAAGACATTTCCTCTATCAGGCAACTTTATTTGATAGCTGGGATTTAATGTAAGATCCCCCCAAATTCCTGACAGAAAAGTATTTTTATGTCACAACTGCAAGCAGGGTCCACCCCATTCATTTCTAAAGCAAGCCCCACAGGCTGCAGCCCCTCCCTGACACCCAGCAGGGTCTGCAGCTTTGGTCAGTGCTGGTCCCACTGGGCTGTGGCTCTCTAGCTGGAACTACACTACCCCAAGTGCAGTCTACCAGCCCTAATTCCAACAGATGGGACAAGTGACAAGCAACAGCTGCTGGTTGGCCCATGGCAGTCTGAGACACACAGTGAGGACATTCCCTAGCTGGGTGTGCTGCCTTCTGTGCTGTGAAGGAAGTCACAGCACTTCCCAGCTCTCATCCTCATGCCTCAAGTGCCACTATTCCTCTAAAAAGAACAACACTTTAACTCTTTCTGAGCATGCCAGGACAATGAAATGCTGACTCAGAGACTGACATGGTGCTGTTTAAGACCACTGCAACACCTCTCACAGTGTTACTCGGACTGAGCACGGCAGCATGGAAAGCTCCAAGGCCAAGAAGCAACCTCAGGGACAGACTAGACTCTGTTTTCCATGAAAAAGACATAAAATATCTGCATCAGCAGAGCCTGCATTAATATAAATGTATTTACCCATTTTTAATCAGACAGTGGATTTCAAAACAAGAGGGTCCCTGGTGACGATCGGAGTGCCAGGGGCTGTGTGCTGTGTGTAAAAAGAAGTGTCAAAATGTGTTTTAAATCCTCTCCAGACAAGGGGATATTAGCATGTTTTCTCTTTATATCTATTTATAGTAGTGTTTTTAATGATCTGATACAGGACTCTATGCCAAAGCAGAACTTCAGGCATTCACATCAGTATTTATTTGACCACACGTATTTCTCAAATAGAGACATACTCTGTCCTCCACTAGAGAGCTCAGCAGCTCCTTAAACGTGTGTGTATGTACCTGCAGTAGTTCAGACACCTTCAGATGCTGCTCCTCACACTTGCCTAGAGCATAAATACTACAAGTTATGAATGGTCTGGCTGTTCAGGATGCTGCTTCTAAGAAGGTGCAGCTGTAAGCTGCGTTCTGATACCTCAAAATCTGCCCATGTGAGGCTCCTGTGCCATCATTGCTAACACTTGACAACTGTGGCTCTCCCTTGCCATGTGCCAAAGCTGCTCTGCTGACAAGGTGCAAACCCCAGGCACTGCTGGAGCATCCCTGAGCCCATTCCCCTCCTGTCACAGCATGGAGGACAACAACAGAGCTGTGGTTGCTGCTGGACTGCTGCAGTCTCCAACAGCAGCTGGCTTGGCAGCTACAGCTACAGCATTCCCTCCATCCCAGAATAAATGCCAAATGTTCTCTGCTGCTCTACACAACTGAACTGTGCATTCAAGGCCTTGAAGTAAGAGAGGTACAATCAAGTCACACAAAACAAACACCACTTTGATTCACCGACCCTTGTCATTAACCTGGACGAACCTGCACATGAAAGTCAGTGTTTAAGGTTTCTGATGCTGTGCTGGATATCTGATGGGGGTTTCTCTCCCAGCACCTTTCCTGTCAGAATACAGGTGTAGAAGATCCTACAGAAAGGCAGTTGCTAACATCAAGGAGGATATTTAACATGACTGTAACATTATTGCTCTTGTAAGACCTGGGGTATTGAAGGCAGATAGATATGCCGGAGATAAATGAAGCTCCTGTCAGTCTGTTGCTATCATTCCAATAGTTAGAAAGGAAGAAATGGACTGTGCCATTGTCTTGTGGCCACTCAGACTCCTGAACATGCAGCAGTAACATTGACTGAGTATTGTTTCCTTTCTGACAGATAAATACACCTACAGGTAAAAGAAAGTACTCTGTGCACTGTATTCAATATATATGCCAGCACTGCTGTGTTTAAAGCATACCTTGCTCTCTCTGTTGGTCTTTTTGTTCCATGGAGACAAGAGCAGAGAAATGGGCCTGATCATAGGCCAGCACAAGAGGTGAGCAATGGCATCTGTTTGGGAGAACTTCAAGTGGCAAATAAATTCCTCCAAACGGGATCGGTGCAAATGCTGGAGAGAAAAAGGAGATTTTTGCAACATTGTGAAAGAACAGACAGGAGCTGTATAAACAATTGTGCTGCAATATCTTCAGAGCTCCAGGAGAGCAGCTGAAAGTAATCAATGCAGAAAACAGCCACAACAACAGGTAAAATTTCATTATAAAAAAGTCAGGAAATATATGAAGAATCATAAGGGAAACCTTCTGCTCTTACATAATTTTCCTTGCCCTAATTGTTTCTTAGTAAAACTATTATTGTCTTATAACAAAATCTTCATGACTCTCACATGTAAGCAGAGTTGTACCTTCCTGTAATGCTTCTAGGCAGAATTATTTTCTAACAATCATCAGTAAATACACTGTCAGGCCTTTGGGTAACATGCTCTGTGCCCTCCATTAACAGATTTTTATAAGAAACATTACAAACATGTTTATAGCTCACACATTTCATCCCACACATTGTATACATCTGAATGTACATACACATGTATATATGATAAAGTTAAGGAAAGACTCAAAAAAACCCTACAAGTAGGATTTAAATGGGATGCTCCATCTGGAGGGGCAAAATTTTCCTTTGCAAGATTCTACACTTGTTTATGTATACAACTATGGGAAACAGCAAGTTCAGGCAGAAAAACTCTCACGATGTTTTTGTTTCCAACCAATGATTTTTCCTTTTGCTACAAAAATATGAGGCTTTATTGCTGAAATATTTACAAGATGAGTTCCCCTCATGAACCCCTCGTTCTGGCCGTGACCAATGACTGCACTGTCTTTCAGGTGTGTTTTTCAATAACCTACAGAATAATCTACAACCATTACTTGTAGTTCATAATTTGCAATGGAAACTGAAATTATGCAGTATTTTCCTGTGGAAGTAAATTTCTGTTAACTCCATCACCTGCTTAACATCCTCCTTTAATCAGCCAAACATCCCCCTTCAATTAACACCCAATCATGAATTAGGATTCTGTTAGCTCACAGCAGAAAGTGAGATGAATTTAATGCTCTGAGTCCTGCTCAGACACTGTCCAGCTGGCTCCACATAGATCTAACATTTCTGTGCTCACAAGTGCAAAGTGAATAAAACATTCTGGAAACTTTTGAATGAAAAGCTGCAAAGGAATAATTAAAAACAAAATCCAAGATACACACATTTACAATTTAATGTTTCAAAGTCAGATTAGATTGATTTCTGTGGAGTTTAAAGGGGCACCTAAATAAAATGACAAAATTAGAGCTTTGTCCATTTAGGCCAGTCAGAAATGTACTGTGTTCTGTAATGTGGTGGTTACTTAAGTTAATAGTGAATATCTGAGATAAAGAGGTTTTCAGCAAGGCTTACATAATTATCCTGTATTTTTTTTATCTAATAGAAATGGATTGAGCATCATTCTGTGTTTTCCTTTTTTTTTCTTTCAGAAAAAGGCAGCAGCTCTACCATAAACACTGATATATTACAGCTGGGTCTTTTGCTGGTGTCAGTTTACAACTGATTCAATTTACAGAGGTGCACGGATCTCTAATAAAAGCTCTTACCTTCTCCCCCTGAGTCTCGTAACATCGTGTCTGCTACTACAACAATGGGCCTTCTCAAGATATGGGCTAAGACAAAAACATGGAATTCTTCCAAGCTCTCATACACTGGATCTTCTGCATTGTCCACTCTGGAAGACAAAGCATTAAGACACTGTGAAGCAGCTTGAACCAACCACGAGACTTTGGTGGACCAACACACCCCTGCAGCCATTTCTTCTTCACTGTCCCTTATATCCCCACTCTTCTGAAACCCGTATTTCAATCCCACAAGTAGGTAAAAAGAAATGGAAAGGAAAATGCAGTTTTGTAAATAAAATAACAGCAGTATTTAAAAAAAAAAAAAGTTGTCCAACTAGTATCACTATGCTTTAGATGAGCCCCACAACCTTCCAGGAGATGGAAGTGCCTAGCACCTTTAGAAGCCAACTTAGAAAGTCTGTTTTCTACCAAATAGGTGATTCTTTTATCTGGATTGAAAGAATAAACCTGTCCAAGTCCCCACTTCTCTAGCTGACCACTTCCAAGCCATTCTATAACTGCATAAACAGTTTAATGAACTTTTGGTCTCAGTTATCTCCTTTGTTTTCCCAGCTTAATGTCAATAATGTCAGCACCACATCTCAAAGCTTCACCTCTGCCTGGAAAACAAACTACATAGAAGAAGACTGAAGAATGGCAGGGTTGTGGGAAGCAGACAGAAGTAATGATGATAATTCACTGCTGAGTGCCACTTAAGAATATAATAAACCCAGGACCAAATAAACGTGAGACAGGCACACTCTTAAATGGAGGCAGCACCTGTCCTCTTCCTGCCAGCTGTGCAGGAACCTCCAGAACTGACTGTGGTTAATTTTCTGTGTATGTGAAGAACAATAACAGAGCAGAAGTGCCTGGACACTGCTCCAGAGTGTGTGGGACAAACACAGCAGCCTCTCAGGGGTCTGACAGCATCCAGCCCATCCCTGGAACTTCTCTTCAATATCTTTCATTCCAGCCTAGGAGCACAGCAGGGTGGGAATGATCAGCAGCAGGCTGGGGCAGGACATTCACCGGTCTAGCAGTGCATCACCTCTCCTTCCCTGGATCTCTCCCCTGCTACCCAGACTCACAGGAAATCTTTCCTGATGTTCAAACCAAATTCCTCATTTTGCAATTTCTTCCCTATTCCTTACTGAACTTTTCTCCACAGCTGGCTGTGACAGCTTTTTCAGCATCTGCAGTCCATTCTGTCACCTCAGAGTAATCTGTCAGCCAAAAGCCACTCAGGGGAATCATGTTATTGGCAAGACAATATGTCAGAAAGGTTTCCAGCTATCTTCTCACATTAATATTTCCAGCCTATCAGTCCTAATTTTTTTCTTCAAATCCTCTAATTATTCCTCATCTCCTAGTTAATGAGGTTTCTAGAACTGAAAGGCATATTCCAGATACAGCTGTATCAGAGGGATCTCTATCCCTTTCATCAGCTGATGCCATGCCTGACTGCACTAACTCCAAAATTCCACGGGGCTTTTTTCCTCTTCAATACCACATCCCTGTGTTGCTTGATTCACTATCTCTGATCATATTCACACATTTCAAACCCTTCTCTGCTATTACACATTGCACTGCTCGCTGCCACAGGATCAGAGTGGCTGAGGCCATAGGGGAGCTCTAGGGAACCCCTTATTCAGCCCCTGCTCCATCAGGGCCACCCAAAACCCTGAATTGTGTCCAGAGAGCCTTTGGGTACCTCCAAGAAGGGAGAGTTCACAGCCTCTCTGGGAAACCTTTTCAATGCTCAATTTTCTACCATTGCTGCCAGAAATTCATGTGGCCTGTTTTATATTATTTCAGTGCCACTTGCTGAGGATTCAGTGTGAATTTTCTTAAAGATTATTAAGAATGAAAAATCATCATTAGCAAGTATCCATAGCAACCTGCCATATCCTTTGATTCACTGATCATTCCCCTTTTATTCAGGGATCTTTTAAACAGGCTGGCTGCATGACCAGGAAAACTGTGGACAAAATACTTTTGTCAATAAAACACGGAAGCAAAGAAAATTTAAGAAACTGCAATTAATTCCTCTCTTCATGTAAAGCTAACTTCAAATAATGAAATCCACTTATATAAGAGCATGTAGATCTGCATTGCAGAATCTTGCTCAACCAGAGTATTCTGACTAAATAAATTATCTCAATTCTAAGAGCAAATTACTAATAAAAAGAACAACAAATTTAAAAAAATCTTATTCTGACCTACAGGACCACTGGTACCTCCAATCCAAACAAAGCAGACATCGTCTCATCACTCCAAAGAGACTCCCTCTCTTATGGAAAATCCAATTTGTACTGCAGCCAGGAATGAAAGAAATACTCTTTCAAAAAGCTGGAAGGGAAAAGTCACCTACCCTGCTGTTCCACCTGGCTGGCTGCTGCTCTCTTGCCTGTAAACTGAGCAAGATCTGTTCTTATGTCCTTGGGCTTCCTTCTAACAGCTCCCTATGGTAACCTGCCTTTCCTTCCCCACACACAGCTCCAGATTTTCAGTCCAACAGACTCTAACAGCTATTCTGAGCTTAGGGCTTGTTTTGGGATTCACACAGAGCAAGAGACCAATGCCCTCAGACAGCTGAGATGCACTGAAATGACATCACAGGGATAAAGTTCTTCAACCTGGTGATTTGGGAGAAGCAGGAGATCAGAATGATATCCGAGTTCAGGGCTCAGTTTGCCTCCATTCCATTTCTGACACCTTTCTTTTCCTGCTTAACAACCCCCAAATGAAAACCAGCACAAACCACAGCTGCAGCTGTAGGTGTAGGAACCTCTCCTTTGATTTCCTTACAGTGTTTGTCAGCAATTCAAACACAGGAAATTGCACAGGAGTGGAACATTTTCTTTCATTCTTCAAGGAAAGAAAGGTATATTGAATTGACTAAAGGAAAGGAAACGCAGTGTGAATGCATTGGGTTCCATATTTGAATCACCACAGCCATTTGGCTGTGCTTGGCTTCAGTACTTTATGTGAACTGAAAATAGGCCAGATAAAAAGAGGTATTAGCCTTTAGAAACTACAGCTAATAATCAATAAATATGTTATAATGAACCATTTCTATCTGCACCCTATAACTGCTGCATACACTGAACAGTTTAAAAGAAACTGCACTCCTGTAACAGACACTAGATCAAATAAAAATCTTTTTAAGGCAATGCCTTACTAAATGGTCTGAACTAAATTCTGTACAAGGTGAAGGTTTTGCATGGCTGCAGGAGTTGTGTATGAAGAGCTGTTTGCTGAAGCACTCTGAACACCAAACCAAGCCCAAAGCCTCACAGACCCTTGCATTTGAGAGGCACTTCCTGTTTAAATGTTCTGGGTTTCTGCCTCAAACTCAATTCCAATGACACACAGGAAGATTACAGCAGTATTCCATCCCTTCTTCCCCATTTTAAGTCCCTTGAATTTATTAATAAGATAACGCCAAGAGCACAGACACAGCTAGGAGGTGACAATAAGCACAAATACCATCCACTGCCAGGGTCTCTCTTGTATGAACTCAAACCATGACAGCACCTGGGTGTTCAACAGTGAATTACAACAGTGATATTCACTCTCCATGAGAACAGGCTCTGACTGACAATTGCACAGTGAAGGAAAGGGTTGGAATTTTGTTTTGAGCAGGATGGCAGTAGTTAGGTTCTTAACAAAAAACAAGGTACCAGACATCTTCCTTTTTCAATGCAGTTCCTTCAATTCAGTGCCCCTGCTTTTGCTTGTAAATGGAGATAAACGAAGCAATTATGTTAATCTAGAATTCACTTTTACATTTACAGGAAGATGTGCAAATCTGTTTCAAAACAAGAAATCTGTTTCATAAGTTTGCTCTGCTTTACATGCTGGAAACAAGAACTCAAGAACCAGGTTTTTCTGTGTTTCCTTTTTCTCTTTTTCCAACTTCCCAGCCTCAGCATGAGAGTGCTCACAAAGGAGAAAACTTGGGAAATTTAGTGACAATTGCTGATCTGCCTTCGGACGTAGATCACTCTGAAAAATAACTAAAAGAAGTTTGCAGATGAATGAGGCAGCAGAATTCCAGCCTTAGGTTTGTCACTGAATTCTTTTGAAGCAGACACAACTTCTGATGCTTTAGCTAATTCTGACAGCAAAGGAATACATCTCATCTACAGTTCAAAGACTGATGTGCAAGCTTGCTTAATACAGCACCTAACCAGAGGACATAATATATCCCAACTGAAAAATACTATTTTGATATTCCCTTTCCTTGTCGAGGGCCCTACTTTGAACATGGGCTCATTAAACTGAAAAAATAATTCATTCTGCCACATTCATTCTGTCTTTGGAATGAATGTAAAGAGAAATATACACTCACATCTTGAATAGGGTAAGTTTCTTGCCTGATTCATCTTCCACTATTTCAAAGGAAAAAAATAATTGTTGGCTATTTGCATTTACTTTATTTTGATTGGAAAAAGAGATAAATGCAAACCATGATGAGAAGGTTATTTATGTACTAGGACCACCCCCTGTGTAGGTACCTGGCAGCTGAAGGTTGACTGCCTGGCAAAGATAACATTTGAGGGCACCTCTGACTAGAAGGTACTGAAAATACGTGGTGCATGGAACATACAGAATGAAACAGAACAAGCTGGAGAAAATTGGGGCTGAATGACCAGATTTCATAGAAATATGTGCTGAACTGCATTAGAAAACTGAAACACATCAACAGAAAAATGTCTACAAACACAGGAAACAAACTAGAGATTAAATGGAAATAATTTTAGAGATTAAAATGGAAATATTTTTTTTTTTCACTTCAGGATAGAAGAAAATGAGACACACTGTGGCTGACAATTTTCTAAGCAAAGTCCTCCAGAATTCCTAGAATTATCTATCCTTAAAATCACCAGGTTAAAGGGAAAATAAAATACTCTTTCAGAGCCCAAAGAATATTTTCTACAAACTTTGTTACTCTCATTGTGCTGTATGCCTTATTTTGTCAGTTTGCTTATCACCACACATTTCTCCAGGGAAACTGTAGGTACAGAAAATCATGCATTAAGCAAACACTAAATATTTTTAGTGGTAAACCCTAGACACAAAAACTAAACCTTCTGCATTCTGAAGGCTGGTCAATAATCCTGTCCTTTAGGGATAATTGCACTGAAAGCAAGGGGTTTATCACAGTGGCTATTTAAAACAGATTCTATATGTGGGTCAGGGGTATTTAAATGTTGTAGATACCGTTTCATCCCAAACCTTTCCCCAAATACATTCCCAGAAAAAAGTTAAGTGATACTGCCAACATGCTTATCCCAGGAGCAAAACAATTAGGATTTATTTAACCCAGACTCTTTTGGATACAAAGTAACCTCAAGTTAGCGTGGTACCTGTACCAGAAAACATCACCCAAATGCTTAATATTAGAATGGGACATTTAGATAATTCTGCCATGCCAAAAGAGTGCAACAGTTGCAGAGGCAGTTTGGTGGTGCTATGAACACTTTCACTCAGTTGTGTTGTGTTGTTTTCCTGCTGAGAACAAAGCCTGAGAGATTTTGCCACACTCTGAACTGTAGTAATGTATCTGAATAACTTGGAATACAAAGTGCTCCAGCCGAACTACCACCTGTAGGCATTCATTATTATCAGTTCTTCTGGAATTCATCAAGGTTACTGAGACAACAACAGGGCTACAGAAATAAGAGCAGCCTGAAAACAAGAACACCAAGACAAGAATGAGATAAAGGAGGCCATGAAGGCTCAGAACTGTCAAATTCCCTAAGGGACGTGTGCCAGCCTCGTGAACAAAGCGGCACAACCAACCCAAAAATGCGTGAACACGTCAACAGCAGTCCTAGAACCCGTAACTGTGGTGTAACATACACAACAAATGGCTTCTGCTGGAATGTAAACAACAAATGGCTTCTGCTGAAGTGGTTCTGGGTGCGTGGTTCCGAGGCCCTGAGCTCTGCTCTGGACTTACCCCCCGCCGGTGCCGCCGTTCTTGCTGAAGTGCGTGCGCGGCTCGCTGGACGCCAGCTTGAGCAGCTCGTTCCACTCGCGCTCCCACTCCTCCTCCGTGTATACCAAACCTGACTATGGGGCACAAGGAGAGGCTGTCACTGCTCTGCTCACGCACCGTGCAAGCAGAGCTCTCTAGCAGGGTTTGCAACTAACTTGAGTTTCACACGCGACTCAGTTCAGTATCTTGGACCATAAATAGTTCAATATTTCTACTCAGGTGAAAGAATATTAACTTACTAAAAAGACCTAAAATACTAGCTGTAGAGTTAGCACGTTCACTTGTCTGCCTGTAGGCTTACTCCTGAAACTGACTTTTCTAGCCACTGCTTAGGCACAGACATCTTCAGGAAATAGTAACATGCTGAAGGTACAGCTTTTAATCAAAAGTCAAACCAAATTTACAGATGATTTTAGTTAGAACACTTTCACCCAATATTTGGCCACAGCTTTAAAAATCCTAATTTGAAATTCTGGGAAATCTTTCCTAAATGGGGTTCTCTCTCTTTTGTGGATTTCATTTCCACTCATCTTTAAATGCTTTTGATAGCTAAATTACACATTTAATGTTCTACGGGTTCCAAATGCATCTTAGACCTTTTGGGCACAAACCTCTGCATAGTTATACCCATAAAGCTACAAACAGATTTGCATTCTGGTATGAAAATTTCAAATACAAGTATCTCTTTCCCCGTACAAAATGGCAGCACGAGGAATTTGATAGCAATTAAAACTTTCACAGCAAACTTCAGAAGAATGCTTTTAAACCCTAATTGATATTAACAATGTCTTTGGGCCATACAGACCTCCTTATTCTGCTGAGTCTGTTGCCATCTCCATCTTCTTTTCAGTGCTTCCCTTTCAGCTCCACTTCTCATCATGGTATAGAGGGCTTTCCGTAACACAAGGTCCCGGTCGTGAAATCCCCACATCCCTGAGGCAGCACAAGATGACACCCAGTTTTAAAGAAGCTACAGTGAAATAGAAAGAGCTAATACATAATTGAAGAGTCTCCCTGGCAAATAATTCACTCACTATTTTTAAGGTTTCCAAAAGGAAGAGTCATTGTAAATAAGCCAATGAACAAGACGGAGTTCCAATACACTTTAAACTCTGATTAAGGACCAACCAAGGATTTGAGCTGGTTCAGTGTTTGCTTGCAGGCAGCTCCAGCTCTGCTGCAAGCCATGGAATATTCAGAGCACAGGTTGGTTTTAGCTGCAGTTGCCAGCAGGCACAAGGATGTTAATGAGCACTGCAGGCACCTCTCGGAATCATGGACAGTCCTGGCCCCCAAAGGCTCTGGCTCTTACACAGCAGGAAATTTCCTTTGGTTTCAATACAGGATGAAAAGACAAGTGCTCAAGATGATAAAAAGTCCAGAAATACAACCAGCCACAGCCTTTCAAGTTCATTTTAAGATAATGAAACATCTTTATATGGTTGGGAATAGTAACCTTCACCAAAAAACAGCAGAGCTGTCCCAGTCCTGTGCCTACAGACAGCCACATTTCAGTCACCACATTATCAGCTGCTGGGCTCAGGTCACAATACTCCAAATATTTGCAGTAATTAACATACAAAATAAAGTAGACAAAGATAAAAGGATCCTTGGAAACAGCAAAACCTCTTTTCTTATTACTTCTTTCAACAAGAGGATTTTCTTCAAAATACTAAAAATCCCAGTGTCTTTAAAAAGCCACTCTTTGGAGTACTTCTGGTAGAATTTTTAAGCAACTATAAAAAAAAAATCTAACTTTCCTCACAATAGGTTAGGATGTGGAAAGCAAATTAAAGGCCTTCAGCTTCACAGGCTTCTACTGATTTGCAGAAAGGCTTAAATAATCTTGATTTAATTTATCAATTGGAAATTATTTTTATTCACTCCAAATGCTGTTTCACATATGCTTAAACTCTACAAGGAACTAACAGAGAAAATAGCTTGACACTGCATTCTTGAAACAGCAGAGAACTGTCTGTAGAAAATCAAGGGAATGAATGAAATTCCTTGCACATAATGAGGACAATCCTGCAGAAGCACCTGGGATTTGCCTGTTCCAGTATTTGCCTGTTCCAGTATTTGCCTGTTCCAGTATTTGCCTGTTCCACACCTGTTAGGCCAGGAACACAAAAAATCTAAGGAAAATACAGATCACTGGTGTCTGTGATACATGGGTTTGGATACTGTTTTGGTTATACTTTTATACCCTGAGAAGCCTTTTACTTTCCTGCTTTAGGCATGCTTCAGGGAAACAACACTACAGCGAGATGTGAAGGACATACTGCTCCAGAATCAGACTTTTAATGCAAATCTTTGGATCTCGTGTGTTTCTGAGCTTAGTCTGGGGCTAGAGCAGAGCAGTAAATATTTCTGGCAGAAGGTGTCCTGCCCAGACTGTCCCTTACCCAGAGAGGCAGCATGCAGGAGGCAGTTTCCATCACCCGTTGTGGCCAGCGGCAGCAGGCGCTTGCAGCTTGTGCACACTGTGGACCACCAATTGAGGCGTCCTGCAAAGGAAACAAACACCTGTTACAGGGGAGAGGAACCTGCAACAGCAGCAGTGCCCTGTGCAGGTAAACACAGAGCAGGAGGGGTAACCATGAGCACCCTCTTGAGCAAATAACCTTGAATGGAATGGCAGAAGTCAAAACGGAAAAGATTAGAAATGAGGCAGATAAACTATTCTCTACATGGATCCAGAAAAGAAAAGAGCACCATTAATTGATTTGCATCTTCCAGTCTCATATGCTGCATCCAGGGATGGATTTCCAAGGAGTTTATCGCCTTAATACTATTATGAGCCTTGCTGTCAGTTCCTAAACATAATCGACATTTGCCTCCCACACATGCATGACAGGTTATATTAAGGTAATAAAGGAATTTTTCTTATGTCAACAGATGAAAGTAATATGTATGTGGTAATCAAGATATGTTACTATAAAGGTAAGTTTATTAAGTGAATTATTTCAGTCAGATGGATTGTTTCAACAGCTGATTCTCCTCTCATTTCCTATCGTGTAAATCATCATCAGATGTACTAAAACCAACAGCTACACTATCAGAGAATTAAAATGACACCAAAGCATAGCCTGAGGTGTTGTACAGAATGTGGCCTTTTTCTTTTGGGAATACTTAGAGAATCACTTATCCGTCATTGCTACGTGAAGCATGTTTTACAGATTATAAACCAGAGATGGGTTCTGGAAAAGCCTGGCAAAAGAACAGATATTCAACGAAGAAACAAGTCATGGAGATTATCATTGTCCAAGCCCACACTACAAGTAGGTAATTCCTGGCACACAGGTTGTCATGTGGTAGCACACTGAAGTGTTAAGTCCTGGTCAAAAGGTCATGTGAGCACTCTAATAGAAAGAAGGCAAATGGGGGTAATTGTGTAATGTCTCTGGGGATGAGGAAGAGCAGATGATTAACAGGGATGAGTAGAGCTGGTACATTTCCCAAGACTCGGCAGAGCTGGGGTAATGCACAAGTGAGTAATTGAATGAATAATGCAATAGGCAGACTTCTTCTCTCCCAGTTTCTTGACTGGGAAGCTGGGAGGAAATAGCATCTCTATATTTGTATAGACAGTCTTGCACTTAAGGTTAAACCCCAAAACAGAAGGAAGTTCAAACAAAAAATAAATGTCTCTCCATTAATAAGTTTTCATTACAAAATTATATTGACGTTTATTTGTAACTACACATTGGGGAAAAAATAGTGTAACAATGTACCCCAGATATTTTTTCTGGGTACTTAGAACTATGGAAGTAAATTGCAATTAGTCAGAATGGATTAAGAGTACCACACGGTAAAGAAGCACAGCAGATCAATAAGCACATCTGGTAATCCTCAAATGATTTTAGCAGCTGGTTTGTAAATGCACAAAGGCTTCTTGAGTTCTAAATTAAATATGCAATAAAGAAACCGAATTTAAAGCACTATTAGACAGCCTTTGGAATTAACAAGATAATTTTTAGAAACTCCTGCATCTGTGAAATAACAACTTGCCACCTGTTTTTAGCAGAATGTTTTGGTGGAACCATATTCAGCAATAAGTTACACCAAGGTGCTGCATAAAGCATAGTTAGAAGACCTAAAACCAGACAGACCTTAGGTAGGACTTAAGGAAACAATGAGTGGCATTGCTTTGCAGATTAACTAACATCTATTGGTAAGAAATGCCAAAGTCTGGTGTTTATGAATCTTCAGAGTAACAGGAGGTTTCTATAAAAGTGATCTTCCATCAAGTGAATTCCACAAAAAGCATTTGGGGGCTTGGTTAACATCACAAAGCTTATGGCAGATGGAAAAAATAGCAGATATGGGTTTATTATTGGATTATAACAAAAAAGTGGTGCATTTCAGTTTTTCAAATCTAGTGGTTATAGGGGGTCCCTTAAAGGAAAAAAACAGGAAAATGGAGCTTCAATAAAAACTGAGATTAAACATTTCCACAATTTTGGTGGATTGGTTTGGGGGACATAAAGCCCAGGCTTAACAGCGTATTACTGTTTACTTTGGCTGTAGCTGTACAAAATGCTCCTTAGGAAACAGAAACATGAGCACAGAAAGAAAAGCGTAGGAAAACAGTTCTTGGACTTTCACACAATCTACTTGTGTTATTTGTATTGAATTATATTTCAGCACTGCAATAAAACTGGGTTTTCTTTCAGTTAAAAACACTGTGTTAGGCCAGCCTTTCCTCTGCCTGTACTATTTTTTAAAACACAACACTTCAGTACAGCAGAAGTTTTCATTATGTCTCTCTTTGTGTCAACCCACACATTAACAACACACAGAGGAGCATGTGTCTATAATGAAAACCAACTTGCTGCAGCAAAATATTTAGAATTATAAAACTGCTTTCACACAGACTTCATTTAACATTATGAGTACCTTGAGCCATCCTGTGTTGAAGAACCACAGCGATTCCTGCCAGAGCTCACAGAGATCAGTCTGCCCGTTACTCACAAGCTGACCTCATTCCAATTCTGGCAACAATCAACAGCTGAGTTTACAAGATGGACAAAACCTCAAAATGTTTTTATGGATGTGATGCATTCTGTCCTTTCAGAGGAATATTTGGAAAGCAATCCAAATGCATATGGAGTAAATAATACACTGCAGCAGGGGGGAGTAAGTAAATCACCCTGCCTTTCTCTGGGCCTTTCCTTTATCACCTCACACAGCGCTTTGCAGCAAATTGGGAATTTTGTTCTGAGTTTCCATACAGATAGGATGTAACCAGGACATGCTGTCACATACAGATGTCAAGGTAGCAAGAGTTTAACATACAAAAAAAGAATATAAAAACCTTACAGGCTTTTACGGACACCCAGCTCATTAGACCACTTCAGAACCCAGTGTGACACTGCTAGTGGCAGTTCTGCTCTCCCAGTCCAGCCTTTGGGAGTAGTAAGCCATTAGTTCCTAGCAAATTTCCTCCTCCTTTTGCCTAATTAGCCTCTTTCCTATTTCCTTTCTCTTGAAATTCAGGGCACAATACCTACGCTCACTCCCCTCTTCCTTTAACAACATCCCCAACCTCAGCTACAAAAGCTACCATTCTTCATGGGATCAGGTTTGAAAAAGATTTTAGGCTCTTTGCAGGGAATGCACCTCATCTTTTAGTTATCTTTATGTCATTGACCAAACCATAGCCAAACTGTTGGTAGGAGACAATAAAATGTCTAATACTATGTGGCTTTTCTATTAATTCCCTCTCATCATTTTGTACAACAAATAAAATAAAATAAATAAAATAGGCAGGAAACTGAATATCTTTACATCTAAAACCATGACAAAAGGTTTGTTTCTATGAAGCCTTATATGATTTTCTTAAGCACACTATTTGATCTGTTTAACTTACTTAAAACACAGAAGTGTTTCCCAGGAAGTTCCAGGTTATTTGAATGAAATGCTCGCAAAGTAAACTAAGCCTATGTAGGCTACAAGGAAACCTGTGATCAAAACCCTGAGTACTTCAAATGGTAAAACCTTCTCCTTTCCAGGATGTAAGAGGCTCTGGGGATGAAGGCACTTTTCCAGTGTGTGTCAAGTTACTGCCCTAATTAATGTGCAAAAAGAATAAATGATTTATTCTAATTTTCAGAGAGATTTGAGAGAGGAATGCTAAGAGGCAGCAAATTCTGTAGTTTCTGCAGCCATTTCAAGTTCAAAGCCAGCTGGCTCTGTATGGATTAGAGGGTGTCAGCTCTAAATTCACATATTCTCTGATTTTAAGGTCAGAAAGCCTCTGTGACCCTCTAGTTCATACTAGACTCTAAAGGCTGTAATTGCACTGAAGCAGGTAGGTCAACAACGGTACTGTACCAAGGCATCTTCTGATATCCCTATGGAATTTGGAGGGTTTGGCAGAGCTGCCAGAGGGAGAATCATCCTGCTTTTTCCATGTCCTCCTTGGGTTAGCTGGTTCTTAGAGAAACTGGGTAGATTTTCTTGATAGGTGACTTGCAGTTTTCATGCTTCCTAGTTGCCTGGTAGCATTCTTACCTTATTTTACACTGCTATTTCTCCCCCAAAAAAAGGCCTTCTGAACACTGCTTGGGGTTCTTTTAGTTGTTTTAGGTTTTGTTTCTTTTTCCTTTTGTACTGTTTGAGGCTATTATCTAAGTATGTCTGCCTTTTCAATTACCAAAACCAAAAAAGAGCACATGACAACATCTCCTAAGTACTCAGTGGGACACCAGATTAGCAGAGCTCCTGCCTCAAACCCGAGCTGCACTTTATCAGTTTGGACTCACACAGGGCACCAGGGCTGGAGAATGAATCTCACATCAATCCAGAGTGTCACAAAAGCCAGCAGAGCAATCCACACACAAAAAAGCAACTGGTCTATTCTATATCTCACAAGCAACCATGAAATCTGATTTTACAACTCTATTATATCACCAGGGTTGGGGATTTCACTATACAGATGTGTTCATTTCATGGTTCATTAGCACTCCTGCTGTTTCATAAGGCATCAATACTAATTTTAAATAGATTTCTCCATATCTTTCAAAATTGGCTTAAAACTTTAAACTACTAATAGATGTGAATTAACATCAATTTTAAATATCTACACTTTTTTCCCCATGGCAATACTGGAGTATTACTTTCAAATTCTGTAGTTTCTCATTTTAAAAAAGTAATAAATACATAAAATATATATCTAAAAATTGGTTTCTCAAGCTGCAACAGAACCTGAAGATGTTTCCTTTCACAGTCACTGCAATGTAATTTCCTCATGAGGACTGGAAATACCAACCCCCTCTGACCATCCAGACTTATGTCCTTGTCTATTACATGACTTCCCCAATAGTCCTTTCCTTCCTTTCCCAATTTCTTTTTTTTGTCAACTAAATTGGACCATTTTTCTATAATGTTTTAAAAAGAACCATTTTTTGGCAAAGAACACAGCAGTTGCTTTTACTCTCTGGCTTTTATTTCCCAGGCAGGATGTGCAAGCTCCAGACATAAGCAGGATTAGAAATGCCAGCCCAAATGTTGGATTGGCCACCACTGGCACCTCTGGCGTCACGCAGCTGCTGGCAGACACCTGAGGTGTCACCCACCTGCTTGCTCCAATGCAACCATGGTGGCCTGCTCGATTAAATCGCGCTCGATGAAGCTCCTGAAGTCCTCGCTGTACACGCTCAGGTCTGGCAGCTGGAATGTGTAGATGGGCATCTCCAAAGGGAACTGCTCATTGCTGCAGTCGTTTGCTACATGTGAGCGAGCAAGGGAGACTATGGCTGAGCTGGCATGGGAAATGCCTCTGGAAAGACGCTTTTCTGTGGAGAAACCAAAGAGAAGTTACATCTGTACCACGGCATAAAAGGCTGGCTATGCCAAGGCTGGTGAATGCACATTTATTTCACTAGGAATTTATTCCACGTCTTGTTTGCTGCCTTTTTCAGGTTATTTCCCTACTGTAAAAGATTGCTTGCTCTTACTACAGATCCCTCTGGCCAGTCAAAGGAACTTGACTTTCCTTCTGGCAAAACAGACCAGCAGTAGGAGTAACAAAATACGAAAGACAAATATTCCTATAAAATTTTTTCTTGATGTATCTATCTTAGGTTTTCAAAGATTCATTGAAAGAAAAATTTATTGATAGATGATAATCAGTGGATGTTTTGAACTCCTAATTAAAGCTTACTTTAACATAACTTATCACTAATAGTGTTTTAAAGACATCTCAAACTGACCAATGGTTATTTAAAATTAACTTTCTTGCAATTTGTGAAACTTTTGTTTCTCTAATGGATCAAAGTCTTTCTAATTTTGAGGGTTAAACTGCAATCTCTAAATTATCCTAAACTGAGGTAGAGAGTAGAAGGTTTGATTTTGCATTTGTTCTCCCTGTACATCTCAGCTAGGTCCCTTAAGGAGGGGCACTGAAGTGCAGGGCTGCAGCCCCCTGTGACATCCCCTCACTCCACTCCATCACCTCTCCCAGCACAGCCCAGCCTCCCCTGCTGGCTGCAGCCTGCACTCCTTGGTACAAACCAAGGCGCTCCTTTCCCTTCTCTGCTCCTCCCTGAACACTCCTAGGTCCACTTGGCAGTCAGAGGTGCCTCTGACCAGGAGATCCTCAGCTACACACTGAGCTGGCAGCCAAACTCCTGTCAGTGCAGCTGGTCAAAGCCAGGCGTACCCCACACCACCCACTGCATCCACTAAACATCAGATGGACATCTCAGTGCAAACTGTGTCCCAAAGGACTGAAGGGACATGGTTTTATCAACTGTGCTGCTCTTCCTCCCTTTATTTGTATTCAGAGCTTTAAGGAGTCAAAAGAAGCACCACAGATCCTTTTCTTCTGATAGAAGTCAGCAATTTTAAAAAAGCTTTACTGAAACTTCTAAGTACTGATGCTATTTCCTGTGTAATGGGTGGGAAGAGCGAGCAGGAGAAGGGAAGCCCTTGTGTTCCTTTTAAAGGCTGCACAGAAAACCATCACCAGGCTACTCTTATTACCTGCCTACATGACAAGCTGTCAGACCTGCAGATGCATTTTGGTGCAAACTACAACTTCTTGAGAAATTCATAGAAAAAAATTGCAACCCAACAGTCAGAGAGAGAGAGAGAGAGATCTGAAATAAAACCCGTAAGAGGTCTGCAAACAAAAAAGCAAATTCTAATGCTTATCATCCTGCACTGGAAATTAACTGTTAGAGGTAGTTGACTAATTTTTCTTAAGGTTTCAATTTCTATTCAGCAGGGGATAGGAGGCAGTTGCTGTGGAACCAGAAAAGAACGAATTTTTAAAGCTGAAAGTTATTCATAGTCTTCATACACCCTATTCACACACTGTGAGTAAGAATGCAAAGAGCAAAATACAGATTTTTAAACCTTTTTGTTTGTTTCAATAAGCATAAAAAACTATATACAAGAGTGACACCTTCTAATTAACTCCTTTCACAAGTACCACAGGACTGCTTGGGGACAACATATTTAACTTCAATCACACATTAAAAAAACAACTTGCAGAACTGAGGAAGAACTCACAACCACTAAAACATGAAAAATAGGGTCTAGCAGCAGCTCTGAGCCCCGTGACAACGGCACGGCTGCTGGCACATGGCCTCCCACTCCCTGCAGCCAAGCACAGCTCCCAAGCAGACAGGTCAGAGACCCACCTGTCCCCAAAAACTCTTACCTTGGGCAATGTCATCCTGCCTTTGCAGGCAGGGCCTCTCAGCCTTGGTCACCTGGGGAGGCTGCTCTGGCTCCTGCTGCTTGTAAAACCTGCCCTCGTTGAACACCTGGGGCAGGTTGGCCGTGTGCACCTGCCGCAGCTGCTCATAGTCATTCAAAGCTGCTGTCAGGTCCCAGTTCTTACCTGCAAAAGAGCAAAGGAACCACCTGCTCACCTCTGTCTGGGGAGCAGCTACCCCCACCACCCAGCCTGTGGCACCCCAACACAGCAGCACTGTGGGAAGAAGTGTCAAAGCCAGTTACCATTGAGTAAAAGCCACCGTCCACTGCTCTCCTCTCATCCGCAAACCCAAAATCCATGACACTGTATCACAGGAGCTGATCAAGGCCAGGACTTCCCTTGCTCAGATTCCAGCAATTCCCTTGCTCAGAAATCAGCAATTTAGGATGAACTCTAAATTCCACTGAGAGGGAGCAATAATTTGCAATTGGGTGGTTGTATTAATAATAAACAATAATTAAGAGCAATGATGGAAAGACATGAGTGACAGTGTCATAGCCTAAAAGAGTGAGAAACTCTTATCTTTCATTTGCAGAACAGACAGAATGCAAACACAAAATAGTTTTGGTCCCTTTATCTCATACAGGAGAGAGATCTTGCTCTCTTAGAGATTTTAAAAGCCTTTTAGAAAGCAGGCAATATAGGACAGTGTTCTGTAACAAAACCTGCAGAGAGAGAGTCAGCCTGTGTGGTTCCATGTCTGTGGGAGCTGCATGTGCAACTTGTCAGCACAGAATCCTCTGAAGGATTTGCTTCCACCTTCCACTTCAGCATACTGCTCTGACCAGCAACCACAGAATGCAGGCCAGTATCCAGAGATGCACAAGTTTGTTAATACACGTAGTGAAACAGGACTTGTCCTTCTCAGAAAACCATGAAAAACCTGTTGAGATGTCTGCCTGCTATTTTCAAAACAATCCTGCTTAGTTAAGATATAGAGATGCTTACTATTCTCCAAGTACTTGTTTCTAATTGGAAAACTAAAACTACTTAATAATGAGAAAGAGAGACCCTACAAGTTATATGAGACTTTCAGAGCATTCCACAAGCACCCTTCCTAAAAATTTAAAAGTAACCTGATTCTGACTAATACATGATTTATTGCACCACAGAAGGTTATCATTTTAGGTACTTTGAGAAGCTCCCTTACCTGAGTGGCAGTTAAAGAAAACTTACTTGCTTACACCAAGGAGATAAGCTAAATATAGTACAAAGCAGTTTTAAACAGATAAAAGAAAGCCTTTTACTGTTACAGTTGTATCTGTGAAGAACAAAAACATAACTGAAGAAGGAAAAAATAGCACAAACAGCTGGTACCCACAGGGTTGAGCTAAACTCCTCAGGTTTTTAAGTACTAACAAAATTCTGAAAGGAGAATTGGTATCATTGAGCAAGAATGTTATCTAGCTCCTGAGCAGACTATAATATAAACCACCATGTGAGCCATACAGAATTGTTCTGTAATGCTGTAATTAACTATTAGAAAGTCTGTAGGACAAAATGTAAATTCAGTGAAAATTGCCAGAGATACTGGAATAAGAACTTCAGCTATTACCTGCATTTGTTCACTAAAAATCCCACATAGAATAAATGGCTGCAATCCAGTCAGGGCTCTGCTCTAACTTTACACACATCCCAACCAAGTTACACAGCCCAAACAGGCAGAGCCACGAGTGTGTTCCCAAAACCAATCAGTGTTTGGAGTAAGAACTGCTTTTCTTTGGTTCTGGTTTTAAAAGGCATTTTAAACACATTTCGAAATTCTTCTTCTCAACCACAAAAACAATAAAGTAATTTTTTTTTATAAAAGAAGGTGACAATAAGTATAATTCTAGGAAATGCAGCTTTAAACAAAACATTATTATTCTAATATTGGCAATGCTACAAACCCAGGGCTATGTGACCCCCAGGAACAACCTGGATTCATTGAGTACAGATCCCTGAGTACCAGACCCGTAGCAGTGGAACACAGACAGCATTTTTCAGGGCATTCCCTGCAGTTCCCCTGCTCAAGATTTGTTTCATATTTAATTCTGAAGCTAACAAAAATCCCAGTGCATGTGCTGTAAGTGGCTGCTGTGTGACAGGGCTTTGATGTATGTAAGAGGAAAGCAGAAAATCAGCAGACTCACAGAAATCCCGCTGGCCTCAGTTTTAAGCCAAATGCAATCATCTTATATAAAAGCTCTGTCATAAAAATTACATTGAGCCTTCAGAAAGCAGGCTCACAGTGTGTTGCATTTAAAACAGGATTGCACTTGAGTTATGCTCCATGGTACATTGTAGCAACTGAACTTCTACTATAGACTTGAAACCTTACAGAAATTGAAATTTCTATACCTAACGCAGAAATACTTTATTTTCAAATCTCTCCATATCCCTGGAGTTGTCTCCATCTCCTGAACAGAAGCACCAATTGAGCACCAAAGCCATCAACTTCAGACAACCAACACAGGAAATTATGATTGGACTCACTTTCCCTAAACTGGCTGGAGCCTCCAAGCATTGAAATGCAAGAAAAACATTCAAGCAATTTAAAGAACATTTTCAGCACCTTTCCATCTCCATGAAATAGTGTTTTTGAAAATTAGTCACCCTCACTGAGCAGCATAAGTGTTCCCAGCTACCTTCTCCCCTGGAAAGATGGGAGGTTTCCCCCTTTGCCCCTCTCCATTTGTTTTACACGTTCACAAGTAAATACAAATGACAAATATTTTTTTTCCAATTGCCCATTAAAAAAGAGGTGAATTCATCAATTGGAGAGAATTAGCAAAGAAAAATCCTAAGTGAAAGTAAAGGAAACTGGAGACAGCAAAGACAATTAGAGAAAAGAAAGAGAACAGAAGTTCTAGAACAAAACTAAGGGGTTTATGAAAGACACTGAGAGAAGAAATACAAATAGGTACAAAAACTAAATGCACTGAAAAATAAATTTTAAAAAAATGTGATGTAATTTGGAGCACAGGAACTGCAAAAGCAAGAAGCAAGCTGGGTACCAATCAGGAGGATTATTAAATTCAGAAATGTCCAGATCTGAAGAAGGGTTTCCATCAGTGTGATAGGCAGGTGAGAAAGTTTCAGCTGCAAGTCATTGAGGAAATTAGTGGGGCTTGTGGTTGTGGAGATGAATAGAACTAACACTGCCTATCTCTCAGCCTTTAAACTTGGCATACTAAAAGCTTTTGGATTTCTAAAAGTTTATCTTATTACACTACAAACCAAGTTTTGAGAAACAAAAATGCCTGAGTTATGCTGGGTTAGAAATAAAAAAATAAATTCATACAACATGGGAAACAAACACATCCTCCCACCCAAAGCCTACAGGGCAGGTCCCTCCTTCCAGCCTTCCCCTTGTCCAACAAGTGGCACTGGCCTCCTGCTTTGGGGCAGACTGCACAGAGTCCCTCTGGCCCCTAGGGCAGGGAAAGAACAACTCTCCTAAGTTCTGTTTGTATGTGTCTCCCATGTTCTTCTCTGGCATTACCCAGACCCTGCTCCTCATACATCTCTGTTCCCTGTCACATCTCTCATTGTCTTTGCCATCTCCTGCACAGGCACCCAAGAGAAAGGGTCCGTCTTTCCTACCCCCACAGAGGTTATGCCTGAAGGAAAAATAACAGGTAATTACTTTATTCTGCATAATTTCATCAATTAAATTAAGTCAAGTAAAAACTTTTTTTTTTGCAGTTTGACAGACAAAACCAACACAAGACTGTTTTTTAGATTCTCTGCTGTTTTTGTTTCACCGTTACTTATCTGATGCACCCTGTTCATGTGTTTATACGACATATGATTGTATTTTAAAAGGCATTTCAGAAGCATAACAATGTTATTTCAGTGCACACAATCACTGGCAGCTCTGTATCAATAACAATTTGCTCCAAACCAGCAATAACACACTTCCAGTGCTTCCAGTTTTGAATGGCCAGAGAACATCAGTCAGCAAAAAAGCTGGAGCAGCACAAAGCTGGTTAGAAAACACAGGTAGTGGAATCATGATTGGGGTGCTGGAAGCAAACCAACTCTCTGACTGAAGGAACACTCTTACTGAGCAGTAGCTTCCTGAACAGCCACATGTGCTACATGAGTCAGCAGGTGTGCAATTTAACAACACTCAAAGGTCTCTGCTTTGAAACCAAGTCCTTCTTGTTTGGAGGAAAAACAACAAAACACAAACCCACCATACCCCACCCCCTTCTCCCCCCAAAAAAGGTGCAGCAGATTAAGGAATGGAAAATACACTGTGGCTGAAGGCTGGTACTGATGTTTTAATGTCAGAGAGAGCAGACGCCTACATAACAGGGAAATTCAGAAATAAACACAGCTACAACTGTGAAGTTTCTGCCCTAAATAATGGTTCCTTAAATAACAACAGGAGGCATCATAAGCCTGAAGAAAAAACAAAGATTTAGATAAAACAATATATGGTCTAAGAAGCCACTTCCCAATTTTTGCCTTACCAATTCAAACTGATTAGCAGAGGGTTAATAAACGAAGTGCTAAAGAACAGCACAACTCAGATTCACTTTAGAAGCATTGATAAAATTAAAGACTCAAAGAATGGTTTAGGTTGGAAGAAATCTCAAAGATATTTCATTCCAAACCCTTGCCATGGGCAGGGAGACCTTCCACAGGACCAGGTTGCTCCAAGCCCCATCCAACCTGGCCTTGGACACTTCCAGGGATCCAGGGGCATCCACAGCTTGTCTGGACAACCTGTGTCAGGGCCTCAACACCCTCACAGGTTCAGGGAAGAATTAAATATTCTTCCCAATATTGAATCTAACCCTGTCCTCTTTCAGTTTGAAACCATTTCACCTTGTGTTATCACTCATGCTCTTGTCAGAAGCCCCTGTCCAGCTCTCTTGGTGCACTTTCTGGTGTTGGAAGGTGCTCTAAGGTCTTCCCAGAGCCTTCTCTTCCCCAACAGCTCAAGGGTGTCATAGCAAAGGTGCTCCAGCCCTGGGAGGTCCACTGGGGGAGCAAAGCTGGATGCAGCACTTCAGGTGGGGTGTCACAAGGGCTTTCTCCAGTGCTGTAACCCCAGAGCTACATGATATTATTTAGTCTTTGGGGTTTTTGCTTTGTACTGTTTTGGCTAAAACATTATAGCTTAGTGGGGTCATAACAGTTAATAAATTTGTTGTCTTTTATTTCTTAAATCAGGTATAATGAAAACCAAGAGGATTTTATCATTAATTAGTAGGAAAAGCAAAGTTGCAACTATTACACAGTTCCCCCCGTCCCCCAAGCTTTCAAATATCCACCTACTCCAATATGTTAAAAAGAACATTTGAAAGGTCACCAGAAAATCCTGATTTAATGATAAATAAAATGCTGGAAAGGATGCAATTTGAGATGGGGAGCTAGCAAAGATCTAAGTAGTAAGAACCACAATGAAAGGGACCTTGCAGCAACAACATGTATAGACAGGACTTCAGCAGAGGAAACGTTCAAAGGGACAGGAAATGCTGCCTGCAGTGAAACAGGACCAATGGACCCAGTGGAGTACAGCCACTATGGGTCAACAACAGAGTGGGCAACAAGTTAACTTCCAGTTAGAGAAGAATGATCTGAGGAAGGCACTGAGCATCAAGATGGTATTTATGAAATGCACCTGTAAGTGCAACCTGAAGGCAACACAGAAACACCTCAGGCTAATGCAAAGAAGTCTGTTTTGACAAACCAACTGCCAATAAAGCAATCCTCAAGTTCAGTTTAACTGCAGGCACTTCTTTCTGTTCATCATGAAGCGGATTAGCAAATATTTACAGGCAAAAGGTAAGAACTTCAGACCAGCTTTTTTCCTTCTGAAAAACTAATACACAAAATTAGGATAAAATTAGACCACATCCTTTAAAACAAGATTTCATTTTGGTCCATGTTCTGAAAGGAAAATAATACAGCAAGGCCATTTTATTAACACATGCCTCCTTTTCTGCTAGAATGCAAAGTCACTCCAAACTGAACAGGCAGCTGGAAATGACAGTTTTGCTCTCTGCTTAACGAGACATTGGTAGCAGCTCAGCTTCCTCTTCCCATTGCCAAACCTTCCACAAGAGAACTAAAAAAGGAACCATCTGAGGGAGAAGAGATGAGAGACTATTTTTGGGGAGTTAGTTTTGTACACTCAATCACATGACAGCACTGTAAATGTCTCTCTCCCTCTCTATAAATTACATGCTTTTCTTTGAATTCTGCTCGTGTACACTGTTCTTAGAGGAGATGTCTCTGTACTGCAGCTCAGTCTTGTTCCATGGGGTCAGTCACCCTTCCTGCTCACATTTCATGACTGAAAAGCCAATCTCCCAGTTCCTGAGTTCATGTTCAGCTATGTACCCCTCAATTAAGTGCTGTTTGAAGCTGGAAATAGACAGCAGTTATTTATATGGAATGGTGAAATACCACATCATTTATATAAATAAATGAAGCCATTGATACAAGTCAAAGGGCAACTTTTCAGTTAAATGTATTATTATTGAATCAGTTTGTATTATTATTATTATTTCACAAATCCTCCAGTACCTATGACTGCCTACCCTGTTGGCATTTTAAAGCCTTTCATCCTATGCCTTCCCCCTCTATTCCAGGGGTCACTGCCTGCACACCTGCTGCTCCTGAAAACTGAGCTGCTTTCTCCTGATTTATCAGTGATCTCTGAGTTCATCCACACCCACAGCCCTGACACTGTGAACCACATACAGTAAAACTTGTTCTAAAGATTAAACTATTTTCTTTCACGGCTTTTCTGCTGTAGGGCACATTTTAAGTAGATTATACAGAAACTCACCAGCATTACATTCTATGTGTGAGTGAATCAAGGTGCCAGCCCAGACTACCCAGGAGGAAAAGGGACGTGCCCTACTCACTCCTAGACATTGGGGAAGTTGGAGCTCACACAGCTGGAGAGAAATCAATTCTCCACCATGCAGAGCTCTCAGTTTATATTTAAGAACGTTCCCAAAGCTGAGTGAGCCAAAGGAGTCTTCCCAGTGACTGGAAAATGCCTTGAACACACAGAGGTGACATCTGGAGAGTGTTGCAGCTGATTTCCTGTTTCCCTGTGACACGAGGCTGATCCATTTCTGAATTCACTCCTGCCCAAAGCAGTGATACACATCTGCCAGCACAGGCTGCTTTTCAAACTGCTTTGCTAAGGTTGTTGTTTCTGTCACCTGGGCCACATTTATTGTCAAATTGCTCTGTCAATATTAACCACTCAAGTGAAGGGGTTTTTTTAGGCTGCTTTTAAATTAATCAGCAAAGGCTGAGAATGAAAGGCTGGAAAGGCAAACCTCTCGAAGGTTCACAAAATGTAATTTCTCCTCTCCCTCAGCTCACATACACAAGAATGCTTTCAGTTCTTGAGAGCATATAAACAAGGTAAAAACCTCAGGAAGTGGCGAACAACATCTCAGAGATAGGAAATGAAACATGAAAGACTCGGTAAGTAATCATCCAAAAATGAAAGCAAAGCTGGAAAATAACATTTCTAAGGAACATTTCTAATGCTTTAGCATGTGTGTATAATCCACTAACACAGAATAGGTACAGCTAATGATTTGTCATTGAAATTTATGAATATTAATTTATAATTAATTTGAAACAGCTGTAAGCATCTTAACAAATAGGGAAATCCGATATTAGACTTTTATACCAGACACCAGCCATGAAAATGTTATATAACTATTATTTTTTAAAATCTCTTTTCCTCTCCATTTCAAAAGTAGAATGGACACTTTCTGAAAGATACATGTCAAGCACAAGCAGCAGAATATTTTCTGAGCTAGAGAGACAAGCAGCTGCACTCAATAAAAAGCTCAGCAGAAGAAAACTGCAGGGATTTTACCAGCAGGAGAGGCAGAGTATAGAAACATCAAGTGAGCCAACATTTAGGACAGCTTCTGGCAATGCAGAAAATCTATATGTAATGTATAGATTTTTTAGCTATTTGCACAACAGTCAGTGTGTGTTTAACTCACCCACTTGCTGCCAGGACGAACAACACATATTGTGCACAACTGTGCTGTGGATGTAGCAGGACATAACCAAAGCAAAACAATCGATATGTTAAAATAATTGGATAAGGAAGCAGAAATTGGTATCCTTGCTTATCTACAGGATAGTGAAACTGAAGAAACTTCCCCCAAAGATGGACAAAAGAAATAGCATTGGCTCTGAAAAGGTGTTACTCCATAGGAGCACACTGTGAAAATTCAGTCTGAGCAAGTTATAAAAATAGAACTGTTGAGTGGGTCAGAAAGAGCAAAGGGCTAAGGGATCATAGCAGATTGACCAAAACTTGTGATTACATGGAAATGAGGGTCTACACAAGCTTTTTTTGGCTCCAAGTTCACTATGACCATCATTTTTAGGGCTATGAACAACCAAACCTTGAAAATTCTGGGAAATATTCGTGCACATCTGTTTTCAAAATCTGATTGTAACTACGGACATCATCATTCCAAGGCCAGGTACAAGGCATGGGCACCACGGGGTGGGGGGCTGTTCTTCTGAATACTGTCTGTATTATTGTTAAGAAGCTACTCCATGGGTTTCACTGCTGCTCACAGAGAACTGACACACTGGGATAGTCAAAAGGCTGTGAGGGTGGCAGTCCCTGTTGTGTGTTTTTTGAACAAATGAGAAACCACCACATCAATGACTGTCTCCCAGCAAAAGATATGACCAGTGTTAGAAACTATTACACCAAATGTAGCCACAGCCATAAGTGCTGAAATGGTTGTCTGAGCACATCTTGCTCAGAATTTGCAATAATCCCTTTTACTTTGAGAAATTCCTGTGTAGGAGGAAATGATTTGGTGCAGATACATATGTCTATTAGCCTGTCAGAATAATTAGATTGTTTATTGCTTATTTCTTTGTTAGTATGTTCGATATGAATCTATTCATCTACAGAAACGAGAAGTACAGCACAGAGAAACTCTGTTCGATGTTTATTTGAAAGTATTGCTCTTTATAGAAGGGAAAACAAGGTAACTCTTCTAAAAGACCTCTGATATGGAGGAACCCTTTGAAATTTTGGCAATGCTCTGTCAGCACAGTAACTGACAATCTGTACTGATATAGCTGAGAAAAATCTCAAGTTCTTTTTCTAAAAGACCATCAGACTAAGACAGACTCCAGGCAAGAGTGACAGGTTGATCAAATCAGTCAGACAAAACAGAGGGCCCTTAAATATAGCAAGTCTATGCTAATATTCCTTGCTAGGCATTCCAAGATTTTATTTCATGTATCAGATGACTTGGGAAATGCTGCAGAATTGTGTGCATCTCTGTGTTAATAACCTATCATGCCTTATTACTGAAAAGCCCAGAGTAAAGGAAGGACCTACCACAAAATGAAAAACTTTCAGCATACATAAAATCAAACAGCTCTTGCAAAAAGGAGATACATAAAATAAGAAATACTTTTACATCTGCTGTAGATGTTCAGTAGTTACTTTGATTTAACACAATTTCTTAGAGAACATTGAGATTAAAAAAATAAAAAATAAAAAAAAGCAAATCCCAAACCTCTCAGGCAGCAAGTCCAGCATAGAAGTTTCAAGCCCACAGAACCGACTTGCAATTTACAAATATCATCTACTCTTTTCCAACCTCTCATCTTCACAATTATTGTTAGCCCACATAAGAAAAAATGAACAAACTTAACTATTATGAAATTCTCCCAGATATCAATGGTCTCTTTCCACTTTTAAGCCTATAAACCTAAAACAACTACAAAAAAATGAATAAATAGACAGTTACTTTCCTGATACAGCTTCTTAATTCTTTTTCAACCTAGCCAGTTGGCTTCCATGCTGTAAAGTTCAGGTATGCACATTAACCACTGGAACACAAAGATACCACTGGTGTCTCTATCACTGTACTGTAAATCCTTTTCAGACTAAACACAGTGACCTGAGAAACTTTTACAATTACTTTCAGGCAGCTGAATATGAAAATCCAGCTAAAGTCTCCTCCCCTCTCTCACTGGCACATAAACATTTAGGGCTTGACTCTTAGTAACTTAACACAGCAATCTAGAACTAAGAAGTTTTAAAGTTTTTTGTTAAAAACACCTGCCTTAGTTTAATCTATGGTGAGCTTATTGCAACAGTAGACTTGGTAAGAATACTAAGAAATATCTGTTTCCGTAGCCCTGAGCTGTCTTGTTATGACTGGCTCTTGGTTTAAGCAAGCAGTGAAGACAGGAAATGGTTGTGTCCCAAAAGCTTACCTTCTAGTAAGTCTCTTGCCAGACCTGGTTCTGCCCCTGTGGACCGAACAAAGTCTGACAGGACTGCATCCATATCAAGAGTCATGTGATCATTCAGAGGTGCTGCCAGACATGCAGCAGCAGGACTCACTGGCTGGCTAAAAGGTCTCCATCTGCCAAGGAGAAAAAGAAACAGGTTTAGAATGTACTCCCAGGTGATGTAAACAACATTTTTCCTCTATTCCCTAAACAAGACTATTAAAAAAGCTAAAATATTCACATTGCAGCATATTAAAATAAACAGCATTTGTCATCCATCTCTGCCTTAGCCTAGAGCTGATGATCACTCACACTGGAAGGTTTTCTCTATCTTATTATTTCATATTTTTATTGATTTTTCTTATGTGCAGCTCATAAATAGCTTTGCAAATTAACTCCAATTCAGCTAAACACAAGATCAGTTTATTAAAAGCACAATCACCAGATCATTGTCACTGTCCATGAACTGAGGTTTAGCAAGGATTTAAATGTCTAGAGCTCTTTTGCCTTACTAATACCAACACACACACAGAGCAGGGCTTAGGATTTGTTCTTTTATTTGCCTTGCCAATACAGCTTCTGTAATTTACAGATTCTGGCTGGGATGGAGTTAATTTTCTTCTTTCCTTCTCAAGGAAACCAGTGGCTAAACCAGTGTTCATAACAGCTGATAATACAGTAAATTATGAGGTTTATTTGGTTTATTTCCTTTTATTGGTGACCAATGCTGTAGCTGCTGAACAAATTTTACTGTGTTTATGAGCAGTCTGTGGGGGACAATCTCACCAGTGTGCTCTCCTGGGGGCACCATCACCCAGGGACCTGTTAGGAAGCAGATCATGCTTTGCCCCAAGTGAAATGTGACAATGTCTGGCCTGGGAATTTATACTGCCAAATGCATGGCCAACAAAAAAATATCTGAGCTACTGCATTTTGCATCTTCCTTTCATTCCTGAAAACAGGACCCTCCTCCTCCTCCTAGGCAATGCTCTTTACAAACATAAAATAGAAATTAAAGCAGGCACCACAAGAGGAGTTCATGCTAGGCAAGCTATTAAAACAGCTGGAATTTAAAACACAGTCATCCTAAGCATATTTCCATACTTCAACCCTGCCTGCACTGCTGCTGAAACAGTGCAAAGCAAAGGAATCAGGATGAAATTAAATACACAAGGTAAGGAAAAGCATATGTTTTAGTTTCATGCTTGTTATTCACTGGTCCAAGTTTACCTTTGAGCATGAATTGGATTTTTCCTGTTGATTCCTCCTCACAGGCTCAGTTGTAACTTTACCTCGTGCCAAGGGTAAGGACTGGCATGGAGATTTTCTACTGGCAGCAGATGATGTTGGTTGGCTCTTGCTTGCACCACAGCTACAGGGAAATAAACTGTGAAAGAAATTGGAATCCAATTAATTTCACTGTCTCCTACCTGAAACAGTCCTTTCCTCCTTCATGTGTAGTTACCTTCAGGTTATGCTTACCCTGAAAAATGGAATGCCTTTGCCTTCTTAGACATTGCCTTTTTCTGCAAGTACACATCCCTGCTACATTGCAAACAGCATTCACCTTCTGCCTCATGGGGGTGGGGTCCTTCTCAGCCTTATCCATGGGGACTGGCCACTAAACCCAGCTTAGCCCAACAAACCGAAACTTTGTGGGATATAAAATCACAGACCCATAGAACTGTTACAGCTGGAAGATACTTTTAAGATCACAGAATCAATGAGGCTGGAAAAGACCTCTGAGACAATCAAATCCAACCCATGACCTGACACCACCTTTTCAACTAGACCATGGCAGTAAGTGCCATGTCCAGTCTTTCCATAAACATCTTCAGGGACAGTGACTCCACCACCTCCCCGAGCAGCTCATTCCAATTTTCATCAAGAAGCTCCTCCTGATGTCCAACCAGAACCTCCCCTGGAGCACCTCCAAGTCATGTGCTCTTATCCTGTCCTGTTGCCTGAGAGAAGAGTGACACCTGTCTCACCACAACCTCCATTCAGGCCAGAGCAGTAAGGTGTCCCTCAGCCCCTTTTTCTCCAGGCTAAACAACTCAAGCTCCCTCACAGCTCCTCATCAGAGGAGCCCTGTGGATACCAATTGCATGGTTTTCAGGACAAAGGTAGATTATGCTGTTGATAATTCCACCCATTTCATGCTCTTTTGGCCTCTACATTGTACCACCATACATTTCACATCTTTTATACTATTTATATAAATGTATCATTATATTTGGGCCACATGAGGATAGCAGGGGAGGTGATCTTTTCCTCTCTGTTCAGTCCTGGCGAGACTTGTCTGGAATATTATGTCCATTTCTGGATCCTCAACACAAGAATGACATGGACATGTTGGAGTGAGTCCAGTGAAAGGACCACAAATTGCACTGGATCACCTCTGTGCAAGGGAAACACTTCTAAAAGGTAATCCTAATGAAGATGTACTAACAGAAGGACAGCTGAAAATACTGAGGAGAGTAGTTAAAAAGGAATGCAGATTCATTTGAAAGAGAACTACCTAAACGGATTATGGGCAAATTTGACATCTAAGCTCTGTCTCAACTGAATCTGTTCCAATGCAAATGCAGGACAAAAATGCTACTTTTATTTTTAACAAACATTCATACATAGATACACTGTGCTCAACAGCAGTAATCTGTACAAAAAGACCACCAGAAGCTGAATACAACTAATTTCTTTGGTGACTACAAGAAAGAACAAAATTAATCTTAGCCAGCAGGATGGAAACATATGGATCAAAACTAAAGGAACCTGCCAGAGATGATACAAAGCATTGGTGCATTTCAGATCACCACCAGAAGTGACTCAGTAGTATAATGAGTGTTAATTTAAAATGCACCAGCTGGGCACTCAAGTACAGTCACTGTGTGGGGGCTGGAGTGCTCATAAGTTTGGGGAGCTGAAGTGCGTATCAGCTTAGAGAAGCCAATTCATGAGCTGTCTCAGAATCAGCATTACTTCAGTATTTTCAACAGTAAAAACCCACATCCTTCTCAGAGCAAAAGGCAAGTGCAATCTCTGCATTTATGATGTCACCATCACCTCAAGATTACCACACAGAATCTACACTCTGGAAGCAAAGAGTTGGCAGGATCCTCTCTGCATACGTTTGAACTAACACTGCTTTTTTCCCTATGGAAGCTGTCTGTTCATCCCTCTAGAATTTAGATTAGAAAAACAAGCAAAACAACAAGAACAAAACTCAACAGAAAAAGTCTTAAAATATTATCTTTGGCAGAAAACTACTATCAGCTGTTAAAACCCACAGAGATGGAAGTGTAAAAAGTAAGCAAAAAAGAAAATAAACAATAAATTCTAAAGGAGGCAGTGACTCAGAAGGCAGGTGGCTCTCAGACCCACTCCTCCCCAGACAGACTTTGTCTCTCCTCACCTGAGGAACCATCAGCACCACCTCTGCTCTCCATGCCTTGTCAAAGCATTAACACAACTTCCACTTTAAATACACACACGGAGCAGATCTAACACCTCCTTCACCTCACACCACCTGTCCACGAGCACCACTCCTCCCCTGGGTAACACCACAGACACACACAGACACCTGCAGTTTGCATTTCAAATGGGTCACACATGACACACAAACGTCACTTGGCACTGAATGGAAATTCAAACATCTTGGCCACCAAAACACAGCAAGACCTGGCTTTTCACTCACTTTCTGGCCAAACTTCTTCCCTAAAGTTGTTTTTTTTTTTTATCTATACAGTGCAAATACAAGAGGCAGTGGAATTGGATAATTTGTTTTATATTATAAGAAAAAGCATTTTAAAAGTATTTAAAGAGGAGATACTGATTACTTTGAAATGTTAAGATGGGCTAATAGGACTTGAAATCAATTTAGTACAATCTCAGTTACATTTGATCTTTTCTTCTCCTTTAAGTACCTCTCTGTCAAAGCTGAGCCATACTTGGAAGTAAACAGTCTTCACCTGAATCTAAATTTAGCTTCTTCAAAATCAAATAGCTTCACCCAGTTAAATGATATGAAGTTCTTTTTTCTAAAGAACTTAAAGAGATGTACAGGGCTATCTAATGAAGCAAAAGCAACCATGTTAAAACAAATCCCATCCCATGCATCCAGAACAGACACAGCCGACAAAACCAGAGGAACAGAGAGAAAACAGCAGACACTGGATGAATCCTCAAGAAGACAGAATGACTAAGCTGCAACTAAGATCTTTCACTTTCCCAGTTGTCAAAGAAAGGATGAAATAAGCACCATCAATAAGATGCACAGTCTTGGTGCTCTGGGAAACCACTGGAGAGACACCCAGTGACTGCATTAAACCAGTTCCCCCGGCTGTTTTTATGTCCCTGCAGTGTGACGGGGCTCAGGGCCTGGCTCTGAGCTGCTCTGGCAGTGCACAAAGGTGCAGTCAGCTCCTGGGTGCGATGTTCCTGCTGCTTGGGCTGCCTGTGAATGCAGAAACACCCTCTTTGTGCACTTCAAAAGTAATTCTTCCTGACAGGCCACAATTGATGGGAAATGCCATAGTTCTAAATTATTGACAATATTATGAAATTAAACCACTCTTTATTAGTTTAAACTATTAAGGTAAAATATCTATAATTAAACAATCGAGTTCAGCAGAGATTTGTTTAGGGGAAGAACAGCAGCTTTAAGGGAAGTGGTGGTTAATGCAGGCCACTTAAGAAAGTGGAGATGGTATTTTTTCTGCTAACTGGATTAAAAAGCATTAGTTGAAGAAGCCAAATCAATGGTAATTACCTAACAAAAGGTTACTGTGAACTAAACCTGATGGCAAAGTGAGGCATTTATATGCTAAAATGTGGACTCACAGAACACTGGAAAATTACAGGACAGCATTTGGAAAGGGCAATCTACCTTCTCCAGCCTAAAATATCAGAGTTTTGGAACAAAAGGAGAAGAACAAAAAAAGGCAAAAAGTAAAAGCTCAAATCAGATATTATTACTAAGGTTTTATCTACACAATGGAACTCAGGAAAATTAACCCAACTAATTTAACTGGATTTGTTTCTGTATCCAATAAATTCCTTTGGAAACACTTTCATCTGTGAATAAAATGCTGGCCTTAATTTGGTTTGGCTCATCTTGCCTTCAAAATGAGTTAAACTGAATTCACTGGAGGCCACTTCAATTATGAATGGGATAGTGCGCACAGGGACTTGGTAGGATTTAAGCTGCCCCCTTTAAATTCCTACATTTAGTTGATTTGCATCAATTTTCCCTGGTATCTTGGGTAGACAAGTCCTGAACAGATACATCAGACATAGAAGTGGAAAAAAAACAGAAAGAAAGAAGCTGTGTGAAGAATCCTTGGCTCTGTGGGAACCATCAAAGAAGAGCTGTCCAAGAGAACTGTTCAAGTACTTCAGGTTCAGTTCTAGGATAAATGCCATCAAGGTTCAGGCACCAACTGGGAAGAATTTTAAAAATGCAGCTATATTTCAATTTTCAGAAATGCTATTTAAAGTGTCTACTATATGCTTACATATTTGAATTATTTCAAGCTACAAGTATAGTGAAGGACAGAACTAAATTATCTTTAGATGAGATTTTTACAACTGTATTTTCATGGAGTTTCAGAGGGTTTTCACACCACCATTTTTCTTACTTAAGAGTGATTACATTTTCAGAAGGAGAAAATGTCACAGGTAAACAAGAAGTCCACAGAAACAGGGCTCCTGAACTGGAATAAACCAAGCAAGAGACATAGCCTTTTCAGATAAGGATCTTCTACATCCCTGTATCAGTATTTTTCCAGGATAAAACACCACCAATGCTATACCATTGTTTTTTCAAACAAGAAAACATGACATAGATAACAAGATAAAACATTTTATAGAGAATGAATGTAAGTCAATTACAATGTTTCCCTTATTTTATTCACAAGGGCCCTCTCAAAGTGTGTTAATTGTGTTCTAACAGAAAGCAGCTGTGCAAAGGATAAATGTAATGCCACTGATAAAGTCAGACTTTCTCTGAAACAAATACCTTAATATTAAAACAAATTCAAGTATTAATTATTCTTTTATCTATGAGAGTGATAAAGACATAGGCAGTACTATATTGCACTGGAAAAATGACAATTAGGCTTTCAGATGTTAATCTGAGGCCTCTTATGAAGTACAGTTTCACTAAGTAACATGCATCTCCTTTACTAGAATATCTCTCCAAAGAAGCAACATGAATAAATTAGACTTCTTCCTCATTTGAATTTTTTTCCCTATTTTTCCCCTCATTTTCCTCATTTGTCCCAATACAGCAAGATCCTCTTACACTGAAACATTGAATATATTTCTCCAAATGCCATCCTTCTCTCTAATACAGATGGTGTGGTGGCCAAAACTCTAATCTTAACACAGCTTTCTCTCCCAAAACATCTATCATGTACTCGGCCTGCATAAAATTAACTCCAGGGCAGGAACAGCACGCGTTGTGAGCAGCCGTTTCCGGGTGTCACGGGGAGTTCCATTGCCTTTCCCAGGCCGGCCTTGCCCGAGGAGCGATGCCCGTGTGCCTGCGGCGCCACACGGAGCCTGCGGCCCCACCGGCCTCAGCCCTTGCAGCTCCCTACCCCCTGCTCCTCCACCGCCACGTCTGAAATCAATCGTCATGGCAACAGGAGGCTGAGCCGTCATTTGCGCTGCACATCAGCGTCCTGATCAGCCGCTGTCACCGGGGCCTGACCCCGCTGCGCAGAGCCCGCTCCTGAGGGGACACCAGGGTGACACCGGGGACAGGGGCTCAGCCCAAACCCTGCCCCGCAGCCCGCTCCTGAGGGGACACCCGAGTGACACCGGGGACAGCCCAAACCCTGCCCCGCAGCCAGCTCCTGAGGGGACACCAGGGTGACACCGGGGACAGCCCAAACCCTGCCCCGCAGCCAGCTCCTGAGGGGACACCAGGGTGACACCGGGGACAGCCCAAACCCTGCCCCGCAGCCAGCTCCTGAGGGGACACCCGAGTGACACCGGGGACAGCCCAAACCCTGCCCCGCAGCGCGCTCCTGAGGGGACACCAGGGTGACACCGGGGACAGCCCAAACCCTGCCCCGCAGCCAGCTCCTGAGGGGACACCCGGGTGACACCGAGTGACACCGGAGACAAGGGCTCAGCCCAAGCCGTGCAGCCGCTCCCTGCTCCTGAGGTGACACCCAGGTGACACTGGAGACAGGAGTTCAGCCAAGCCCGCTCCTGAGGGGAAACCCGGGTGACACCGGAGCCGCGGGCCCAGCCCTGCCCCTGAGGGGACACCCAGGTGACACCCGGGTGACACTGGAGCCGCGGGCCCAGCCCTGCCCCTGAGGGGACAGCCGGGTGACACCGGAGCCGCGGGCCCAGCCCCGCTCCTGAGGGGACACTGGGGTGACACTGGAGCCACGGGCACAGCCCTGCCCCTGAGGGGACACCCAGGGGACACTGGGGTGACACTGGAGCCGCGGGCCCAGCCCTGCCCCTGAGGGGACACTGGGGTGACACGGGAGCCGCGAGCACAGCCCTGCCCCTGAGGGGACACCCAGGGGACACCCAGGTGACACCCGGGTGACACTGGAGCCGCGGGCACAGCCCTGCCCCTGAGGGGACACCCAGGGGACACCCAGGGGACAGCCGGGTGACACCGGAGCCGCGGGCACAGCCCTGCCCCTGAGGGGACACCCAGGGGACACCCAGGGGACAGCCGGGTGACACTGGAGCCGCGGGCCCAGCCCTGCCCCTGAGGGGACACCCAGGGGACACTCGGGTGACACCGGAGCCGCGGGCCCAGCCCTGCCCCTGAGGGGACACCCAGGGGACAGCCGGGTGACACCGCTCAGGGCCAGCAGCAGTAAACAGACACGCCGCTGATTAAAGCGACCTTTAAGCGAGCGGTTCATTTGACTTACAATAGAATTTAAGTTGGAGTTCCTTGAGGCAGGTGTTGGATGGGTGTTATGCTGCTGGTTTTTGGTGAGGAAAAGAATCCATTTTTGCCACAGTAGAAGGTATGAATAAGCAAAATTTTGTCCCCTGAGAAATCTGAAAGAAAAAAGAAAAAGCAGTAGAATATTAATCATTACACTTCTGCTATTTGAATAATAATAACTGCCAAAATAGACTTTACCTTTGACCTTAGAAGCCTAATAGATACTACTCGTAATGCAGATAAGTTACCAGATACAGTCATTTGCATTAAGAATATTACTTAGGCACAACCCAGACAATTATTAAAAAAAGAATTATGAATGTACAAAAATATCCTTATGACTCTCCTACATGAAAATGCCACCTTGCACTTGGAATTAAACAGTTCTTTGTCTAAAAATTCATCAAATACAGCTTTGAAAGTTTGCTTCTCGTAAGCTTCCAAAAACCTAAAGCAATGAACTAATGAAGAGATATTCAGAAGAAGACTCAATCAAGATAGCACTCTTTTTGATGAAAATAGATGAGCACATGAAGAAAGAAGGAACACCACTTCACAGGGTTTATTTATTTTTATAAGATACAGCAGTTCCCTTTCCATATAATCTAGTCCTATCTCCTAAGAATAAATCCTGTTGCTTGCAGATATATAATTCAATTACTATAAGCTTCACCTTATTATTCTAAAAGGCACTTTAAAAATGATTTTCTGTTTCTGGTTTTTTAATCCTTTCACAAAAGTCACACAGTTGTAACTGGGCCCAAACCCACCAAAATCTTTTTATCATGGAAAACATTCCTTCGGATATGTTTTTAAAACAGGCAAAACTATATAACAAGGTCCACAATTTTTATGAATTTGTAAGAATTAGGATAAGAAAACAGAACATAACATTATTTCTTGTTATTTCCTAAAGTACATACACAGGTAACCAATCTCAATAGATTCCTATGCAAAAGCTCCCAGTTTTCTGTGTGACAACTGAACTGTAACATGAGTTAGGTACCTAAATTAACAAGTTTTAACTTCCCCAACTCTAACTCAGGTGTATGTGAACTAACACACAGGAGTTAATAAGATTCCTACCTTTTTTTTTCCCTTCACTGTGACGTATTTTCCTGCAAGAACCATAAATCTGATCAAAGAATTATCTTCAATTCTCTGTTGGAACTCACTGATGGATGTAGCACACCACAGATACTTTCACACTGAAGCAGATTATTTCGAAGTTCGTAACAGCATAAAGACCATTATTTCATACATTGCAAAGGAAATGCAGTCAAACCACATTCGCCTGTGACCCTCTCTTTATCACCCTCAGGGAACTTAAAAAAACCCAACTGTAAAACCCTTAACTTACAGAAGCAATTTTTAATAACTCTTAACACTTTCAAGGGTACTTGGACTGCAGGGGATAGAAATAATCATCAAGTGTGAATATGCCTCCACATTTCCAGCTATACTCTATTGACAAACTGAAATATCTGCACTATGAAACTCCTGTTAGCTATCAGAAAATAACTAACTCTGATATCCAGCCCCCAAACCAAATGATGATGCTTCTGTCAAGGAGATGTAACTTTTATCGTTGCCCTGGAAATAAACAAGCAAAGTATATTCTTTTTTTTTCAACACATATTAATAAAAAACGATTGAAACATTTTTATAGTTTTGTTCAACACATCTGCTGCACAGAGTAACAAACACTTTCCAACACTCAGCCTACTTTTTCTGTTGAAAGAGGACTCAACTTATGTGCTTGCAGTAAAATTTTTTATTATATCACAATTTACCGTTTAAAGTAAAATAAAAATGATTCCATTTAGCTTGTGGTTGTAAATAAGTTATCTAAAATATTACCATAGATACTGTAATGGCCAGGGCACAAGGACATGCACATAGCTCAGCCCTTTTCAGCCTTTTTCACACTTGCATTGGCGCTTCAGCAGTTTATGATCAACCCTAAATACTGCTTACTCTGCTGTATTCCCCTGTACAGTGGGCCAAGAAACTGAAGAATGCTCCCTATATGACCCCAACTTGGTCTGTGACAAGCTACACAAAGATATAAAAGCTCAGAATGAAATTATCACGAAATTCAAAAAGGTTCAGGATGGAATTTCAGTTGCAATTCTTTCATCATTTGGAGCACAATATTGGATTTATCTCTACCTTTGCATGGTTCCTGCAACAGCTTCTGTGTAAAGTCAGCAGAGAAAATGAAATGCAGACTGGAGATGCTACATACGTATTGCAAACCAAAGAGCTCAATCTCCAACAGGTCTTTTGAAGGTAAGAGTCTGAGACAAAATCAGCTGAGGCCAGAGATCAAAGATGTTCTTTGTTAAGAATGAATATCCACAGTAACTCTCATTTTTCCCTATTTTTATCTGACATTTCAAAGTAGTCACTAACAAAGAGCTGAAGAAGCTTCCTCCACTCAGTTTCTAGAAATACCTCAATTCTCTCCCAAGATACTCCTGCACTGCTTGTTCTGAACTCAAAAGGGGTTCCATTTTCCACTTCTGCTTCTGACATAGGACTCAAATGCTTCCTACAATTTTCTCAGCAGCTTAGGATCAGCTGCACAGTGCTGAAAACCTCTGCCAATAGTCTGTTGAATGTGGATCAGCTCCTCCCCAAGGGTGAGCACATCTCAAGTGTGCGCTTGCTTCCATTACTTTTGTTACATACAAGCACACTGAAGTAACTGTAAATTCAGATATAAATCATCACCTTCTGTAACATCAGCTCTTTGTGCTTGGATTCTGTCAAGACTTGGCTTCTTCAGTGCAAGTTCTACATTCAGTACAAGGTCTTGTCCACTGCACATTGGTTCTTCACAATTTTTTATTTAGCTCAAGCAACACATGAGGGAAAAGATATCTCTAATAGTAGGGAAGCAATAATATTCAAGAAATAATAACAAGACCACCAGCAGGAAGGGATATTCATGATAAAGATGGCCACTATCAGTACTGGTCTTCTTAAAGACAAAGGGCACGTACCAAAGAAGCGATAATTCTATTCTAGCTATGGAACTGTGTCTATCTGTGCCCTGCAGACGTCTCTGTTGAAAACTGTGGGGGGAAGGATGCAAAATTTGACACATAGCATCTATCCACAGCTCAGCTACAAAAAAGCCATGACTAGCTAATGTTTCATGATCTTGCAGATCCCTGTGACAGTTGCTGTTCCCCAGAGTAAGGCAGCACCTCGATGATCTAACTTTTCAAAGACAAGTTCTTGAGCACAGTCTGAAATGCTGACACAAACTCAGTTTCTTTTTTTTTTTTTCCTGAACCTTCATCACTTGAAATCTCTTTATAATGACTGCATGAGAAACACCTATTGCTTTATCTATGCCCTAAGTCTGTAGAGTCTGTCACAAGTTACTGATGAAGGAAAGGATTTCTCCTCCTGCTAGGAAAAGGTCTTACTGTGACCAGTGTTCTTGCATGTGGATACATTTCTCCCTTTCCTGGCTTATGCCAGTTTGACAACAAAATGTGTGCAGTGGATTGAGCTGACAGGGATATGAAGGCAGAAGCTTAAAGGACATCAAAAGTGTTAGCAGTATGAGCCCTGTATAAATAGTCTTACTGTTACAAGTCTCCAAGCATCCTTTATCTCCTTGTACACAGAGATTAGAGGAAAGCTCAAATGCTTAATTGTATGTCAAGTGCACAGTCAGCGATTAAGGGTTCAGTATAGTCTTTAAAAATGGAGTCTGCAGCACATCCATGCCTTGATGGAGACAATTCAGCTGCTATTTTAAACACAAGGTTTGACTGTCTGTTGCTCTGCATGTTACATTGTTCCTCGCATCAAGGTAAAACACATAATGGTGATTTTTCCATGTTCCTCTTAAAAATACTGATCCACTCAATTGGTTCATCCCACAGCTTCAGTGACAGACTGATGAGAAAGTTCTCCCTTTTACAACTACCCTAAAAATAGCAGTAGGTAGCAGTAGGATTGAACTTCTGGAATTCAGATTATGTACAAAAAGCATGCACTTGTAAGTCCTCAGGTGCACATAAGAAAGAAAGAATAGCAAGCTACGAGCAGGAATTCGTTTAACATGCTGGAATTCAGCAGAAGCTGGAATACCAGCTCGGTGTGTGCTGAGCTAAATGAGCTCCAGCAGGGAAGAACACACACACACAATGCAGCAAAACAGAACTGGGTAATTTCTCCCCAACCCTGAGACTCCCACCCTTATTTCTGTGAAACACGATGTTCCTCAGTTACTGTATTTAGTTTAGAAAATGAAACTAAGTAGAATAGAAGACTTAATTCCTTTTCATCCTAAAAAAAGCCCCTATCATTAAATATCTCCAAGATTTTAAATCAGCTAGAGATACAAATGAGGAAATAAAAATTTGAGACATGGCATCTAGAATGATTCATTTCACAACATTTTGAAGATACATAATGTAAGTATAGCAACTGTGTGTTTCACTTAGACTACATAAGTAGCTGAAAGTCGTGCAGTAGGAAAGTCATTCAGTGAAATGAATGTGAAATTATCAAGTATTAAGAATGGTTGTTCACCAAAAAATTTTGTAAAATGCCCTAAACAGTAAGAAAATTCCCTCTTTCATTTAGTCTAATAAATTTGGTAACACAGACTTAATTTTCTCTAGACATAAATAAGCTGTAACTGCCTCTAGAGTATGATTTTTCCTGTAATTCAGGCAACATGAAAAATAATAATTAATAGGAAATACTCAGGCTAAGCAAGGAGAACTAAAAGCTGATGAATCAAAGAAAGTATTATAAGGAAACATGTAGCAGAATTGCACACACAAAAAAAGCAACAGCAACTAACAGATATTCCAAGTTTGATGTTAAAATAGACAAATTTCTGACCAAGTTCAACAGGATTAATGGATATTCAGCATCTCTAAGAAGTAGCCCATTAGTTCTAATTGCCACTGTCGTCATCATCTATTATTGCATTCTATGGAAAAGCAGGACATGGAATTAAATAGGACTGTACAAACTAGGAAACTCATAATGCCAGGAAAAACATATGGAAAAGGCTATTGATTGCAAAATAGAGCCTGGGGGTGGGGGTATAAAGCCCTTCAGTACACTGAATATTAATGTCTACAGGCAACAGCTAAAAAAAATAACAGCGCCTGCATTTTTTAAACTTACGTACCAAATTCACACATGAAAAGAGCACCTGTAAACTAAATGAGGAACAATCTCTTCTGAAACAAACAGCCCATCATGGACTCCCAGACAGGAAAAAGAGAGGAAAATACAAAAGAATTTGCAGTCTCCTTGAGCCTTAGCTGACAAACGTGATGACAACATCACTCTGAGGAATTAGGACATGTTTGTAGAGCTTACTGCAAGCTTCAGCATATAAATATCTTACAATTTAATCTGCTGCCAAGAAAAATATTTATATATTTTTTAAACATCAGAAATTGGATTCTAAAAGGATTTCAGAAATACCTGTATTTTTCCCTGTATTTTGTCATAAAAGCCTTGGAAAGGTGACAGATAAATTAAAAAATCCCTTAATCCAAAAAACTGTTCTCTTTCATACATGCAATATTTTTTTCTTTATTTTAAAGACATTGATCAAGCTCCCCTGCTTTGCTGCTGATCAGAAGCAAGATGCAGAGCTGATTGGGAGTTGTTGCTGATTATTTTTAGAAACAAATGTTTCAGCATTTTGGACAATACCCACTGTCAATTTATTAGAAATTATTCAAAAACTCATGGCAGAAAATGGCTCTGCCTGACTAGCAGGGCTGCTTATTAGCCAGAAATGCAAGGAGGAGAGAGAGAATTCTGTTACTGTGGGTTCAGAATAAAAATTTGGGGATGTGGAGCAGGAACGATTTCAATGAAGATCTTTAAGTTCATTTAGGTTTTATATGAAGCACAAATGGCTGTGTGGGATGGAGAGAGAGAGAATGATGATTTGATGCAGGTCTCACAACAACAGATCAGTAGTGTTTGGGGAGACAGATGCTCAACAGACAGACAAGACTATAAGCCACACAAAAGGAATTTTTAAAAAATCAACAAACCCCATCAAAACCAAACAAACCAAAATCCCACAAAACAACAACAAGAACAACCCCTCAAGCCCCCCAAAACAAAAAGCTCAACCAAGAAAAGAAAAAACATGAAAAAGAGTTTGCTTGATACCATGGTCCATCACCTGCAAAAACCCAACTATATAAGCTTTTCAGTTTGGTGGCTTAAAGAGTGACCAACCACAGTGCAAGAAGCAAAACTCTCATTTCCCCTGCTTAGCTTTGCAGAAACCTATTTGAAAAAAACGATGGCTCTATTTTTCATGTCAGTCACTCTGCACTCAGTCAGTCTGCCAGACAGGCACTGTGTGCTGTTGTGGTTTAACCTCAGCCAGCCCAGTCCCAAGCAGCTCCTCAGCCACTCCCCCTCCAGCAGGACCAGGGTGAGAATTGGTAAAGGTAAAAGCTGGAAAACTCCTGCGTGAGATGGAGAGAGTTTCACAGGGAGAGCAAATCAAAACAAGGAATCAATTCAGTGCTTCCCATGGTTGGGCAGGGCCCCATCACACAGAATGGTGGCGCGGGGAGACAAACAGCATCACTGCAAATGTCCCCCCCTTCCTTCTTCTTCCCCCACTTTATGCACTGGGCATGACGTCCCAGGGTCTGGAACATCCCTGTGGTCAGTGGGGGTCACCTGTCCTGGCTGTGTCTCCTCACAGCCTCCTGTGCACCCCCAGATCCCTCCCCAGCCTGGAAGCAGGAAAAGCAGGAAAGGCCTTGGCTCTCTGTGAGCCCCATTCAGCAATGACAAAATTATCCCTGATCATCAACCTGGTGCTCAGCACGAATCCAAAACACAGCCCCACACAGACAGTGTGAAGAAAATTAACTCTAGCCCAGCCAAAACCAGCAGATGTGCAATATTCACTCACTTGAGTCAGCTTTTCTCTTCTGTACAAATGTTTGGGAAAAACCTCTTGCTATTCTGTTTGCTGAACCAGTTGATTAACCAGCAGTGCTCTCCATTTCATGACAGACAGAATGAGCTCATTTCTTGGAGCTGCAGTCAGTACACTGAAAGGCAAACTATCTGTGGGGAGTTCATGATACTTGAAAATGGAAAAAGGTACAAGCTGAACTTTACTCGGTTGATAATAATTTGGTTTTTCAAGCATTAGCTTCAAAGTAGAAGTGGTATGTCAAGAAAAGAAGGTCACCACCATCAAACAATCAAATATTTAAACTTGGATCAGAACTAAACTCATGCCATAAGCATTTGTGTTTTAGTTAATATAGAAATGGGTCTCTTTATGTGCATTGTAATATATGCAACTCAAAGACTACACAGCAACTACTATTTTCTTATGTATAACATAATGTTTTCTGTGATGATGATCTCTATAGATTGGAGACTTTTAATAAAAGGAAGGAAAAAAAAAACCACCACTTCTATAAATAGATTTCATCCAAAAGAGATTTAGTTGTAAAGAACTTCTTGGGCAACTTCAAACAGTCCTGAACTGACCTGTGAATTTTCCCACAGCTAATGTGACTGAATATCCACTCCACATATGCAAATCCACATCTGCTTGATTAAATTAGACTGTCAGTCTCCTGAAGTAAAGCCACAGCCAAATGGACCGAAGTTATACAAACTATCTCCAGCAGGAGGTTAAAAATCTGGCTCTGTACCTTCTCTGTAATTCAAATGATAGAATTTAAGCTCTCAAACAGAAAGACATTCAGAGAATTCATATTATAATTGCAATTGCTACTTAGAGATAAGCAGTAAATGTTCCCATAATACTTTACCTCTGGAAAGTCAGACACTTAATAGAATGCCACTCCAGCCTGTGTCACCCTTGAAAGCTGACCTTGGAAATCTTCCTGTCCTATCAGGCCTTCTACAAACCACTACAAGAATTTACTAAGGGACAGATTTGCTCACATTGTTCTCAGTTCTTTCCATGAACTAACTCATCTGTATAGCACTGAGATGAATGCACATACACCAATGGGAGCAAAGGCTTCAGCAAGGCCCTTTTCTTTCCATGTGGAGACAAAAAGGTAAGGACTGAAGCTGTAGTGTATCAGGTTTCTTACTGGAGAAACCTGGCTGAAAAAATACCTGAACTGCTGGAACTGTATCACTTTGCCTTGCTAACACAGAACAGCAGCAATGAAGTAATGTTTGCAATGGAAAGACTGTAGACAGGTCAGCAGAGTCACAATGCATTGGCTGAGCAGGAAAAATGGACAGCATGTATTGCTCTAAATAGTGCTAATGTGCTAAGGAAGAGCAGGGAGGAAGTGAAGTCTCTTTCCTCCTCCTGCATCTGTATTTTAAACAGCCTGAAAAAAACGCTGAGACATTTTCAGCTCCCTGCTCATCGTAGGGAGAGGCGTAAAGACAAAATTTGGGGTTTAGCTTCTATTTTTTGCTCTCCCTTCTGGGCCTTGGAAACTTTCTCCTGGGCATTACTAAGCTGGCTATGATGTCAAACAGCACATTGTATATACTGTGTACTCTGAAGAGAAATAAAGAGAAACACTTAGGCCTTATACATCATTTGCAACATGCCACAGCACTTCAGTGAAGATAAAATATCCAGTATTCTTGCAGAAGGCCTTAAAAATAGAAAAACAGCCTTGTGATTGTGAAAGCTAGGAATAAAGTTAATTACAATAGTACAGAAGCTGAACCAACAAGAATAAGCATGATAAGCCACATACAGTCCTGTGATCTTCCAAATTTATAAATAGCTGCAATGTCTCTCAGAAATAGAAGGCAGATCTCAATGCTGAAGGTGGCAATCTCTTCAGTTTTATCTGGACCCATCTATCTACTTTTGGTTAATAACAACACACAAGGATCAGCATGCTTCAAGGCACACTTAATATCTATGAATCCACAGAATGAATAAGCCAGTTCCATGTGTAGAAAACTTATTCAGGAAATCCTATCAATTTTGCAGGGAATTGTTCTGCAAGCAGCAGAGAGAAGGAAGCATCATTTTCTTTGGATTTCTGTCCTTTAATACCCTAAACTTGTGCAGTCACCAGCACATCCCTGAGTTAGCCCAGACATGTGTATGCACTTCTGTCAAGCAGTGTAAAAAAGAAGTATTGTGCTAATTTCAGGGACTTTTTTTCTCCACCAGCCACACTTTCACAGAAGAGACAACTGGTTTCCTCTTGGGGAGCACCTCCTCTCAGCGCTGCTTTAATTGTCACAAGAATCAAAATTGTATCTAATTGTCTCATCATAGCACTGAGCAATCCAGCAGATGCTTTCAGAATCAATGAAATAATATTGAAATGTTTTCCTGTACATAGTAAAATCTGTGTTAACAACAACTGCTGAAAAGAGTGTAAATCTCTCTTAATCTCTGCATAAAGGGAAAGATCATTCCCTCACAAAATAAAATACCTCACCATAAAAATGTATCCAATTACTCACATAGCTTTTCAACCAAAACATTTAATAAGACATCCTTTTAATCCCTGCCTCTTTAATAAGACAAATAAGACATTTGGTAGTTTATTATACCACCAGTGCACAATTCATTTTTGTAGCACAGCAACAATAAATAACACAAATGAAACAGTCAAATCTCACAGCCTCCAGTGAAACAATATTTGGAATATAATTACATGCAGTACACATTTTGCAAAGGATGTAGACTCAGTTCCAAATTTAGCAAAATGTGACCAGGAAATAAGTGTCTGGGACTTCACCACAGTGTTTGTTTGACCTTTTTCAGTCTTGAAATTTACTGTCTGCCAAACGTGGTTTCAGCTTATGAGAGTGTTAAGGCTCCTTTAGTCCTCTGTAAAGAATTAACTGCTCCTTGAAGAGATGCTTTTACAATCTTGCTGGTCTAATTTACACTGTAACTTATTTTAGTTACTCAAAACTTTATTCTCTCTGGGTAAAGTTTCCAAAGATTTTAAACATCCATGTGAAACAAATGATGTCAGTTTTTCATGCTTTAAATATACAGAGGTAGCTCAAAAGAAATGTGAGAGGAGATGATTTACTTGGAAACAAGGTATTTCCTGTCTTCTCTATGAAGTGGCTTTCTGCTTTTAGCAATTCAAACAGTGCCAGCTCCTCCAGCCATATGCTCTCTGCCCTTACAGACATTAAAAGCACTGAGAGTTCAGGTATGGAGAGCTTTTGTCTAAATTACTGAAATCCACTCTGGCTTTGCAGGGGAGGTAATTCAAAACCACATGAATTTACTCATAAATATGGATCTGAATGAACTTAGGCTGGGCCATAATTTCGTTATGCAATGCTAAAACTCTACTACAGAACCCATGCAGCATCTAGAACAGATAGACATATTTATTTTGAATCAATCTGATTTTAAAGGTTTAACACATTAGAAATTAAAGAGTTTCTAACCACCTTATCTAAAAGAGCAGCACCTCAAGAGAGACAAAGATCATACTTTCATCATGAAGCCACTGTCTCTATTTTTGTCTGCAGACACCATGCTAATGTGCAAATCATATTCTTAACAGCAAAACCAATGGAATAGAAATTCTCATGGACTTCATGCTAAATAACTATAAAAGGAGTGTATAAATACTACCAAAGTATACTGCATCAAATACTTAAACTGTTTCCTTCTACTGCTCTATCTTGGTAATTTTCAGGGATTAGCATTCTTAGATTTAGATTTATTTCTACAGAATGACAGGATCTTGCTCTAAACTGAACCAGTTCATATTTTTAAATTAAACTTATATCCTGATGATTAGATGGTCCAGTGAAAATATTTTTTTAAAGTATGCATTTAATTATTTTCACCCAGGTCTAGAACTATCTATCTCAGAAAAATAAGTTTACCATGACAAAAAAATCTTCAAGACAAACAAAAATTTCCTGAAATTCCATGAGAAACTACCTTGGACAGTACTGGCTAAAAGAAGAAATACGCTGGGATGAAAAGCTCTGTGAAGTCTGTGCTTTAGAGACATGGATTCAGTGGCAAAAAACAGGATTTAAACATGTTTGGGGAAAGAGAATGAATCTCATTTCTCACTGTGGAATAGCACTTAGAAGTATTTTACTCTACTTCTAATACATAGCAAAAGTAATTTGATTTCATGAGAACTGAGTAAATTAGTTTATTTCACACTGACAAAATAAGTGATGAAAGCTGTAAAGGCACTTAGCAGAGGTAAAGAGCACTAACTAGAATGTTTATGCTGTCAACATCTCCATGTTTGCACTCAGTCAGAGTATGTACCTCATGCCATAACAATATTGCTGCTATTGTGTAATATAGTTGTCTGATAATAGACAGTTATTAAATAACCAATCCAACTAGAAACTAAATCTCAGAATGACAGAGCGTTGCTGTAATTACAACACAGTTCTACTTCCACCCACGTCAGGCAGAGCTGCCCAAGTATCCTAATGCAGCAGTTAGTCTTCATTAATTGTATCTTAATGAGGATTCCTAGGACAAATTACAAATTAAATATTGAAACTCAGACCATAATCAAATGGTACATCATCTTAAATCAGCCTAAAATGAACAAACTGCCAAATGATGAATTCAAGAGTAAGCTGCCTGTAGTGGCAGGTAATGCGTCCCAGTTACTGGCAAAACCAAATGCCACTGCTCTATAATAAGCCAACTTCTGTAAAAATACTACCACAGCAACAACCAAGATGGCACTTAAATAAAATGGAATAACATTTGTGTCTTATCACTCTGACTACAAGTTATAGTAACTGCATCAGAAAATTAGAAGTGATAACCACCTCCTCACTACAGGAAAGTTCTGGGACATGGCCTACATCCCAAAGAAGGCACTTTCCTACCAACTCGTAGGCAGGAGTTTGTTGTGCTTTGGGTGAGGCTGTCACCAGCCCTGCTGGGAAAAGCAGCTGCCTGATGCAGATGTGAAAAACAAACTGGAACCTGGAAATACCTTTGCAAAGAAGGAGCATCCAGGAGGCACCGGGAGGAAAGGTGAGAGATACTTGGTCTTATTTACAAACCAACCTTGCTCAAGCAGACACTGAGCTTAGCAGGACCTGAAGGCTCCCACAGTTCAAGGCAGCAACACAACAGCACCTGTGACTTGAAGGTTTAGCCATCTAAACCAGGCCAAATCGAGGGGCACACAGAGAAATTAAGTTCTGTGAAGCTGGTAAAAGGAATATCCAAGAAGGATCTATTTTCACAAAAACAATTTATAGCTTTAAAGAGACTTACACCACTTTAAAAAAAATTATGCAAGGTGGAATAATAGATAACTGAATTTCCTCCTTTCTCTTCAAGTCTGCAGGTTCCTTGTCTAGTCTAATTTTTCCCTATTCTGGACCTTGAAAACCAAAATCTAACAGAAGTATACAGAAGCATTAGACAATTCAGATGCACAAACAAGATACTTTGAATAAATCTGGGTTAGATTAGATACATAAGAGTTAATAGTATACACATGGCTAAGCAGTATTACCTGAAATCAAGGTTGGAGAAGGTAAACCACATGAGCCATGCAATGTTATGACTTCTGAGAATCAAGTATAGAATTTTTTTTCAGTTCAATTAGGCACAAAATGAGGCAAGATTAGAGTCTGACTTGTCTTATGCTGGCACTGCTTATCTCTCTTTAACTACTATCCCTAGCAAGAGAATGGAATTGGCTGGAGCCACTGCCCCAAATAAAATAATCACTTTTAAAAGATTAAAGAAGCCATTAACATGGATTGACTTTGTCCCAGCAGAACAGAGCAATGCAATCTGCTCAGTGCTGGTGATCTGGCAAGGACAAATCAAAGTGGTCTGACACCCAAGTAGAGAGACAGGGACTTGCAGATGCTGAGTGCAGTGCCCAAACTCACAAGGACTTCTGAAGTGACAATGGTTCCAAAGGAAAAATTCTCTATTCAACACATGGATACAGCTGCTTCCTCGTGATCAAAATGGATACTTATACAATTCTCAGCAAGAATCCCAAAGGTTTTACTAATACCATACTTAATCCTCAAAAGCTTAAATAAAATCCAGTATGCACAGAGGAGGGTGGAGCTTGGGAAAAAACCTGTGCATCAGCTACAGAGAGAACTGATGAGCTCAGCAATAGTTCAAGAGCCTTAAGACAGTTTGGAACATCAAGTCCCACTTCTGAAAGGAAGAGACAAAGAATCTGTGTTGAAGCAGCAAAAGAATCTATGAATCTATGTTCAAGCAGAGACCTATAGCAGTCAGAGATTTAAAAAAAACCAACCCCCCAAAAAAACCCTACACACAATCCCCACGCCCCAAAACCACCAAAAAAGCACCCCCAAAACAACACAGGAGCTGGAGAAATTCATGCTTGAAGGTAGGAAAGAAAGATTTGTGAATTCTAACTTTGCTTTTTTGGTTATCCACACAAAATCCAGTCTGTTTACACACATTTTTTATGAAGGATTGCTTGAAAGTAAACATTTTTCAGAAAATATTGCATCTGTTTGTTTAAATTAATCCTGAATTAATTAAAAATTGCCTATTTGTAGATGCCTAAGTGCTTAGGCCTAAGTGAGTGCAGTATGGGGGAACCCTCTGCCCAGAAGCTTGACCTGATTCATCCATAAAAGGTACTGAGATGATGGGAAAACTGAGATAACACAGGAGGGGGAGGCTTGGAAAACCTGGGGAAATGAAGGCAATAAAGAGGGCAAGACATGAGACAGAACTCTCATCATTAAGAGGAGAGAGAAGGGAATGCTTCTGTAGCAAACTATGTTTCATTACTCCCTATTGCTGTTGATAAAGTTCTTTGCAGTGAATTTCAAACCCAAGGTTAGGCCTCTAAATTAGAAACAAATCCATGAAATGAAGATACCAGGGTAGATACAATGTCCATGCTGCAGTGCTATGGACTGTCAGGAATTCTGCTGGGCCTCCTTCACAATCACAGTGAACAATGACAGAAAACTTCATCTGTAGTAATGGAGAATTAATTTCTACGAAGTATTTTAGAGAGTATTTAGCCACCCAAACTAAAAATACAGTTCCATGTACTTAATCTTAGTATAATGTTCAAGACAGATGCTGGTTCCAAATCAAAGTTACAGACCACAGCTTCTCATAATTTTCATGTGTACATGGTAAAGAGTAATTATTTTCAGCTCCATTCAGTTTCCTGCTTTAATTTGCTGAAGGTCCCCCCAAGCACTTTTGTGGACCTCATATGGCAGGGGAGGCAAAAGCAGTAGGGAAGAACCTCTGAATCCAGCCCTGCTGCCAGGGAAGGGTTATGTGTAACATACTTCCAGGGAAGAGAGAGTTCTGTGTGAACAGTTTGGTTTCAGCAATGTACACTGAGAAGCTCCACAGCAAAAGCAGGCGCAAAATCTCACTCACCATGATAGGTTCTTCTTGCAAAAGTCTCCCTTCTCTCCTGCATGCCCTAACTCATTTTGGTGAAGCAAATGAGGCAGCATCCACACCAGCAAACCCACCTTCTCCCTGGAGAAAGAAAGGACAAGGAAAAGGCAGCTCAGAGCAGGTGACTATCAGCTACACAGCAGCTGTTAGCAAACACTGTTCTGGTCACTGCCCTGACCAAGGGGGTCACTCTGGGGGCCTTCTGTTCAAGCCTCCCAATGGCTTACACCATGTTACTACAGAATGAACAGCTAAGAGACACAAAAGCAAAGAACTAAGCCCCAAACGGCTTCTGCAGCGACACATCAACTGCAGCATCACTTTAACATGGCAACAATATGGATGGGTTTAGGAACTTATGCGGCATCCAGGCTTTAGGAGGCACAGATAAAGGTTCATTTAATGAGTATCAATGCATCATCCATCAGCTCTGTGTAGCCACAGGCAATAGGCATGCTGGTAGCCTGTTAATAATTTTAGTTGGGTTTCTTTGGTTGGCTACACTTAATTGTTGTCGACAAGAAAACAAATTAAAATTTTTGTTTTCTTCACCACATCCTTTTGCTCAGCATTCCTAAACAACAACCTGGCAGATGCTGATTTGAGGGGTGGAGGGGATGTTTATAGCTACTCACAGGAATGAGGTAGGTAGGTCCCTTTTTCTGTTTCTAATATGTTTGCCTATTTAGGAAGGCAGGAGGCAACTGTCCAGCTGATTTACTTCTGAGTTTGAATCTCTGCAGTATCGTGTGCCTGTGAGGATGGAGAGAAGAGCAGAACAAGCTTTACTGTTTTATTCCAAAAGTGACACTAATTTACTGTTCATTTGTCATACCCACTACACACTCTCACTCTGGAATACTTTTCTGTTGCACTATTATGGAAAAAATAATTCTATGCTATCTACATTAGATGGCAGCTTCTCAGGAATCCAGCCCCCTTCCTGTTTGGCTTAGATAAACAGAGGAAATACACCTCAAAATCCAGTTTAGAGGGCTGGTTTTCTACCAGGTTGACCAGTTCTGTCAGTGGCAGAACTGAATAAAATATTCCAGTAGATTCAATATCTTTAGTCCCTTACTACTTATCAAAAAATCACATGCACATTGATGACTACTCATTTTGTTCAAAAAAAGTAATATGATTTTAAAAAACAATAATCCCAAACCAACAAGCACTGCAGCCTGATCTAAAAGAATCATCAATATTAATTAAATTAACCATGCAGTATAGATCAGAGTGATTTAATGAGCTATATCTCAAGTGTTTTGCATCCTGACTGGATACATGATCATGTTGTCATTTATATAGCTTTAAATCTGCTTTACCTGCTAAGAGAGCAAAACTGACCCACACATACTCTTCTTTTACAGCCTTTTTGGCAATACTGTGACCAAATTTTTTTATTTTTTTTACACTGACTAAATATTGCTTCTCTATTAGTCTATGCATGATTAAGCAAAGTCTTAAAACATAATCAAAAGTTTTTGGGGCTTTCATTCTTACAATTTTTAAAAACTAGGAATATGAAGTGTGAATTCACACAATTCTTTCAAGTTATATCCCTCCTAGTTACACTCTCTCTCTCATTAAAAATAAGAAGCAAATTATGTATTTATGTAAGAAAATCCACGTATTTGTCAAAGGTATTTCTTCTACCAAAAAAGACAGACTAACAAATTCTTTTCTATTTCCCTTTTCCACTCTCTTTCTGTATTTTTTTCAAGTATATGCTGTTGCACAAATTTATTTCAACATACCACCCCTTTGCTGGGCATTTTAAAGCCCTTAGACACTACCTGCTCCACAGGCTGAGTTGAGCTCACCTGGTGAACTCATGTCAGCTACCAAGGATAATAAGTTCACTGTTCTGTGGAACTGCACTGAAAAGGGAAAACAGCCAAGGTAACCTGACCAGAAAGAACTATATTCATCTATAACTCTCCATATTCATATACAGAGTATTCCAAGTGGTGGTGGTGGTCACAAAACTAACATATTGAAGATTTAGAAAATGAAGACACAACTCCACGCTGTTGGTAACTTACATGCACATTTTAACAAGTTTCTACTGAATTTCATGTGCAAAATTTTATGGACATTTTTGACTAAAGGTAACACACCTTTAATTCTCAGCATTATAGGGAACAATCCAAAACGCCAAATTTGGGCATTTAAAGAGATTGTCCAGATAGTTTTTTGCCTCTTGCCAAAGTCTTTATTTCAAACTTCTAGGCTGAAACATTACCCAAACTTCACCTTGGTTTCACTGTAGTGTTTTTATTGTTATATGCAGATTGTACTAGGACACATGATTATGCCAAAATTCTCATTTTGGTGAAAAATGGTGCTCAAGATCTGTGAGTTCATCTGATTCCTTCACACACACATTACAGCCACAAATCACTGAGAGCTAGTGGTGCATCAGTAATGCTGCTGTGCTGTCCTGTGCCCTCTCACCCTGCCCAGCTGCTGCACGCTGCCAGCACTCAGAAACAGCACACATGGAAGGTCTGCTCAGAGTGTCACTGCCACCAAAGTGCCCCTTGGTCTCTCTGAAAGCCCAGCAAAAACAGCTGTTCCAATTGCAGAAGTTAAAAGATGGCCAGAACAAATCTCTCTCTAGATAGCAAAAATCCAAAGGGAAAAATTTAATACATAAGGAGCTGCAAAGAAAAGTCTCTTGTGGTTTCTCTGCCTTCTGTTAACACCATCCCTGGATATTTGCATGCACCCACTGGGTAATAAAACAGAGGGTAGGAAAATGAGAGAAAGAATATTGGTGTCATCCTAATTGGGTTTAACTCATACGACAGCACAAACAATGAGCATGGAGATACAAAATGTGTCCTTCAATGAAGAGGCTACAGCAAAAGCCGCAGCTTCTTACAAATGTGAACTACAGAGTGAAATGAACTTGTAATTGCCAATACAAGCAATGACTTTGACCTCAGTATTCAATTCTACATTCAGCTATTTGATGATTCACCCATAGCGAAAGAAAAACAAATGGCACCAGAGTCAAACTGAAACAATCACAAGAAAATATTTCTGGAAAGAACGTGAAACATTTACAGTAAGTTCCTATAAAGGTCAATAACATTTTCAAAATTCAACCCGGGTCTTGTTTATGGCAGAACCAAAATGTGACAACCTCAGATGACTCATGAAGGTTTTGGTGACAGAAGCAGTATCACCAAGATATTGGGAAGCTTTCTGTACATTCCCTTTAGCTGCCAGAGCATGTGTCACTTTGAGGCAGCTGTCTGGTTATGTGTCAGCATCTGCAGCAACAGCCCAAAGACACAGAAAACAGCAAAAGTTTGACTGGTCAAAAGCTAGAGACACCTTTTTACAAGGGAAAACTCTCTTTTTAATTAAGACCTGGCACACTATACATAGTTCTTTATCACAAAAAGCAAAGGGACTTTTCCAGGCCCGTGCTAGAAAGACACCAAACCTCAACTCTCAAGTTCACCAATTATCTATATTGTACATTCATCCTCTGAAATAAAAAGGGTACAATCTGAACCTTGAACCAACAGAGGATGTTATCCCCCGTCTCCACCTCTCTGCCTTAGAGCACCTTCCCAGCAGAAGTGGACTGCACTGACTCAAAGGTGATGCTGAAACCCAGAAGGCCTGAACAGGTGGATTCTCTTCCCTCTCTGCTCCACTGCTCTGCTGATTGTCTGAGTGGTCTGCAAACATGATTGAGAAATAAATACAAGACCACAGAGCTTGGTTTTGTCTCCCCAATACTGTGAACACCTCCACTTTATTGAACTTATTCATCTTTAAAAAACCCTATTAAATAAGTAGTTCTTTTTTCCCCTCTAGCCACTGAAAGCACAGAATTCTCAAATGAGAATGTATGTCCTCCATTCAAGCATTCCTAGGGGCAGAAGATGTGTGACTTTTGACATGTATATTTCTGATAATTTCTAGTTAACTTATCTGCCCTAAATTTCTGAGAAAAAGCTATTTCTGAATCTTACACACATGCAACCCCCCCAGTAGGAACTGAAGGCCATCAGCAAAGCAATTTACAGGCATATGGACACTTCAGTGGTGGGCTGCAGTAGGAAAACCTACTGTGGAGAGCTGCACAAACTTGAGCAATTCAGTAGAGTGCACTGGTGCTAACAGAGCCACTCCTTCTGAAAGAACACAAAAGCAAACAACTGAAGTTACTTTCTTACACTCTGCACCAACCAGCCAGTTTGCTGACTTCACAGGAAAACACAGCCACAGCTTCACCCTTCAAGACATTTTTACACCACTTCATCAACTTCACAGGGACAGCTTCATCTTTACAAATAATAAATGCAATTTCACTTTTAAAAGAATATTTTATTAACTGCAAAACACCTCTGGATACAAAACCTGACAAGCTCCCAACCCAAACTAGACCAACAGTACATATGGATTCCTAAAGACTCACAGCACAAAGTGCAATCTCCTATTGATTTTATCTTCATCTCATGAGACCCATTTTCCTTTAAATCCTATTTCACCTAATAAAGCCATTTTCCGGTTGTCACTCTCCTGATAATGCTAAAAAAAAAAGCTTGACTTAGAGGTTAGTGAGAGCTGCCTGTAAAAACTGGGAACCTGCTACTGCTTGATTCACAGCACCATTGTTTCTCCTCAATCAGCTTCTGGGGACTGAGGGAGCAGAAGGGGGAGCAGTGGCCTGGACCCCACCATGGTACAGCTGAGCCATGGGAAGGGCACAGGGCTGCCCTCAAAGAGCCACTCAGGTCCTCCCTCTCTGCCCATCGAGGATTCTTCTTCTTCATCTAGGATTCTTGGGGTGAGATGTGGGCAGGAGGAAGAATGAGGCATCAAATACGCCAAAACAAGCACAAATCTTGTGCTTTCCTCAGTGATTGCTCCTACACAATGAAATGCCAGCAGGGCCAGCCTGACCTCTGTGCAAGGGAAGGCAATTAAGGAAAAAGAAAAATTACTAAGGGAAATTCTTCCTATGATTTAATGAGGGGAGTGTGTGTGTGTGAGAATGTATTTTGAACCACAGGCAGTAACTCTTCTATCACTCCAAATAGGTACCTATGGCCCAGACATTCCACATTTTTACAGTGGGGAATGGGAAATTTGTTTATAACAATGGCCCTTGCTTTATTAATGGCCCAGATGTCAGTGAAGGTTTTCCAAAAAACAATTACACAAAATCTCTTTTTAGAGGAAAAACCAAAAAGAATTAAAACATCTTTCTTGTTTTTCAGAGATGCTTTAAGTGGAAAACATGATGATTATATGATGAGCTGTCACTTGGCTACAACCCACTCAGTTCTATTACTGCTTGCTCCAGCTACTTTAACATTCAGTCATCTCAGTTACCTTTTATACTCCTGGCATGCAGGAATCATCAAATGCCCCTTACAACACAGGGCAATCCCTGCCCTCAGTGTCCAAGCTGATTTGATCTCTTTGTGCTTTACTGGAATTTAGGACTGCATTGTCAAAGAGAGGAGAACCCTCTCTCCATATCATTTGAATTCCTGCACCACACACATTTTTCTCTGCCCTTCCTTTTGCTCTCTAGAAGACTGAGGTTACAGAGTACAGTGCACCATTTGCATACCAAAAGCAGTAGCACTTTACATAAAAACTAAAAGCACACACTTTTTTGGTTTCAGTGACTAAGAGCTCAAGATTTCCTTCCTCTGAACCTGTAACTTCAAATTCAGGTGTAACTCAGTTCATCAGAAGTGGCTCAGACAAATATTTTAAAAATTAACAAGCTTCCCCACTACCAGTGTTACCTGATACTTTTTTGGCAGAGACATTTTCTCTCCAAACCTTCTTCTGGAGCAGTTAGAGACTTCACTGTCTTACCTGAAAGAACAAAAGAGAATCATGCAAACAAGTTAAAGACCATAAAGAAACAATTCTTATTTATCTCAAGTTATATATATAAATTGTTTGAATGCTCCATGGTGCTATCTCACTTATGGGGGGTATCAATATCTTCTTCCAGCTGGCCTCCCTGTCAGGGTCAGGTGTGTCAGGTTTTATCATTAAAAGCAGCAGGATGACTCTCTGCTCTACCTTACACCATCTAACAAAAGCACACACACACAAAATACTATTACAGGTCACTGTAGCCTCATGCTGAGGTTGCAGCCTTGCCCTAGGTTGTTGTTTAGGGATGCTGAGCATAAGGATGCCCTAAGTTTCGTCATGGAGGTGCCTTTTCTGCAGCAAAATGTCTAAGCCTGGTGTTAACAGACAAGTTGTTAGTGCAGGACAGTGAGCATACCATGAACTCTGACTTGTGACCTTCATCAAGCTCCAAGACACTCAGCCTTGATACTTTATTATTGCACCAGTTTTTCTCAGCAGGAAGCAGAATTGATTCAAGCACAAGCCATACGACCTGCTGAAGTTAACATGTCCCTAATTGTACCACCCCTGACCTTTATACCCTTGATCAGACCAACTGCTATGGACCTAAAACAACCATCCACCCCCCAGAAGGCAGGTGGGCAAATGAAGACAGTAACACAAAGATATTCACAGTTCTGTTTCTGTGAAAGCCCCTTCCTGCACCTCAATAGGGATGTGCAGCCTAGTGCCTGGCATGTCACAGACAGGTGAGACTGAAGATCCAAGCTCTGGTATCCTCCTGGGGGATCATAACTGGCTATCTCGGAGTTGCTCCCCTGCCCTTTTTACTGATAGTCACAAACAAGTGGAAAAAGGCTCCAAAACAGGTAAGAAAAGATGCAGTCATGTCCCCTCTCCCCTCTAACATGACTGTGAGATGTGACATCAATTTTAATGACTTCCTTGCCTAGGAAGGTACCTGGCCACCCACACACATAGACAGGGTGCTGAGGTGGGAACAGGGAATGAATGACTCAGAGAAATCCCAGCTGTTTACCACAGTGTCTCACTACTCCCCACACCAACAGCAGTGGGTGTTGTTCAAGCTGTCCTTGACCCTGCCAAATCCCTCTTCCACTGCTTCCCACCATTAGAAATGTTGGTGTTCCCATGCCCCACCATGCATGCATTGCTGATTTCATGAAGAAGATCTATCTGCTTTAGATGGTTTAAAAGAAGAACAGGCAATTCTCATGCTCAGGAGGATCATGCTATAGTATGAGTGTACTGGATTATACATTCCTTTGACCTGTTTGTCATTCACTATTTACCTATTTGTTTTACCTATTCACTATTACCACTATTTGTTAATCCTCAGAGATATCTGATCTGCTTCCCTGTATGTGTTCAATTAGAGTCAGATCATTTAAAGAAACTGCATTGGATCAGAAACAAGATCACTATTTAAAATCAGCCCCAGCAAATGTCCTTCCATTTTCCTTCTATTTTTTACCTAAAGCACAGAGCATAATGGCAAGCTCATTAAACATAACACAGAAGTGTTTATGAATACACTGTTTTTTGCATAGGAATCTTAATCCCCTTTCCTTTCAAAAAAATGTTTCCAAATTCTCACACACATTTCTGTACTAATGCTCTGTGCCTCACACAAAGCCAGTCCTGTCAGGACCACGTTTGAAGAGAGAAGGATCAGAATAGTGGATGCAAAAAGACATCCTTGCCATCACTCCTTAACCCTTACAGGACTACCACTCACCTGAAATGCCATGTCCTGTTCTTGTCCTTTCAGCAATAAAAGGGACAACCTCCTAGAAGTGCAAATTTGCCTTGGCTGCTGATGTCACACATCTTACAATGAATAGTTCCCTTAAATGGTTGCCAAAGCAGAGACTGAATTTGCTCATTATTCGAAGAAAACTACACCCATCTTTCTACAGGGACTCGATTTTGGGGATTCTAGATCTGTGCTGATTCTTCCAAGACCCTGGAAAGCCAACATGCTGCACCTCAGGTGTTCAGGAACCCAGGTTCCCCACCTGTCTGGTTGGAGACAAGTGTGAGAAAAGCAGCCACGTTTCAGTACATCAGCCCTGCTCTCTGGCAGTCTACACCAAACACTAATGAAAGAAAAGGATTTTCCCATAAAACTGCATGAACTGATAAGAGATAAAAGGCACACAGAACATAAGTAAGTACAGACACCTGGCAAAGAGCAATGTGATCTAAGGTACGTTGGAAAACTGCTGGCTTATAAGGTTCATAAGAATAACCACATTCAATCCAAAACTGACTGGATGCATGTGTTAGGAGTGAGCATTTCTCATAGCTCTGTTTCTCAAGAAGCACGGAGAAGAAACTTAAAATCCTCAAATCCAACAACATATACAAATCTTAAAAAAAAAAAAAAAAAAAAAAAAAATCCAAATTCAGCTGTCAAAACTGTCTTTTATGTCTAGTACCATCTTCAGTGCAATCCTGCCTTTCTGCCTGCCTGATGTATTCAGAGGTTGTTGCTGGAGTCACTTCCTCTTGTCTGTCCTATTTAACTAATGCAATTCAAGAGAATAAAACAAACTATTTCTGCAATAGCAGGAAGGCACATAGTGAACTGTGGAATACCAAATCTACGAATTCACTTTAGTCAGTGGATACAAATTTTACCCATAATACTTCTCTGTAACTGACTGACACTAAAACAGAACAAATAATTCAGTAATCACACCTGCACCCAGAACAGTCTGTCTTGTTCAGAACTGAGGTCATCCAGAGAGGGGAATTTGCAGTGCAGCTGCTGTACTTTACATAAACACAGAGCTTCCATGGAAATTTGAATGCTTGCTTCTCACTCCTCCTCTTTTTTTTCTTTTCTTTTTTTTTTTTAAATATAATTTTCCTATATCCTTTGAAAAACTGTAAATTTTGTGGGCAGATGTGAGCTTTTTCCTAATATGAGAATGAAATACATAAAAACAATTTTTCTCTTGTAAACAACAGAACTCTCTGGTGATTTGAGTATGATATTAACAGAAAGTCCTTAACTATTTTTATAGCTTAAGAAACAAAATTTTAAACTGCCTGACTCTACTTTTTCAAAAGCAGGCAAGACAGTTTTGAAGGAGAAATGCCCAACATTTTAGATTAAGGGTTCCAAGCTGATGTTTTACACTTACACGGTTATAGAGTTTCTCTGGTAAAATGACCCGGGATGCACTCACTTCTTCACAATGCTAAGTTCTGCTCCAAAAATTACCCTCCACATTTTTTTATTATGATAAATAAAATTGTTATTCTTATTTCTCATGTGCTAAATCAATATTATTTTCACAACATCCTTAGTGGTTCCCTTTTACTTAGGGCATCCCCCAGTCCACATCTTCTCAGTTCCCTGTGAAAATGACATTCTAAACATTTCTCAAACCATGCTGGTCAAGTATGAAATTCAGATGTGATGTACAGGATAACCAATTTTACACTGGGAGCTACCATTCAACAAAGACAGCAAAGAGCTCTGCAACACAACTACATGTTTACTAAACCCCAGGATAAGTTCATTACAATCTCTATGTGTCTGTGTATCATTAAGCTGCAGCAAAACACATTGAAGCTCTCATCTTGCAAATATCTCGGTAAGGGTGCAGAGCCTTATTTACCACGTTCCTGAAACGAGGTGCAAAGGCAGATGTTTCAGTGCTGGCCAGTCCAGGTGTTCTAACTGAGCCCAAGCCCCCCTCTGCAGCAAGCTGGGACTTCAATAAGCACTCTCAGTAGGATCCATTCACATTCTCATATATATATATTGGCAGAATAAGCAGGAAGTTCAATAACAAAAAAAGGAAGTATATTTGCATATTTCAATGCATTAAAATAATGCAGGACTTCCATTCTTCTCTATTCAAGTTCCTCTGTGTGTATAAAAGAAGATGAAGAAGCAAAATGTTCCATTTCAGCTACGGATTGTGTTAGAAACGGCATCAAAGGATGAAAATGTGTCTCTGCCAGTCCAGCTGAATGTCATCTAGTCAACTGTTATAAAAGGTACTTACTGAAATGAGTGGCACAATCACCATTCCTTCAATAACAAAGAATCCTCTCTGAAGCTCAAAAAAATTAGAACATGGTTGTTTTGCACTTTTACTAAGTTCTCGCATTACATCAGCGTTTGCATCAAAGCTGGTAGTGCAAAGAGGAAAGCAAAGCCCATTTTATGAACTGATGTAATCAAGCCTAGCATCTCTCTGGGGTTTTTTTGTTCCTATGGTCACAGTGACATCAGCCTACTCTGCCTATTCAGTAGTGGAGAGCAATGACAGCTCTTCACCTCTGCTCACACATTTCTCCATTCTTTTCCTCCTGCTTGTACCTCCTGACACATTAAGAGCCACTTGCATTTCAATGGGACACAAAACAACACTTGCCTCGAATCCCTCTCCTCACTCCTTTCCTCAATATTTCCAGCTGTCGAGGACAACATCAAAACTCGGCTTGAGAAAGTGGAAAGAGGACAAAGAGAAAGCTCAGACACATCTAAACACTGTAAAGGGGCCAGGAATTTCCACGTGGGTCCCACACTGTTCAGGCAATACCCCTATGCTGAGCGCAGCAGACACTTTGCCATATGCAGAACCTGCAAAGGTCCTGAAGCTTGTCTGTCTGCCCCATGGCAAGGGAGGTGTGTCACTGGCACCCACAGACAGCCACGCTGCAGTTCCAGCAACAGCTTGGTACTCACAGCATCCTCCTCTGCATGGCCCAGACGGGCTCCCAAAGGCTCCTACAAACCCCTGCAGGTCACTCCCTTGGCCCAATCTGTTTCTGCGCCTGTAAAATGGGACTAATTATACTAATCTTAAAAAGAACTTAGCATCAACTGAAGAGAAGTCGATTTACTTGCCACTGACATAATCCAGCCCTGGAATTCCCCATCTAATTAATTCTCTCATCTGAGACACAACATCTAGGCCAGAATACATTAAAGGAAATACATTTACACATGGAAAGTACTGCAAAGCTTAGTGACAAATGTGATCTGTTACTGAAGCCTACCAGCAAACATACAGTACATTTTTTAAATTTTCCTAAGAATTTTCTTGGATCTGCTCTGCTGTATTGCACACAAACATGTATCTGCAGAGTAGTTGGTACCAAAACTCATCTAAAAAGATGAAAAAATATCCACCGTCAAACAAACCAACCTATTAACCAAACAATCCCCCAATCTCCACTTCTTTCATGTTTTAAACTATTAGGAGAAACTGATAAAAAGAAAATACATCTTTTTTTTTTTTTTTTTACTTTTTTTTTTTTTTTACTTTTTCACTGAATTAGGTCTTTTGGAAGGTTTAAGGAAGATATTATGAAGCACCTAGTGCAAACTGGAAGAAATGTAGCCTTGCCATACACTGAAAAAGTTAAACATCATGTTAGAGAGTTGTGCACATAAAATTATCACACACTTTGTATGTTATCCTCCTCATATAGTCTTCAGCTGGAGTCAAAGAAATTGCATCCATATTTTCCAAGACAAAATGTAGACAATAAGAAAAATATGATACTCTGTAGATGAACTGCCTGCTTCAATCCCTAGAACTGTTTTTTATTTGCCAACTGTCCTACCCATTGTTAAACAGGAGCCCGATCCTCCCACATCTGCTGTAATTTTTGAGCAGCTTACCAAGTAACATGCAAAGAAATGAGCAAGTATTGAAATAAATAGAAGTCAAATGCATTAGAATAACAGCATTAGAAATATAAAATGTACAAGTGAATTTTTATAGACAGAAAGAAAATGTTATGCACACATTAAAATGCGTACAGATATCAGATGTTTATAGAATCTATAACCTAAATATGCAACATAAAGGTATATTACATCTACCCTACATCTGTGTTGTCCATATGCCTGTGTATTATGGATATATTTATGCAGATAGAAATATACATTTTATTTTCCCTAGATAATATAGATCTCTTCACTAACATCACTATCACAATTCTTTTTCCTATTTGGGAGAAGCTGTCAGTTTAATACAGAGAACTCGATACACATTTATCCCTAACCCTATGGTAAGCCACGCAGTCAGAGCCTAAAGGATTTATTTAATATTCTTCTTACTAGCAGCTGACAGACATCTGACAACACAGGAACGTAACATTTCATTTATTTTTCTCCACAGGCTGATTTCACAGAGCCCCAGATGTTTTACCAGAAGAAAGAGAAAGACATTCAACATTTTTATGGTGGGGGATGGGAAATTTGTTTATAACAAATGGCCTTTGCTTTAATAATTTCTATCAAAAATTAACATGCATTAATTAAAAAAAAAAACACCAAAAACTCAAGTAGTACTCCATTCTTGGCTCATAAGCTTGCTTGTCTCTTTTTCCTTTCTTTTTTAAATTACTGTGTGTGTTAAGGCACTGTGTGTGGCAGAAACCAGTATGAAATTTTCTAGAGAACATTCCATAATATCTCCCTAAACTTATCATCTCTCTGTTCTTCCCCCTCTAGGAGAAAGAAGGTAAATCACAACAGAAGACAAGTAGCTCTTCCTGCTGTCATATCCCATGCAAATCCCACACAACAAAATGAATGAGAAAAAATTATAATAATTCCTAAAATGACTGTAAGGTGATTATGTTCTGTTCCACTTCCAGGAGGATTGATTCTGTGCCTTTATTTAACCTGCAGTATCCTGAGAAATTCTCCCGAGGGTGTTCCCGACAGGACACGCACAGTGGCCGAGTGCAGGTGACCAAAGGGCCAGGCTGTGACAGCTGCCCCCTCCTCACAGCGGGTCAGGTGAACGTGTCACATGTCCCCTGGGCACCGGGACACACCTAACACTGCCAGCTGGGGTCTTCAACTCCATCCCACTCGGCTTTGTCCCTTTGCCTCTTGCATCCAAAATGCGTGTAATTACTATCAGGGGAACCAGCCATTTACAGAAGCACTGCTGAAGCACCTCAGACTGTACACATGAAGGCTGTCAAATAATTAAAGACAATATTTCAAAATACACTCACTTGCTCTAGTGTTAGCCAAAGTAAAGAGCTCGGAACTGCTGCACAAAGGTCAAAGCAGAGAATAAAATCCTCGGTAGAACTACAGATCAAAGTGATTCAAACACAGTGACAAGATGTAAGTAACACGTAATTTAAGGTAGATCAACTTTTCAGCATAACAGCTTGGCCAATAGCAGAAATCTATCAGAAACTAAACTGACTGTGATGGTTACTATTACCATTAAAGGCAAACATTGAAGCTCTTTTTGCACTTCTTTGTTAGATTGTGTTTTGTCTGAAATGCATATTGTGAGCAAGAGAGTTGGAGAATGATGAGTTATGGGCTGTTTAGAAAAAACACAAAGCGCAATATAAAACCACGACTGCCTCATAACATAGATATTGCCATAGTCCATAGGAAAAAAAACCCTTTATCCTGACTACAAGTGACTGAATACTGCTCAAGGATAAAACATTTCCAAGGTTGACCTGGCAAAGTTTCATCAACACTACCTTTCACTGAAGGAAAATAATCCTTTTATTAGTTAAAAGACTAACAGTTTATGTTGTCAGCTAGCTAATGAAGAATTACATATACAGCAACTTAAATATAATTAGTAAACCTCAGCAAAATATGCCATTCTTCCAGAAAAAAAAAAATCAAGATGTCCCATAGTGATAGATACTATGGCAGAGCATTTTTACATATGAAGAAACCAGAAATGCATCCAGTGTGCATCCAGGCCAGCGTTCAACAGAAAGATTGTCATCCTGCAGAAGTAAAAACCTGTTCAGGTCATGAACAGAACTGTGCCTGCCTAAATCTCCAACTGAGCAACTGTGTCACTGACTGGAAGGACACTGGGCAGAACAGGAGAAAACCAGCCTCAATTTTACAGTCAGAAAATACAATGGGGGCTACAGCTGGAAGGGAATTGAGCAATAGGCTGGAGATGAAACAGTGCACCTGACCATAAACAGAGTTTAAAGTACTGGAGAGTTACAGCATTATACTACATTGCAAAAAGGGAAGGCATTGCTGTTTTAAAAAAACTTCCATGGAACAAAACTGTAGAAGTGACTGGCAAAATAAGCCCTGATCCTCAACACGGTACATCTGTGATGGAAGTTAATTGGAATATTTCCCAATGAGACACAAACTGAACAGAAAAACCTACCATAAGAGGAGAGTGAGATGTCTGTGACAGAAGATGAGGAAACAGAATCTCTTTGTCATCTTCCACTCTCTTTTCAGACACTCATCTACTGAAGATGTCAAACAGATGATCTGCCAAGGCAGCAGCACAGCAGGAAAGGGATACCACATCCTCACCTTCTGCTCTGTAACTCTGCCTTACATGTGGGGCATCCTAAGGGTTGAGTTACAGTTCAAACTTTCAATGGAACAGAAAAGCTTTTAATACACTACATAAAACAATAAACTAATTAACGTTCGAGCAGATGTGAGGACACACTGTAGATCATCATTGCAACAACATTTACAAAAGTCATAAATAGCTTCAGCAAAAAGCCAGCTGAGATACACTTTGAATATAGGGTAGCCAGATTTTCCTGATGTCTGGTGCTGCTTAGGGCAAACCAAGTATTCCAGAACAAAAAAAATCTAGAACAGGGATGCCAAATTGTCCTCATGATTTGGACTGTGCATCTCAAGAATCTGTGGAGATTTTTCCAGATAAAAGAGATTTCTAGATTAACATGCACATTTTTCCATCTCTAAATCATAGCTCTGCAATTATTCATGTAACAGGGTGAAGACTGGCTTGGTCCATCTGCTGCCTACTGCACTGTGCACCCTTCCCCATTCCCATTACCTCTACTTAGGTTCTCCAGAAGCTGATGCACTGGAAATTGAATATGGGATGAAAGTTTTAATTGCATCTTCCACTGACATTTAAGATTTTTCTGTCAGAAAACAAACTGAGCTTTCAGGTCAGATGGGGCACCAAGCTCTCTGTCTCAGCCATGTGCAAATCTCACCTCCTGCACATCTGTGGTACATCTGAGCTGTCCACACATCTAGGATTTCTCTGCATCCCTAGAGGAACTGTGCCTCCAACTGAATGTCCCATGGCTTGATGGGAGTCACACAGGAATGCCTAGGCAGTCCTCCAAAGGAGGACTCACAAGGCAGCCAGGCAGGAACCAGCCTCACACAAGTTCCAGACACAAACCCACAGAAGCCCAGAGAACAAAGCACTGGAGCAGGACAGAACGTTCTTCTGTGGCAGAGGCTGAGCTTCCTAACAACTGGACATTCTGACACAGGCTTCAGGAGGGAAGAATGATCATTCTAGGGATATCAAAATCTTCAGAACACAGATGGAAATTTTCACTATATTACAATGCTAGTTTATTGGTTTTAATTTCCTTAAATTTTAGAAGCTTTTGGGTGTGTTTACTGAGAGAAGAAAATAAAACCATTTTTTCTCTATTGATTCATCCTCAAAAATAAATAATGCATGGCTGTCAATATTCTCCAGATCCTTTGGAAATTCTCACTCTAGTTACATGTTATTTTACTTGAAGCAGATATTGACCAATATTCCAAGACAGAGTAAGCTCCCTATTCAAAATTGTCCTCATCTCCCTTATAAAAACACTTCCCAACCACAGGAAGGCAATTCTTGCAGGAGAAGGGAAAAAAACCCTACCATCTTTCATAAGGGATTTGTTATCTAGATCAGCTTAAGGGTGCACATCTGTGTACCACAGACTTCTATGAATACTGTCAATGCCACAGTAAAAACAAAATTCTGCTTCTATAACTGCATGTTCCATCTGAGACATCAAGATGAAATGATAATTTCGTTCTATGACCTGCTTATAGGGACAAAACAAACATAAATAACATTAGCCAAAGACACCGAACCACTGACTCCCTTTGCTGTGACCTGAACAGAGGGATGTTATCTAAGGAATAGACATTGAAGAGATGTCTGGGGAGAAACTGGACTACACTGCAACCAGTTCTTCCCTAAAATAATTTAATGTCTCCAGAGGACCAGAAAAAAACTTTTAAACTATAACCTGAAACAAGATTTTTGCTGAATTTGTGTGAATTCTTGCGGACTTTCACCAGAGCAGCTGTCCAAGCAGGGCTTTTACAACCCACCCCGGTACCTGCACCCTCATGGTTTTATCTACATTTCCTGTCTCACTTTGCTTTCTTAACAAAGCCTTGCAAAGTATTTCCATACAAAGTAGCAGAGAATTGTCTGAAAGCTCAGTGAAGACATTTGTCCCTGAATAAATGCAGATAGCAAAGAATAATAACACAGAGCTTGGAGAAGGCCAGGATTTACTCCATCGGTAATCCTGTCCCCCATGGACTGTTCCAAATGCACAGACAATTGGAGCCAAATGGAACAGCTTGCAGGCTCAAAATCTACCTGAGCAATGCTTCTCTTGACATTGCAGAGACTTGTCAGACCCAGTCGAGGGCTGTAAGCACTCCCATCCAAAAATGCTGCAGTGCTACCTGGCTTGGACAGGCCACGTAGAGCAGGTTACTGCAAACTGCAGATAATGTGCAGTTCAGCTGGCTGACTGCAAGCACACGAGTTTCCTATGGAAGAGTCCCACTGGAGTGAGGTTTTCAGCAATGATCACTGCTGAACCCTTGAACTTGTGTAGAAAACCAGATAATTAGCATAATGTGGATACTCTCTCTCTATATATATAAAGTAATACATTCTTCACATTTTTATACTGTTTTCTCAAAATTTCAGTCTAGATTTCTTAAATTCAGTTTAAAACAATGCTCAGTAATTGCACCATATTTTAGAACGAATACAGTATCATATGAAGCAAAGGTCAAAAGATTTTTAGGTAGTTTTTAAGAAGTTCAGGAGCACTTGATGCTGTTCCACGGATCAGAAAACCACCGATATTTGCTGTTTGCTGCTCACAGTTAACTGGAATTTTCCCCTATTATTCTATCCATGCAGTGTGCCAGTGGACAGATGGCTGCAAGGTACAAAATACGTAATGGACACAGATCAGCTGCATCATAGGGAACTTGTACATTTTTCCAGTGTATCCAGGTTTATCTCAAGAATGAGTTCTTAGAAAAAGCAAGTATATTTACAAGAATGAATAAATAAAGGAAACATGTATTAGCATATTCCCATATACTTTCATAAATTAATTCTTTTCATACAGAGAAGGGGAAGGAACTTTTCTTATTTCTTGGGTTTTTTTCAATTGCAGCCATAATTGGCCACACTGAAAAAAAAAAAAAAAATAAATTTAAAAAAAATTCAAGTTGAGAAACATGCATACAGTGCTGTACAAAAATGAAGAAGAAAAGGGGTCAGCAATCACAGAACTGCACACACCAGAAGGCTGCACATTCTCCTGCAAGAGGCTTACAGTGGTCACAGGCTCATATGTCTGCCTTGAAGGGCAGTAGCTTGTGATTTACACCATGAACAAACTCATGCCATAAGGCACTTCCTCTGAAAAGGACATCCATAAGTTTCCTTCCTTGTCCAATTACGCACACAGAATGATGTGTACACTGAGAAAGCTTTTGTCTTAATTTTTCCCATTAAGTGCAATGCCACAGGAATACTAAGTTTCCAGAAAACAGCAAAAGTGTTCTTTCAGTTGTCAAGGTCTGTAATACAAAAAATTCATAAGCAGGGAACTGCAGTCAACCCACTCTGAAAACCTGGGCAAACATTGCTTTTTTAACCTGAACTAAGAATGAATCGTTATTTTGAAATTTCACTTAACATAAACCAGAACAATTAAAGTCACAGCTGTACTCATATAAAAATTAAACTGAAATATTAATTGTTTAGATGTCCAACAGCCTGGACATCTATAAAGATGTAACGAAAAGGTGTTTACTGGAAAGGTATTACCCTTTCACTGCATTTTTCTCAAAACTGCACACATTCTGTCATCTATTAGATATACAAAGATATAACTTTTTAAGGAAAATTAATAATAAAAGGCTCATCAGAGTTCTGTAATGAACAAAGGGGAGAAAATTAAACAAGACATTTTTAAAACTAAGGTTTTGACCAATTAAATTTGTTCCAAATACATCATTAAAAATGGCATTTTATCCTTATATATTTGAGAATGAAACTGAAGTCAAAGTGGTAACTTAGAGGACAATAGTCAGGGTCTCTGGCTGGCTAGCTCTTGCATAAGACAAGCTAAAGAAATTAATTCTGTCATCTTTGTATGAAGCCCGTGACACCCATTTGAATGGAGTCAAATCTGGCTGGTCAGGCACAAGAGGTGTCCCAGAGCTCAGGTGTGGGGTCAGGGCAGCCGCAAATGACACCAAGCTGGGTGGGAGTGTCACCAGAAGAACACTGAGGTGCTGCAGCAAGCTGGTCTCTTCTCTCAAGTAACAATCAACAGGACAAGGGGAAAAGGCTTCAAGTCGTGCCAGTGGAGGGGCAGGTTGGATTTGAGGAAGAATTTCCTCACTGAAAGAGTGGTTAAGCATTGGAAGAGGCTCCCCAGAGAAGTGGTGGAGTCACCATCCCTGTCCAGAAAATGAGTAGATGTGACACTTCACAATACAATTAGTGAGCGTGGTGGTGTTTGCTCAAAGGTTGGACTTGATTAACTTGGAGATCTTTTCCAACACTAATACTTCTATGATTCTAGTCATTTAAGCTACAACATTTGATTTTAGGAAGAGACCCAGCACTGATTAAAGACTTCAGCTGGTGGAAAACCCCTCAGATTCCAGATGGTTAATTAAACTTGCCACTGAAAACTTGGTCATCTGCTTCCATTCTGCTTTATCTAGCCCCATTTTCTAGGTCATGGAGCTCATTATACAATGTCTATGCTTAAAAAATACATTCCTACTATCATTATTCTTTTTATCTGTTCTGGCAATTTTAGGCAACAATTAAATCTCCTCTTACCCCTTTTCTCCCCCATAAAGTAAATAGTTAATTTTTGTTTTTGCAAAGCTTGTCCTGTAAGAAGAGACTGTAGAAATTTCAGTTCTCATCTCACATATAGGCAGATCAGTATTCCTACAGTACTGGAAACCCACTTTCAAAAAAATACATGAGCTGAGATTTACCCTTAGGCTTTAAAAAGACACTTTCACAGCTCAATAAATTCCCCCATTGGTGGTACATGCTGCCAGCAGGATTCCACACGACAGCACAGGAGGTTTGGGCACTCAGGACAGGGACCCTGGTAGTCACACCTGACAGTCACTGCCACTCCTCTGCCATCCCCAAGTGTTCCCTGGCAGTTTGCACACTGACAGCTGAGGACACCATTAAATGGAGTTACACCTTCAACTTGCCTGTTATAGCCTGTGGACTGTCAGGCATGGCAAAAGGTTTTTAGCTTAAGACATTTTCTTTGCCTGGAAGTAGTCAGTGCATCTCATAAGAAGACAAAATTCCCTTTCATTCATAAAGAAGGGCTGACTAGAAAACATCCCAGTTATAAATACAGAGCTCTCTAAACTGCAGAATGTTGCCCCTCATACTTGCGTGGGTGGGCTGTGAGCCTTCACAGATCTCTGACCTCACAGAAACCTTTACTAAAAATACCTCAACAAGTTTGTGAAGAGCCTTTCTATTTAACCCTGTACCAGGAAAACCTTTCAAAGAGAACCTGCAATACAAAAAAACCCCACATCTGGTGACATGGATGAGGAATTGATGAACCAAGTAATTTAATCTTTAAAAAACATTGTTCTATTTTGAAAAATACATTTTTTTTATCACTTCCTAGCTTCTCAGTCTTTGGATTTTCAAGCACAGTCTTCTGCTAAGGTAGCTCTTGCAGTATGGATTTTTGTATTGTTTGCTTACTGTACAAATAAATAAACTGCAGACTTTCAGAACAGTTTTTACTGTGTTGTGTGGATAACAGGCAATGCAGTTTTCAGTCAGACTGCTGGAAATATAAGGTGAATTTTCATTATCAAGTACGTTCTGAAAATACGCAATTTCTTTGTGTTATTGAAATAAAACCCAACAAAACTGCATGAAAACTCTGTATCTCAAAAAGGATTCTACCAAGTCCCTAGAAAGTTTGTCTTACGCAGAATTTTATACACACACACATATATATGTGGGTAACCCAACACTGGGATACAATTAGCAGGTTTTAATTCCAAAAAGGATTAGTATGTTCATTAGTATGGCATCCAGCAAGCAGAAATGGATCCTGGTATCGTTTTCTCTGTCTGAAGTCAAAATGGCAACAAAAACCCCCTGCTATGTTCTATCTGGTAACAGAGCTGTCCCTCAGCAGACACACATCTTCCCATCTCACAAAATCACCCGACAGATTTTGTCTACCATCTACTGCAAAGAGGAAGAGAAATGAGGATTCTTTTTACGAAACCTATTTATTTCCTGGCCACTCCTCTGAAGAACTGAAGGACTCATGAGATGAGATCTTCAGTGTCAGAGGCAAAGCTCTTTGGACAACGGCACAAGTGCTGCAATACTGATCCTGCAAAGAAAGGCTTTGGCACCCAGAGGGTGTGAGTGAGACCCCAGGCTCTGCGAGTTACTTGTCTTTCAAATATTAACAAATGACAAGAACAGAAGGAGGATTTTGCTCACTGAAGATGCTGACATTGTAGAAACACCTAATAATGAGTCCCTATCACAGCCAGTCTTGGCTATTCTTTAAAGCATCAGCCTCTTGGGAAAAAAAATAAAGGCAACAAAAAAGCCAAAACTATCCAACCCCCCCAGTACTGTCAGTACAGATACTGGCAAAATGAAAGGCACAGCAGCTTGTGCCTCTTTTGCAGGGGTCTTTTCACTCTTGTTACTCTTTGCCCCATGACTCACGGGGCAAAATAACTGCAACTTTAAGTGATACCACAGACACTGATGAGATGTTTTGCAAGCAGGCATCCTTCTAGTAAACTTTCAAAAGTTTAACAGCAGTTTTCCACTGTCTAAATAACAAAATACTTACTGTATTGTACTGTATCTGGCAGATGCAGTTGTCTCTCTAACAGTGGACAAGGCTGTCTGGGAAAGCTGTGAAGTCAACTGTCCCTAAGCCTGGAGGGAAACTTAGATTTCAGTGTAAAATTAATTTAAATGTCATAGTTCATAGGAGGGATTATTTAAATTCTTTTCCTTTAAATGGCAATAGGACCATGTGACAAATATTGCACGAATAGGAATATACTGATGCAAGGAAAAGCAGCTCTATTAAAATTTGCACCAAGTAAAGTTCTTCTCCCCAGCCTGTAGCCACTGGATGGTGGGAAAGGGATTAACAAAGAGTATTCTGGCTACTCACATACTTAATGTGTTCCTTTGGTGAAAACCTGGAAATACACAGCATTCATTTCTTTAGGCCATTACCTGAAGCCTTTTCCCCCTCAACTTCAAGAAGCAAACATGACAAAAGTTGCTGGGACTTCTGACATTCCAAAAACTAACAGCATGCTGCACTACAGCGATGTTCTTTGCCGTTTCCATTTTTCCTGCTTTCTCATTTAGAGTGAGATTAGCTGCCAAAATATGTTTCAAGCTTGAAGACAAGAAAACACCTTCTAAAATTAACAATAAAATAGCCAGAGAAATAAAGTTGTTGCCCTTGTGAACCAGTAACACGTGCAGAGGCAGGGAATATCTTGCCAAAGGTGAAAACATTACTTGAAGATAAGCTGCTAAACCAAGTTACCAATGCACAGTCCCAAAAGCTTGTTGGCCTTTGTTCCACCAACCAAATTATTGAGAAAATCCTTCTGATTTTCTCAATAATTTGGGGAGAAAAGGGGAAATTATGTCAAACTGTGAAAGTTAACAGAAATACCATTATTATTTATAGGAAGTCCTCCATCCAATTCCTAGAGAGAAAAACAAATCAAAAAAACTTCCTGAAACACAGCAGCTACTAAATCAAAGCTACTGCAGTAATGTGAGTATTTTATTAGGTAGTGAGTTGCTAAATTCCTTTTTCCTACTAAAAGATCCCATTTTAGAGTCCCCAAAGCTCATTACTTTTATTCCTTTTGTCTTATGCCCATCTTTTACTGACCACTGCTGTGGCCCAGCTTTTGGAGAGAGACAATTCTAAGTGCAGCAGTGGAAAGCTGCAGGTATTTTTCCCATTCCAGCTCCCAAAGCAAAGGAAAGCAGAGGCTGTGTCAGGAGCAGGAGTGCTGTGGGAGCAGCATCTCTCTCTGCCTCTCTTTCTGGGAGCAGCACTTTCTGGAGTGCTGCATCCAAAGTTATTTGCTCCAGAACCTGAAGAAACAGCTTAGCTCATCAATCAAAAGCACACTCTCAGACACCCACAGCAAAACCACCCCCACACACTGTAGGCAAAATGTCTATGTGTAGCAAGAAAAAGAAAATAAGGCTTTCTGACAGATGAGCAAGCTTTTTAGAAAAATAAGTCAGTTATCATTTAATTATTGCATTTGTACAGCATCTTAAACTACCTAGTTGTACGGACTGCTCTAGTACACTAGATTAAAAATACAGTAAATTCTGTCTCAAACTCCCAGCCTAAGATACTGCATTACAAAATTATTCTTGTTTGAATATGAAAATTAATTTTAAAATTGACTGCATGACATATCAAACCAGAACTTATTTTCAAAACCTATGGAAAGCTTTGAAAGCCACATAAAAGGGGATGGTAAAGTATTCAGTCATAAATTTATACTTGTTTATTTGAAATAATTGTTTCCCATCACTACAGATACATTTTACAACCATTTTTGTACAGCATCCTTTCAGAAAACTACAGTACTAGGGCTGGCATTCTGTAGCTTCTTTGATTTTCAGATTTTCTGCTTGGATATCTGAATTCAATTCTCACTTAGGCCTAACCATCACATTTCATTCTCCAATACATGGAATCTCCTACACCAAAGCTGATTGCCTTTCAGAAAGGAATCTCATCAAATTCAACATCTCTTTCTAAAGGAAAAACACACCAACGCAATTAGAAATCATTTTGTTCTTAGTATTTGAAATTCTTTTGGATTGTATAATATGGCCTATTGAAAAAGATAAACTATTCAAACTGAGTCTTAATGTATCCACCCAAAACATGGAATATCTACGAAATATATGCCATGAATCTTGTCCTGAACTATTCTCTACATAATCTATTTATTCTGTCATCTAGAACACAACCCAAACTGGATATTACATCTGCCATCTAATAGCTATAGACCATTAATAGCATTTCTGATTAGACAGAAGTACATATTCCTCAGATAAAGCTGTATCCAATCAGCCAAGTCAAGCTACTTTGGACTTTCTAAAATGAAGAAAAGTGAAATATTGGTGCCAAAAAAAAATATTCATCAGAACTATGATGAAAAAATGGTGTGAAAGGCAGCACACTGGAACCCTACTGCTTCTCTTAACTTGGAAGAAATGAAAATTATACCAGTGATTTAAGGGAAAAAGCAAGCTTTCACCCCTGATGAACTGTGAGCATATTTTTTTACTGTCTTACTTCTCTTGATCTGGGAAATGTTGTAGTGACTGTGTTCATCAGCACATGCCTGCAGGCCTCAAGTGATACCCTGGCTATGCTTCCTTACCCTTTCACTCTTCTGACACAAGACTGCTGCTTTCTTCTGGGGCCTTGCCCAGGAGAGGGCTCATCAAAGTCACACTCTTTGATCTCTATCTTGTGCCTTGATGACTACACAGAATTATTGTACAGCTGTTGATATGTATAATTAAAAGGAAAGAGAAGACTGTATTGGTAACAAATCTCAGACAACTAGCACTGCTGAGGTGGTTTATGGCTTTGGAGAGGTGAGGAATGAGAGATTTTGCTGACATTTGCACTTGGGTAGCATTGAAACATGGAACAAAAATGGTTCATGAAATGTATATTAGTTTCTCCACAGCACTGGAAAATAACACTACTCTCTTCCCCAATCACACATAAAAATAAAGAACCCTTCATGATGGCTGCTTTCTGCAGAGCTCACATAAATGGCTTCTAGCTGTCACTGTCTGGCCCAAAGCTTAATTCCACTGAGCTGCTGAGAATAAAAGAGAGTGATTAAAGGAATACAGTGTCATTTCCAATCCTGGTTTTGTGGTACACTGGAACAATATCATAGATTAGCATCCCTAATGTATTTTGGAACTCCAGTATGTGTCTGCTGCATACCCCAACTCAGAAATCTGGCTGATAGACTTTTGTCTATATAGTTGGAGACTACTGGTTCCATGTAAAGCTGCACTGATCTGATTTTAATACCTCCCAGCACAGAATGTGCTGGATCTGACTCCCAATGCTGAACTGCAGTAACGGGCTGAATATGCCATTGTGCTGAGGATATCAAAGACTGTTTTCCCTTCCGAAACACAAACATCTCTGTCAGTCTCTCCTCTATATAGATGGAGCAACTTTTTTTTTTTTAATTTGAAGATGTTTTCTTGATTATGAAATCCTAAAGATTCGCTATATATTGTAACTTTTACTTTAAATGATGGGAACACATTAGTTAACTCTTAAAAAACCATAATAAGCAACTTTTCTTTGGATAATCTACTAACTCATTTTATGATAGAACATGTAGCAGAGCTATCGAAAGAGTTCCACGGTAAGCTTCACCTAAAGCAGACAGTTGTAAATTTCTAATTATAAGTTAAAAAACTCCCTGCATTCCATATCTGATTCATATTTTGCTTATTATCATATTATTTTAATAAAAGGAACTGCAACCTACATACCTCCTGAAGCAAAATGACTGCAAAACTAATAAAGCAATTTGAGAAGGTCCCAAGAAAAAAAGAAGTGCTATTAATTTTAGTATTAGGGAGAGGTTCAGAGAGATGACACTAAAGTAAGTAGGGACAGGGTGAAGCTCTCTGGTTTCAGTCCAAATCTCTCAAACCCAATGCTCTAAATGAGAGACCAAAATTTAGAGAGACTAAATTTAGGTGTCTAAAATTAAAATGGCCTAAGGGGTCAACAGTCGGTATCTACCAGTTTATTTAAGAAACTGTACAGTTACTCAATTGTGTGAAGAAAAAAAGCCCAAATCAAATCACAAAGCTCATGCCCTAAGCTCAAAGGCCCAGGTTTAACATATGATTTGCTGTATTCTATGCACTGATTTTCCCTAAAGTTAAAACTTTCGCCTCAGACACAGAGGTCTCTCTGCTCACAGTATTCTGAATATCAAAAACCCTCTTCCCTTGCCATGGCAGTGATACAGCTGATTAACACATGTATTAAGCAGCTGTTCCCTTCAGTTTTTATGAATTTGGCAATCGCCTTCTTACGCTTCTATACACAATTTGGCAATTTTCTTCTGTACACTTCTCCCCACACCCCTTCCCTCTTTAGTGATCTATCAAGGGAAGAAGAAAGTACAATTCAGAATCTGAGTGTTAATCCTCCAAACATTTAGTAAACTACAGTTGAGAATGATTCGAAGTCGTAGAATTGTGCTGCCAGAAGAGGCAATGGCAGGTTAGCAGGAGCTGAGAAGCATTTGATTTTAAAGGGTCATTTTAAAAAAGTTTTTTACTCTCCTTTCTTCTGCAGCTTTGAGAAGTTTTTAAGAGAACCACAAAATACATGTACCCTTTGAGTGGACTATGACATCTGGCCACAGCACCTGACTCTGAACTCAGACTGAGGAGAGATGTGCTGTTAATATTCCATGTTTGCACTTCAGCACCTGATGTATCCATCAAGATGGTGATTATCATAACGTCATTTTGCAAATGCAGGAAACGTTTTAATGACAAGAGATCTTAGTCGATGAGCAAATAACCACACAGCCACTCAGCAGAAACCCAAGTGCCCTTTCAGTGCCAGGTTTGCAGCAACACACCTCACACAGTTTGTACATAACATTCACTGTCCTGTAGAAACAGAGGCTGTGACACTTCAATCATGTCTTGCACCTGGGAGGTTATTTTCATCCCAAGTCATATGTGAACTAAATAATGAGGTGGTGTCTCTGCCAATTACACTGCAAATCCTTGCTGTTAATGGCCTTTATATTTAACCACATTTGTGAGAGAAGAAAACCCCACCAAATCAAAAATACCCACCCCCAGTACAAGATTAGAACAAACTCAAATTCAAAGAAAACCCATATTGAAGAGCATCTAAAAAACACTGCATCATTCACTCTCTAAAAATCTCACTGCCTCCCAAATCATCTCCCTTGGGAAACCAGCATGGCCAGAGCTCCACTACACACCACATCCCTCTGCATTCCCTGCTGCCAGCCTAGGACTGACAGGAAGAGAAATGAAGCTGGAAAACGCTTTCCCTGACCAGCAGGAACAGAAACTGTCCTGTTCTAGAGGTACATGCACACATAAATACATGCATATACACACATATGTATAAATATTTATTCTGCCCTGACAGTGTTTAAACCCCTGAGTGGCAAACATTTTTCTCCACCACAAATACAGGGAAGGTTTACCATCTAGAATGTGGTTTATCTTTGCATAAAGGTTGATACGTTACATCCCCAAGTGTTCCTGACCCCTTTTCTCTAATTGAGTGAATTAAAAATTAATTTAAAAAATATTAAGACATCTCTTTCAATTCTGCCACAGAAGTAGAGCAAACTGCCCAAGAAGTATTTTGTAATTTCCTTCCAAGTTAAACAGCAGAAGTGCTTTTGATTAGAACTGTGGCGAGCACACCTTTTGCTACAATTCCTTTGGCTTCAGTCAGCAGCACAGCCCTTGGAGCTGGCTGAAACCTTTCCCTTATATTTGATACTCAGCAGCAGAAAGGATGCTAAAGCAACAGAAGAAACAATGAGGTTCCTCACTGTTTTCTCTTGGGAACACTGGACATGCCAATACCCCTCTGATTAAAACAGATCAGCAGAACCAGAGGGACAGAAACACTACAAGGAAAGAACAGGAGATGAGTATCTGCTCCTTGAAAGGCCCATGACATGACAAAATAAGAAGTTTCCTCATCTCCAAAGCTGTTCTTCATATTCCAAATGCTTTCTCCCCAACATATCCAGAGCACAGAAAGTGCTCTGCTGCTTCTACAATGCAATTTAAGGAAGCCCATTAACATTTCTTTCAAATTCATTAGCACCTTAGTAACTGAAAAAAAATTTTGGACAGCCAACAGTGAGATGCACAAGTGATGCTTTTAGACCTTGACTGCCCCCAAACGCTTTCTGTTTCTGATCAACTGCCTCCAGGCATGAGACAGCATCCAGCTGGACTCTTGACTCTGAGAAGTGAGGGGAAATGTGACCCTTCCCTCACATTAACCATGCCTCAGAGAAAATGGCCAGCAACACAAAAAAATGAAGAAAATATGAAGAAATAATCAAAATTTGGAATAAGAACAAAGATATTTTCTTGCTACTATTAAGTCACGTTAATTTTTTAAAATTTTACCTGTATGTTTCTACACTCACAGTCAACACTGGAGTCTTTTGCATCATTAAAGGACTACAGCACTACCTGAAATTTATCATGTCAAGTACTGCAGCATGTGAAAGTTCTCACATTATGTAGTGTCTTCACATGGAATAAACCTTGAAATTGTCATGTAAGATGCAAAATGACAGTCATATGCTGTCCCTCCTGCTCCAGCACCATGCCACATTTGGATTCCTTTTGAACCAAGTAAACTTAGAAATTCTGTGTGAAAGTATGCTGCAAAGGCAAGACACATCAGTGAAGATCAGAGACTATGACAAGGTGAATGGAGGCTTTCCTAATGGCAGCAAACAGCTTTTGGCATAAGGCATCAGTGAAAAGAACAGCTCAAGCGCAAATGCTAACAGGCAGCAGAGCAGTGGGGATGTGTGTGGGTCTGTGGGGGAGTGGAGCTGGATTCTGAACTCTCAGGCACAAGACTGGTACCTGCTCCCTGCAGCCTCTACAGGCAGCTTGTAAACTCTGGTGACACCTGGACCAAAGAGAAGGGTCACACTCTGACTCCTCCAGCTAGCACAGAGGCAAGACACGGAATTTAAAAGGCTGCTCACATTTTGTGTTTCTGCACACTGACTATTTCAACTGGGGGAAAATAGGAGTTGAAGCGTTGAAAATAAAGGTTCCCTGAGAGCACCAGCAGTCTCAGAATGGAGAAGGAAAGAAGGCAGCAAAGACCATGACTGACAACAAGAGAAAATCCTAGAGATAAGAGACGAGAGATTCAGAGAGATGAATCCCAGGAACCCTGGCCAGTGTTTTCCAAGACTGGTACCTTCAAGGAGAGGCACAGCACAAATCAATGTAACTTCCAACCTTCCCAACCTAGCAGTGCTCAACCTGCTGGGAAGGGAAGACCCACTGAATGTGGTGCTGGCAGCAGAGCAGGTGAGGGATATCCCAAATGGGACCAGTGTGATAAAAGCCTCTTGTTGGTTCTACAATAAACCCACTTCATGCTGGGTTTAGCTCTGCCTCAGCTTTGACAGCAGCAATACTCAGTTTCCTCTTCGCTCTCTTCAACAAGCTGTGGCCTACCTTAGGAATAATACTACCTGTTTATAGATGTTTAAGCATATTTGATTCACCATTTACAAAATAAAAATATAAGGAGTAAAAAAAGAAAAATGTATATACCTCTAACTTCCCCAAATCAAAGAAAAATTAATTTTATGCTAATAGTTGCCACTACCTCACGGAAAACACAGCCTAACAGATTAAAAAAACAAAACAAAAACAAAACAAAAAACAAAACAAAACAAAACAAAACAAACAAAAAAACCCCACTAATCTAAAACTGAAGTTCAGAATTAATAATAAAAAAAGCTAGGAATACACTGAAGGATGTCAAAGAATTAATTTTAATTTCAAGATTTCTATTTCATGTATCACGGAAAGAAGCAGGCAGGAGTATAAAAGCTTGAGCAAAGAAAGAGCATCTTATTCTCCTGGGAGTTCATCTTATGCCGTAACTGGTGAAAAGCCTCTTTAAAAAGGTTATAAATACCATATTAATTTCATTAGGAAAGGTCCCATGGCATATTAATTTCATTTCTGGCACTGTTATTGCATCTTTTTAGATGCATAAAATGTTAGAGGTAATTTCATTAACAGTAAAGATCTCAGAAAGGCAACTAAAATATTTTAAACAGATTGGTGACAATTCAGCTAGAAAGCATGCAAGTTTACTCTAATTCTCTTCCAATTAACACCAGCCTGACACACAAGAGCTAGCAGGCTCTGCTACTGAAGTTATGTTATCCCCAAGGCCTGTATTTGCAAAGACTGCATGAACAGCTCTCAAAAGATTAATGACCTGCTCCTTTATTTAAGGCAGGTACTCATCTTCAGTGATCACATATGAGCTCTGCAGCTAAGCATGAAATGTAACAGCTGTTTTAGCTTATTCTGCAAAGAAAGAAGACTTTTTTTCCCCAAACACTTGCTCCCCTGGGCACTGGACTATTCTGGACATATAAAACACTCCAAGTGCCAACATGTGCAATGGCAGTAGCAGCTTCTCCACCCTGACCTTGATTCTGCAGCCTGACTTTGCATACGGGCCTCCGAAGTCACCCATGGTCCAGCAAAGCCAACAGGAGCTTTTCATCATAGGACAAATTTATAAAATGCAATTAGATAGAAAGCAAGTTCTAGCAAAGAACATTTCACACTGTGATCACTGTATTTTGAATATTGTAAGTCATGACAACTCTAAAACCCCCACATACTTACTGCTTAATTGAAACACCACCTTAGCTACCATAAAAAAGGAAATCCTTTCCTTTTAGTTTTTTTTTTTAACCCAAACTCTTCATTCAACTTCACTCTTAGTCACAAGAAAGGTGATATGAAAGGGTTTCTTTCAACAACAAAGGTACCACCTCTGTGTCCACCTCTGTGCTCCTTTTTAGGGATTCACGATATTCATCTAATGAGTTAAGAGTCTATAAATCAGGAGTGGGAGTCTTTTCTGAAAGGGATGCTACAGTTCAACAAGACCTGTGGAATCTTAAGAAGAAATTCCATTGCTGAGTTCTACAGCTAGAGTGATTCCAGGAGATCGGACCATGAAACCTCATAAATGTCCCACCAGCCTCAGAAAACTAATGAGGGTTAAAACTAATGAGTCACATCCTAGACATCCCTCCATTAAAATACTAAATCCCCACAACAGATGCAAAGTCTCTGAAGAATTTACCCATTGATACATAGAAACTACATTCTGAAATAAAAAAGATAACTTTTAATGCCTAGTCCCTTTAACACTGGGGCAAATTTTGATAGGAGTAGTACACTTGCCCATTCTTTGGGCATTTCAGACGGGGTTAAGAGTTACTGAAAGTTAATATCTTAGAAACTTTGCTTCATGACTGATCATTATTCACAAAGCAGTACAAGCCCTGTGATTGAAAAGCATGGGTTCATAGGACAACACAGACTTAGAGCAGTTCTAGGGGAGCCCAGAGAGGGAAAGGCTGGAAGGCAATCCTGGAGTATCCGCCATAGCTTCCCAAAGACTACACACACCTGCATGTTCAGTTTTAAACAGGCTATGAGCTAGGGAAAGGTTTCTTTTTGCACAGTACTGAAGAAAAGACAACACACAGGAGTTTGGGACCTAGGTGCAACTCTAAAGTATTTTGCAGATATACAATCAGTGTTTTGAATTGGGGCTTTACAGCTTGGCTGTTAATGAAGTCACAACTTTTTCTGGAAGTTTAATCATCAGGACAATACTAAACTTCTTAAAAGTACTTCATATGACCTAGAAGCTTAAATGTCATTAAAAGAAGTCATGTGATCTCTTAAGGACTTGTAGTCAGCTTTTCAGCTGAGGCAAGGAGCATTGGAAACTTTTAAAACAATTTTCTCTGTATGGCTATTGATAGAAAATAATTCATTTGTATCCATCTCTGAAAAAAACCCAAACAGAATTATCTCAACTATTCACACACAAAACTTAAACATGCTATTGCAAAACACTAACCAAAGAGCTACCAAGCCACTGGATCTTAGAGCTATAGTCTGCTTTTTGCTACATTTGGTCAACTTAATTGAATCCTGAGCCGTTTGCATACAGAGAAAGATTCCAGAAGAATACACTTTGTGAATGGTTAGTAATGTATTTAAAGGAAATGTGCTTATTCTTAACCAAAATATGGTTCCTGTAAATACTGTGAGATCCTGCTGCTAACTTCTTCTGTAAATACAACAAACCCTCTTGTCTTATTTAACATGCATTATTATTCAGTGACCCAATTTTACAGTGCAAGGCTTGAAGAAGAGCTGTTAGATCCACAAATATGTGACACCACTACATTCCAGCCAAGCAAAGAGTGAGAACAGAAAAAAGCAACACAGAAGGAGAACTGCCTATTATTAGCAGTTCTCTTCACTCAGATATTTTATTAAACAGGCCTTAAGCTTTTTCTAGCCTGGCTGCTTAGGAATTTCTAAAAATTCGAATAAAAAATCCCCAACCAACCAACCAAAAAAATCCCCACACAACTTCCCTGGCAATTACTGGAGGATTAGCTAATTCCCTAGCTTGAAATAATTTTACAAGGTTTAAAGATTTCTACACCTTTTCAGGAAACATTTTTGCAATTTGACAATAACTCATGCTTCTAGAACACATCCATAAATCTTCAACTACTTTTTCCACAACCTTTTCTTTCAAAAGTAGTGAAAGCTCCTTATAACTGCATACATACAGTTTTCTACCTACAGCTACTGCATTTCATGTGCTTTGTAACTTCAGCTAGAAGATCAAACAAAGGTCACATTTTGCATAAACAGCTGTGCAGACAGGAAAGTTCCACTTTGGCGTTTCCACCTTCACAACACTTGGTGAACCCTCGCCTGCAGTGCTCATTATCTCAAATTACAAAACTACAATTAACACCGGGTTAAATTTATCACGGTCTAGCAATAAAAACAAATAAGATAACCACAAGATACTATAATTAGAGTTTGACTTACTAGACATTCTTGCATCTAGATCTTAGGATTTTACTCTACTGCATTGAATCACTTCTAAAATTAGCTGCACTTAAGACCACAACATACACGATAGCAACGAAGTTACAGGTTTCATGAAAATCTATTCTTTTTTTCTTCCTCTCCCTAAACATAATGTATTTTCCATGGCCATATCCAAGGCAGATAGGGTTTGGGGATAAAATATCACCAGAAATCACACCTGTGTGGCAAATTATTTTATATAGTTACATTTTGCCGGACTTTAAAAGTCAATATACTAACATGGCATCGTTTCAAACAGCTCAAAATACATTTTTATTCATAGATATTAGTCACGAGACATGTTTTAAAATGTTTGGGCCTTAATCTGCAGGTCTCTGACAGTAAAAGACAGTTTTACGGGTCTGAACAGAGTAATGGTAATAGTGAACCAAACCCACTTGTTGTCCATCCACTCTTACAGTATTTCAGCTCAAAATGTATTTTGCTGCCAAAATGATTCCCTCTGAGGTAACCCTCTGCCAGAGATACTCAGAACTCCACAACTCAAAGGCTATTTTCTGGCTTTATTCTGCTAGGAGAGAAGACCCATTTCAGTGGCCTGGAGGAGGATGGATTTTGTATTTTTAAAGCCCCAGACCTCTTTTTCTCCATGTTCCTAAGGACCATGGCAGCTTGACTCTCAAGAAATTTGTTACAGAATCATTTTCTCCTCCATTGATAAGTCTCAGACCCAGAGAAGAAAAATGGTGCACAGAAAACACACACACATATGTTACTATAATAACCTCTATAAGAAAATAACTGGAGTAAACCTAGTCATAGGACTATTTCTACCCAAAATGTACAGTAAAATTATGTGCTCGCCCAGTCTTTACCTCACAAAAATAAAGAAACTTTTTATGGCAGTAAACTTCATTATGAAATGCAAAGAAGGATATTTCACATGTTTCTTTCTGTAAAGACACATTTAATGACAACCAAAAGGCTTCAGAGATATCTTCTCTCATGAGTACATATCTCTCTATTTATACTGGATAGGAAAATATTTTATCTTAAATATGAGAGGCATGTGGAATGAAACCTAACAACTGAATAGCTCTTGAAGGGGCCATTTCTCATGTAAAGCATATTTTAGGAGACAAAACTGGAGGAAGGAAAATGATAACAGCTCTGTTTCTCAGATTCTAGATCAAAGAAAGTCAAGAGATTATCAGCTAGATGCAAACATGTCATCAACTCCAGATACTTAGAACTGAGCTGCTCAGGCTGAGTGAGTATTCATTTCTGGTGGTAGCAAAAGATAATGATTTATATTTCCGTGCTAATTGAGGTCTACACTTTGCAGCCTTGTGTGCCCATAATCAAGCACCTGATCTGCATTAGCACTGAGGGGGAGCAGCCAGCAATACCTCAACTGGAAGCACATGCATCAGGTTTTCCAGGGTGAGTACATAATGCTTATCTGCAGACACCAGAATATCATCCTTTTGAAGTCAGAGTGCTACCAAGCCTCATGAGCAGCACACCACAGCAGTGAGGGGCATGTGCCAGTGAGTGCCACAGGCCTGCTTCAAAGATTCCCTCATGGGTAATAAGTAATTAATAGTTTGTAGCATGTGTTTTTAACCACAAAACCAGTTCAAACAGACTTAGACCCTACCACAAAATTCGTATTAATTCTCCCGGTCACAAGTATGGAGATTCAACTTCCAACTACCAGCCACTGTTTGACATCCTCCTCTGCCAATCACTGGGATTTTCCCTCTGAAAGGTAAAGGAACTGAGAACAGCATTTGGGATGGATGAAGAGCCAGGAAATGGGTATCTCCTGTTACAAAGGAGATGTAGCCCAGAGAGAGACAACATAGCAATTATTGTTACAGTCAACACTGCTCTAGATTTATGATGCTGCTCTTTCTTCTGCACAGGCTTTTATCTGTCAATGTCAGAAGAAATTTTGAACAATGCAGAATCATAAAAATGCAAACTGTATTGCCCAGGAGACAATACAGATCTCTGCATGGAGTTCCTTCAAGAGAGCCTTCATATAACATTTTTTCACAACCTTTTGTTTCCTCTTACTATGAAAAGTCATCCTTTTAATAATCCTGATTAAATTCTGCTTTTAGCATTTACAGCCTGACTATCCACTAATGAATATCTATCTTTGTATTTCCTGCCCAAAACTGTTATACAGTCCTTACCTACTAAGCATGCTCAGGTTGGATTGCCAGAGCAGAGACAAGTGTGACTATACACAGTGAGAGAAATATGAAAGAGCAAACCAGCAAAGCACTTCTGGGTGCCTCTCAGAAAAGGAGGATTACTCATACGAGTGCAAGCAGCTTTTCCTACTTTATTAGAAACTGTCTTGACATATTGAGCAGTGAACTGAACCACAACACAAACATCTAAAAAAACCTCAATTATAAACATAAATGTGAGTTCTGTATATCTGAGGCTCATATGCATTCCTATAGAGAAGCCTGAAAGAATAGACTGTCTATTGCTAAGGAACACTTGGCTTCTACAGTTCTCGCCAGCCACTAAGACACCCCTAACTACAAGGCTCAAAAATTCATTCCTTCACACAGGTCTTCTTTCAATATAGAAGAAACGCTGCAAAAAGTCCAGTAGTAGAAAACCTGATTTTTTTTTTTCACCTGCCTCCTGAGATATCAAAACTATACAGGATAAGAAACTAATAGCTCATAGGTCCTCAAATCTCTGTGGAAAACTGTCACTAAAACCTGGAAATGCCACCCTACATAACTTAACATTGGCATGCCTTGCCATAGCTTTAATTTGAACCTTACTTTTTATGACTGTTGAAAAACCAAACACAAAACACCAACACTGATACAAATTTCAGCTGTCATGATTTTTCATTTAAATTCTGAATTTTTAGGTTAACTTCACAATCTCCAATTTTAATCCCCTTCTTGTAAATGCGTGGCACTCAAGGGTAATAAAAAAGGATACTGGCTATTTCTTACCAGCAAACAGTGTATCAACCTGATTTTATTTAACCTTATCCTTGTGGCTTCTCCATTGTATGTTACTTCTGTTAATTTGTTCTGAAGGGAAGCTTGTCTCCAGCTGTGCTTGGCAGAACACGTGAACACACCGTACTATCTGAATCTTTCCCACACGTGAACTTGATCTACAGGTTGCATATTCTGTCATTCTTTCTGCTGAAATTATGAAATTACATAAATATGCCTTTCCTTTAAACCACTTGTACTCTTCCAGAGACAAAGATGTAAAGAGTTATTTAGAGGGACATGGAGGTGATTTCATTGCTTTGCACTTAATTATAGTTTGCTAAATCAATACTTTATTTACACGAAAACAATCGTGTCTCATTACCATAATGTTATTTAGTATACCTGTATGTCCTCCTCTTCATGAGAACTGACAATGTAACAGCTCTAAGACTTAAAATAGAAGCTACTGGGATATTAAATATTCTCAGGTAAGAGACGGGCAGATGCTAAGAGATGGCAGATCTGAAACTGTACCTGATACATCCATCTGCAGTGCTTTGGTCTGGGTTCTGTTCTCAGGTATGCTATTTTGATGAGAGAAAGTGTGTTATCATCTCTGTATCTAAGTATACAGCTTGATGGTCAGTGTTTACTGCTACTGTCTGCTGCTTAGCACAGGGTGAATCTGGTAATAAACTCCAGTTCACCACTATCACGCAATTGTCCTTCACATTGATCTCAGCACTATGAGGGAAAACTAACACAGGATAAAAGCTCCTTTGCACTGCCTCAGAAAGTTTGCAGGCAATGTAAGTGTTTGCACAGAAATTTAATTGGTATATAGCTAGACAGATACATCTGGGTTCACCCCCCCTGTCATTGCTTAGCAATATCCTACAGGGTGTAAGTACCCTATAGAGTCACTAATCAGCAACAGCAAAATGACTCATTCCAACCAGAGACAGAACAACTGGTTCTTGCACTTGGTTTCTTGTTGCAATAGATCTCAAAAGAGGCCAGAAAAGCTAAGCCAGTAAAGATATTAGTGTTATATGATGTTATTTGGCATTCTCGTACTCAAGATTTGTGTAGTTCAAGACAGACAAAACCCTTTACAAAGTCAGGCTCCCAAATTAAAGCTCTTTCACTACTGTACTGTGTCTCTGTAGACACTGGCTATGGGACACAGTCACAGCCCTTCTTTGCTTGAAGAGTGCTTTTGAAGGAAATGAAACTTATTGTACTATTTAGCAAGTAAATACAATGGAAAAAAGTAAAGTGACTTAACAACGAGTACCAGCTCTGTAAGAAAGGTCTCCTACCCCAGTCTCTTTGTTCTTGGGACCAGAAGTCATTTGTGGGATGACTGGATTGTCAGTCACTCATGCATTTAATGTTTCAGCAGCACCAATACAACAACCTGAGCCCAGTCTGCTGTGCAATACAAAGGAATTCATTCAGAATGTTTTTCACTCAGGAATATAACATCAGCAGTTTCACTCCTGTTTAGGTGCTGAAACATAAAAGACAGAAAACTAGAGAAGAATTTTTCATTCAGATTTCCTAATAGGCACTGATTATTTCACCAGTTTCTATGGCACTATCACCATGGCAGCTAGCCATTTTAATCAAAGGCATTTGAAGACATTTCTGATAACATCACAGTATTACATCTCCTGGTCACACACAGCAATAACCACTTTGTACATTTCCATAGGACAGAGGCCACTAATGTCAGCAGACATCAGGATTAGAAATGTGATATTTCCAGCATCTAATTAAAGAACAAGTTCTCAGTGTTCCTTACTCTAATTCTGAAAACAATAGTGGAAATATAACCCTTATGACCAAAATGAGAATCAAAATTCTTCCACAGCTTGCTCAGTTTCTACATGGGTTTTGCCCCTTCCTTGATTAACTACTCAATGCAAATGATTACTCAGCAGATCCTAAGGGAACGTGCAAGTGAAAAAAAATCACTGAAGAGAACTGAGCATCTGCAAAATACTGACAGATAAAAATAGCTACTTTACCCTTTGTACAAAACCCCCATACTTTGTTCTGTGTACAGGCTAAATTGATGCATTGCATACAAGACTGAAATCATGAGCAGAGAGCAGCAAAACTCAGGGTTCTGACAAAGGAATTTTCAATATACAAGGGGAAGCATTCTAATTTTACTAAATACATAATGAAGCATTTGCAAATATTCTCAATCTGAAAAATGCCCTGCAAGTATTGAAAAATACTTCCAGCAGCAGCAATCCTTCACGTCATCAATAAAATACATAAGAAAATACATTTGAAAACTAACTTAGAGCAAATTCATACCTTGTCTTGAGATTTCTAGGGGTTTTTTTTACTGAAAGTGTATTTCAAAAGGCTGAAATACTCTAAATAAATGAATTTATAAACCCTTCTAATAAAAGCTAATAAGCAAGCTGAAGAAATTCTCTATTTCAAGCCTAAAGCTTTTCAAAGGGTTCGTCCAAGAGATATTAAATGCAGAAAATATCAGTAATCCACAGTAAAACACTACAGCAAAGCACTGTGACTAAAAATCACTGGTATAACAGCATCCTAAAACAGGAAACACCGACCTCAGATAGAAGAACAAGAAACTTAAGTAAACTGAGAATGAGACTTGAAATACATCATAATTAGCTTTGTCTTTTTCAACTACTTAAACTCAGAAATAATCACAGAAACAGTGATGCTAGGAGAACAATATGGAAACAGAACAGCAAGTCAAGTCTTTCATATCTCCAGTACCTCCATGCTCATCAGATTTACAATTTTTCCATCCTTGGAGAAGGACAACAACAAAAAAAGTCTAGAAAATATTTGACTGTGGAAGTGTTGTACTGTTACATTTACATGTATATACTAATTAATCTGCCCTTAAAATAAAACCAACCAATTACCACCTAGGATTTGAGACCAGTTCTGCCATCTTATTCGACTTCTCTGTTTTGTGTCATGCTTTGCCTTAGGAAAACAATAATAAAGAAACACAGGAAAATGCAATAGAATATCCGTTCAATATTTGTACCACAACCCAACTGGTAAACTACTTTTGTTTAAGTCTATACAGCTGAATTTTCAGACCATCTAAGCAGACAGGTTAATCTCCCAGTTTTTTGATTAGGGCAACCTGATTAATTTGTTTAGAAGGTCCACATACAATTTAGTACAATTTAGCTCCATGCTTTAGTCTAAATATCTATGAATACTTGTATAGTCATATTGATGATAAATGAACCAGTAGAATACAAAATCAACAACAACAACAAAGCCTTTTCTATTTTCAGTCCTCAATTTAATAACAGTTGCACCTGGTATTTTAAGCTTACCATTTGCTTAATTAAACGTTTATGTTTAATTTTTGCTTATTATGAATCCCAAGATATACTATGAAATCTGAGTCAAAAGGAGCTTCAGATTTCATTATGTTTTTGAAATGCATGAAATATTAAACAGAAGGAGACCTCATTAAAAACTCCAAGATATGAGGTGTAGATGATCTGGAAACAAACATTCTTCTAGTTCCCTTAGTCCTTTCCTTCTCTCAGGTCCGACTTTCTCTCCTGTATAACTCTATAATTATGCCTTGCCAGTGCTCTTCTCCTCCCATGAAGACTACAGAGGGTTACTGTGTCTAAAGGCAGTAACAGGCAAAATAACAGTATGTAATAGCTCAATGACATACACATTTTTTAAATTCTTGAGTTTATATTGTATATAACAAATTTAATAAAATTACTCTTTTCCCCCAGATGACACAGATAATACCAATGAACTCATACAGGACTCTAAATGATTTGAAAACACAACAGGGATTATATTCAAAACATATAGTTTTAATTTAAATTAGATGTTCCATATATAGTACTGGTTAAAAGATAGATTCCCCAATTTTTAAAATAAGTAACACAAAGGACAACTATGGCAACAATTAGCACAATGGTTGCATCGGGAACACCAGGCAGTGCTCACAGCCTGCATTTGTGCAGCTCTGTGAAATTCCTTACCTGGAGTCCCATTCACTGAACGGCCTTTTTGCTGAGTCTGCCAACATGACAATAAGAGAGATGTGCCAGGGCAGTGAAAGATGCAGAGCTAGCCTTGCTAAGGAAGGACTAAGTACCTTTCTACCTGCTCATTACACGCTTCCTTGGTCTGTAACATCCAGCCACCATCACCATTACAGGAATTTGTATTGATTAAACCAAGACTAAAATCTTCTAAAATCCATCGGTTAAAAAACCCCAAACCAACCTCTTCCAAAATCAGGTACATTATGATTAAGCAATCAGTTACTTCTGCACTATACATGCACAAAAATATGACTCTATAAGACCTGATCTCTAGCCAGCCTCATTCCCTTAACGGTTGCTATATTATACCTGAATTAAGCTGAAGATGGTTGAGTTTCCTGTAAAAACTACAGACATGAAAACGTAGTATCACCAAAGAAGCAGCCTCACAAAGGTGTCATTGCTAGCCCGTGTCATACCACGATTGCTGCTGTGTGGGCACACACAGCCCACAGAGGTTCTGTACCCACACCAATGCTACAGCTTCAGCAAAAGCACACAGCCCTGTAACAGAAGTGTTCCAGAGGCTGGTAGGCACTGAGAGCCATCTATATTCCAGATTCAAATGGGAAAAGTCCAGCTTGCCCCTGTGTGAGCAGCACAGTCATACCAGGGAAAAATCTGGCCTCCATCCATAGAAAGGAGACCATTTAGTCAATTCACACCAACAGCAGAAAACAGAGCCAGATCCAGCCTCAACAGCTAACGCACTCATATTTTAATAACAGATTGTAAATAACAACATTTTCCTATCAACAGCAGTTTCAATTCCAGAAGCTTAATACAATTTGCTTTAAATCTGTGCCATAGCAACCTTTATTAAAGTCAATGTCATCTGTAAGGACTGAGTTAAAATAAAATGTGGGCCAAATTTATCAGACATTAGTTCCATTTCATACAGAGCTCAGAACAGTGACTGTGGGTCATCCTAGATAAGGTATAAGTTGCATACGTTGCATCCAGCAACATATTTTAAACCAGGCCTTTCCAAAATACTTCCCCTGATCATCAGTTTTGAGTATTTGTCTGAGATGGTGAAGGTCAAATGAAAAGTGTAAAAGGTTTCTTTCTGCTTATGTTAAATTTATATCCATATGCTAGAAAATGCAGCACTATTCAGGCCTAGGGAAAGACGCCTGAAGAGTTTATTAAAATATGACAGTGTTCAGCTGGTCAATTTAAAGGCACACGCAAGGGACAACAGAAGAGACCGTCCCCTCTGGCTGTGGGAGCTGTGTATGCCCATGCAGCCATGAATATCACTGTGTGTGCAAGACACTGAGCAGCAACGGGGAACTTACTGTGCCAGAACTACAGCAAAAGTAGTCAACAATTTATTATTTTATTTTCAGCACTGGCTCATAGGGCACGCTGCATCTTTACATCAGATAGGTTCCGAACGAGCCTCCAGAAAGCGCTTAGAACAGACATATTCCTACAACCTCCAGGGTAAGCGTAGGGGTAGGGAGCTTTTTAAATTTAGATTATGTAAGGTCGTGTGCCTCCCTGCATTATGTTTTATATGCACATTATATCTCACTGCACTGTATCGCACCCTGTGAACTCCTAATGAGCATTATTCACACAAATCCGGGCAGATGCCCTTTCGTAGCTGTTTTAGAAGGAGAACGAACATCATATGTACATCTAATAGTTATCGAATGAGGTCAATCCCCCCAAACGTCCTGACACGGTCCAAGAAACACAGAAGGATATACCACCTGCCCGAATCGGCCTCTTGCCCAAGCAGCACCGAACCACCCGGCCGGGGAACAAGCTCCTTGTACAGGCTGAAGCCGCGAATGCAGGAGCGAAGCGAGTCTGCAATGCAGAAGCCCTTCCCGGAGCTCATCAATGAGCCGGGGGAGACGGGGCGGGGGCAGAGCCCTACCCGCATCCCCGCCACGACAACCCGAGGCGCGGGGCGGGAGGCGTTTCTGAGCGCCGGCTTTGCCCTTACGGGCTGCGGCCGAGGGCGCTGCCCTCCGGCTGTCCGCCCGCAGCTCCGCTCCGCACGGCGGGACCGTCTGCGGCCGGGGCGGCGCGGGCAAGGACACGGCGGCGGCCGGGCCCACCTGTGCCACCTGCGCCGGTGACACCGGCCCGCCCGCCGCCCGGGCGCGGGAGGAGGAGTAGCAGCTCTTACCTGCTCCCGCTGCTCCTCCCGCAAGCCCTCGCTAACCGAGCTCCATCTTCCTCCGGCCGGGAGGGGGAAGGGGGGGAAGGAGTCAACCCAGCGCTGCCGTCCCCCCCCAGCTGCCGCTTTCCGTCACCGCTGTCCCCCCGCCCGCGCTGCCCGGCGCAGCGGCCGCCTCTCGCCCGCCCTGCGGACGGCACCGGCAGACGAAAAGCGAGACCCACCTCCCGCCGCCGCCGCCTCCTTCCCATGAAGTCACCGGCCGCAGGGCCCTCCCTCCCCTGGCTGCCCGCAGCGGCCCGGGGAGCCGCGCTCCGCCCCGCTCCGCCCCCGCGGCAGCCGCGCCGAGCCCCGGCACAGCCGAGCCCCCGGCACAGCCCAGCCCCTGGCACAGCCCTGTCCCGGCACAGCCGAGCCCCCGGCACAGCCCTGCCCCGGCACAGCCGAGCCCCCGGCACGGCCCTGCCCCGGCACAGCCCTGCCCCGGGCACAGCCGAGCCCCCGGCACAGCCGAGCCCCCGGCACGGCCCTGCCCCGGCACGGCCCTGCCCCGGCACGGCCCTGCCCCCGGCACGGCCCTGCCCCGGCACGGCCCTGCCCCGGCACGGCCGAGCCCCCGGCACAGCCGAGCCCCCGGCACGGCCCTGCCCCGGCACGGCCCTGCCCCGGCACGGCCCTGCCCCGGCACGGCCGAGCCCCCGGCACAGCCCTGCCCCGGCACGGCCCTGCCCCGGCACGGCCCTGCCCCGGCACGGCCGAGCCCCCGGCACAGCCCTGCCCCGGCACGGCCCTGCCCCGGCACAGCCGAGCCCCGGCACGGCCCTGCCCCGGCACAGCCCTGCCCCGGCACGGCCCTGCCCCGGCACAGCCCTGCCCCGGCACGGCCCTGCCCCGGCACGGCCCTGCCCCCGGCACAGCCCTGCCCCGGCACGGCCCAGCCCCGGCACGGCCGAGCCCCCGGCACGGCCCTGCCCCGGCACGGCCCTGCCCCGGCACGGCCCTGCCCCGGCACGGCCCTGCCCCGGCACGGCCGAGCCCCCGGCACAGCCGAGCCCCCGCACAACCCTGCCCCGGCACAGCCCTGCCCCCGGCACAGCCGAGCCCCCGGCACGGCCCTGCCCGGGGCCGCCGCCTTCCCCCTGCCCCGACGGCCCCGGCAGAGCCTGGCCTCGGCGCTCCCGGCCGATGCCGGCGGCGAAGCTCGGCCGGGAACGGTCCCCAGCCGCCCCTGCAGCACAAGCGCTCCTCCGCCCCGCCGTGTCCCGCGGCAGGGAGAGATGGGAAGCGTTGCTTCCTTTCCGTTTCCATCCCCCTTCTGGAAATCACCATGCCCCGTTTTGCCCACTGCAAAGAGGGGTGCGTTACGATAAGTTACTGCTTTTCATGTGCCTTCTATGTCGACACGAAAGTCTACTTCAGCCTACGGTAACTTCTCAACTGACCTGATTCCGGCTATTCCAGCGGGCACACAGGTGTGTTCTCTCACTCGGTTATACCCGCCTCCCCCACACCAAAGCAGTCTTTCAATGTTACTCTTCCAATGACATTAGAGTTGAAAAGTAAGAGGATTAAGGAATACGCCCCTAGAACTAAGCACTCCATTTTTTTCACTTACTATGACAAAACCAGAAACACGCAAGACTCAGAACAAGGCAAGCTGTGTGGGAGAGAAGGAGGAAAAAAGTCACGTGTCTACCTCTTCCTGCTCAAGAAAGGCCTCCTTATCTAGAAACACCAAGAATTCTCACCTGAAATCAGTCTACTAGAGATGATGTGCAATCAGTGACAGACACAGCAACCCTAAACCGTTAAGAAACACCAGCTGTAAACAATGTAATACATTTTGTACCAACACACCTGAAGAAGTACCTTCCGTGACACATGAAGACAGTTTGCACATACTAATTTTCACACCATAAGCAAGTGGCAAGTGAGGGTTGATGGTTACGGAAGAAAACCAGATCTAGTTCTCTGATAGACCCCCAACATCAGTTTAGAATATTGTTGAGATTCCCAAGAGAATCTCATCTTACCTTTTAAAAATTATTTCCTTCTCTCACTAATGTGAAAGGCAGGAAAAAAACATTTGAAAAAGTTCCCAACAGTTGTACATATAACCTTTTGCTGTAAATACACTGAGCCATTAGCTTTTGGCAAACCATGGCGGGCAAAAACCGTAACAGTTTTGACCAATGCTGTTTTGGGCCTGCATAAAATGAACTCTCACATTCTCTATTCTCTTTAGAGAAATTCTTTATGCTCGTGACTGAAGATTACTTCAAAAACCAAAAAACCCGAGAGCAGAACAGTTCCTTGGTTTCTCCACCAGTGAAAAGTCCAGCATTCTTTAAATATGGCAAAGCAAAGTAAATTGGGAAATGTATGGATAACACAGTCAAAAAAGAACCTTAATTACAGAAAGACATACTTTTTTCTTTTCCTTCATGTGACTGTCTGTACAGATTGTTTGACAGGTGACTCCCAGCCAGTGAGAGTTCTCTCTGTAAAATAAAGAACAGTTTAGCAGGGTTTTGCTGAAAGATCTAGTCCATTTGCCTTGCAAAGGAAATTAATTAATGAATATATGACCCTCAGGTGGCTGCTGTAGAGCTCTCAGGACTGAAAAGACTGTAAAAGTAGTCAGAGAGGCTATATAGTGCCAGATATTCAAACACAGTGATCTGAAGGCTCTGGTCAGCCAGGTGGTGACACAGAGCTGGGGACTCAGATGGTCACTGCATAGGAAGTGGCCAGTTGTCTGTCAGGCAAAGCCACAGAGATGCCAGCAAAAGTCTAAATGGCTTAGCAAAGAAAAGCATGGCCAGGTTCATGCAAGAAGAGGCTATCCTTTGAGGCCTGAAAGTTCCTCATTCTTCATCTTCCTACAAGCAAAACTTTCTTTTATGCGACCATTATGGGAAGACAAACACGTTTTTAACCAAGTCCCAGGTGAAGTGTGAAAATGCAGAGGTGCTGGATTTAGGGGAAGTATACTTTGGGGCCATTATATTCTGCCTCCATGGAAGTGGTAGTATCTCCAAATGCAGCAATTTGAACAGCTTTTAGAAACAAAATTCTCTAGACCAAAGAGATGCAAAAAATACTGTAATGTGTCATCTGAACATCTTCCTCCTCTTTAAATTAGAAGACAAGAGTGCAGTAGTCCACAGAGATCAGGAACCCAGAGATCACCAAGTCATTCAGAGACCTTAAATCCAGGCTGCAAGAGAAGGGAAGCATGCATTATGACTGACACTCCCTGCAAAATCTGTTTTACCTTTTCTGTGACCAGACACAGACACAGGGGGATGAAATGAAAGTAGTATGGTGAAAACCAATGTTTGACTCTGCTCATTAGTCCTGGGAGTTGGGTGACTGTCAGCATAACATGACTGTAGAAGTAGAGAGGTTCCTGTCGTGGGGAAAATGATCTGGTATCACAGAATAGTTTGGGTTGGAAGGGACTTTAAAGGTCGTCCAGTTCCAACCCTCTGCCAAGTTGCTCCAAGCCCATCCAACCTGGCCTTGGGCACTTCCAGGGATGGGGCAGCCACAGACGCCCTGGGTAACGTGTGCCAGGGCCTGACCACCCTCATGTCTGACGGCACAAATCCAGTCCCACAGCAAACTTCCCTATTCTCACAGGAAAGAGCTGTTTTGTAGAACATTATAAAAACACAGAATTCATAACATTTAGTGGATAAAATGAGCTTAAATGAAAATCTGCTGAATCCTCAGCTTGGGGGATGAGGTTTCCTGCACAGCATTTGCTGTATATCTCCTTGACATACTTTGACATTTTCTTCATCCATCATATTTTTTTCTTTAGCCTATCCACATTTCTACACCTCACGGAATGCAGAAAGTTTTTTAGAGGACCACAGATGTGCTGAAGCTAACAAAAAACATGTAAATACATATATATGACCAAAAAAAAAGAAGTGGAATAAAGCATCTAATCAGGCTTCATTGGTCTGTTAGGTATTTCGCCTTTATAACTTTGTTTCTATTCTGTGTCTTTTGTCTTTAATATAATGAAGCGCTCATTTTAATCTCCCCCTTCAGAAAACGTGGAAACTGGGGCAAAGCCATTAAGGACAAGTTATATACCACAATTTAAACTTTATCCAACAGAAATGCAAATTGGATCCCTTTCCATTGTGACAGATACCGAATATAAATGGCAAGCACAACACAGAGTGCTTTTTTCTGCTCATACCCTTCTGCAAGATCATTAGAGACTAGATGCAAACGGACAGACAACAGTTGCATCTTGCATACTAAGATAAAGAGATTTTTATGCTTGGAGTCCAACAGAAAGTTTTTCAGAAACTCTAGCTTTGTCTAATTAAGTGAAGCCACAGTCAACTATCCCCAAGAAGAGAAACTCCTCTAGTCATCTTTCATGGTTGCTACATGATAAATAGCCCTGAGTGGTGCTTTGATGGTAGGTCTGTAGCAGATGGAAGAGTTTCTAATGAAATACCTCTTAATAAAAAGTATTACCCTATTTTAACATACAATATCTACAGAAAAGTATTTCCTTAAAGGCTTGGGAAAAACCTTCTTTAACTCGAAATATAAATTAAACCTTTAAATAAATAAAACCACAGACAAAAGGAGGCCAGTTGAAAAGGCAAGAAGGATATACTCATGTGAGGAATACCTCCAAATATTTAACTTGAACTAGAAAGGAGGGGTATAACTATTTTTATCCGGTTTTGAGTAGTTGTAGCTAGTAGTACATAAAATTAGGGTTACTATGAGTTGTTGCTTCCCCTCCTTATGTTTATAGAAATCAAATAATCAGAATTTTTGCTGCTCAATACTGCACTGTTTAAAGCACATACACTGCAGGCCAGGACAGAATAGGGCAGGGCAAGAAATCAGACTGGTTACCTCTTCTTCCTCCTGACCTGTGAGACTGGGACCAAGAAAACGTTACTTCCTAATTAATTTGATTTTTAAAGATCTTATTAAGTGTCACTGAAATCAGCAGCATTTCTTGCCAGCCAATTGCTTTCATGACTAGTTGACTCTGTAAATATCTACTCAACAAGAACACATTTTTCTGTCAGGTCAGCTGGGAAGTTTATTTCTCCCGTCATTACATCAGATTACTATTTTACAGTTAAAGACAGATTGTTATCAGCCTTCAGAGACTTTAAAAATAATACAATATGGTTCCTGACACTCACAAGCAGACTGACAAATGCCACCCACACGATTAGCAACACATTTTTTTATGCAGCATGCAAGAAGATTTGTTCTACAGATGTTTTGGAGTTAATTATGCAGTGAAACCTGGTACAGAATCACCACAGCATGACACTTCTCCACTGAAACTTGCAGCAAATCTGCAATGCCTTTGCAGTTCACTGTGGAGAAAAGTAGATCTGGAAATTGTTTGTCGCAGACAAAAGGTGACATGACATTCCAATTGAAATTTTTTTATTTCTTATTTCTAAATCAAGTTGAATGGCTGAAAGGTCAGCACTACATGCATAAGGAACACAGTAAGCATTCTTGATTTATAAATAATATGGGAAAGTTTTGCTTTGTGAGAGTGACCACACTTTTAGCTGATACTTCAGGAGCGGAGTAAACTTCTAATCCACTGGATCTCCATGAACAGAGAGGTCTTTCAGTACAGAATTTAGAACTTGTAGAAGAAGATAACTACCTATGTGCTATGACACAGCACTCAGAACAGTCAATTCTGGATATGGACAATAATCCATAATGAGGATCATCTCAGCTTTCTTTAATAGACCATTACCCTTGCATTACCATAGTACTGTGAAACAGGGAACTTGTTCATTTAAGCAGATAAATCAACAGCAGTGAAAGAACATCCCTGTGCATTTCTGACTCCTGCTGAATTGCAAGCTACTAATATATTTTTCACATCTATGCAAAGGCACAGCAACACTGTTCCAAAAATCATAGAACCAATTAGCAGACTTGTGACAATTGGTTTGAAGAGAAACAAGCTACAAATTTTAATAACTAAAAGCTTTTACAAAGTCCTAAGAATTAAAAGTGGGAGATATATTCTTCTCAGTTTGCAAGAGCCTTGGAAAGAGCAAAGAAAACACTGTCTTTCAAAGGCAGTAGCATGGTCAAATATTTTACTATGAAAGGTAAATTTTCTTCTGGATTATTGTGCTCAGCCTGAAAATGCTATCTATGAGCAGAAGCTGAAGAGACTCAGAAAGATGTAAAGAAAGAAAAGACTTTTAGGTGAAGAGACACTACAAGCTATGTAGTTAACAGGACAACAGTGGTGAGCTTCTATTATCCTCAGTGGGGAAACCCAAAGGAGCATGTTATTAAAATGAACCCCAGTGACTGACATTATAACACTTCCCCTTCCCTTTTAACACATGAACTGCCCCTGGAACTCAAATTCTCAACACATTGGAGACCCAGAGATTAAAACAAAGCTGGACAACTTGGGAATTCTCAATATTACCTAATGACATTAAGTACCCAATTCTCTCCAAAATGTGCATAGGAAGAACATTACTAAGGAATATTTTCATCTATTGGCTCATGAGATATTTTACTGCTCTATGAAAGAAAAACACTATGAACTGTTAAAATACTATTTACGGTTATTCCTGCCAGGAAAAAGTTTACTACTCCCATTGCACCAGCACACCAAAGTGCCTAATGGAACATGTTGCCTTCTCTGTGATACAGCTTAGAACAGACAAGTTTTCTTTACTAAGAAATCTTCAAAGGTTTCCATCAGCATCCAGTCATTAAAGCTAGAAATTTTAATCAATATTTAGTTGCTTTAGTTAAAGTTAATATATACTCAGTTTACACATTCAGTTCTAGCAAATGGAGCATAAATCTGAACAATTTATTACTACCTTAGGTTTTTTAAAGTTCTTAACCAACCAAACACAGTCATGCTACAATTTCTACATCATTATTTGAATTTGCAAAAAGGCCATTCTAAGCATGACTGTAAGACTAACTTAATGGTCCAAAGACTGCTTCAGACTTGAGGCAGAAATTATACATTGGTCACACTGAATTAGCAGTTGTCATAAGGATTTTGGAGACCATTTTTCCCTGCATGCACATGTAGCTCCTACTACATTAATAGGATTATCAAACACATTGAGAGGAAAGCTGGCCCATTGTGAACATTGTTGCAAAAAGATTATCTGATTTCTTATCCTAGATGGATGGAATAGAAATTTTCAACACTGATTCACTGAAGAACATGAGAGAACACACTGCTATTAAATGAAGGCGTGGCACAGATGAGAATTGAAAGCCTGCCTTTGGAAAAAAGGGGCTACAGGGAGCGATTCCATTCCCTAGGAATCCTCTGCTTCAGAGCATGGGCAGTCTGGGAATGCGGCTGTATGGACTTCATTGAGGTTTCTGCCATGGATGGGTACAGGGTTAGCCACACACACAACTTCATCTCTTCAGAGACCACTAGTGCCATCCAATACAGGAGCCATCTCGTACACGCGTCCAAATTAGAAGCCTGCACTCATTATACAGTCATAGAACCCTTAGAGGGCTCCCAAACCTAACCCCACCACTCTCCATTGTGTATTAAAGAAGGCCAGACTGCTGCTGAAAGCACTTAAGTATAAATGATTACGTTTCCACTAGCAGCAAAATACAGTGTTTTTTAATTCTGCAGGAGGAAAAAAGCACTGGCTGAGGAAGCACCAAATGAAAACCCACAGAATATCTCACATTAGAGTAATGGCACAATGGCACAGTACATACCTGTGTCAAGGCTTCCCAGGCTCACCCCTCCTGATGAATACAACTGAAAATGAAAGAACAGCTCCCTGGAAATGTTACCTGCAGGGATGTCTCATCACCAGCAAAGACTTAAAGCATTAAGAAGTGTGAAGGACAGAAAGGCAAAAGGCATGGAAATGCTTTATCCCTTCCTGGAGCATCTGGCATATATCTCATCCACATCCACGTGCAGAGGAGGAGGAGAATGTGACTGTGGGGAAGCACTGCAGCACCACGGCAGAGAGAAGAACCCAAGTACACTCTGTGTGATGCATGTAGGTCAGCGGAGCATGGGAGAGAATGGGATTTCTGGAAGAGCCTTCCAAGGAACAGCTGAGGATCAGCATAAAAACCTGTCCTATGCATGTTTGTGACAACACTAGTGACTGACAATTACTAATGTATTTGCACTCAACAGCAATGAAATATTTCAGTCCCATGTCACATGAACAGTAGTGGTTTTTACAGGAACTATAAAAACAAGATGATGGAAAAAAACCCCAATATTTTAAATATAGTGGAAAATTTGGCCACAGAGAAAAAAACCAAGTTAATTACCAACCATCCAAATCAGAAATTCATCTACTGCAGTGGCAGGTTTGCTCTTCTTTCCATCAGTTAGAGAAGGAAGTTAAGCTAAGAAGTACAAAATTAGGTGGACATAGAGCTAGTTTTGCAAATGTTATCTCAAGGTGCAAAACCATGACAGAGTGCTACACATTTCAAGACCAGCTTGTAAAGGAACGTTTCTTGCTTTACCCTGCAAAACTCAAAACCACAGAAAAGAGTAAGAGATCAGGTAAGAGATCTTGTAAAACCACTCTTCAGTGGCAACCAGTCCCTAAATCAGTCTTGATGTTCCTGCTCAGTTCTCTCCCCAATATAGAACAGAAAATAAATCATCACTCCCCTGCTCCTCTCTGACATTTAAAAAAAGAAAATTAAAAAATTGCAAACGAATGATTTAGTACTAACAGGCAGTTAATAGACCAGTACTTAGCTGCTAACACCTCCTTGATTACAAGTCCATGTTTACCCTTTGACTCAGCACAGGGCTATTACTCGCCCCTGGGGAGGAAAGGAAGGTTTTATGGACAGAAACAGCAAGCAGGAAGTTCTTTATATCAAAGGAGACAAACCTGTTTTAAAACCCCTGATGTGCATCTCAAAACGCAGAAGGGCATGATGCTTTCTAAGAGCAGTCATTACTGTGGGGTTTACTCCAGGCTGAAAATGACTCATTTATCAAGTTCTCTGATGAAGTTCAGTAACTGGACACACTGAGTCTTTATTGCTACCCCTGTATTTCTCAGTTCTTATTCCGTTCTCCTCAAGCAGGAACAGGCCATATACTGACTAAAAGCAACCAGAGAATACATTCGATGCAGCATTGGCCCCATCCCCTATGTGAGGCCAGTTTTCCACACTGTCCAATGCTACCAAATCCAGTAGGACTTAGCCCACATGTATAGTCTATGAAAAGTGGGCAGCTTCTACCAACAGAATTTACTGGAAGTATTACCTAGAAAAAAAAGTCTCAGGAAAAAAAAATCAGCTTTGGCTGAGAGTACAGAAGACCTAATTAAATAGTTGGGGCTTTTTCCTTCTCTCCACAAAAAGAGCTGAGTTAGGTCCCATCAGAGGTTTGCTGATAGAAAGGATGTTTAATATAACACCATAGAACTCATTCAGTTTGCTTTTACACATAATGCAGACATTCTTAACTAAGAGAGGGTCTGTGAATCTGAGATAAGATTTTATCCTCTGAAGAAGTGAGTTTTCAACAGTTCCCCATTTGTGCAGATTTTGAGTTGTGGGTTTTTCAATTTGAAGGGAGCACAGAGCACACTGCATGGCTGGAGTTTACCTCAGGACACTTAGCAATGACTCACCACAGTAATTTCGTGTCACTGTTGGGTGAACAAGCACTCCCTGGGCAGATGAGTGGATGCCACACGTCACTGCAGGGTTTAATGACAGGAGGAATCCCTGGGCAGATGGGTGGACACCACACAGTCACTGCAGGGTTTAATGGCAGGAGAAGCTCACATGCAGCAGTTCCAGGGTTTGCAATGTGCAGAACTTTGCCAAACACATGTTCAGGAGGCTGGATGCTTCCTGGAGACACTGCTCCCAAAGCCAGAGGCTCTACTTGCACGTGCACATTGGGTATGTGAGATACTCCCAAATGAGCCACAGCCCAGGCTCCAGCTGCAATCAGGGTGCTCAAGCAGAATGACAGTCTGGACAAGAGTATCAAGTCTTCACGTTTCACTGCTCAAATTTCTGGGAGCAGCTCAGGATGTATTCAGGGTGTTTGAGAATCAGAAAGGAAGGAAAAGGCAAAAGGACAGTTACATATCCAAATTCCTCTCCTGCTGCAGATCAGCTTAAGCTGAAAGACTACATCTGATCTTCCCACAGTTGCTACTAAAAACATTCCTGTGCCAAAACCAAAACTCATCTCTCTGCTGATGGGGGAGAAGAAAAGCAAGTAACACACAGAGGGAAAACAAATAAAAAGAAACATAATGAAAAATTAATTTTCTAAAAGATGGAATGCCCTCAGACACGAGGCAGGGCCTTTGAGACATGAGTGGCAATTGTACGTGTGACCAAGTGCAAGAGGCACATGGAGAGAGCTGACACTGACTGTGGGGAAGTCAACAGCAAAAGCCTCGTACAGCACAAGATTAAGTTCTCAAATGAAAAGGATTCTTATACATGTAAAATTCAGGGATCTTTATTTCAGAAAAGTATACTTTGCCCCTCTACAGATTTTCATGAAAATGGTCCTTGCGTAATTCGAGAAGGTTTTCTCTGAGAAACCTGATTTACACTGCTCTAATAGATGACACTTCATGGAAAGTAATTGTATATGCATTCATTTTGGTGATTTCAGTCTGTCAACATCTGTTAAGATGGACTTCCTTTAAAATAGAACTTTCTTTGGGCAAATATATTTTTGCCATCAACTAGAATTCTTTCACATAATTGCTGCCAGAACTTGCACTGGCAAGCTGGAAAATTTTATAATTAAACCAAAATATGTATACACACAGGTTGAACAGAGATAGCAGAGTGATTGCAATGTCTGTTGTGTGGTTTTGTTTGGGGTTTTTCCTCTCCTCTGTCATGGCAGGATGTTACTTTCCAACGCCTATATACAGCAATGCACAGCTGTTCTTCATGAGCCTGGATTTGACAGTTGAATATCCTCAAAATGATCTTGGGTAGCGTAAGTCTTTTTTTTTTTTTTTTCCCTCCCTACTAAATTCTACTAAATTCTATAAGCCAAAATAAAACAAGACTTAACCAGTTTGCTCTGTCAACATCTGTGGTGGACACAGTCCACAGTGCCCTATTTCATGCAGAGTGAGTGTTTGCATCACCTCCAGACTATCCTGGAACCGAGCCAAAAGTAATTTCTGTTGCTCACTCCATTATTTTCTGTAGTCTGCAATAAACTACGATAAGACTAATTTTCACCAATTTTAAATAGAGAGGAATTGCCATCAACAAACACGAAACAGTTCACATTACACATATGTTGGTTTGCCCTTGCACATATGGTGCAAGTGTATCACTGTGGTGCACACAGGTCTGGAGATGTAGGTTGGAGCTGTCCACAGGGACACAATTTATTTCCAGAGATCATTATTCTGCTACAGTTAACATACTACAGAACAGAATGAAATCAGCTTCCTGTAGAGTTTACCTTTCCTAATTTTGCCTTTTCTGTTTCTGGGACTGCTGCTGTTACTCCTCTGAGATTTCCCAGCACATTGCTCACAGCCTGAAGAGCAGAAAGCACGTGGCACAGGAAAAACAGCCAAACACACTTCACACATTATTCTAGTAGATGGGTCAGAGGCACTCTCACCTTGCTTTTAAACAAAGAAACAACACAGTGGGGCTCATAACTGGTTTTTAACCACAATGTATCTTACATACCAAGTGGGAACCCTGCCGGAAGACTGAAATCAGCCCATGAGACACACCACTACCTTCAACAAAGAGCTCTATTTCTGAACCAGCATTCTTTCTTTCTCTGCGCTCAGCTACAAAATTTAAGCCTTTCTTTTAAGGAAAAAAATTAGCCTTTAAAATATGCTCTAATTCTGACCGTTGTCTACAGAAAGTGTTCCAGTGGCCTTTAGGACTGAGAAATTTGACCCGCAGTTACAGGTTCTTCTCTTACTTTGATCCAAAGTGCCTGAAATGGCCTAATTAAACCTGTCCAGTAATGTCATAAAGGCTGCCTTGCTCTGCTGAACCTCAGTGGAAAAAAGAAAGCATGAACATCATCTTCTACAGAAGGCATCCAAGCAATCTGTTCCATACAGCTGACACACTGGACAGGAATTCTGTAGTCCATTGTTTTGATGGTGACAATTAAGTGCAAACTACTTATCATTATAAAATAAATCTCTTAACAGTACTAAGGTTAAAACATCAGAACATTTAAAAAAATTATTTTGATCAATTTTGTCTATATTTTGATGTTTATAGAAGCAGCAATGAAAATACCATTAATGTACATTTAACAGGCTTAGAATAACCATTCCCCTAAATAAGAGAAAGTTATTTGGCTTAGATGAACCATGTCTGTTGAAATGATTGTCCTCAACCCTTCCTACTCAAACAGTCCCTAGAGTTGTTTTGATTCTCCATTCTCCTGCCTCTAAATCAAATTCAAAAAAAATCACACTAAAATTAAAACCTAACTGGACATAAATATAAATAACTGCTTCAGTCATCCTTAGTCCCTTTTATTCATGTCAGCTCACAGATAATGTTCTAGAAGTGTCAGAAAAATCTAGGCTGGAAGGAAGGTAGCTAGTCCAGCTTGTTGATCAAAGTCTAATATTAAAATTACCATAACACATCATTATTTTATAGTAAAATTGCCAGGCAGCTAAAGCCTGTGCTTACACCCAGGCTTTATATTTCTTATCCAAAATCATGAAATTAGAAATTTTAGTTAGTAGTAATTCCTATGAAGTTTATAAGGTAACTTCAGGTGTGGGGAAAGGACTTAAATACTACTCCCTTCCTTCCCAATGCAAAATATTCCCCAGTGATAGCTGTGTGTTCTGACTTGTGTGGCCTCACCTCGAGTCCTGTGAGCAGCTGTGGGTACCAGAGTCTAATAAAGCTGTTTAATTAATTAAATTAAATAAATTAAAGCTGTTTGAGAGTGTCCAGAGCAGGCTACAGGGTAGTGACTCCTGTGGGTGCTTCCAGCTCTGGATATTCCATGATTATAGAAACTGACACTCACTGCCAGGAATGCTGTCATCAAGATAGACTCAAACTCAGATATTATTTACAAAAGGAGGAGTAGTTTAAGGCAGGCATCCAAGAGAATGTACTCTTTCTTAAGAGAGGCCTAAAGAATATATTCTTTGGGATGTGAAATAGAGCTGTGAGCTTTCTCTGTTCTGAAAATACATTCAGTGTTAAAACATCAAAAGCTTTTTCAAAATCACATTTTAAACTTAGTTAAAGTAGTGGGTATATCTTAATTGACTAGATTTAGTTCTCTAGAATTTAATGATACTAAGAAGACAAAATTGAAATGGCTGTAAAACACTTATCAGATAACTGTGAAGGTCAAAATTTCACTCTCGGTTTTCATGGACATTATGTAACTCATCTGAAATTCTACTCTTAAAGCAAAAAGCGTTTTATAAAATTTTCCTCCTCCTCCTCTCTAACAGTTAGAAAAAGAGCAAGGGAGAAATCAGATTTGCATGGAATTAATTCTGACTCATTAAATGAAACTTTTTAAGAGTCAGTGAAACAGTATTCACCTATTACAGCTCATCATCTCAAAAAAAATCAGCCTCCCAATTATGGCAGCTACACTGTGTCACAAAAACCCCCTCTGACTCACAGGGGTCATCACTCCTAACTCCAACTCATACATTTAGAAGCCTTGGTTCAGGGCAAAGCGTTAGGAAAAAATAGTGTTTCTTAGCAATCTGTTTCCTGCTATCCACATTACATTTCCCAATGTAACATGAATTTACCTGTCTGAATGAGGAAGACTGAACCTTTCATTAATCAAATAACCTTCCTCACAATTATCAAGCAAAACAGAATCAACAGCTAGTTTAGTACCACAGATGAATTTGGGAAGAGAAAACAGATGCACTAATTATCTCCAGCAGATCCCCTGTGAGCTTCCTATGGGCCACTTCCATTTGCTGTGTATCTCATGCCCATAAACCAGAAGCAGTGCAATGTCCCTGCAGGGAGTTTGTTATCTGCAGTAAATCATGAAGGAGTAAAATTTAGATAATAGTTCCTTTCATCACTATTCCAATCTGAAATAGATTCTAATAATGAATTAATTCCAGCAATTTATGGTATTTTTATATTTTTAGACACAACTTGCTAGTGAGGTATTCCAATTGTGGAAAGACAAACAGTTACTTCAGCAGAGCTACATTTGCACTGTGTGCAAAAAACCCCTACAGATCATGCTGGGCTGAGCATTAGGCTTTAAAAACCTTCAATTTCCTTCTTTTTAGTGTGGTAAAGGTAGAAATAGAAAAAACCCCTCATTTATCTACGTATGTATATGCAGCACACAATAAACCTACTGTTAAACCAAAGGCACTCATTTTGCAAGAACTGTATAGAAGCCAAAGTCCAGGTACAAAAAGAACAATTTCAACATTTATCCATGTGACTTAGTGATCTTAAAAATTCAATATAACACATTTATCCTATTCCTTGTTGTCAGCAAGGGTGGCCACCTCTTGGTGCTTAAACTAAAGAAAAATAGGAGAAACCATAAAACTACCTCACCAAAATGTTTTAAAAGCAGATAATTAGACCCATGTATATAACCATTAGGGAGACAAAACTCTGCCATCACCAGGCAATTCAGATCAGATTTCGAAACAGCCACTTCAAGGTAAACTTGGTTATAAGCATCACCAAGAGGAAAGATATACAATAACACAAAATCCCTTGTAGGCATTCTAGAAAAAAGACATATTCAGCTGAAGCCAAAGGAATTGAACTGCCTGGAAGTAATTTTAAATTCATCAGACTTCCTCCCATCCCTTTTCTGTTTTTATTTCTTAGCTGCAAATTAAAATAATAATAAAAAGAAAATAGAGCCTTCAGATGTATACTGGCAGCTCTGCTTTGGACAAGAAGCACTTCATGGTCTCTTCAGCCTCCTTACTGAGATATTGATACAAACAAATGGCAAATATCCAGACAGTAAATTGCTTTTATTTCGACTTACCTCATCAGCAATAGCAGACTCTCTATTCTCCCTAGAAGACAGTATTTTCCGCTGTTTATGTTGCTTTTTTCCTCCTGGAGTGGGGGCCAACCAGGCCTCTTCACCTGAGAACCCTTTGTTGGTTGGGTCTTTGCAATGACTTGAATTTGGCACTGTCAAGTTCTTTCCCTGGCTCTTCACCACTAGAAATCCAGCCCAACCTTACCAGACCTGCAGTCTGATCACAGCCTCTGATTTAGAGATTTTCTGTCACCTACAGAACAATTACAAAATCTGTTAAATCTTCAGTTCTGTGATTGAGTAATCCTGACTTTACAGGCCACCTTTAAGGTATCTAATCAATGCTTTCAAAGCAGCAATCTTCTATCTCTTTTTTCGTAAGATGTTCTAAATGGTGTGCACTGTGAGGCACCTCACAGAAATGGAGTATTTCAGCCCTAAGTGTGTCAAAGGTATTTCCCAGTGGCAATCCCAACAGGCAAATGCTTCCTCTCCCACGGGCTGCAGTGCTGGCTTTGTGCTGACTGCTACCAACCCTGTGCTTACTGAAGAGAAAGGCAATTCAGAAGGACTTCACTGAAGTGACAGAGGTAAAGCTCTAACTGGGGAGGGTCTCACTGTCTTCACCAGGACCACAATTATAACCAGGAGCACAAACATGCACTTCTGAGGGGAACAGAGGCTATTCTGTAGGGCTCTGCAATGGGAGGAAGTTATACTAGGCCATAAAGGGGAGACTTCCACCTGATTCTGCATAAGAAAACACCAAAAAGGAACAGACTTTTCCATTTGCATGTGCTTTCTCTCATTATAACGTGGGGTAAGATTCAGCCCTCAGAAGCAACACCATCCATTTGTGTTCACCAAGGACAGTTGCTCAGGCTTTGAGAATGACTTATCAGAATTACAGCTCTCTGCCAGGATTAAGGACTTCCATGAAGCAGAAGAAGGAAAGGAAGAACAGAGGGATGGAGAAAGAGAGGAGAAGGAAAGCAAGAAAGGAAGGGAGGAATGAAGGGACTTCTGTAAGCTTGGATTGCTTCAGGCACATGCTGCTCTGTAACAAGCCAGGAAAAGGCCTGTGTCATCTCTAAGAATGCTCAGCTGGAAACACTGTGAGGGAACCTATCAGCAGCAAACGCAAAGTAAACAAGCCACTGGTGTTGAAGAAAAATATTTTAAAAGGTAAATGGCTTGAGACTATGATATAGACCTTTCTGGGATACTATGCTGGCTGCTTAAGCACATTTTGCAAGAGAATAACAACTGGCAAGAAAAACTGTATTTCAAGAAAAGAAGATGGAAGAGAGAACTTCATCCAAACCATATTAGTAAAATGGTATTTTCCTTATTTCATGTGAAAAGCCTGTGTTACTTCTAAGTCAGGCTAAAATGCTACATGAACTTTAACTTGATCTGAGGCAATCTATGATAGAACTTTTACATTTTAAAATCAATTTTCCTTATTTTAAAGTAGCTTACAGTAGGAGAAAAGAAAAGCACAAGATTTAGAGTCAGCTATTTCTACATTGGGGATGGGAGGGAGGAATAAATACATTTCTCAACTTAAAAGTTTACAGGTTTTCCAGTCTTATTTCCTCCCCCTCCCCAATTTAGTTCTAATAATGTTGCTAATAAATAGATAGATGCTTATTTAAAAGCACTCTCAGATTCATGACTGCATGAATCTCAACTATAGCACAGTCTTCTTGTATAAACACCAGCACACCAGTGCTGTTTCTCCCTAAGGAACTTTTTTTTTTTTTTTTAAATTGTACTTTATTATTTAAATGAGAGGTATAGAAATGTGACATGAAATGTAGAACAGTATTGGGAAGTGGCTGGAGAACAGTTGCTTTGCTCTGTAGCTTCTAACTTCAGAATGGAAATCTGAAGCAAAGAAAGATTGACTCATAATAGCAGTTAATGAATATATAAGTAGGCTGCAATTAATTAAGCAGATATGTTGCTTTTTAAAACTTCCCTTATGTATTACAGTCTTCCTTTTTATCTCCGTTTGCTCAGTCCAACTCTTTTGACAGCTATTGACAGCAATAGCCAAAAATACCACAGGTTTTCCTACAGAAGCCCTACCAATACTGACTGCTAAATCCAGCGGTGCGTGTCAATTTGATGACTCATGCCTCTTAGTTCATTTTAATCTCCTTTCCTTTCATGTTGATGAACTGAAGTTTTACAGTTTCATTACAGCCTTCTCCCCTGCCTCTCCATACACCTAAGTAGGACAAGTAGAAAAGCCCCCACTGGCTGTCAGTGGCAGCGTTTGTGCTGTTGTGATAGCAGGCTTTAACAATTTATAGTATCTCTAAAGCTTCGACAAAAGGAACAGAGACAGGAACAACTCTCAGTAATGCCACTCTGCTTGCCACAGAGTAGTAGGATTTAAGAAGGAATTATCCTGTTTTCTCTTTCCTCTTGCTTCCTTCCCTACAAGTCTGTAAAGCGAGAAGAATGGCCACATTCCCATTTTAAGTTGTGCACGAAACAGAACTAAAATAGACATTCAAATCTAAGACTGAAGTGCTTGATATTTGTGATATTTTTACTTTCCTGCTCAAACAGAGTAACTGCACTTGTGGCTATGATTAAGGCTGTTGTGTTATATATTCAAGGTGACCATATCAGATTGTTTTTTTCATTAATCATTTAAAGGTTATACCAGTTTATCTTGCCATGTGTTTGGCAGAGACTAGAACTCTGCTTGGACAGATATTTCTTTTATACACTTCTATTAAGCATCTGCGGCTGACTTAGATTGGGTTTGGATACTTAAACACAGGGATACAAACTCCTGTGTGCAAGCAGGCCTCTGAAATACACAGTATAAAGAGGAAAGAAAAACCCCAAAAAAGTAGACCCCAAAGTTCCTAGAAATTATGGTATGTCTTTCAGGACTAGTAGTGCTAAACCAACTCCTACTCGAAGCTATAATTTAAGACGTAGTGGGATCTAAAAATTTACTCTCATGCTGACTGATGCTCTTTGACATTTGTGAACTTACACCTACAAATGGGCAAAGCTACAACTGTAACATGAACACAGTTCTCATTCATCCAAATAAACGTGAGAGGGTAAAACTGAGTCCATGACATACTGGAGTATGGCATGTGTTTTCCAAAGCTAACCAAAGCTGGTCTAGGCACTTTGACATTTATGAATTTATACTTCCCACTCTCAGTCCTTACTCAATTATCCAGATCATACAGCCACCCACAGTAAGCAAGTCATCGGAGAATGGGTGAATGTGAGAGATAAGAGCATTTCTTCACAAAAAATTGTGGAATTTGGTTTTGTAAAATATTATTTACAACACAGTTAGTGCCTGACAATCAAATTAATTCCAGTTTTGCTTTTTTACTATGCTGCAATGAAAAACAACTAAACTCTGAAAATGTCAGGTAATTGTCAAGCTATATTTAACTACCACGTTTCACTTGTAAGAAAACATCAATTTGAATAAACAGATGGTGTTGCTATGGGGTTGCCATCACAAGTAGAAGCACACATTTAACTCTGAAAATGGCAGATACAAAGGACAAGAAAATGATATTCAATGGTGGGCATTTCTGGTAGCAAAACCATGGTTACATTAAACCCTTTTTTGCTTCATTCCTGCACTCAATAACACATTCTTACTGTTAGGATCACTTGATTCCTAAGAACTAAATAAGAATTTGTAATATTAATAATATTAATCCTCAAATAATATCAGGAGTATTTGCATCACTAGCTCCATTGCTCCCTCCCCTGAAATCCCTGGGAAAGCAAACATACAATTTTGGCTACTTCCTCAAATCATTTAGGTAGCTGGGAGTCTGTTGAGAATAGATTGTCATGCTGTTTCAGGAACCAGGATGCCACTGGCCAGCTAATGGATTTAGTCAATGAACTTAAATGTTGGAACAGAGATTTTTAAAAAGCTCTCAAAATAAAGAAATGGGCAGACTATTCCAGTTCATACAAAGAAATACAAATAGAAGGCCTGTTTAGATATCTATGATACCTGACATTACTTGTATAAGGAGTTGAACTTTACTAAAACTGGGTATCATTTTAAGAAAGAAGCTCTGTTTGATTTCCAAGAATTGCTTTAAAACCATAACACCTAGAAATTTTTCCAGACTACAACAAGATTTTCATCTGTTTAAACACTCAAATAACATTAAATTAAATTATTCAAACATTCAAATAATTCAAATTCCAAATTAGGACGAAGAGGAATGAAAAGGGAAGCATGGACAATTTCATCAGCTGCTTATGTAAGTTAATCATGGCTCAAAAATGCTAAAGATAATGTTGACACTATACTTGTGGAATACTTTGAGATTACTTTGAGATTTAGAAAGTGGTTGATTGTTAAGATTTCCTCTTGACCTTGTTTATATTTCACTCAAATACACATAATAAAATAACAGGTAGAACCAGTAAGTTCAGCAATATATAGATCATTTCCACAAACTATTTCTGATATGTAGAAAGGACTGTGATTATTATTTACTTCAGAATTTCTCAGTGTACTAACACAAGCATGGACCTGCAAGAAAAGTCTTAAGCTGCCTTGAAAACATTGCCACCAACATACCACTGCACTACTGTCTAGGAAAGAATAAAATATGGCCAACAGGAAAATTCCATTACTGACACAAGGCCTCTTCATGTTTCAATGTCAGAATCTTAGTAAAATTTAAGACAATTTATAGCATTTTATGTACAATCACAAACAAGTCAACAGGAGTATGGAATTACTGAGCAAAATGAGAGCACAAAAGTAAACTGTAACAAATTAAACTGAATTTTAAAAAGACCATCAAAATATTGATGGGTACCACCTTTAAAGTGTGATACAGTAAAATCAGAATGTGAGAGGTCATGTATTACACCGGACAGAGGTAAATATGCTTTCCTTGTTAGCAACAGATATACATAGTGAAAAAACTTACCTATCTTCTTACAAGTACCACACAAATTACTATTCAAAAGCTTAAATTCTGTGTTTGTTCAGGAGCAGAAATTTCTATTCCTTAAAACCAGAAAATTTTCTTTCTGCACTTACTAAACATCCAGTATTAATGGTAAGGATGGAACATTTTTCCTTCAGTACCGAGTATCACAAGCTTGGCGACAGCCATTTCCACTCTCAAGGGTATTTCCTTTCCAGGGTATGATTGTTAGATTCATATTACGTGAGAGAGAAGGCATCATAACAAACCACTCCAACTCACAGGTAGAAAGGACCTGGCTCAGCCCTTACTCTGTCTAAGGACCCTGAATAGAACAAATCCCCCAACCAAGTTGCCCAACACAGTTTTTTTCATACCTCTTTTCATGCTGGTTTGTAGAGTTATGAGCTGCCCTGTGGCCTCCTTCTTGTGAAGTGAGATGTAATGCACTTTATTTGCATTACACCTGGCAGCAATTACACAGCTTTTATATTTAAATGATAATTAAAAGAGTGTGAGCATAAATAGCTTCATGCACGTAGCACCTTCTTGCCAGATAGAGAGTTATCTCTATGCAGAAGTACTAATACAGCATCTTTTGAAGCCATAGGTATTACAATGGAGATGAGGCAGCAAAATCACCAGTTTCAGAAAGATCATTGTGCCCAGCATGCAGATATCTTTCCAACGTTCTCCAGATCATCACCACTAACAAGAGATTAGTACCCATGACATTTTATCAAAAAAATGAAGCATGCACACAGCTTCAGTCTACCTGCAAAAAACAAAGCTATGCAGGAAATTAGAAATAATCTGTTTTGCATGCTAGATCTGCGATAATGTATTGGAAATAGCATGTTATTGTAATGGGTATTATCTACCTTAGAGCATTCAGCCAGGAGTTGTGTAGTTGTATGTGTAGTTTTTATAATTCTTACAGGAAAGAAAGAAGCAGCACCCCAGAAAAAGCAGCTTAACTTCAGACGCCAAGTTAATGAATGCATGCAAATTGAGATTCCTCCCCACTCCTCTCAGAGGCAACACTTCCTGCTCTTGCAATTTTATCATGACTCTCACTATTTTTAGTGCTTTACTTAGTCTCTGCTACTGGAATCACGTCTGAGACTCAGCATTAATTTTAAAAGAAAATATTTCCACTCCCCTGCATCCTGAGAAAAGCTTGGAAATGTGAAACGAGTGCAGCCTACAGGCTAAAAAACTCGAAAGAATAAAAGAAATTCAGGGTGGGTTTTGTTTAGTTCTTAAAAAAAGCTCACAATATGTAAGCTGATTTCCTGAGTGGCAGGAGCTAGATCATGCATTGATCTGCATGGCTGACTGTTCTTCCAGAGCAGATGTAAGGCACATCAGCAGTTTTACATGGAAAAAAATATGCAGTGCCACTGTCACTGCTCTTTCTATGCAGTGGATATTCTTACTCTTCAGAACACCAATACAGCTTCTCTTAAAAGTCATACTTTTAAAGAGAACATTTGACTTTTTGAACTAAGACGGAATATTATTTTGTGCACAAGCTATTCTTACTGTATCTTCTCTGAAAGCTAACTCTCCTGCATCTAAAAGCATTTTGCTTAAGAAGATAAACCCAAGAGTTATGTTATCTGCAAAGAAATATGTAAACACATGTTAAGGAGGAATGTAACATCAGACTTCTTAGAGAGAAGATGATGCTTTATATTCACTTTTACACAGCTATTTGCTTTTAATTATACATGCAGTTGGAATTTAAAATAGAAAGTTAATTAGATTATCTGCTTTTATCTTAGATGATTGAGAAGCTCTTTTAAAAAGGTACCACTAGATGGTGCAAGAGTTTAAATAATTCATAAATCCACAGCTAGTCCCTGCCCCAGGAACGGCAGAAGACAACTTAGCACTGCCAAGCAAACAGAGCTTCTGAGATTTGTTTTTGGCAAAATTGCTGACTTTGACCCTAGAGGCAAAGAGGCAAAGAGGCAATAACTTTGGTATTTCTTTCAAAGAGGAGGAAATATTTGGCCATCTGAGGGAAAACTGGTAATGAAATGGCTGTGACCTGCCCAAGGCTCTGGGACTTGGCACCTCCAGGAGGAGGGAAGTGACTGACCATTGCAGGTCAGGGTGGACACAATGCTGTTCTTGGCCTTGAGAAAAGGCAAATTCAGCTCTCTGCTCTGCTGGACAGACTAACTCAGCAAACCCAAAAAACAAACCTCAACCTCACTGCACCTCAGTTCTCATCTGGAAATAAGTTCATGGAGTGTTTGTTAGCACTTCCAACCTCAGAGAAACGCTGAGAGGAAAAACACATTTAAAAATAAGCCATGTTCCAAAAGGGTGAAGTATTTTAGTATATGTACACAATGCCTGTACTGATGTGAAGTATGACTGGATTTTTATTTTAGGAATTTGGTTTAAACATTTAACAAGAGTACCAGGAAACATTCATTACAAATTAAGTTAAGCTGATACATAAGGCAAAATGTCTTCTCCAGATCTAGATGCAGAGTATAGGAAGACCTGAGCTTACTTTGCTCATGACCAGAACTAGAAGCCTAAGGTATATGTTATTCTAAGGAACATTTTTTAAATTATTTTTCAGTAATGAGATTGTAACCAAAGTTTTGCATAGTATGCATTGAAGCCTATAAGAATAAGATAAGTGTTGGGTAGGTAACATTAGGAGTAAGTCATATAGACAAGGTAAATTTTCTATCAGCCAGTAGACGTCAAAGAGACGATTTAATTATTCAGGTATGTGAGATAAAACATGGAAAGCACACGCCTTCATTGCACAGGAAAGAAACCTCCACCCAGCCATGGCTACCCACCATATGAACCTAAAAACCCCCCAAAAGCAAACAAAGAAAAACCTGCTGAGTAACACACACACCTACAGGGAGATTGTGACTAATACATTAATAACTAAGACCTGAAAACCAAGATAACTGAGAAGATTCTTCTCACACTGAATATAATCATGGGATAGAATTTCCCCAGGAGATGTCAGGACTTGTGGCTTTCATTATAGGAAAGAACATTTCTTGGATATATATTATATATACATATAGCTGCCAAGCCTTTTACTATCCTAAACAAACCCCACAAAATCTGTCACCGAGTCTGTAACTCTTTGCCAAATTGGCAAAGAGAAATGGAACTGACAGTCTCGGAAAGGTATGACAGGATTTATCAGGAACCAACTGCCCAAAGGGATACCAAGTGTGCCCTTTCCCCCTTGCACTGAATGAAACAGAACTGAGTAGTAAATGTGTCAACAATATAAAAACAAACATGAACACAGCTGTTAAGAGAGAGAGTGGAAGTTCTACAATAATCCAGTAATAGCTTCATTATTCATGGAAGAAAATGAAGATCCATAATCCAGTTACAGTCAGTTTTTTCTCACACACCATATAAATTCTGTACACAACGGAATTAGGCAGCTATATAGTTACTAAATAGCTTCAACAGTGATGTAGCCTCTTTTGGGTGATACTATTCCCATGGGAAGTAGAAGAAAATCTTTTTACTTGAGGAGAAGCAGAAAGCAGAAATCAATACTGAGGGCACATCTGCACTCCAAGGCCTTTCCCAGCACAGCACGTGGTCTGTGGCACTGTGAAATGCCTGTATCACCACACCAGCAGAGCTGCTGGCCTGAACTGAGGGTAGTTCATCCTGACATGAACTATTATGTCACCTCCTGAAGTACCACAGGGAGAGCTGACCTGACCACATACTTCCATGCTGGCAAAATTATGTTTTGCCACTGGAGGGTTTGCTAAGACAGGTATTTTGCCAGGCCAAGTCTAAACTTAAATCCCCACAAATGCAACTACCCACTATGGTTACTGAAGGGCCACCTTCAGTATCTTCATCTCAGGGTATGCTTAGGGCACCTCCCTGGCTCAGCACACTTCTCTTGCTGTGAGGTGGATGAAACCATTTCAGCAACATCTGTCCTTTGTAAGGTGGTAGATACTCTTCACATCTGGATGGGAATTCTGTTCTATTCACTCACTTCTCCATTCCTAACAAAGCTCTGCCACTTGGTTGCAAATTTGGCTTTCCACCCTCTTTGTTCTCATGCTGCTGCAGACAGGGCCACTACACAGAGTAGGGGACAGGTTGAAGAGAACCAGGGAACAGGGGCCTCCAGCCCCAAAATCTGCTGTTGGGAAAGTCACCTTGGCTGCCCCGTGAGCATGACTGCTGGCAGCTCTTTTTCGTGGCCAAGCTATTAATTTCATAATCAGCCTCCAAGTGACTATGAGAATTTTAGCTTAATTTATCCACCACAGGATGATGCTTGTGGCTATTCTGACAGCAGCAGGGTACAGGTGTAACCCAGCCCTGCAACCTAAGAGAAGCTGTTTCAGGAATCATTCCATGACACACTCCAGATGTCAACCCACAAGGAATTACATATGGCATATTAAAGCAAATACAGGCCAGGCTGTGGCACTTGTGCTTTTCCTGGATCCTCCCATCCTCAGAACAAACACAAGACAGTAGGAAAAATAAATCTGTCAAATAAGCTGCTCTTGTGAAATCTGCTGGCTCCCACAAAAGCATACAAGGAAACACCAGACAAGACACAATTTCCATGGCAGTACATGCTTTGCAAAAGGCTGAAAAGAACAGTGAAAAGCCATGCAAGAAGAAGAAATGGCCCCAAACTGCATCAGGAGGTTTAAACTGTGACAACCAAAAGTGTTGTCAAGCACAAGAAGGTGGTTGTGTGACCAGCCCTGGAGATAAAAGATTAAATGTGCACAGTAAAAGCTCAGCTGTGGCACCTTAGGACATGGTTTGGCGGTGGACTGAGCAGTGCTGGGCTGACAGTTGGACCTGGTGGTCTCAGAGGTCTTTTCCAAGCTAAACAATTCCATGATTCTGCAGAAGAGGCTACACTGGGTTCTGCAGGAGGCAGAGGTTTTCAAAGCCTGTTCTGTATACCCAGTGCTCTGATTAAGTCCATAGGTCCCAGTCAGGGAAGATACTAACCGCACATTTTACAACAGATCTTATATATTTGCAGACTTGATCCCACTGGGTGCCAAAGAATATTCATGAGCCAAAATGCCAATCTAAATGAGGAAGATTATTTTTATGATTAAGGCTTAGGTACACACATTGCATCTCATACTGTAAAAGAGATTACACAGAGAAAATATTTAACTTAGGAAAAGCCCTGTGAGACACGGAAGATCAGTTCCACAAAAGGAGTATAAAAATGAAGATCAAAAAATTACATTACATTGCTTTTCGCCAAAGCAAAGTCTAGAAATGAAAATTAACCTTATTCCTAGGCTAGGACTCTGAACATCCTTGTCTTTCTGAGGCAGGAATAGTCTCTCTTCTTTTTGCTTACTTTATTTCTTTACTGTTAAACAGAGTAGTAGCACTGGAAGAATACTGAGATATATGCACAGATTCTATCCAAAGTAAACTTTTTCTCAAAGTATTAAATTCTGTGAAATGTGTAGGCTAATGGAAAGATGGCATGACCAAAATTTATGTCATTAATTAGGATAAAGCAAGGTCAGACAACATGGCTAAAAAATAGTCTGAAAAGCATTTTCTCTATTAACTGAAAAATATACAACATTTGATTGTCTAAAAGTTCAGATTTCAGCTACATACAGGCACACTTTTGTTGTACTGGTCACTGATGTGGACTTGTAACTGTTATCTAAATAGACAGCAGAAGAGGCAACTGAAAGTCTTCCCTTATCTCTCTCTCTCTCTCTCACAAACACACTTTTTGCTTTTTAATCCAAAAGTTCTTTATTTTCTAATAAAAAGCACCATAAAGTATTAAAAAGGGCATTGAAAGAACTGAAAGAATGCATAGTTTATCTGGAAAATGACTTCATTTTAGTTATTCTAATAACTTTAAAAGAATTCTTTTCCAAGTATAGGCAAAAACTGATGAGCTCCCATTAAAAGAAATTCTAGTGTATTCCTTTCTGGAGATAAGTTAAATTCTTGTGAAAGAAAGCATGAGGACTGTAGAGAAAAGAACAGCCTGTTGTCCCTGTCTCACGCCATTAAAAAAAGCTTATGTGACTCTGACTTCTAGGTCACTGAGATGATCTGATAGAGAGAAGCTGAAATCTTGGCTCTCTCCTGATGTGGCTGCTCTCATTACATCATCTGCTGGCAGTGACAAGGGAACTCTGAGCAAGCAGAGTCATCCCTCCTTTAACCACCAGGTGAGTGAGTTTATTGCACCCAGAGAGGTGCCAACCTAAAAGCCCTTTAGGAAGGAGACATTGAGTTATTCTCGCATTCCTTGCAGGCACTTGCCCAAGTATTTTAAAAACATAAAACTCATTCTGTAGTAATTTATGATTCTGCAAGGTGACAAATGCTAATTAACTTGGCTCATTTCATAAAATGAACTAGAAATGTGCAGGAGAAAAGACAGCTTATGTTGCTTGAACAACATGTATACAGCAAACAATAGTTTTTAACTTAATCCTTTTAAGTCAGATTACTTTGTGATTAGACTCAAAACCAGTGCTGCACAAGCCAAATAAAACCACACAGAATCTGTAATGTTTGAGGAGAGTTTTGACACAAAATTGTTCCTCTTTTCTGACCAGCAGTACTGGTCTTGGAAATTATTTTAGTCATGTTTTATTCATTTTTTCCCTTGACAAAAACAACTTCCTTTTCCTTTTGCTTCCAGCAGCATTAGCCTATAAATTCCTATTAAAGCTCACATTCTATATCTCAGTAGGGTAGTGATTTGACAAATAGGAATATGTGTATATGTGAAACAGTAATTTCTAGCTGAGGGAGACTCTTCAAGGATAGACAAAAGGTAACATGCACTGTGATATACATACCTTCAGTGTCGGGGCAGTGTCTAGTTCAAACATTCACTGGGAAACAGAACAGGATTTGTTACCATGGATGAAAGTTCTCCCTCACAATGCCTTTGCTGTGCCACTGCTCAGCTCCCCACTGGAAACCACCAAAAAGCTACAAAGCAACACAAGGAGTAACTAGTTCACATTTAATTAATAAGACACATACAGCTTTTTCACCATAAAAGAGTGTAATTCTGTCAACTATCACATGTGACACTGCTCAGAAGAGGCATATGTACACAATATAAAAATAATTTACTTGAAGTTCAGAATTAGTGACTGGCAGAATGTCTCACACTCATTAATTGAATCATCTGCTGGAAACAATGGAAGAATTTGAACTACAGTTGAACTCTTCACCCACAGTTAAACAACAGGGCTAGTCAGTGGAATGTAGCCAGTTCTCTGAGCAGTAAATTAACTTCACTTTAGGTAGAAACACAGGCTGACAGAGGAACAGTATTAGAGGCAGATCCTGCAATATACTGGATTTGCCATTCCCTCTCTGTCAGCTTGCAGACAGAAGGTGTTGCTGATACAGCCAGTAATTTGGCAAGGCTCTATCTACTTCAAGTGCTTGTCTAATTTAGTCCCACTCTTAGGCAACTCAGTGGTGTTGAGGGTTGCAGAGTCCAGCACTGGATTGCAATTTTTTATTCTGAAGTTGAAAAGAAAACCAAACAATGCTAAGATGGCTCTGAAATACAGAGAAATTGCTTTTTACAAGGATGACATGCTCCAAGTGTTCCTTTTGAGGCAATTTGAAAACAAAGAGTTGCTTGGGTTTGGTTGTTTTTCAGTTGTCTTTCTTCTTTTCCCGAAGACTTGTATTTCCCTTCAGCTTAACTCACCTTAAACTGAAAATGTTGGAGTGCACTTTGCAGGTATTATTTACACCTACAGCTGTAACTCTGCACTCCATCTAGAAGGCCTTTGACCTCACTGTCAGTTTTAAGCCTACACAAAGTATTAGTAATAAACAAAATTGATGGCCTGCAGATAATCCCAAATTAAGCATTAATGAAAGCTCCAAACACAGCTGGAAACCAGAATGTTGGACAAGCAATTTACACCAATCCTTTTATGGAGGAAGGAAAGAAAAATGGACTTCTACCATCATCCTAGGAAAGATAATCTTTTGTTCAGTCTTATTTAGAAAACTCTATAGACTACCAAGTATTTAGCATTTGTTCTGGGTTTTTAGCACCTTGTTTCAAACAGGACTTTTCTAACCCAGTTTTCAGCTCACCACACCGGTTATGGAGGTAACAGAGCCATGGAATGGTTTGTGTTCAAATGGACCTTCAAGATCATCCAGTTCTAACCCTGCTGCCATGGGGAGTTGGAACTAGACAATGAATACTTACCCAGCTCTCCACATGCAGCACTATTGCCTTCCTCTCATATCTCTTCTCTAATTATTGCCTCTCCTTATCCTAATTTAGGTCTAATCCTTGAATTCCAATGCTGCGTTCTTGATATATGTTTGCCTGTTCCTTCAAAAGACAAGAATCACTAATATTCAATGAAAAACCTCATGCCTCGGGCTATTAATTGATAGAACAAAGCTTTAAAAGATAATATGGAACCTTTCTGATATTTTTTCTTGCAGCGCTCATTCAGCTGTTTGCTCATGAAAACCCTGTCATCAATTCCAGTGATAAAAGCTCTTTTCAGTATATTCCCTTCTCACAAACTCAGTTTTCTGTTGCATATTGCCCAGACTCTTTTGGGTATTTTCTGCAGTCACAGCTGCAAGTTTTCCTGATTGCTGCTCACCTAGAGATCAACCACTATCACCTCTATGGAAGTACACAAGGTATTTTTTATTCAAATGAACACAACCACAACCACCGCATTTCCTGACCCTATTTCTTGGTCCATGTTAAATGTTCACACTAGTGAGTAGATATGTCCTTGCCAAGACTCAGCAGTAAAAAGACACAACCATATTGCTGATCAGATTTATGATTCCAGTTACACTGACATGCTTAAGAGAAAATATGTTTTTTAAAAAAAGAAACAACAAACCATCAAGCTACTGATTACTAATACACTGCATTTCCTCCTGTCCATTAGCTCCAGCAGTGGTGGCTAACACCTAGTGTCACAGCAGCAATGCCATCTGTATTTTAGGAACTCTGTCCCACACTGGCACACCACAGGGAACCCTGCCACAGTATCAGTCAGGAGTTACACACCAGTGCTGGGATCTCACCATTTCAAATGTGGAACAGTCTAGCCCTTTTTGCTGTACTATTTCCAAGTAGTTTCCAGGAGATCATGAACCATAACCTTCCTGAAATAAAAGAACATTAGTGCTCTTAAAGAACACCTTGTTTCAGTATGTAACCTATTGTTTGCTGAAATATACCCTTGGAAAGGGTGGTAGCTTTTTTCGGCATTCTTTTTTTAGCTTTGTTTTTTGTAAGTCTGCCTGAGGAAGAGGGGATGGAAGAACAGTTACAACTTACCAGCTTGGCTGAACCCAGCCTTTATTGTCCAAGAACTGTTCCACAATTAGTCAAATACACATTTTTCAAACATTCTAATTTTTTATGTGGCAAAATCTTTCTGGCCCCACCTTTTTTACATATATACCTCAGGAGTCTGGTATGGTTTTAGTGACAATTCCTGTGTTTTTTCTCGGAAACAACATGCAAAATTTCATCTTGGTTCTGACTAAGGAAAATGGCCTGAATAATTTTTAACTGAAGATATATTTTATAGTACCATATTACTCTTCTGCAAGTTGCCTAACAACCAGAGAGGGAAATATTCAAATAGTTATTTTTATTTCATAACCATAAAGATACTGGCTCTATGACTTTCAATGGCCAACAGAGTCCAAAGATTAAGTGATTAACAGCTACATGCGACATCAGCAAAATTTCTTTAAAAAGGTGGGTGAAATTTCCTGGAAACAGCTATTCATTGCTGCATTAGACAATGTTGAAGTGATCTAATGACCAGCAAATCACTGAAACTCTCTCATTCCAGTATATGGACTATTTAAACAAGAGAAGTTAAGACACTGCACATTTTCAGCTATTGTGAGAGCAATCTTGAGCTCAGAAGTTCAGGTAAAAACTATTATATCATCCATGTTTGAAGTAAAACACAAACTCACTTCTCTTTTTCCTCTTAATCTGATTTCAGTGAGAAAGAGTGCTTCGGTGCACACACCTCCACTCAGATTTATTGCCACTATAAACTGTGGTATAAACTGGACTCCTAACATCCTCACTGCTGAACACAGAAGTAGAAAAAAAGACTTAATCCAAATCTAGAATTGAAAATAACATTAAGAGAGGGACATGCCAGTCTCATGTCTTTTTAAGAATAAACTACTATTCTGCTTCCCACTGTTGAATTTGTAATTAAGGTGTTTTACCATAGGCCTACATTTTGGTACTCCTGCAAAGTGCACTATTTGCCTAAACCAAAACCACAGAGAATGGCATTATTTTATAGGCAGAAAATGCATGTCAGAAGGTTAGAAGCTAGTGGAGGGTTTTGTTTACTTTGGGAGTTTCTGTATTGTATTTTTTAGTAAGAATATTTAGCGGAAATACACATGCCAGTATTTGATTTACTGATATCTGGCACTACCATAACCATCTTTGTTCACAAAGATAAGCTCAGGCTCATTTGCACACACTAAGGAGCACGACCTTCAGTTGGCTAAATCAATATTTCAGTAAACACTCCTCAAAAACCAACTCCTTCTTCGGCCCCCCTGCATGGGCAGGACACACCAGCCCATAATATGTGCCAGAAGAAAAGTGTAATTGCTGTCTGCTGCATCAGCACTACTTGCACAGAACTGCTCCAGAATACAGGTCCACATACTTATTCCTTTTAGGTGGAATACTCAAATACCTCAGTGGATCTGACCTCAGTTGTTCACCTGCTGTAAAGAAAGCTTCTCTTTTGCTATTGCTAACTTTTTCCCTGGAGGTAGTTTACAGCAGAGAAGACAGAGAAGCTGTGGAGACATGTTATAAGCATGGAAAGAATGAAACAATAAGCAGTAAAAACCTTAAGGATTTGTTTTGGCATAAGTGCAGCTAATGTTTCTTCTAGCTTTGTATAAGGAAGCAGAAGTGGCAAGTGTATAGGAGAATTTTAAAGGGTGAAAAATATGAAGCAAATAGAGCACCTGAAAAAAGGAAAAAATGGTACTACACTCCCCACAACTGCATTTTCCCCTACAAAATAATTTCATATTGACTTTTACTATGAACATGTGGCAGAAAAAGCAGGGCACTCAAACTATTATGAAATACTTGGGGTTTTTTGCAGAACTGCAAACAGAACGAGGGCAGCACACTCAGACAGAACTCCATAGCCCACAACAACAGGTCTAGAGTGACAATCATCTTCCCCCCACTGATTCCTTGTGTGACTTCCCTTATAATGCACTCTACAAGTGTGAAGGTAAGGAGTGCTCAGTGTGCATCCTCCAAGTATTGAAGGAAAATTTACTGAACTCAGCAAACACCTATTCAGCAACTGGATCAAGTCCCAGCCCAAAGTATTCTTAGCCAGCTGTGGGATGTTCAAGGTCAACCAGACCAGCTGCAGGTCTAAACATATTCAGATGTTTCTGGGCAGCCACAGAGAAATGAAAGCAGCAATCTCCATTTCACAGAGGCTTTGGACATGATCTGTGTGTCAGCTCTCACTCACTCTGTGCACGTATCTGTGTATCGTGGCAGATGCTCTACTTGTGACCAAATAGAACTCCACAGAGCACTGATAAATTGATAAAAGTTCTACCACAGAACAGAAACACCTACAGTTCAGAATACTATTGAGACAGCTGAAAACAAGGCAAGAAATAAAAATAACATGTTTTAAAGATAAAAAGCTTCTTCAGTAATATTTATGTTTCTTTCAGCAAGTCCCTTATCTCTTAAGAAACAATTTCTTCAATAGGATAGTTAAAATGGGGGGTTTTCATTGTGGGAAAGACACAAAATCAAATCCATTCTTTTTAGTTCTTTATGCCTGTGGCCCTGAACTCTTCTATCAGCTGTCTAAAAGAGTTTTGTTTTCTGGTTTGTTTATATTTCCCATGATGTATGAAGCAATCCTTTTCTAGAAACAATGAAGCATGAGCTAATGTATTTATGATCCCCATTATCACTGTTTTCTTTGTGCCACATCCTTCAAGGGAAAAACAGGTTTTCTTCCCCCAGGACACTGTCCAGTTCACAGTGCTGGCACCACAGTCAGAAACAGTGCCAGTTTTCAGAGTACTTTAAAGGAAATTCTTTTAAACATCCTTGCCAGCATCATCCTATTTATTTGCCTGTCTCTTTAGCAACCTGTATAAGGTGAGTAATGTCTTATCCCCCTATTTTGCTTTATTATACAAAATAAAATTGAGGAAACTCGTTATACCTTATGAGCAGTGTTCAGTTGTTGTGTAAAATGTCAAGTAACCAATACTATCCCATAGATTATATGTCAGTTAAGGTTATCTGCTTCACCTTTCTTCTAAGGCACACTCACTTCTGCTCTTCAGTCCAGCAATTTTGCCCTGGATAAAATCCTCTGACTTCAGTAAAAGTCCACCAGAGTTCCAGAAAGAGCAGAGCAGTGAGTCTGCAGGTGTAAGGTGAATAGCATCAGGCAGCGCACAGTGAAATAACAGGAACTGGTATGCATGCTACAAAAATTACTGTGGTTTGATATTTTACTTACTGCTTTTTACTGCTGCCTTTTCATGTCCTTTTTGAGTCAGGTTCAGAGGTACTGCATGTACTTCTTTCAAACCATTTGTCACAAACCAGCAATGAAGAAGAACTCTGAACTTGGCCTCTAACTTGTCATCAGACTGATCCAAGACTCTGCTAGTGGGGATGCAGTCTCAGCAGCTTGTAAAGATACAGACTGAACTGTTAGACAGCGCAGGACCGTGACACATAATGCAGCTGAAATTAAATGGAAGCAAAGAGAAGCTTAAGTCTATAATCAGGAAGTGTTCAATTTCAAACAGCAGAACATGCACAAGACCATGTTCATCATGTTAAAGTTTTACAAATAAAGTGTGCATATAAAAATAATTGTATTTGCATAGGGTTTACTTATTTTGAAACCTTAATACTTCCTTCTTCAGTTCCCACCTTTGCTTTGTTCACTTTCCCACTCTGGAGTATGTCCCAAATACTCCATCTAAAAAGAACACTGAACTTATGGTCTCTGAAGATACATAATGAGAAAGCTATCATGAATTTTCCAAATATTTGTCAGTAATTTTAAAACTATAAATCTCAAAACTATAAGCTGAATAAAATCCCATGATTTTTAGATAAGTATTACAATACCAGCGGAGACAGTAAAAAAAAAAAATTCTAACAGCCAAGAAGATGGAAATGTAATGTCTTCTAAATTTCTGTCTTAGTTCATAGGAAATATTTATTTAAAGAACAGTTCTTTTGAAAAGAATCATTACTACTTGACATAAATAAGAACATTCCTTATGTGAACACAAATGGAAAAAGTGCAATACAGTGGATCACGACAGGATACTGTATCTTTCCGCAAGATGTGTCCTTGACAGCAAATTACATACAAAGTATACCTAGGAAAAATTTTGTTTAATAGGTGTAAGATTATCACTAATTTTGCTTAATGTTTGCTTTTGCTTACTACATAACAAAAAAACCCAAAAAACCCCAAAAACAACCCACCCAAACAAACAAATTAAAGGAAGATCAGAGCCAGCCCTAAGTATTTTGAGGTGTGGGCCTACAAAATAATTTTACAGGCCTCAAGCAGGGTTGGTATTTCTTATGTGACTAATCCAAACATCTCTGGAGAGAAGCAGCAAGCTGATTCCTCATGGGTTCAGGCTACCTGTTACCTATTAACCTGGATATTCATCTACATGTCTCTGACAAGTTCCCTATACCACAGAAATGTCAGTGACAAGGGAGTACTCAAGTGGCAATCCAGATTCCCCACTTTCAGCAGTAATCATTCAATCAGGATGAAGCAAAACTCCACATTTTTCACTCAGAGGGTGTTTTGGCACTGGAACAGGGAGCCCAGTGCAGTGATTACAGCCTGACAGAGTTCAAGAAATGTTTGGACAATGCTCTCATGGTGGGACTCTTGGGGTGTCCTGTGCAGAGCCAGGAGTCGGACTCAATGGTCCTGATGGGTCCCTTCCAACCCAGTGTATTCTGATCCTACACACTTTCCTTGGCAAAATAAGTCAGTTCTGTATTCAAGTTTCAAATCCTGTCTGTAAATCATTCCATGTAGTGTCTATAAACATTACACAACTTGCAGTACCACTGCACGCCTTCAAATACGGGAGGAATCACTGGAGGCTTTCAAGGTGCAATTGGACAAGGTGTTCATAATTTTATTTGTGCTTCCTCTGCCATGAGCCTTTGGGCCAGATGATTGTGTGAGATCCCCTCTAACCTGGGCTGTTCTATGATGCCATGATCTTACAGATGTAAAACACACTAGTGGACAGCAGGAAGACTAGAGCCATTAGCCTTTCTATGCAAATATGTAGCCAAATGAGGGTGGGAGAGTGTGACTAAGGGGAAGAAAAAAGCAAGAAAGAAACCCTATTCAACCATTTGCTTACTGATGTCACATCCTTATAACTCACCTCAGTCTCCCTCTGCCATTAGTCCACGAGGTTCTTATACTGGGCTAATATGGCAATAATTTTGTAAGGAGACAGAGGGTTAACTCTGTGTTAAAAGACCAGAAGCTGCCCGCTGTCAGACATAAAAATGCTGAGCCAACCTTGCAGACACCAAGGTCAGTGCAGGAGGGTGGGGTAGCTGCTGTGCCTAAAGGGAATCTGCCAAGAGGAGCCACTGTGGAACAGATATCCTGCAGGCTATCCTGTATATCCTGTAGCCTAGGACAGGACTCACACTGGAAACAGTTCACCAGGGAAAACGCACTGCTTTCTGATTAGAATTATGCCTCATGCACATACTTCTGTCAAGTTAAGGCTTCACTATCTAAATGACACATGAAAACCAAACAGCTATGTGACACAATGGTCAAATAACAGTCATTGTGCTGTTAAGACAAAATTCCTCCCATAGACACAAATGTTCTGGACAACACAGAACTCAGCTGTGAGCTAGTAACGCCTGCAAAGCAGTTAAGCCAACACATCACATGAATGAACAGGAAATAAGGCTCTCTTCTGAAAACTGAGAAATACAGAAAAGCAGAGAATGATTCAGGCAACAGTGGCCTGATCGGTTAAAATTGTATTATAGCTTCCAGGTGGAATCTTTCAAAATCCCTGCAAGATGGTCTGTAATAGGGAGGGAGGGAACACAGAAACTCCCCAAACAAACCAAAAAAAACCCAACCAAAACACTTAACATATTTTTGACCAAGAAGCTAAAACTGAAATCTTAGCCCCTCAGTCAATGGAATATAACATACTGGTTTTTTGGGGGGTTTTTTTTGTAGCATATACAAGCCTGGTGTCAGATATCTCTTTGACTAAGTTCACAAAACTTATTGCTTCCAAATATTTCTTAAAAGTCACACTAAAAAAGCTGGCAGTGTATCTATATACACAAAAATCCATTCTTTACAGATTTAAGCAATCAATACAGGCTGATCCCTCCACATGAGTTCTCTTTGTTTCTCCTTATTAAAGTGTCTTTCACTGGGAAACCCCTATTCCTTTCACAAGCTAACTGTGTATAGGTGAACCCAGTGAATTTATTACCTTTGCCATCAGTGTAAATTTCTGCCAGGTACTTCACCAGGTCTGACAACATCAGCAAACAATCACAAATTGTTTGGTTATTTCCCTTGGAGAAGCAAACAGAATATATGTTTCTTCTCCACTCTCCAAAGCACTTATCTGAACCAACATCTAGAAACTGTGCAATTGGGCAAGTCGATAGCAGGTTAGCTTGTGAGGATTCTTTTTATGCCTTAACAGGAAAGCTAAAACAGCAGGAACTTCTGACTTGATAAGGTTTCCTGAAATGGAAGCAGATACAAAAAGGCATAGAGACATGGCACCTAGACTTACCAAAACTATTTTCTTACTTCAGGTAAGAGCCTAAAAATGAAGAGCTGTGTACTGCAAAGCAAATGACAAAGCTACTAACTTCCAAACCTTCAAAAACGTCAAGTTTCTTGCGCTGAACCTGTTCAAGATGTTAATGCTAAGCATCAAGCTTCTTCCAAAGAAGTTCCGTATTAGTGAATCTTGATGTTGATGAATTTATCCAAAATAATATAAGTACTTTTAATTATATTCCTCAAGCCTTTTCTCCCCATGTATCTCCCAAGCATATCCACTTTGGCATTCAGCACAGGCAAACTGACATTGTGCATATAGGAAATACTATGTGTACCACATAATTTCATTTCATAATGCCCATTAAAATTTCTGGGCCACTGATGTCTAAGACAATTATTTTCTGAGTTGGTTAAAGTTACTAATTCAACAAATAATCTCAGTTTTGAAACTGGAGGCATAATTGCTGCTTTTTTCTGGAACCTGTGCAGAACTGCACTTAAAACTGTCCTCAGTCCAGCTGCAGGGTCTGTGAGCTTGGTTTCTTTACACATCTGGAGAAAGAAAATAAATAAATAAATAAATAAATATGTCTTACATCTCAAAAAAAAATAATCTCAGAAATTTTGACTCATCATTAAACAGTTCAAATTGCTTCTTTTTTATAAACATGATACCACATACTATGTTTGGTTCAAACCACGAAGTATGATTCAAACCAGAAAGGAAGACCTCAAAGATTAGAGAGCATTATTTTGTTCATCACAGCACGAGTGTTTTATTGCTTGCAGTTACACCTCTCCTTCTTTTATGTCATACTGCCTTGCCTAGCGTGCTGGTGCAAATATTCTCTCACTTCCTCCTCTAGGCAGGCACTTTGTGGCAATTTATAAGCCATAGCCTCTACCTTGACCCTCTGCTTCCCCTGTAGAAGCAGAGATTCGACTTTGCCCAGTTTTCTTTTGCAAGAATCCTTCACTAAAGCTCAAAGTACTCAGGGACAGCAAGGAGCTTGTAGAAATGAACCTTCAAGGTTACAGCCCTATTGCTACCACTTACTTGCCCTATAAGTTGGAATGATCACATGCAAAAAAATCACTACGTATAGCCAGTGTCCACAAAGGAGACAGAGGAGTCCTACACCTTTATTCGAATAAAGGGAGAGAGCCCACCGGAGCGCACACCCGCGGGGTTTTCTCTCCCGAGGTTTTAGAGGAGGCAGTCTCCTTTTATCCTAACTCCCGGCTACATGTTGCCCTTTTCCTCTCCCCGTTGGCTGAGGCACCAGGAAGGCAGAGCCTTCCCGAACCACGCACCACATATCCTCCCCCTGAACCTGGCATTTTATCCCGAAGTTCAGGCTTGTGTAGACCCTTTGTCTGTTTTAGGAGTCAAACTGTCTGGGCTCTGTAACAAACCTACTGCTTGAAGTTAGTAAAGACACTAAGGTTAACACTCACACCTTTATCCACCGAATTTTTCGTAAAGACATTAGCACACATCTTCCCTACCATTCAGAGCACTGGAAAAGCAGGTTAGACGCCAAAGGAATCTAGTAAAGTCTTTCCAAAAAAGTGCATTACACAGGGTTGAATTCCGGAGGACTTTTCTTCGCATGACATGCTGGACAGGAGCAACATGAAATATCACCTTTTAAACAGACACAGAAGATATAGAACCACCCCCAGTGCTGATAAAACCAAACAGAGCCACGCCACGGGGAGGGAGGGGACTGTTCACCTGCGGTCACACCGGGATCGCCCGGGCACTCCCCACCTCCCCGAGACAGCCAGGTGTCCCGCTGCCGGGCTGCTCCGTGCGGCAGCGGCTCGGGCTCCCTCGGGGCAGCGCAGCCAGGAGGCGAGGGCAGACCCACGGCGGGATGCAGTGGTGGGAGCGGGCCCCGGCGGCGCGGCGGCGCTGGGCGCTGCTGCTCGGGCCGCTGGCGCTGCTCGCCGCCGCCCTGGCGCTGCGCGGCACCGCCCGCCCCGACCGCTCCCGCCTCTACCGGGCGCTGGAGCTGTCCCCCAGCCTCAGCATCAACTGCTCGGGGGTGGTCCGCGGGGACCGCACGGCCATCGAGAAGGCGCAGCTCAGCATCCTGGAAGTGGCGAACAGAAAGGCTTCACCGACGCCCGGCGAGTACCTGAACTTTACGAGGGACTGCAGAGCCTTCAAAGAGTCGCGGCGCTACATCGAGTTCCCGCTCAGCCGGGAGGAGGAGGAGTTCCCCATCGCCTACTCCATGGTCATCCACCACAAAATCGACATGTTTGAGCGACTCCTGCGGTCCGTCTACGCCCCCCAGAATGTCTACTGTGTCCATATGGACAGCAAGTCCCCGGCCACCTTCCAGAAAGCCGTGCGGGCCATCGCCGCCTGCTTCCCCAACGTCTTCGTGGCCAGCCGCCTGGAAAGCGTGATCTATGCCACCTGGTCCCGGGTGCAGGCCGACCTCAACTGCATGCACGACCTGCTGCTGAGCCCCGTGCCGTGGCGCTACCTCATCAACACCTGCGGCACCGACTTCCCCATCAAGACCAACGCCGAGATAGTCCGGGCGCTGCAGGTGCTGCAGGGCCAGAACAGCGTGGAGTCCGAGAGGCCCTCAGGCTACAAGCAGCAGCGCTGGCAGTACCACTACCAGGTGGGGCAGACCATCTCTCGCACTACCCAGAAGAAACTACCGCCGCCCCACAGCTCCCCCATGTTCACGGGCAGCGCCTACAACGCGGTCACACGGGACTTCGTGCAGTACGTCTTCGAGAACCCCACGGCACAAAAGTTCCTCGAGTGGTCCAAGGACAGCTACAGCCCTGACGAGCACGTCTGGGCCACCCTGAACCGCATGCCGGGGGTGCCGGGGGGCACGCCGCCCAACGACAAGTTCCAGCTGTCGGACATGAACGCCCTTCCCCGCCTGGTCAAGTGGGCGTACCTGGAGGGGGACATGAGCAAGGGCGCGCCCTACCCGCCCTGCACCGGCCGCCACCAGCGCTCCATCTGCGTCTACGGGGTGGGCGACGTGCCCTGGATGCTGCAGAAGCACCATCTCTTGGCCAACAAGTTCGACCCCGAGGTGGACGATGCGGCCGTCCAGTGTCTGGAGGAGTACCTGCGCCACAAGGCCCTGTACGGCCGGGGGCCCTGAGGGGGAGCCGCGGAGACTCTGCCGCCTTCCCTGGGCGGCTCCGGCCGCCGGCGCCTCGGAGACAGCGGGGGAGGATCCCCTGAGGGGCGCACGCCTCGGGGCGGCCCCGAGGAGAAGCGCCCAGGGCGGGCGCGGGCCCGCCGAGGGTCGGCCGGGCCGGAGCGGAGGGCGGGAGGCCGGCCCCGCACCGGGAGCGCCGCTCGGCCCCGCACCGGGAGCGCCGCTCGGCCCCGCACCGGGAGCGCCGCTCGGCCCCGCACCGGGAGCGCCGCTCGGCCCCGCACCGGGAGCGCCGCTCGGCCCCGCACCGGGAGCGCCGCTCGGCCCCGCACCGGGAGCGCCGCTCGGCCCCGCACCGGGAGCGCCGCTCGGCCCCGGCCGGCCGGAGGGAGCCGGCGGGGCGCGTCCCCGGCCCGCCCTGAGCCACCGCCGAGGGTGACCCCGGGGCCGCGGGCCGCAGACGGGCAGGGCAGGGTCACCGTGCCTTCAGGTCCGGCCGGGGCAGAGCTGAAACCGTGAGTAATTTGTTTTTCCGCAGAGCACCTGGCAGCCGCCCGCCCGTTCCTGGCACCCGGCGCGCTGCTCAGCTGAACATCTGGCTGCTGCTTTTGCCTCACTTTAAACTTTGACTCGATCAAAAGCCGTTAGTCGTTAAAAGCCAATCTTCAATAAAATCCAAGATACTAAAATACACAGCGCTTCGGTGTTTTATGTCCTCTGAGAAGAATGGTTTGTGCTCCTGGGCAAAGCACTGAACCAGTTTATCCTTGGTGCATCCACTTCTCTGTCTGAAACACAGGCAGAGGGATGCACACAATGGTGTGCAAACCTACATTTTCTAAGATCTACATCTCTCCCCCACCCCCCCACCAAAAAAAAGGTATTTTGGTGATATTTTATACTGTAATTACCATATCCAGTAATGGACAATGAACAAAACAATCGCCCAACACAATGGTTGTTTAAACTTTCTAGAAGCTGGAAGGAAGATTCGTGAACTTCTGTATTTCACCCACGTGTTTTTCTCACCTTCTCATATTAAAGCTGGCCACTTTCCATGGATCCAACAGCTTTTCACCACCTGTAATACCAAGGGATTATTACCACTGTATTTAAAAAAAAATCTACTAAAGTAACCTTCTTGTAAGTAAACACCTTAGTTTAAGGTCTACAGTGGAGAATCAGCATTATACAAAGAACATCTAAAGCAATTCCATAACACCTGGCTACGTTTAGATGAAGTTATGATTGCAGTTACATGGATCTTTAAAACATTGATTTAAATAGGATGGGAAAATGAAGCAACTGACTTGAAAAGGTGTGTCATTGCAATTTTGTTAGACATTTTAAAGTGAACTTGGTTGTAAAATAGGGATTTTTAAAATGCCGTGGTGATTTCACAGACAACAACTCCAAGTACTGGCAAGAAAAGCTCTCAAACATAAATACCCAATATATTATTGGGCATTTGTTTATGCAAAATGAGCAAATAAATAGGATTACTGATCCTGGGGGAGCTGTTTCCAACTTGGGTAAGCAAACATTTGCTAAAGAGATTAAAGCTTTATGCTAACCTGATGGTAACATACAACTTTTTAAAATGGTTTCAGCAGCAAATTCAATGTTGAATAGAAATTATCTCCATGTCTAGTACATTCTTTTAGAACAAATAACACTTCTCTGATGACTTAGGGTAAGAACTCAAGTCTCCCACCATAGAAAACTGCATCAAACCACTGCTGCCTAACCTGATTTTGCTTGTTAGAACTCTTTCACTTATTTTAAATTAATACATATTAGTTCAAAATGGCAAACTAGTGCAAAGGGGTTCACTGGGGGCTGGGATACATTCAAGTTTTTGGACTGACACAGGCAGAGAAGGGTCATCGTGTTTCTAACTAAGGCAAAGCATGTCCTTTTCCCTTGGAAAATGGAGGAAAAATGAGCACATTCATGGAGAAAAAAAAATTCCCCATATTAACAAGAAATTACATAAAAACCAAATCCATCCATGAAATGGATGCCTGTAAAAACTAAAAAAATTATTTCTCAAAGAACAAAAGTGTTCAGGGGCTGGAAGGAATCCCAGGTAGAAATAGTGAGATTACTGAATATCTATAATTTTGCAAATATACCTGTAGAGAAAAATACACACTTACAAGTTATTTACAGACTTGTCAACAGTAATTTTTATCCCCTTTACTTTGTAAATATGTTTAACTTCTTCAGCTGTTTCTTCTCCCAGAAACATGAAGTATTGCTTGTACACACTGTATTAAGAGTGTTTCACCTGTTATTGCCAGACACAAAAATGTTAGAGAGAGAGACAAGGATTTAGATTGGGGGTGGAAAGTGCCACTTCAAATCTGTTCTATGGTAAACCTTTGACCAAAGCAAAAATATATTTCCTTTTAATGTTCCTCATGGCAATCTGCTGCCCTTCCTAGTTAGACCTGAGAACAGAGAATCTAAGCATTAATTTATCCAGATTTGAAAGAGCTTGCCCACAGAATATGAAGGCATCAAGTGAAGCCAGCATACCAGAAAACCAGCTTGGTGACTCAGGAGGAGGGACAGCAGTTATCTAACAAGACAGCCTGGGCAGCCCTCCTGTTCAGAGATCACTGCTGTGGATGAAAACCACTGTTCTGGTGTTGTTACCTGCAGAGGTAAACAGCTTGCAAACCCTGACATCCAGTTTTCTTGAGCCAAAGGAAATTTCCTGGTTTTGATGGTGTTACTACCCAGAATTCCTCTCAGATGATTTGGTTGCAAAAACAAAGGCTATCTTGTGCAAATTTATTTTCAAATCACTTATTTCAGTAGTGACCTAATTTCTTGTGAAAGAATGAGCCTACTCCCAAATGCTTAAGGTGAACTAAGACAAAAAGAATCTTACAAAGGAATGTTCTCAGCATATCCTCTTTCAAAGACACTAGAAATGCCATATTTATGAGTGCAATCATACATCAAAACAGTGATATGTCTCTGCCATTAAAAATGGCAGTAAAAACCACCACTGAACTCCAACACAGAATTTTGCCTTCCAGAAATCTCAAAGGATCTTAGAAATCAGACACCTGGCATCCTAGAAAGTTGGCAACAGAGCAGAGAGAAATCATGTAACCTGCCAGTTAGCTGCAGAACTGAAAAATGAATGAACTTGGAACAGAGCACGACCAGCCCTACTAGCCCAAAGTAGTAAAATCACATCAGAATATAGGACCACCTCCAAAATTAGGTTAAATTAATCAGTAAAATCATGAGCTGTCCAATTGGAAGTCATATAAGAAATATTAACTTTGTGTAGTAAAAAATCTACTTCTGACACTTCTGTCTACAACTGTTAACCAACAACTTGAACTCTAAATAAGCCACCAGTTGTTTAAGGAGGAAATATGTTGCAAATTTACCTTTCAAGAAGTGCACAGGAGGAAGATCAAACTATAGTTTTGAAATTTAAAAACAGATTTATTTCTAGGGTTTAAACCTGGCTTTAAATTATATTTTATTTCCAAGTGGTTTTCACTTTATTTTTACAAGAACAATGTGGCTTATTACATACTTACACAACAGGTCCATAACTGCTCTTTTTAGCTTTAGTTATGAGGGTCTATTTCCTTCTTCCTTCACATTTGACACTTTATATGATCATCTCTGAGATGCCCTATAATAAAGAGATGGGTCAATGAAAACTAATTTGGAGGTAATAAGTGCTAAAGAAACAAAAAGTAAACATGAACAATATGAATATAGTACCAACAAAGTATTTGCAGTCGTGAGTAAAATTGATTCAGAAAGCAAGGTTAGGGTGTTCTTTTTCTTCTGACTGTGACAGCAATGACCATAAAATGTTAACTAGACTCTCAGTGAACTATTTTCCACTTCCTTGAAGGATGCAGGTTCTTTTAGCACAAGAGGCAAACCAAAATATTAATATATCTGTAAATTACTACCTCCTAGTCCATAATGGCTAATCCTAATAAAGACCACCCTTTAGGTTACAGTGAAGAAAAAGTTCATGTCTCCCAGTACAGTCTTACTAGAGTGCTTTGTAACGTGCTCCTACTTTCCTTCCAACCCTGAAATTTTAGACTACAGAAAAGCAAATCCAGGTCAGTAGACTCTTGACTGAAATCCTACCCCATATGCTGCCAAGATCCTTAAACACAGGTATCTGTGCATTGAGTAACTCTCCTCTACCTCACTGTGCCTAGTCATTACGCAAAGGTACATAATGATCCTGATTAAATTTGTCTTCTGGAAATTCATCATAAATTCTTCCTGCTCAGCACTTTAATTTGTGCCTCTCTGATAACATTTGAAGTCTGGTATTGACATCCCTGACTGGGCAAACAGCTTACATCAGATAACATCCTGGTTTGCACACCTATGGAATTGACAAAATCCTTTTTCTTGGAAACCATGTTTAAACAGGCAGTCATTCACAACCAGTTCTGCACTGGTGTTTATTCTTTCCTTAACTTTCTTTAAGTTAATTTACTTTCTAAATAGAAACATCCATTCCAGTTCAAGGTCAAGGGGCAACGGCATATTTTACTTCCTCTCTGCTGCTGAGAAGTGGAAGCAATTGTGATCTTCCTAAAGAAAATCAACTATGAAATAGAGAAATAAATGAAAAGGTCTGGAACACTACAGGCAAAGAAGAACCAAACAGGCAGCAGCATGCTGATGCTCTAGCAAGTGAAATGTGTCTTCCATTGGATATTACAAGAGTTTAGCACAGCAGAAGTGCAGTTAATGCTTTTTGTTGTAAATTCAATCTTCCAAGATCACAAAATACATTAATCACATGAACTTGGCAGGACTACCTGAAATTCAAACACAAAAACCAGCAAGTGGCAAGAAAGTTATGGAGAGGAAAGCAACAAAGAGAAAGAACATTGGCACCAGACTGCTTTTACTTCCCTTTGCTGCCTTCTCCTCCAGTGAACTGAAACAACCTCCACAGAAGGAGCACATCCAGGACCTGGACAAACACCATCCCAGAAACATGGCTAAAGCCTAGAGCAACAGAACAAGGGGGCATGACTTCAGTCTGAGAGAGGGGTTTAGATAACAGGAAGAAATTCTCCCCTGTGAGGCTAATGAGACACTAGCACAGGTTGCCCAGGGAAGCTGTGGCTGCCCCACCCCTGGTAGTGCTCAGGGCCAAGTTGGATTTGGCTTGGAGCAACCTGGGATAGTGGAAAGTGTCTCTGCCCATGGCAGGGGGCTGGAATGAGACCATCCTTAAGGTCCCTTCCAACCCTGGCCATTCTACGATTCTAATGCACACTTAACTGGGACAAAATAAAAGATATAACTATTTGCATTAGGAGAGAACAAAGGCTACAGAGAACTCAAAATGGAGAAGTCTAGAGCCACGAAGAGATTACAAGCAGTTGGAGGCAGGAAGAGCAAGTTTTTATACTTGTATGGGTTGAAATTCAGTTTACCACATGATTATTAGAGAAAAAAAAAAAAAAAAAAAAAAATTAAACCAAGAAGATCGAGTTCAATGCAGAACAAGAGAAAACCATGGTACAGACACACATTTGCATCCCTTAAGATAAAAAAAGACCTTTATTGTGCTATTGAAATAAAAGCAACTTGTCTCTTCTTTTGATTTCAAAAATGGTTATTTACCAATCTGCAGTGTGCAGCAAAGGGCACGTAGCAGAGCTATTTATAGACAGAAAGATGCAGTCACACACAAACATGCTGCCCAGCAAGTGCTGCTAAGCTTTTGCTCATCTCCTCCTCCACCATTCTGTAACAGCCATTTTTTGCAATTCTTAACAGTGCAACCACACTCTGAACCCCGTAAATGAAAGACTTTTTCATTTGCAACATTTCTCTAAACACACTTAGAAAATTTTGGGAAAATAGAGTATGTTAATGCTAGTTTCTAAACGAAGTTTTCCAATGATGACTCTCTCAAAAGTTTTAAAATAAAAGTTTATTACAGAAATTATCTTGAAGAAAAAAAGACAACAGTATTTCTTGTAATTAAAAAAAAGGTAACATTGTTTTCACACCCTCTAAGGTGAAATGAAGAAATGCTACAGGTATTTCTTCCGCTGTCACTCTGTGGTGTTTCTAGTATGGATTAACTCACATCTGCATCACAAGAATTCAGTATGATCAGTCCCTTTCCATGCTTCTCTCCAGAAAGTGCTGCATATTAACAGGAAATATTGCAGACAAACCACAGGTCTATTCATTCTGCAGTATTGGAACCAGTGTCTAGGAAAGAAAAGAGAAAGTGAGACAAATACACACTCCCACCGAAAACAGAGAGCCAAGAGCATTCTTTAATACCTTCCCCAAGTTCTAAAGTGTTTCCCAAGCATTTCAGAACATGTTCTGTACCTACCCAACTCCCTCTACTGCTCTCAATGCCATGCATGAACTGCTTGTGCTGTTTCACTGCACTTAGCACTAAATCCAGGGTTGTGCACACAGACGCATTAGAAATACTAAAACTCTAACTTGTAAAGCTCTGCCCTAACATGTAATGATACACAAACCCTTTACTGCAGGCAGCCACAAGCAGATCTGGCTATTATCTGCTAAGGAGAAAGGTTTTTGCACATCCAGCAGCATAAGCTCTGATGGAGTGTGGATACAGCTTATCAGGCATTTTGAAATAGATTCAAGAATGAGCACAGTCTTCATAAAGCAACTGAGACCAATTCCCTGCTCTGACCTTCAGTCAGAATCACCAATTAACACCACTGCAGTTTTTGTTTTTATATACACTACCACTACTGCTTTCTTGTTTTTAGAGCTGTGGAAAAAGTATGTAACTCAAATATGGAGAGTTTAGTACTGTTCCTTCAACAAGTCAGCTTCTCGTGGGAAAAAAAAAAAAAAAGGCTGCAATGTTAACAGCAACTTCAAATCAGCCACCTGTTTAAATCTTATCTGCACAATTTATCAAGAATGAAAACCATTAATACTTGGAAAGTAAGGTTTCCTCCAATAGCTATAATAAGCACACAAAAACCAAGCAGTAAGATTATATGCTTGGCTAATACCAGAAGTTGAGAAAACAATAAATTCTGTCAACTCTTTAGAACTACAACTTGAAGTGACTATTGTAAGCATGCCAGGGTCAGGAAGCCATGAAGAACCTGTTTCAGAGGTCTGTGGTGCATTTAAATAAAGCCTTTTCCATGCTCAATTCCTGCTTTTAGCATCACCCTCCAAGGATGAAACAAGTGGCACCATTTCACACAGCTTTAGCAACACTCTGCCACATGGATGGTTTTAAAAGTCATAAAGCAGCTTGCCACAAAAGTCACTGAATTACTTTTCCCAAGAAAGAATCTCAAGGGAGGTGGACAAAAGTAATCCAGTCAAGCAGACATGGACTGCAAACTCCCACGAGGAGTGTACATACAGAGGGTCTGTCAGGCAACAAGTGAGGCTTATGACTTGCAAATGCACACATGCTTTTCATGGGTTTGTGTCCCCAGCTACCAAATCCAGAGAATGACTGCTTTGACACTTTTCTCAGACAATTCCTTGCTCAGACAGTTGAAGTACTCTTCAGATTCAGCAAAACATGGTGCTATCGTAACAAATAGGTTAGTACTAGAAAACTCAGCACACAAACAATAAGGATTACTTCTGACTTTCTAATTGCTCTAGTATTATGTACTTCCCAACAACAGGTGCACAGCAGTCCCTTACACGGTTCTACCTCAGTGCTCCTGAGTCAGGGAAGCATTTAGCTGGCTTTTGTTTCATCACTCATCACATGTAAAAGGGAATGCAGAGCCCTACTTCTGTCTAAGTCACACGGTCAATCTGGCTTTAGTAAGACATTTGGTCAAAGCTTTCTAAAAACAATCAGGTCTCATGTCTTAGCCTATTTATATCATATTTCATACTTACTTTTCCCATCACATGCTACAATTTTCACTTTATCCACTTTCACGAGTTCGGTGACCTCCCTAAATTCCACATCATTCAGTACAAACGTCCATACATTGTCACAGAACCTGTATGTGTTCAGAGACCCCTACAGAAAGACAAGAGACATTTTCTATAAGATGCACCTCAAAAGCAACAGAAAATATGACCAGCATCTACTGAATTATGTCCCTTCTAGAACACAGTTAATACAAAGCCAGCAGTGGACCTGAATGCACACGAACTGGCAAGCAAACAATTCTGAGGAAAACTGGAGTTTAAATGCCCTCCAGTGGCTGAAATTCTCAAGAACATGGAGTGACATTACAGAATATCCAAGGGGAGGCTCCTCAGGTAGGCAAACAAGTTTTGCAATTTTTCTAATGTGTACAAAGGATCAGTAGCAGAAAACATTTCTTAACATACTGGGCCATAAAAAAATCAGATACAGCAGCGATCACAACAAGATGTGAATTCTGCAATTGCTTTAACAAAGTGCTTAAATGAAAAATCATGACAAAACCGACATATGTGACATGAAGGGGCATCCCTCCTATTTGATGTATTACTGAAGATGTCAATACGTAAAACTTCTGATCTTCACTTTTACATATTTTAAATTGACATTCTTGAACTTAGAACCTAAGCTCCAAGTAGCATTTTTAAAATTTATCCACTAAACGTATTCTAAACTGTTTTTTATACCATGCTACATATACAAAACAACTCAAGTGTGCTAGAGAAACGATGCTATTATTAACATCTCTATATTGTTTATAAACCTAGTCTCTTAGGAACCCACATCATGACTGGGTTCCACACAGGCTGTAGAGAAGCATTATGATAAAAGTGATCAGGAACCCGGGTTTTGGGGGGGATTTCTGTAACATTCAAGTTGACATTTAAAACTTGCTGGCTCTCTAACATCAATTAGGCTGGATGACTGGGAACACCCCCCAACTTATTTTTCTATGATACCTACAGAAAATGCTACAAAATGATCCAGTGAAAGGGTAGATCTAAAACTCTCTAGTCTCTCTTCACATTACTCATGTGGCTGAAAATCTGGTCTCATCTCACTTTTGCTAGGGACAGCTGCAAGAAGCAAAAGTCTCCCTCCTCATCTGCAAGACACTGAGGATGGCAATGTTATCCATCAAAAAAGCATTTCCCTCTTCCCTGTTTTCATCAGCTGGTTTTTGCATTCATTCAAAAGATCCCTGGCAGAACAAGGCAACAAGCCTCACAGCTACATACAGAATATACATGTAAAGTCATTATCAGAGCCAAAATGAACCCTCTAAAGTTCTTGCTTAGAGCACACAGCTTTTAATGACATTCTGCATCAACACTTAGTTGCTGTATCTCATGTAAAACTTCAAGATATCATTTCCTTACCCTGAAATTGACTCTGTTCCTGACTCGCTGTGCCAGTGCTGAATTTATAGCTTTATCAAACTGAAGTAGCACCTGAAGGGCCAACTGAGGTGTGATCTGCTGTGACTAAAGAAGTTGGAAATAAAAAAAAAAAAAGTTTTGAGTTGTTTCAAAGGAAGCTCAAACATTCAGTACAAGTTAAAAACAAAAAAACAAAGTTTACTTCAATAAAGCAGATCTCCAGAACAATCTACAAAAAAATTGTTCCTGTATTCATTTCCGTTTTTATATTTCAATTTTGTACTACACAAAGATCTCTTACAATATATACATTTACTGGAAAGAACCAAAAGAACAGCAAATTTGCTGCAATGTTCCACCTCAATCTGGGTGTTTATTTACTGAGCCTCATGAGATTATGTCACTTACATAAAACACTTCCCTTTACCCAGAATGTAAAGAAAAAAAAATCACAAGTGAACGGAGTACCAAACCCTTATGATTTCAACCAGTAAGTTTCCCAAACCTTGGCCATAAGTACCCTGATACAGGAACGACAAAGCCGTTTGGATAAAAACTTCCGTCTTTATTAAGCTACTCGCCCAGAGGCCGAGCCCCCCACCTGTATGAGCTCGTCCAGACTCTCCTGCAGGCTGTTCCCCAGCGTGGTGTTCCTGTACAGCTGATAGGCCATGGTTCACTGGGAGGGCCGGACCCGGCTGGTCATCCGCGGCTGCGCGCCGGTGCTGTCCTCGCTCTCATGGAAAACAAACAAAGGTAACAATAACCCCTCCACGCCGCCCGCCTGAGCCCGTCGGGCACAGCACAGCACGGCACGGCCGGCCCGAGAGGCCACCCCGCAGCACCGCCCCACACTCGGCTACGCTCCCGGCGGCGGGGCCGCCCAAGCGACAGCCCGGCCCGGCTCCGGGAGCCAGCCCGGCCGGAGCCAGCCCGGGCAGGAGCCGGGCACTGCGCGGCCCCGCCAAGCCCCACCCGGCCCCGGCGCCGGCCCCACCGCCGCCCCCCAGGGAAGCTGCCCCGGCCCCGCGCCGCCATCGCCCCTTACCGCGCGCGGCCGGAAGCGCGGCCCCGCCCGGGCGGCCGCGGCCCGGAAGCGGAACGGAGCCGGGCCCCGCCCCCAGGCCCCGCCCCGCCCTCAGGCACCGCTCCGCTCCGCCCCCAACGCCCGCCCCGCCCTCAGTCTCCGCCCCAGGCACGGCCCCGCCCCTCAGTCTCCGCCCCCAGGCCCCGCCCGCAGCCACACCCACACGCCGGGCAAAGGCCGTCCGAGCTCACAGCGGCGGCTTCTCCTCATTAAAATCCCCCCAAGCAATGACCGCTACCACATTCACACACGGGCTTAGCACATCACCCCGTGACACCCTGGAACGCAGAAAACAAGCTCATTTAAAAAAAGGATCAATATATTCTTAAGAGGTAGGTGAAGAGTCTTCTACCTACATTTTTTCCGTTAAAAGGACAAAGGAAAATAGTCACAACTGTCAAGTGTTACTGACCCAGTTAAGCTACTTCTGTTATCTATGACTCACAACCTTGCTTTTGCATTACTGCAGTTTCATTTTGTTTAAACACGTTTCCCATTATCACACACAATAAAATTTACAGACACTAATTGACAGTGTAATCATTTTATATTTAACCTTCAATCTACTACTCAACCATTAGAGCACCTTACTGCTCAGGTCTTTCTTGTTAATAAAAAGGCTTTGTGAGATTACTAACACTGCAGAACTGCAGAGTCACTGGTAAACCAGGCATCTGTCCTCCACGAATATTTATTTGTAATTACGAACCTGGAATTCCATGTAATCACTATTAAATAGCAGTTGAGCAAGCTAGAGTAAGGAATATGGTGAAGATCAGGACTTCTGGAAAGCACTCTGACAGCTTCTCTTTAGATCATTTTCATTACTAAAATAATCCATGGAAATCAGAGTAATCTGGGCAGTCCAAATTGCAAAACTGAAAAAAATCTAGTAGAGCAAAGAATGGCTTTAATTTCACTGATCTCAGTCATGCTTGAAGGGAATGATGAAAAACTAACATGACTGCACCCTCTTCACAAATGCCCTTTTTCCTGTTAGTTTAATATGGGTAATGAGATGTGATAAAAGAAACAGTGTAGTTCAACTCAGAATTTTGAAGCTAGGAAAGCTGCAAGATGTGTCTTTCAGAATATGAATATTAACATATTCCTTACATTTTCAGAGTGTTACTCTGACTAAAATCAGGTGTCCTTATAAAGTATAATTAAAGCACTTGTTCCAAGTGTCTCTGACAAGCAGTCCGTGAAACAAACCCTCTGGAGAATGACCTGCATCCACAAGGACTGAGGAGGAATTTTGACTGCAAGATTTGTAAGGCTTCTGTGATTACAAAAGTCATGCAAGCTGTTATCCCTCTGCTCTCTGGTCCTCATATGAGGTTTTTGAGGGAGACTGGAATGACTTGAGAATTCAAGTAATTTCCAAAGACAAGTTTTTGAGAAGATGTGAATTTAAACCATCTTTCTAAATACTAAATACTGTATAAATCTGTAGGATACACTGACAAAAATTTGACACATAAAGAAATAGGCTTTTAACCAAAAAACTTCCTACCTTGTGACAGATTCAGTTAATATTCACAGTGTAGTTCAATATCTTTCAGTCAACTACAGACATTTCAGCAGACAGCATCAGTGAAGCTGACGTGAGCAGGCACCACCACCTTCTCCTCCCCATGACACACTTCGAGGTCATTTCACACAGGATTCCATTAATGCCACATGTAATCTAACCTTGAAGCATGACACAATTAACTGCTGACAGTTTTAAACTGTCATTAGAGCACTTAAGGTATGATGCAACAAAACTGCTGAAACAGATACAGGCTCTAATATCCTAGTGGACTGCAATTTGGAGTGCAGCTACTACATTCAGTAGAATGTTCCTCACAGCACCTGGGACTGTTCTTCACCTGTTTACTGAGAGTAAAGGAAAAAGATACATCAAACTGCATTGTTATGAACAAGGTTACATATTATTCTAACTAGTTCTACGCTTTTTGGAAGAAAAGTTCTTCATTTCAACATCCCAGAAGCTCAAAGACTTCAATCTGCTTCAGCACTAAATCCTTATACATCCCTTCCCATTACCCTCCAACATATGGCTCTGCCATATTACACAGATCAAGAACATTCAAGCAAATCCAGTTTTCTCACATCAGTGTTTAATGACACTTTCTCCACAATCTCTTTGCCACTTCTGAATTTACCCTGTTGCAGAAATCATTAGGAAATGTCACAGAGAGGCCACTGGCCCAAATGTCTCTATTTCAGTTGTGCAGAGCAACAATAAGATAGGTAATGACTTATTACTACATATACAAATAGATATAAACTAATGTGACCTCCAAATCAGAGGTAAATCAGTGACATATGAAATTTTTTCTTGACAGGGCTCACCAAATTCTAGCAAAATTACTCTTACTTTTAGAAGGAAGTGCCATTGAAAGGTGAATTCCCTACAATACTGTATCTTATCACAAAGTGATGCAAGTTTTGAAATAAGTTTTATTTAAGTATGACATTCCAACTTTTCAGGTTTTTAAATATTAAAATATATTACATTATATTATAAATTTCAAAAAAGTTAAGTTTGACAAAACATTATCCATAGCTTTGGGACCACTTTGTTTTTTGTAAACATCCACCTCACCACTAAATGATGAGCTGCAGGAAGTCAGAGGGGAATAATTCTTTAGTACACTTCTTTCTCAAGTTGCCTATCTTTAGAGACAGAACAACTGTTGTGCTGTATACTCATTCACAACAACTTACACTAGAGAAATAAACCATTTATAACACATACACATTTCCAAAAGAAATCATACTGCTGCAGCACGAAACTGTAGAATCCTTGGCCACCAGGAAGCACAATAACAATCCCATCATTTGGTAAATGTGGCATATACAGAGGGATGGCTGCTCTGTACTGCACTATACACACAGGAAGCCACAGGACATAGAGAACTACAGCCCCTCCACTAAGAATATGATTTTACTGAGGCTAATCCTTTTATCAATTAGGAAAAAATGGAAATGAGATAATCAGAATGCTTTCTGTTTAGCTTAAGACACATGTAAACCCAGTAAAAATCAGATTTGCATGTTTGTACAGACACCCCGTCGAAGTATCAGGAGTAAACAGGCTGCAAGTGCTCCATGTACTGACTTGAACTTTACATCAATCTGAGTCAACATCAAAATTGAAGCAGGAGATAAGACAGCCGCAAAGAAAGTGCATTTGTGTTCTGCTTTCAGAGCAAGATCCAGAGCTGATGGAATGGATGCAAAGAAACTTGGCATTGGAATTGCCTGTCGTGTGAATACATCCTGCCTATCAATCCCCTTGAAACTCTGATACAGAAACTATTGCAACAAAAGGACTTAGATCTTGAGATGAAAGTATCCGAACTGCAGACTTAAATAAACTCCCAGAGACACAAGCAGTTTTCCCTCACCTGACATCCATTTGCTCTCAGAGTCTATACAGGGATCACTGGAGACAGTGGATTAATTAATTGTTAATTGGTAAGTCTTGACCATGGAATATCTCACAACTGCTGTTTATCAGTGTCAGGTAGTAATCTGGTTGAACATAACTTTTTTTAATAAGGTAACTGAGTAACATTAAATATAGTTAAAAAGTGATATTTTTTGGCATTAAGACAAAATTGTGAGCACAATAAACACCAAAAGCAAAGGTTTAATATATCTGCTACAACATTCTATTGCTCAACTCCCGAATGAATTTATTTGCATACACCTGCCCTTACATGGAAAATGCAATGTTTATCAAAAGATGTTACAAACTTTTACAATGTATCAACCAGTGCATTACTGTTGTAAATACACACTAGTTATGTGTCCAAGAAAACCTCCTAGAGACACAGATTTACCACTGTTGCGGGGAGTGAAAACACCCCAACCTTTAAAATACTTCTTAAAAGTTAAATCAGTGCTGGTTTCATGTGCCTCACAGCTTTAGGCCTCACAGCTGTTATGACACAAGTAGCATAAGACCCAAGAATGGTAAGGCTTCTCATATTCCTGCCCAGAAAACAGTATTGTGGCTACCTGTGTAGCTCCCAAGTTCTACTGAACATGACCAGAGTTCCCACCAGTAACAATCAAGATTGATCCAAGAAGAACTGCAATGAACTCCTTTCCTACTGCTAGCTGAGACAGTCTTGACATACTGAAGCAGAATCTAAATTCACAACTTCAGCCGAGAAAGGTCTGGTATCTTACCAGCCAGACAGTTCAGCTTTTGTGGTTTAGGCTTAAACCTTGTGGCCAACAAACTGCCACTCACAGAGCTGCAGTTCTGCATCCTGAACAATGGGCTGAAAGACACCAAAGCTGAAGCTCACTCTAGTGAGGTAAAGGGGTGAGCTTGTGTAAGGTAAGTGAACAAAAATATGGATCTCTGTATTTGTGAAAGCCAAGTTAATGTGATTGTTAATAGCCAAACAAGTTTTCATGACAACAAAGAAATGCACTTGACCATTTACAGCAAAACAGATTTATACAATAACAAGTAACTTATGGCCTTGTCTACCTGCAAATGAACTCCTTCAGCAGGTACACACAATATATTGCTCAGTCATAAAAATATATATATTATCTCTTTCCTTTAACATTTAGGTATATAAATATTTTACTGAAGAACATGCATCATTTAGATAAACAGTTGCAAGAACATCCCCTGAAAAACATAGGGTTCTTTGCCATTTAGCAGTATAAAACGATTACATAAACAGCAATTAAAGTCAAGACAAACCAATACAGCAGTAAGCAGTTCATTGTGTGCTAGTCCAAAGCACCTTTTGCAACAGATTATATAATACATACACACAGAGAATGCACTGCAATGGAGCACAAATGGCATTGTTCCATCTGCCTTATTCTTCAGTCTTGTTTGGACTCCAAACTTACTGTTCACTTTTCTGCTCTTGTTTTCCATTCAGCTCTTGGTCAACTCTGCTTAGCAAAGAAAGTAGTAAAATTAAACTATGGTAACATGGTTTGATAGCTCATATTATTAAGAAAAAACTATTAGGCTTAACAGGAAAACACAAAGCTCTTATATGGGAAAAGTTTTAGTAAATAAATATTAAATTAAGGTTTTATTTAGTGTAGCCATGATGTTTGGGTTCTTTTCAATATCATTTTTCCTACCAACCCCTAGAAATTAATTAAAATTGTTAGGAAACCATTTAAGTAACTACAGCACTTGAGAGGAAGCATCTAAACAGTGCAAGTGAAGTTTGACTACAGAAGAAAAAAGCATGGCCCGTGCTCACAGTAACAAATGCAAGCAGGAATAAAATACAGGTAACACAACAATACTGACACGCACTACCACTCTGATGAATTCATAAGCACTGAATTACCTCTAATGTTATAGTACTTAAGCCAAGAAGGTAACAGCACTAGTTGAATCAAAAAAAGTGAAGAGGCTCCTTAACTGCAATACTTTTACTATTATGTTCTAAGACTTTTACAATTACCCTGGAAAAATTCACCATCATCCTGATAAAAGTGGGTTTGATTTTGTCCCTTATTTTTTAATATCTGCCTTGGGACCAGCAAACAAAATGGTGCTTTGTAGAAACCAGGGGATGACTGAAAGCCCTGTACAAAACGTACTTTTCCTCTTTATAGTAAGAACAAGCTACAGTCTTGATAACATCTGGCAAATTAAGTTGTGCATGGAGGTCAAATTATTTTAAACCAACAGCAATTCCAAAGTGAGAGACTAAGACTAAGTTTGTCCTCTAACAACCTGTCTAACATACCTGTCTCATCTCAAACTATAACCAGTCAGTTTATCAAAATGATAGAAACACTGACAGCTCCTTTGGGCCAGGAACTCATAAAATGAGCTGCTCTCTACCTGATTAAAGGCTCAGTATCCAATTCTGCCTGTGTCTCTATACTGAATTTTCACTGAAGAACATACTACTTTTTACAAAAGTGATGGTAGTATAGGTGAAATAATCAAAAGGGACACTAAAAAGTGCTTGTTCTACTGGAGATGTTTTAAATTATCGCTAAATTGGAGTAATTCCTGAAGACTGTTCAACACATAAGTAAATTTACATGTCAGCTTCCAGAAATAATTTAAATTCCTTTCACTTCAATCTCAGTGTTTGTCTACCCAATTTAAACAATAAACCTTCCTTAGTAGTTAGGCAAACAAAGGAAAAATAATTAAAAAATAAAAAAGAAAGTTAGCAGCAAAATCTTTGTTAGTGAGTGAAAAAACAACATATCCATTCAAAAAAATTCATCAGCTGTGAAATAGCTTGAGTAGTTAGAAGGAAACTGGAAATTAACAAAATGGAAATCCAGTATTTATTAGAAAGGAACATAGGCACTGCAAATACAAACAGCACTAAAATACTAATTTAGATTGCATCTATGCAAGTTAATAACTAAAAAGGTAGTGAATACCAAAAATACAAGATTTAATATTAGAACTTCTTACGGAGTTTCATCTCTGCTAATGCATAGCTACAGCTTAGCACCTAAATACAGCTCATCTCCAGAGATCAATTCCTGTCAGAAACAATGACATTTGATTTAATGGGTTCATACAGAAGCATTACTTTTGCCTCTTAAAGACTTCAAGTTGAGAACCCATGTATCCCCTTAAAAATGAGCATCTCACATGAAAGTGTAATAGAAACTATTCACAAATAGCTCTCTGAACACCCAGGGCGAGTCCTTACAGATCCCATACTGCCTGCAAGTACAGTATAGTTGCTGTCATGCGTAAAAATTTGGGCACTAGTGCATGTTTATATTTACAAATGCTTATTCCTTTATGCAAGCCAATCAACTGGGAGTTAGTTGCAGTGCAAATTGTCTTATCTAGATGCAGCCCTAATCAAAATATGAATATACCTTTTCTGTTTCTTTCTAAACTTTTCTTCTTCATACCTTGGTGAGGAAAAGTTTTATTTCAGTAAATATAACATATGAAGGCCAAAATCAACAGAAGCTGCAAACCAGTATTAGTGTCAATAGAATTTGTAGAAACTTACAAAATTTTGAAACTGATATAATTAAGAAAAAAATACACTGTATCTCCAACATTTATTAGCATTAAACAAAACCCATTAAGATTTAGTTACTATGACATAACAAATGAATTCAATATGACCTCTTGTACAGTGTTAGCATTCATCACTAAAATTTTAAGTCTCTATCCATAACAGTTTGAAGCCAGATATAATCTGAGAATTAAATCCTCAAGTTAACCAAGTCCAGACTTTGCAGGACAGTTAAAGATTCATCAATACCTTTATTGAGAGGAGTCTTTTAAAACTTGGAATAACAGTCTGAATATTCATAACATACCTCTAAAACTCCAGTCAAAAAAATTCTAAAGACAGCACAAGACTGCCTCAGCTTTGTCATGTGTTTCACTCCCACCCCATGAAAGCTGTTTTTCTGTCTCACAGAGTTAAATTGTGGAACTGATGGGAGCTGGATGTCTGCTGAAATAACCAGCCATGTGCAGGGGGCACGAGGCTTTGTCCAGCATGATGTGCCCTGTGTGTCTGTTCAGTGACACTGGGCCACGTTCCTCCAGTTTGTGCTCACCTGTAACCATGGGGACAACACAGGGTTTTGTGTGTTATACCCTCTAACAGGCTGTCAGCAGGATTGTTAGTGTTTTCATCTGGTTTTTTTAAGACTCAAGTTTATGATTTCTACGCTATTACTGCATTCACAAATGCTTTTGACAAAAGGATCATGTCTGATTTGAGAGCAGAACTGTGCTGATGTTAAAATGAGTATTTGTATCTGGATGGGAAGGAAAAGAAGCTACATTGCTGCTGTCTTTATTTCTTTACCAAAGCAGTTTAGAACTGTGGTGGGTAGGGATTCAGCATTTTCCTGTTGCTGCTTTTCTTTTAAATGAAATCCAGTCCAAGTGATATTTCAGCACTTAACTTGTTCCACATTTTAATTAAAACGCTTTAGAAGACTTTATAAATAACTTCAGTATCAACATGCCCACAATTTCTCACTCACAAACCAGTTTAATACACACACTAAGATGCACAATAACTGGAATGAGACCTTCCCTTGAAGGCTTAATTCACACACCACAACTTAGTAACTGCACAAAGCTCCAGTGTGAAAATGACTACAGGTTAACATTTTGGCTACCCCTGCTACCCCATTCCAAAGTGCCTTTAGCAACGAGCTCAAACATGGACACTCCTCCTGAAGACAGCAATGATCTCAGTTCAGTCATTATGTGCCAAGTGTTACATTCAGACCAAACACTGATTACAGCATCTACCAGTCCTAAAGCATGATAAATGTAGAAGATGTTGGAATAAAAACGTACTGTTTTATGCACTCTGGGATGCCAACGTATTCCATGGGGATCAGTTCGGCTAGTTCTGCCAGGGTAAAGACATACCTAATTTTTTGGCTGAATTTTGAGCTGTGGAAGAACAAATGCAGGGTACAGTTACAACTCTGAAAGTTTTTTACTAGGTCAATATTAAAACAGTCTTTTAAGTTCAAAGCAAACAGTTGTCAGAATTATTTATGAAAAATCGTCTGGAGTATTACCTAATGAAAGGTTTTGTGACGGCCAGGAGTGTTCTGATGAACCAGGAAGGATGAACTATGATCAATGATTTCAGATTTTTTCTTAACCTGAAGGATTTAAACAATGGATAATTACTAGAACAAAAAGGCAGCATGCCCAGGGGTTTTGGAATATATAAGAAGCATGTTTTTAGAAGCACAACTGTCACATAAACACAGTATTCTGACACCCCATTATTACAAGCCAAACTCCATCAGAAGAAAAAATACTACACAACTGTAAAACAGAAACTAAAGATTCAGTATCAATTTGACAAGGAAGTAACATTCCAAGGAGAAGCTTCTTTGAATCTTTTTACACAACTAATGATGAAGGGGTTCACAAAGGACCCCTTGTTATTAACCTTGTGTTACTATATTACATTGTAAGTATATTCTACAAGATAACAATATTCAGTATTCTAAGAATACTATTTTCACTAAAAAAACACCCTGAGAACCAGAGCAACAAAAAGCATACACAAAACCCCCAACCAACCAAAACACCAGCCAAGACTCCCCATGCACGTTTGTAGCATCACCCACACTCCTAGCATAGGAAGAGGCTTTCAATACACCAACTTCCTTCATCAAATCTTGCACAGAAGGGATCAGACACCACATTAAACAGCAGTTTTTCCTAAATATGTCTATCTCTGAGCACATGAACACTGTAAGAAAATTTTGCAGAGCTTCTTACCTTCTATCAATTTGCTGGTAACATTTCCTAAGCCAGCCTAAACTTGGCATTTTTCTCCGTGTTGTTGCACCATTCAGGTAAACTATCATATAGTTCTCTGCTACTAACAGCTCTAAAGTGCCAATTACATACCTGGAGAGGCAAGCAAAGAGAACTTTAATATCCACAATCTTCATCTGAAAGTAATTCCTAGTAATGCTCAAATACATTAAAAATAACAAAAACCCAGAAAGGCAGATGTTGACTTACTTAAATAGATTGTCCATTAGGTATCTGTAGTTGGGCTGGCTGCTCTCAGGCATGAAACAAACAGCAAACACAACAATGGCATTTAACCCATCACCATAATAACCTAAAACCAAAGAAATAAGCAGCAGTAGTGACAAAGATGACAATACATTGACTACATTTACACAAAGACAAGCACATTCAGTGGGCTTTTTCATTATTTACCCTAAAGAGGTGTACAAACATCCACATGGACACATTCATACAGCCACAGAAAACATCAATGTTTCTTTTTCAAGTCTGTCTATGTCTAAAGCAACAGCCAAAGCTGATGTCAATCAAACACTATCTATAACCAATGTTTCAGTGTAGAACCTCAGTATATTTAATAATGTCTTATATTATTAAAGTCTAGTCAACTTTTCTTCCAACCTGACCTTCACAGACTGAAGTTGGAAAGAAATCAATCATGAATTGATTTCTGCCTTAGTAGATCGACAGTTCATGTTTTCAATAGTCTAGAAGCCAAAGAATTAGGTAGCAGTGATTATTAGGATAGAGTAAATATGTCTTATTACATAGGTGCATTTTAGTACATGTGACCACATGTACATTTTGAAACTTTAGTTTAATAGAGAAAGAATTATTAAATCAACCATGTCTTAACACCACAACAAATGAATTGTCACAACTCTTTATGCCCAAAGCTCTTCCTCTGCCTCCCCCACTCAGCTTTAAGAAGTAGCTGTTCAGCAGCTCCCCTGAGCAGGTCCCCAGTCCTTACCACCATGACTGATAACTTTTTTGTAGGGTTCAATTGCCTTCATGTCCACCCTGTGGTCCTGCTCCCCGATCCGAAACATTCGCCAGCGCCGCCCGTCGTCCTTCTCCTCTGCCACAGCGTACTCAGCCAGTGAGCCCTTCCTAATGACATCAGTAGTTTTTGGTTTTGGAAGGTCATCTGCCAAAATGAGAATGTGTTGAAGACCCATTATGAATACCATGGACAGTGACAATCAGCTATAACACGAGTTAACCACTTTGCTATCTGATCTATTTTGGTATTCTTCAGCCAGGCAGACGCACCAGTTGATGTCATGGGTATTTAATAACATACTCATGTTGGCAGTTATCTGTTGACTGTAATTTTCTCTATTACAAGTATGTGGAAAATTTCCATTCATGGAGGAAGCCTGATTAATTGTAGGCTTTCAGAACACAGACCTCAATGAGTTTCACCAAAATAGACAAAGTGGTTAACTGCAATAAGGATTACAGAGGTTGATCACAGATTTACATGAAGCATGATTTAAAACATTGAGGTACCTTGCAAGCAGACATGCAGGCAAATCTACTGAAAATTAAATGTAATTCACGTGTGCAATCAAAATATATGAAATTTGTGCTGACAGCAATCTGCTCCAATGAAATTATGATTCTTGACTTTGTTGCATGGACCTTACCCAAAGCGAGAAAAACCTACTGCAAGTTAGTTGTCTGTTCCCAAGACAAAGCTGTTAATTGAAACTATCCTTCCAGGAAAATGAAGGCAGCAGCATTAAAGAAAGAAAAGACAGAAACCCTTTTCAGACACTTTTAAAAAACAAGACACAAACATCCGGAACATTTCCTTTGCATCACTGCAAAACTAATCCTAAATAACAACTCTTCTCCATTAAAACAATGAAAATCCTTTTACAAATTTAAACACACAGTCTCTGTTAAGAAAACTTCCCCAGCAATATGCCTTTAGTTATTTAAAAACCAAAACCACCCCTATATTCTAAAGAGAGTTTCTTTCTCCACAGGTAGTGTTTCAAACAGTGAAAAGACAAAATAATAATGGAGTTTACATGTTTACTTACTAAAGACATGCCTAAACCATGAAGGTTCCAGATATTAAAGACTCCAACAATTTGCCAAACGCAACTGTTCTTGGCTTTCATAAGAGGGCCTTAAAACATCATTAAACTACAAATTTAAAATTTGTGCTTTAACTCCTACACAAAACATTTACTTCAAATAAAATTTGTTAGAATCTCCGGGTTATGTCCATAAGATATAAAACCTATTAATGTCTTAAAAGTGAATCATTACTTGTGTGGCTATAGCTACTGTAACTGCCTTTTAAGTAATTTCAGAATTCCTTGACATAAAACAGAGGCTCTTCTACTGTCTCTAGTCAACCTGGAAATATGCACACTGTGGCTACTGAGCTCTTCCCATTCTCACTACAGGAAGATCTGAGATCAGGTGTTACTTAGTATTTTTAAAAATACTATTCAGTCCTCCTTAAACTCCAATTCATCTGTTTCTGAGCAGCTAACCTATATCCCTTTGTTTGGCTCCCTCCATTTAAAACTGATTTCTAAAACATGTAAAACACCTTGGCTATTTCTTTCTGTTGGGGAGTCTTAAAACTTACTGCAACAGAGGATTTTCCATAACTTTAAGTCTTAGAGATGATCTTCAGATGATCTTAGAGATGATATAGATGATCTTCACCTGAGTTTATCTGCAGCTACAGCTATTAACTGTTTGCCTGTTGACTAATCTGATGAGGTCTGATTTGCTCTTTAAGAAGTCACTCCACCTATTTCTAATTCCTAATCCAATCACTCCCTTTGTATTTCTCCTCTTGCACTATTGAGTCATAGCTATTTCTTGGTAAAGAAACAATCTAAGAGAAGATACTAAGAAAATACTTTAGAGCATCAGAAAAAAGGACCAAAATACTCACCTTCCCATTCAAATTCATTGCTATTTTCTGAAGGAGTATCTAAATCATCCAAATCAATCTCTCCACTCTCATCCAAGTCATCAGACAAAACAGATTCCTCGCTGGGATCCAAATTTAAGCTAATGTCTGGGGCCATTAGTTTCCTCCTCAGTTTGGTTCCATTACCCTCTGTATCTAAAGAAAGCAAATAATTTATTTTCAAAACTAAAGCAAGTTTAAGTAGGCATATTACTAGGACAGAAGAGCAAAGTCCTTTCTCATAATGCACTATAGATTAATGCCCAAGACTTAAACAAGGTATCTTTGGAGTAAGGCTTTAAAAGGGGATGGGAAGAACAGCAGGTGAAGTTCTCAAGTTACCCATTGCACACACAATCTGAGCAGGGGGGCAGACACCAACCACACTCCCTACAGAAAAAATCCTGATGAATTGTCATCACCTCAGACACTGCTGCCCCTGCCGGCTGCAGCCAATGTCCCAGGAGCTGCTCCAGGTATTACACTGAATAAATCTTGCAAATAATGCAACAGATTCATGTCCCTAGCACTTGCTTTTTTTTTGGCTTCAGTGACATCATAACCATCTTTGATAAAATGAAAAGTAATATACAAGCTGAAAAAGAAGACTGACAGACAACAGTGAGGACAGAAAATTAAACAATCTGTTCTGTGGATACACCGAATGCTTTGAGGTACAAGGCAAATATTGGTATGATTTAGGCAGGAGTTGAAAGCAAAGAATAAAATCAGATTACCAACACAGCACTGGAAATGCCCCAAGTAAGGCAGACAGACAAAATAAAAAAAATAAAAAATAATAATAATAAAAAAAAAAAAAGCCCAAAACCCCCGAAACAAAACAAGCAAAAAAAATCCCCCCACACCAAGGAGCTTTAAAGCAGCCTTTTAAGTAGGAAGCAGTCAGCTGGACTGGAGTGGAATGTTCTTACTGGCTTCACTTTCTGTTCCAGCTGCAGCCAATGCATCAGGCTCAACAGGATCATCCTCTGGCAGGGGCCTGGGACACAAAGTAGAAATTATTGTTACAAACCTGCTTTTACATTTTTTAAATTCCATATATTTAGACTTACACGCTGTTAGAAAAACCCACTGTGGGATAGCACTGAACTAACTTTACTTATAGCCTAATTTCAAACTTTCAGTTAACAAACAACAAGGCAGCAGAAAATTCTCTTACAGCATTCAAGTGACCATCCCTTCCTGGGACAAATACCAAAACACTGACTAATACCACTGTGTCATCCTTAACAAACTTGTCATATTCTTGCTTGAGAAAATTTGACTTGAAATAAATTACAGAATTAGTTTAGTTATCATACAATGTGTCTAAAGCTGATTTAGTTTTTCTGTAGGCCCAAGCACTAGTAGCAGCATTAACTTTTAAAGACTTTCCTCAGAAATTTTGCTTAATGAAATATTTGGGCCATGAGGCACTGTGAGGAATATGCAAACAATGTAGTTGCAAAATATTATCAAAGGAAATAAACAAAGCTAAGCTTACAAATCTTCATTTCAGAAACACTGGAAACTTCAACAGTGGCAGTCTTGAAGAAATATGCCACAAAACCTTTTCAAAACTGCTATATTAATGGAAATCACTTCAAGATTATTACTAAGTATTAGTTCACCAGGGAGACCAAGACACAGCTTATTGCTGATGTTATGTGTTTGATGTGAATTACTTTAAAAAAGAATTCAAAACCTTGGAAAATCTTCATCTTGCCACTCTTCCTTAAACTCAACCCCTTCCATTCTCCAGCCAACTTGAATTGCTAACAGAGACTCCTGATTAGGCAGAACCTCTGGTCTTCAGCACAATGGGCTAAAGAAGAGCTGTTGGAATACAACAGAAGGAGTTAGCTCAATACTGTGGTAATTCCCATACTTCCAACACATTCTTTAATTTATCATCAAATTAAGGTATTATGCAGAACAAAAACCAAATAACACAGGGGAAAGTTTTTTGTTTGTTTCCATTTTACTTTTTTTTTTTTTTCCAGACAAAACTGCTTGTGGAATGGTTTATGATACAAAAATTTAGGTTGGAAGGGATTTCATGCAGTCAAGGAGGACCAACCCCCCAGTTAAAATGAAGGCCTTGAGCAACCTGTTCTGTAATTTATGATTACACCAGTTCACTCCAAAATGTAAGAAACCTGATGTCTCTAGATTCTATAGTAGGTAACTAATAAGTGTATGATTTGAGGAAAACTCCAGATGTTCAGATCTAAACTACGAGCTATTTAAAAATAAAACCCCCCAAAAACTTTAAAGATAACCATTTAAGACTGCTTTTGGAGAACTCACCCTATGATGTGCAAGTAAAGCTGTATTTCTTCAGGCTCACCCATCACCAGCAACAAGGAATCCCCAATAATGGAACATGGCAAACCATTCTGCTGACATAAAAGTCCAAACCAGTTGAAGCTCTTGGCTGTGTTGGCTCTAAAGATTGGCAGAAACAGGGAGACTTATCAATGAAGGTATTAAAAAAACCAACATCCATCAAAACGAGACACAGGAAACTATTTTGCAAAGAAGCAATCAACACAGAACACCAATAAGTACAAAGTTTGAATGCAGCCAATACTGCTTATTAACTGATATAATTTTTCTTTACATGGCTGAAACCCAAAGTACACTCATTGTTCTGTAGGATTAGCTTTCCTTTCATGACAAATCCAAATTTTTCTTCTCCTGACCTGATTTTAACATGTCCTGCAATGCTTAAAGCTATGCTATGCAAACTGATTAATAAAGAAAAATTAGGTAACCTTTTTATTTAACAGCAGTACTACAAATTAAACACTAATCATCTCGGTTTAAGCCTATTTTACTGACATTTCCCTGCTTCTCTCACCCAGAAAATTGAAATAAAATTTCTAGAAGGTAGCAAACTAGTTCCTCTTAAGGGCCAGACTCTCCTTGTTTGAGACATTCAGCCCCTGCACCTCTCAGCTGCTCTTCAGCAGTGTGAAGAAGTTGTCCCAGTGTCTCCTTTCACTCCCTTCTCTCAGTGTCAAAGCACAGAGACATCAGACAGCTAAAAGAGAAATCTTCTGAGAACTCTTGCTTTCCTCCCGAGGACACTCCTTTAAACTCCACATCCAGAGCAACACAAGGGTCTGTATTTCTGCGCCACTTAAATTTATTTCAAGGTAAACACCAACTTCTCAAAACAATGCCAAAGAACTTACAGCTTGCCCCGATATTCCTCTATAAGGCTTAGATATGCATACAAGTCAACGAGAAGTAATCGACTATTATTTAGCGCACTGAATTAGTAGCAGGAAATCAGGAGGAACTAAGACAAAAGGCGCTAGAAAGCAACTTCCGCGAGCCGGCTCCGTCCTGCGCGTTCGCTACGCCCTCAGCGGACCCTTGCGGGCCAGGGCAGGGGCTTTTCCCCTCGCAGATTTACGTGTTCACAGCTCTCCCCCCTGCAGCGGAGGAGCTGCCCGGCCGCGGGTTCCCTGTTCGCCGCCCCCGCCGCCGCGGCCAGGCCCAAGCGCTGAATCCGCCGCCTCTTGCGCACCTGCGGCCGGGCCGCGGCCCCGCCTCCTCCCGCTCCCGCCCCGCGCGGCCCGGCCGCGGCTCCCGGCTCCCGGCTGGCGGCTCCCGGCTGGCGGCTCCCGGCCCCGCGCTCCCGCCCCTCCGCGGCCGTACCTGGCGGGAGCGGGGCCGCGCTCGGGGCCGCGCTGCGCGCCCGCGCTCACCCGGAACCGCATCCGCCGCCCGAGTCACGTGACTGCCCCGGCCGCGCGGGACTCGGCCGCTCCCGCGCATGCGTGATGGGCGGGGCGGGGCTCGCGCCGCCGTGAGGGCGGGGCCAGGGTCAGCTCCGAGAGCTGAGCCCGGCCCCTGAGGGGCAGCGTGGGAGTTACACCGTTACCCGACAGCGGTGTTCGAACGCTCCTGGAACTCTGTCAGCAGTGCTGCTGTGACCACTGCGCTGGGGAGCCTGTTCAGTGCACGATCACGCTGTGGGTGAAAAGCCTTTTCCCATACCCAGCCCTGCTGTGCCCTGCCCCAGCTCCAGCCGTTCCCTCGGGCCCTGTCCGTGTTCTCTGAGAGCAGAGATCAGTGCCTGTCCCTGCGCTGCCCCTCGGGAAGCTGCAGCCCGCAGTGAGTTCAGTCTGCCCCAGGCTGGAGTGGCCAAGGCCCCGGCCGGCGCTGCTGCGGCTGAGGGACGGCGCCGGGCCGAGGGGCGCTGCCATGGCGGGGACGGGCCGTGCCCCGGGCAGCCCTCGGCCGCAGGTGATTAACGCTAATTCGCTGCTGTCCCCGCACTCAGTGCCCCCGCCCGCACTGCCCGTGCCGCCTGTCGTAGGACTGGCTCGAGAGGTCGAGTCCCGGGTCGCCCCCGCAGGACATGGGATGGAAAACGTCAAATCCACCCGCTGAGTTCTGTATGCCGGGCTGGAGCGCCGTGCTGAGGCTCCAGGAGCCCAGGAAAGTGTAAGATGAGTGTCAAAAGCACGAGGGGAACCTCCTTCGTGAGGGAAAAGAGCGCAGATAATGTCAGCACTAACAGCAGAAGCAGAGGTACCAAGGGAGTCTTCAGAATCGCTACATCATTTCCAGCTACAATTTCACCTGTATAAATACAGACCTTCATCACAGTAACGACTTGGCAAGGTAGATAAATCTAATTTTTTAAAATCTCTTTCACGTGCCGAACGGTAATGGTACTAGGTTTAGAAGTAAAGTTTTGGTTAAGGTTTAGAACTTGCCACCAGCGTCCATAATACACAGACAGCTACTGACTTGGTCACAGTCAAGATACAACAATAGCAGCAAAGTCAGTTTTATTGTAGGGTACTAAATGAACTTGGAATGAATGTGGCTGATATGCAGAAGTGTGGAAGGAATTAAAAAGCTATGTAAGGGTGCAAAAAAATGCATAGAGGAAAACATGAGAAAGAAAAATACCACTAAAGAAAAAGCAAGCACCACCAACCAGCAAGGAAAAAAAATATAAATAACAGATTAAAACCCACAATTATGAAGATATATTAATTAGAATACTGAAAACATATTAATAAAGAACTAGTATCGTGCACAGCAGATGTCCTGAGGGCTGTATACATTATCAGATAAATGGTACAAATTTAAAGGAAGACGTAGCTTAAGTATAAAGAAATAACGTTTTAAGAAAATTTGTCATATTAAATACTTCTAGTAATTTTAAAAATGTGCTTCAGTTGCTGATAAACTGAGAAGTGTATTCAAATTGCACAAATATCATCCGCAGGACACCAATGCCAGACTCAGGTCACAGTGGTCAGACAGTTGTGTAATTTCCCATCTCTTACACGGGGTGGCACAAGATAGCTGGAAATCCATCAAGTGTTCAACTTGAACCGAGAAAACAAGCAAACAAGAGGTCAGAGCCAGCTACTAGGGAATGTTGAATAATTCTATTTTTAAACATCAGATAATTGCAAATATAAGCAGTTTCTGACACAAAAGCGTTATTACCAAAGAGAACAGCCTTGAAGGAGTAATGTTCTGTTGTATGCATTTTGTGCTGTGTGGGGAAAATCAACTGTTCCACGATTTCAGGGTCTGACATAATTGACAATTAACATTTAAATAGGAATTAGTCACCAAAACTAGCAGAATACAAAACATTCCCCCTTTTTATAGTCCTTCACATTTTACATATTAAAAAAAAACATTTTCTAGTAATCTAAAAAGCCCCCATCAACTAGATGGGAAGTACTTCCCTTTGAAGTGGTTCAAGCAACAGCTCAGAAATGTTGGAACTTGAAAACATTAATTTGAAAATCTGTCTCAGTGGGGATGGATATGGAGACAACATTTGTACAGAATTCCTCCTTTCCATTCTCCCTGCACAGGTAATCCAGATGCTTTTGTGTGGGTTTGTTTACAACTTTGTTCTGCCCTTTTCTGATGGTAAGGCTTTTGGGTTGGAGCTTACCTTGCTTTTGTAGTCCATAAAAATGATTTGGCTCCTGCCTTGGCTAACAGTGATATAAAATGACAAGATCAACATGTTACAGAGTAGCAGCTTTCAGGTATGTGCATAAGAGGTAGGTACTGTATAAAATTCTGCTTCCCTTCTGATATTTCTATCAGTCTTTAAAGCCATTCTGTTGCACTCAGTTGTCCTGCTGCAATAGTAGCTGAGTTTCACAGTCTTTGCATATCATCACTTTTGATCCAAAAGTGACCCTCACACAGTCTGTGTTCCCTCTTCCCAAACTTGCTGAGCTACTTCACATACAGCTCACGATGCTGTGGCGGATTAGTTCTTAAGCAGACTTTCCCTTCACCTTCCCTAACACACCCCTTTGGTGTTTTGTCTTTTTCCATCTCTGAACAAATGCACAGTTGATGAAAAGAAGCCAAGTTCTAAGTCAGGTCTACGTGAAGATCTTGTGTTTGGAATTCAGCTGCAGAGGTACAAAAATGGAGAGAATGTGCGTCCTTGTGAGAGTCAAACAAAATCCCACACATTTGCCATTTCGAGGATGTAGCTATTCCCTCCATACAGTCTATTGATCCTCTCTGGGCATGATTTTCAGGGGGTTTTATATCTTTTTCTCTATCAGAGAGCATCACAGTGTGCTGGCTACAAACGGCCACACTGGTATGAGAGAAAGCAAGAGCCAGCTTGCTACCCATGAGAAACTTCCTGTCTGTGTTTGGAAGGGAGGGGATGTATAATGATTATATTATTTACAGAATTTGTCAGTGTTTTTCTTTAGTCTTTAAATAAGATTTCTGTATTGCAAGTGAAAGGTACTAAATACGTGGCTATCCGTACCATATTTGCTAACTTCTATGCCCTCAAGTAAAGTGCATATTAATCCTGAATTTCATTTTGGCTGAAAACTGGGGGACCTATTAATTGTGGGAATAATGCATAAAAATAAAAGCAATAGACCTCTTGCATCTTCTTCTGGGTAGGTACCACTAGATAATTCCAGTACAATAGTAGAATTGCAGACAAATGTGTGGTTGTATACCATTAACACAACAATCCCAAATTTGTACTGGGAAGTGTGCCTGTCTCAGAAAAGGAAAACAGATACAGGTAAGTTTTGTTTTCTGAGGTTATTTTCTGCATATTTATTTTTTACATGGTAAACATTCTTACCTTTCTGTGCCTTATAAAAAATGTCTGATCTTTGCCATTTGCTGTGTTAATGTCTACAATAATGCTGTGTTAGTATTATAATTTTTTATCATATTGTGGTCTAAATCCAGTATCAATTGTGGATGAATCATACCAGGAAAATATTTACACATAATCAACAAATCTGCAGCTTCCTTGATATGAAACAGTTGAGTTTTCAATTTGCGTGTCTGTGTGCTCCGATGGCCAGGCTGTGATTCCTACCTGCATGCAGGAGACATTCCGTTCAGCTCACTTCCAGCAGCTCCTGGAGAAAAACACAAAACACATGAAGTGCCCTGTTACACGGACAGAAGATATCTTTGCTGGTTGAGCTTGAGGGGAAAACTGGGTACAATTATATATTCTTTTAATTATTCATGACTTCGGTCTGAAGTGAATGTGTATACATTTTTCACTTATTCACTTTATAAAATTCAAAACTAAGCCCAGGAGCAGTTTTATTCTTGGCAGCATGACAAGTTTCCTTTCCTCAACGAAGCAGTCAAAGGAATTGTTCCTCAGAGAGTTTGTCATCCTCACATATCCCAGAGAGGCGGGAGGGAAGCTGGCATTCATTACGCCCCTCGTCACACATGTGTGTGTGCTCTCTCTCCTTCTTCTCCCTGACTGTGACAACAAGCCCATCTCAGAGGACTGTGTTTATCTCTAGCATGTGGTTTCATTTGTGTAGCTGATTTGCAGTTCATTAATCTAGAAAGCGTTGCTCACTTCTGGTAAGGATGATGCATCCATCCAGATTCTGCTTACTCCCCCACTATCCCTGATGCAGCTCAGTTCAGAGAGGGAATTTGTGCTGTTTTGCAGAGCAACTACAGCTAAAGCAGCTCAGAAGCCAAAAGCTGATGTAAACACACACCAGGAAATTGTTTTGATCTGGCCTATCAGGCTGCTGGCAATGCACTGTGCTTCCTTGGGAGACATGCAAATTTATGGGATACAACTTGACATGATTAAGGCAATGCATACAGAATAGGTAATTGCCCTTTGGCAAGAGAATGATGTCAAGAGCAAATGATTCTTTACATTCTTGGCAGTGCAGGTAGGATCATGAAATTAGGGGCCTCTTGGAGATTTATTATAATTTAGATGTTGGATTAGGTATTTTTTAAACTATGTTTCCCCAACTTTTATGTGGTATTACTATTAATTGTTTGGCTTGGTGGGAAACCTAAGAACAACAGTAATTTTGTAGCCTTCGAAATCTAAATCTGTATCTGCTGATATTATGACAGCTTATGATAGTTGTTGAGTTTGAAGACAACAACAACAAAGAGGAGTTAAAATAATGCTGCAGGGAAGCATCAACTTCTGCTGCTCACTCACGGCAGTGGGGTTCTTCACTTTGAAATTTAATTGTCAGAGATACTGACACTCCTTGTTGACAGACATGTGCTCAGAACTCATCCACATGCCTGAGTGGAGTTGGATTCAGCTTGTGTCAGGGTTAATGAGAAATTACTGATCACTACCTGGGAATTTGGGGGGGTAAGAATGGCTGAACTTAAGGTGAAAGACTCCGTATCCTATTACTACTCCCCTGAGCCTGCCTAGCAAATAGCTAACTGTAATGTCTTAATTAACCATGTGCTAGAATCAACCTTATTCTCCCTTGCAAGCTGTACACATTGCTAATTGCATTAAGTAGGCACACAGGAGCACAAGGGAAGCAGGCTGGGGCAGTTGGGTTTCCAGTGTACTGTGGAGCAAGGCAAGTCTGGTGGCACTGGGAAGATGCTGGAATGGCACCCTTTTGTTTAATGCAGGCAGGAGGAAGGAAATCACATTCTGTGCTGCAGAACCTTTCCCTCCCCACCTGGACAAGGCAGGCCCAACAGTCACAGGAGACTGTCTTGGCCAAACTTAACAGGGGAAAGCAATGCAGGGGAACAAACTCATAGAAGCACAAATTATGGAGCTGTCACCTGCCTGTGCTACACAGGGAGCCTGTGACACAGAGGTTCTGCTGCTCTGAATGCTCCCCAGCCCCAGTGCCAGCACAGCCTTGCTGTGCTGGGTGCACAGGGAGAGGAAAGAGCAAGTGTGCTTGGAGTGTGTTGTGTTGTGCCTGTGAACAGCTGGCACATGATCCTTCAGGGACTTGTGCCATCTGGTAGCAGTGAGAGTCTATCATGTTACACAGTGCCTTTATAAGAAATAGGAATTTGGAAGAACATCACAAAGCTCTGATTAGTTTGCTGGTACAAATCTGACTTTTGAACTACAAAACTGCTTCTAAAAATCACATTCTCTGGTTTGTCCAATACATAGTTGATAAGTCCTTGATTTACTAGGTTCTGCTATTTGGATAAGTAAAAGTGTGTAATTAAAAAAAAAAAAGTAATTTCTTGACATTTTTTAGATCTAACAAACAGAGTACCAAAGTTCTTTTTAGAGCTAAAATGCTTCAAATTTGGTTTTTTGCCATCCTTCTCTGTTAGTACACAACTGGCTTTTCCTGATGTGACACTGATGCCTGTCACATTCTTTTCAAAATTGATTTTTAGTTCACTGTTGCTTCATGTATTAAATCAAATTTTTTTATGTAACTTCTGTCTAAGCTTTCTTCATCAAGCCTTTCGTGCCCAAGCTTTTATTCAGGTAGAATACTTGGATTTTATCCTGGCCATTAATTTTAATTTTCGAACAGTATTTTCTGAAGATTAGCTAAATTGAATCATTTTTGCAATTAGTGTCAAATTAATCCATAATGGAAGGTAGATAACTGCAGAGATGAAGTCTCTTAGATTTTGACAGATACCCTCATTGGGTTTAATGTTTTGTATAATATCTCCTTAAGTGAGAAAAGAACTTGCCTTGATGACTTCCTTCCTCATGCCCAGGCTGCTGGCCACAGAGAATAACTTTTTTCCATTTCTGCATTCTAAGAGGGAGTGCTGTTAACCCTGATTATACTAAAAACCATTTTTGCCTTAATCAGGCCTTATCTCTGCTACTTGACAGCTGATGTTTGCTGAAGCTCCATGGACTGTAACATACAAAAGTCTACCACACAATATAACAAAACCAAAAACCAAAACAATACCCACTCAAAAATGCCCCTCAAGCTTATTTTCATAGGGACAGGGGAAAAAGAAGTCAGATGATTAATCTGACCAGTGGAAACCAAGGAATAGTAATCTCCAGTAGGCAAAGTAGTGAAGAAAAGGAGGCTGCAAATGGATTAACAAGACCAGTCATCTAAGGATCAATTCCTGGATCAACAAGATTAAGACCTGAAAGTACCTGAAAATCCAGGAGTAAATACACTTGTACTTACATTAGAGTCACTGGAGTGGGGCTATAGATACATCTGTGCCCAAAGTGCTGTAATTTGAGGTACCTGAGTCTGAGCAGCCCCTCTGCTCTGTCCTGGGATTGAAGTCAGCTTCAATTTCTCCAATGATTAAATGCTTACTCCCGACTGCTCAGGGTCCTCAGGCACTTTCATTTTCTAAGAAAGTTTTTGGGTTTTTTAATTGTCAGGGACATTGATGTAATGGTTAATTTATCTGGCATCACTTAAATGATTGGTTAAAGTCAAAACTTTCTGTGCCTGATCTGGCCTCCCTGAATTCAGTGGTAGTTTTGTTTAAAGTAGTAGCATGATTAAAATTACTGAGATTCAGGAACAGATGAATAATTTTTAGAAATTACCTGCTAAACTTCAGAAGACAAGTAAGCAATTTTGCTGGGGTAAAATTAATTATAATTTTTTACTGCTTTTGGATGAACATTCCTTGTGTACTCTGTAAACATACTTTGGGCTTGGTCATTCCATAATAGTCTAGCAGAATTCTCAGAGAACCTTAGTAGAGCTGCTGACCAGAAACAAATCAAACATAAAACATCAAGAAAGCAGTCCACCCCCCCAAACCCCAAACATTTCTTACTGATATCACAGGAAAACACCCAAGCTTTGAGGTGCTAGGGCTAAAAATACCACATACATGTGGGTAGAATTAAAGGACTGAGGTACTTACGCTGGGGGTTGTAAGACCTTCCCCAGTTTGTGCTGCACCTTGGCTGCTGCAGCACTGGCTGTCAGTGCCCCAGCCCAACTGCACCTTTCCAGCTGAGGTGCCCTCCTGTGACACAGGGTGCAGAGCAGAAAGTTGGCCACTTCCCCTCTACCGCAGTTTACAGCCTGAAATACCAGAACCGGCTCAAAGCTGTGGCAGTGTAAATGACTACATTATTAGGTTAATGAATAAAAGCTGTCTTTGCTGGTTCTAGTATGAAAGCAGTAACAGAACAAGGGCTCCTCATAACCACTCCTGAATTGGAGACAATAAATCAAAACCTTTTGGATGCCTTTGAAATTAAGAGTGACGTGTAGAAAATCTATGTGTAGTTTTCAGTTCTGCTCTTTTTGTGACCTTGGCCAAGGAAGATCACCATCTACTATGTGGTTCCTTATTGCCTCCATTCACAAACAAACAGTGTAGACTATAAATTCTTCTGTGTAGGATGATGTTAAGCTCTTAATTTTGCACAGTGAAGCCTTGGCTTTCTCTGGAGCTATTTAATGTTACTGTAGCATCAACCAACAATGCCAAACTATTGATTTAGGGATCACAGGGATCATTTAAATTCAGTTTTAATAATATTTGTTCAGCTTTACTCTGCCTATGAACCCCACAAATGAGGAATACTCCCAAATCCTTGAAACTCCTTCTGTGAATATCCTCTGGAATATTTAACACACAACTTTGTGTTGAGTGAGTTGAGTGAATGTGTGAGCTCTGCAATTAATGAGATCTCTGAGAATGGGCATATCTCCCTCAAATACTGTTTCATGTGAAGATTACACCTAAGTGCTAGCAGAGACCTCATTGTCATTTGTGGGTATTTGTCAGTTCTCTCACAGACAGAGAGGATCTCAAATTCTATAGAAATAGGAGAGACAGGGAATGCTGTTAAAAGTGCTGCATTTCCCAGCCAAGTGGAAAATTCAATCACTTCTACTTATTAGCTAGAATATTTGGAAGGAGGAGATCTTTCTTGAAAACAGAGCTGAAAATCTTTTGCTATTCACTCTAGGTAAGCAAAAATCAATACAGATTTGGGTAGAGGTGAATTTTGTTAGATTCATGGTCAAGTGAAATGTGAAAAGCACTGTCACACAGGACAATGTTTGGGCATCATAAGCACCAAAAGAAAATAAAAAGACACTAAGAGATGCATCTTTTGTGTCCCACAATCTTCAATTTATCCCTCAGGCATGCAAAAGAATTGAGCAAACTAAAAAGAACCTCATATAATGGTGCAATCTAGAATATTGGCCTCAATTTCCAGTGCATTTACAAACTGCTATTACTAACTATGACTCATCAAGATTAAAAAAAGGAAAATAATTTAGTCAGGGCTGTTGTCAAGTCAGTATTTAATGTTACTTTTTGTATTTGCTGTGATAAGCAGTAAAATTTGCACACTCCTTGATAAATCATTGTTTAGCAATGTCTAGAGGGTCCAGTAAATGGTTTGAAATTGCCACAATGTAATAAATGGTTATTTGATAATGAATGAAATTGTTTGAAAATACTGTTAAAATGTCAAGTTTTAACATATAGAACATTAGTCAAAAGGAGTGCAAACATGGAAACCATAGTGACACTATAAATATACTGCAACAAATGCATTTATTTGTACAGGGCAAATAGTAGGTGCTGTATACAAACCAGTATAAATTGATACATGAAGTTAATTTCAATCTGTAAAAGTAATTGCATTGGTTTAACTTATTTAACTCTCCTTACAATAATATTTATAGCAGAGCAAGAAAGTAAAGAAATAAATGATGATAAATAGATAAAATACATAGGAAATGGGAATTGTTTTCCAGTTTAATTATGCTGTCACATAAAATTATCACAGAAATACACTATGCCAACAAGAAGAATACATTAAAATCCCATTATGCTGTGCAGAATTGGCTGGTTTGTGTTGCTGTTTATTCCAGAGACAGCTTTTCATCTTTTCAACTACCATGAAAAGTTACACTTTATAAAAAAATTAAGTGGTGCAAAAAGGACAATAAAGGCTGTGCCAGCTGCTGACTGACCTGTAGAACAAAGGTGAGAAGCAAGAATGTCACATTTTTTTCTTCAAGAAAAAATGTGACCACCAGCAAAATTTGAAGCAAAAAAAAAGTACCTGCTCAGAACAAATAATTTTCATTCTTTTTTTCTTTCCTCAGACACAAAACAACATGGCTGTAGTCTCCAAATTATGTGCTCACATACCATGGTGATGGGGCATTGTTATAACTGTCGTAAGAGCAGGACCAACAAGCAGTCAAAATATAGTAAAAACTGATTTCTTCCACACCAGATATTTGTGGTTCCAAACTGAAGTCTGTACTATCACTTCTTTTCATTGTGCATTAATACGTGTGGTATTTTTTATCTTTCTGCTTTCAAACAACAAAATCACAGCCTACCAGAGCCACAAAAATACATGGATTTCTTTGAAGGGCACTTGGTTTTTCTACTCTAGTTTTTTTTTTCACAACACTTGAAGCTTAGTTCGCTTAAAAATAACTATCTGATATTATGTAGGTAAAGAACATGCTAATGCTGTAGTTGAGGCTAATAATATGCTGCATTATTTTGACCTCTCAATGATATAATAAATCTTGCTGTGTTTTTAAATTTGCAACTTCCAAATCTGAGTGATTAAGTAGGAATTGGTGCTTTACTTAATTAAAAAAACCCATTAAATATTACTCTTTAGGATTCCAGTTAATAGCTGGAAAATATATTCTTTGGAGATTGTAAATTCAAAGGAAAATTTTTAATAGATACTTCCTTAATAATTTTAATCTTATTTTTTAAACATACCAAATCAGAGGCACACTAAATCCTTAGCATCTGATTGATGAGTTTGATCAATGAGGACAAGCAATACCTAAAGTAGAAAGGAAATCTCTAGAATATGAAACACCTGGGAAGAAAATACCATGTGCAAAACCCAGAAGATAAGGCAGCTTTCTATGGAAGATGATATTTAGGTCGTCAAAGATACCCTAGTACTTGCCATACCTGTGTAAATTAAATGAATGGACTAGCTCCAAAACTTTATGCCAGCTCCTTAAAATTATGTGTATGCAGCAAGAATGATTTTTTAAAGCTGTCTATTGCTATAAAAGAATGGCTATAACTAAAGTAAGCTATCATTAGGCTTTGGAAAGGATCATTTATTATACTTCAAAATGGCCTGTTATTTACAGTTCTTATTAAAAAAAAAATTGAATGTGGAATGCATTAAAATTTCAACAAAGTTCTAATACTGTTAACTTGCCTTCTGACAGTAGCAAATGGTATTTTGGCTCTCAGGAATGATTTATGGCCTTTATACTACCACACGAACATTTCAGAAGGACAACATCCATGCACTTTTACACAACTTTTAAGGATGAAGTGCTGTTTCAAGCTAATAATTATTAGTAATTAACATTAGAAGTAATGAACAAATAACTGTTACAAAGACACACAGAATAAAAAAATAACTAATTATGTCCATCAGATTGAGTTATCAACTATTTTGCTTTATGCAGGACAATATTTATCATCAAAACCAAGCAGAAATACTCAACAATAATGTCCTAAATTCAGAGTGTTCTTGTCAGGTCCTTTGCCCTTCCTCCTTAATTAATGGTCTCTTGGACTCCAGTGTGTCCTCTGTGGAGTCAGTAGAAACACAACACAAGCAGAATTCAGGACCTTAGGCTGCACATGAGACTTTGAAAATCAGTAGCTTCCAGGAGTAAATTGTGGTTTCACTTGAAATTCCAGTAGTGGCATTCCATGTCTCTTCAATGGCATAACAGAAATAATGATTGACTTTAAAAGCATTTTCTAAGGTCTGTATTTGTCACCTTCTTCTGGCAGAGTATTAATGCTGCTTTCCATCATGTATTATATGCTCATATCTTCAGTAAGAGCACCATACTCCTCAAAACACAAAGAATTAAACAGAGGTTAAAACCTCCTCTTTTTTTGTTAGGTTTTTTTTTTTCCATTTTCTGGAAAATTAAACTACCTATGTAGAGAATCAAGAATTCCATAAAAGAAAGGAAAGGCACTGTGATGGTTGTGGTATTTTAGTTTTGAAAAATCAAGGAAGATTTTAACGGCAAGTGTTGTTAGAACAAATAATCTCCCCAAAAAAGTATCTTGAGAAGTTAAGTACAGAACTGAATCTCCAAAACTGAGGAACTTGCTTTTCCTAAAACAATCCCTTCACACAATCATTAAGGCAGGATATGGAATTCCAGTAAGTTTTTTCAGCATGAACCAGAAGTTGCACTTACATCACCAAGGTTTATGTGTCCTGGACTTGAAGTGTTTTTACCAACCTTAGGAGCAAGTAAAAGAACCAAGTGCTTCAGAAATCCTGTCAGTGTGCTGGAAAACTGAGGGGTTTTTACCCCCGTTGCCAGAGAGTAACTGGGGACATCGGGGCAAATAGGGCCCAAAGTCATCCCATCTAAAGGGCTCAGCTCAGTGTACCATTTACTGGAGTAACCCAGGCAGAAGCAGAAGGGCCTGGCTATGTTTGCACTCCGTGGCTGTGTAGGCAAAGGCAGTGCTGTGGATTTCCTGTGGTGCTGTTGGGAAAGCCAGACAGGTTATGCCACTTGTTCTGTGGATCAGCATTTTCAGCAAGGTTCCTCTGCCAGCCTCTTGTCTTCTGGTTTGTCGGCTGTGCATTGGTTCAGGTACAGATGAGACACTGAGCTAACCTGGTAAATGGATTCGGGGGGAAGTTCAGCTGTGAGGAATTTTACACCTGCCAGGTCAGATTTTCCTTTGAGATGATGGAGCAATAAATATGAATTCTTCCTGTAGGTTCTGTCTGTGGAAAATTCAATTCACTTTTAAGGTTCACCCAGATAGACGACTCAGGTAGAGACATTTTGATCATGTGATTTTGCCAAAGTGCAGGAAAAGAAAAATCTTTCCCTGTCTATTTGAGGCTTATGTAACTATACACACACATTTACATAATACACACATACAAAATATTGCAAATTTTGACAGCTTCACGAGGTCATTTTGTTTGAACAGCAAAGCAGCAAACAGGATCCTAAACAAAAGGATAATCCAATTTCATTTACTAAAATTGAAAGCAAATTTAATGTTTCTTACTACTTGTGAATAACTGCTATCTGAAAATATGAATCTCTATTACTGAGCAGGTGATCACTCAGTGCTTAACAGGAGCTAGCAATTAGTGTATGTAAATCAACTAAGACAGCAGCATCTCAATGGCTGTTCTGCATAGAGGAATAGTTAATTTGTAGGAGTACATGTTTCCAGTCCAGATTTTTAAAAGTCACGTTTTCTACTGCTGAAAACCTCAACACCTATAACATTTGTTGTGCATTTTATGATTATTCCTAATGCCCTTGCAAATACATGTAATAAAATGCTAACAAACCATCATCCACTATTTAATTATGTTTATCTAGACGGATAAAGTTGAGGTGGGGGAAGCCTGTGGTAAAAATATTGTTTCCCACTTGGCAAACAGAGACTACATTTACAGCTTAATTATTCCTTGTAATGCTGTAAGAGAAATCTTCCTGTTAATCATACTCAGGAGCAGAGTTGATTAAAAATGGTTGTGGGTGGGGTTTTTCTGTTTGTTTTTTTGGTGTTCTTTTTTTGTAGTGAGGTTTAAAAAGTATGTTGACTCACAGTTAAATCCACCTCCCCTCCAGTAGGGGATTTAAATGTTTGTGAAGCTTCATTGGGAGCTACACAGGAAGCTTCTCTGAGAATGATGAAACACCTTCTATAAGACAAGACAAATATCTCAAGAAACTAATGCTATATTGCCTTCAGAAACTGTGCCGATGGAAAATATCAGAATAATTTGTCTTAATTAAGAGAAATACTTCTGTGTTTCAGCAACCAAGTGCAAGAAAAATAGAGGTCAGTTCTAGAAAACCACTAAATTCCTACAGATTATTTGTGTGCACAATGATGGCCACGTGATTAAAGACTGCAGTTTACATCTGCAGTGTTTTTCAGTGCTCCATTTGGAATGTTTTAATAGTGTTTTCCCAAAGCCAAATCTACACCAATTGCCATGAACCACTAGACATTAAAAACAAACCTCAGAAATTCTGTCTTGTAGTTGACTCCCATTGCAAAGATAGCCTAGGAGGTGATTGCTGAGAATCCACCAACCTTCATAATTTATTCTTCAGCAGACTGCAGAAGCATTCAGTGCAGTGAATGTATTAAAAGCAGTCACATTGAATTGGTGGAGTGACCCATGGAAATGCCTCCTTTTAATGCTGCAGCTGACGATCTCCATAGGTGTGAGCTAAATCCATACATCAGTCACTGCATTTGCAATGGACAGCTTGGCAAAAGAGCATTGGCATATCTGTCTTGGCTCTAGCCAGCTGTGATTTGATTAACTTCTCTGTTAACTAGCTAACAAACTGCTATCTGCTGCGTGTTTGGTAGTAGAGACTATGAAAAGTTACTCCCAGCGCACCCTCCAGTCTTGGCACAAAGTCTGCCTTAGTTGCATGACCACAAAATAAAAAGTCCCATCAACAGTTTAAAGGGTGTCTGAACACTGGGTATACAGTTCAGTAATAAAATACTTAATTCTTCCCCCTATATGGAACTAAGCTGTAACTTGTTAAGGCCTGGTAAGAAAAATAAGAAAAATATACTTTATGTACAAGGGTTGAAAATCTGTTCAGTGACGATATAATTAGAAAAAAGCTTAATCCAGAATCCCATACAAAGACATTGCTAAAATCTCATTTATCAGCCTAACTAAAATGCTGCATTAATCATCTTTGCATGGATTTGAATTTTTACTACCAGATCATTTATGTAAACTTAGTAATTTACTACGTGACCATTTGGTTTCAATTTTCTGGGCATCAATGTAGTTCTTGGGTAGCCTATTATGAGATGTTAAACAATGACATTAGGAGTTTTAACAATTTGGTTAATAGTTAAAGAATCATGTTAGTAGTTCTTGAGGCTATCTTTGTGTTGAAAAAGGCTGTACTTTGAAAAAACAGGTGGAAAGGTTTTTGTTTTCTTCTTGAAAAATAATTTGTGAGAAACAAAGCAAATATTTATTTCCTTGGTTCTCTGTGGATCACTAGGCTGCAGTGAAGACTCTAACAGAAAAGAAGTAATAATCAATACTGCCCAGTCACACCAAGGTAGTTACACAGAAGGCTGTGACTTGTTTTCTGATATCATGCCAGCAAAAATTTTGGCATACATGAAAGTACAGTGATTTAAAAGGTGCTTTTAAAGACTTTAAAGGATTTGTGTTTCCTTCACAAGAATCTGTTTTATTGGTGTAAAAAATTCATACTGATCCCTATCTACAGCAAGGAAGCCTTTTACTTTTACTTAAATCATTATAAAGATGCAGGAGCTTTTAAATTTTTTTAGGCTATTTTATCCTAAATAAGACTTGCTTTTAATATCTGAATTATTTTAATGTGCTTTTTAAAAAATGACAGAAAAACAAGGAAAAATGAAATTTGAAAAAGGAGGTTTTGGGAGAACTGGTTATGGTATTGGGTGACAATCTACATGTAAAAAAGGTAAATAAAAATAAAAAATAAAACATTGATGTTAACCATGCCACATATGGACACAAACCTTTTGAAACTCAATGTAAGGTACACTACTACAAAACACAGAAGCAATTTCATATCCTTCCAAGCATTGCTACAAGAGAGCCAAATCTCAGCAAGACAGGAAGTATCAAACTCATTACTGATCGTGTTCCCTTCCGGTCAGTGCCTTTCCAGACACTGATCCAATACTAAGAAGAACAGTCAGAATTGGCCAGTAAAAGCTATAACTATAGAATATTCAGAGACCTGGAACTTAATGTTTTTTAAACTTGACTAGGAGAGGAAGAAGAGTTTGAAAATAGTTTAGAATGTTTTTCTTTCCCTGAAGGAACTTTACGTGTTAAATGAGGAAAATACAAAGTGTTAATATGTTAATTGGAATAGCTGAGCCTGTGTTCCCCAAATTAAGTCGGTCTGCAGACATAGCCTACCTTATTTAAGACAGGAGAATGATAATTAGGGTCACTCTCGAGGAAAGCTCCTAATCACAGCTTACAGTAGTTGATAGCTTGAAATACCTGCCTAAGCACTTCCCTGAAAGGGCCTTCCCAGATGAAAGTTAACATGGGATGATCATGTGGAAAGACTGAATAATTTCATGCCTAGTTATAGTTCAGACGACATGAACTCTCATTTCTTCCTCAGTTTTCACATGTAAAGGATCTCATTGAACTATGGGATTCCTGGTGAGAGTGGGAATTTTTCAGCTGATTACATTTGTATCAAGAAACTTATGAAGCATCATTCAGTGATGTGTGCAGTACCTGTCTCAAAAGCGCTGCCCAAGCCCAAAATATTAGAGCATCTTGTTTAAAAGAAAATCAGATATTAGGAAAGAAAATCAAAAATTTCTGAATACAGACAAGTTAATACCATCTAAGAGGAGAAAAAAGCTTTTTAATATTTCAGAGTCTCATAAAAATTCTCCTGGCAGATTAGAAAGGTAAAATCTAGTATATTTATACTGACATTATAGTAATTTTCTCTTAGGACCTGGATCAACATTTAGCAAATATAAACAGCAATGGTATGAATATTACAGTTTCTGAGTTTAACTTATTCATTGACTGTAACAACTTCAAAAGAACCTGGTGAAACAACATCAACGAAGGTTAACACTGAAAGTTTGATATACAATCAACTTATCAACAGTATCTGCCTTCAGTTATAGACATTACTGTTGTTTTCCCACTTTTGGCTTTACCCAGACCAGTTTTCCATTGATTTAATTGATATTTAACAATTTAAACACAAAATAAAACTTTAGGATTAAGCCATTGCTCTTATAAATCCTACTTAAATTAAACTAAAGTAGTTTTGTTATTTTAGATCTGGATTAAAGGCTCTGACACCAAAGGGCAGCTTGATGCTTCAGTTTAATCTCAGGCCTCCAACCATAATTTTGTTGAATTTAAAAATGGACACTACCTTATAGTCTAGAACCCAATGCACCTTTTATTTAGTGTAAGTACGACACATGGCTTTATCAACTTCTGGTCTAATTGCCCTGGTGTTACATGAAATGCACATAGGCTGTAGCTTTACATTTTCTTACTCTGTGCAATGGCAATGCTAAATAATAGTAAGAGAGCAGAGGCTGGTACAGTGGGAACCTTCCGCTTTTTATAATATGGATTGCTATAACATTTATGTTACAAAAATGCTATGGAGGGATTAGCGAATTTAATGTCTAATGTCAGGCTGCAGTAATGAAAGGTGTCATCCAATATTTGCAAATGATATGAAGTCCTTAGCAGAAAGCTTTAGTGAAAATTTAAATATCATTATTAAAAAGAATATGTTAAAAATCTTTTTCTAAGTCTATAGTAAAATTTTAGTTCACAGAGCTGTAAATCTAGAATGTCACTCTTGGCAAGGTCTCATCTCAGTCCTTTGCTCCTGAGACAAAAGTTCCTGTTATCACCCCCACCTGACTGAAATTTCACTGGGAGAACTTAGAACTCTGAGATTCCCTTACTTTTGAAAGTGATTTATATGTGATCAGGGTGAATAGAATGCAGTGAACACTGAACACAGTGTTGTTTATAAACTGGAATTTTTGATCTTGCCACAGCTCTACACTAAAGACCAAATGGAAATGGTCACTTCACGTAGCTGCAAATTTAGAATCGAGACAGGGAGAAAAATATCTGCACTTGAGTGATTTGCACAAAACCTAACAGAGAAAAAATGCCCCATCACTGTCAAATGAATATTCTATCAGAAGTGCAGTCACATTCTGTTCTATTGAGATTAACTTTATCTGCTGAATGCTGTGAAATTTATTTCAGTGGCCTATGACCACCATATATCAGCATCCGACCCCTATCTATATAAAACAATAAGCATGATCTTAAGGTTGTCTTAAAGGCTGTCTGAGAGATGCATATTTACTGACATATAACCTGACTAAAGCCAAACATCATTACCCCTGTGACTGATTGGAGGGCAGTCATAACTTAACAGTTTTATTTCCCTTCTACAGCTGAGCTCCTTGACCATGCTGGCTGAGCTGACACGGCATTTCAAGTCTTGTTACCAGCTCAATGGCTCTCTTATTTAGAAAAAAAGGGGTGAGGAGGGGGGAGATGCAGGGAAGGCTGGAAAAGAAAAAGAAAAGGCACCTCTTCATTTAGGTTCTCCATCTTGATCATTGCTGATGGGCTATCAATAATTTCAACTTGGTTAAGCAGCTGGCTGAAGGTTAAATAAATTCTGCCTGTTGTTGGCATGATCATACCTGAATTCAGAGATTTTAATTTGAAGCAAATTTCTTTTTGACTGCTGTTGGGAAGTTCTTATAGAGTCCAAAATAGGCTAGAAAAATGATTTTTGTGGAGAAGAACAATATTAAAGTCAGTGAGGCAAAGCAACTATACTTTAAAATCTCTAAAAGGAAATGTAAAGGTATGATAAAGGCCTCATATGTGTATATACACACTCCCCAATTCAGATGAGGATGACAGGAATAGTGGTCATCAGTAATCTTCCAGTGAAAAGGATTTTGCCCAACTGCTTTAACAGATTGTTAAAATCTAAGAGCTGTCCACTAATTCATGAATGAGTCATGATTTTTAAAGAAAATTAAGTGGCTCATGCCATTTTGCCTGCATTGGGTTCAATTATCTTGTGCACTACTATTTTGACAGCCAGAGAATTATTTACAGCATGCACAACTATCTACACTTAGCCAATGTGAGTACTAATACTCTGTTAATAATGCATTCTGTGGACTCAGCATTCCTCTTATTTGCATCAGCATTATTGTTTATTTAAGTATTTACTTCTTGGGAGTATTCCTATTTTATTTCAGTAACGAAATTCTAAGCCAAATGTGAATCAAATACACATGCTCTCACATTTAGCTGTAGTAGGGTGATTTTGGAGCAAACACACTCCTTGTTACTGAGAGACAAGAAAATGCACACTGAAATTTGTCTAAAATAATCAGAATAGTTAGTGACTTAAATAGCAGTTGGTGTCCTGTTAAAGGAGGAAGAGAATTATGATTATGTTTTGACTCACATAGCTGCTTTGCCTCATACAGGTTTAAGTATATAGTCTACTTTTACATAAGGGCTGATTTTTTCCTAATCAAATTACCTGCATTTTCAGTAGTTATGCTACTGAAAGGCAGAGAAGTGATTTAGAGAGAGGATTCAGGTTGCAAAAGGGCTGCCAGAGAAGTGAGAAGAATTTTAGACAAGGACATGGAGAGAGAGGAAAAAGGTTCAAACTGAAAGTGGGCAGGATTAGAGTGGAGATTAGGAAGAAAATTTCCCTGTGAGGGTGGTGAGGCCCTGGCACAAGCTGTCCAGAGAAGCTGTGGCTGCCCCATCCCTGGAAGTGTTCAAGGCCAGGTTGGATGGGACTCTGAGCATCTGAGGTCTGCTTTCCCTCCTCTGAACTACCATTTCTAGCTGTACAATTCTGTCTTTTCCAGCCTACATGTGCTTACTCACTGAAGTCCAAAATAACATCATTTCTGCAATTTGATTTGTGTTACAGCAAGAGAACAGGGATGGGATTCAGCCTTCTGTGTAAGCTTTCCCTAGGGCTTCTCAAACCACCATGGAGATTGTTAACCTCCTGTTGCTTCTCTGAAGGGCAGCATCCCCACGTCACACCAGAGGGGCTTGGAGTCACTGGCTCCTACAAGAAAAATCTTTTGACCTTCAAGGGAGGGACATGCAGACATAATAGTCATCCTAACTCAGATACAGATTGCCTCCAAAACAGCCTTTTATAGCACAGCTTGCCTTCTAGCTTAACAATTTGTAGCTCCTGCTTCCCAGTCCTACATAATGAAACGTTTCAGGGATTACTGACTGCATAGCCGGTGTGTTTCATTGGTTTTAAGACAAGGACACTTCTTTGGCTGTGCTTTGTCCTCACACTTCTGGGAACTTTAAGAAACAGAAGGAAGAGGATGCCCCTCCTCAAAGAGCTGCATGAATTAAATGAATAGAAATCCCAAAGTATTTCTCTAACTCCTCCCTCTTTCACAAAAATCTTAATATGGATATCTTCATTCAAATTACTTATGGTGAGTTAGAATCATGGAAGAGTTTGAGTCAGAAAGGACATTCACAGATCTTGCCCAACACCCCTTCAAGCAAACTGGGTCATCTTCTACCAGGTGAAGTTGCTCAGAGCCCCATCAAACTTGACTTTGAATGTTTCCAGGGGTGGGGCATCTACCACCTCTTTGGTGAATATGCTCCACTTCTTCACCATCTCATCTAAAAGAATTTCTTCCATATATCAGGTCTGAATCAACCCTCTTTTCATTTAAAACTTACTAAACATTAAACTGGGAAAAATTATTTCCACTATACAAACAATTCCTAAATTCAGTCTAAATCTGCTAGTTTGCTCATCACTGTCATTAATATGTCTGTCAATAGCTAAGAAACACTGTCCTAATAAAACAGTAGGCTGCGATCAGCTGTTAATATAATAACTTGGCAAAAGCCTTGAAAGTTGCTCATTAAGTCCCATATTTTTACAAGTTACAGACCCATGGCAGCAATCTCACAACAAGGATATTAACTGGAATAAAGTTATAAAACATTTTATGGAAGCAAAAAGTACATACAATTATGTTTTATTAACAACCAACCTTAGAAGTTTCAGTGTCCATATTCAAATGCTACTGTTGAGCTGACCCCAGCTCTGGCCTCATTCCTTCTCTAAGACCAGTGGACTTGTGCCAGGAATGATTAAAACAGAAGAATAGTCAAAACAACTGAAAATCTGGAATGTGAAATAGGTCTTTTACCAATTGTCTCTGTTGGTTGCCATGAAGAGAGGCAAAAAAAAAGAAAAATGTTGTCACAGTCTTCAAAATTTCATAAAGACAGAGCTGTGAGTTCTCAGTTCTTTGCGTAGCTTCTGTAAAACATCAGGTTTGCAAAAAAAAAAAAAAAAAAAAAAAAAAAAAAAAAAAAAAAAAAAACAACAACAAAAACAAACCTTGTAAAGGCTAATAGCAGGGGAAAAAAAAAAGTACATTAAATACTTTTTTAATGTTCCCAGAGGTTCTGCCAGGGAAGATGCTCTAATTCTCACCTATCTCAAAATTAGCAATGCATTCTACAAAATCTCTACATGTAAAGAAAACTGTTAACCCAGGAGGCATAAATCAGATTTATTGCAAGAAAGAAGAAACCCTGTTTCTTCATCAAATTCTATTTTTCTTTAACAGTCTCTCAGCTGTCAGTTTGATAATGGCTGCTTGATTCTGCAGTCACTTAACTGGGGAACTTGCTGTTCCAAACCACATTATGTTCATCTGTTCATCTGATGATAGAATTTATCAGGCAACAAATTTGGGGACCAGAATTAATCCACCAAGAGATCTGAAGGGTAAATTAAGGTGGATTTGTAATGTCTTTGTTTATCCCCAAAAAATAAATATATTGAAAGAAGTTGAAAGCAGATTTAATTTAAAAGAAAAGTAAGGCCATTATATAAACAGCAGGAGATCTCATCCAGAATATGTCACATAAATATCATACTATCAAACAAGAAATGTAAATTATCGTACATAATCTATAATTGAAAAGTGTATTATACATTAGTGAAGTCACCCATTTATCTAATCATAATCAGTTCCAATAAAATCTCATTTAGGAAAGTTGAATGTAGTTCAGGGTGGTTGGTTATGAGGATATCAGTCATGTGAGTAAGCACCGAAACAGTTTTGAAAGATAGTTGGTATACATAGAAATCCAATTATTGCCTACCTCGTATGGAAAGGAACTTTCTCTGATAAGGCCTAAAACTGGGGCATTCAGAACTACGGTAAAAGTAAAGCAAGTATACTGAGTAATGGCTTCAAATGTTTTTAAAAAATCTTTACTCCAACAAGACATTTGCAAGAAGTCCTTACAAGAATGACATGGTGGTATAATGTAAAAGAGGCTTTAAAAGCAGAGGAAAACCCCTGGTAAGTCATTTGAAAGTTCTGGTGATGTACCACAGCTTGGATCTAAACCTCCTGTGACTGGTTATAAATCCAACCTTTCAGCAGAAGTTCTAATTTACCAAATATATGCAAGTCTGTTGCAAATGGTGCTAAAGTGCAACGATTTTCTATCACTGCTGCCCTTTTGCTGTAGCATTTTAGATAAAAAGGTCTCCAAGCAGGAGAAATGAGTGGTTTTATTGAGCTTGTTGACATAAAACCCCACAAAACAGACTAATTTTGCTACTCATAAATTGCAAGTAAATTATAGGAACATTTGCTGTCTTGATTTCAGTAACAATGCTGGTGACTTAATCCAGCAGTAAGGTAATCTGAATAGAATGTGTCATGACTAGAGCAGAAGCAGCAGGTAATGGTAAATATGTTATTGGGTATTATGAGCCTCTTCTGAAGTTAGCATTAATGTTTTTTTCTGTTTCTCCATTTGTTGTGCGAAGCTGCTCATCTAATCACTTGCATTAATTTATCTTAACCTATGGATTATTTATCATATACCTATCACCCTTCCAACATTGCTACCTCAGCTATACTGATTTTATCTCTTCAACATGCTCCAAAATTCAAACTTTATAAAGAGCTGGTCCCCATTCTGAATACTCACGTGTATATATATGGATGTAAATATTTACATGCAGATATATTCAAACCATTTGTGAATGGGTCAATAGCATAGAGAGTTACAACCCAAATATCTACATGGTCTTTGTTAAAATGGGTTACAAGGCGACAGAAAACAAACTTGGAAAAAAGAATATCCACATATCCTACTCTATTATTTTGGTACTTACTATGCTCCAGGCATCAGTACCCACCAATATCCATCAAATACTACGATTCCACCATAATTCTTATAGTATGATCTGTTTGTTTCTTCACAAAATCCACTGGATTATGAACAAACGGGCTTCTTCAGAAACCCATGGCAGGAAAAAAAGCTATTTTAATGACCCTGGTTTTGCAGCTGTAGCTAGCCCTGATTTGCTCTGCTTTGCCTGGCTAGATGTGCAACCATACATACATGCAATTTATCCAGTTTTAATAATTTAGAACAGACTAGGGCACTTGGAACATAACCATGATGATCCACAGGAGTGAACAGGATACCTTATTCCTATTTCTATGTTCTGTTGCAATATTTAAAAGTAGGAGAGAGCTAATTTACAAGCATGTAGTCTGTTTTTATAAGAGAATTACCAAGGAGATTTCAACCACATGTAAGGGGAAACCAGACTGAACATCATACCTGTGAACATTTCCTGTTTAAATTGACTCTTGACTAGATACTGGCCATCTCCCCAACTCTCTGTACCTCTTCAATTCGATGAGATGTAGACAGCTCCAAAGCTCCACCTGCAGCTCTGTTAGAAGCCACTGTGGTGTCACTCATTTCCATTTCTGAGTAGGCTTGTCTGTGGCTCGATTGACCTGAGCCAAATTACCTGCTGTGCTCACTCTCCAGCCTTGACACCCTCTACATTGTGTGACACTGCTGGGAGACGTCCTTTGCAGTCACTCTGGGATCAAACCCAAGTGAAGCTGAGAAACGCTGCGTGCCTTCATATGTCTCACTTCAGAGATCCAGCATCCACTTCTGTCCCTGTAATCTGGCTGTTCTACCTGCTGTTCTCATCTCAAACTGTGGGAACACAGATCACAGGTAGAGGAATGACATGCCCAGTGTTTACAGATACTGCCTGCAAACCCTCTGAATGAACAAGAGCCCTGGCCTGAGCATATGGAACTGCTGGAGTGAGCCCAGGGAAGTGAGGTGCACTCAGATGACACATACACCTGGGAAGATGAGTCTTTCTCAGCTCCACTGCATTTAAACATTTCAACCACAATCACATAATTCTAATCACAAAACACAGCACAAAAATGAGATCTAGCTCATCTCTCCCGAAGAAGATACATTACTGTTCCAGAAAGGCCAAATAGCACAAAGAACTACATGGGTTCGCAACAAGAATTTAAAGAGAAGGTCAAGTGCTGCAAGCACAAAGGCTTTTACTGCTGAAGAACTGTGTCTAGTGAGATTCAGGATGTGACAAGGTGCTGGAGGAATGCTACACCCAGTGTTCTATACCTAGAATTTAATTCTGCTCTCCAACTGTCCCAGCTGCTTTAAGAGATCATCTTCAACTCGGCCTGGAAAAAGTAGTGTTATTAATATAGTGATATGAAGACCAGCTCTTGTAACAATATTTTAAAAATCCACTGTTTAATATTTTAGTATTGATCCTGGAAGATTCAGCTTGAGAAAGGGTATGAAAGACCTCACTTGAAAATCTTGTTCACTTTGAGAACCCTCAGCACCCTCACACTCCCTAGAGAACTCTTTTTTGCACCCCCAACAGAATGTGTGAACTTCAAAGTGTTTCATTTAAGAAAAATAAATTTACAGTAGAAAAAAATCCAGTGGAGTTACGCAGAAAGCTAAAATCTGCTTACTCTTCTCCTTCCCATTTCATACCATCTAGCTTAAACCAGCAGTGAACTATTTTGAAATGTGCTGGGCTTTGGCCAGCAGTTTAAATGAATATATGTGATTTAGTTCATATTTTCAGGCCCCTTTATTAAATACCTCCCAGTTCCATCTTGCCTAATATTTGATCCAGCAAGTTTAATGACCATTCCTTCATTAAACATTACAAGCTTTTTAAGACCTTGACAGTGCTGCATTTCATCCAATAACCTAGTGCTGCTACAAAGTCAACATTGTGTGCCAAGTTAATCCCTCGTGTCCACTAATTATGTCCAGTGCTGCAGCTTCTTGGGTGAGCCTGAATCAGTGGGGAAGTGCAGGATTTCCAGGCCAATGGGTTCGGCACTCCAGCTATATCTCATGTCTTGACACTAGATGTCAGCGAAGGGTAATTGTTGTCTCAATTTAGAGGCCAGCCTAGGTAGCTGCTAGCAACCTCTGTTAATGTTTTATAGCAAAGGTGAAGTATAGCTTAATACAAGCATCTGACATATATTACAATAAAAAAGGATATAGTTGTCTAGTGTTTTTAAAGTCAGTCATAAAAGATGAATAATGATGCAGTTTAAAGCTAAAAGACAGCTGCCAAGCTGAATGGCTGTGATGGATGTCTAAACACCCAGTGTAGAGAAAACCTGTTCCCTAGAGACCACCATCCAAAAAATTAATTACTACGATTCAGCATCTTTAAATGTGCCACTTAATATACTGCCACCATAATTAAATTTCCAGCCCTGTGACCTTGAGACCATTTCCTGAGATAATAAATGAGATCAAGGTTTAATCGATGCAGATGCAAGTAGAAACTGTCCGAGGAAGCACAAAACCATCACAATGTAGTCAAGGTCAGGAAAGAAAAACCAAGTGAAGTTGCGAATCAACACTAATTGCTTTCTTATGATAAAAGATGTTTATTTTAATTTGCTTTATTTGCAAACAGTTCCATTGTGTACTCTCTGACAGCAGCTTTTAAACTCCAACCACAGATGAAGTCAGTAGAGGGCATATTTGTCTCCTTGTAGATAAGTCCTTTTTGTAGCAAGTGAAGCCATATTTGGTTGCACACTGAGATCTGATAACCAAGCTCATCACACATCAAACAATACAGAGACAAGAAACAACTGACTGCCTCAGGTACACTCCCTCTCTGGTGCAAGAAACCAAACAGAAAAGAAGAGAGTTTGGGTAGTGATATGGAGATGTGAGGGCTATTTTATGTCCTTTTGAAGTTGGAGTGACACAAAGGGTATGGGCTGACTTCTACTGTTGGACTTTACTAAAATACAAAATCAGATGCTGTATATACATGCACATGGTGTCTGATAAATGCAGAAATGTCGGTGTGTGTATATGTGTATGTATATATATATATATATATATATATATATATATAACCACCAGAAATATATAACACCACCTAGTAGAGGACCTATTATTTTGACAGAGGTAAATATTATTTGGGCTGTTATCCACTTAAGGAGACTTAGCTCAGCTGCAGAGACTTTCATGTCCACTCACTAATTGTGTGCTCTTACAGAAATTAGAACCAGCTGATGATGGGGGAATACACTAAGCAAAATTACTGTAAATTTTTGAGACAGCCTTGTTTAGAGGTAGGCTTTCTTTTATTATAACAAGTCTAGAGTGGAAAAAAAGTTTGTGTTCTGACACCTAAATCCTCAGAACTTGAAAAAGCATAGAAACCATCAGTAAGAGGACAGAGAGAGGAGACTGTGAAACAATGCAGATCAGACATCTTTAAATAATAGTACTTAGACATATTGTTTTGTAAAATAGGTATTAAACAACAATATCAATCTTGTCAGCATTAAATAGATTCAATTATGACCACTGTAAATTCCAAGGTGGAACTGTATCTAATATAATAGAAATAACCTCTACAAATACCTCAAGCAAATCAGGGGGCCTGGTGTGATATACACAAGCCAGTAGTGACAGGGAACTCTAAACTCACTCCATACCAGTAAAGCCAATGTACAAAAATTTGTACCAAAACCCAAAGAGGACAAAGCAAGACAGTGCAATATCCAAGAGGGATTAGAGAGTTCCAGTCCCAGAGGAGCTCTGCAGACATGGGGACAGGGGACATACCAGGCTGCTGCAATGCAGCACTGACTTCCCAGAACAGTTCCAGGGGTATCTCCTCAGGCTCTGTTCCCTGAGCACACCAGTCCCAGGAGTGTGCCATGCACGTGTCCAGCTGCCTGGGACTCCTGTGAGTGTGGCTGTGCAAGGGTACATCCTGAAGGTGCACTGAGGACGATTAAGATAATTATCTTCTGGTAAAACCTACCAACTACCTTTGAGAAAGGGCAAGTACTGATAAAATGGCTGTCCTGTCTACAAAGTGATGCAACTAAATCACTTTGAGGACTCAATCCAGCCACAGCTCTAAGAAATAAGTAGTAGTATTCTAGAAAAACAAACAAACAAATTAACCAAACCCCCAAGGTATTACCGTCTCAGAACAAAGTCTTCTGGTGGATGGAGATAGACAGCACTATACTGAAAAATAAATCCAACATTTGTTGAAACTTCCACTTGTTTCATCTTCAGTCAATTGCTTTTAAATTTGGATTCAAAATGTCTGCTGAAGTTAACACTTCCAACATTTCCATGGGCTTTTGTCTACATTCCTATGTTGGTAGGTCAGCTAGGAAATTCCCTCTCCCTGACTTGAAACTTCCTCCTGTCATTCTGTATGTACCAGTAAGACCTCTAGAGAATTAAAGTAAGGGGAAACAAAGTCTTTACTCTTATCTGACAGGCTGGTGCTGTAAATAATGCACTGTTCTAACACTGTTCCCAGGAAGTCTCATTGCATGACAAACGCCACAGTCTGCCAACACTGGCAGTCCCCATCTTTTCTTATTGAAACATCTATTTAGATGCATCAAGACAACCTGAAGGCTACTTCTGATAAGAACAATGGGCAGTTTTAAAGGAGAACAGGCAACATTTCAATTACAAATTTCTATTTTATTTTTAGCCTAATTTGGTCTCTTTGTGATAAACAAGATGTTTTACATATGCCTAGTAGTAATAATTGATAGTTCATGCTTCTGTGTGTTATACTTGTTAAAATATTTGCATTTAAAAGCAAAGTTGGACTTCTAGCTCTAGGCTATGTATGTGTCTTTCCTAAGGAGTCTCAACTAGAAGAAACATTTTGAATTAAAATTGTCTTCCAAATCTCAAATTAAGAGAGACAGAACACTGTTAACCCTTCACTTAGATCACTTATGTATGTGAAAACAAAATGTGATTTAGGAAAGTTAAGTAGAGACCTAGCAGATATTCCAGAATCACTTGATTCTCCCTGTATTCAGTCACAAAGATTAGACAGACAAATACTGATTGCTTAGGCTGTCAAGGGTTGGAAGGTCAGGCCTCAGGTAATTGCAGCATTAGAAGATATGTACTTTATGATGAGATCAATTTTACAGTTAAAAGTTTTATAGCCTGATTCAGAGAAGCAAATTACTTGAAACTTTGCAGAAAGTAGTAATAGATTATGAAAGAAGTGAACCTATGTTCAAAACAGCTGCTGAACTACTCACACAAGCTTTCATTACCTCCAAAAAGCTGTGTTGTATAGAATGCTTCCTGTATTGGACATAGGGTACTTTACCTAGTATGCATGACAGAAATATGACATACAGGAATGCAAATCCAGTGGTTTTAACTGAGGCATCTGTAAGAAAGGATGTAACATTTGAAGGACAAGATTTTCAAAAGTGACTCATTACTTTGGGACGTGCCTGGGGAAACATTAAGAGTACTCCTCAAGAGGCTGAGGAGACAGACATCTGTTTCTGCTGCTCCTTCTCCTCAGGGGACCACTCCTCACACTCCAGCAAAGGGTTCCTCCCCTAGAACAAAGTTCTGCACAAAATTCTTCTACATGAGTCCAATCCCAAGGATGCAGTTCTTCACATCCTGCTCCAGTGTGGTCCGATGTGGTCATCCTGCTCTGATGTGGTCTCCCTCCAAGGGGTGCAGGTGGATCTCTGCTCCACCATGGACTACCATGGGCTGCAGGAAAGTCTGCTGTGGTGGCTGGAGCACCTCCTCCCTCCCCTCCTCCACTGAACTTGGTGTCAGCGGAGATTCTCTCACGTATTCTCACTCATCTCCCCAGCTGCAATGGCTGTTGTACAGGTTTTTCCTCTCTTCTGGAATAAATTATATCCCATCCACTGTTGCTGATGGGCACAGCCCTGGCCAGCAGTGGATCTGGCCTGGAGCTGGCTGGCATTGGCTCTGTTAGACATGGGGGAAGTTTCTGGCACCTTCTCATGGATGCCACTCCTGGAGCCTTCCACTACACCCAAAGCCTTGCCACAGAAACCAAAGCTGTTGCTAAACCTGACAGAACTCTGCAGCTACAGCAGAGCTGGCCCTCCTTCTTCCCTCCCACACTTATGCATTCTTTCAACAGATGTTGTACCAAATAACACCTATTTTAATCTGTCCTGTTTATTTGCTCTTGCTCAGTAAAAAATCACCTAGAAAAAATTAAATACGTATCTAGAAAAAGAAATGAGAATGAATTAAGCAGCTTGACAATGGCAAGTTGTCAAGTCCTTTCTTCTGTAGATACAGAAAATCATATTATTTCGTAAGATCATTTTGAGGCATACTAGGAAAAAAAAATAGAGTAGATTAAATCATTTGCAATGTTATTCTTTGGTCAAGGAAAAGGACATCCTTGTAGATATATATCAGGTACTATATCCAGCTGAGGGACTTGCCCATAGTGTCCCAATCAAAAAAATGAAGTTTTAATTAGCTTTGAAATACTTAGCTGTCCTTGACAAATATGGGCACCAACATGTTTTGCTAGAATAAGAGACTTTTTATTAATAGATTCCTATTTCACGTTCTCCACTGAAGATGAGAGAACTAAGTGCTTACAGTGAAACAGTAGGGTGGCTTATTAAATCAATACACATCTGTTAGATAATGGGCTCTAAGTCAAGAATGTTATTCTGAAAACCTCTCAGCAAAATGCTGCTTGTTTGGCACTGTTTTCTTACAGCTATTCCCTCGTTGAAGAATCCCCTCCAGAGCTGACCATCTATTTTGTAATGTTCAGTTCCTAACAAGCGTGTCCAAACATCTCTGCCAAATGGAAAGGATTCTCCAAAAATCCCAGACAATATTCTCAATTATGCCAGCAAGTGACAGCAAGAGGCTGTGAAGTTTAAATCTCTTCATCCCACAACAGAAGGTTAAGGCCTTAAGAACACTAAGTAAACTAATAGGAGCCAAAACATCCCCTATACCAGTTGCAATTTACTGGGAACAATTTGAAATGACATCCTGAAATATGACAAAATTAGACACAGATATATATCAATACAGAAATGTTTAAGACATAAATATATTAAATATCTATTAATATATTAAATATTTATTATATGACACATGTTCCTCAATTAAAAATACTTCACTTGCATATCTGTTGGGACATGTGGCCCTTCGTGTGTATGATCAGCATCTCTCAGCTCAGTCAGCAGACACTGTTCCTAAGCATTCCACCTCTGTCTTAGAAAGCCTCTCTAAAAGAGTCACTTCCCAGGCTCTGTGTGGGCACTCTCATCTCTTGTCTGTCTTGCCTATGTTTGTAACAAACTGTGTGAGGCAAAAATTGCCCCTTGTAGTACCTACGAGCTGCTCAGCAATTTCATTCAGAGTCCCTGCGCATTATTGCAATAAATCTGAGTAAAATAATATTTACCTGGCTAGACATGGGTAAACATTTTACTTTTATCATCCTAAAAGAAACACATCCCAATTCGTAGCTGGTGTGTCTGTATTATTTCAGAATGGAACAGTAAAGAAACTTTAAAATTAACATATATTTAATGATGTAATTGTAATGAAAAGGAGCCTGTGCAAATGCCAAAGCAAGATGTTCTGAAAAAATGGCAGGGAATGCAGAGATCAGCTTATGCTTGTGACACTTCATTCACCCATGGCATATATTTGGCTGCTTCTGTAATATTTGAATTTGTGTTTTACAGCGTGCAAATGTTTTTTCTGCAGTAGGAAAACATAAATGAAAAATGTACAAGTAAGGCTGTCATCTACTGACTCACCATGGTAATTCCTCATACAGTGGATTCAGTGGTAGCACTGAGCATGGGCAGAAAAAAATAAGGAATGGCTGATGTTTGCACACTAAACAGTGTGAATCATAATGTGATATCAATATTAATCTATCCCTTATAAAATCTTAAGGCCTTTTCATTTAATGAATAAGATGCTGCACAACAATAATCTGTACTTTTCCAAATTAGCCACAAACCATCTGGTTTCTCTCCAATTACTTCATTTTTTTTTCTATATTTCTAAATGTTACTGACCTAAAAAAGATTTCATCAAAGGCGGTAGGAATCCTAACCCCTCTAGCAACTATTAAATTGGTCCACTCTGTGTCCTGTGCTGACAAATCATTATACTCCAGAGCCTTACAATCCATGGTAGTATCTCAATTAGGGATAAAGATGAAGCAACAGTGTTCCAAATTCATCTATCCATCTAAATTTATTCTTAAATAAAACAAAAAATCAATATACAGGGATCCCTAGTTGGTCATTGCTAAGTTCACTCATAACAAAACACTGTTTCTGCAGTAAACAAATCAAGTGGTTTCAAAACAGCTGTTTGAAGTTATGTAAAGTGTCCTGATTAAGTTTAATGATGTTGGAAACAGCATCGTCTTCCTTTTCCTTTTTTTTTTCAATTCTGCATTGTAAAAAAGTGTTGCTTTTAATTTAGTTTTATTTTTTACCTTAATTTTTATTTTAATTTAGAGTTTACCTTGGCAAGGACTATGCTTAATGAGTGAGGTCAGAAGTAACATATTCGGAAATTCAGGATATCCAGAAAACAACAGTGAAATGACTGAAAAATACATCTGCTCAATTCTATTGGTATCTTAATTTTTGCTAACTGACCATCCTAGTATAGAGACAAGAATCCTGCTTAGCCCTTCCACTTCTAATGCTAAGGCTATTCCCAAATGTGTCATAAGGACCACAAAACGTATTAACTTTGGCACTAAAACACAATATCATGTGCCAACTCTTCAAGGAAACTTGGAAGTGAAGTGAGATTTTTTTTGTCTTTAATGGGCAAATACACATATGGCTGAGCCATGCTGTCTAATGCTGAACAAGAGTGACCAAATAATAGTAACTATTCTGCTTTTGGTGGCTCTTTAAAAGTCTAAATTTCAGTAGGCTGGACATAGGCTCTTGTGGCAGCAGAAGCTGTTGTGGAGAAATGGAGTGTTGTTTGTGCCATTTCTGTAATTACTGTTTCCTGATTTTAGAAATCCAGTATATCAGAGGCAGCAGTAATTACATAATCCTCAGTTAAGAAAAATAAGCAAACCCATTTCTTCTCAGAACAGCATTTAAGTTGATTCTAACTAAAAGAAAAGGAAAGGCAAAAAAGGGCACAATTGCAGTGGGACCTGTTCCATCTAAGCAGAGAGTCTCTGTGGAGGTATAAGGAGCCCTTCCAACCTACTGCAGGTTTTCTGGCGTCTGGTGTCACTGGGGCAATAGCACGTTTTTACCTTGTGGAATGATTTAGAGGATGTTAAATACAGCTGTGTTTCACTACTAAATCATTTGGCACCTGCTGAAACAGCCAGGAAAATATCTGGCATTCTTTTTGCACTCCCTTTTATTAGAGCATGTGAACTTAGACTACAAGAAATTCTCCTTTAAGCAAGAAGCATTCTAATTTCTCTGTATTTAGGATACTGTGAGCCAACCAGTGGAAAGCTACTTACCATGACAGCTTTTCCATATTGCTTTGGCATGATCATCCCCCACTTGACTAGACTAAAACAATCATGATTTTAAACACGTTTTAAACCCTTCATGAGTTCCATAGGCAACTAGATCCCATCACTCCCTGGGTACTTTGAACTTGTTGAGAAGCTCAATATACTTACTGGACTTAGATTCTGTATTAATTACTCTTGAGAGAATGCTGAAGATACCTTGAAGATTTTAGAGCTTCCTCTAACTCAGAACTTATAATAAAGTCTGTAATTCACCATTTCTCCTTATCTTACAGATGCCTCAATGAACATGACTATTGCAAATTACATGACTATTGCAAATTAAATTTGAAATGGTCGTATCATAGTTATGCTTATGTTTTACCAGTAAACTGAATTTAGTCAGCAATTTTTTTGTTTCAAAGAACCTAGCAGATCCACCCCCCCCACATACTAACTTCAGTAATTAGATCAGCACTTGTTCTGCTACTAACTAATCTGATCTAATTACTGACAAGCTGTCAGTCTAGGAAGGTTAGGTAACTGTAGGCTTAGTTATTTCCCCTGGCTCTATCCTTTTGAAATAAAACAGGTTGACAGAAAACATTATCTTGAGATAACTCCAATATCAGAGTGCAGCTAGCTGCCCATAAACCCCATCCAACAACATTCCATGCATTTCAAGCCATGACTACTTTCTACCACACACAGAACATTCTGTTAGGTTGGCACTCCTAAAAGGGGACCACTAAAATTACATGCCGTGGTAGGCACAGAAGGAAAATGTTTAGCTTCAGAAAAGGAGTACTCTAGTTGCTAGACAAAAATTAATTAATTCATTTTGCTTTTTCAGTGTAAGGTACAAGCCAGATACACACATTAATGCTGACAGTTCATCCATGTGGGGACCGTGCAGCTTTAATGGTTTACTTGCAGCTTTATAGTTATGATGTGGTTGCTGTCTGTTGCTATGTTGTTACTTGTTCAACTTAAAAGAAAAACGATAGTCTTAATACTAGTATTTCTATTCTGAATAAGCTTTTTTCAGTCAATGCAGTGTCCTATATATTGGTGGGTCAAAATTCACAACAAATTTTAAATTACCTTCCTAATAGATATGTACAATGAAATGCTACATTGTATTCCAGTGCTGTGGAACAGTCTCAGACAGCAGTTCTTCTTTGGCTAAGTGGTTTTTTGGTTCTAAGATCACTAAGCTGTTTTTTCTCCTCAACAGTTCAGAACTAATTCTTCTAATAGTAACCCCACATTTTGCTATCAATATGGGAGCAGTGAATATTTACACTGTGGGTGTTAAGTACTGTAAATAGATCTCTGGCGTAGCTCTCACCAACTTCAAAGGCCTTTGAAGCAGCCCTGATTCTGACTACCAAAATCCATCTGAATTACATCAGTGTCTGTAAGGGAACAGTGTGATACCTACTGTGAAATGAATATTCCTGACATATCAATCTTTCTTAAATTTAGTCTTTTATTATGACCCATGACTTCATTCACCTTTTGTACTGCTCTGTTTGGTTATAATTTTATCTATTAATCATGTTAATCCAATAGATTCTGACTTAATCAAATGCAAGTCAATTACTTCATCAAATTATATTTTTAATGAAAGACATTTTTTAAGGTTGAATACCAATTAGGGATGTGTTTAGAGAAGTGTGGACAGCTTTAGACTATGAGAACATTTGACTCTCCCCTGCGAAGGTAATTTTCATATCCACTTCCAGGTCAAGTAGTTTGAAGAACACTTCTGAATAGACACTGAATTAACTGCAGGCAGTTGTGCCTATGCACCCACCTAAAAAGATACCTGCATGTCAGATCCCAGGTAGGGACTAGGCTGGGTAGACTTTGAGGTAGAGGTCATGACTTGCTACATGAGAATTAAAACTAAGAGGAAGACTGCACGCTACAGCTCTGACTTGGAGAGGTTTGCTTGCTTGTGATACACTGACTTGCCTAACAGATGTATGCAATGTCACCAGTCCAACACACAGGACATGTACCTACCTCAGAAAGAGAAGGTCATCCTTAATACTTGGAGACTGCCTCAGGTACCTTTGCTTGTATCTCTATGAAAGGACAGGAATGGGAAAGTGCAGAGAACTGAGCTAATTAGGGATAAAATACCCACTATTTGGCTCCTAGTCTTGTTTTCATTTAATGAACCATTACATATTTTCTTCTAAATCTGACCAGTTTTCAGCTTTTTTCCCCCCACCCCACCTCCTTTTTTCATTGATTTAATTTTCCAGGTGAGGCACTTGATAAACTTCACTAGAGCTTGAATCAGACCATGGCCAGTATCAAACCTCTAAGGCTCCAAAACAGTAACATGAGTGATTGCATGAGGCTGGCAGGAAGGATCAGCTTCACTCTTGTTCCTCTCTATTTTACATCTCATTTTTCCTTCTTACTGAGATGTATCAAGCTGATCCTTGGTCCCATCTTAGAATATTCTGGTTTTCAATGCAAACATTTGACACATGGTGCAGTTATTCTGTTGCTGAAACAGAGGATGTAATTTAACTAAGGTCATTCAACACGGTGAGCTTTTAAATGGCATTCTGTAGGTCTTAAGGACTTCTCTTTCTAGGATGAAATTTAAATATTTCAGTTTCAATTTATACTGTGCAGCTGGCCAGAAGGGACTCTTGTTGGAGAGTGGGATTGCTTATATCCCCATTATTATGTACATAATTATATACAGAGGACTTGGAAGGCAACAGCTTTCCAAACTTTGATTTTGCACAGTGAAACAAACATTAAGAATGTGGAAGACTTGGTCTAATACTGAGTGACAGAAAACACAAAATACATTTTGTCTGCAGATACACTTTATACCAAACAGGAATATTTCAAGGGAACTAACCTTTATCACTTAAATTTGGCCTTTCACATTATTTTACTGATAAATATCTTACTAAAGAAGTAATCTCTAATTATATTACTAATCTCCAATTTGAAGTAAATGAGCAAATCTATACACATTTATTGGTATGGCTTTCCTTCACCAAATATGCAGTCATTTTTAAAACATCATGCCCATTTATAATCACTGTGATTAGAATTAAAATAAGTTGTTTTACAAAACTGTTTTAATATTCTAAATTATTTTCCATAAAAAATGGAATTATTTTAATTTGCTCTTAATTGAATCTCAATAAATTCTAAGCAACAGAGACACTTGGGGCTTTTAAAAGAAATTATGCCAGTGAGCCAGAGCTCAAGTTTTCTCACATAACTGATTGATGACATGGAACATAGCAAACAATCTATTTTCTAGCTCCTAACAGCTACATGATGTCCTTGTTTCTTATAATAACAGGATAGCCAATCCAATATTGACAAAGCATCACCAGGCTGGAGCCAAGCTGAGCTCACATCTCCATTTTTCTTTCTGGGCACATAAACCTTGTGCTGCAGCTCAGGAACAGGCAGCCCAGAGCTGGCCTGTCACAAAGGCAAAGCTCTCAGGGCACCTCAGAACACTTGCACTGACTGGATAAAAAAATCCACCTAAAAATGAAACTGGTTTGGGTCATTGTCCAGGTGCCAGAAGGACTGTGAAAGCCAGGTGTTTTCCTTATACCTGTACACACTTTTCTGGATTTAGACTGAAGTGCAGAAGGTGTTGGTAACCCAAGCACTCCCAGGAATTGTTTGTCATCTGCTGGATGTCATGAGAGGAACCCTAAAACCTGGCAAGCTTTGCAAAATTTCTGAACAAAAATATTTCCTTTCTCAAAGTTCCAAACAATCAAAAAATCCTTATGGCCCAGGACTAAATACCAAGCTGGGGTTAACACAAAGCAGGAGAAAATAAAGCTATCCCAAACATCTGCCATTAGCTTCAGGATTCTAGAAAATCTAAATATCTAATCTAATAATCTAAATATCCTGAACATCTTTTGTGGAGGTTACACAAACTCATCATTGGAAAATACACATATGAAAGAAATTAAATGAAAATGCTGTATATACATTAAATCACTGAATCACTATGTTTTGGAGAAGGGTGTTCTGTACAGCAAAGCTTCATGGAGCTTCCTTTCAAGGAAAACTAATTCTGTAAATAATCTTCAGCTCAGCATTACAGCAATTTTTGTTTATTTTGCAAGTGTATATCGAATCACAGTGGTTCAGTCCATTGCCAGAACTACTGACTGTTCATCCAGAATTAGATGCTTTTTGAAGCAGTAACCACTGATTTAACTGAAGATTGCCATATACTTATATATTTATAGCATAAATTATATGGAATAGGCTTATATAGAAAATAAAGACTACTACAGTCTGTAATTAACACAAAAACATTCTCAAGGCTCAACTGTCCAACACAATGACCAAAAAATAAATTCATGTTTTACTTAGCCGTGTAAATGCTGCTAGAACTGGGTACAAATTTCTATAGGGTGGTCACATACCAAATCCACATAAATTTCTGATTTTCTTTCTAATTTTTGATTCTGACCAACATCCAGCCTACTCCCAGTCCCCAAGATCTTATTGATTATATTCTTCTTCCTGGAAGCCTTTTTCTCAGTTACAGTGACTGAAGAGTGTTGGCCTCTGTCTGGGACCTTGCAGTTTTAGCAGGTGGGAGTTAAAGCAACTTTGATATTCAGTGCTGTGAAACTCACAGCCATACTTCTTCATCTTTCTGTTCACCAATTATCCTGAATTTTTCACAGTTCTAAATTAGTTCTAGTTAATACAGCTCTAGGATTTTTCCTGCCTTTCCCCCTTCCAACATCCTTTTGTTTTAGCAATGTGCAGCCAGTTGATACTTTGGGTGGTTGGTACACATGAAAAATGGAAAGTCCTCTTCAATATTGCCTATTAGTACTGCAGTATCTGAAGTCTCCCCAAATGAGCCCTACTCTGATTTACATGACCTAGATAATTTTCTTGTCAACACTTTCAAACAGAAAGAATCTCTAAATCTGAATGAACCATCTCAAGCTCATCCCAAGCTGATTAGTGGGCTTGCATTAATATCCTAAAGTAGTTTCCCCTCACAAGTAACAGCCACGCAGTAAAACCTCACCTGTGCTGGCTCCCTGGAGCTGGTCCTTGCTACCCTTACAAATGACATCTGGGTTACTTTCTCTGGCACAGAAGGATCCTTCCATCCCTCTTTAACCCTTGCTGGAGATAATTAAACTGCACCATTCTCTTGAGCCCAAAGTGATTTAGCACAAGAGTTTTGCATTTCCATCCGGACCTACTGGAGGAGCCAAGTGCCTGACTAATTCTGTGCATGTCAGTACACGAGTGTCTGAGCAGTTCCATTTACAACAGTCACACTACTTACATGCTTAGGATTAATTAGACATTTAAGACAGATTTGCCAGTGATTACCATTAATTGCAACTCCAGTGATTTAGGTCCTTCCAGGAGTCTTAGCCTAACTGCAAATGTCTCCTTCTTTAAAAAAGTTTTTGCAACCACAACTCCAAACATACTGAAAAATGACAAGTTAAAACAGTAAATTTTTATCCCATATCTTCTATATGGAGTTTAATTTAGGACTGTTCACAATAGGACATTTTCCTTTAATTTCTGCAAAGGGCCATCTTTATTCAGCATTGAATAAAAGCATGTGGTGGAGGGTCAATGAGGCAGAGACACAAGGAAGAAAATGCTGGATTAATAAGGATAAAAAGAGATTTAGACTTTTAGGAGTCAAGTCAATTTTCATCCTGATTGATCATAATCAAATACAATAATTGCCAGTTAAAATACCACTCCAAGAGGACTCAGTGCTGTAAGGCAGCATCAGAAAAGCTCAGCTTGAGCCACCACCACCAGCAAACAGGGCTACTTTCACAAAGGCTTTGTATGAAATGGTTCTAAATCATGGGCAAACAAATATGACAACAGGGAGTTACTTTGTTAGAACAAGTCTGGGTATTAGGGCCTGACACTCCTGACAGTCCCACCACCGAGGGCCTGTGCACTCTAGGACAAGAAAAATACTGATGTGCCCTTTTAGGAAAGAAACCCTTAGAACAAGGCTCTTCCTTCGAGCCTGATTTTGTGCCGCAATAAATCCACACTGAATGTTACAAAACCTTACTGGCTGCACATTGATTGCTATTCAGGCAGTTTTTATACTGACACTCAAAAATGGTCCAATAATGAGCTCAAGGAAGGAAGAACAACATTGCACCTGCTTCTTTAAGTCTTTCCTCCTTTTTTTTTTTTTTTTTTTTTTTTTTTCTGCCACTAACCTGCTATACCAAAGCGACGCAAAACGTTTTGAGTTAGTAATGGCTCATCAGGAAGAAGAAAATTTACTCCAGTGCCTTATAACTTAACAAGTAGGGGTTTTTAGAACAGCAATTAAAATTATCAGTTCAGCACACACGATAGCTAAGTGGTGAAGATATCTGTTTACGTTATGACATATATATGTATACAATAAATACTGTCATAACTTGTCTCTGTTGGTTAGTGGTTATCTAAAATGTCCTTATCTTCAGAATCACATTTTCTAAAATAAATTCCAATCAGTATTGTTTATTTGCCTAATTTATATTCAACCTGCCATACTATCAGTTAGAACACTATTCAAAAATGTTCTATTTTTAAGTTGTGACAATGAAAACACATCTTTCTAATGACTAAATGAAAAATTAAAAATAATTACATATATTAATTTATAGCTATTTATCCATAATTAAATCTCTATCTAAGTGTCTCTGTGTTTAGCTAAAAGACACAAGGAAATGAGAAATGTATAGTTTATCTATACACATAATAAAGGCAAAATAAATACAGGCTAGTCATTTTATATTATCCTTTTAATCTTAGGCTACCAGTGGAAGACAATCTTTTATTTATATTATGTGAGGTAAAATTTTGAAACAGGATTTTCTGTGTCTATCTTCCTGCACACTTCATAATTAAGCCTGTAGGGCTGCATGGTTTAGTTTTTAATGCTGTACTTGTCAATTTCTATTATCACTAATTTAAAGTTCACAGCTCCATATATCATAAAAATATGAGGGCTCAACAATTTATATATATATAAAAAAAAAACCCAACCAACAACAACAAAATGCTTTGCATTGAGGGGGTGTCTAAGTTTTCCTGTGTGTTCTCTTGGTGATTTCATTTCAAACAGTGCTGATTTATAAAGCACAAAGCTCTAATGACATGCACTTTGCTCCACACCTCCATATCTCCCCTCATATATATATTTATATTTTATATATATATGATTGAGAAAAAAATATTGCCTTCATTAGTATGTTAGCCTTTTAAATTAAACTCCAAACTTGCTAACACAGTCAGTCCTACCAAGATCAACTGTGACACTCACTATGAAGAAAAAGCATCTCTTATTTTACACAAAACATTACAAGGTCAGATCCGTGCCTTTCATCTCTTCCCACCTTCACCAGACTGAACAATAGGCAGCAACAATCCTGTGATATCCACAACTAATTTATCCAGCAAGAAGACAGGTAGCACTCTGAACCGCACTGCTGCCTGAATAGGTGCAGTAAATAAGCAGCTTAATGGTAGCCTTTCAGGCAGGAGGGCAACATATCACAGCATGGCATTTTTATAATCTTCTTGGCATGCCTACAGCCAGAGCACTGAGCTGAGCGTATGTTCCCTCTTCTGTCGGGCTGAGGATGCATGGAATCGTTAGATTGTGACACATTGTGCCTTAAAGCAAGTTTAACTGTTTTATATCCCCTCTGATCTACAGCTTTGTACATCTGTTAAGTTGTCCCTTAAACTTCAGTCAGCACATCTGTGGATCTGATCTTTCTGAAGCTCATTGCACGGCTTAGGTTTTGCTCAGTGTTTCTTTGTATCTGTCCAGTGTTTATTTGCAAGGAATACCCTTTGTATTAGTGCACTTGCTGAGCTAGAGCAAAAGCCCAACAGTTAAATCTGTATGGGACATCTTCATCTGGCAAAAAATGAATGGGACACTAGGAACTTATTCCAATAACTTGAATTATAAATTGGTGAAGTAAATTCCCTTTTCTTTATGTCTGTGCAGAGGAAACGTCTTCTCCCTGCCTAAAATTAATTTTGCTCTAGAGGTGTAAAGGAGGCAGTTACTGGACTTCTCCCACAGAGAATACTGATTCCCCATGGAATACTGATGAAATGGCACCAGTTGTGGATGGATGCACTAATTTGCAGGTGCACTGACTACCCCCTTAACCCCTGGGTGATGTTGACAGGATTTCAGTGCTGTTACCTGCTGACTAGCCTCAGCATGATGTCCTCTGGCAGGAAGCAGCCCTGACCAGCCAGCATCCTCCAAAATTGCTGCACAGAGCCTGATGCAAGATCTGCTGCACAGCAGATTGGGCCAGCAAAGCTGAAATCCATTTGAATCCTAGAAACAGTTGCAGAATTCCTCTGCAAAGGAGTGTATGTCAGCCATAAAGGCAGCCTGGAGATCTCTCTAGAAAGTCTCATGCTAGATGTATTTTATGCCACTGTTTTTTTGCGTTACTAACTCTGCATTGAGAGCCTTCATAGAAACTGCAGGCATACAGAATGAACATCTGAATGGTCCCCAGTGCTGCAGGTCTGGATAATGCACAGACTGAGCAATGACATTTAAACATCCCTGTAAGCATAAACTCAAAGGTCAGAAGGGCCTCACAGCTTCTACCACACAGCCACCAAAATACAAACATGCTCCAGTAAACCTTAGGCTAATACAGTTCTCTCTGCACGTACTTGTCAGATTTCTGCATTCTTTTTCTTGGGGAGCTTTTCCAAGTGTTAGAGGAAATGCTGCAAATAAATAATGTAGAAGGTTATGAATCTTTAGGTTTATTCGTGCCTTGTATTGAAAGAGATGAACTGTTACTTAGTCAGTGAAAAGTTATAAACTGCCCCTTATAAGGTGCTGACAGAAGACTTTACTGAGCCAACATCATCAGTGAATGTGTGCAAGTAGTTCTTGTCCTACCCCAGCAGTCAGTACAGCTCAGTCCACGTGAGCAGATAGAGAGCATGGCAAAGCTCTCACACCATGACAGCCAGTGTCTGGCAATATTTCAGTCAGACAAAATTATTGTGGGCAAAACCATGCCTAAACTGACAACAGTGGCAGAATTTCCCATTACCTATTTAAGAAGTAAGAAATTCAGGTGCTAGATATCTGCCTTACCACAAAATAAATTCTTTTGAGATACCACCCAGATACAGGTACAGCTTTTAGTTACTATTCTGCCAAGGTATCAATGGAGATCACTACTAAGTGATCTACTAAGTGGATAACTACTCATTTAAAAAAAAAACTTTAAAAAAATAAGCTACAGAAACTGCTTTTTGATTATTCTCACAGTTGGGATTTCAGCTACTCTTGTAAAAATATCTCTACTTCAAACCTAGAGGCCCAAGAACTGAAATAGAAGTAACTGTTCAGGTTAGACAAAATCAAATGAGACCAGAAGCAAGTGTATGGGGCAGTGTGTGTTTCTCAGAATGACTTGGATGCAACAGTTCATTACCTAATAGTGGCATATGCTGCTGGACCGAGCCATAAAGGAAAAGAGAGTCTTCCACTGAGGCTTCCTCACTGAGATCCTTTTGTACAGTTTGGCATCCTGACAGACGTGAACATTTGATTTATCAGTGTTGCCTAATTGCTAAGAGATGTCACAAGTACCTTTCCCAACCCAGACTTTCAGCTGCCAGGTTGTCTCTTTAAGCAACTCTTATGCAGTTGTAGTTGCCCAGATGAGTTTTCTCTCTTTCTTCCCCCGTGACACCTCTCCTGCTCTCCCCAAAATGATCCCCTATGTTTATATACGATGAATTTTCCAGAACAGTGAGAACAGACTTCTTAGTGCAGCATCATTACCCCTTTCCTGGCACAGAAGTAGAAAAGAGCTTGTCTGAGCTGGCAACCATCAAGCTTTACAGTCTAACAAGTTCCACTACTATAATGAAAATCCAAAGACCTGGAAACAATATACAGAGCTTCCCTGACTAATTTTATTATGCAGACACACTTAATAGCTCCTGTTACAATCACATTTATAGCAGGAAAACAGTATTGGATTGTGACTATCACACTAAATCGACATGGATTATCAGTCATTAAAAAGGAACAAAATTAGCAGCAAGCAGCAATATTTTACACTTATCAAATCTACAGCTGGTCAAGGTTCATTACAATACTGTGCAATAAAGTCAGGAAGCATTGGCTCATTCTACAGAACATTTAAATCTCTATTGTATTTGTGTAGGATATAATTTCTGATAGCAATAAAGCCTAATAAAAGTTACACCCCGATGAATAAAGTGTTAATAAATTGACCCAAGACATTTAAATGGCTAATTATATTTGAGATAAAGGAGGATTCACTTGTTTCTATAGATTGTTTGAAGCTGCACTCTAACCAGCTAACTAACCAACTACAGAATTATTTTATATAAATATATCTGTGGTATAAAATATTAATTTTTCTAGCTCCTTTTTCAATAGATTAATAATTAATCAGAATTTCCTAACACATTTCCTATTCATCAAATGACTCATACCTCTCTTTAAAACGTCCGAGCTTTGCATAACTTAACTATTCCCTAGATTTGATTCTATTTAAAAGTATTTTATCCCAACCATGTTTAGCTTTTCCATAGGCCATTTCAGTAATAAAAGGGTTACTTCATTCTCAAATACCACTACTCTATTACAATGCTTACATGGTATACAAAAACCAGACCAAGCAAGCACTGGCCAGGTCTGGGTAATTTCTGTGATGGACCTCCCAAGATCCTGAACCTGACTATAAGCTGTCATCCTTGGAGTCTGAACCAAGAGTTAAGTAGACAATAATGCTACAATTAATTCCTTATAAAAAGTGATCTTATAAATTCAGAAGTACCTCCCTCATCTCCAGGCATCACAGGAGCAAAGGCTCACACACATCCACACCCCATTCACCATAGTTTGAGCCCAGCTCCACAGATGACACCGGCTTGCACAGGCATCCAGAGAGCTGGGGGAGCAGGGATGAACTAAAGACACATGGAGATTTATGAGCAGAACTGAGGGAGCACTGAGGACATGACTGAATCCTGACAGACACAAGGGACAAAATCCACCAGCAGCAGATTCATGGAACAATTTCTTTGGTGTCATTGACTGCTTAAACTACACCAGAGAGTTTTGGAAATCTTTGGTGATTTGCTTCTCCAAACCACATCAGGGATGACAATTAAAGTAGTAAGAGCCTCTCACATGAATGGAATTGCCCACCCCTGTCACTGTTTTTCAGGGTGCTGGTTTCCAGATACTGGAGGAATAGTGGCTCATGTATGGAAAATGACTGGAATGACAAAAAAGGGAGGCAAAATGAGTAACCTTGTCAAACTCTGTTAGTAGATAGAAAATCTTTCATTAGTGATCAGGATGAAAAGTAGCTGATAATATTTACTGTTAAAAAAACCTGTATATTTGTAAAAGGTATGAACACATGAATCACAGGTGGCTAAAATTTCATTTGCTACATTGCACTTACACAAACACTACACAAAGGCATTTGGCACTCTAAGTCTAAATCAGTTTACTAGCTGTTGACTGCAGTAGCTTGAGCTGTGAGGTCATACATCTCTTGTGTAACTGAAGGTTTAGGATCAGGTACAGGAGAGGCAACCACTCAAACTATAGTTATTGCTAAAACAAGACCAACCTGCAACTCAATGCAAAAAGTCTGATTCTACATTCAAAAGCAAATCTTGCTCATCTTGCTAAGGAAATCACACTGTGTGAAACATGCAATTGATATTTCTGTTGTTAAATAAAATTTGAAGTGTCAATAGCTGCAAAACCAGTATTTACTTTTCCTCCTTTGATGTTTTTTCAAAATTCTGTACTAAAATCCCAAAAGCCTAAGGGTGTTTGTTCTTATTCAAAATAGCTTCAGTCTCATCAATGCACTACCTTAATTCCTTGCATGCTCAATTTCCTTCCTAAAAGATATCTGCATTGTGTGCTTTTGAAATGCGTTTCCAAGCAGGTGTTTGCTTGGAAATGCAGTCCAAATCAGAGAGCAGCAAGTGAGCCTTCCTGGAAGCATCCTGCCTGCTGGGAACACTGGACAGGTACAGCAGTGGGGTCTATGCTGGAACCTTCAGGATTGTCTTGGATGACTCTCCATCAGTCCTTAACACAAAGAGCAGGTTTTAAGATAAGTGCCATGACTGCTTCCCACTGACCATCTGCCTCTGGACCTCAATAACCCACTCCTTGTTTGTTTTATTAGAGTATAAATACTTAAGGAAAGAATCTGGAGGCACCAGTAAGAGGGATAGGAACTTCCTGAATTACACAAAACTATCTTCTCTAGATAGAGTGGAAAAATATTTCCACTTTTCCCCAAGGCATGTAAACATGAAAACTGCACTGTGCTGACTGCCCTGAAGTACCCAGCTCCTCTGGGAAGCCTGGGACAGGTGAAATGTCTGCCTTCTCTATGGTGTGGAAAGTATCTCTAACTTCTCCGGCAGCATTAAACCATTGAACCTGCAAGCTGTGTTACAGATGCTCTGGACTGTCCAGGTTCATCCCACCTGTACGTTAAGTATCCCTGTTTTCCCACGGGAGCCTCTGCAAATAAGCAGCATAAGATCTTACCAAAACTTATTTCAAATATAGTATATTTCCCTGTTTTTTGTAATCAGTGGTAGAGTTTCCCTAGTTGTTTAGGCAAGTTATGCTATAAAGGTTTAGGTTTCTTCTGTCATATTGACCTGCCTCAAGACAGCTTAATTCCAGGACTATTAACAGCAGTTAAAGCTGTCAAACTCTTGAAAAGGCAACTAATAGAAAGTCACTGGAATTATTCATGGCATTTACAGAAAAAAAAAAAAAAGGTTGCACAATCTGTCCTTTCTCCAGCAAGCCATTTGATAGCCATCAGACTACAGGACTAGAGTAAACAAAAATCATGTTCTAGAAGCACAGCCCACAAACATGAAGGCAGAGTCCCATGAGAAGCAGAGGAATCATCTCAGGGAAGACAGATCAGTTCAGTCCCTGAAAGGCAAAATGCAGTCACATTTATTCAAAGACGACTTTGATCTTTTCAGCTGGAGTGTTGTGAAGCTTTAATTTTTTTCCTGAATATCAAAGTGTTTTCATTACAGCCTCGTTCCTTGAACATGGAGACTGAGAACTTCAGCTTACAAAGACCTGTGGGTACTAGAATTTCAAACCATCCACTTGCACTTAAGTCAGTCCCTGGCAAATTCCAGGAGTTCTGAATGCGCAATTTATTCTCAGCCTTACTTATTTATTGTAGGTAGCTCTTCTCAGCAAATGTACTACATATCCATACTGAAAATATAAATTTAAAAATGAATATTTATGAGGTGAATTAATCATCCAGAAGTTTTCCTAAGTAACCATAGGAAGGGGGGAAAAAAGAAAATAAAATGTAAAAGCATGCTCAAAACTATGGCAGCAGTACTACATGAGAAGTAGTGAGAGGCACAATTAGATGCGAGAAAACTGCTCTCAGTGGAAAAGAGGAGCCAGCCCGTACTTCCTTCAGACTTAACCTGCTCACAACATCTGCCTCACCTTCACTGGCTGCTGCTGCCACTTTGGCAGAAAGCAGAAATCCTTGTCTCTGGAAAACATCTTGATGCAATCTTGAGTCCAGTTTTGTAACTGTAAGTGGTCTGTGTAGCTTGCTTTATTTGTTGCTAGAGATTCATCTGTTCATGAACTTTCTTGAAGACAAAGGGAGTTGCTGGTGAATGTCAGTTGGAAGATAGCAGATATCTGGTAACTTAAAAAGGTGTGCTCGGCCATGCAAGGGTTTTTCATGACTTGTCAGAGAAAAATCACAGTCCTCAAAACTGAAATCCAGCAAAAAGGAGGAGAATTTCCTCCTGTGGAAATGCTGGCCTGCAGTACAGCAGGAAGATGGACCCTGTACAGAAACAATGTACTCAGGCAAGAGCAGCACAAATTTGTACTAAGTTCTGAACCAGAAATCCTCAGCTGCAGTCAGCTGGAATAACTCCACTGTTGAAAACAAGGTCTTTCAATAGTTTCTTCTAGAAAACTCCTAAACCAAAACTGACTAACTTCAGAGAGGGCAGTTCTTAGTAAGGAAGAGCCAGTGTTGTGCTGCTGCCCAGCTGTAGCACCAGCACCAATTCTCTTCTTCTGAAAGGCAAACTAATTGCACACAGCACCACCAGGATGGGCCTTGTTCCATGAACAAAGTCACAAACCATCAAGAACTACTTATGGGCCTTGGAAACAGGATCTTATCAAGGGCCACTACAAACCATTGGATGTCAACTACAACTGAAAATACGTCTTTTCTCTAACTTGCTTAAACTCTGGGGAATCATGGATCGTAGCTGAGAAACAGAAACAGAACAGAACAGAAAACAAACAATCAAACAAAAATCAGGAACAAAGAGATCAGTGAAAAACAGAAGTAGAGGATAATGAATCAGAAAAGGGCATAACAACTAAGTGTTATGCATAACACCCAATGCTGACCTGGTGAAGAATCAAATGAGAGCAGATAAAAAAAGATCATAAATCAAACATGTACTAGCTATGCAAAAACTTCCTTTTAATTATAATGGAATTAGAGGGGAACATAGGGGACAAAGTAATGTTTTTAATGGAAAAATATTTATGCAGATAAATGATTCCAGCTGCCAGTGTCCATCAGTTCCACCCATCCCATCTCTCTATCATGTTCCAGCCCATCATCCTGGGATCCAAATAGTGACTTGGACAGATCTGTCATGGATGTAAATGTTCATGCACAGTGCAAGAATATGTTATAATCTAGTGACAGTTTTGAGAGACATTATTCCTGCAAGTCACTGCTGGGAGATGAAAACCATGAGTTGGAAATACACACATACTGTCTCATCAGTAAGCTTCCAAGTAAAGAAACCCTTCAAATACTTACTTCCCTAATTAATCTAAATCTCAGTCATAGGAAGACCATTGCTTAATGCCTCTTTGGCATTCTTGCTTGCAGTTTTCTTTGGGTCTTTGACTAGGAAGCAGACTGTGCAGAGACACAGAGATAATTTACTGAATTCTCAAGGACAGACAATTCTCCCAGATTAAACAACATTCACTCTCTGTCAGAAGCTCAGCTTCAAAATTGCCAAAGCATGAGGAGAATAAAGTGCTGCTTAGACCTTTCTGTGCATGACAGGATAAAACGCAAGACTTCTCTGCCTAAAGGAATCCAGATAATGAAATAATCTTTAATCTTTGTCCCTTCCAGGCACTCTCAACACCTGTTATCCTTGATACTGTCACAGGCAAAAAAAGTGTGTGGATTCATCTCAAGGCTGGTAATTATCTCAGCTAATTGCTCATTTGGATGTAGGGCGATTACCAACACTCTTTCAGGTACAGCAGTAGCCACTTTTATCCTGGCTGATGCTTCACAAAGCAGGAGAGCTGCTGTTACTCCATCTCTGTTCTTACTGTAAGATGAACTCCCATGCTACTTAAAATTACTTCAGTGAAACATGCTGGCCGACTGGGTTCAACCCAAATCTTCAACAATTCATTTTACAGTCAAAAATCACTGAATTCATTCAGCATTTTTACACACAGCAGCAGCTCAGTGTTCGGTATTTTTCGAGAGGAGTGTGTTCATCTGATACTGTGTTTCCAAAACACCCTTTATTTCTCTAAATAGGAACTAGACTCTAACAAATGTGTTTTAATTTGACTTTGTTTTTCCAAAATCAGTGGAGATTCCAAATCACAAGCACTCATGATAAACAGAAAGCACAGTCTGGAATTAGGGATTTTGGTGCAGCTCTGCAAAAGCACAAAAATGAGGGAAGTTCAGCTTTATAAACACAAAGATGACAAGACAGTAACCTTTCTTTATATCTTCAAAACTTTTTCAGACAAAAAATCCTTTTCAGGCCCTTCTTGGGGCTAAACCCAACCTTAGTTGTTGTCTTGTCTGTTGGAGAGCTCAGACTGCTTCTCCTCTACTGTGCCTTCAGTAAGAACTTTACCTCCATCTGCCCAGACAAAAATCAAGCAAATGCTTCTCAGCCTTCAGCCAAGGTGAAAGCATCTGGCTGTGTTTTGGTGTGGAAACTGCTCATTCCTCTCAGCTACTAATTTCTAATTCACAGCACTTCAGAGTGTTCAGACTCCAACACTACAGATACTCAAAACTGAGGTTGACACGGACATGAGCAGCCCTACCCAGCTCTGAAATCAGCCCTGCTTCCAAAGATTGCTCTCAACTTGAATTATTATGTGTTTATTGGAGGAACTGGTATCACTGGAGGGGCACATGCCCTTTTGCAAGGTATGGATATAAATAAGCCAGTCAGTTGAGGGTCACAAATCTTTCCAGAGTGTGACTGCAGGAGGGAGTGGGCAGGAATACCCAGGGCTCTGGCAGGGAAACCACTCACCAAGCAGCTGGGATTGGGTCAGAGCACAGCTACCACTCAGCAAAGGAAAGGCACCAGCAATACTGGTTCTGCTCAGCTTGAATTTCCATTCATGTGTCTGTACAAACAACAGCACAGGTCCTTCAGCACTGCTTTTCTCCACAGTAGGCCAAGCTTTTTAAAATTTATGTCTCATAAAGAGAAATAAAGAAACAGCATATTCCTCATTTCTGAGAGAAATCTCCTTAAGGATGCCTTCAAAATAATAATCAAAATATTTTTTACTTGGAAATAGGAAAAAACCAGATTATTTTTATTTATTTAGTTGTCTTTAGTTTTCTAAATGTTAAATTACATAAAAACACAGTACCATACAAACCAATCATATTAGTGCACGATATAGCACATTGCTTTGATTTTTCTTTTTAGTACTCACCACTCAGAGACTGCTTCAGGTTCTTAAATAATTGGGAAGACAATTGTAGCCCCTCAGATTCCAGTGGTCATTAGCAGCTAAAGATCCTAAAGAGCTGCACTGCTCCAAGCAGCAGAGTGGTTTTATACTCTTAAAGAGGCAATTAATACCTCTGTATTGTTTTGTTCTCATCAGTTGGAGAAGTGTCTGTGCTTTAGCAGAGGGCATTATTTATGGCCTAGTTTGCTACCGAGTGGGATTCACTGCTGACCGATTGATGTCTTCTGACATGTCTGACACAGGAGGGACACAATACTGGAAACAGAAAGGTAGCAAATTGTCCATCCTTTGAGAGTCACCAATCAGCAGCACAATCCTTCATCATTAGCTTCAGTGCCACATCCTCTACAGCATCTAGCTTTGCCTGGAAGATAAATGTACAAGGGTGGGATTTTTTATACTATATTTAGGCAATTAATATTATACCACCACATGTGTGTCCTCAGGACATGATCTAAAAAATGAACTCTGCTCTCTCCATACTTCCAGCACATATTCTGACAACATCACAGGAATTTAGCTTTTTTTCTGTTTATTGTCTACAGTGTAGATTCACTGCCATTTGGTCCTCTGGCTGTTCTCCCACAATACTGAACAGAGTTATCTACTGTAATGGTTCTGGTCTTCTAATTGTTCTTCATCTGCTAGCTAGTCAAACGAGTGAATTGTGGCCACTGCCACGTGTGTCTGACCCTTTTCTGTAGGAAATTCTCTCCCACCAACTAGTGCCTAGAGTGTTCCTAGGCACCCTCAATCTTGTCCCTTAATTATTATCCTTTTTCTGGTCCACGTTCTGCTCCTCTGCCCCTGAAGTAGTACCTTGAGCTGCACGAAGGAAAGCCCTATTTCTTCCTTCCTTGGCAGGAGACCTGCTTTCTCCTTTCTGATCTCACATGTACAGACATCACAGGTTCCCAGTTCCAGTGCCTTCCTTCCTGTTCCTTGCCTTTCATTTCTATCTGCCAGCCAGAAGGATCTTCTGGGCTCCTAGCTCCCTGTATTTTCTGTATATCTCACCTTAGAAATTGTCCCTTTTGTCTTCTTCAGCGACCAAAGATTTGGTTGGTATCCTCAAGATTCTTCAACCAGGTCTGTCTTTGGATATTACCTTCCTCCTGAGTGCTGAGTGTGTTAATCACATACCCTGACCCAGACAGCCCAGGAACACTGGAACTGCAAGCAAATGCTATAACTTTGCTCATCCAGCCAAGCTGTAACCATTCCCTCCTGGTTCCACAGAAAGGGTTTGAACAACAGATGTCCCATGTTCCTGCTCCCACTGGTCCTGAACAGACTCATAGATACGTTGTGATGGTGTTAATATTTCAAATGTTGTACCAACAATCACAGTAAGATGATTTAAGCAGGTATTTTCAGAATTTCATGGGGCTTGTTTTACTTGAACAGTCGCACTTTTGTCATTCAAACTTTCAGCTTGCTGAACTCAGATACCTTTTTCTTTTCATACAGCAGTACAGTCTCTCTGTCCTTGGATAGATCTCTTTCCCTCACCATCTTTCCTTAAACCTTTTCTTCTTTTCCTGACCAACATACAAGCAAAAATCTAGAACTACTGGATTAGCAGTGAGACAGTTTATATTACTTTGCTGCCTTCTATGGAAATATTAAATACAGAGACAAATCTTAAGTCATAATTACATAGCGGCAACAGTAAAAGAGGCAGCGCTTGAACTGACTGCTTTAATTAGACGTGACAAGTAGTACTATCTAATTTATTAATATTTTGAAACCAAAGTTTTCTGTTAGCCACTGCCAAACACAAAATCCAGAGGAAAACTGCCCATTTAAAAACATCTGTGATGTACACTTTTGTAAATGAGAATACTGAAAACCTCATGCCCTGCAACTTGCTAATGTGATACCCTGGCATTACTGAGTGAAAATACTTTGACAGCTTTAATGTGTCCTTTTCCAGTGTAATGACTTGGTGCTTAAAAATGAATGTTTTTCTACAACATGATCCCTCAGCTCCTAACAGAAGATTTCAGCTCATTTTACAACACATGATGAAGCATCTTCCTTGTTATAATGTGACAATGGCACTACTGAGCACAACAATTTGAGCATGAATGTGCCACTGCAAGACAGAAAAAATCTGAAGAGGTAATTCCACCTAGAACTATGCAGCAAATGCAGAAGAAAGAGGAAGAAGAATCTTTAATGATTAAAGATGCATTAGCACAGTCTGACAAACAAGACAAAAGAACCCTTGGTCCTCTGGTGAAAGGGGAGCAGCAGAGATGATCTGAGTGAGACACAGCCAAAGAATAAAGCGGGTCTAACAAAGTCTCACATTTTGAAATACTTGAGATGAAAATGTGTCTGCTCAGACAAAGTAAATTCTAAACAATCTCACTATAAAATATATCACTTCTAAAAACCTTTTTACGTCTAGAAAAAACCCACTCTTTTCCTAATTACTCAGCCCAAGTATTAAATTTGGCTTGTGGAATAAGTGAAAATATGTTACATATAACCTAGATACTTTAATTTCAAATAAACTAGCATACAACAAATGGGTTCAATGTGTCTCATGCCAGCTCATAACACACCGCTTCTCCTGCAACTTGTGTGTTTGATCTCAACTCCAACCACAAACACCAGCAGTTAGTGAGATTTTGACTCAGCCCAAGCCAGACCCCTAATAATTAGTGTGTCCTCAGAGGGAAGCAGCTGCTTGGATCTTTTCTTTTGGTATGGACTCATCTTGGCTTACAAAGCACCTTTAGAGAGACTGCCCCAAGGAAAATATAAAACCATATCTGTATTTGACACTTGAACGCCTTTTTTTTAATCTCAGGTCTCCCATACACTATTTTCAAAAAATAAACACCAGATTGAATCCTATCTGCTAGGCAGACTGAGTCATTTTCTGTTTTGCAAAACCACAGGAGGACCCACATGTGGCCTCATAAAATGACTGGTCCCTTAATCTCTAGCCGTGTGATGGAGCATTACAACCACCTGTACACCAGTTCCTAACACACTTGGTAGCAGCCTTATTATTGTTTGACAGCCTTAATTTAAGTCTCTGGATTTCCAGGAAGGAATACATTACTGATTGCTGAACCAAGTTAACCAGCCCTCCACAGTCTCAAAATGAAATTAAGACTTATTAAGATTCAAATTGGGAAAGACACCTGCTTTAAAAACATAATCTGAGTCTCTGTAAAGATTAACTCACTTTTCTTTGGAAAAACCTCACATTTTACATCTGATTTGAGGTTTGCAAATTGCCACGTTAAGCTATCATTTTTGCACAGTGCATGGACACTTCAGAACAGTAAAAAATACTTTTATACACAAGGATGGAATAATTCTATTTTAAACAGAATGCAGTATTCTTTCAGCTTTTGTAAATCTGAAAATCTTCTTGCCCCTTCAGTAAATCAGCACTGTGCACAAAGCTGAGTGTCCCCTCTGTACAGAGCAGCAGATCCGTGCAGACTGCCAGCCCCAGTTATTAGTAAGTTCTGCATGGTTTACTTGTGTTTCCTACAGAATTAGCTCGCCAAGAGCGTGGGAGATTTCAGGAGTGATGGACCACCACAGCTCCCCTGGTTCTGCTGCAGTGGATGAATGCCCAGCACCCTGGCGTGTCTCACAGGGATGCATAACCAAACTGATCGGGATATTCCTGAGGGAACTCTTCATTAAATCCTAGCCATTTATAACACTAACTCATTACAAGAAATAATTACCATAGCAACCACTGCACACCATGCATTTGCTGGCACCAACAGTGAGTCTTCTGTAGGGAGGAAGCAGGAGGGGAATGAGTCAAAACAAAAACTTCTACAGAGGTTTGGCATAGTCAGGAACGAGTAGATGATGTTTCCCTGTATTTTATTTATCAAAAGACTATATCCGATATTAAGGATACTGTTTCGAATAAGCTGCAAATGTTTTAGAATTTAGAAATACAACACAGTATGTCAACATTTCACACAGCATTGTACCAAAACGCTTTGGTGCTTTTACATACAATAACACTTTGTATACTCCAATCCTTCTGATCTCCCTTAGAATGCCAAGGCAAGCTGGGCTGCAGCTGAAGATGTGAGGAACCTGGTGTTGTTTGGTTTTCTCCTTTTCTTCTCTGTATCAGAATGCCAGTCGAAGTCCCTTTTAAACCCAGATGCTCAAAAGACATTTAGCTGTGTTTCGTCACAGTTCCTCAGAGGACCCAGTCACAGAAAACAGAACACAATTTCCCATCCATAAAAATGGAAGTGCCACTGTCCCGACTGCTATACTGCAAACACACTGTAGACTGTGACATCCTTGGATCCGCAAAGCAGTGGAACCACACAACCGATGACAAATACAGATGTAGAACCAGGGCAGAGAATGTCTTAAAAAAGACAGACTGGGGGAGTTCAGATTCTCCCCAGCACAAAAAACAGAAGCAGAGATGCACTGGGGACAGCTCAGTTGCCTTAAGCTATCCAAGCCAACATCATGAGATGTTGGAGCTTTTGCTCCTACAAAACTCAGCAAGAGCTTTTTTCATCATCTTCCAAGGCCAAAATCTGTTTCCACTGGTCAGGATTTCAAAGACTGCAAGACCAGCTGTGCAAGGCCAAACTCTAATACCTTGTGAGAGATGTAATGTGTGCAAAGAGACCTAGACAACTTTAGCTAATCAGTTATGGTTCCATCTGTTGCTTTTAATGGCTGGTTATCACAGAACGGGGAACAAGACCTGGGACTTGTGAGGATGGTGTTTGTCACCTGCACAGAGAGGAGTGGAACTGCTCAGCTGAAGGTTGTCCAGTTCAAACACACTCCTGCACTTTGCAATTGTGAGGCTTAGCAAAATAACTGTGGAGTTTCTGGCCTCTGAAGGCCTGGAAAAGTGCCTTTCATTGGGAAGTTTTACAATACCAATTATAGATTCCAAAGAGCAATAAGGCAAAAGGTTCTGCCCCCTTCTGAGCTCCTCCCATTTGTTAAGCTTTCCCTTCCTTTCTAAAGGAAAAAAAATCACCATTATTTTACTTTACAGGATTAAAAAAAGCAAGAAAGTGAAACCCTGGGGGCTGGGAGACTTGGACTTTAAAGGACTCTGTAATGAACTGTTTCATGGTAGTTAATCACTTTAATCGTGCTTCCTATCCTCAATAAAAGTTTCCCTGTCTGTACTCTCCAAGTGATCTCCAATCCTTCTCTAATACAATGCCCAGAGGGTTAGAGTGTGATCCAGCTCTGGAACACTGGCCTGAGCAAAGGGCAAACATCACTTATTCTTCTGACTGAGTATTTTCTGAATTCATTCCAGAATTACCACCACATTTTAACTCCAGTGCCATGCAGAACATGCTTGTACTATCATTTACAACAGACTCTTATTGTATTGCTCTTCAGTCATTAGCTTGCCATTTTATATCTGGGCTTATAATTCCATTTCACAAATGCATTATTTTTAAAAAACTTTGGATGATAACTGCATTTCTTTCATGACTGTAACTCTTTAGTTTGGAAAAATAAGCTCAGGATAAAAAAAAAACAGAAATAAGGATTTGAGACCCATTGCAATGGTTTGGGGAAATGGGAGAAAGAAATGAGAAAATATCTTCGGAGTTCTGACCCTCTGTCTTGTTGGCAAAGGAGTTCAGAGTCCCAGTAAAGTGCAGTGTGCACCTGCACAAACCTGACCATCCGTGCTTTTCTGCGATGGGAACGAAGGATTCCTGTCAGCCGTGGGGGGTCAGTGACCTCTTTTGGCATCTGCCTGACTCCCCTTCTGCAGTGCTTGGTTTGCACACAGTACAGAGCACAAGCTGTCAGGCACTGCTCAGTATTAACAAATTATTAACACTCTATTTAAGTCTATTTTATCTATTTAAGTCAGTGGTTATCTGAGGGGTTCCTATTTTCAAAATAGTTTCTTTTAAACTATGTGTGCCTTCAGTCCTGTTTTGAATACAACTTTTAGTTTATTATCCCAGTGGAATAAGTGCATCTCTTTGTCCACGTTGAAAAGAAGTCATTTCTCTCGAAATACTATAAAATTTCTGTTCACATTGAAATAAACACTGAAACTTAGAGAAATGTCTTTGCCTCTACAACCCCTTCCTCCCCCCACATTTGCTTCTTGACAACTACTAACAATAAATGTAAAAGTAATCCTAGTTTTTATTTGAAGCTATCCTAGCTTTAAAAGAACCTTCCAAATATGATTGAGGCTATGATTTAAACCCATAGGTAACCCCTGAAATCTGCTTTGAATAGCAACAAATGCCTAACAAGATCTTGAGCGCTTGCAGCGAAGAAATCTAATCTCTGAACTCCTAAAGGTCAAGATTTACTGCCTGGTAACATGGCTCAAGTGTAAATGCTCTGTAATGCTACAGCAGGTGATTGCTTTGCTCTCTAGACAGTGTCAATTTTGCCCAAGTAGCAGCAGATGTGTCTAGCATTAAGCCAGAAAGGTGTCAAGGGCCCTTCTTGAACAGAACTGCTTCTCAGAGAAACTGGTCCTAAAGCCCTAGTCTATTAAGACCATACCCAAAAGACAGATATTTAAAACTTAAAGGATGCTGGAGAATCAAGGCGCTTTAGAGCTCTAATATTTCAGAGTCCGATATCCTGGGAGAAGAAATTCTCTTGTGATACCAGCGCACATCCTCACATGTGCAAGCACACCATCCTCCACTGCACCAGCCTGCCAGGGCAGCTAAAGTAACTTACACTGGAAAAGTATTTGGCTCTGAATATTCTTCATTCCAACCTTCTCCCTCCTGAATCTCCTCAGTGAGGTGCTGCCGTGGTGTCACAGTTAATGTCACAGTGCTCCCACCGGGGGTGCTCCTGCATCCCCTGGCTCCCTTACCCAGGCCATTTATGCCCAGTACCTATGGCAGCTGTGAAATCCTAAATCGACTTTTTGAAATCATTCATCATTGCTCTGACCTCTCCAAGCTGCAGAGACAAAAAAGTAGACTTCATTGCAATAAATACTACCTATCTTGTTATGATGATACATTCTAAGTCCAAGAATAAGAAGATAGGGAAGGCACATTCCACTTGAAAATAGAGACCTGTAATCCGTCTGCAGAGGATCCAGAGCACTTTTGTTCTACTTATGTAAAAGAAGCAACACAAAATGATCCCAAAAGCAGCAGTGGAAGCTCCTCACACACTTTCCCATATCATACTCCAACACTTGTAGCTGCTGGCTGAACCCTTTCCCAGCAGAACTTTTATCCAGCTGTTGATAGCCCTTCCCACCTTGGTGCTACCTGGCATAGACACTCCAAAGGCCTCCGGAAACACAAAACAGGCCCACCGTGTTTCTCACGTCTGCAGTCTTTAAAGAATATTCCTGGAGACGTTTAGGACAGGTTGAGGGCCAGCTAAAACCAAGGACAGCATTGCCCAAGCGTCTGAATTTGGTCTCATTTGCATTTCAAAGCAGGTCAGTGAAGAAAAAGAGGGAATGCAGGTATGATTCTCAGGATGTTGCTGAGGACAAGTTTTCCTTCCATGCCTTGGTGTGGACACATGATATTCTGGAAGAGATGATTTTACCTGGGCTGACCAACATGGAAACAACTTGACTTCCAAAATGGAACTTAGTCTGTTGAATTGGAATTTAAGTGGAATATTCTCTACTTGTTACAGAGATTAAGTTGCCCTGGAAAACTAGAGATTTTCTGCTTTTCCTCCAAGAACATTTAGAAAAGGTTTTCATAGGATTCAGACATGATTAATAAATATTTTGACAACTGTGTAATTACCCAATGTGTATTCCAACAAATTTAGTGCATTCTCTGATTTCACCCAGCTGAGAATTCTTTGCACTTCACACAATACAGTTTCTTGGATGGGGTTGCTTTATGTTGCAATTCCTGTCTGGGGTACTTTGTGCTGACTGGGCATACACACACTTCACATCTGAAACTTATCTGTAGATATTTAAGATACCTAGTAGGCTTTTACACACCAGTTCTACATGAAAATCAGTATTACAGTGACTGAGGTCTTTACAGAAACATTGTTTCTGCAAGTCTGAACCTTGATTTTGGGCCTCCCAAGAGCAGAAAATAACCTCTCCCTCAAATCGAACTTTTCATGGAGGGCAGTAAGCAGCCTTTAGAAAAAGCTCCGAGAGACTCTGTTTATGTGCAGAAGTCATACTGGGACAACTTAAAAAAATCAATGTAAAATCCTAGTGCAATCAATAGAGTTTAAAATTAACTACATTGGCTGAGTTTCTGGCTTTAAATCATAGAAGTAATTTCACTAGTGCTACAGAGTAGGCATTCCTGCCAGACCTCACTGGGAGCTCACTCACCTATATCATTTGAAGTAATCCTTTTGAGGTCTTATTTATGGATGCATGGCAAGCACGATGCCATCCAGCCCCACGCTGGGCATGCTGTCATTAAGCACTGAATGGCAGCAAATGCAATTTAACTTCTCTGAACAGCATCATTTGGAATAGTCCCAGGAAAACCCAGCATAAAACTAATTTCTAGCTGCATCAGATATGTAAGTATTTACAGAGCTCATTGTAAACATACTGCAATTAAAAACATTTAATAGAGAACAAACCCACTTTACCATATGGCAAGTCATCTTCAGTTAAGGCAAGAGAGCCTTAGAGCCTGACAAAGAGGGCAAGGGGGACAGACTGTAAATTCCAAAGACTTGGCAGAAAAGGGGCCCCCAAAATAGCTTATCTATGTTGGAATTATGACAGTGACATAGAAAAAGTAGCCCCAGACCTCAAATCTTTGCCATGGGATACAAAGACACCTGTAAAAATCCCTGTGTAGGACCAACACATCTGACATGACAAAGAATTGCTTTAAACAGCAGGAAGTGTAAGGTGCAGCATTATCCCAGAATATCCCAACCTGTTAGTGCTGTCAAGAACTGCATCAGGAGATTAATCTCCACATACACAAGGCTTTCTCTCAAGTTAAAAATTCACATTCAAAGTTGGCATGAAGGGAAAAGGCTGAGAGTGGAATGGAAGATACACCTGATTCCTGCAGCAAGACTCAAGAGTTCTCCTTCAGGATACATTTGGTACAAGATAACAAAAAGATGACTCAGGAGATTTAACCAAACTCTTGAAATTGCTCAGAGACACAGATTTTTTCCAAATTAATTACAGATTTCATTTTTTTTAAAGACAGAAATTTTATGTTGGCAGCAGCTTAAAGAAAATAAATACTTCTCTTCATTTGCTACCAAGTTGTGTGCAGTGCCTCTGAGTGACCCTAGCTTTTCAAAGCAGGTCTTGTATAATTTGAGAAGAGGTTTTCAGGGGGAAATGGGATATTTATCATTCCCTGAAAACTGTTAATGGACAGCAACACCTAAAATGACAGAAATCCTAGGCCTTTGACTGCCAGAGTATAAAATAGCTTGGGCCCAGGGTAACCACAGCTCCAGCAGCAACAGCTCTCCCCTGTGAGGCACGGAAAGCAAAGCTCTGCTGTGCAGGAGGGGATCACCAGGAGTACCAAGATTCAGGCATCTTCCAGAACTCCCTGCAGCAGGAGTTCAGAGAATCATCTGGGTAATGCTCAAGCAGGGATGGCCAATGCTTTGCAGAAAGGGCTGTAAAATGCACAGAGAGAACAACAAGAACTAGAACAGGCAGGGCCTAAGCCAACAGAGGGAGAAGTCACCTCGCTTCATCCCCATGGCAGCCTGCTCTCGTGGAATTTGTGGATCTGCAGGGAAGCACATCTCAATGCACTCAGAGTGAGGCTTGGCACAGCCAAGAACACCCCTCCAGAAGCCCAGCTTAGAACCTGCAGTCATCCTGGTGATCAGAAGTACCTGTACAAAGTCCATTATTTATGTATTACAGAATGTCAGAGTTTTCAGATGGCTCAGAAACACCTGAGTAGTCTTGAGTGGATTAAATGCTTTCATAACAGGTTGAAGTTGAGTGACATTTTTAAGCTCCTAAGTGAACCAATATGCAAAACTAATGAGATCATAAATTTTTCCTCCAGTTAATGTACTAGGTAAAGGATTGAGAGCAGAGAGAAGCAGGAAGATGAGAGGCTGCCCAAACACATGAGGTTGATTAAATTAATTTAATCTGTGAAAAGAATAAGACCCACAGAAGCAGAGCCATTATTCACTGGGCTATAGTATCCCCACCAAGGATACAGCCTTCAGCTGCTCTGCCTGCCCAGCGTCCAGACTAACCCAGTGCTGTTAAAGTTACAGCAAGAAACTGAAACACAGGGTTGTTGAACAAGAAAGGCACATCCCTTCTTCTTTGAAGGTTCAGTAAAATAATGTGCTGCTGTCGCAAGCCAACAACTGCGATTTTCTGTGTATCATCTAAAAAGCAATAGGGACAGTCTGGCAAGGGCTGTCACTCCAGGGGGATAGGTTACACACGTGCGTCACCTGATTGCTGCTCCAACAACTGCAGCAAACAATGCACAGTGTGTCACTGCAAAAAGCAACATAACTTTATACCTCGTCTCTGCTAGCAGATACCACACATCAACAGACTGAAGAAAAAGTAGGTAGATACAGAAGAAACCCACTCAGATCAATGCTTCAGCTACTGTGCTAGTTATAGTAACCATGTATATCAGAGCATGAGACCATCTCTGCCAAAATTCTTGCTGTTTTTAGTCTTTATAACTCTCATTTGAGATGGGTGATTGGAATTGTCCAACCAAAGATTCTGTTCTGATTATATATACATACACAGACCAACTTCCCAAAATTAAACCTATGCATATTAGATTGCTTATTATGAAAATGTTTTTAAAAACAATAGAATTTTATCTTAGAAAAAAATTAGCTGCTTGCAAGCAAACTGCTTATTTCAAAGTTCAAGTTCAGTAAGCACAAACCTTGGCACGTTTGTGAAAAGGCATCCACCAAAATCCTGTCTTTTTCTGGAGGCACTGCCAGGTGGGGAATGGACTGGCATTGCACAAGGTGTGTTGCAGCTGCTGGGAGACAGGCACAGGCAGGCACTTCATGATCCCTCTGCCTTGTAGTTCAGCTTGGAAACTCAGCAGCCCTTGAGTGTCCAAGCTGAGACTTGTTTTACTCGTTTAGGGGTTCCTCTCTTCTCACCATTCACAGAATAGAATAAATCTTAAGCATTATGCAGTTGTAGCGTTATTCACATGGTGCTTGGGGAAGATGGTCAGGTTTTGGGTTCACTAGGACTTCAGACATGTGCAAGACAAACAAAAGATGAGCAAATTCCATATTTGTTTAAAAGTTAATCCAGTTTCCCCAAATATTCCAGTATAGGTTCATGTTAATTAAAGTGCAAAAAGACACATTTACTCACTGCAACATTATCTCTTTGTGCTTCTTCCTTAGGGACAGTCAAGGTAACAAGTCACAAGGAAGCTGGAATTCCCAACCAACCTGAACTGAATACATAGACCTGTAAGTCTGATCACGATAATTGCTTTTCTGAATCCCTTTCAACAGATTTGCAACACCTCCTATATTTCTGTACAAATTTCTTCTTTCCTTTTCCCAGCTCAGTACTGAAAGAACACTACACAGCACTCTGTTCAGCTGCTGTTTCTTCCCCTGTTGGTTAACACTGGTTTGAGTTTCCTTGCACAACAAGGTTTGTTTCTCAAATTCACAACTGAGACAGAGAAAGGGAAGTCCTCTGCCTGGCAGGGAATCCCAGAGCACAGGAAATCAGATCAGTCCCCAGTTCTTTTCTGGATTCTGCTAAATGGGATACAGCAAGATTCTCAAATCTTAGCTCCAGCCTCTGTGTCTCAAATCCTGTTTTTTCTTTTAAAAACCCAAGACGTTTGCATTTTTGTCATAGTGAAGTTTGTTTTCAGAGGATTACACTGAAAAACACAAGGTCCTCAGCCTCATAGGCAAAGTTCTTAAGAGCCTAAGATAAGGCAATAATGTTAAAGAAACAAGACTTTCCAGGGGATAAAGCCAGACTATAACATACTCTGTTAATGGTATTTGTTAGCCTTCACTTCCCCCATCACCCAACAGACAGCATTTCACATCCTCCACATTGACCCAACTCTTACCCTAAACACACCTTTTTCCCTGATAACACCTGAATTCTTACACTGTTCACCTGCTGATCATCTCTTTGCCTTGTGCTGTGCACCACTGGCCATTAAGGATTGAAAGGAGCCCAGCCTATCTCTATTATAGCCTTGGATTTGAATTACAGAAGTGTTATAACTCCCAGCATGCGACCACAACTGAAATGAGCTAGGCCTTAATTAAACAGAGGTTGAAGCTCATTGTTTAATTAAACAGATGTAAGTGCCTAATCATTCAACTATTCCAAGCATACACTGCATATCATTTAATCTCCCCACCCACACAATGAAGGCACAGCTCTTAAGACTGCACTGCAATCAAACTATTTCAAATAAACCAGCCTATGCTTTCAACACAAAAAAGAAATTTCCAATGACTGGGTAAACATGTAAAAGAAGAGTGAATGTGGATTTACTGAGAGCCATTTCCAGTACAGTGTGTGTGAAGTGAGAATCTCTCTTTGGTGCAGCACATCCACACCTCTTGATTTCTCTGACTTACAAAGTCCACACTATTAAAGGCTTTACAACACCATGAATACCTTTCCTACAACACTCCTGCAATGTGTAGGATACTGCATAGATCCTTGTTTGGGCAAAGAGGATGAATTTTCCTCAGAACACTCCCAGAAAACCTGGGCTATGTGCACACATCCAGGCAATGCCTCCATGAGAGGAGCCAACTACAGCACTACAGACTATGCCATGTGTGTCCAGGGAAGAGGCCTGGCAGCAGAGGACATAAATATTTTCCTAGAGATCCTTTTTGTGTAGCAGTCATAAGATTACACCTTTCTGGAGCAGAAGAAACTCCTTTAACTGAAAGGAGTTTGCTGCATGGAGGGAAAATCAAACTTGATACATTGGGCAGTCAGCTTTTTACCCAAACCTAACATCAAAGTGTTTATGAGGAGAGCAGAGGGAAAGAGATTGACAGATTTCTCCAGATTGCTCAAGCCAGCAGGCAAAACCAGGATGGATTCCAGAATGGATTAAAAAACATGGATAGGGAGTCTGAATTATAATGTTTAGCAGTGCAAGGAGCCTAAAACATAGGTAGAGAAGCTGTAGGTACATTCCATATTCAACAGGAGAGTCACCACAAATGACCCTCCTGACTTTGTGACCAACCACTTGTTTCCATCCCTTGCTCCAGTGGCTACTGTCCTCTCAGGCTTCACTGTGGCATGCTGAGGGTGGCAGCATGACAGAAAGAGTAGTCTCTTGTGTCCCTCAGCCAGTGATTTCAATGTCAAACATGTGGTGCCAGCTCATATCCCAGCAACAGAGCATTTCTCAGCTGGATCAAGTTTGGCTGAAAATAAGTCACTGGCCTAGACCAGTAACGCATAGGGAAAGTGAAAAAATGAGGAAGGAGTTTGGGATTGGGTTGGTTTTGTACAACAAATGCATACAGACTTAAGAATGTAGATCAGATTATTTTTATTGTTATCATTATTTCAAATGGCAGCTGATTTTTAATTATTTAAAAGGGAACAGTCAAGTTAATTTCTGCAGTGTTATTCAGAGGACAGAGGAGACAGCAGCCTTACCATAGCAGGAACAAGAGGTAAGAGCAGAAGAAAAAACTCAGATGAGTTTTACCCAAAGGTTTCATAATGCAGACCTGCCTGTGCCCAGCACTAGAACCTTGACCTAAAGTCTTGGGTACTTGCAGCCAGGAAATGTCCAAGTTGAAACAATGAGATAAACGTGTAGAGTGCTCACTGCTTCCTTACAGGGGAGGCAGGATCAGACCTTTCCAAGGGAACAGAAGTCCTTTATGGTACCAAGCCAGTGGCCTGGATGTCTCAACAATCCAGTAGTGAGCAAAGCAGGCAACCCCACACGGGGAGAATGTAAAAGGATTTATCACCCTGGCAGGAGGGAGTCCTTTATACTCTTATTGCCCAGATCAACAGCCCAGGCTTCAGCCCTTACAAGTGTCTGAAAATTGTCTGAACTTTTACAGATACCCAGCTATGAAGTCGATCACTGAAAGAGCACAAGACACACTTGCAGCAATTACCTTTCTGAAACCACACATCAGGTGGGAAATAAAAATATGGAAACTGTTCCATGAGGGAGAATCAAAGACACTTGAAAACAAATTGTTCTAGCTCAGCTTTTCTGTTCCTCAGTAGTAACAGGGTCACACTTGCTGGCATGAGTCTTTCCACAAGAGACCAAATAATTTTGGATAGGTTTCAAAGTGAATACTACAATGCAATCATATAGGGTTTTTTCCCTTATGCATTTCTTTTGTAGGGAAAAAATGTACCAGGAGAGAATTATTCCACAATGGTAAACTTGCCATCTTTGTGTTGGGTGTTTTTGCAGACTGTAAAGTAAAAAGAAACCCAGAAATTTCAACTTGCTATCAGCCAGTGCTAACAAATGACCATGTGCTGCCAGTAATGTTGCAAAGCGACAGGATTCCTGTTGTTAAACTTGATGAGCAGCAGCATCGCCGAGGAACACGTAACAACCAGTGAACTTTCCACAAAGACACTTTGCTTCCCATAGATCTCCATACATAACCTTTACTGGTCTCAGTAGGATCATTACATCCATTAGACTGTGGACTCAGCACTGCTTTAGCTCTTAAGTTAATACAACTGAGACTTTTTTTTTACTTTCCTATTGGGAAGTAGCATGTGCAATTTTAGTGATTTCTTAGATCATTCTATAAGTAAATCAAATATTCTTTCAAGCCTAGTTATCAAAATTGTGTCCTTTGATACTATATCCTCCATCAAACTGCAGTAATCCAGATCAACACATTTTAAACCTCCACTATCTCTCCTAATATCATTCTAGCAGATAGAGTAATTAAATTTGTACATTTTTTTAAGTCCTACTCAATAAATCTGAATAAATTAACAACGCATTACTAAGGCTGCTACATTAAATTTGCATAGTGCATTTAATGAATATGCAACTGCAAGTGAAAAGGTCTGCTACTGTGAACCTTCCACATTAGCATAACTACTTCCAGCATGTTTCTTAAATAATGCACTCATTTGCACATCACTGACTTGGCTAATTCTGACTTCAGTCAGGGTAGCCTTGTAATTAAGACTCTTGCTTTAATTTTTAATGAAGTTTATGTTACATCAATCCTGACAGTAATGAGGGGACATGGAAACAAAAAGGCTGCTAATAATTAAATTCACAAACCAGTTTGAGGGATAATAATTCCTGAGGAGAAATTACATGACTAATTATTAATTAAATATTCATACTATTGCAGGGCCATCTCCCTTAACTGCTCCTTCTTGTTGGTAATAATGCTGAGATGTGGATGCCTCCTGCAACCATTCTGATTTTAAGGTCTTTGGTTAATTTTAGTGCACCATTAATCAATATGACACAAAAAATAAAATTGCTTTAATTGGTATCACTTTATTGTTTCTAAATATTACTACAGTTGGTTTAGTTGTGTAGAATTAATCTAGTTAGTCGGTGCCCATTTTATGGCAACATAAATCCAGTTTATATCCATAAACTTCTAATGGCAGGACAGCTTGACCTTTTTTTGTAACATTACTGTTTACAGATAATTACACCAACTCTTTAAAAGGTTGTTTAATAGCTTTGCATTCATCATAGTAAAATGAAAAACATGCATATTATTTAACTCCAGACTGTTCTAAGAAGGTCTCAAAGACCCTAATTTACCCCTGCTGAAAAGTAAGCAATATTAATTTGTGTATTTTTAAGAAATCTATGAGAGCTTTTCCTCAGATGCATACAAACAGATCGAAAGTGTTGGTGTGTGGATCTCTGTCCATCTTTCACACACTTTAGAAGACATAAATAACAGAGTGACAGCACTTCAGTGACATCTTTCACAGAAAGAAAGATGTCAGTGTGTGGCTCTTCTATCACACAGGTCTTGAATTGATAGTTTTCCAATCTCTCATACACAGATACCATAAATTCACTTAGGAATTAGAATGATTATCATAATTTATATCAACATGTCTATCAGCCAAGGTTCTGCTTACTGAAAGTGTTAAAATAAACCTTTAGGATTACATGTTTACTAAAAGAAGTCCAGTTTGTAGGAAAGTTTAGCAGTAGGAAAGAAATTCCTTAATGAAGCTTATTAGTCACCAAACTCGGTTGGACTATGAATTTGTTTTAAAGTGTATGTTAGTGCTTTAAAGAGAGAGTATTTCACATAGCATAAAATTGATTCTCAAATTATTAAAAAGACATAAAGCATGTCCTTTTATCCTGAAGGGGCATTTGGAAATTCTGAACCAGGGCAAACATTTCATTTTTCTAATAATTCAAACCAGTTGATTCATCAAAGTGAAACAAGTCCATCACCATACATGGGGCAATGATTCCCTTCAGCAAGCACTTGTCACATTACTACAATCTGACAGGTTTGTAGGGCATTATTACTAGCTCTGATTTCTACCAATCTATCCCTTTTACTAAATCTTAAAAATCTTTTTAACTTTTCTTTCTTCCTCTACTCTCTTAAACTAACACCTGAAGGCAATTTAAATATACCACTCCATAATGAAATAGCACTTTCATTCTCTCTAGAATTAAGATGTCATTATCAACCATCTGTTCCTGGTCCTGCTCTCTATTTCTTCCATCAAAGAAATAATTCCAGGCATGTAACACCTCATTGGAGCAACAATCACCTGAAACTGCTGGAGTGCTGCAAATATAAGGGTGGGCCCTGCTTGCAGGGGAAATAGCAGTTGAAGAGACTTTTCTTCAGGTAATTTAGTGTCACTTTATGCAGCAGGTGAGGAGAATTCCTGCTGGGTCTTTCTCCCCATTCCTTGTCTCTACAAGCAGCACATGTGCTCCTGAGAGTGCAATAGCTGGTACACAAGACAAAAGGCCTCTGAAGAGTCCATCAGGTCAAAGCCCCAGTTTGAGGACCAAAGATACAGGGCTCATACTGAGCCATCTCACTGGAATTCTGTGGAGACTGGACTAGGATTTCGTGGTAGCTGTCAGAAAAACACAACTTCAGCTGTGCATCTCTGAACACCACCAGTAGTTTTAACCACACAAGCTGTGTGTAAAATTTGACATGATTTGCTTTGACAAATCTGTCATCCTTCTGCAACAGGATAACCACCCCATGGGAGGGAGAATCAAAAAGGAAAGGCAAACTTCATGGGTTGAGGTAAGAATGGTTTACTAATACCTAATAGACTATAACAATCATAACAAAAAGGAGGGCTAGAGAGAAATCAAACCCAAGAGAAAGAGCTGATGTACAGAACAGTTGCTCACCACCCACTGACTGACACCCAGCCTTGACTCTGAGCAGCAATGGGCACTCCCCAGTTTGTGTGTGACATTCCACCCCTTGGAGCATCCCTTTGGCCAGTTCAGGTCAGCTCTCCCAGCTGTGCCTCCCACCCAGTCTTGTCTACATCACTGGCAGAGCACGAGGCACTGGGAAGTCCTTGATTTAGTGCAGACATTGCTCAGCAGCAACTAAAACATCAGTGTGTTACCAACATTACTCTTGTACTGAACCCAAAGCAGAGCACTGTACCAGCTGTGCCTGCTCCAGAAGGGAACTCGCACTCCATGAACCAAAACTAGGACAAGAGTGAACTCTAAACCAGATAGAAAATCACCCTGGAGAGCAATTCCTGGTGTTCCAGTGTCAAACTCCACTGTTGGGTTGGACTCTCCATGCTTCCCTCCTGCATTGCTATCAATCCATACTTTCACTGCTCACTTGGATGACAAAAGAGCATGCCTGTAAGTCTGTTGCAAGGTGGGAAGGATTGTGAATGTTCTCAAGGAATAGAATTCCAAGTAATTTTACCAAATAAAAACCATGTAGACTAAATGGAAATAAACCCAGAGGAAGACAACCAGATATAACATAACATTAGAGCAAGTAAATCCCGTTGGGGAAAACTGAAACAACTGGGGTTCTGTTTGTCCCATAGAAGAGGTTTCTCACAGGAGAGAACTAAAGGCTGCTACTAAGGAAATTATTTTCCCCCATATCCATGATGATGGTGATAAGAAAAACTAGTCATGTACTTCAGCAGAAAAATTAAATATTAGCATTAGCACTGGAATATGTTGTGCATCTTAATTACCTAGGTTTAAAAGCAGTGTAGACAAAAATCAGTCAGGAATGACTTTTGTAGGGCTGATCCAGACTGAGAAGAGAAACTACATGTTGCCTTTGGGTATCCCAGTCCTGACTCTAGAATGAGTTCAGTTTTATGCAAAAGCTGCGGTTGTGTATGACCCTGTGCACTACAGCTACAAATCCATCAGTATGACTAAATAACTACTAAAGAAACTTGAGGTCAGTTTGGGGGGTCTAGAGGAGTTACAGTGTTTAAATGAGGCCTTCAGCTCCCTAAGAAGATAAAATTATAAGTGCTGAATAGAAAATTAGATCACTCACATTAGACATGGATGTGAAAAGGATGAGGAGTGAGTTGGGATCAAAGGAAGGGACTGAGGAAGGGCTGGGAAACAAAAGCTTCCTTGTGAACAGGACACGAAGAGGGCCAAGGATTGCTTAGTGTCTGTTCCTTCCCTCTTCTTTTTGTGCTGCTCACCTCAGAAAGTGAGCCCCTTGAGGTGAAGACAAATTAAAACTCCAAGCTCGCACTGCTGAGGGCTGCAGTGGCTCAGTGTCCCCGAGACAGAAAGCATTACTGCCCAGGCATGAGCAGGAGCCATAAATCCAGAGCTGGTCTGTGCACCACACCTCAGGTCTCAGGTCCATTCAGTCTTGCAGGCTGTCAGCATTTCCTAGAGGAAAGTGGCTTCAGCCACCTTCCATGCCATCAACAGCTACAGCACTCTGCCCAATGTGGGAGCAAGGGCTTCAAGTCAGGGAGCCTAAGAGTGCCTGCCACAGGAAATCAGCTTCAGTCTGAGTGTCCCCTAATACATTTCCCTTCTACAAATTCTCAATTTTGGTAGTACTCATAAAAAGCAGAAGAGGATGTGAAGGGGAAAACCACACTTGAAATTTTGTGCACAGCTCTTCTAGGAATGTACAGACTCAAATTTATGGTATGGACAAAATAGTCTGAAAAAGTGAGACAGCATTTGAGCACATAGGATTCAATATGATTTCACAGCCAATAGGTTATTGGGACCTATCCATTCCTAACGTGATGTATACTGCAATGCCTAAATACTGCTTCATTACCCTTGAAATTACACCGGCAAAAGCCTACAGCCCAACAGACTGAATATGCTGCCCAGTGTTTTAAGACACACAGATGATTTTGGAGATACTTGGGCCATATCAACGCACACTGGTTAGTCAATGTCTAATCTGCAAGAAGAATATGTATTTACCTACTAGAAAGAAAATGTTCAGGCAAAAATCCCCATGCTAGTTCTTCTGCACTGTTCAGCAAAAGCTGAGTGCATTTGATAAAGGTACAGAGGCTTTAATATAAATTTGAAGTTGGCACTGTTCTACTTCTAGGTGGGAGTCAAGTAGGAGAATATTTCTAAAGAGAAGTTGGGCAGCAACACTGCCAGGCATTTCCTCCATCACACTTCCGGCATAAAGAAGAGGCAAAGCAAAGGGAGTCCAACAATTCCAGACAGCACCAGCCATATCCCCAAAACCCAGCTGGACTGGTTTTTTTCTGGAATAGAGTTAATTTTCTTCACAACAGCTGTGCAGTGCTGTGCTTTGGATTTGTCACCAAGCAGTGCTGATATCACACAGATGTTTTAGCCACTGCTGAGCAGAGCCTGCCCACTGGCCAGGCTTTCTCCATTTTCACTCTGCCCCTGCAGTGAGGAGGCTGGGGGTGGGCAAGAGGCTGGGAGGGGACACAGTCAGGACAGCTGACCCCAGGTGACCGAAGGGATGTTCCAGGGTGATGGATGGCACCTGTGTTCCCAAGTCACATGTGAGGACATCCTGCTGCCCTGGAAACAGCTAAACATGCCTGATGACAGCAGGCAGTGAAGGCATTCTTTACTTTGTGTTGCTTGCTTGGGCAGCTTTTGCTTGACCTATTCAGTTGTCTTTACCTCAACCCACAAATTCTCTCACTTTTGTCCTTCCAGTTTGCCCTGGGTTGTAGTTTAGGATGTATTCTATCACCATCTTTAGTTAATGGCCCATCAATGCCTTTTGCATGACTCCCTCCGGGAGTTATCTCTCTCTTTAATGGGCCATCAAGGCCCTCTTCCATGACTCATCATCCCATTGTGAGATGCTCCGCCCATGGGGAAGAGCCAAGCATTCTCACCTGGATATAAACTGGGATTTGGGACAGTAGAGGCAGCCCACACCCACTGGATTCCCAGAGGACCGGAGCTACCAGACCTTTCTACAAGATTTCTGTTTCAGGAAAACCACCTCGTCTGGACTGTTTCCATCACCCTGATCCGGTTGTATTCTGACTCTGTCACTGGTTTTTCTTTTTGTATTTATTTTATTTTATTCTATTTTATTTTCCTTTTCTTCTCATTCAATTTTATTTCTGACTTAGAGCCTCTTACTTGGTTTATTTTCAAACCACAACATAGCTGACTCTCCCACCCTACTGAGGGTGCAGTGGCAGTGGGTGCCAGGCTGCCTGCTGGGGCTGAGCCATGACACCAGTCAGCACAAATCTGTATTTTGGCCATGCGCAGACCTGCCCTGGGCCTGCTGGTGTCCCTAGCTGTGCAGCACAGCTGGCTGATCAGGTTTCTCAGTTTGCATTTGCAAGAACTACAGTCCATCCCTCCATGCAGAGCTGCCAAGACTTTTAACCCCCAATACACAAAGTTCAGGTGCCACTGCCCACTCTTCCCACGTGCTGACAAAATCCCAGTCTTGCAGCAGTTCACCTCCTCACCCTGCAGAACAGTGTGGAAAGCACAGTGTGTCCCCAAAAGCCTCTTCTGCCAGAATTCGGGTCCTTAGCAAGAATAAAAATACTCTCCAGAGTCTTTGCTCACTGCAGACTCTGATGCTGTCTGATAATGATAATTCAGTTTCCACTAATGACTAATTCCACAGTACTTCGTTGTTAAGATCGAATAGTTTAAAGATCTAATGACAATAAATGCAGGTTTACTCAGACAGTGTCTCCCCATTGTTTAAGATCCACAGTTTCAGTGAGTGTTCCCAACATACAAGTTATTTCTCCAAACTGGAACAAAAAAATGATCCCAGGATCAAGGGCAATGCGAGCTCTAAATCCACACAAGGAGCTCATGGTTTCCAAGGGGACCTACATCAGTAGAGAGACCTGTTTGTAGCCTGCAAGATACTATTTTATAAATATAGTTTGAGTTTTGCTTTTTCAATCAGCAAAGCAGAATTTTCATCATACTTTCTATGAACTCAGGTTTAGGGTTTTTTTTTATATATATAATTACAGCAACAACACAATGATGGGAATTTCTTTTACCCTTCAACATCATGAACTAGTCAGATGAGAACTTTGTATTGCATAATACATGATGCCCTGCCTTACATGTGATATGCTTTACAAAAATCTTAGACTAATTGTGAAAGACTACTGTTACAAAATATTCTCATCACTGGCGTGTTTAATTGAGCTCCTGAGAGGCAGTATCAGTAAGACTTAGGGATAAATAACTGGTAGTCCCATTGGTCTCACCAAGAATCCATTGATGTTTCATAAATCCTAGTCAGTACAAATCTAATTGAGTTACCATGCTGAATTAGCTTACATCTAAATGGCATTCATGTCTACAAATGGAATAATTAGAGGCTAGAAAATGGGATATATGAAGTGCTATCCCAAGTGACAACAGCAAGACATTTGTATTCATTCAATCAACTGCTTTAAAAAAGCAGATGCAATACTTGATTTGGGGGTGATGACGAGACTGTTATTGAGTCTAGCAATGATGTTAGACAGAGAATGTTAACTGCCTCTTCATATCCATCTATTTATGTTTATTCTAAGAGATTCTTCACTTTGATTCTTTCAGGTTTTGCTTTAGGATACAAAGTCATTACATGACTACCATGACTACAGACTCCCTATTTTATATCTAGGGTAATGAAATCAGCTACACTCATTAGTGCTCTTCTTCCCACTACTAGAATTCTAAGATGAATAGAAAATAAATCAATAAATAACAGCTTCAAAAAGAACTTTCAAAGCTACTAATATTTTTAGCCTCAGTACTGAAGGAGTCTTTTTAGACAGAATAAAGCAAATAGGACTGTTAATTTTGTCACCTTGCTTAGCCACTTTGTTCTGTGTACTAAATTAAATAAGATACTGCTACACTCCCACTGGAGTCTGGTGTCACCCTGCCAGTGATACCCTGAATTACACACTGACATTTATCAGATGCCATGAGTTGGCTGGTTCAGGCTCAGTTAAATACCATCTAGTTTTTCCAGGACAAATAGAAAACATGGCTATCTCAAACTGTATATAAAACCTATTAAATTAGGATGAATCTTTGCAATGCTGGATAACAGATTCCTTTAATTCAGAAAGTAGTCTAATTTGCATGCATATTTTATTTATTACACCAATTAAGTTTTGCAAATAGTTTGCAATGAGGTCCCTATGACCTAATAATTCACAATTACTCCTGGGATATCCTGCCCACTTTAGCATGTTTTGAATAATATCGCTATCTCCTTGAGAAAAATAATGCATTTTTTACATGATGAATTTATTAAGAGTGCACACACCTCTTTCTTAACCAATTTTACTCTAGACAGGGTTACTGGAGCTACTTCATAGACCTTTGTCATGTCGGTTAATGAATGCTTTCCTTCAGCTTCCTCTTTTCACATACTTGTCTCCTAAGCTCTTGTGGAAATCCTACGTATATACAACCTAGATGAGCACTCCAGGTGGTAACACAATATAAATGCATAATAACCATTTGAAGCTGCCAGAAAGATTTTCTTTTTGCTCTAGCATTAAATAATGGAGAAGAGTTGAAAATGGACACTGTGGGGCAAACTTATTGCAGCCCAACCTCCCCAAGACTAGCAAACTTGCCTCAGATTGGTACTGCGGAATTTAACTTCTAAAAAACTGCATCAGAAATAAATAGTTGATAGTCACTTGAATCTATTCAAATAATGACAAGTTACATTGACTTAGTTTATAAAAACAAACTACCATTTAGATTGCTTTGCTTTAGAGAGCTTTATAAGGAATTTTAAATGAGCACAGAGTATCAGAAAGTGCTTTATTTTGGTACAGTGTTCAGTTAAGCATTGGCATTTCCTTGTACTTCACATGTATGGCTTCTTCCCTTAAAGCATTCAACTAGTAATCTGCATTTATATATTTTAATTCCTTTACAAATAAACAAAACTCTTCTAAGAAAGAAAACTGGTAGCTTGCAAAAGCAATTATGGAAGAATATATATTTGCTGGAAAATAAGAGAAAAAAACCCAAATCAGGCTTATTTTTCATGTGACTTTCACATACACACTTGAATATCTGACTGTTTTTGGAGAAGATGATTTCTATGGGAGTAGAAATCTGCTCAAGGAGTGCAACAGAACGGAACTCTTCTTTTAAACTGTCTATACACAGTAGTGATAAGAATCATCTTGGTATTCCTACCTCTTCTTTTAGACAGCTTACTTGGACACAGTGAGATAAATCCCTAAAACCAGTATGTCATAGTGAAAAGCCCACCTTCCCTGTCCTTCCAGTGCTTTTGCTGCTCGATGAGAAGAGCATGGGGGAGGAGAGGCCCGAATTCCCTCTGCCCACCAGCAGGAAGGCTGGAGCTGCCTGCTCACTGCCCAGGAGGTGCTGGGCTGGGGTCAGGGAGCCTCTGTTGACATTATCTTGGCTTTGGTTGCTGGCACACTCTACCCAAGTACAACACTGAACACAGGCTATTCTTTCCCCATGCTAAGAGCTCCTAAACGCTTGTGAGGACATGTCAGCTTCACTCTGCACAGAACACGGGCCTTTTGTCAGAGCTCACACCCCTCACTCCTTCCATGGCAGGTGTCAGTTCTCTCCCTGAGGGGTTCACATCCCTTCACTGCTCTCTCCTTACACGCAGCTCTCTGGTAACGGAGTGCTCAGCACTGCACTCCTAGAGCCAGGCTGTGCCTTCATGTGGGGAAACCTCCTCTGCCTCTCTGTGCACACACAAGGCAGCATCTGCAGCTCTCACACTCCAGATCTACTCAAAAATAGCCAAAATCCTTCCCGCTGCTGCCTTCCACCATCACTGGCTCTTGCTGAGCCTTTGCAATGGCCCACCAAGTTTCCTGCCCCATCCCATGGCTGATCATCACCTTTTCCTCACCCATTCCCATAAGTAATCTCAGTTCAGATTACTTGCCCAGTGAAATGGCTTCACTGGCACCTTCTACATTTTCTAACACCTTTAAATTTAGATACTTTTCTTCAAGTCTGAAGCTCCCCTTGATTAAATGTACCCAGCAATATCAACAGTCAAATGAACAATTCCCAATTAAACAAATATAGGTTGTACTTTAATTTTATTTTTTTAAGTAGCTATTTCCCTATCCCCAGCAAGTAGTTTCTGAAGGCAATGCTGCAAAAGGCCTACATATGGCTTTTCTTAGAGTGGGGCATAGCTTAGAGGACAACAAAATGAAGGAGTGAGATCTGAATTTTGGTCTACAGAAATGTGTTTTTAAACAAGTGGGACCTGCGCTCATGTGCATGGGAAAATAATAAAAAAAACTTGCAAAAACATACAGAATAAAATCCTCTTATGCAGCATAACTCTGAAGTGTCTGGATTCACTGGAGCAATGAGGACTGAAACTGAACCCCTCCTTGGATGAGGGATGTAATGAAAGATCCTACAAAACAGGCTTAAAACAAAGCATGTTTACAATAGTCATAAGCATAATAGGCAATAACCACAAACTACATAATATTCCAGCTCTTTGAGGTCTTTCTATTTTAATTCTGTGCAATTTCATTAACCCCCTTGCAAGGAGATGTGCTTGAAGGAACTCTGTAATATAGGTCATTTTTAGTAGACATTTATATTCTGTTGTTAATTGGCGAGGCAAGGAGGAATGGAATAGCCTGGGAAGTATCCTACAGGGAATAGCTTGCATTGGCAAACAAAATGAGCGAGTAATCTCACAGATCTGTTTCATTTTCTAAAATCCTTCTACAGCACCACACTTCCAAATATGAGCGTGAAATGCAACAAATTAGGATTAGTACAAACTCTTTTGTGCTGTGCCAACAGTTAAGTGATGAGCAGGGCAAGAGAACCAAATCCCCATTTCTTCTGTGCACCAAGCCAACAGCAGGAGATGGCAAACATAGGATAAGACACCAAGCCCAAAAATGCTGTGGCAACCACATGAAGCCAGAATTGAACCCTTGGTCTCATAGTGATGGAGGGAGACTTGGTTGGACTACATTTCCCATCATGCACAGTGCAGGAATAGGATTGACAGTTTTAGTAACTTCATTTTCATAAAAACAGACTTGTGACTCGGCTCCAATAAAAAAATACTCTGTGAAATTGCTTGGTGTTATTTAAAGGACACAGAGCAAATGATTGTTTATCAGTATACAAAATACTGAGGGAAATTTTCGCACAGGAGTAGCAGCCTGAATAGTATTAACAGTGCTTTAAACTGTAATGAATTCCCAGTCTAATTCACTATGAGGTTTCAATTTATACCACATTTAGAGTACTCCAGGTTCAAGTAATCACTGCAGTAATTAGCTTACTTCCAGTCCTCCAAAATAAACCCACTAATTTTTGCAATCAGCCTTCATTTGGTTAATCACCAGTTTAATTGATTTAATTAGTTTGATCTGCAAAATTACTCAAGTGTAAATACTGTTTTGTAAACAGAGTTTAGCTCCAAGCTGTAATATAGGGAATTCTAATTCAAAGCTAGAGTTAATAATAAAAACCAACACACACATGATTTTTGTTGCAGCATCCAGCAGTTTTAAGTCTGCAAGACACAAATTTACACTTTTAATAGAAAAAGTGATAAAACTGAGGACATTGTCTCTCAGAATTTTATTCCTGACTAATGATTTTTACACTTCAGCAACTGACTCTAGAACAATGTTCTTACTTTCTCTAGGTTAAGAGAGAAAATTTTCCTTTTTAACTTGGCTTTTGGTTTCAAAAGGTGATAAAAGGCATTTATTAATAAGCGAAACCAAAGGAAAATTTACATATAAGGAGAGCTGCAGTTACTCAAAGAAACATTATTTCTAAACATTTAAGAAGGCACAAGAGTAAAAAAAGCAAGCCAAGCTGCCAACCAGGCAGAGGGAATGCCTAAATAAAAATAATGCCCTGACATTAGAGATTGAACAAAATTTGAAATAGCTCTGGAATCAAACACTTGGCATTCTAGCACAGCTCCATCAGGTTGCTAATACTGACCATCCTAAAAGTACAGTTGACCTCAAAATTCTCAGATTATTTTTCCCTAGAAAAAAGTATTTATATTTCAGTGTACTTTAAATTAATTCTCTGTTCCATTTGAGACTATTCTGTTCTTTATTCAAAGATTTTCCTCTTTATTTTGTACCAAGCTTTACCACATCTCTCATCTCAATCTTGTGCCAAACATAAATGTATACAAATTCTTTTCCTCCCATTTCTCCTACCCCCTTTTCCCAGCTGAAACCTTTCAAAATATTTTGAAATTGAATAAATTTAACCACTATCCTCAAATATTTCACGATTTTCTTCACTGCCTGATAAATTATCTCCTGACAGAAGTTTGTTTTCCTAACAGCAGAGATGTTACACTTTCAAAGAAAAAGGAAAGAGGGAAGGGAAAAAAAACCCTACCAAAAAAAAAAAAAAAAAACAAAAACAACGACCATTTTTATTTTCAATTCTCTTCACTGTGTGAAGTGCAACACACTTGACAAAAAGACATATTTAAGGAAACAAATTCAACAGTGAAAACAAGTTTCTGCTCACTGCGATTTGAATTTCTCTCACAAAATGCCTACAACTTCACATCAAATGTTTTTGTGGAAGAATTTAATTTTTTGTGTCTTTGATTAGCCACTTGGGGGGAAAAAAACCCCAGCAACAACAAATCCAGGAGCATCTCTTTGAAGCCCTTCAAACTTCAGAAAAGTGTTCAGTTCTGGAGAGAAGCAGAAGGAAGCTGCAGGGATTGCACCCAGCCCTATGCCTAGGCTCAGTGCCAGACTTCATTCCACCTGCTGCATCATTGCTCAGCCCACAGTCCACCATGGAAAGACACTGAAAACCCACAAGGTCTAAACTAAGAACTGTGAGTTCTGTTTTGTACATCTTCTGTGGTTACCACTGAGGGGATTCACGTAAACCAAATCCCAAATGTTTTTATCGTCATGATTTGCATTGATTTCTTATTTGCCAATTCTAATTACCAATCAAATTGACTAAATTCAGTCAACCACTCTGCAGAACACCTATTTATGCACATGACCAAAAGCAGAGCCATGGTACAAAGCCTGAAGAGGGTCCCAATGCTCTTCAGTGATGGCTCTCTTCATGGAAGACACAGCCCTGCCCCATCTCCCGAGCAAACACAGCCTGTGTGAGTGCCTCAGTCTCTCTGCAGGACTTTTATGTGAATGAGGAACATTTGCTGCACGAGAACAAAACCTCTAATCACCAAGCCCTTGAAGAACAGCACCCTGTGGGATAGATTACAATATTTTAGCATGTTGGTTTCCTTCAGTGTTTCCACCAGTGCTCCTTTAACAGTGAAACAAACTGCACATTGGGTACTCATTACACCACACTGGAGAGAGCAGGGAGCTTGTAAATATGCATTAGACTGGGGTTACATTTTCCCTCCCTGCACACTGTGTCTGAGCTGATGCACAAACTCGTGTCCTTGAGAGCAGGAGTTGGGGCATATTCCTGGCACACTGCCACTGTCAGTGAAATATGTCTTATTTACAGATGTTTCTTATACTACTGGGAACAAACTGCTCATCCACATGCACAAAGACATACCTGGATAGGCATAAGGTATGAAGAAGAAAAAAATTTATGTCTATATATTCAGTGAAAAGTGGGTTTAAACAAACTCAGTTTGGAGAGCACTAAGTGTGGACAGCTCCCATTTTCTTAAACACAAGTCAGAAATAAAAACCACACAAATTTCACAGGTGGGTGTAGAAATGTTGGTCACTGGGTTTAACCCTATGCAAAGCAGAATTGAAGCTTATTCGTCTTGTTGACTTATATAAACAACTCATTAACTAATTTACAAATCAACTTCAGTTTGTCCCTTTGCATCTTATTGAAAGATCTATCATATGACTACAAACACTGGGAGATTTCCAGTGCTTCTGAAGCCAATTCCTGCTGAAGATACAGCACATTTCCTTTTTTTGAGAAGTGAAAGGTGTGCCCAGATTGTTCAGATATGGAAAGAGCTGTTTTATGAATGAGCTGGACAAGAACTTCAGAGTGCACAATGATCTGACATCAAAGAACCCTGCAGGTAGGACAGCTCATCAGCTTATGAGATTTTGAATTATTTTAGCTTTTACATACCTATAAAAAGAACACCTCTAAAAGTTTAGAGGATGGAAATTATTTAATTTCAAAGCCCCATCTCCACAATCACCAGGGCTGGATCTCTGCATTGGCATTTTGGGAGGATCCCCATCACCACAATTCTGTCAAAGTTGCCAGAATATGAGAAGGTGTTTAGACCAGATTCCTGCTCTTAGTTTTGTGCTTTCTATGGAAAGATTCTGCATATACCTGGAGGGGTGTGGATGCATGAAATGTAGTCCAGAATAAGCACTGCTAATGCAAAGCCCTGTCATCAATATTCTTTAAAAATTCAGTTCAGTAGAACAAACTTAATATTGGCTTAGTAACAGGTAGTAAGTATGTAAAGACAAAGTTGTTGCTTTAGTAGTTAGAAACCCTAAGAACTTTAGTCATTGAACCTGTTCTCCAAAATCCTATATACCCTGACCACATCAACCATATTTTAACTAAGCTGCAGTTTACTTTACTTTATTTGTATAGCAAGTCCTTTTGGCTTTGTCCTTGCAAGAGGAAGAAATTAAGGGATTGAAATACATTCTGTATTCTTATTTATATGTGCTATTCATGTTTTGCACCAACTGATAGATTTTCTAATTTGTACGATTTCTTAGGCAATCAACTCTGAAACAACCAGTGGATAATAAACACACTTGCTATATTTGATTTAATGCATTTGGCCAGGGTGAACCTGTTTGTGTTTGTTTCCTTCAAACATGTTAGTAAAGTTTCTTTAAAATAAAAAAGATCATACATATTCCTGCAAAACATCCTGCATATTCTTCAGCAGCTTTCAGGCCAGGTAATTTCCTGTTTTGAATGAGCAAACAAGCCTCAACAGAAGCTGAATTTTAACATTCACATCAACTTATGTTACTGATCACGAATGCTGAGAATTTATTAAGACTAGCCCATAAATACAACACTTAGAAAGGAAAAACGGAGCTACACACAGTAAGCAATTCTTGTTAGATTTCCCCTCACCATGCCAATATTGGTTCCCTTTTTCTCCCTTTCCTTATGGTCTGCGGCTTGTAATCAGAGGAAGTGAGAGCATGCTGCAGAAAGCATTCAGCATGACAGGCCACATGTATCAAGGAATAAAAGACAGTTACTTCATAAACATTCCAGGAGCTCTCAGAATTTCTGGCAGCACATTTTAGACAACATGGTACCAGACGATTGCTAAATGACCACCCGGGCATAGCTCAGTCTCAGATATGCATGAGAGTTTCAGTCTTAATTCCAAAACGAAGTTACTCACCCTCTGCCTCCGACCAAGGCCTCCATATTCTCACAAATGAAATGACTCCTTGGCCATGAGGACCCTGTCCATGCCAACACTCCCTTCTGGTTGTTAAGAGCTTCCCCCTGAGCCAGGACACTTTCCTCCCCTCCTCTGTTGCAGACAGACGCTGGCTCCAGGGGGGCTGGCAAGCTCCTGTTGGCTGCTCTTGACTCCAGGCTGCCTCCAGCCCCACACCTGCCAGGCAAACCCCGGGAATCTCCCGCCAGGTGGATCCCAAAAAACTGAACACACGTTAGTACCCTCTCCTTACCACCATCTCTAAATAGAGACTGTTCTGAACCATTGCGCTGCTTAAGGGGACGGCTTCAGGGGAGAGAAAAGTTAGAATTAAAAACACACCTAGAATAGGTGGTAAGAATAGAGGAAAGAGATTCTTATAAACCTCCTGGAATTTGTTTTGAATGCTAATTAAGACCACCTTACTCTTCTGAATGCCTGCGAGGTCACACCCCCACAGCAATTGTCACAGATGCTGACAATTACTTGCAAATGCAATCAGCAGCCCCTTGAGCATCAGGTGCCAGCCCTTAGAGACACCAACAGCACAGCAGGAACCTGCACAGAACTTTTCCATGGCATATAGACAGGTTTTTAAACGAGTGACCATCACCTCAGGTTTTATATTCTATAACATCCTTATTGTCATGCCTTATTGTCCTGGTTTATTCCTCTAAATCAAATATCATCATCTTCTTCCACGGATCTATTTCTGCAGCTCTAGGATTGTTAGTTTGCCCTGCAAGCACCTGGCAGTATCCGGTGCTGAACAGCCAAAATGAACAAAGAAAGCTACTGAGGATACTGGGTGATACTTTGTATTTCAGACTTCCGTAGGAACACATTGGTTTTAATGATGAATCCATTCCCCAGCCTCTCTCCTCAGGACTTTTTAATAAGTAGGTGATATCACATGACTGCCATCATCTTCAAATAGAAGTCATTATGCTGAGACCAATAAGCCACAAGGAGCAAATACTGATATTTTTAAGATTATTAATGGAATCGAGGCCTGAAAATTGCAAGAGTCAGAGAGACACTTGTAGGAATAATGTAATTCCAATTAACAGCAACAGGTTTATATAACTATATCTGAAGATAGCAAATGTCACTCATAAAGGAAAACGTTGTCAGAATAAAATTTTAAAAGTAATGAGAATAAATTAAGATATGAAATCTGCCTGGAGGCTGGCACTTCACCTATTCTCCCACCTTCTGTTAGCACCATACAGTGCAAGTCCTCTTCATGCAGTTCTGTGCTTTCATACAATGTTTATTTGGCTATATTCTCCTTGTCTTAAGAAATTATGTTTTCATAAACATAAAGCAGTGTCTTTCTTGAAGCACATCAGCCTTTTTAGGCATAGTCACAACTCTCTATCTGGGTTGTAAACACAGATTTGGGAAACATTGACCTTTTTTCAAAAGGAACAGCCTCATCTTCCACACACTATAAATAACATTGTGTGCCTCTGTGTGTATCCACACATACACACACAGCACATTGGCTACACGTGACAGAAGCTGCGAATGCATTTCACGGAATTTGACCCTTCCCATCAATCCCTCATCTTCCTGCAACAGTCCCGGGATAATTTGGCAGATTCTCACCCACTTCCCCGGGAGCTGCAGCTTTAGATCCCTGCCAGCCCTGCTGAGGCGTGTGTAGGCACAGACACACAAAGTGCCATGGAATCGATCCCCGATCTCTGCTGACAGCCCTGCTCCATTTGAATGCTCCCTCGGCTGGGTGGCTCTCCTGTTCCTGCTGCTGCCTCACCCAGGAGCCTTTCTGGTCACTGGAGTCTTCACAGTCTCTGCAAAGTTTTGCCCATTCTAAACTCTAGCTTCCTAATCTCTCCAGTGAAGCAGCTATGTCAAATAAATGTTTTACAAACAGTGCTGTTCATTGGATGCTGAGGTGCCACAACCACTCGAAACGCTAAACTCCAGTCAACCTTTATAATGCCTTTTCTTTTTTTCCTTGGCAGCATTGCACATCCTTATGTAGCCACTGTGAATATTCAAATACTGTAATTGGAAATGATTTACTTTGTTTTGAATTAACTAAAATTCCATTGTTAAGCACAAATACTGCTTCACTAAATCATCAAGCTTTTAATAGGTCCACATGAGCAGGTTACCGAGCGTGTCAGGATTTATAATGCTCCTGGGGAGCTGACCACTGTATTATGCTTCCTGCTGCTAGGTAATATGCATGACACATTTCTGGACACTAATTCATTTATTTAATAGTAACAGTATGCAAAAACAGAGTTCAAAATGAGGCTGACAAAGAAGGTATAAAAGTTTTATTAATCCATAGCTAATCAAAGGCCAGAGGAAAGCATATAATGGTGGCATTTACAGACCATATCGAATGTGAATAAATTAAATTTTTGTTTCCTAAAATCTTACTAATAGGATGTATTCAGCTTGAAACATTTATACTTTTAATTACAGTGGCAGCCAATTTAGAATAGGTATCTGGTTGTACTGCACTTAAAACTTTGAATCAAGGATCTCCACAAATCCCCTCATCAGCTATTCTTTGAATCCGATTTGTTACTGTGCGCGCTGTGTCCATGCTCAGAAATAATATCATTATTTACTTTCTCATTTAATTATACAGTGACAGATTACTTGTAGGGGGAAAGGTCACTGAGGGAAAGTATTGTCTTCCTGTGAGAGAAATCCCCCTGAAAGACTCAGCATCATGTACATACGATATAACTTTGCAGATCTATCCTTCATATGTTTCTATACAAGAATAAATTGATGGAACTGCTTACATGAGAACAGCCATTGCTTCAGGCAAAAGTTTTCATACCATCATAACCTCCTTTCCAACAAGTTATCAAACACTCAGATTACAGATTGCAGATTTTTGTTTGAAAAATAATCTGATAGTCAATTACTAATAAACATAAATATTAGATGACTCACAAATATAAAGAAAATAAAAAGGAAAATGAATAGAAAAATGAGATCATACTAATTTGATCTGTGTTCTGAAATACACTTAACATTTTAATTACTTTGATCCAAACCTTTCAGAAAGCATTCCAAGAACACAATGCTCTGGTTAAAAAATGAGGGGGAGCACAATGCTTGCATAGAGTATTTTTGATATCAGGATGAATTTCGATAACATTGTCGTTACTTCCAGTTCTGCTCCACCATTTGGAGATAGGAAAATAAGACATTTTGCTGGAAATACAAAATTACCCTCTTTAGTTGACTTCAGAAGCAAACACACATATGAAATTTGTAGTTCCATGTCAATGATGAGCCCTTAGCCAGCCAAGAACTCTGGCATTTCCCAAACAATACAGTAATTCTATGCAAATGGAGGTGACTGCCAGCTGCTTAAGGGAAGGCACATCCTTCAGTGCTCTGCTGAATCACAGACTGAGTTTTTGCCACACACAGAGAACCTTTTTGCAGAGCTGGAAACAAAATCCACAGTCTATTGACTGCCAGCTCAATATTTTAACTGTGGCTCTCCTGTAAGAATGATCTCAGGCTTTCCCAGAGAAGTAAACACTACAGAATTGTCGCATTAGACTTTAGTGTCTATTAAGGATCACTTTGTAAAATCTTTAGTCTCTTCTTAACTGAGATATGCTTGCTGTCAACTGAAGTTCAGCCTTTATTTCTTATTTTAAAGATTTCTTCTTTAAAATAAATTCATCATTATTTGTGCCACCAAAAGCACAAGTCTCTTGATAAAAGCTGAGGGCCAGAAGAGGTTATTTTCATTTTCAGTTTTGGAGGCAAAGTAAAACTGGATTAAGGCAGCAATCAGTGTTCACAGTATAAACACTATTGACTTGCATTCAGAGCACAAGGCTGTGACAGAGTAGCTGCAGTTGCTGCAGGCAGTGCCAGGGAGAGCTCAGCAGAATTCACAATGGATCTGTCCAACATCCATATACAACAGCAGTGAATGTTTGAGATCAAGTTATCACTGCCTTAAATCCCCGATCATGTTAGCATACACTTCATAAAGCAACTGGACAAGCAGACAACATGGAAAACCTAAAGGTTAAGTACACATTATTGACCTCAAGGATGCTGCGTTCTACAGATCATTAAATAAGTTGTGCTTTCCTCTTTCAGCCAGTCACACTGAAAAGTGCCCTGGGAACATTATTTAATGCTTACATGTTCTACTTACCTTTGTATGACACAAAATCAATACCTTCCCCCTAACCTCACTTGCTTAGATTATTCTCAGCTATTAGCTGCTGTTTAAACCACAACGATTCCATCCTTTGGACACCCGTGTATGTGGCCATTCCTACATTTTAATGACAAATAGACTTGGGGCTAGAAGGGTACAGCCTTCTCAACACAGGTAAGAACAAGGCACTTCCTTGTTTATTGTTGTGCTGAGGGAACTCTGCTTTTTAGGTGCGGGGCTCCCACTCCCTGAGGACCATGTTCACACCTCCCAACAGGTGCCCTGCCCCTGCTTACTGCACTCCACCACTCCACTCTCTCCCGGAATTCTAAACTTGGGCTGAGACTTATGCCACAGGATGCTCCTGGCATCCCTAAGCAGTGCAGAACACTAACACTAACAGGGGCAAAACACTGATAGCAGACCTCACCTTCTTTGGTAGCTCCTTCTGAGAATTACTTCATGATTAGGACGTTTCATTCTCAGAGCTTCTACCTTGATCTTGTCCTTAACTCTTGACTGAAGCCTACCTTAGGAATATAGCCACATGCCTGGATTACCTAATGCCAAGGACAGTATCTCACCAGCTGTTCTCAAGCTACTTTGGCAGCTCCTCTCGGTGTCATTCTTACCCATTTCTCAGTTTACACCTTCTGGAAAGCCTGACCCCACTCCAACCCCCTGATCTCTAACCCTAGACTAAGCTTTATGCTGTGGTACATACTGAGCTCCAGGTTAAGGGCTGCTGATGGCAAGGGCAGTTCTCACTTCATGTTATCATTTATTTTTGAGTTCCTCTGTTGCTATCATTTGTCCCAGTTGTGTTTCCTGGAACTGTTTCCTATGGTTCTTTGGGACCTGAGATCCCCTATTCCAGAAGAGAACAGCCCATCTCCAACAGCTGCCAACCTCACAGATACACAAGTGGTCATCAGCTGCCAAGTGGGAACCCAGAGCATCACGGACTGGGGCACACCCCTGGGATCCTCACCTACTGTTGTTTTTCCCAAATACTACAGGATGCACGTGCTGAGAGGCTTGGGCTTCCTACTGAAATATGAAAAGCTCAGGCACCAAGTCTAATCCAATGATTATCCAATGTATAGTAACCACTTATACCACGGGAAACAGCAACTGAGCACAGAAATATGGCTGCACATTTCTAGGGCAAGCCCAGATAACCAAGGAAATGGCAATACTGCTTTAGTAAGTAATCTGTTACATCATGCTGTTGACTAACCCATGGCCTGGGAAGAATAAGGATGTCTGAGTAAGCTTAACACAGGCTCAGCCAATTACTGCATTTAAATGTCCAATGACCAAATGCAGGGTATTTCAAATCTAGTTCTGCTCCTGCGGGATTAACTGTACTTTCCTTGAGATGTGCTATTTTGATGTCTTCAGAGGCTCTAAATACTCAGGGAGATTTTCACTGATATTTAAAAAATAAGTTGAAGCTGCTTATTTCTCAAATCCCTTCAGTTTCTATCAGACAGAAAATTGAAAACACTGATTTGATGTTACAAATAGGAAGACACTGAGATTAGCACTGAAAGTACCTTGAGTCAGTACCTGGCTCTGGAGATTAACATGTGAAATCAAAAGCTCCCCTTACAACTCTGGTATGAACTGAATTGCCCAAATTCATACTTTCAGATATAGACACAGCTGTTCTTGGAAAACTGCACTTCATCTCCTGCTGAAGGCAGGGCAGAAGGGGATGGGAGCAAAGCAAACCTGAACAATATTCAACATGTGGGAGATACACCCACATTTCTGACTCTTGAACGCTGCAAACAGAATCTGCACTGGGAACCATTTTGCAATTACCAGTTCCTCTTCTCCCCTGAAAAGTTATTTACTTAATGATTTCTCTGAATAACAGCAAAGTTGTGCCACACTTTTAGTCCTGATTTCTGTTGCTGTTGTCAACTCTCATTTGTTCAAGAGTTCTTCTGTGCACAGGCCAATCTCAAACAGTGGTAGTATTAAACATACAAATAGATTTCAAAGTACAGCCCATGTCCTACATCTTGAGGGAGGATCCAGATGATTAATAAACTTGAACTTTAGAGCATCCATGAGTTCCAGTAACCCAAGTTTGAGCAGGCATGAGGTTTTTGTTGTAACACTTGGGAAAACACTATGGGACATTTTCTCAGCAGCAGTTTGTCTACAGACTGCACATCAGGCCTCTTAAGGAGTCTGTATGTCAGAGCAACTTTTGTGCCAATCCATGACAGTCCATCGCCATTAGTGCACCATCAGTTTTTCATGATGTTATGAAAAAACTTCAGTAGAAAAAAACAGCCCAACCACAAATCCTTTAACCCACAAGCTGAATGTATCCTTTCTTCTTTGTAACTCTCCTGAGTGTTGTATCTTCACACTTTTCAGTTTTGTCCTTCCATTCACCTCTTCCTCATTTTCTTTTCTAACTTCAATGCACTCTACTTATTCCTTATCATTTTTCATGGTCATCCTTATTAATCTGCTTTGGAAATTTACTTACACTGCTTACCCACTTTTTCACCCCTCACATCAAAATATCCCTTTTCTACAGTCTTTCTTTTCTTCTCACACGAGTCAGGGGGTTTTCCTTTGTTCACCTTATATCCCAAATTTCCTTTTGCAGTCCTTTCCTCGACCTTCCTCCCATCTGACACCAAACAGCATCTTGGAATTTCATGGGAGTTACAATTCAGCCATCTCCTGGTCCAACCATAGGCTGCTTTCTGAGCATATGCTCTGGTGCCACTAACTGGGGATTCTCATTTCAGAGCTCTGTTATGAGCCAGACAAAACAGAGGCTCTGCTATACATTGTGGGAGAAAGTCACATCCAGTGAGGCACTGTGAGTGTTGGGGTCACAGCCACAGCACCACCATCACGGGTTAGTGTTTATTACCCTACCCACTGACAGATTGAACCTGAAATCCCACTGCTGTAAAATGAAAATATTTTTCTCTTATCTGTGTAAAAAGCCAAAATATTAGAAAAGTTATGACAAAAATTGCCATTTCAACCAATTCAACAAATAATCAACAAGACCAGAAACTATCAGAGCATAACATTGAAAGTTGTTTCCTTCCCAGGAACACCAGATGATCCAGTAATTGTCTGTAGGGACTGTTTCTTTTCCTGCTGTTTTTAAGATTCACCAAAAAATAAACCCTAAAAGCCACTGAATAGTGTTCTAAGAATGGTTATAAACAGGACTCAGTGATCCATGGCCATTTACACAGATATTCCATCAGCATTGACAGCAAGATGATATGTCATTTTATTGGTCTACTCAAAAAGATTGCACTTCAAATGAATTAGAAGTTTTATTGTTTTATATTAAAGGGCATTCTTTTGCTCAGCTCCTGCTTCAGTGACACCTCTGCTAGGTGTCAGGTACAATTTTATATTTCCAAATGAAAATTGTTTCTTATGGCTACTGACAGATGTCTGCATTTGCTTGGTGTTAGATACAGTGCTACCAGATACACTGTCCCAGATCATGTTTTATTCTACAGAAACCTGCAGCTGTAGTGCTTTGCAACATATAGATCAGTCAGTCTGTATCTGTTGTTATGTAGTAAATCAGTGTCTGTACTTGGTCTCCTGTGTTTCAGTATCACATACCAGGAATAACCATTGGCACCACGTTACTGAATACAGTTTCCAAATGATGAATATTACACTGTAAATGCACTTCAATATGTGAAACAAGTCAAACACTGAGACATTTGTAAAATACTGATGAGGGCTGAAGACTCAGTTGAGGTGTCAGGTCTGTGTGCACACAAACAACAGAGGTGTGTCCCTGATGAGTCCCCTCCATTTATTTTTTAAGGGACTGATTACCTCGAAGAGTAAGGTCCTCCCCACAGGTCCTGTGGGTGCATTTTTAAGGCTTGAGAGAGCACATCCAGGATTAGGACTGCCTTCTATTTGGTGATGGGTATGACTGGTAACAGAAGCTTCAATCACGAAAATGCCATTTCCCTGAATATTTATTTCTCATAGTAGTTATTAACTTTCAAAAGTGCATTGTGACACACTCCCAAGAGAATGCAGCCTTCCCTAAGGACTTTGGTGTCTGAATAGAGACGTGACAAAATGATAAAAGACAAAACAGACAGAGGAAGTGAAGTGCAAAATGCAAGATATAAATACAAGATTTTGAGTTATCTTAAAGGCATTATGTTGGTCTGGTTTTCACATCCATTTCTGCTGTTGCTTCTGTCTAGACAGACATGGTGAGGAGCTGTGACCTTTGATGTTACATCAGTCGATCTGTGAACATTATATTTAAGTACAGAGATACTTGTACACATGTATGTACACATTTATATACACACAAGTGCATATAACGATATTTCCAGAGAATCTGGTAAATGACTTTTCTATCTAGATTGCTCAACAGTTTCAGTTTTAGAGGACATCTGTGACCTCACTTCTGCAAAGTTCTCACACCTCCATTGTGTGTAGAAGCCTTTGATAAGCAGCCCTACAGGCGGTGAAGTGCCCTTCCTTTGTCTCATGAAATCCCATTCCGTTTTGGGGAGGGACAAAGAGGAGCATCACGGTTTCCCCTTTCTCTTGCCTCTGCAAAGAGAGTTTGGCAGCTTGCCCGATCTCCTGAAGCTCCCAACACGGGTTTCCCATTCCCACCAGAGGAGCTGCAGCAGCTGATCCTGCAGCTGGACGTAGCCCTGAGAAAACACCGCTCCCCACTCAAGGCAGGCACTGCTAACATCTGCCCCTCCCTGGCCCTGGGCCGCAGATAAAGGCAGCAGGATGCTCGGTTTGTTTGGGGGGAGGGAGGAAGACAAGCAGAGAAACTCCTGGACCCACCAATTCACCTCCTCACTCTTCCACTTCCACTCAGTCCTCTGTCACCTCTGCATTCTCTTTTCTCCTTCTCTGGGCTCAGCTGCCCACAGCAGGAAGGGTTTGCCGTGTCTCAGTTACACTCTCTAGTGAGGGTACCAAAGGCAGGTGAAGTTCTGTTCAGCCCCATTGCATCCTCTGGAAAACCACCAAGATTTCCAGATTACTTCCAGATTTATTGTGCAGGAATTCCAGCTAGGCTGCCAGTTCCAGAAAGCAAAGAAAAATGAAAAGGTCACCTTGGGGAAGTCAAACAGAAAGTGGTGACACAGGCAAGAAAATCCAGAGGCACTGCTAGCTGGGCATCCTTGGAGAACACCTCTGCACAGCACCTGCTGTCAGGCCAGGAGTCCTCAGTTCCTTTGCCACAAACAACTGTGAAACCCCAAGACAGTCATAATAATAAAGATTCTCCTTCTACTGTGTTGGCTGGTTCATGTGGAATATAAAAGACAACCATTGTTTCATCAGTCTGAAAACTCAAAGTGTGCAGATCTATACAATAAATATAAAAGAATCTCTACTGTCCAAATGAATATCAATTTAGTTTCACGTGATTTTACCTTTTATCGTGGCTTATTTACTTGCATTTTAATTGGGAAATCGTTTAAAGCAGCGTAATTGCAAAGTTAAGCCCAGAAAATCTGCCTCAACATCTCTAATTCAGCCCCTTGTGACTACACACCACAATGCAAAGAAACGAGAGAACTGCAGAAATCACTGTGACTGCATTTCAGTGCTGGAGCTTTGATTTCAGTAGATGTAACATTAGTGACAACAGAGCAAAGCAAAAATCCTTTTCTCAACCTAACTGCAAACACACCTTCTGTGCGCACAAACATCTGATGTACTTTGTCAGAGCTGCTTCAGTTAGACCTGCGACTCCAGGAGCATCCCAGGCCTACCCGGGGCTGAGTCAGGCTGAGGAGCAGCACAGCTCGGAGCTGGGTGCAGAGGGTCACACTGCTGTGCTACTCAGCCTGGGGCTGAGAGGCCTTGGCCTGCCTTTCTGTGCAAGCAAGATGAGCATCACTCATTTTTAACATTACTGCATGCACTTTTATGGTCTGATTTCTGCATTGTAGCATGCTTTAGCGACTGAGGATGAAAACCTGTAGATTATTAACTGGGTTTCATCTTATTTCAGACACTGCCTGTACAGATACTGAAATTTCTTTTCTTATTTGACTCCACAGACTTAAATTCAGGCACCTTCTTAAAAGACTTTTAGCAAAGATTTTTTGTGGTTTTTCAATGGGGGCCTTGGAGAAAAATTATTTTCCCTCGTGAATAAAAGTTACAGTTTCATGTTATGAAGCATTTCTAGGGAAATCTCCACAGTATTACAGCTGATGCACCATTAACACCACAAAAGAACAGGAAACAAATATTAATCCATAGCTCAACTTCAAAAGGACTTTGAATCGGGCAGTCCATGACATTCTGTACAAACACTACCTCGTTTATCTTCATACTCCATGAAGTGGCAAGAAATTAAGCAGAAGACTGTGAAACAATTGCACACCTATCACAAAGTGAACATGGGCAAATACCAGGTGATTTTGTGCCCTGTATATTCTTACATACATGTATATGATCAATGATGTTATTTTTGCTCATATACCTTAAAAGCTTAGGGACACCAGCTCTGTGAAAGAAGGATTCACATTAAAGGAATCTGCTCCCTTCTCATCATTTCCACCACAGGCCTCAATCCGTCCTCCACTGAAACCCATGTCCTCCTACCCTTGTGGTACCTCCAAACTACTCAGAGATCTGCTTGACTCCACCTCCCTAGGCTCCATCCCCATCTCTCAGACCATAACAACTTCTGCCCAGGTCTCACAGAAACTTGCTAAAACACTTGTGAATGTCTCTTTTCAGTTCCTCTTTCCCTTTTCTTAATGGCTACTCATGGATATTCCTGACCTTCCAAAGAATCTGCCTTTTTGTTCTTACCCCTGATACAATCAGCTGGCTCTAATCTCTGTCTCATCAGAGCCTAGGGCTGCTGCCTGCAGAGGCCAACGGCAAAGCCTGCAAGGATTTCTCACGGAGTTCAGAGACACTGCATAGGAGGTCAGGTGCTCCTTACACGAACAAGAAAACATTCAACCTCAGTACTGAAAAAATTGTTGATAAAAATTGCTGCAGGAAACGTCTGGATGAAAACATTCCCAAAAGCAATAGTACTAAGTAGAAAATGTTATTATCCAGATATGGCCTTCCTGAGGCATCCTTCCCTTTCTGGGCAAATTCCTTGGAAGTCTAAGCTCAGCAAGGTCACTGAAATGCTTTGCCTGGCTCCTGTAAGACGGTCAGCGAAGCAGTAACTGTTCCACGAGACTTGATTGAAATATGTGCCTGCAACACCACACCTGGGTGACTCAGAGACCTGCAATGCATGAATCCCCACAAAGATCCATCCTTAAGCATAACCTCTAAATTGCAATTTTATACCAGCCTCTTTTCCACCTGTTTTCTCTTTGCACCGAAATTCCTCCCCCTCAACTGTGAGCAGTGAATCTTCCTTTAGAACATGGCAATATTTATTGACTGTATTCTTTGTTCACATCTGTCAGACATGGGAAGTCACCACTGCTTTACAAGACTATCAGTTTTAAGTAATGCCATTCATCACAAAATGGAATAGTGTGAGCAACATTTCCTCAACTGCAATGAATTATACAAGGGTCAGCAAGCTGGAGTCGCGGTTGGCAACACAAACATTGGCCTCAGGTAGCAAACCCATCTCTGCAGCTGTTCTCATCCATATGGGTTCAATGAACTGCAGAGAGTACAGGCCTTTGCTTATTGAGAGTATCTGCTGGAACTATTTCATCTAACCAGCATCATAAAACAACTCTGAAGTAAGGTGAATGCTATTCATCTAAAGCTTGTCTGGTAGCCAACTGCTGACAGAGGGGGAAACAGAGAGAGCAAAGCAGCAGATATGGCTGGGAAATGCAGGAGTTCCTGGATTTCAAAACACAGAGATTAAAACCACAAGAAATGGAAACAATGCACCTGTGGTTCACAGGCATCTGGTCACCCCAACAGTGCTCAGCTTCCTGACAAACCATTTCCAGGATCCCTCAGTGCATTTCCTCACCAGCACAATGCCCTTTTAATGGACATGCTGTCAAGCAGATTTGTTTGGCAGCCACACAATTAGCCCTATTTTTGCTCTGAAACAGAAGATTTTGTTTATACACACAGTTTTGCAAATAAGATTATTCTGTGATTAAATGCACGCATTTTACCAGAAGCCTCATCACTTGTGCACAGCACACACGAGGCTGGTGTCTCTAATGGTGTCTCTCTCCCTCCTGAATGCCCCAGCACTCACTAAGATTTTACTTCTAATAATGGGTCCTGCAATAAATTCGTTTTTATAGAAGACACTATTAACACCACATTGCTTTCCTCAGCCTTGTTTCCCTCTTCATTCCATCAGTATAATCAGATTCTTAGCAGTTTTCTATTTAAAACAATTGACCAAGAATGCCAGAAGTCCTCATTGAATTGGTAACCACTAATTGCAAAAATACTACAAAACTCTCTCAGACTAAAAAAAAAACAGATTTGAAAGACAAGGCCTTTAACAGAAATTGCTTCTACATACAAGAAGTCTAAAGATGCTTGAATTTTCTTTCCTAATAATATTCAACCTAATAAAATTAATTGCAAGTTAAGCCAAGAAAAGAAGAAAAGCTTGTAATAGAAATATCAAAGCTTTAGATGTCAGCTACTAACAGCAATGATTTTTGAGTAACACCATTGACCCAGTTTGCTTAGCCCACAAGCTGTAGCATTTTAAACTGTTCACTCAAAAAACCAAGATCTTTGAGAGACACTGTCTTCCAGTTCAGGATTAGGCTAAGACAGCCAGGCAAGTATCCCATCTAAGGCATAACAGCCCCATAAATTGTCTCATTATTAGATAAAATAAGCAAATCCCCTCAAATACGGATCTAGGGTACTGATGGGCTGTAGAGTAAAACAATGACATTAAAGGGTGGCTTCATGACCATATGTGTATAAAATGTCATTCTTTTAGATGTTTCCTGAGATGAATTAAATTATGTAAATATATGTTAACAATAATTCATAATATTTTAAAAAAATCTTTTTCTTTCTCTTGGCTTCTTAGAAGTGCAGTCCCAGGTGTCCTTAGGGTGGTGCGTGTTTTGTTTTTACACTTTAAGGACACACAAGGTTATACACTTCATAAGCAAGGAAGCACAACTATTGATATATAATGCAGATAATGATGCTGGGCATCCTTTGTCTGGTATCATTCCCAGTTTTTGCTGGGAGCGCTGTTCATCAACAAAGTGACTTGGTATCAAGAAAGGGGATTCACATTTTTCAAGTCTGCCAGATAGCTATTCTGGGAAAGAAAAAAGTATTTTGATTTTCTTTTTTTCTCCCTCTAGTGGAAGATTAAACAGTGAAGGTGTCTTTACTGTTGACAGATTTTGTATTAGTAAATGCAATCAAATCTACCTAAGACTCCTGCCTCAAGTGAACTTACTCACAGAAAAGTGCATCCCTAGAGACATTGCTTTCCACATGGTCCCACTGCTGGTTCAGGCTGTGAAAGTTCGTCAAGTCTAAGGTGACCCTTTCTTTAAAATAAAAAATAATAATGGTAAAAATTGGAACAAAGTAGCTGGATAGGAGTTGTACAAGATTTTTCATTGCTGCCAGTTTCATCATCATCAGGATTCTGGCACAGGGGGGAAGTGATCCCTGGAATGCAAAAAGTTTCCCCACAGCAAAGCAGCTCAGAGAAGCCCATCTGTGACACAGCTCTGGTTTCCAGGCTGGGCAGAGCAGCCTCTCTGCACTCTCAGGCTCTTCCCCCAGCGCTGAACAGGCACCATGGCTTCACTCACTCTGGGAGCACAGATACCTCAAGGTCCCACCCTGAGATCAGGTTTCCTTTGGGTATTTCCCGACACCCCGGCTCCCTCCCTGTGCCATGTGCAGAGCTGGTTGGTCACTCTGCTCCTGCTTCGGTGTCTCTGACAGGCAGTGAGAGGGACAGAACAGCAGACAGCAGGACAGAAAAGGGAAATAACCATGGCCACAGAGCTTAAGAGCTTGAACACTGATGTACAGGTCACACTACACATCACTTGCAGTTTCTTGTTTCCATAGCCCATGATCAGAAGCAGGTAATTAAAACTGAATCTTTGGCAGGTTCTGTCCAACCATCTGAATTAGAGATATGGACCAAGCATCAGAAGTAGCCTGTATTTTCAGTTTTTCTTCAATCTCATTCTTTGCTTCATTAGAACTCCACAGGAAATATCTAGAAATTTATTTTTCTATTTGGATACATATGTGCTCTTTGGGAAGGGGAAACACACAAATTTAACTTTTTTCCCCTCCTTTAAACACTGTTGACATTTAAGGACTACTAATGCTTTCAGCTTCAGAGGGTGTTGGCTTTACTGAACTCTCCTATTTCAGTCTCTCTTCTTTCTATTAGGCAAATGTCTCAAAATAGTAACATCTGCAATAATAATTTTTTTAAAAGCCCAAAACAAATCAACAAACCTCCAAATATGCTTTCTTATATTTTTGTAAAACTTGCTTATTAGAACTGCTCCATCCATAAAGTTGGCTTACAAGATGCCCATAAATTAGTGTTCAATGTGCTGCATTCCAGAGCATGCGTGTTCCTATGGAATGTGCACAGCAGGAGCAGGGTCCAGATCGGCAGCACATTCACTGGAACACAGGCACAGCACAGAACACGCACACAGGCCCCGAGATCTGTGCCACAAACCTCCAGGCCATTGGAGACTCTCTTTGTGCAAGGAGCTCTCAGTGAGGTCAGAGTCTGCACAGAGCAGTGCACGCAGACCTGGCCCCGAGCAAAAACTTCCCCTTCAAATGTGCCCTGAAGCTGAACTCTAAGATCCATTAAACAAATAGTCAGGGAATTAATCCCAGAGCCAAGCACCTTTTTCCTCAGCACAACTGCCTTGTTCCCAGCCTCCTTTCACTGGAGGGGTGACAGTCAGCAGAGCTTCTGCTGCCAGGGTTTGGGAGCACTGAGCACAATCAAACCCTGTTCCCACCAGTGCAAAACCCAGCCACAGACCAAGGTGCACATCACCCAGGCGCACATCACCCAGGCGCATTGCTGGATCCTGCACGGGTCCAGACATACACCACAAACACTGACCAGCCCAAAAGCACCATTAGGGTGGCAGCTGTCATTGCTTAAGGTACACAGGATCAGCTGGAATATTAGAAAACAATGTAATTTCCTCATGTTTTCAAACTCTTTGGATCACTTGGCACTGGACTGGTTTAGATGAAGTGACTCTTCCTCAGCTTTCCAAAGCTCCTGTAATGTGAGCAATAATATTTTCCAAGTGTTGGCACACCAATGTGCTGAGTACAGAAATATAAAAAGAACACATGATTTATAGGAGAATTATTGTGGGACTAAAAACTTAACTATGTTTTCCATTGATACTACAGAGTCCAATTAAGTTACACCCCTCACCTACAAATCTTGTCCTACCACAGTTCTCAGATCTTCACAGATACAGCCAAACTTCTGTTTCTGACTGTATTTTTATTATTTTTCTGTTACTGCTGGAAAAGGAAGCTCCTAAGCAATGTGAAAATGCACAAAGGACACTTAAATCCTTAATTCCATTTAGGACAGTATTTACCAAATGTTTTCATCTCCAGGACTAAATTTAAGCATGTGTTTGCCAGTCATTGAACAGATGAATTGGATAAGCCCAGTTCAGGTTCCTTAGTGACTTGGGACTCAAGTAAGATTGGCTTCAGCAGCTTTACATTACTTTTGATCCCTTGACTTTTTAGAGCGACATAAACTTGTGTCAGAAGATGATGGTGATCCCAGCCCCTTTGCTGGATGAACCAGCCACGTGCTGAAGAAAGGCCTTGCAGCTTCCCAGGTAACCGGACCCAGAACAGAAGGTGGATGGTTGGGAGAGAAGGACACACAGCTTTTCATGTGCCATGAAATCCACACCGAACATGCCAGCCTAGGAAATGCCACTGGAAAGACTTCAGCCTGCTCAGCTGATTGCCTCCTGCTGTTCAAGGCCCTTGGGGCTAAACTGGGATACCAAGAGGATTGAAGAATGAAGGATTCTGGCCACTGAACAACCCCAGTGGTCACAAAGCTTCGCAGAGAGCAATCCCCTAATGACTGATTCCCCACCCACAAATTCATAATCCTCACTCTAAACCTGACCATAGAGAAAATACACTTAATTAACATAATCATGTCTGCTCTGATATTAGGGAATTAAGACAATTAATTTTAGTGTTGCTATATGTTAATACATTCCAAGGTCCCTTCTTCTCTGCCTGTTTACTCTGTCCCCCTCTCTTTTGCTAGAGGTTCTCATGATAAAGCACTTCTCACTCTAACAAGGTCTCGCTTTAGAATAGCATCCTTAAATTATTTAAGTACTCATCTGGTAAACAACACAGTATTTTTAGCAATAAAGTAAAATCATGTTGCTCTCTGAACCAATCCCAAGGGAAATGTTGGATTATACAAACTGGTTTATTTCTTAGTCAATAGAAGGTGTGCTCAAGGAACTCTGAGCATCAGGACATTATGATTAAAACCAAACAGTTAAATTTCTAATTCTGTGAGAAAAGAAATGTCTACAAAAGCCCCTTGCAGTAACTGTTAGACACACACACACAAAGTTGATGAGAAATGCAGAAAGCTCTTGCCAAAAATAAGACCATTCCTTAAGCATCTGCATAATATTCCTTTACATTCTGCAGATAAAGAAAAAAAAAAAAAAGCCTAAGCCTTTACAAAAGTGACCAAGAACCATTCCCATTTTTACCAGTGTTGCCAAGGCAGAAACTGCCACTGTTCAGCTGCCACATACCTCAATCACCTCTGGAGCAGGGTGCACCTCTGGAGGTTCCTGGGATGCCACAGGACAGCAGCCTGTGGTGAAGGACTACCCCCCACAAACAGCAGCCCAGCAAACGTAAGGCTATCATTATGAGAAGGGGAAGACAAAATAATCTGCCTGTGCATAAATCCTTGCCAGGACTTTGCTCATCAGTGATTAACATCCCATGTCTCAGCAGTGGCCCTGCTGCAGTCCTGTGATCCCTGAGCTGGAGGATGTGGTTCTCTGAGTGAGACCTCGAGTCAGTATCAAAGCTGAGCAGCACCAAGGCTTCTCTGTTCTGTCCCTGTGGCGTCCAGCACTATCTGCCTGACTCCCCACAGCCCCCATATGCAATGTTCCCATTCCTGCCCTCCTGCAAGGAACTTCTGAGTGAGGAAGAGAAGTTTTATCTTTTTTCCCCAAAAGTATCTTCTGACTGGACACAGAATATTTCAGAGGCTGCAGAAATTAGACATGGGAGGGAAGGTACACATGAAGAGACAAAAGGGCCATTTACCAGTTTACTACAGCCATAAACACCCCACAAAGACACCAGTTCTGCATGAAAAGAAATCAGTTCCTGCTCTCCGAGTCAGTAGGCTCAGTGTAGGCATAAGTTCACTGCTGATGTAGTTGATTTAAGACCCTTTGCTGTGATGGCAGTGTTGGTAAAAGCTTTAACCATAGTTTTTACGATGCTATTAAGTTTTAGTCATTTGTGGGTTTTGCAGTATATGAATACTATAGATGCCACCTTAATTAAAAGGTCTTGTCATCTTGTGCAATTAAAAAGAGAAAATGTACTCTCCTATGAATAGCCAGGAACAAATTGAGCAAGCTGCATTATACACGCTAAGTACACAGCAATTTCGTGCCCCTTCCTGTATCACATCTATTCTCCAGCATTCAGTACTCTTTAATAATCCTGTTATAATGTTTTATGTTTAATTGACTTCTGAAGTACCAGTGCCATGGCATCTCTGACCATTAACAGAAACCAAGTTAAACAAAGTTCTACTTTGCAAATGCATACAAACTTTACATACACAGCACAGAACTGCTGCACCTCAGGATTTTTGTGCACAAACACTAAAAGAGGCATTCTTTTTTTCAGAAGAAAATATCTAATGGATAATCAGACAGTCTCTTCCCATAGATTTCATAATAAAACAAATATCACTTTAAATAGCTGTAATGCCCACGCAACTATTTAGTTGGACAGCATACGCACATAAAGTAAATCACACACATGGCATTCACAGCCTAAACATGAAAGTGCACCTCCACAGCTACCTGCAAGGGATTCCAGCAGATGGTTACCAGCATGTGTCCACTCTTGTCAGCTGCAAATGCATTCACCTTCATCAGTCTGGCTCATTATTTCAATTTTGACTCCAACTCAAGGTCTTTCAAGATAATGAAGCAGCAAGTGATTGGCTGCCTTGAGGTTTGTGCCTAGAGCAGGTCTTCCTTCAGGATCCACTTGTAACTTTTGACCATGAGAAAAGTATATCCGACATCCATCTGCAGCCTAGGCCCCAAATGCCCCAGGGCAGTTTACTGGCAGGGCAGCAGAAATCCAGGCACATCTCCCTGGGCCAGTTAGACAGAAGCATTCTCAGGATTTGCTCTAGCCCACAGAGTCAATAATATTTATGGTGATTTTTGACAGACGTTCCTATAGGTCCATGCATCGTAACTCTTGTGTCTGGATCATAAAGAACCTGAATATATCCTCATTCAGAAGTCACACACAATTCCTGCCTTCATTACCATTTGCAAAACACACCAACTTCACTGACGTCAAACGTAGCAGAACCTCCTGTCCTTGGGCCTATTTCCTAACTCCACTGGAAGTGGAGTTGTAAGCATAATATTCCTATAAAGGTGCTAGGTAAGTTAGGCTCAAAAGGATGTTATCACTGAAGTCTTTGCCATCTGACAGTCATTCAGCTGAAAATGCAAAGTTGATATACCATCTTTCTCCTTCTGTCTTGCAAATAAAGTAGGGTCTTGTGTTTTGGGGAGCTGACACCTACCACCATCCAAACAAATAACACAATGGACTTCAGATTGGTACAAGACAATCATAACTTGGGGGCTGAGAGCTTTCCCATAGCTGAGGAGACCATGCCTCACCTCTCCACCAGGGAAACAATTCTCCTCCCCACCACGCTCCCCTCGGTGCTCTGACTCGCACAGGAGTTCCCCACACAGCTGCTCTAGCTTCTGGGAAGATCTTCACAATCTGCAGAGAGGATACTGGCTGGCTGCCTTGTCTCTGAAGTGCCCAGTGCTCCCCTACAGAAGGAAACTCCAAAGCTGCTCCTTGAAAGGAGCTTTTCCTCTTACATCCATGCCAACAGGCACCTCTGGGGCTTTGAGGCCCGCAAGCGAATGTTTTCTGGCTGCTCTGAGCCTGCAGCTTCTCCTTTGAAGTGCAGCAGCCTTTTGGGGAGCATCCTGGGGCACTTCTGAGCTGCACAGGCAAGCACCAACTGCTGCAGCTTAGACAAGCATATGCTCCAGAGGAAGAGGCACATTCTAGATGAGGGATGAGCAAAGTTTTGATCACAGACAAAGTAAAGGAGAAAGGTTTTCAAAGGAACTGGAGAAATACTAAGGATACAGGAGGCTTCAAAGTAAAAAAAAAAAAAAAAAAAAAACGCAATCATCTTGGCTGTGATAGTGTAAATTAAGTATAAACTAATCAATAATCTAAGGGACAAGCTGTTGACAATCAGAATAAATCCCCTTAGGCATGGCTTCCAGACCCACGGTCCCACATGGACAGGAGCCCAGCAGCCAGCGAGCATCCAGTGCAGTGCCAGAAACTTGCCATCTATTGAGCAAGGGTGATGGAGCCACATCACAACACAGCTGTCCTGGCAGCACCCGCAGGTGTCAGTAGCAATGACACCTCTGCACAGGAGGCTGGTGGCATGACTGGCCTTCAGAGGCAAAACAATAACCTAAGGTTACTTGTATTTTGAAATGACAGATAAATGTATATTACTATGCAAACTCTTATCAATTCCTGACAGTCTTCCCCTCCCTCTAAGCAGATAGAGTTGTGATAGATGAGTAGCACCCAATCACTGCTCAAGGACTGTCTGGAACACTGCCACCAAGAACTGCATCTCTGAACTCTGGGCATGAGACCCAGGGATATTCTCATTTGCCGTGGGAGCTGGCACTGCTCAAGTCAATGACAGCAGGACAGAGTTAGTACAAAAGACTAAAACACCCCCAAACCTGAAGCTGCAATAAACTGACTCAAGAAGAAATACACGACAGTCCTCAGTAAGAGAACTTGCCCCTTTTTCAGCACTGATGGAGCAAGCATGGCTCATTCACAGGCTCAGAGCCCTTCCAGCTGTTTGGATGCCCACTGAGCACAGGCACAGAGACAGAGAGGCTGTTCTTAAACCTCCAGTCACCCGAGGACAGCACCAAGGCAGAAAGTTGGAATACAGAGTAACAGGTTCATAACTTTACTTATAAGTGTGTTGCACACGGGGGAGGCTGAGCCAGCTGCTGCAACAGTCTCTTAGAAGGGCTCCTGTCCATTAAAGAAAGAATAATTCACAGGAAGTGAATTCAGAGGAGATCAAAGCACAAAGAAGAGAGAAAATTATAATTTTGAAAAAGATACGTAACAAAACATGTTTGGGCAACTGTGGATTGATAAGCTCTATTTCCTCTCCACCGTCCAACTGAACTGCAGCATGTGTCTAGTCTGAGCAGCATGAATACCACTTAGATACTAACTATGCCACCTTCTGTACAAGTCTGGGTAAATATACACTGCTACATGAGATACAAATAGAAATGTATCTTAACAAAACCCAAACAAACAAACAAACCCACAAAAATGCAGAATATCCCTGGATTTTACTGACCATCACCACTAATTTGTGCCCTTCTTTATTGGTATAAAGCATGAAATATTCTATAACAGCCTTTAAGTTACAATGTGGGAAGCAAGACTGCTGCATCACTTCCTATTTTACTGTTGATTAAGTATTCTAGACCACTTTTGTCCCATCATTTTTCCTGAGTCAACTATATCCAGCATTCAGACACACAACCCTTCCTTTTGAATTAGTGCATGATCTGTAATCCTTTGTGGATCCAGCCATGTAAGCCAAAATTAAAGGGGAAAAAAAAAAAAAAAGGGAAAAAAAAAAAGGGAAAGAAACCAGCAGAGAGAAAAAGTGGGCAGGAAACTACTTGGCTTGAAACGTAGAGGGTGATGCCCAAGCTGCACAGGCTGTTCTCATTATCGAGCTCCATTACTGACCCCTGTGTATGAGCAGGTTCAGTGCCTTCCTTTCTGGAGTATGCTGCCTGCTTGTGAACTTGAGATGCTGAGAGACTTTATGAACAGAGCTGTTGTTTTATTTACTCTCAATTAATCATGCTCAACTGTAAACAAAGTGTCTGTTTTAGTTCTGTTGACAATTATCCACTTGTCAACATCTCCCTCAAGTACCTTCAGCATCTGGCAACAGCACAACACTGCTACATCAAAATGAACATTTTGTCTCAATAAAAAGATAGACGTGTGGCAGGGTTTCATCTGTTTTCTAGCCCATCAACAGTCAGGCTGTGTTGTCCCTGATGCAACCAGACAGTGGTCTATTCCTATGGAATATTTATTTACAGAGGGAGAGGGAAGCCAAATTTTGATCATATTAGTAAAGGAGACTCCCAGAAGGAACAAGAACCCCCTCACTTGCCCACAAAGGCAGAAGCCAGCCCTCCTTGCAGCCAGCCTGCTGCCTCCTGCTCTGCTGGGGCAGGTCCAGTCCCAGCTTCTGCAGTCACCTTGCCAAAACCTGCAGATTTGTTTATTTTGTGGTGTTCGGCAAATCCCACTGTAAATGGAGATCACTTACTGGTGCCTCCCCAAATACTTTCAGTGTGATAATCTTTCCACTACCTGCTACATGACCTGGGCTTTTTTCCGTCCCTGGGGCTCCCATACGGGTTTGAATTTTACCATTTTTAGCTTGAAAGATATAATTATTCCTATCAGCTAAAAATCCTTTCTGCATTTTAAGCCTCTCTGATGCTTAAACTGAAAGCTCCAGAGCAAATGCAGGTAGTCTTGCACCTTTTTGGGTACAGTCAGGTACAAACTGGACACCTCTTTTATTCTGAGGGGGAGGAAAGAACCTTGTCAGGTTCTTGCCTCTCTAACAGGTGAGGAGGCCGCAGGGTGCTGGAGCTATAGGGCACCTCCCCTCACACCTCTGAGCCCCCAAACTGTGTGCCGTGCCTCTGGCTACCTAAAATCGTTAATATCTGAAACTTGATCCCACTGCAGCAAAGTAATAGCAAAATCTGACTAACTCCACCGGAAAACACCCCGATGCAGTACCTGAAAAACCACAGAACTGATTTTTCTTTCCCGAATAAAGCCCTCGGGGCTGCGGGGGAGGGCAGGACGCGCCCGGAACGGAGCGGTCGGCGCACAGAGAGCGGCTCCCGGCCCCGGCGGCCCCGGGCTGCTCTCGGCGGGGCGGCCGCGCCCTGCCACGCGCTAATCAATCTGGGCTGTGTAATTGATTCTAATGAGCGCGGCTGCCGGGCTCCGCTCGCCAACCACCGGCCCAAGTTGGCGGCGGCTCCGCCCGCAGCGCCCGGCCCGGCCGGACCGTCAGCTCCCCTTTAACCTCCTCCTTCCTCCGCCACAATTAATTGAGATATCTTTTATACTTGATGTGTTGTAAAATTAATGCCTAATTTATGTAATTAGTCAATTAACTGTAATTCTAGCATATGGTGCCAAATGCCCAGAAGGTGTTCTTGTTTCCCAGGTACTTATTTTGATGTCATGAAATGCAGCTAATTAATTTTACATGCATATTAATTTCGGATCTATTTAGCGGCTCCCTTTGTGAAGGCAGATTTAATATTTGTCTTTCTAACCTTTTTTGGGCAAATTCCGCGCTCGGTGTTGAAATGGAGGTGACTTTTAAAACACATTTCCATCGGTCTCCCTTTCCTCTGCGGAGCCTTTGCTGACACCGGGTCGGTCCCTCCTGTGTGAAGATGCACAAGGGCTGATTATCTATAGCTTCCTGCACATCTATAACTGTCGCAAGATACGGCTATTGAATTTAAATCCGATTAATATTTAATATTAAACATTTCTGAGGGAATTTTTGTTTGTTTTTTGCAAAGCACAATATCCCACGGACATTTTTTTTAAAATAGCTGCTCTTAATACAATGCTCCTTGGAAAAATTACGAGCATTGAAGTATCGCTTAATTAGAAAATGAGCGTAATCCTGATGGCTGGCTTCTGATGTTCGCAGTTCTCCTGACTGCACCGGGAAACTGCGAGCCCGCTGCCAGCGCGCCCCGCGCTCGGCTGCTCCCGGCCTCGGGAAGCACTCGCGCTCCTCCCCAGCAAAGCGTTCAGGTCACGCTTCTGTCTCTGTCGGAAAGGGACCGCACTAGATTTTCTCCATAATACTAGGAAAGATGAGGTTATGCTTCCTTTTTCTGCAGTTTCTTTCCTGCGCAGAGATTAAAGGGTAAATCGCATCGCGGGCTTTCCCGCTCCCCAGATGCTGAGAAAAGATTTAAGTAGAAAAAGAGCTGAAACTCCAAGTCTACGCTTCAAATTCCCAGCGATACTTTTTTTCCCCTTCGCTGCAGCAGCACTAATTGCCGCATTACACTCATCTCTGGGGTGAGGGGAGATAAAAATGCACCTGGCTGAAGGGCGTGGGGCGGGCGCGCTGCCGCTGCCCGGCCTCCCGCCGGCCCCGGGGAAACGCTTCTCTGCCGAGCGGCAGGGCGGCACTTCGCTCTTTGGGGCGTCTACGCCACGGCTGTGGCGTCATAAAACTTTTTATCCCCCTTTCTGGATAAATTAATGAGCAATTTAATTAATAAAATCAGAGAGTAGCGTAAGTGCTATGATAATGAAGTTAAATGAGCGCGCAGTAAAATATTCACTAATCCAGCACATTGGCAAATGCCCCCTTAATTCTGCTTAGCACTAAAAGGGTTTTGAGCACCATAATGAGATTCCTCTGTCTGCTAATTAATTGACACTCTCCTGAATATTCATATGTGCTAGCACCAATACGTTCCTAATTGCACCGTGGAATGGATCTCAGAGGAAAGTAAATCGCCATAGACTTAATTAAAATAATGTATGCCAGATCCAGCTCGCTGAAGACGAGACATTTGCCATCAAGCGGTGTAAGAAAGTGGCACCTGGTTTGTAGCGAAAAATGAGGAGAAAATCTTTATCCCTCCCAAGGTGAAGTCAGCAGGGGCTCAGGCTTTTCAGCCTGAAGATTTGAAAGCGAGAGTTTCGCCCTCCACCACGGCTGCCCGAGCGCGACCCGTGAGGGCGGCGCGGAGCCCGTCCGCGGCTCGCAGGAACCGCGCTCCGCAGCTGGGAGCGGGGGGAGCGCGCTGCGCACGGCGAGGAGGGAGAAATCTGGTCAGGGATGCCCTCTACAGAAGCGTTCGGGGAAAACCGTCTGTCTCTGGCGAGGGAGGGGAGGAGGGGGAGGCAGGGAAGGAGGGAGGGAGCAGCCACATTTGTAAACTTTTCCTTGAGGGGAATCCGGTGCCTTTGAAGCTCGGTCTCTGAATGGATTGTTCTTTGCACCTCCAGACTAATACTGTGAGCTAATATTGTACATTTAAATTGTTCTGCTGTTAAAAGCGTGGCAAGTTGAGCCGAGAAATGAGTGCCTGCCGCTGCCGGGCCGCGGCCTCCATCCGGCGCCGGGGGAGCGGGCGGTGGCTGCGCCCGGCGCGCCCCGGGCCGCGCTGCGGAGGACGGGCAGCGCCCGGCCCGCGCATCCCCGGCTCTCACTGAAAAGCAGATGTGAAGAGCTTTGCTGTCTTTTCCTTCCCTATCAGCTCAGGAAACGAAAAGGAAAATTGGTTTCTTGGAAAAGACAGCTTTTAAAAAAATCACCACAGGTTAGAAACTAAAAAGAGTTTATTTGAAGACATACAAATGCATATTTATTATACACATGTAGGCATTAACAATGTAAATTACACCGCCAGCACTTGCTGGTTGTTTATTCATTAGATCTTTAGAAAATCTACATTGCCTGCAGATAGCGGGATGATAATGTGAAATACACAAGCAGTTTACCCAGGCAGCTCCGCCCGGCTCCGCGCAGCTCCACGCGGGGCTGCCAACAGGTCCGGGGGCTCAGCGCCGGCCCCGGCTCCTTCCGCTACCGGGGGCGCCTATAAAAGTGTAATTCTGCCTTGACGAGAAAACGGCCGTGCGACTGAAACTGCCCTCACCTAAAATACAGAGCCAGGGTTTTACAGGGCGCGGCTCAAGAGAGAGCGAACTTGGACAGAGATACTTCTTTAGTAGAAGATACACGAAAGGGCTCTCCTCTGAATGACAGCGCAGACATCTCGCTCTCAGAGCTCAAAAAGCGTTGCCATTCCCAATGCCTTTTATTCCCATGTAAAATCTTTGTTCGCCAAAAGGGGAAAAAATCATCTCTCAAATTTTATCCTCTTTAGCTGGTTGTATGCTGTATGACTACCGTATCTCTCGATAATAAATACGGAGAAAAAAATATATGGGAAGAAATCGCTGCGGGGAAATCTTTTCTAAAGTTAGATCCAAAGAATCTCTTCCAGGAATGAAATATTAAAGAAGGTTAATATGGTTTTTGCTGCAGAGCTGAGGGTTGATGGGAAGACGGGAGCTTTGCTCGCGTCGTGAGTATATAGCGGGCGGGAGCCGAGGCGGGAGGAGGATGTCAACAGATGTAAGGAAGCGACGGAAGGCGCTGGACTCGGGAAAGGCAATCAGCGCTTCGCCTGCGGCCGCCAGGCTGCCCTGTCCCCGTCCCGCCCTGCCCTCCCGCCCCGCTGCACGGCCCCGAGCGTGCCGGGCTCCCAGCGCCGGGCGCCTCCCGCAGCCCCGAGGCGGCGCGGAGGGTGCCCCCGGCCGCGGGGTGGGCGCCGGAGCGCGGCCCGCAGCACGGGGAGGGGCGAGCGGCCCCTGCGCTTTGGCGGACACCCGGCGCTCCCCCGTGGGACGCAGGTGCGAGCGCCGGGGGGGCTCTGGCGGGCGGTGCCGGCCCGGCCCACCGAGGAGCGGGGCCCGGCAGGCCCGCGGGGGCGGGAGCCGCGGCTCGGGAATTGCGCTCCCGGCCCCGGGCAGCTCGGTGGGTGGCGGCCGGGCGGGGGGAGCGCGGGGAGGGCGCGCTGCGGCAGGAAGGGAAGCGGGAGCCCCGGCGCCCACACAGTCACACCGCACCCCCACCGCGCTGCGGCTTCGCGGCGGCAACTTCGGGTCTGTTTGCAAACATGCCCCCCGCCAACAGAGAGAAAAACACGAGCATTCAAAGTTCTGACCCTAATTAAAGCCCGGCTCGTTAAAGACTTCACACAATGCAGGAAAAAGTTTGCCCGAGCCTGAATTCCGCAAGCGGTTATTACCTTTGCTTATAAAGACGGGAAATAACCGTAACGTGCGCGCCATTATTCTCGTGGATATGCAATTTAAAATCATCGTCAATTGTCATAAAAACCATTTCACAATGTTTGGCCAAGTAATAACTCAGTAATTTAAAGGTGGTTTTGCCGGGCGACACGCACATGCGATTCAAGAAAGATTTACATTGCTCACGGATTTTGAACCGCCGTTCTGACTGCGGAGAGAACGGGACTCAGACTAATTTTTCTTGCTTTCTGGTTTTGCACAGAACACCAAGACAAGAGCCGACTGTAGGAGAAAGCGTGAATGGGATAAGCCTGTCTTGTAAAAAAGGGCTCATGGTAAAAAAATAAAGTTTATGAAACGGATGGGTCTGGAAAGAAGAGTCCTTGAAAAAAAAAAAAAAAGAGAGAGAGAGAGACAGAAAAGAAAGAAAGAAAAGAAAGAAAAAGGAAAATCAAGTTTGCTCCACCCAGCTATTAACCAAAACACAATACCTTTTTCTGGGTGGTACTGCACAGAAGTTGATTCAGTTTTGACAATGTTGTTTAGCTATCATTTGCTATTTTGAATGAATGGGAGCAATCCCCCTTTTTACAACAGTTGTTTCCTATTATGGAGAGGTGCAGCAGTTGAGGGCAGACATGTGAAAGTGGCTGTTTGATTCCCTTTTTCATCCCCCTGACCCTGCCTTTGTCCCTCCTCACCCTGGGAATGTCACGCCTCACTACTTCACTTTGAGATGCTCTAGAAAGTGGCTTTGTTATTCCCTTTTAGACATACACGAAATTGTTCTCATTCCCCCTGCTGTAAAAGATACTTCAAATTGGGACTCGGTTCACAAGTGCAATGCAATTTGGCTTAGCTCAACCTTTGTTCTGCTTGTACAAATGACCAAACAGTGCACACATTATACAGTTGATCTACTGCTCCCTTTACACCAGAGTTAGCGGCTGGGAGAAAAGCAAGTTAATCCCTTCAATACTAAGGTGGCATTTTCAATATTTCCTACAATGTGAAAAGGAGAAGAGAGGGCAGCTTGAAACGCGACATTTGTTTAAAAGGGAAGATTAAAAAGAAAAAGTTTGCGAGGCCTCCCCTGATACTTCTCCAAATAAATAAATAAACAAACCAACAAATCCCAAACGTGTAGATAAATGCCGCAGCACCTCCGGGAAGGCAAGGGAAGTTTACCACAAAGACAGGCTCTCGGGGCGATAACGTCGAGACTCAAGCTGCAATCCGCGCTAACAGCGCAGCACTTAACAAAACGCTGGGCAGTCACGGCTGATGCGCCGCCCGAGCCCGGGCCCCGGCGGCACCTGCGCGGCCCCGCGGCCGGGGGGGCAACGCTGCCTGCCGGGCCTGGCTGTAAGCCTGGCACCCCTGAGCCGGCCCAGCGCGGTCCTGGGCTCAGGCTCTCGCTGTAAGCCTGGCACCCCCGAGCCGGCCCAGCGCGGTCCTGGGCTCAGGCTCTCGCTGTGAGCCTGGCACCCCTGAGCCGGCCCAGCGCGGTGCTGGGCTCAGGCTCTCGCTGTGAGCCTGGCACCCCTGAGCCGGCCCAGCGCGGTGCTGGGCTCAGGCTCTCGCTGTAAGCCTGGCACCCCTGAGCCGGCCCAGCGCGGTCTCGGCCGTGTGGAGGGAGGCGAGGCTGAGGTGCTGCGTTTACCGGCGCGTGGATTTACCGCCGGCGGCAGAGGGAAAAAGAGCTCTCCCGGGAAACCGGCTCCGATCAGGAACCAGGTGCTCCGGGACAGACCCGAGAGCCGTGAGCGGAACCAACAGCCTCCTCTCGGGGTTTAGGAATTCGGGTGGTCCCAGCGCGGGCTCTCTGCGCGCTGGAAAAGTGCTGCCCGGCTGGCCGGGCCCAACAGCGATGAGCTCGGGGCACGGGGGACACTCCGTCCTCAGGTGCGCCCCGGCGGGTCGGGCTGGCTGCGCCTGAAATGGCCGGCGGGGCAGCTGAGGACAGCGCCCAGGGACACTCGGCTCTCAGGGGGGTGACAGCAGCGAGGAGCGAGCGGGCCGTGGTGGCAGGGCAGCGGCGCAGCCCGGCCCGCCGCCCCGGGCACAAAGCGCGCTGCGCATCCCAAGTATCGGTAATACAGGTTTGGGGAACAGTTCTCAGTCCGGCCTTGACAGGCAGGGGGAGTTTGTTTAGTGCTCATTGGGAAAAGAACAAAATCCTTTTGAAAGGGCGCTAAGTAGTTTCACGCCAAAGTGGCAGATTTGGTGAAGAATGTGGGGTGGGACAAAGCCCCGCCGTTCCCAGAGCGGCCGGAGCTCTTCGGGAAACCGCACCGGGAATTCAAGCACACAGAAAAGCGGAGACCCCAAGTGTCTTGGCTTCCTTCTCCTTCTCAGTCCCCGAGAAGTAGAAGTACCAAAAAAAAAAAAAAAAAAAAAAAAAAAAGCCTTAGCCCAAACGCAGCAACAACCAACTGCCTGCAGTTGACTTTCCAAAACGGGGGAAGCTTGCTCAGAGCCTGGCATTGTGTTTTGCAGCCTAGGAAACCCTAAGAAGCTGGTGCTTCCCCCTCCTTTCTCTTTTCTCCCAACTGGTTTGTAAATATTAACAAGGTAGTGAGTATTCTCTCACACAGAGTGGATTTTTTTTTATCCTTGGAAAACTTCTTGGCTTCCCCCTCACAGCCCCTCTCCCACTCCTCCCCTCTGCAAAGCTACACACCTGCTTGCAGCCACAAGGATTCAAAATCAATATTGTATTTGTCACTTTTCTGTCTCCTTTTCCTCTCTCAACAGCCTTGCTTGCCACTGAGGCGAATTGTGGATTTATGGAGGAAAATTAGCATAAATTATTACCAAATCTGTAAACGTGTGTGGTCCTGCTTGTGGGAAAGGGGGCTATTGCAAACCTTCCATGCAGAAAGGTGGTCCATGATGGGCTCCATGCAAGGGCTGAATGGCTCTTGCATGAAATAGATTTCCATTGGGTTTGCACATTGATATAATTGACTTATGTGTATTTTATACAGTTTTCCCAACACTTCCTCTGAGCTTCTTATTTGAATTAGGCTTCAGGAAAACGTCTATTTGTTTTGGTTTTCCACACAATGGATTTGGATTCACTTCACCTTCTCCTCCTCCCTAATGCTGGCTTTCAAAGTAAAAGGGAAATGCTACAATTGCATTTAAATCCTATATTGCCCAAGTCTATCATCTGTTGCGTGCTTAGCACGAGGTGAAACTCTGGGTATCAATTACTGGGATGAGTTCGCCGGCCCTACCCCTCCAATCACACATTCCTTTGCACTGGAAAGAAAAAAAAAAAAAAAAAAAAAAAAAAAAAAAAAAAAAAAAAAAAGAAGTAAAAAACATCGGGTGCCTTACAGCCATACCTCGTTAGCACTCGGAGTGGCAAATGACAACGGAAGTCGACTTTGCTTTAACTTTACGGCTTGCGGGTTCCTTTTTGCCTCAGCGGTTGGTTTGGTTTGGTTTTTTCTTTCTTCGAAAAGAAAAGGTACCGGCAAAAAGAGGAAGAAAAGTATTTGTCAGTTTGCGGATTTTCTGAGCTGTCTTTTAGACAGACATCCCAGGGGTGAACTTGGGCCGAGAGACAGAACCCGAACCGGGGGTGTCAGAAGCTGGGGATGGGGGGACTGGGTGTGTGGTGTGTGTGGAGGGAAGTGTCCCTTACACCCACATATTTGGGGGCTCTCAATACCAAACCAGAAACCTTCTGTTCGATGTTAGGGGATGCTGGGAGGAATCTCTCCTCATTTCAGAGTATTGTCTTTCCTACCCTCTAACAAATATCCATTGTCTCATCACCTCTTACCGCACCCCACCCTCCCCCTCCCAAAAAATTTTTTTGGAGGCTGCCTTCCTGCCCTGCCCGGCTGGAAGCATCTCGGGGCCGACTGACTGAGCAAGGCAACTCCCGGGCTCTGAAGAGCACAAACACCCCCGGGCCCTTCTCTGCAAGGGGCACAGGGTGGCATGTGGCAGGTCTTCCCCCACTAAAGGGCTCGTTAGCTCGGCAGCGCGGGGCCGGTCGGCTCCTCGGACTCCTAGAAACACAATTATTTACTTCTTATTCTCTAAACGACATCCTGCCCCGAGAGAGAGGGATTAGATGGGACCGAGGGCAGCCGGGTTGGTACGAAGGGAGCCCGGTTTAACACGCACGAGGTCGGCGCTGGTCGCGATGTGAAACGCGTTTTGAGGCTCCTGCCAGGTTCGGGGGAGCCCTGTTTGATGGGGACCGTCCCTCCGAGAAGGCTCCAAGGCTCTCGCAGAGCCCATCTCACAGCAGCCGCGCTGCACAGAGCCGCCGCTGCTCTCCCTCCCCCAACCCGGCTATTTTTGCTGAATTAAGAAGGTGACATTATTCTTCTTTTCAAGTACTTCTGTTAATATTGAAAAACGTGCGCATGCATTTCAAGCGCGCGCGCTCAGCCTCAGCAGCCATTTCAATATTAATGAAATTGTTTAATCTCCTAAATTCATCGTGTTTAAGTTACGTTTTGGTGAGTTATTGACCGACTCCGAAAATATTGTTAATGGAGTTGATGTGTATTCACCACAAAGGCTTTTCCTCCCCGGGCTAGCAGCTCCCGAGACAATCTTCAGTTCTGGCTCTAGGGTGACAGGATGCACCGCAGCCTCGGGAATACACATCAGGCAAACTTCTCTCCTGTGCCAGAGCAAGCTCGGGACCTTCCGGGCCTGATCCTTCCCCCAGGACACACGGCCGGCAGAGAGCTGCTCGTCTGGGCTGCGGTTCCAGGATCGGGCCTTGGTTCCCGGGGAGGAGGGAGCGCCGTGCATCAGAAAGAGCCGCGACTCGGGTGCTGCACGTCCTGCCTGCTCCCACACACACAAGTGCGCACCGAGAAGCACACGGGCAGGCGAACAGTCCGAGACATATCATGCAAATCCCGCAGAAGGCGTCAAGATGACGATGCTCAGCAGAGTGACCGCTGACACGGACCCATTAGCCCAGACCAGCCCTGCGGGACCCCCCGGCCTCGAGGCCGGCCGGCCGCAGGGAGCACAGGCAGCTACTCCCCGGTCCCGCGGGCAGAGCAGCGGCGTGGAGGCGGCTCGTTACCGAGCACACCGGGCTGCGCCACGCTCAGGAGCCCCTTGGCTCTGGTGTACTGAGAGCAACTCCCGCGTCTTTACACCAAAAGGTCCGCGGACCCAGAGCAGCGGTCCTGCATGGGCTGGGGCGGGGTGGGAGGTGGGGGGTCTGACTTCCCGGGGCGGCCACCGAGGAGCCCCGATCTTACCGCTCCTCGAAAGAACCTTCGCTCGGGGAGAGCGGATTTGGCAAAGAGAAAGTCCCTCGTTACAGGGGAAAAGGCTCGCCTTAAGTTAGCCAACAATACAAATCAGATAACAATGCAGAACAAACAGAATACCACAGCCAAGCAATTTCCATGTCAAACATCCCACTGCTCAGTACCTCCATTTGTAAGTGTGAATTGCAGACTAAGCTTCCTGCAAAGTCCACAGAGGTTAGTGCATACCTTCCCCCCACCCCCAGCCACCGGGTACCATCGCACTGCAATTCCGCTGGCGGAGCCTTTTCACCCCTCGCCTTGTCTTCAAATGGAAATGATTCCCATTGGCCCAAGGTGTCCATGTAAATAGGTGTAAATGAAACCAGATTATGCCTTTCTCTCCAGCCCCCTCCTCCCTGCTCCCCTCCCCCTGCTCCCAAGGCGATTGTCATATGATAGCAAAGAAGTGGCACATTAATGAAGCGCCTCTACAGGGGTCTTTTCTGCTCATGTCACCACATAAAACTATCAGATGGTTAGAGGAAGGACATGGAGGCAACTAGTTAGCTCATCGCCGCTGCAGAGAAGCAAACAAGCCTCTGCTACAGTGCAGCTGCCCGTGGTGTAAAAGAAGCTGATTCAGCCCGCGGAGGCGAAGGGAGGGCTGTACAAGAGGATTCCCAAAACCGAGCCAGCTCGCTGCCTCCTCAGGACTAAACCGGAGCAGCGTGGCCGCGGAAGGAGCGAGAGACACGCCGGAGGAGAGGGGTGGGAAAGAGCCCGGACTCCCAGCTGCGTCCCGGATGCGGACTGTCAACTTCCAGCAACTTTAAGGTGGGCATATGCAGGGGCTGGCATGGAGCTGGGTGGGAGTCGACGGGACGGGATGGGATCCCCTTCTCCTCGCCGAGACCAGAAGACAGAGCTATCATAGAGTAACTTTACGGACGCGGGCTCCTGGGGGAAGGCCAGACTGAGGGAGGCCGGAGCTGGGAGAAGCGCATCTCTTTTCCCTCTGTGGCTGTGCAGGGCTCCGGGCTGTTTTCTGCTGGCCTCATCCGCGGCCCCCACCCCCCCTCCGTCCCCCTTTCCGAGGGCTGAGATCCACCGTGCCCCTTCCCTGTGCCCTTCTTTCTCCAGCCCGGCCTCAGAGCCACCGGCTGACCCGACTGGGTGTCCGTGCAAATCCTCTCGGACTCACCCTCTACCCCCTCCCGCCCCCCTCCCCTTGTCGCTGCCCTTCTGCAGATCTCCGCGGGTCGCCTAGCGAAGATGCCTCGCCCGGGCAGAAACACTTACAGTGATCAGAAGCCTCCCTACTCCTACATCTCGCTGACCGCCATGGCGATCCAGAGCTCTCCGGAGAAGATGCTGCCCCTGAGCGAGATCTACAAGTTCATCATGGACCGCTTCCCCTACTACCGGGAGAACACACAGCGCTGGCAGAACTCCCTCCGTCACAACCTCTCCTTCAACGACTGCTTCATCAAGATCCCGCGCCGCCCCGACCAGCCGGGCAAGGGCAGCTTCTGGGCGCTGCACCCCAGCTGCGGGGACATGTTCGAGAACGGCAGCTTCCTGCGCCGCCGCAAGCGCTTCAAGGTGGTCAAGTCGGACCACCTGGCCCCCAGCAAGCCGGCGGACGCGGCGCAGTACCTGCAGCAGCAAGCGAAGCTGCGGCTCAGCGCCCTTGCGGCCACCGGCACGCACCTGCCCCAGATGTCCACGTACAACCTCGGCGTGTCCCAGCCCTCCAGCTTCAAGCACCCCTTCGCCATCGAGAACATCATCGCCAGAGAGTACAAGATGCCCGGGGGCCTCGCCTTTTCCACGATGCAGCCCATGCCGGCCGCCTACCCCCTCCCCAATCAATTGACTACGGTGGGCAGCTCCATTGGCACGGGCTGGCCCCACATGTACGGCTCCGGCATGATCGACACCGCCACCCCCATCTCCATGGCCAGCAGCGAGTACGGCGCCTACGGCGTGCCCATCAAACCGCTCTGCCATGGGGGGCAGACTTTGCCGGCCATCCCCGTCCCCATCAAGCCTACCCCTGCCGCGGTGCCAGCCCTGCCCGCCCTGCCCGCGCCCATCCCCACCATCCTCTCGAACTCGCCGCCCTCTCTCAGCCCCACGTCCTCGCAGACGGCCACCAGCCAAAGCAGCCCGGCCACCCCCAGCGAGACTCTCACCAGCCCGGCGCCCGCCCTGCACTCCGTGGCTGTGCACTGACCCGGGCCGCCTGCACGGACGCTGCCTTCCCCTTTCTCCCAAAGTTTCCTCGGAGCTCTCCTCCCTCCCCTTCTCTCCCTCCTTCCGCTTCTTCCCCTCTCCTCTCCTCTTTTCCTCGAAAGCAGAGACAACTCCCCGCGGGAAACTGAGGTTTGCCGTTCGCGTGAGCTCCCTTTCCGCTTCGCCCCTCCAGCCGAGCCCTCCCTCGCGGCTCGGCTTCTCCCTTGGTTCTGAACTTTGTTTTCCGTTCTTCTGGGGCGAAAGGAACCGGCCCGGCCCGCCCCCTCCCGCCCGGTAGAAGCTGCCACTTGCATCGCTAGTTTTCCAAAAGTACTTCAGGCATCTTCGATTTGTCGGCGACTAGGCGAGCCTGGTTTGGCGATGCCTCTTTCCCTTCTTTTGTCTGGGGAAAAGCAGGGGTTTATACAGGACCAATCTTTACCACCACAAACAAGGATGGCTGGCTGCTGTGTCACCGCGTGAGAGCAGCGACGTTTCCAGCCTCCAAGCAGCAAGGGCTTGGATCTTGGAAACGCCGGGAAGCGCTCGGTGTCCTTTGTGTGGGTGCGTGTCCCGTTGCGCCGCCAAGGGCAGGGTTTGGACGGGGCAGGGCCGCGGCCCCGCGGGCTGAGGCGGCCCCGAACAGGAGCAGGACAAGGGGCAGGGACAGGGGCAGGAGCAGGGACAGGGGCAGGGGCAGGGGCAGGGGCAGGAGCGGGGCGCGGGCGGCCCCGGCCCGCAGGTGAGGGAGCGGCGCGGAGCGGGACCCACTCACTGGAGCGGCGGCCGGCCCCCCACGCCACACCTTTCATGTTTACAAAGCGCCTGGTTTAATGTAAATACTGAACTTGCATCTGTACTGTGAATCAGATGAGGTCCCTTTTGCAGTACCTGTTGTAACGTGGATGTTTACTGTAGTTTTCAGGTGAAAGGGAAGGAGGAGTTGACTTGTCTGTTAACTTCTGGTTAACCCGAAGGTTTGGGGGAGCTGAGGTTTTCTTTGTTGTTGGTTTTTTTTTGGTTGTTGTTGTTATTTTTAAAATTTTGTAGCTATTTACTTCATAGCTTAAAAACAAACAACAACCATAATTATAATAAAAATAAACCTGTTACCAAGCACACGACCCGACACAGCTTAAAGAAAAGCTGTTGAAGTCATTGATAAAATGTGGAAAAGTAATACAATAGCAGGTACAAACTGTGGAGGTCATCCTGATTTCTGCTGGAGCTTTTCAGACCAGAGAGGGGGCTAGGGAAACTGTAAATGGTTGTGCATATGAATGATTATAAAATGTGTAAAATGCACTTTTGTTTGATATACTCCTTTCTAGTTTTAGGTAGTTTGCTGGAAACTGAACTGTTGTTCTGTTGTGAACTGCTTAAGTTAAGAGAAAAAAAAAAGAACACCCCCTCTAAACAGCATTAGTGTCTATTGAAACTGTAAGGACATTTCTTTTAAACTTTTTTCCTGTACAGAATAAGCATGGCATTTTAAATATTGGTGTTCTTGTTCCCAGCATGTGTGTTTTAAGACAAAGGTTAAAAAGTGTCTACGTTAAATTATGAACCTAGTCGTCCAAATAATATTTTCTCATTAAAATATGTAAATGCAGATTTAGTTTCTTATTTGTCTTTTTAAAGAGTTTACACGAGAAAAGTAAAAACACTAGTTCATGATGAAGGAATGGTGTTATTCCAATATTTAGATAATCTAAACAGCCTTTTCATGCAAGGTTACTATAAATATAGTTATTAATATAGCACAATTCTTAGATAACGTTGTTATCACTGGTTTAGCAAAGGGAGAACATGTTCTGTGGGGTTTATATCTATATATTTGTACGTCTATGCATACACACACACACCTGCATTTGTGCCCTATACACTTACACCGAATATAAACACCTATTACATCCATGCCTGTGTGTAAATATACCCATCACCTACTTAATCCCAATTACATTTTCTCTAAAAAGTATAAAAATTAGAAGGCTTCTGCAATACAGAGCAAACATAAAAAAAATCTTTAAAGAATTAGTTACTTTTTTAAGACTGAGAACACAGAATTTTTTTCAGTGTTGTTTATTCTTACAAGTTGGCATCGCAAAATGTTTTTTTGAGTAAAAGTGAGCTACTGTAGCCTTTTACCTGGCATTTAAACCTCGTCAAGCACAAGTTAGTTCAACCACTGCTAGAATTTCTCCATCTTTATTGATCAACACTTTCCCAAACTGGTAGTTTCCAAAGTGTAACACAATTTAATTGTACCTGTTTTTCTGTGATTCAATATACAGTCCAGTCCCTTTTAAAAAGTAAGTAGTACAGTGAAAACTGGATTCTTTCTAGTAGGATTCCCCAAATCTGCTAGGGATTTTACAAGGATTCTGCAACTGTTGAAAATTAGAGAAGCCATCTAGTGAAATGAGTAAATAAATGTCTTGGAAATGAGGCATTCTGCGAGTTACAAGACAAGTAGACACTGAAGTGCTTACTAGCAAGAAAACGACATTGTATTCTAATGAAGCGGCAGGATTCACGAGTTCTACAGCAATGATGTTACAGAGGTTTTGTCTCCGACTGATCTCTCTGAATTTCTGGACCATAAACACACTAAATGACATCCCCACTTCCTCACTACACACCACAAGGTCCTTGCAAAAGTTTTAAGATTAATGTAGAGGGCAATTAATCCAGTTGTGACCATTTTTTTTTTTTTTTTAAGAACAGATCCCACACACAGAAAAAAGGTGGAAAATACATGAATCATTGGGCTGATTAAAATGCATGAAGCTGCTAAAGCTTGTCAGATGGGGGACAACTGAACTCATTCATCAAGTCCAACCCACGATTATATCAACACGATCAGTTAAAGAAAGCATTCAAAACTTATCACCAGATCAATGGACACATAACTCGACAAACTTTTCCTAAACAAGCGGTGACCTACATTTTTAGACAACGAGGAGGCTTTTTCTCCTTCCCTTTTTTCTTTAAAGATCTAGCAGTCAGAACAAATCCTCAAAGATGAAATCCGAGCGCAACTAACAAGATGAAGCTGCACTTTCAGAGTATTTTTTTAAAAAAACTATATAGTACCGGCGGAGATAAAGATCTGAAAAGATTATACCCCAAAGCAAAATACTTCCAAAAGGTGCAATAGGTTTCTTGCTGCATAATGCGAGTGCGCGGCTCGCCAATGTCCATTTAAAGTGCCATTTTCCTCTTTATCTCTGCGATTGCCAGAGACTGCCCAGGGCCGGGGACCCCCGTGGCCACCGCGCCCTGTCCCCAGGGCGCAGCCCGCGGAGCCGCCGCGCTCCTCCGCACATCTCCGCCCGCCTCTCCCAATGTTGTGATGCTCATTTCAAACAAATACGCAGCTCAGCGCGTCGCTTGAATTTACTGCTTTGACTTGTTAAATCTCCCTAATGGCTCAAGTCCAATGTCAATAAACACAGATCTGAAATAGAGCAGCAACAGACAACAGCGCGGAGGGAAGAGGCGAGGGGGGGCGAGGGGATCAGCCGTGGCCGAGCTCTCCGTCGTGTTTGGACATTTCGTAGGGGGTCGGGGGCGATTTTTTTTTTTTTTTTTTTTAAATTTTTATTTGCCAGCGAGGCAATATAAGCTAGGCATATTTAACGCAAAGACACCGTTCATTTCAGGCAAAAGCTCTTTTCTTCCGGAGGATGAGTTGGAGCCCGGCTGTGCGAGGTAAGCCCGAGAACCCAGCCGGGCTTGGCGGCTCGGGGGTTTCCTTCATGTCAGCGCATGGTATGTGAATCCTTTCTCGGCGGCGGGGTTTTCTCTCTCTCTCTCTTTTTTTTTTTTTTTTTTTTTTTTTTTTTGTGGTCTTGTTTTGTTTTCTCTCCCCTCGACATGTGACAAGACACCACCCCACAGGACGGAATCCTCTATTGAAGACAGCCAGCTTTCTCACTCAGAATATTTATTTTCTCTCGAACCGCGCCTTGCAGGGAAGGGCGGTCTGTGCCAGGTAGGGAGAAAAGAACTCCCCGGCGACCCCTGAGAGGGAGTTTTATGAGCCAGACTTTTTTCAAAAGTGGTCCTTGGGAAAGGGAGAAAAAACTTAGCAGCTTCATCAACTTCAGTCCCGAATTATCTCGGAATCTTAATATAAATGTCACTTTGTGGGTTGGTTTGGGCTTTTTTTGTTTTGTTTTTGTTAACAAAAAGAAACCGAGGCTGTGAAGCCTTGGAGGGGCTGTATTTGTTTCTTTTAAACTAACAACAAATTATCTAATTAATATGTTTCAATTACAGCATGAAAAAGAGAGGCTTTGGACCGCCTGCAGTGGGTTTACAATAGCCCCAGAGCCCACTATAAGAATTTACAATAACTTCACATCTGTTTCTTTATTTCCCACTTTTCGAGTCTAAAACTCCTCTTGAAATCACTTCAAACCGTAGCCCAAGTTATGAAATATGGTCTCTCTGCCAGGAAAAAAAAAAAGGTAGAAAGAAAAAAAGGACAAAACTTTGCAGATCGAGCCTTCATTTGCAAGCTAGAAAGTGAAAGCCCCATTGAAGAGCATTAAACAAATATATTAGAATTCTGTCACTTTATGCAATTGAGTAGATCAAATAAAGGGTCCCAGGCCACTTCATTCACTCTCATTCACTTGAATAGAAAATGCAAAGAATAGCAAACCTAGACTGGGCCACCGATGTAGATTTAGCCCTTTTTTCTGAGAGACAAAAAGGCTGAATTTTCACAAACACATTGCTGACTCGGGGACTAGGAAACCAGCACTGAAACCCCTTTGGAATTTAAATTCATTTTATCTTCTTCTCTCTTTCTGGGTCCCTTTGCGCTACAGGGCGAGTTGCACTGGCACCCTTGCTTGGAAAAAAAAAATACAATACAACAACAACAACCAGAAAAAAAAACCAAAGTTCCAGATTTTTCCAGCAAGTCACAGTACAGTTTGGAGGGTGACGTTTATATTTGCAAAGAGAAAAGAGGGAAGAACCTTTGCCCTAAGACTCGCAGTCCCTTTAGCCGCTTCTCGACACGCCTGGGAAGCGTTCCTGCCCGGCTGCTCTGCGGGGCTGCCACGCTCGGGGCTCCGCGCACACCGGGGCTCAGGGCACACCGGGGCTCAGGGCACACCGGGGCTGTGAGCTCAGGGCACACCGGGGCTCAGGGCACACCGAGGGCTCAGGACACACCGGGGCTGTGAGCTCAGGGCACACCGGGGCTGTGAGCTCAGGGCACACCGGGGCTCAGGGCACACCGAGGGCTCAGGGCACACCGGGGCTCCGCGCACACCGGGGCTCAGGGCACACCGGGGCTCAGGGCACACCGGGGCTCAGGGCACACCGGGGCTCAGGGCACACCGGGGCTCAGGGCACACCGAGGGCTCAGGGCACACCGGGGCTCAGGGCACACCGGGGCTCAGGGCACACCGGGGCTCAGGGCACACCGGGGCTCAGGGCACACCGGGGCTCAGGGCACACTGGGGCTGAGAGCTCAGGGCACACCGGGGCTCAGGGCACACCGGGGCTCAGGGCACACCGAGGGCTCAGGGCACACCGGGGCTGTGAGCTCAGGGCACACCGGGGCTCAGGGCACACCGAGGGCTCAGGGCACACCGGGGCTGTGAGCTCAGGGCACACCGGGGCTCAGGGCACACCGGGGCTCAGGGCACACCGAGGGCTCAGGGCACACCGGGGCTCAGGGCACACCGGGGCTCAGGGCACACCGGGGCTCAGGGCACACTGGGGCTGAGAGCTCAGGGCACACCGGGGCTCAGGGCACACCGGGGCTCAGGGCACACCGGGGCTCAGGGCACACCGGGGCTCAGGGCACACTGGGGCTGAGAGCTCAGGGCACACCGGGGCTCAGGGCACACCGGGGCTCAGGGCACACCGAGGGCTCAGGGCACACCGGGGCTCAGGGCACACCGGGGCTCAGGGCACACCGAGGGCTCAGGATACATCGGGGCTGGGGCGGTGCGCGGGGCCAGGGCTGTGACCGGGGGATTGCGGGACCATCCTCCCCTTTATGCAGTGCTGGCCTTGCCCTGGCTATGCCCGCAGGCGTAGGGCATGGCAGCACAGCCGTGTACATCTATGCCACTGGGAGCAAGCAGCGAACAGCAGAGATACGGCCACTCTTTTCACAGGGGATGAACCAGAGGGTCCCAGCTGCTGTATCGGGACTAGGTGACCCTGCCCTTCCTTCTGCAGCTTTTGTACGTGAAGGGGCCTTATCTGCCACCTCTCCTCTGCTGGGGCCCTCAGCACTGAGGCCGCCAGAGCACCTTGGCATCCAATGGAGAGCCTCGCTGCCTCCTCCCTTACATATCCCTGACATGGCCAACGTGTCTGACAGGTTAACTCACACCACAACTCTAGGCACTACTAAATAAAGGCTCTTGGTTTTGCACTATTTCGTAGGGCCTTGGTATTAATTAAGTAGTAAGTAGAGTATTTTGCATTAATTAGAGCAGCTCCTTAGAGAGGTATTACAGCCAAGACTAATCTTATAGCACAGGAAAATGCTCAGCATTTCCACTGCCCCCAACTACCACAGACAGCGCAGACGATCCGCATGAACTGGGCTCATCTGCCAGCACTAAGCGGTAGACATTTTTCCCAGGGATAATATCAAGGCACTTTGAGGTTTGCAGCTTCCATCCTCCTTGCTTGCTTTAATGGCTACTAGACAGACAATAAATAAGTGAGGATTGAGTCCAAAACCCAGACCTGGTTCTACTCCTAGGTGGGCTCACCAGCCATGGCCTTGACAGCTTAAGGTGCCTTCTCAGAATTTAAAAACCTCTAGTAGAACTGCTTCTTGCCAGAGGATCTGGGAACTCTTGCTCCCAAGGCTGTTCTCCTGAGCAGGTCCACATGTTAGTTCCATATTTTAATAGTCTAAGCTACTAATTAGGGCACATTTATTCCTATTATCAGCGGTGCCGCTGTATTACAAATTAAACATGAAACACATACACACTCAAATGAAACAAGCAGAAAGTTACCAGAGCCTGTCTTTTGAAATACCTGAACATGGAAGCACATAAAGTCATCCAGCTCTGGCCAAAAAGAGCTGCTTTAAAGGTTAGGTCAGACAGGAAACTCTTGCTGAAGAATATCAAGGAGGACAAAGCATTCATTTCAGAGCAGGGAAGACAATTCTCCACTGCCAGCCACAGATGGCAACCATTTCTTCACACAGTTGCAATATTCTGTGGTGCGGTGCTCTTCCACACCACAAAAAGTGCAATATTTTACCAACTTGAGCAATATCACAACCAAATTCTCTCCCACCTCTTCCTGTATTTCCCTCCTGCATGGACACTCTCTCTGTGGCTCTGACTATCAAATTTTCAGCTAAGCTTAATGATGTGTGTTGCTGGGAGCAGAATATTGAGAAGCTGAAAGCTGCTGTCTGCATCTCAGGGTCCTTAAAATATTTTTGCCTTGTGCCTTGGAGACATCCCTCCCTGAAGGCTAATGGGGCATGAACAGTTCCCCCAGGTCTTTCCCACTGGAGTGCTGCACCCACAGAAACACGGTTTGTGTGTTCTCTCCCTGTGCTCCTGCCTCTCCTTAGCTTTTCACGGGGCTGGGCTATTCAGACCGGTAATGAGCCTGCTCACACACAAAAGGATGGAAATAGCCTTCCATGGACCTGCTGAAGGAGACCACAAAGAGTTTGTGTTTCTTCTCAATTTGTGCTGAATGCACTTGAGCCCTTGTTGAACATAATTTCATAATTAACCCATACAATTTTCAGGTTAAGGAAGTTCTCTAGAGAACAAGGAAGAGGATCAAGAGAGGGCTGATCCCTGTTATATGTAATTTGGCTCCAAATTGCTGTTTTATTTGCATCTGTGAGAACTGTTACAGAGAGAGGAATTCTAACAGACATGAAAGCAGATTTGAATGATTTCTACACCTGCAGAAAGTTGTTAATTGTCATATTAATTTCTTTATTGAGCTACAGCTTCCTCATCTTTGCTAGACCTAGAAGGGTTGGGTATATCTGGAGGCTCAGGGAAGCAGACACACTCCTGAATGTACATGGGGATAAAAGCTGGACCACCCTGAGCTGCCCTCCTCACGAGCCGAAGGATGTGTTTTAAAAGCACCTTGTGTTCAGCCATTCATGACTTGCAAGACTGGCACCAGCAGTTTCTCCCTAAAAATGACAAGCACTGTGTATGGCAGAGGAGAACAGTCCCTCAACAGAAAATTCCCCAGGAGGGGAGGCTTGTCCCTTCTTGCTTGCCCCATCATTGCTGAGTTTTCTCATCTCTCAGGCAGAGTCCTGTAGTTACAGCACAGCTCACTCAATTCATGCTTGCAAATGCCTTATACACTAAGGGTGGGTTCAGGGTAAAAATTTAACTGCATAAAAACCCACAGAAAATTCCTGGTGAATTAAATAGAGTAAGAGTTTCGCTATAAAGGTTTTTCAGAGAATTCAGATGGTTTTCTGATTAGGTAAGTAATTTATCTTTCTCTCAGTTTGGGGTCACAGTCAGTGGGTATAGAAGGTCACATCCAACTGTACACAGGTGCCCCAACACTGCATGGTCATGGGCAACTCTGAAAGCTTTGGAAAATATTTTCATTCTTTGTAATTTTTTCTTCACCTGTTAGTTACCATAAGCCAGAAGCCGTTGTTTGGGTTTTTTTGCCTCACATGCAAAAGAACTTGGCAAAGAAGGACCAAACTCAGACCAAACCATGTTCCTCTCTGCCTATAACAAGGTTTGAGTGGGCTGTTTCAGTTGTGGTTTTTTTATAAGTTGGTTGGTTAGTCTGAGTTGTTTGTTTTTTAACCTTTGGAGGAAGAAAGGACAGCTCATCATCCATTTTTAGGATGCTAAGGTACTTTTCAAAATGTGGACTAATCTATCTGAACATTAATAAAATCACAGTCCTAAGTATTTTTGATAGAAGTCTAGAAAGTTTTTAGAAATTATCTTTTCTATGCTTTGACTCCACCTTCTCAATGGTGAGGAATTTTTCAAATTCTTTTGCATCAAAACCACATTATCCACTTCTCATCAGTAATACCTCAGATAGATTTCCTCCCTCCTTTTCTAACAACAAATAGATCACCGGAAATTCTCCAGCATTCAGGATTGTTAAACAAAGCATCAGGCACTGTAAAAACCTTTGACAAAGTCTTACTAACACTAGATTTTTCTTTTGAAAGCATGACTAAAAGAGCTGGTAGAGGAACTCCTGTGAGGAATCCAGAGAGGGTATAGATAAATCAGACCCACAGGACTGGTTCTGTCCACACAGGGCAGACAGCAGGGCTGGAGAGGAGCAGCAAGAGCATAAGAGGAGTGAAATTCCTGCTCTGCCCCCACACAGCCAGCACTGCCCACCACAGTCTGGAGAATGGGCACCAGCAGCTGGAATCAGCCAGGGGTTGGCTGCTCTGAAATTACCTCCTTCTCTTCCTCACTCCTTCAGTGAACAAAAAGGAGGGACAATAAACAGTAAATTCCATTGTCTGCATGTAGTTAGATACTACAATTTCTCTTACTGCCAATACATATTATAAATCCTTTTACTGTAAGATGGTTTGGGATAAGTCTTTTGAAAGCACAGGCTCATCTTGCAGAGCCTTGCTTTTGAGGAATTTGGGTTAGGGGTTTATTTCCCTTTTTTTTTTTTTTTTTTTTTTTTTTTTTTTTTTTTTTTTTTTTTTTTTTTTCCGCTTTTCTTTTTCCCTGTCAGAAGATATACAAAGATCTGTCTTTTTATCAGCTTGGCATTACTCTGAGATTTTTCCATAAGCTCAAGATCAGACTCTTTTGAAGTCATTGCACAGGAATCACCAGGGGCACCTATTGCATGTTCAAATGAAGGCTCTCCATTGGAAAATAAACCCAGTTCTGCCTGTAGCACTCAAATTCTATCAAAGTGCTCCGCTTTCTCTATCTGCATTGATGTGTCCGAGTTGCATTTTGGAGAACATCATTTTCCTCCTAACTGGTCACAGGCATAAATTTTAAAACAAAATACATTTCTAAAGAGAAGTAAAGCCTTGTCAGACCACGGAGTGTCTGACAGCCATCAGATCACACAGCCACCCAGAACATTAGAAAAGAAGAAAGCACATGAGACATCTAGCACTCTCGATCCCTCGTTAGCCCTCCCTTTGCAGTAAGGACTGTGTATATCTAAGTGCTGCTTTTCCTTTTGTTCAGAGCATCGAAAATCCCTCGACATTATTCTATTTTCCTGAGCATTCTCCTTTGTCAGTTCCTACAACTAAATAAAACAAGCCAAACCCCAAACTGTTTCTCCATGATCAAACTCTGATTTTTTTTCTTTCCAAGTAAAGACATACTGCTTAAAAGGACAGTTTTGGGGTCAAATGCCGCTGCAAAGAGGCTCAATGGGATGAATTTGGGTCAGTAACAATGCGTTCCTTAGTTCTCAATGCAAGTCAGGGAGGTTATGGTTCTGTGAATGTCGATGTGGCACAGTTGGGTAGGAGGTCAACAGCACAGAGTTAAGTACTATTTTCAGCATTGTCTTCTCCTTCATCCTTTTGAGGATACAAAGCAGAAGCTGTCAGTATTCATCCACTTGAGCTCTGGAAATACCTCTTAGGAAAGCTGGGAACTGATCTTGCAGAAAAACAGCAAGCATCATTATATAAGCCTGGATCCTTGGAGTATCCTGGCACAAGGTAGAATTCCTTGTATGTCTCAGAACAGCAATGGTAAAAGCCTTTCTCTCTGGAGTGGGGGACGCAAATCACGCCTGTCTTCACAGTGTCAGATGAGAGGAAAGCCTGTCCCTTGCACTGCAGACCTTGAGGCAGTAGGTTTGGTCATTTGTTTTGTGTTAACTCAGGTAATTCATGTACCAGTAGCAGCATGAGGCTTCAGAGAGGCTGATTTATCTCTCAGAAGCTCCAAACCATGGCCTCTTCTTGGGCCTTAGACAATGTTCCACTCTTCCAAGCGTGCTACACCATGCACTGTAACCTTTCTCTCTTTGCACTAGTAAATGGCAAATGTTAATTGGAAAAGAGAAAACTTCTTTGTTACAACTACTTTTTCATTCTGCCTAAACCTTCTCCTTGCTCTCATGGAATTATGATTGACTCATATTGTCTGTATGGACAGACAGTAATACACTAATACACTGCTTTAACTGGAGTAACTGGACTGAACAAACACTAATCTCTGTAGCAGCTACCAAAGCCTGCTTTGTGTGCTCCTTATTTCAGCCCAGCAGAGCTGGTGTCATTTCAGCTGTGCAGAGCAAGACTGTCAAACACAAATTCACGTACAAAGTTCCTGTGCTGCCAAGGTGTGGATGCAAGTACCCACTATGTGCACAGAAGGCATCAAGTCCATTAGGCTCAAGCAAATGGGCGTGAAAATGCCACCAATTTTGTTTTCTTTTCAAAATAAAACCACATTTCTCAATCTTTGTGGACAGCTCAAAACTCTGGGCAATAAGGTGCCTTCTATTTATTTGTTCATTGCAAGGCAGCCAGCAATGCAAAACAGAATATACAATTGTTTAAACCAAAGGATTCAGACTATTCTTGCATGTTTCCATTTAATCTTTCACTTGCTGGCATTGTGTAATTAACACAAAATCACTGGAAAAATCAGCAGTTTGAAAAAGATCTGCTAAAATATTGCTGTTAAGTGTTTTCTCAACTAGTGGCAGCATCCAAGACCAAGACACAACGAAAACTTTAATCTGTTCTTACAGGCCCTCTCCGTGACCTTGGTGGGAGCAGCACAAGGATTTCATTCTGGAAATTCTGTAAGGAGCTGTTAGTACTGGCACTTGGGGATCTTTCACTGGATGCAGAAGCTTTTCAAGATTGTACATTGCTATTCTTTATGTTGTTATCCTTTCAGTCCACAGTACAACTCTGATTGATCTCAGTGGGGATGGCTGACGGACAGCGGCACTGAAAAGCACACTGTAGTGTAAGCACTGGAATACATTTACCTGATATCCTACAGAAAATGGCCTTTGTTCCCTAAACTCTACCTGCCCAAAGAGCCCTCCTCTCTTATTTCTGTATGATGACCTACCCAACAAGAGCAGAGGGGACAGAGCTGCCTGCTGACTTGTCAGAGGAGACACCACTGCTGGCTGCCTTGTTACCGCCATACACAATGAACAGTGCTTGAGCTCAGCCTGGCTTTCCCTCAGGGACTAATTTGAGCCTGTCTTTTCTATCTAGCCCACATTTTAAGAAACCGTTTAAGAGAACACTTTAAAAAACTAAGGAACTCAATCAGTAGAAAGAGGAGTCCCACTCCTCTCAAGTTTGACTAAAGCTGGCCAAAACATTGAATATTTCTTGAGTTTACAGAACAGACATAAAATATGGCCTCATAAGCCTCACTTCCTCAGCAAACCAGGATAAAACTTCCAAATTTAGTTAATACCACCAAGTCCCATGTAGTCACTAGGAGTGCCTAGGAAACACACTACCTCCAAAATTATCCAAAATTATCTAAAGTAACCCAAGTAATCAATCTCATCACCAAACTGAAGCGATTCTGTTCAGCCTCTAGTTCGTGCTCTGAATGATGCGATTCTCAAATGTATTTTCTCCTTGTCCTGCCCTGTCTTAACTGCTTCAAACTCCTTGTTTAACAAAAGCAGATTAACAATGCATCTTACAAAGAGGAATTAGGATGGATTTCATTAATGCTAACAACTTGGCTATGTTCTCACCATATGAATGTATCATAAGTAAAACATTTTTTATGCCAAATCTTGGGTTTATGAAACACTGAATTATTTTGCTCAAAACCCCTGTCAACTTTCCATTAATTACTGATAAATCAAGCATACTAAAATGGTGCAGCAAATAATCTCCTCCCATTTGGAACATGTGTGTTCTCTTTGGGACTGGCCTATTTACAACAGCTATGATGTTCCACAGGCTTGGAAAGAACATGGGATTTCTTTCCTTCATTCCCTAAAAGCATTCAGACTTTTTTAAGGTATGATATTTTTTTACTTACTGTTTTCCTACATTTCCCATCACAGGCTTGCATTTTTTTTTTTCATTTGATCTGAGTATAGACCAACCCTCCACAGGCAAAGAATTCCCTCTCCTCCACGTGTGGATGGATATTTTAACTTGGCTCCCAATTGTTATGGGTATATCAGGTTCAGATATCTAATCTCTGGGAGACTCTGCTCTCTGCATCAACACTCATTCAACTGGTAACATCATCCATTATTTATTTATAGGACATGACAATTTGAATTTGTGGCCTCAACCTGAGTCTGTACATTTGTGATTAGAGACAGAACTATTCCACTCAGAAAGAGGAATCTCCTGCTTTTAAGGAACAACAAATATTAATTTATTGGTGCTGAGATCCCAATTATTGTTCAGCACCTGTGGAGAATTGACAAAGAAAAGAGATGTCAAATGACAGGTTATTCTGTGTGCTGCAGCCACAGAAAAAGTGATCTCTTGAAGGTTTCCAGGTAAAGGCCTGCCTCTTTCAATCCCTTCTCCTTTGCCAGGAAATCCGAGGATCAGTTCTAACCGGCAGCTGGACTTGGGGCCATCATATCTGCACTTCTGTTACATGACCCTAGCTGCTAATTCTGCCTGGCTGTACAGATACTGCCATGGAAATACACTGAACAACAGCTAATTCAAACAGAAAAGAAGGCTGCAGAACTTGATACATTTTCCATGGGAAAACAGGGGAAAATGCCTTCTACCAGTTCAATGTGAAAAAATAAATAAGAGTGAATCAAAACAAAAATGTTTGGAATTGATTCTAAAGTATCTGAAGACATGAAAGTCATTAATATTTATGACATCAAATATTAGTTATATTTGATGTCTAACAAAGACTTGTCTGTTTCATTGGAAATAGCTTTCTTATTTTGTCAGGAATACAGAGGCAGCCTTATTAATAAAACAAAATACCATAAAGGAAAACAAGCAGAGACTGAAGGTTCTGCTAGTTTTTAAGGGTTTGTATTCTGCTATGTTATGTACTTATTTTTGATGGTTTTCCCCTTAAATTATGAGCTTGGGGAAAGAGAAGAAAATAACTTGAGTGTAAAGTTTAAACTGCTTATAAATAAGACAGCTATGTTTGAAGCTGCATTTCCTTGTCTGGGGAAAAAAAAAAGAGCTACTACACAACACACTTGAGGATCATAAATCAGTCCACACACACAATCCCTGAAGTCACCAACTGGAGCATGGCCCCAGCTGTGGCTGCAGTCCTGAGTATTGCAGCACGTGTGATCCCAGAGCCTGAGCAGGGCTGGCTGCTGGGGAGCCGAGGCCCAGCTGTGCTGGGTGAAAGGTGTTTGCTCACAGCTACCACATCTCTGGCTGTTGTGGTTCAGAGACAGGACAATCAAAACAGAAATGCACTTCCTACAACTTAGGAAAAGTAGGTTAATGCTCCAGCTCATTCATGGACTCCCAAAGTGCCTATACGGTCTCATGTGGAAAAAAATATTAGAGCAGATGGAATCTCAGGACACTGCAGAATGATTTAGGCTGGAAAATACCTCTAAGATGGAGTCTAGTCTTAACAGAGCACTGCCAAGTCCACCTCTAAACCATGTCTCTCAGTGCCACACCTACACATCTTGCAAGGTCTCCAGGAATTTTGACTCTACCACTTCCCCTGAGGAGCCTATTCCAGTGCTTGACAATGCTTTCCATGAAGAAATTTTTCCTAATACCCAACCTAAATCTCCAACTTGACTCCATTTCCTTTCATCCTGTCGCCTGTTACTTGGGAGATGAGGCCAACTTCCACCTGGCTACAGCCTCCTCTCAGGGAGTTGTACAGAACAATGAAGTCCTCCCTGAACCTCCTTTTCTCCAGGCTAAACTGCCCAACTCCCTCAGCTGCTCTTCATAGGACTTGTGATCCTTCCCCTGGACATGCTCCAACACCTCAGAATCTGTATGTCCACAAGGGGCCCAGAACTGGACACAGGACTGGGGGTGTGGCCTCAGCAGTGCCCAGTGCTGCAGGACAATCACTGCCCTGGTCCTGCTGGACACACCATGGCTGGGACAGGCCAGGTGCCATCTGTTCTCAGTCACCTGGGCACACCTGGCTCCTGTTCAGCTGCTGTTGACCCCCAGGGCCTTTTGCAGCTTTGCAGCCCCCGTGCCCCAGCCTGTGGCACTGCAGGGCTTGGTGAGAGCCAAGGGCAGGACCCAGCCTGGGCTGTGCTGAGCCTCACAGAGCTGGCCTCAGCCCACTGATCCAGCCTGTCCAACCGTTTTCCTGTTCCCAGACAGCCTGAAACGGGCCTGGACGGCCTTGAAAGTATTTGTGTATTCTCTTCTCTAAACTTGGAAAAGGGTTTACAACACCCCACAATGCTCCAGTATCTAAGTATCTTTGTAGCTGGTATTTCTGAGACATGACCTATATATTCTTTGCTGCAAATATTTTATGTTGGGCCCCTTTGTGCCTCTTTTCCATAAAGAATCCAGAGCCATTTGCCAAACTCACAATAATATTGTGCAATCGTGTGCATAAATGTTTGTGAAGGATTTGAATCCTTTCAGAATTATGGTATGAGGAATCACAGGAGGATCTAAAACTTTGAACATAGAGAACCTCTGAGAAATGTGAACCTCAGCTGCAGGAAGCCTCAGGCTCAGAACACAGCACAGTGCTGATGAGCTTTGGATGGAATTCTCTTATCACAGAGGGCCTGTACAAAGACCAGCACCTGGACGAAGTGAATAAAAGGGAAGAAGCTTGCTTTGAGTACCTGCCTGAGCACCTGTACCCTGGAAAGCTGAGTTAAAGAAGATACAAATAAAGACAGTATTAAAGCTCTGCCCAAGACAGTTCAATATCTCAGAGCTGCACTATCTTGTAACTCCAGAAAAGAAAACAGAAAACTCTCTGGCAGTACTCAGTTTGTTCCAGCCCCAACTCCCATTGCTGAGCCAGCCAGGGCCAGGCTCCGAGCTACAGCAATACTACACTCACCAGCCAGAATTGCTCTTACTGTGCCCCTGGCTGCCATTTAGATTTATCTATATGCTTTACGTCTTCTCTCTGGGTAAGCAAAAAGGTTTTTTGGGTCGGTACCCTATGTAAATTAGAATACATGAATAAATTGGAAAGCTTATTTAATTATCTGTGGACAAAGGAAGCATGACAGTTGCTTTGAATAGAAAAATAATTTTGTGAATGAATCAAATTCCAGTAGAAAAAGATGTTGCACCTGCAGTACACTTAGTCTGATGACTTCACCAAGTTTGCTGTACATTAACCATATTATAATCTTTAAAATATAACTAATTGGTCAGTTGCATAATTCCAACAGCATAGTAAGGGCACAATGCATCTCGTTTCTGAGGTCAAGTGCAGTAAGCTGGAATTTTGCCAGGACAGGGAATGTCATGGTGTAGATGAAGATAGTCTGTGCTTTAAAGGTTGAATTTGACTGTGTTTTGGAGATGTGCATTGGACCTGCACGACACAGGAAAAAGAACCCACAAAATTCCTGTTTGTTGGCTACAGTATGAGGGATCAAGAGAAAGTGAACTGGGACATAAGCCAGGTGTCCCTTGCAGTGTGGGACATTCCAGCAGAAATGAGTAACCAGGCCAAAACCTGGCTCCACTTCTCTTTTGTGGCTGAATGGCTTCTGGGTACAACACTGATGGCTGTGCATCATGGAAGTTCCTCTTGGGATATCCATCATGACAGAAATGCCGATAAATAATTGAAACTCATGGAAAATTATTTCTCAATACAGTGAGTATGCTCTGGTGAAGAAACAGAGTCAGAAACTACTGCTACATCAATCTGGTATGGAGGAGCCATCAAGAAATCAGAAATGTCCTTCTGTAAGCTGAATCATACACGTCCTAGCAGAGCTGCAGTACAGTAGCTGTGTAAATTCCTTTAATCTAGCAGTGCTTTTCATCTCTGTTGCTGAGGAAAGGTGATGCTGTAAGTGCTTTTAGGACACATCTAAGTCATATTTGCTGGGCTTGCTTATTTATTTACCATTGTTTTTTAAGTGTGTGGATTTCTTATCTGGTGCACACATGCAGACACAAACAGAGGGAAAAGAAAGGGAGACAGAGCCAAGTCAACTCCTCTGTTGAACCAGCAGGTGTTTGCAGTTGAATCGCCAATGTTTCCCTGGGCTGAAGCCAGCCCTGTGCCAGACAGGTTTGTCACTGTTTGCACAGCAAGGACTCTCACTGCTGTCACTGGGTGCAAGGAACACAGGACCCTGCTCTCTCAAAACCTGGAGGAATCAAACATTTGTGGGAAGATTTGGAGAAGACTGTGAGATCTAAGAAGAATACAGGAAAAAGGAAGAATGTGATACCCCTGCAAGACTTAGAGGGCTCAGACTTAAACCAGACCAACAACAACAGGTGGAATTCTGCATACCACAAAAAACTCATTTTGAAGCTTGGGCTCACACATCTTCCTGTCCAGGTGGCAAGGTCAAGTGCAGAAAATAGACAAGTGTTCAAAAAACTATATGGCCTTTTTGTTTGTCTTGTTGGTTTTTTTGTTTGTTTATGTAATGAAAACCAAACTCTGATTCCACGTTTCTCAATAAAACTTTGAAAGAAAAATTCTGGAATAAGTTTAAAAAATGGCTTAGTTTAACTTTGTCAATCAGCTTCTTAAGTGAGAACCAGCTTTGACCTGGACACAGATGTTGGCAGTATTGCTGTGCATGTTCCAGCAGTGAGAGCTGTGACTGAGGTGTTGCTTCAGTGCTGCCAGCAGTGCCCTTACATGTGACTGTAAGAAACTTGTCACGGAGTTCAACTGGGACAGGATTTTCCCCCCATCCAAACTGCACCCAAATGGCACTAAGATGTCACACTCTCTTGAGTCCTTCATGGAGATCAGCATGTTTCAACTTCAGGTTTCTTTCCACATGGAAACCAGTGAGAAACCTATCTATCCACCATTTGGGACTGAGCCCAAAGCCTCCTTTGCTTTTGCCTGTCCTGGGATGGAACAAGGTACTGCAGCAAACTGAAAGACTTCCTTATTTGTGTTTCCATGAGTCTTTTGCAAGGCAGGAGAGGAGATGCTCACTGAAAATGCCCCTAATTCTCACCTAACTGGCCTGAGAAAGAACCTGCAGTTTGCACACAATGTTTCTGCTGCACATCAGAAATTGCAAGGGCAGCTACTGGCTGTGTATTTTGTGTGTGAGGATGTGTGCAAATGAATGTGTGCGTGTGCAGGGATATTTCCAGAATTTGTTTTGTTTTTAAGATGTCCTAGAAATTTAACTAACTCTCACACAGAATCAATTTAAAATAGAAGATCTGGCACAGCTCTACTTGTATATCTTTCTTATGCATTTGTCCAATCAAAATGATAATGTAGACAAACTGTGGACTGCAAAGCGTATTATCCAGCAATATCTCATTATTATGCAAAAAATCAGATATTCACAGCAACTGTCTCATCTATTTATTGTTTGGTTACTCATCTGGAAATTTTAATACTTTCTTCAGGGGCAGGGGCTGGCAATAAAAGAATAGATCTATATATCAAACCTTTAACTTCCAGCCATCATTGTGTGCCATAATACAGATGGAGTAGCTATCAGCTCTCTTTACCTTGTTGGTTTATTTACTTCAACTAAGAATAGAGATTTAGAGAGAATACAATAACAAAGTCCACTGCAAGCTAAATTTTCATGCTCCAATGTGGAAAAAACCTTGACTAACAACAAAAATAATAAAGAGTAATCGGTATACATCTCTATGACTAATTAATTTGTGAAAACGATAGACCCAACCTTAATAACCTTCAAACTTCCCTGTTTTTCCCAAGTACATCAGTGGATCTGCTGAAACACATCACCAGGCCTGCACCTCTGGAGTGTAGGTGACATTTGGCTGCAGCAGCATCATTCAGAAATTTTGCTCCTTAGTTTAGTGAACTGCTGGAAGAATTGCTCGTCTCACTCCAAGCACCTGACTGCTCCTGTTGAAATCTCCAGCAGGGTTACACATTATTTTTAAGAGGGTCACAGCCCCAAAAGAGGGAGTTCAATACACAAGAATACACAACTGTAGGAAAGCACTTCAGTCTGGTCACCAAATTCAGCATCTGCAATTGCAGCAGTGAGAAAGTGGCTTTTGCAGCCTGAGCTTGTGAAAGAATTTGAACTGCCATCATGTCACCCCAGCTTCAAATGCCACACACTATTGATTGCAGAACAAGATTTTACCTTCTGAAAACTAATAAAGCTTGATTTTAAGGGTACAGTAGGTCTTTCCTCAGTCATATACAAGAAATGTATGATTCAGGAAGATCAGCCAGACTAAATTAGAGAGTCAGGTGGGAAACTGCTGTCACACACACTGGTTTCTAGCCGCCTTGCCAGAAAGAATCTTTTACCTGTAGTGGGGCAGGGCAGAAAGAAATCAGTAAAACTCCATGAGTAGTTCCCCTAGGTACAAGTATACAGTTAAGATGATTGTCACTTCACATCCACAAACCAGGCTTTATTGTGACAGCTGACTTGGAATTGCCATACACCTACAAAAGAATGGAAATTTGAGGAGATATGGAAGAGTTTCAAGGAAGTGTATGAATACTAACCTATTCCAATGTAATTCAGAATTTTCCTGGTAATGTATTTGGAGGAAAAGAAAATCTAGTTTCTATTTACTGCTCTGTTTTGCAAATTAGTGTAGAACTTAGAACCTGAATAAAATAATAGTCAACAGTTTGTACTTACTCCCTGCAGTTTTAAGTGGTACAAAATGAAACGACCCCAATGCTTTTGCAGATTCCTGTTGAAATTAAATTCTGTGTTGCTACAGGCATTTAAACACAGCAAATAATTCACAGGATCTTCACTTTACTTTTTAAAATGAGAGTTGCTTTATATGTTGCTTTTTACTGGAAAAAACTGCCATTCAGATCTGGCATCCTGGTACAACCTAAACAAAGCACACAAAGTCAGAGTATTCCAGGCTTGCTTCACATTGCCCATTCACACACACTTCTGTCTGCCAAGCATGCATTTTCCTTAAATCTTCATTTTCTTTAGACTGCAAGAAAATACCAAAGGGTTTTTCATTTCCATTAACTATTTTTGGTTGTAGAGAGCAAACAATAATCACTGAAATGTAACATTTAAAAGCCAGTCCATCCAAGCTAATTCACAGCTCTCCTATTTGTTCCTGATTCCAATAGAAGTGATCAGTCAAGAGAGGATGCACTTGCCTTGGCAGGGGGGGTTACTTAGTCTGGCAGCCAGGAGCTCTGGAAAACTTGTTCTATGTCTTAAAAAAGAATCTAATGGCATTGCTTGAAACTGGTTGTGCAACAGCAGATGATTGATGGGGTTATTACCATCTGCTGCTTCTGTTTACCCCAAATTAATCTCAAGTAGACTTCCTTGTAAATAATCTAGCCGTAGATATTCAGTATCCTTAGTGAAACCAGGAGTGAAGTTTCCCTCTCTGGCAAGAAGGGAAGCCTGGGGAGAAGGCATTTTAAGATAGGGTTTTATTTCTCAATACAGGGAAAGCAGAAAGTGTTTGACACGACAACTGGCCTCATCTTTACATGAATCTTCTTATTGTATCAGTGCAAGTCAAAGAATAGCCCACCTAATTTATGGTCAGAAAAGGGTTAGAAATTAAAAAAATTAAAGAAGAAGAATGCAAAATCATCTCTTTAATCCAGAGGATATGCCAAAGTGTATATTCAGCATGTGGGGTGATCCAAACTACAGCACTGTCTTAGGATATGTTACAACAGGCAAATGAGTAGCATTTCTATGCTTTCAATTCACACAAATACCAGTAATTAATGTAATTTTAACAGGTTGCAACAGAGGAAGCTGTGGAAGATTCCCCCAGTACTATTTCCCCCTACAAACCGCTGAAGATATGCAATAATGGCTGAAGTCAATATTTTATTATCTCTAAATATTTTTGTTTGTAACAATGCCTTTTTATTTCTGCTTATAGATCCTGATCTTTGGATTTGCTCAGTACCCATTTTGTCACCTGGCAGTACAACCTTTGAGCTGATTCCCCACGACAGTTAGAGGGAAGGTAAACAGTTGGGTTGCTGTTTTCTCAATTCTGCTAATTCTGTTACCTGAGGGGTTTAAAGAGCTGCAGGAGTGGTGAGCAAGTTCTCTGATGATTAGATGTGCAAGTGTAAGATACACAGCTGTTGAATTCTCCCTTTGGAGCACTGCTGCCGTCAAATATCTTTGGTACACATGCTGTGCATGGGTTCTTGGTTGCTGGTGCCGAGAACCTTCTGTTAGTTAGCCCTGTGCCGAGCCAGAAGGCAGCTAAACCCATTTCATTCATTGTGTCACACAGGGGCATTCACGGGATCTGGGCTGAGCCCTCAGCTTTCAGTCCCTTTCCCTACACCAATAAAGTCTCATCGGTTCTATAAGCTGCTTCTTTACTTATCCCAAATAAAGAATGTTTCCATGTTAATGGAATGTTAATGTTTCCATGCTAAAATAAGAATCCCTGACCCATGGAGAAAGACAGGCAGAGGGTTTGTAGGCACTGGTGGCTGCCAAAAAGACAGGCTGTGAGAAGGCAGGCACTTGGGAAAGCTACTGTAACCAGATGGCTTGTCAAAACATATGCTAGATAAGAGCACAGCCTGCAGGCACCGAGAGGAAGACAAGCCCATGGCAAAGAGTGGCATCAAGGAATGACTGAAATCACACAGGAATCGCTGCATTCAGGAGCAAAGCCTAAACTGCAGATTCACCCAAGGAACTGCAGATGAGAATAAATCTGTTCCAAAGTGCATATTAAAATTCATTCCCCAAACAGGAGAGAGAGATGCAACGTTTGCATGCCAGCGAGTTTTCAACTTTGTAAAATCTGACTCTTTCTACATGGAATAAACCAGTCACATACCATGAACACAAGCCTTTTAACTCATTTTCACTGCAACTGAAGACTTTGCTTTCTACTATAAAATGTGAAAATCAGGTGTTGGCACAGAACACTTCAGAAAAAAACTAAGAATGGAGTCAAGCACCGAATATTTAAACAAATCTTAAAAGTCAGACAGATGCCACTTATACAATTCATTGTTCATTTCTCTTCATATCATACCTTAGATTAAACAATGTGCAAACATGTAAAATAGTTTGGATGCACTGAATACATAGGAGCATAATTATTCCTATTGCCATGGAATTACACAATGGTTTGGGTTGGAAGGACCTTCGCCAAGTCTTCTCCTGTATCACTGGAAGTGGTTTCTGTGGTAGGAGATAACCACACTAACAATTGTTTGGGGCAGATATTCCTTTCAAACAATGAAACAATAAGGGTGGGACCAAAGGACCGGGATCAGAGGGATGGAACTATCTACAAATAGTGAATTTAAACCAGAAACTTCCCATTTACTTGTGTGCATGAGCACTTTGGCCAGTGCACAAGCAGCAAACAACCAAACAGGGAGCTGTGAAGAAATGGGCAGGATCCCATGTTAGATCCATGGGGAAAGAGGAGGACACAAATGTGCCAGCATGACTGGTGAGGAGCACACCTTGCTGTTATATGTGAAGGAAGGTGACCTGGATGGATGGGACATATGTCAAGATGGGCAACCTTTGCTATTTCCCTTCCTCAATACACTCTTGTCAGCCACAACAGTTCTTTTTAACCCAGCACTTACTCATCTGGCACTTAAGCACATCCCACAGTTTTTTTCTTTACGTTCTGGGAAGCCAAAGAGGCTTCAAAACTGCCAAGAACAGGTAAACAAGAACAAAATCGTGAACTCCAGCAAAAGGCAAAAGAGAAAGGGCACATACATACTTTGCTTTTAAGACCAGACTCAAATGACCCATTTAGTCTCTGCTGCTATTCCTGCTAGTAAGCTACTGGTGCTGTCACTGTGGACAAATCCTCTGCAGGGAACAACTGAATTTTTGTGCTATGACCATTTTTGAGGTGGCAAAGCCACTCAGAAAGAACATACTGGGACTCAGATAATTCTGCTGGTTTACCACTACTATAAAATGCCAAGTAAATGAGAAGTCCTGGGAAATGATTTACTTGTGTTTGTTTTGGAAATTACCAATACTACACCACTCTTTAGCTTCATTCCTTCAAGAATGCCTATCCTTTCCCTGCGTGCTGGCCCTTGCCTTCCTAACAGAATCAAAGCTTTTCATTGAAGAATCTAGTTTCTAAGCACTGCAACAGAACATGAACATTTTTCAAATTTCCCAGTGATAGCGAGGGTAGGTTGCTCTTTGTATTTATTACTTAAGTGAATTAAACCAACTCAAATGTGTGATCTCTCCAGACAAAGATGAAGGTTACATAGTTTAAGGATGAAATATAGACCATCCTCTACAAAACCACTGTGTTGCAGTTTAATTAAAAGAATTCATTAAAGTCATGCCCCATCCAAGGTAATTAGTATGCATAATTTATGCTTTGCCTAATACACAAGGGCAGTAGTCTGAATAATAAACTCAAGTTAACCTTAAGTGGAAGAGATTGAATGGTCAGATGTTTATTTAGCTCAGGTTTGCTCAAGAGCTAAGGTTAAAGAGGTGAAATTTTATTATAGTTAATTAATTTCTTAAATTTTCTTCATAAAATGCTGCCTACCCAGTAGGATGAAAGATTTTTTTCTCTTCTTAAGGAAGGAATCCAGTAAATGTCTCAATTTCCCATCAGCTACCAGAACACTGAATACACTCATCACCAACGTGTAGTTTGCAAGGATATGACTTGAAGGAAGGTTCCTCAGAAAATTTTCAATGAAGAGCAAATGTAGCAGAAGTTTCCAAACCAGCAATCCCCAAAATATAAATCACAACCCAAAGTCAGTGGCTTCCATGGCACCCTGACCTACTGCCTTTCCACTGCCTTCTTATTCAAGCTCCTGACCCCGTCAGTTGCACAGCCTCACTGCAAACCAAATCAGCAACACACTGTGACCAAAACACCAAACCAACACCTATTCTGCTCTCTTCTCAGTAGGATTCAGTTCAGTGAGCCCTCATGTGCCATCAGCAGTGAGGTGTCTGCAAGAGGAGCCATAGTGCCTTGAGCAGCTCTTGCTACTGAAGACTTCACTAACCTTGCTCCAATGACCCTTGAGCAGCTGGAAGCCTCTTTTCCACAGGGCAAAGTGAATCTGCCCCTCTACATACAAATTACTGTGTTGGAGCTGTACTGCTATCCATGACTGACATCCCTGCTAAGCCCCAGGGCCCTGAAGTTCAAGTCCTGAGCTCCAGTGAGCTCCTGTCACAGTTCTGCTCCATACGAGCAAAGCCAGAGGTGTCAGGCAGATTTGGGATAACAAGATCTCAGTGTTTGACGAAAGAGGTATGAGGCTGGCAAGACCGTCCTCTGCTGCAAGACAAATGCTGCAAGATTTGTCCTCCAGCAGAGGAATTATAAAGTTTAGTGCTCGAAAAGAAGGCCCCAAAGTCTCTTGGTAAGAGCAAGGAAACAAGTCTGACCAAAGACCATTTCAACTGCAGATCCTCTTTCAGACAACAGCCAGTTAAGCTTACCCAGGACAAGCTGTGTGCCAGATGGCTCAAGGTGGGATAGGGGCACCACAGGAGCCCCCTCACATCTGCACTGACTCACAGCACAAGGTCAGCTTTAAGGCATAGGGGTGAGGCCACGTGGGTGGGTGGAGTGGAAAGACTTTGTGGGCTGACAGGAGGCCAAAACAAACCTGCAGGGCTCTGCAAGATTTGAAATCAAAAGGTCTGAAAAACACCCTATGTGCTACTTCTTTCTCCCCTGGTGTTTTTTTCTCAGGTGCAGAAGGGTTGGATGAGATCTACTCTTCACTGGAAAGCGTAAGAAATGTTCATCCTTGTCAAAGGCCAGTAGAATTAATATGCCTGAAATACAAATTTCACTTAGATGCAGAAAGTTCTGTTAATCAGAAACTTATTAGCTGTTACAGAGGTAGATTATTTCCCCCAACTGCTTTTGTCTTGTCAACACATTTGACTTGCCTGCTTTTGCATTTCCCCTTAGTCTCCACCCACACTAAGAAGTCTTCGTATTTCCAGCATTCAAAAACCTCTGTGCTGGATGTGGCCACATCTTCTGCTGCCTGAGTGGGGAAAGTCCTTGAAGTACCTGAGGTTTGGATTAGGCCTAATACTGAATGGGTGTTTTCTTTCAACTCACATTTTATTTTTGCTGTCTGTTGCAGAACGACACAAAAGCTACAGACGTTAGTCTAGGGTAAGACAGGAACTCGAAGTGAACCTGTGCTGGTGCCACCTTCTTTCATGGACAGACAAGTGGGAGAGTTGGTGCAGGAGATTATCAATAACCTCCAGATGCTTTTATTTGAGTTGCATTCTCAAGTAATTCTCAAGTATTATCTGCAGCAGGATTTTCACTCCAAAACGCAGGTATGATACAAATCAAATGTTTATTTTGGAGTTTGTATCACCAAATGATCCTAATTTGCTTCCTCTCTTATTTATTTGTATCAGTAGCCACCTGCAGACTTCCTGTACAGGATTAGCTTTTATTCAGGGATCCCACTCCATGGCTTTAAATAACAATCCAAGCGTTGGCTTAAACATCTCCCACGCTCCCAGTAGGAAGAGGAATTAATAAGAGTTGTCCTTTACAGTATGGGAGGCCAGGTCTCAATCTTACTGAAAGTGCTGGCAAAAGACAGCTTATATTTTGCTCTTAAGAAAATTGAATCTAGGTGGATTGGAACGAACTCCTAGAGGCAACAAAAATCTACTTTCCTTTGGATCAGAATCCTCTGTACACTTGGGAATCCTTTAGCTTCTGCCAGCATCTCTCAGCTAAGGCTTGGTCCCATAATCACTAAAAAATCAATCCACAGAAATCTGTGTATATAAAGATTTTTTTTTCAAATCTTCTAGAATATGTAGTTATAGAGAAATACCAGCTAGAGAATTACTGCAAATTAATGTATTATTTGTGCTACACGTTTCTGACCTTTTATCCTTTTTCTGTCAACATTCAGATAATTCAGACTAACTAAATTTTAATGAAGACAAAATGGTGGAAGAAAATAGTTCTCAGCCACAAATGCACATACTTGTATAAATTCAACTGCATGATTTTTTGCCGCACAAAAAAGAAACCAAAACACAGAAGAGACCAACTTCTAAAAACAATAACTATCACCTAACAAAACTCACATTGCTAAGAATAAGTAGTGAGCAAGAGATACAAAATTATTTTAGAATAATTATCCCTTTTTTTTCCCCAAATGTGAAAATTCTGAAGTGTACTTCCTTGGAAGTACATTTATGAAAATTGGTCTGGGGAAAAAAAGAAGAGGTCAGTGAGCAAGCAAATTTTATAAAGAAGAGTCTAGTTTGCTGCTGTTAACCTGGAGTCCTGCTCAATCCATCAAATTATGCAAAGAGATCATGGCATTACAGAGAGAAATTAATTTCACTAGAGCTGAGGTTCAAACTGCAGATGCTCCAATTTCATAAAATATCATTAAAACTAAAGACAAATTTAAATAAACGTTTTTGTATTTCCATATAATAAAGGAAGATCGTTTGAATTGGATATTACTCAGCAATCCCCAAACTCAGGGTATGATCCAAAGCCAACTATTCAGACATTCAGGTTCTGGGGAAGCAACTAACTAGTTTCAGACAGGAAAACCATCGACTACAGAACAAAAGCAGAGGGACAGTTTTTCTATAATTCATCAGCATGGATATAATTATACTGTTGAGCCTTATTATGAACTGCAAGACATAAAATCATTATATATTTTATAAATTTTGTTATTAAAGGGGTTTTATTGTTTTTAGCTTTGCAGCCAGATTTACCCTTGAAAAAAAAATCACAATAATTCCATTAACTTCGTTGCTTTTAATCTATTTTTGTTGGATTGCTTCTTTTTCTGAGGTGCCTTATGCCCTCAAAGGAGCAGAAGGCTCTTTCAAAGAACTGGCCACCCCCTCCTCCTCCCCACAGCTCTGCCATCCAGCTCAGTGCCATTACTTTTAATAACGTGGCACATGTCCAAAGCTTTATCAGCGTCAATTCACTGGGCACCTCAGTGAGTCAAAAGGTGCTCGGTGCATGAAGCCATTTATTTCTCTTTCTTGGACTCTATTTTTAATTTTAATTAGAAAAGGATGCAGAAATAGAAGCAGCTATGAATATATGGTACTTATCCAACAGATTCCTTCAAGACAGAGATTTAACAGCGAACACAGCTTCATTAAACTTACAAAATTACACTTCATCCTTTGATTTTTTAGAATTCAAGCACACTTACTGAAGTGCCTATCAGCAAGTCAGTAAACAGAGTACATGAATATGATGCTCAGAGTGAAACTCCTGTAATGCTCTTTTAGTATCTGGAGCAATGCTATTTACAAATCCTGGCTGGAGTGAGTGTGCAAGACACTTACATCAATCTTTATCCATTTCAATTACCAACAAAAGTAATATCACAGCCAGCACACATTTAACATTAGATGGCACATATCTGGGCAGACCTGAGAAGCTGCAGAATAAATATTGATATATTAAAACGGAGTCTATTACTCACCTTCTGAATAAACCACTGATTTTAATTTACCTACAATTTTGCAATAGCATCTTTCCAAGGAGGAAATTAGATTTTTACATATCATAGCAAATCACAAAGCCAAAATGTCAATTTCATATATCAAGCAATTACTCGTACTGTTTATTTTTTGGGAAAATTTTAACATATATTTACTTAGAAAGCCACATGGGTCCCTCCAAAATAAATAGGAGCTATAATTCTTGCCAAAAAAATCCACAGTTCCAGAGATCTACTCATCAATTTCCTGCAGCATTAATGAGGAAAGGCGCTGAGACAGTCATTCATACTGTCTTTATGATAAGACTAACCTACAGGGCAAATCAAGATTAAGGACAAAGGGAACACAAGTGGATAGAATCCAGAACGAGGGGGTTTTTAATGCCTTGCTTGAAATTTTTGTTTGCCATCTTAAATGTAAGTACTGCACTCAAAGTTCACATGAAAATGAAAGATATTCTCCCAACAGGAAGCAACACACAAGGAGAGATGGAGTTATTTTTACCTAAAGATTTATTTGGCTAGAGTGGGGAGGAAGGGAAGAGGCCAGGTTACTCATTCCTTAGAAAGCACCTGTAAAATTGCTGTGAGTTACCTTTATAAGAATTAAGTTCCAGTTAAGAAACACAAGGTCAGAAGTCACAGTGAACTGGCTCTCCAAGGACAGACTTAGCCACTATCAAAGATGTGAACTTGCCCAAATCTCAGGAAATTCCTTTCAGAAATATTTGCACTCATACTCTTAACTGCACCAGAACCACATTTCCATCTGAACATTTGGGAGGTTTTGCCTTCATGCTACCTGGAAATGAAGCAGCTACAGTCTATTTTAATGCACAAGAAGGTCTTGAGGAGTCTTACACACTTCAGAAAAAAGGATGCAGTAAGTTCACCCCCAGGCACCTGAGAATACAAATCCTTGCATAAACAACCCTCAAGGTGGGCATGGTTAATAAAATATGCAAGCCCACTGGCACAAAGGACAGTGCCAAACATACCCCTCTGTCATACACTCACTTTTCCTCCACTATAATCTCCATCTGATTCGTGCTGAAAATCCAGACACTCTCTTTTAAAACCTTGTGACATTTTAATTTTCATAACAGTTTCCCTGTCCATCCTTGCCAGGCTGAGACAGTCTCTATTTCTGAAAGAGCTGTATCAGCGTTAGGAAATGACCAGCTTGCTGGACTTTGGCTACAGACACTGGAGATGCTTCTGCCAGTGCTAACCTTGGCACCCAAAGTTTTGGGGGATCAGCCCAGATGCATTTGAGCTGGCTCTCAGTGACTCAGCTAAAGTCCAAAAATAGAGCTGCAGTGTGGATGCTGGCTGAGCCAAGGAGCCTGCCAAGGGCATTTATCACTTCTCATCACTGTAAAGCTGCCCTTAGCAGCTCACAACTTAGCAAACATGACCTGCAAACAAGGCCTGGCTTCTACTCCTGACAGGAGAGGCACAGTCACATGGAGCTTTCTGTAGCAATAGCCAGGATTTTTCATTTCAGTCATGGCACAAACTGTCTCACAATAAAACAATCCACCCAGCATTCCATGAACGGAGGTGATTATATTCTTACCCAAATTCTAAAGAAATCGAAGCAAATAGAGGATATTCAAATTGCTTCTAGTGACATAAGCTTTCACAAATGAAATGGGCAAATAGTATTACTGTGTGTTTTTATTCTCAAATACAATTTTATTTTCTCTACCTTCTTTTTCACTGCTTTCTGGTGCTTTTTCCTTCTCTCACAGACACCACCTTAGTTACTCTCACATTAGCTACTGCCACTTCAGTGGAAATAACAAGACAGAATTTATCACTAAGCCCCTCTAAATGTGCTACTAAGCTCTTCAAGTCCTAATTGATTTAGGAGGCTGGTCCAGCTGATAATGGTCTCTAATCCAGACACGGTATGTTTGACCTGATGGAATAAAGAAACCTTCGGAGAGATTTGAAATGCTTTCATCAACTCTGAGGCTTCATTTGCTCTAACCCTACTCTTGGTGCCTGCATCCCCTTGGCTCTATGCTCCCTCACAAGGGACACGATGACACCCAGAGCCATCCCCGGGCCCTGCAGGATCCTGCACAGGCAGTGTTCCTGCTGAGCTCCGCTTGTGCCTGCACAGCAATGTCACTACACAGCACACTGTGGAACCCGCCTTTCCCTCTGGTTACCTTACCTAAGCAGGCAGAAAAGCTGCAAGTTGCAGTTTGGTTTTCTCAAGGAATTTTAAAGTTCAATCTAAAACTCACTCATCATAATTTTGGTTGCCATTTGGTAAGACACCAGCCAGCTTCAGGAGCTACAGAGTCAAGTGCCAGCTGATCAGGCTTCTTCTCTGTGAGATGCTTATATAGCTCCACTGCCAGGTTCTCATTATACAAAAATATCCAAACCAAAAAATTCTCCCTTCCAGCTCTCTCCTTCTGGACTAACCAGATGGCTGAAAACAAACAAACAAATAAATAAAACACTGATAAAGAAAACCAAAACCAAGTCAAAATAAATCCTGAGGATTTTTTGTTTAGTAGCCAGTCGATAAAATCTCCTGTAAGGCCAAGGTCAAGAGAGTAGGTCCAGGCCCAGATCACATGTGACACCTGCCAGCCCTGAAGGGGCAGGAAGAGAGCAGCCTGTGGTGACCAATCCCAGCTCCAGTCCTGCCTGCTGGCAACTGGAGCCTGTAGAGAAGAGGAGCAGTCTCTTCCACATCTTGTTTCTTTATTTGGGAAAAGGAAGAGCTGAGGGCAAGCCAGAGGGCTTTTTCAAAGCATAGGGGAGACCACAGGGAGTCCAAAAAACCTCATTAATGCCTCCTGGGAGAAATACAAATGCTGACACATTGTCTTGCAGAGTATCAACAGTATTAACCTGTGGGGTTTTTTCTTACATTAAATACATACGAATGCAAGGACATTGGGAAATTGTAGGCTGTCATAAAAACATCCAACATGCCCAGAGTCTGAAATACAATGATAGAAAGCTGATAAAGAATATCATAATTTACTAGCCAGACCCATTGCACCATCCACATCCAATTTGTTTCCTTTTCATACCAAATAATAATTTTCCTCTAACTGCTAATAGCAAATCTTGGCAGATTCTTGAGACTTGTAGCAGGATGTTTTTCCTAGAGTGGGGTAAGATAACTTGAACAATACCTGATTAGCAAAGCTCTCAGTGGTAAATGGAGCAGGGGGTGTTGTGCTGCTTTTGGTGTTGAAGAATGCAGAAACCAGCCTGACTCATCAATCCCAAAGTTAAACATTCTGAGGTAAAAAAAAGTAACTGATAAAAAGAACCAAGGAGTACAGACAACTTGTCTAAAGATGTTGAGCTGACACAGCCAGCCTGCAGACTGGCACTTGATCACTTCATACTATCAAAGCCCAGTCCCACTTTTTAATGGCAGATCTTTTCACATACCCCTTCCAGGGCAGTGTGTGGAGATTCCTGCCTTGTGTGGGGATGCCCCTCAAGGTTATTTTTTAAGCATGAGTGAAGATTTGCCCAGGGTTTTTCATGTGGGTGAGTAACATCAGTCTCTACTTGATAATTGGTTCTGCTAGCTTTAATATAATTGTTTCAATATTGCTTCAGCAGGCTTTCGGTCTGAAATGTTCACATGCCCCTGAAACAGCACATCTGATACTGGCAGGGTTTGCTCAGCTCTCCATCCTTCTGAGGGAAATAAAATTGCTTCTGCATAGTTTAGTGCACGTCATTCTTCTGGACTAAAACCCCCTCAAGTTCCTTTTTAGGCTGAATGAACTTTAAAGATCTGGCACATCTCAGACACAAGGACTTGTCCCAGTGTCTTAGTGCAATCTCTCCCCTTTCCACTGCTGCAGTACTGCCCATGCCAGCTAGGTCCTGTCTTCCAGCTCAGTGCAGACAGCCCATTGATGGGCTGTGTATGCAGAGTCTGGAATCCTTCCAGAGAGATCTGGACATGTTACTGTCCTCACACAGCTCAGTCATGGCACTCCTGTCAGACCCAGGGATGCCAAAGCCGAAGCTCTGGATCACAGCCACAGTCAGTTCTGGACCACAATGCATTTTAACAGGAATGTCACATAGCTCACGACTACCCATTATTCTCATCAGTACTTGATAACAAACCAGATCTTTCAGAGCTCCCAAACTCACACAACACTGGGAAAGCAGCAGACAGGTATTTTTATGTTTTTGACAGTTTGCTCTGTTCAACAATCAGGTGCCACCAAGCCCCACAGCAACTCCTTGGCATCCTTCTCAGCGATCCCACTATGGAGCTCTGAGAACGTTTCTGCCATTGGAGAGTGCCTCTAGATCTGTGAATAACTATTCAAAGCCATTCTTTGGGCTTTGCCATGACTTTTGGGTGCCTTTCAAGAAAAACAAAAGACTTTCTTCAAAGCAAAATAAATCTGCTCTTTCACCACAATTAACTGCACTTTGCATGGAACTGAAACAAAACTACAAAATGGAGACAGAAAAATCCACAGTGTTCATACTTGCAAGCTTTTACTGTATTTGTAGTGAAAAGCTGGATTTCTGAGGCTGGCTTTGCTGTGATTATCCCAAGAAGCTTCAGGATTGCACTTGACACTAACTGAAGTGGGAAGCAGCCCCCTTCAGAGAGAGCAACAAGAAAATTTGCACACTCCATGGCACAGCAGACAGCCAGAGCTGTTCCCAAAGCAGCCCACTCTGGCCATGCAAGAGCCACAAGAAGCCTTTTGCTGGGGCAGAGGACAGGGGCCATGGGAGGCAGCAGTCCCTGTGAGGAACAGCCCTTCCCTGGCCACCTCCACAGCTCAGCTCACACTCTGTGCCAGCTGCACATCTCTCCCTTCTGTGGCAAAGGCAGCTCAGCCCCAGCCATGCCACATCCTCTCTCCCTCTTCAGGGTGAAAGCCTTGCACTACTCCCAGGGACAGAGTTAGGAGATTAAAGGAGAAGAATATTTAAGCCTTATGGCCTCTGACCAGTGTCTGGCAGGTGGGTGTCTGAATCTGGCTGTAGTTTTCTCTCTGGCCAGTGTGCTCAAAGATTAGGTGCATAGAGAAGCTGAATTTCATTTTAATTCCAGTGGGGCTGCTTGGAGCGAGGACTTTGGTGAAATAGCTTTGCAGCAATCATTAACGGACATCAGTCCCCAGGAGCAAAATTGTGACATCTTTCACATTTAAGCCAGTTAGGCAGAAATAGTTAAACAGTTTTGAGAATAAACTCGCCCATTTCTTACAAGAATTATGAGAAAAAGCTGATAAACACGCTGAATTAAAAAAACCACCCGAACTAATTACTAGTTTTCCTGTAAACATGCCTGTCCAGCTCCTAGTACAGGGACAGCAGTGTGAGCTCCTGGGCACAGGGCAGGGCTGTGCAGCTTCCTCCAGCCCCGGACTTTGCTGGAAGGTGGGAACTTCCCTTTGGGCAGCTGTGAAAAGGCCTTGTCTCCCTGATTTACACAGGTATGGTATGAATGGCTCAGAGGCTGAGGCCTGCTCAGCCAAACACCCATGTGTGCATGAAATTAGAATGTCAACATTTGATTCATGCTGCCAGGCTGTGACTGTGAAACAAATTATGTCAGTGGGTGGCAATTGCAATATTAGTCTAAGCAGATAACATTTAGCTGAAAGGAGGGGCTCAGTTCACATTCTTCTCTCTACCATTTTAATATGTCAACATCATTAGACTTAGAAGGCCTGGAATTTTGTCAGAATGGAAAAAATATGGAGACAAACAAAGATATTACAGGTTGAGAGAAGGGTTTATGATAAAGCACAAGCAGCACCATCCAGATAAAGGTTCAGCAATTTCATTACTGCTCTTTTACCACATACCTTCATCATGAAGAGTTCAGTCTCTAAATTTTGTCACCCCGCTTCCTCTACCCCAAACCACCCCCATTTAAAGATTTTAGGAACAGTGACTGAACAGAGTAGAAAGGGATGGCAAGCATCACCTGCAGTATGTTAAAAACTGTCTCTTTAAGAAAGAAATCCATTTGCTAATTAATTCTTAATTTAAAAAGCCTTGGAAATGTTTGGCTTGAGCAACCAAACTTTTGAACACATGAAAATAAGGCTCTAAGTCTGGCTTCTTTTCAATACAAAGAAATATAAATTAGTTTTTTAGAAGACAGAAAAAACCCCGGGTTTTTCTAAGTTGCTCCTAGCATTTTCAAGTGAATTCCTATGAAATTGACAGTTTTTGAGATGTAAAGTCAGTATTTTGTAGGAAAATTGATTTTAGAAAAAAACCCAAGACATATCTGAAAGCAGTATATGATACTTAAAAGTAACTGGGTTTATTGCAGAATTAATGAACAAATACACAAACTCACCATGTGGTAAAGGTAGAAGACATCCTAAGAAAAAATAGTAGTCATTTTCTTCAAGCCCTCATTTAATTATCAAAAAGTGCCTGTATCAGAAGACAATATTACCGCAGAAGCTATCATCATCTTCACTTCATTTTTTTCTCCCTTGTTTTAACTGGCAAAATAGCAGAACATCAATTTAAGGTTTTATTCCATAGCAAACACCCAAGCTGTTAAAGTTAATATTGTGAAAAATCTTACTTGTAACAGTGAAATGTTTATAGAAGCAGCCACACATTCAGTAGCAGAACTAAGGATCAGCAATCACCTTTCCAGGTAATGTACAGAAATACAGAGTTTTTAGGTGCTTCTACCAAAAATTAATTTATCAGCTTGATCTTCCAGCTTATAAAAATTACCTTTATCCAGAAGTCATTAAGAGGAAAATGGTTTGCAGGCACCTCCACTGCCCATGAGCCTGTGCTGTGTATTCCAGAGCAGACACACCTGTCCCAGAGCAGGGCTGAGCCACACCCAGCTCAGCCTGCCCAAGGAAAATCTCATCACTGGGACCAATTCCCACTGCCTCCCTCACCAGAGAAATTCCACTGGAGCTGATGTGCCAAACCAATCCCTGTCATATCTCCACGGGCTTCACCAAAGACTGGTTTGGTTCAATAGGAATTTCCAGTACACCAGGACTGGATGCATCCACTTCCGTGGGAGCTAGATGGGCAACATAATGAGAATCCAGATCATTTATCCACCAGACTTTGCAAAGATTGATTTAAACTGGCTTCAGAAAACACACATTGCAGTAACACACATACGTGTGTGTGGCCCAGCTATCCTTGTACAAGCTCAAAAGTCAGACTGCGCTGCCTGTGCAGTTATTATGTGGTGTAACAGGGATTTCCAGAGCCCTGGTAAAGTCCTTAATGTGTTTCTCCAGTAGAGTCTTTTAAAAACTCAGTTTATGTGAAGGGGCAATAAAGATTCAGATTATAATATTAAACTACTTGGAAAAAATCCAACAGAAAACACAGACATAACTGACTCCCTTAATTCAATTACGCTTACTGTATTTTTAACAGATATTACAGTGTGACCTTTACAAATAACAACAACAACAACAAAGAAGGGGAAAATTCATGGTAGAAGATTGCAATTTTCCTATTGCTTCACCTGCTTCAGGGTATGTGTTTTTGGAATCTTTTCAAAAGGGAGGATTTCTCATTCAAATCTTTCAGAATTGCCCAAATTGGCAAAAAAGGTTCAAAAGTGCTGGTTTTTTTCTTTCTGTGATATAAACCGTTGAGTTCCCAAAGCCTTCATTAAAAAAAAAAAATAAATCTGCTTGCATTAGAAGTTACATGTTTGTCAACAAACAAATGAAACAGTGGAAATGTCTCTTTCCAGTTCAGCACACTCTCCTTTCCATTCCCTCACCCCGTAATTAATAAGGATATAATACGCCAAATAAAACTGAAGAAAAAAAGTACACAAAACCTGGGGAATTGAAAACTAATTTTGTCTCTTTAGACTATTTTATGGCAAGGACAAATGTCTGGAGAGAACACTGTAGCTCATTTTAAAACCTCAGCTATTGCCCCTGCATAGAAAAATAAGTGTAAACAATGAAAGTTCTCTGAAGGTAATTTGGTAACAGCGCTTACAAAGAGGAAAGCAGAAAAGACAGCAGTAAGACTGCAGGAAAGATTCTTTCTTTATGGTGTAGTGACAGCCTTGTAACTTCTCCATTATGATGGGAACCCCAGCATAAAGATTGCATTATCATCTGTGGTTAACTGTCAAATGCATTTTAATGCTTTATTTGGGAGAGCTAAGTTAAGGACAAAACAATCCTTCTCTTCTTAATCTATCCATCTCTGAGAATGTAAATACAGCTCATACTTGTGTGTCAGAGTGTGGGGAGTTAACTGTATTCTTTCAGCTTCGTGTAGATTCCTGAAGATCAGAGAGCTGAGTAAACAATATTTTGATGTAAACAGATTATCAACATGAGAGGAATGACCGTCTGGTCACCTGTGGGGGTTTATTCACTTAACACTTCCACCCCATAAAGACAATTGTGTGCAATCAATGCATATAGGGCCTTTCACTGGGTTGCTAAGTGATATGTAGTGTCAACAGAAAAATGCATGATGTACAGAAGGGCTGCTCAACAGCCAGGAGAAAACAACACACATGGATGATATTTTAAACTTAATTCAGCGCGTTATGAAGATTGTGACAGGCACAGTGGCTGACCAGACAGCACTTCAAAAATTTGACTTTATAAAGTTGGATCTCCCACGTGTGTAAAGAGTTTAATTTGGTAACAAGTGAATCACAGTGCAGAGCTGTAGCTGGTTCAAATAGGAAAAGCCAACCCAGCAGGGAAGCACTGAATATTCATTCACTGGAAGGCACAGCAGTCATTTTACAATCCAGGCTTCAATATATGAGCAGATCATTTGTCTAAGATTGTATATGCATTCTCTCATTTTCCTCATCTCTGGAAACTATTTTAGTAAAAGCCCAGAAGCTGTTTTCAACAGTTTCTTCAGAATTTCTAAAGAAAGGAAAGAAAGTTGAATGGCATCACATTGCCCCATACAACCATGAAAACCTGTTTTGTGGGACATTCTTGAAACCAACCCAGAAAGAAACCCTTAAGAGGTTTTGTATTTATTTACCCATTCTCTGCCCACCACCCACTTGATAGGTTTTATATTCAAATGCAAAATACATCTGCCTTTGTTCTAAGGATTCAATCTGATTTTGGTCTGATTTACAGAATGAATCCTGAGAAATCCCATCTTTTGCCAAATTTTATTTTTCTAATAGCTGCACACAGCAAACAGAAAACATCCAATCCCCCAAGCTTCTCTAAATCACTTGCAATGATAGTTCAGCCTACTGTCATATTCAAAGGTTCCTCAGAGACCACAGAGCTTTGACCAAACACATTGCTTGCTGGATCATTAGTGCTATTTTCTGCGGAATGCAATTCCCAAACTCACAAAATGCTTTTATTTTTTTACAAGATGTCAGAGAGCTCTGTGTTCACCAGGCTGCTCCTAACAGTACATGAGCAAAGTGAGGATCTGTGGTGACAAAAGTGGTAATTCATATGTATCAGACAGGTCTAGATAGGTTTGTAAATCCCTGAGCTTCCAAAAGGATAATTTTTATTAACATATATAGGTTTCTTCTTTGAAGGGATTTGTATTTAATATATTTTGGAAGAATTTTCTTAAACAGGAAGACATTTTATTGAGGGACCCTTTTCTGAAATGCTGCCTAGGTTCAGGTCAATGAAAGTTGTTACTGGAGTTTCTGAGCTACACATAAACCAGATGTGATCTACTCAGGAGACTCAGCTTCCCAAGAGCACTTGCAGACTTCAGCTTAGGACACACAAAGCAAAGAAATACAGAGAAGTCCTTCCACTGGAAGGCAGAAAAGTACTGAGTAGAAAGGAATCGACCTGTTCAAGGAAAGAAGGATAATTAGGTTTTGAATTGTGTCACTAATAGTTTCCTAAACCAGTCAGGTTGCTGGATTTCTAAATTGAAAATATACCAAGTCAATAAAGAGAAGTTTAGAATTCTAACTTTGGCAATATACTTGGGTATGTGACAATTTTGAGGACAGTAGAAATTAAGTTCCTTATACAATCAGCTTGTAACTGATTTTGAATTAATAAGTTAGATCTGATTCCTAATAAATCTGAGAAGATTATTTCTTTTAATATTAATGTATAATCACTAGAATCAAAATAATCCAATAGTTTATCAATATTAATAAGATTGAACCAGTAAGTCAAGAAGAGAATTTTATGTTCATCTCCAATGAACTATCAGATTGCCTGGAAAATAACTACAAAAAAAATTTGTCTACTCTGTAGAAACCTCCTACTCTACTCGGAAAAGCTCTCTATAAAACTAAAATTAGAATATCCATCTTAAATACTGGTAAAAATACTACCCAGCCAACCCCTCCTCTCCTCCCATACACTGTGCTACTTTTTTGGTAACAATTTTTAAGAAGGAGAAAAGAGAAAAAGGCACAACCCACAAGGGTAGCAAAGCTTTGATGCCATTCACAGCAGTCAGTGCGGCGTAGCAAACACGGCACCGCTCCAGTGAAAGAATGAAGGAAATGGGGCTGAGCACAGATTCTGCTGCTGAGCCACACACAGCCTGTGGAAGCGTCTCACACGCTGGCAGCAAAGTAAATTCTTCGAGGGGCAAATTCCTCCCCTACCTGGAGCTGTGTAAGGAGTGTAAAACCCCATTTTGAATTCTGCTGGTTTCAGGATCCTCAGACTGTGTGACACAAAGACAACGGGGGATCCTATCTCTTTATGTCAATTCTTCTCTAATAACAAGCCATAAATCAGAGCTGCTGGAAGAGGTGGCTCTGGGTTACATCAGGCCCAGAATAATTTAGGAATAAACTCCCTATATCTTCAGCTCAGTCAGTGTTGGGATGAAACAGTTTCACTTGTCTAACAACAGATCTCGGCGCAAAATCAGAAAAAAAGGCTTCCTGTGTTTACTTATCAAAGGACACATTCCAAGCCTTGTTTTAGAAGTCTGTGTCCAAGACTCGCTTCACAAAAACTCTCAATCTTGGAGCTCACTCAGTATTTAAATATACGTGTGTGCCTTTGGTGGGTGTGTGGCAAGAAGGGCAATGGCACCTGGCGTGCACCAGCAGTGGTGTGACAAGACCAGGGCAGTGATTGTCCCTCAGCACTGGGCACCACTGAGGCCACACCCCGAGTGCTGTGTCCAGCTCTGGGCCCCTCGTGAGAAGGACATTGAGGTGCTGGAGCATGTCCAGAGAGCGGCAATGGAGCTGGGAAGGGTCTGGAGCACAAGTCTGGTGAGGAGCAGCTGAGGGAGCTGAGAGTGTTTAGTGTGGGGAAAAGGAGCCTTGAGGGGGATCTTATCACTTTCCAACTCCTGAAAGGAGGGTGGAGCCAGGTCAGGCTTGGTTTCTTCTCCCAAGTACCAGGAAGAGAGGAAATGGTCTCAAGTTGTGTGATGGCAGGTTTAGACTGAAATTTAGGAAAAAATTTTTCATGGAAAGCACAGTCGAGCACTGTAAAGGGCTGCCCAGGGAGCAGAGTAGATTGGAGTGCCCAGATGGAGTCCCTGTCCCTGGAGACACTGAAAGATGTGTTGGGTGGCACTGAGAACATGATTTTATGGTGTGTTTGTCAGTGCCCTCTTAAAGCTTGGGCTTGACCTCAGAGGCCTTTTCCCACCTAAATGATTCTGTAATTCCAAGGACTTGATTACGCCTTTATCAGTAGATGTTTTGCTTTTTGTTAACGCAAAACTAAAATGGGTCAAAAGTTAAAAATTTATTTGGTCCTTTATTTTCTGAGTCAGCATATTGCTACTTTGAACACCTAACTGTGCAATTGCAAATACCAATCCACACAGATTCTGTTTAACTGTGAGTTTCCCCCGTGTTCAAGGTAACCTCAGCAACACCAATTCTGAACTACCTTCCTGCCCCTAGGCTGAACAGGGGAAAAGAACGAGAAAAATTCTTATATGAATCTTTAGAGGTTTGTTCCAAGCAGCTCATTCTTTCTAACACAGAACAGACTGATGCAGCCCCAGGATCCCCAAGACTCCAAGAGCAAAAGCTGTGAGTCTCACAGAGCTTGTTCACCTGGACAGGTGTGTGCAGAAAGACAGGCTGCTGCTGTGGCTGTGGCTTCAACTCTGCTCCTGCACTGTCGTGTACACGGGGTCCCACCAGTACCTGGACCACTGTTCTTTTCAATTTGTTTTTTAGGCAAATTCGGACGAGTCTGCTCACAGAGTGGAGGATGCTCTCAGCAGGATGCATTCCGGCAGTTCTGCCTTAGAAGGCAACATTAAACCTTGTAATTCCTCCACCCAGTTCCCCCCATAACACCCAAGGCAAAAGGGTTACTGCAGCTGTGAGGAGCATCCCCCAACCCACATGGAGGGATGGGAACTTTAGCACCCCAGTTGCTTGGAGGAAATTTCCTAGGAAGAGAATGAGAGTTTTGATCTGTTTCCGTTTAACAGGAATACAGCAATAAAATGCTCCTTTTATCTTAAAGCACTGATACAATTACGTTCAGACTAGCTGAAATACCAGGCCAAACTCAGCAACACCGGTGGACAACACTGCGAGACAACAGAGGCCACTTAGCTTGACCTAAATGAACAGGTAGCTTGAAAAGCTGGAGTAGAAATCTTGGCCACTGTAACTATTGTTAGGACCAACTGCAGCTGGTTAATACTGGAAAGTAAAGCAACAAGGGCTTAAGTGGAGGTATCTCGGGGGAAAACTTGACCAGCGCTAGATTACAACAACCAATCTTGGGGAAATCTATCCTCAAAACACCCTCAAACTCCCTGTCATTGGAAACAAAGGAAATGTTTGCTTCTAATTTCTGAGTCTATAGACAGATGAAAGGACTATACAAGTGTGTTTCACCAATACCGAAAAGCTTTTCCATATAAAGTAGCCAATTTACTGTTATGGTTACACTTAAGTCAATTAAAATGTTTTATTTGCAAGGATTTGAATCTCTTACCTTCATTAACATTTAGCAGTAAATGGGAGAAAAAAGGTAAATAAAATATTATCTGGCTTTTTAAAGGTCATTCCAGCTTGATCATTATGAAAAATCAGGTAGGAACAGAGAATGTGCCCCTCTATGTGGATTTAATACAAGCAGCCAGTGCAGAATAGTACTAGTGCAAGACAGAAAACACCGAGTCACTGGCTGAGAGTCTGTAGTGCTGGTGTTTAATACATGCTTAATTACAGCCACCCTTTGTTCATCTGACTTGAGATAATTTGCCTTTTTGCTCAAGCCTCCCATCATAAATCACCCTCATCACAGAACATTTAACTGATGCACCTATTCTTAGCACCTGCTTTTAAACAACCCTAGGCTAGCAATCCAAACTGATGAAGTGACATACCTAATACTTTGCATGCCTTTACCAAAGGGATAGTCAGCAAGGTTCTGGAATCTGGGTCCTACCTAGGCTGGAGGGTGTGTAGGAGGGCAACTCCTCCACTGTAATTATGCAGTGATTGCAGCGTCTTACTTCAAGAGCTTTCATATTCCTGTTTATTAAAAAGAATAACATGGTATTCAAAATTCATTACCACAAACCTCTTTCAAATGAAGATTTTTATTGTTTGTAAATAGATATAAAACTAATGATGCAGGAAGACCCTGACTTTATAAAATATAAAAAAAACTTAGACCAGAAAAGTAAGAAATATTTGCGTTCCTGTGGGTAAACACGTATTCAAACACACAGTTTACATTAAGCTTGCTTCTTTCTCTTTTATTACATCCCTCATTGCTGATACTAATAGGAAAATAGAAATTTCCCACAAACCACAGAACAACCACAGGAAAATGCCACCCGGTACAATATACAGCTATTTTCCAGCATATCACTGTCCTTGGCAAACAAATTGTCCTCAACGCAAAACTCCAAATAAAAGCTCTCTACAAATCAGTCCACGTCTAACACGAGGGTTCAAATGCTGCAAATCTTCACTCAATGCACACTGAAAACTAAACCCCTGCCTCCAAGGCCAGAGGAAAAGACACCCCTGAAAACATTAAAGCTACAGCATCTGAGAGACTTTCCCAAAGAGCTGACATCATCAGTCAGGAGTCCTGCAAGCAACTGAACAGCTCAAATCTCATCAGCCTCATCAAAGAACACAAGTTGCAATGAAATCCCCAGAACTCCAAGGCAAGTGCAGACTAACTGAATTTACGCTTGGGTGTATGCTAAAGTTTTAATGAGTATTTAGCTAGTGACAAATTGCTCTGTCTAAATTAAATTTTCATAATCACAAAATTTTCAGGAGGATTTCTTTCATTTTCAAGAAAATGAAGACTCCCAGCAAATATTAAATGCCTTAGGATTTTGCAGTGGATACTTCAAATGGTTTCGTTGGTTAGTGATTCAGTGATTAAAATCAAAGGATTCTTTGTTTCTTGGTTTATTTCTTCTCCTTGACTATCTATTCTTCACAGAGGTGCTTCAACCACTTCGTATTTCCTGTGGAGGAACCAAGTGGTTTCTCTTGTCTAAGGAAAATAATTAAATGCTTGCTCTTATTTCCACAGGAGTTGTGTGTGTGAAAAGCCAATAATACAAGAAGTAGGATTAAAGACATGAGATTAAAACTATAACCTGAACCTCATAATCAAATCTGAAGCCCTTCAGCTAAAACTTTCCTCTGTGTAAACTAGTGGACAGCATAGACTGCACTATTAAAATAAATAAATCTATATAGCACCCTATAGAGCAAAACACACAACATAATGTAATTACATGTTACCCTCTCATTCAAAGGAAGCCCATCAGTGATGAAAGCTGCAGTGCCAGACCCATCTGGTGGATGCAGAGCCATGCACCAGGCTGGCTGTGCAGACTTGGGCTCAACAGAAATTGCTTTAATAAAGAGCAAGACCTGGATGTTTCAGTCAAGTTGAAGGTCACTTGCTAGAACTTAAGTAACAAGAGGGTCAGAAGTACCACAAAATTGTTGCTGAGGTGGAAAATAAGATTTTTCACTTCAATAAGAATTTCCCAAGACTGAGACACAGACTTCATCTGATTCTACAATGACTGTCACCACCGCAGCACACACTGAAATGGGACTTTGAGAATGAGTGAGGCAGGAAGGCTTTTGGCTACTTCCACAGAAAACCATTCTAAAACTGCATTTCACAAACAGCTGCTAGAAAATGTTCATCCAAGAGTACCATAAGAACTGCTTCAGGCAAGGGTGACCATAAAAATGCACCCACTTTCTTGGCAGGGCGGGGAGCAGAAATAAAATATTTAGCACCTTTCTGCTGCTACTTACAGAATGGAAAACATATATAAAGTGTGGAAGTGAGATTTTAATTGCTGATTTAGGAATAGCTGATAATTAACTTACATTCTCTTCAAAATGCAGTTTTCTCTATGACTCGGTAACCAAGCAACAGGAAAAGTAACAATACAAAAGTGTGACAATAAAGCCTTTTTTTTTTTAAATACAGAAATTATATTTTCAAGCTAATCATTATTTCCTATTCTGTGAGTAAATTTATTTTGGTCTCATACTGAAAGGGCTGGGAATAAAAAAGGAAATGCAGTTAATATTAAATAAATAGAACATTTGGGAACAGCATTAGGCTACATCTTAATGTGACCTGCTGTTCAGTACTCACCAGCAACATCTTGCCTGTATTTTGCCAGGATAGAATACACTCACAGAGGAGAAACATTGTGAGCTACATTATTCCTTCCCTAACAGAGATAACCATGACCAAGTGGCAGAAAGTTTTGAACTCAAGTCATACAGACTAATAGAGACTTAAGGGGAAAGTATGTACAACAATATTTTTCAGTGTAGCTATTAAGATTCTGATCTAGTCTGTTTTGCCAGCCTGTGCCCACCCCCTGCATCAGCACTCAGAGCATACACAGTCACCTTGTCCTTCAGGACACAGACAGGTGTGTGCAGGCTGCCTTAGGAAACAACTCCTCCACAGCCAAATCCAGAATTCTGAGCACCATAGAAAGACTGCGGAAGAAACACCATTCTGACATAGAAACGTCTGCAAATACATTTCATACTGAGTGTGGGAAGGTTTACACAGCCCTTAGGAGGTGTTTTCTACTCTTTAATTTGAGGAGCTCTTTCTCAAGAGCTTTGCTATTAAAGGAACCAATTCCCAGCTTTCATGTGCTATGTCTTTAACAAGATGGGCCTAATCAAGTCTTCAAACATAAGAAAGATCAAAGCCTATATCTGTAATAAAACAAACGATATGTGTCTGGCATGTATTGACAGGGCTACATGGCTTCGGCCGTTCAGTCTCATTATTGCTGACATTCATCATACAAAAGTCAGGATGGCATACTAGAAGCTCCCTAACTTTCTACCAAAAATGATGTCAAACAGCAATAACACTTGACTTGACCTCAGTTTTACCTTCTTAATACCTGCAGTGATTTGCAAGCTCAAACAACGCAGCAGCACTCAGAAAAAAAAAATTAAGCCTGTCATTAGCGCACAGTAAATTTGAAGAACAATAATTTTATGGTAAAAACTTTAACTATTCACTGACATGAACACAACGCAGAAGGGCTGTACAGCTCCCCGATGGACCCTGTAAAATGCTCACTGAGCATCAGTTAAGCCTGACTCCCTGCCTTGAGGTAGGTCGCAGCTCCTGGGGCCTTTTCTAGATGGGCCTGTCTGGGGCTTGAACTTAATTGAGCAGAATATTAGCTCAGAGATCTGACTCTCCTCTGCTCTGACTAATCAACAATGCTGTGCCCCAATTAAGGGAGCAAGCACAATCTCTTGCATTTCCTGGCACATTCAGTCTCAATAACTTTATTCTTTCCCTTTCTTCTTGTAACTGCTCAGTCTGTGTTTGGGCAACAGTTATTTGGACATGCAGCACACAGAGTGGAAGCACCAACCATTCATTTTTCTTAACTTTTAAATAATGGTTATAACAGATCAGAGTTTAAAAATCCTTTATCAAATTGAAAATTAACAAAATCCATTTTTATCTGATTTAAAATATTTGCCTTTTAAGTCACAAAATAAGAATAAAATCCATACAAAAAAATTAAGAATCACACTTCCATATCCCATAATCATTTGAAAAAATTGAGTCTCAATTTGGTACAACTGCATTTTACTTATAAGGTCATCCTAGAGGACCTAAGTTATTTCCAGAAGTCTTTCACTGAAAATATGTCACCACTTTTCCCCCAAACATGATACAAACTAAGACCTACTACATGTATGTGACTAACAGGACAACCTACTTTGTGAATGTCGGCCTTCCTCTGGATGCAGGAGAAACATGAAAAATAAAACCACTCCCTCCTGAAACACTGTCTCTGATACTACAAGAAAGCCCGGCAGAGCTGAAGTGACTTTGCTATTGCTGGAGGTGACCACAGCAGCTGGGTTCCAGTTACTGGTATTCAGCAAAGGTCCCACCTTTGTGTGTCTCACTGAAAACAGTCTCTAAGGACAGAAATTTGTTGACTCAAGATTGTGAATCACAGTATTTGTGCTCTGTATTTTGTCTACCACAGATCACAATATTAGTGTTAGACAAAAAAGAAAGTAAATTAAGAAAACGCATTCAAGGTAAAAGCTAACAGCAAATAATTCCCCAGATCCAGCATTGGAGAATCTTTTAAGCTTTGCTGAGGGAAACAAACACTTCAATACGAGGTTTACTGGTGCTTTGCATTTCAATTGTGTCACCCTCTCCTAATTGTTCTAATGTCAACAGTGTCCTACGCTGTTTCTGAATAGTCAGTCTTTTCTCAGATAAAATAACAAGGTTACCACTTCATCCCACACACTGTACAACTGCATAGCCATTTGTTAGGTCCTGCCTTAAAGCCAATTCAACCTTTTTCTGTGATCTCTTTTCAGAAGTGTCAAAGTTCTAGCAATCTAACTTTTTGCAGTTTCTTTTAACAGCATAATCTGACTTTTATGGCAAACTAGCTGTCCACGGGTTATAAGAGCCTTTGCTCCTCACATGTACTGTATCTGCCCTGCTAATTATCTGTCAAAATCTATATGGAGTGGACAAAACCAGACTGTCAAAGGGAATTGATGCAATCTACTTTTTTCAAATTTCTTGCTGTGTGTCGTACATCAAGACATACCCTATTCTGGGACATCAAAAAGTGCTGGCACAGGAGCAAGCCAATGCAATGCCTCAGAAAGGCTTTGAAAGATTTTTATGCTGGACAGCCACCTATTTAGCCAGTGAGTGAGAATAATTCAATAGGAATTTTTGGGAACATCTATACACAGTTTTTTCACGTGTCCTGGTATGTCTGTATCAGTGATTACTCCATTATTTGTCTATTTGCTTTTCCTTTTGCACCACAGTTCCTTTTCAACTCGCAGTGTCGTCCAGACAAGGCTCAGCCATTTCTTACCTAGTAACAGCTCATGGAGATGCCAGCCAGAAACGAGGGGTGGCAGCCCTCAATTTAGTGCAGTCACCATTTCCAGGGACCAAGTGAATAGGGAAGGAAAAATGGAACAGAAAAATTAAACATGTATTTTATCACAGATGAACTTAGTGTAATTTCCAACCAAGTGGTTTTTGTCACTTTCTAGTAGCAGATGACAAGAGAATCCTGCCAGCACTGCAAACTCAAGGAAGAGAACAAACTTGGGTAACAAGGCAATTGTGAATTTTTGTACAAGTCCTTTCAAACAGAGGATTCCAGTGTGCCCACTCTCTCGCTCTTTGCAGAGTGAGCATTGTGCACTTCAGAAAACAAAGAAAGTCCCAAACTCCACCTGAATTGCAAGGTCGTCCTAAATTCAGTTTTGGCCTAAGACAGGAATGTAATTGAATCAATTTATAATAATAGCTAACTATAAATATTGACAAATAATTATATATGAATGTAAGCTAAATAAAAGTAACATAAAAATACTATGATTAGGAGATGATGCAGTTTAATTTTCTCTTGAAGGAATCCCTTTGTGCTATGCCACAGACAAGTGCATCTAAGTATATTTAACAATTTAATGTAGAACCACAATTACCCTGCGAAGTTCAGATCATGAGAGATAACAAGTATGAAATGCAAGTGGTCAAAAGGGTGTGTCTGTTTTTGAACTCTGGAATTCTCTAGTGAAGCAGACGCAAGTCAAATTATTTTTGAGGTAGTAAAATCATAATTGCATATCTAAAGGGGACTTTAAAAATGGCTATATAACTGGAACTTCTGAGAGTGATAAATCATAGGGAATGAGGTCTTCCTGAGAAAGCTGGCTCACAGAGCAGAGCAGGAATAAGGCAGCCATGGTACAAATCCCACGGGCACCATGATGATGACAGTTTTCTGTCTCACTCCACCACAGAAGCCATTATTTTCTAAGGAAAGCAATTGTGGGGGCTTTGTTGGTGGGGTTATTTTTTGGTGTTTTTTGTTTTGTTTTGTTAGAGACACTTCCCTGTAACATCTAAATACAGAGGCTAAACAATTTTAAGCATCCCCCTTAAAACAAAAACCCCACCTGCTTTACACTCTGAACTCTTAACTCCCTTTTTGTTTGAGTTCAGTAAAGCAGAAGAGTATCAAGGACAGCCATCAATTTCAAACAGATCTCTTGACTGTGGAATGCCTTGGTACCTGACTTGGAGCTTCACTGAGGAGCAGATCTGCTCTCCCTAAGGAAGGAAATCTTCAGGATCTGGCCCACTCATGCATATCTGAAATATGTATTCAGTATTTCTCCTGCTTCCTTTCGCTGTTTACTCTCACATCCTGAGAAGGTCTGGAATAGGCATTTGGCATTTCAAAATGCTTTTATTTTTAAGAAGAAACAGCAGCAAATTAAACAAATGTTACTTCAAGCAAATAAAGATTCTCATTTTCTTTGGCTTCAGAATATTGACGGTCACCTGGACTCAAGCCTCATTTTAAGAGTAATTATGAGAATTTGCTATAGGTATGTAATTTGCTGTTCTTGCTAAAAGAGTTTACACAAACAACTTTCAAAGCTTGACTGGAGAACTGGTCAGCATATCATTCAGGTCAATTATGTGCCATGCTAGAGATGCATCAGGATAATGACACAGGGAGGGACTTTTCAGGCAATATTGTTCCCCAGAAGCCTTTGTCTAACAAGGTAATTTATGACCTGTTCTGGAATCCAGTCTTTACAAAACCATAAATTCACACTTGTATTCAACTTCAAAGGGACCATTATCAGTAAAGGTGGCAGAAGGCATCAGACTGCTGCAAGCTAGATAAACAGATAAGTGAGACTTTCATGGTTTTCTCCTCTAGGTCTCCTCGCAAGACAAAGGTACCTAAAGGTGCAGCTGCCCCTCGGCATTTGGCCCTGTTATTTGCAAAGTTCACCACTGAATGTGCTACTTCCCTTTTACAAGGTGAGGAAAACCTTACTCACTCAAGTGCAAAAACTCACAGCACTAGCAGAGCTTTGAAAGCTCTTTCAAGAACCTGTCAACGCTTACCTGGGAGCTGGTGCTTTCTGATGAACACAATGACATGTAAAGCAAAACCAAAGAAGAAACAACAAAACGCCCAAGAATCAGTGCTTTGCATCCATAATAAAAATAAAACGAAGGCCCTGCAGAGCAGCAAGGTTTAACCGATATGTGTGTCCACAGCTGAAAAACTTGCAGTGGACCCTCTGTTGCACTGGATGAGCAATGGTGTATTTGCATTGGTGCTCCCAAGTTGGGCTGAACCCCTTCCCCGAAGGTGAGAGATCAGGACCTCTAAGAACAGCACTGCATGTGAAAAAAAGGGCCAGATTCATCCTCACCGCCTTCCTAACAAAAGCCTACCAATTTTGGACAGTTATTCTTGTCACACTTGAAATTCACGGACCCATACGTTTGACAACAATACTTGAATAATCCCATTTTACTGGAGCAACAAAAGGGTGACAGGGAAAGCAGGCAGCTGCCCCAGGTGATTAACTGTGCTGGGTGCAAAGCAATGTGCCTGATTAGCCACCCAGTCAGCAGGGGATAAATGGAGAGCCACTGACAGAGAGCAGCACCTTAGAAACACTCCCTTGCTGACAGTGAAAACTCCCACCTTCCCGTCCATCTCTTCTGGAGAGATTAATGAGTTAATGTTTGCACAGTGTTACAAAGATCTAAGGAGCCGAGTGTGAGCATGGCCGCTGAGCAGAATGACTTCTAATTGATGTGCTGGAAGAGAACATGGCATTGCTATGGAAAGGTGTGAGGGGACAGAACAAATGGCCTTTTCCTGGCCCAACTCTCCAGCAGAGGACCTGGGACAGGGATCAGTAGCTGGGCAGTGCAGCCAGCAGAGGAGGTGAAGCTCAGCACAAAGGGAGGGATTCAAATGAACGCTGCCAACCCAGAGAATACAAACGAATCCAGGCAGATGACTGCAGCGACTCTCCTGCTGAGGCCATTAATCTACTAACAGTGTTTTTCAATCCAGCTTCATGCAGAACTGTTTTTTGATTAAAATTCATCCGTGTCTGGTATGAGACAGAAGGAGTTGTGCCCATTTAAGTTTTCTGTACTGAAAAACATTTAGACTACTAATTTTGTATCCCTGGCAGGTAAAAATTCCTGGCAAAAATATTATATGTAATAATGCTATTAATGGATCCTACCTGAAGTTCGAGATGACAGTTCAGTACAAGCAGCAGTAGCTAAGCTCTGTGCTCCAGAAACAAGCCCTTAACTCTATTACTGTCTATGCTAGAACTTGGTCGTTTTAGCTGAAGTTTTTAAGACATCAGTGTCAGAATCAGCTGGTCTCCTTACCAGTGTCAAGGTTTAATCTCCACTAGCAGATCAGCCCCACACAGCCACCAGCTGGATGGGGCAGAGAATCAGGGGGAACAGCTGGAAAACTCATGGGTGGAGATGGAGTTTAACAGGGAAAGCAGAGGCCATGCACACAGGCAAAGCAAGACAAGGAATCAATTCACTGCTTCCCATGGCCGGGCACTGGTTCAGCCCCCTGACGAGAGCAGGGCTCTGTCACAGGTGACTTGGGAAGACAAACACCGTCACTCCAAACGTGTCCCTCTTCCTCCTTCATTGTTGCTCAAAATAAAATGATGTTTTATAGGGTTCAAAGTTTTCTGCAAAATCATGTTAGCACCTATGTTTCATATGGCTATTGAACAAAGAGAGAATTTGAAAAATGTGCACATGCAGGACCTGGTACTATCACTGGTTCATCACCAGCCTGTGTGTCTGCAGTTACTCTTTCCTGACTCAGTCACACATTTCTCACTTGATGTGGGAAATGCATTTGTATGGAATGAATGATCCTTTCCCTCTGCTTTCTCTATCCCAGAAACCCAAGCAGCAGAATGAACTTTATCCCTCAGCCTTAACAGCAGCAAACCTTGTTAAGTAGTCTCAGGTCCCACTCCAGCAAAGCAGAACACAGAGTACAGAGTCACAAAAAATAGGCTATTAGTAACCATCAAATCCCAGAAAAGCTCAGTGACAACTGAATTTGCATGTCATAGCACAAGCAGTGTGGTCTTTGCTTTTCTGATAGTAATTAGTTAACCTGGTGCTTCTTTCGCAGTTCAATACCGAGATGTGTTTTTAAAATTGATACAGCTTATCACCTTTAACTATACACCCCAAAATTATGCAGCAGTTTGTTCTTCTTTGCATCAAAAAGGTTACCATTAAAAATCATTCCATGATAGACACTACCAGGGAAGCGAAAGGGCAGAGACTGTCAAGTGCTTTCACGTTGTGGACTTCAGAGCATAAAAAGCAGGGTAAGAAAAACCACAACAAAACCCCCACCACCCTGAAAAACTCCCAAACTGCAAGTTCTGCAAGTCCCAAATGCAAACAACCAGCATTCAAATGGCATTAGTGAGGAAAACCTCAACCCTGAGCAGCCGTGTTCTCCTGGAAGGAGCAACTGCACAGAACTAAAGTTTGTTTCTCATGGCTATAGAGAAAGAACTTTGTCCTTTCCCTTGGAGCTGATCCCCACCAGCAGATACAACAGCAGCAGAGCTCTCCCTGCTCCCACATATTGCCTGTCGGCTCACCCAGCACAGGGGCTGCACTCTCAGCGCCACAAATCACCAGCTAAAAGAGTTCTGCCTCTTCAAAGGGGAAAGAAGGAGATTTGGGGGGAGGTGTTTGTGTGTTGGGTATTTAAACAAGAGCGAGAGATGCTCGAAGTGATTTACAACCCCCCTTTGAGAACAAGCCAGACCTGGGGAAAGTAATTTTTTTGCACCTGGACCATTATAAGGCAAAAAGGATGATCTCTCAAGGAGCAAAAGACATTCAAATGTACAAGTCAAAGACAAGGATGATTCAGTCTTTCCTAGGATCACCCTGGCTTAAAGAGAAAAAATCTGGGAAAAATATACATCTCTCTCTTCCACAGACTAAAAGGGAAAGGAGATTAGGAAACAAGAGGTCTTGAGTATTCAAAGTGCTAATTCAGAACTTCTCTCTCTAAAGCACTCATGAAACATTTTAATTGTCTGACTTTGCATTCAAAAACCTTGTTTGCAACTCTTAATTGCAGACAGCTTTGAACAAATAATTGAAATGCATGACTTGTGGGGCCTGCTTAAACAATTATAATGTGCTTTGCCAATAGGTACTTTGTCCTATTCTCCTCCCCCCACCTTCTTCATAATGAAAATGAGCTAGCATGATATTTGGAGCTAAGTTAAAACCTTGCTAATTTGCAGCACTGAGATCTGGGACTGTGACAGTGGTCGTACCTGTACAACTGCTTATATCAGCAAAAAATACACTAATAGTTCAACTGAATGCAAAAAAGACCTTTTCATTTTCTGCTGAGAACAACCCACTGGGAGATTCTTTTCTAAATACAAATCCTTCATATGTCTGTTAGTTTTGCATTTCCTAAGATTTATGTAGCTATTTTCCTGAAAATTCCCTTTGTATGATTTAAGCAGAGCTTCCCATAAACAATCTTTTCAAGTAGAGTTCGGAAAATAAGTTGAATAAAACCATATCCTTCTCAGAAGACACAAATTATTTTGGCACGGTGTAGTCAAAACCATTCTAGGCAACTCATTGTGCTCCTCAAACTGTAATGAACTGAAAAACCGAGAGCATTTTATCCTCGTTCAGAAAATAGTCAGCAGTTTATGCTTACACCTGAAGGTAAAAGTGCCCTTGTGAGAAAAGTGAACTTGGTTCAGGTCAGCTTATTCCAAGTCCTGACTTGAAATGGTCTCCTTTTTCTCTGCCCTGCTTTTAGCCTGTTGGAAAGGATCTTCCCTGCTAATATCCGGATGTGGAAGGTGACTCCTGTTTTGATATCTGACATTTAATCCAAATCCGGGGATGATTCGAGCGTATTTCAAGCACCATCTTACCTCAGACACTTGGAGCTGGGTGCAGACAGGACACAGGCTCCACACCGGTTCTTAGAATGTTGTTTGCACTTGTCTGTTTCGTTGTTGGTGTGCTGATCAGCAGTGCTGAGTAACTCACTCAGCAACCAGCATTAGAGCATTTACCAAACCAGGACTGCCTGTGTTTCAAGGTGGGAGGAGAGCAGCTAAGGAGGCACCCAGTCCCTGTTAACCCAATTTCCTCACCACACTTTGACTCTCAGCTGGGCACAGGCAGCTTGGACACCTGATAATCACTGTCACTCAGCCTCCTCCATCTCCAGCACTGGTCCTGCCCTTGAGCAAACAGATCTGCAAACTCAAGGATTTAAGAACATAAAATCTAATCTAATGAAGAAATAAAACTGTAGCTGTAAATCAAATTGAATCAAGATCCAAAATACAATCAAATGAGGCTACTAAGAGCTTTTCTAGATGAACTCTAGAAGCTGAAAAAGCTGCAAAAATTTTAAACAATAGAGAGATGTAGCATCCAACCATCTGCCATTACAAGGTAAAGACCTTCTGTTGCTATTGCTCCTGGCTAATATGTTAAGAAAACAGGAAAGCAATTTTCTATAGGCCCAGTTTTGTATTTCTTGCTTTACAATTCACTATGCAAGATGATGACTGTTTTGTTTTTCCAGTGGTATAAAAAGCATGAAAAGGATTCAGAACCCTGCAGGACTAGACCAATAGTATTTTTGCAAGTAAATTTCACTGAGACTTTAGAAATGTAAGCAAGCTAGTCTGGGTTTTATTTCCAGAGCCCCATTTCAGTTTAAATAAATACCTTCTGAATATAGAAACCAACCCTATCTCTAGGAAGCACAGGTATAACTCCCTTCATAGGAGTAAAAAAAATCGCATATATGCATTAGGAAAATTTAAGCCTAAGTTTATAAATCACCATGCAAGTTTATAGGGCCACATAACAGTTTTGTGATAATTATAATAAATGCAATCTCTGGCAGGAATTTAATAACTCATTCTGAAAATGCTTCCCATGTTCACTACCCATTTCATTGGCTACTCCCATCAATAACCCCACTAACATAAAAACAAGGTCAGGCAAGCAACCAAAAGACTGATAAAGAATGTTGAGAAGATCAGATTCTTACAAGCACATCAGGCCTGATAATTCAGTTTCAGAGAGCAGATAATAACCAAACCAGAAAAGGGCACAACTGTAATGCAGTGTGGGCCTGTCCATGTCGCACTTCAATTGTGGCTCCATCAGCCAGTGTGGGGCACACCAGCCACAAAGTAGCAATCACCCCTTGCCAGTAAGTTCTGTAATGGCATCATTTCCACACCAGTTCATCCTCCACCAGCACGAGACCTGGATGTGTGAGTTCTCTCTCCATACACAGCCGCTTCTCAGAGCCAGCTCCATGCACGGGCTCCTCTGCAGTGAGCCAGGAGAGACACTTGCACACGACTGTGCTGCTATTTGAGAGGCAAAGGACTGGGACTATTCCATTGAAGTTCTGTGGGCAGGCAGGCTGCATCACTCAGTGAAAGCTGTCACTCAGAAAAAGAAGGTTTAACAGACACTTTTTGGGAGAGTCTGGGTGGTGTGTGTTGAGATAAACAGAGTGAATGGTAACTGAGGGTTTATCTCCATGTACTCAGTAAGGGAGTAAAACTCAGTAGTTTTCCCCTCTGTATTCAGTAAGTTGCATTCAGATTGTATTTTAGTATGGACAAACTAGAATTTCTCTGTCCCAAGACAGCACAACTGCCACACATACTAAGATATTAAATAGAAAATGAATTTCCGTGGTAGGAGAAAAGCTCACCCCAGTAAACTGGGCAAGTAAAGGATTATATTACAGAGCTGTGATAGAAAACAACTGTGTGGGACTGTATATTTTGTGAGAAAAATTGTGGCAATAATTGGTACTTCCAGATGTTCTTCTCAGGTCAGTCCCATATGCCATGAATCAAACCCTCTTGAGGGAATTCCTGCTGACACCCAGAGCTCTGCATTCAGAAAGTACAGGCTGTACAATCCCATGAACAGACAAGAATTTTTTCACTTAATAAAGAAATTGTTTAAACATTAAGCTGGCTAAATATATTAAGGTGAAAGCCCAAAAGGATTTACCATATGAATTGCCTGGTACAGACCCAAATTTTGAAAACTGTTTAGCAGACGATTTCCCATGAAATGACCCCAATTCCACACGGGTAATTTAGTCTCACAGTTACGTCTGTGCACACACCTTGGAGCACTTGGGCTTCCTGTTTCCTTTCCTCTTTCTCCAAGCATCGATAAAGCACCTCTGCCAAAGTTCAGAAGCATAACAAGCAAAAGAGGAGACCACACCTGGGCAGACTTTACTGGCTTCTTCTATGCATGAAAAAATGAACAAAACCCCCCCCCTGAGAGGTAAGAAAGGGACAGAATTCAACCCTGCAGCTGCTCAGTGGTGCAAAGTCCCCAGCTGAGCTCAGAAGATGGGAACACCAGAGTCAATAAGTACTGGGAACGTTCTCTTCTCCAGTCAGGATGCATCCTCCATCCTCACTCTGCAGTCCTATTCATGTAACTCAATGTCACTGTCTCAGTGGAAATGTTTTTCCTGTCACAAATGCAACACCCCACCCTCCGCTACCCGCAAGGCTTCTCTACCAGGTGACACTTGGGCCATCACTGCATTCAAAACATTGCTCAGTAGGAGTACCTTGATTTAGGTTCCACAAATGTAGAACAAAATGAGTCATTCCAAGAGAATCTGCATTGCTAATAAAACAACCACTTCACTGATCTCTAATTACAATAAGACTCAAGAGTCTTCCTTTTGATTTGTAAGGTGCACGTCAACAATACTTTTTTGTGCAAATATTTCACTTACATTTTGTGCTTTATCTAGTATTCCAGCTACCTAGTAGACAAAATAGTTCCTCTGAGAAATATTTGAAACCATAAAAAGCTGGTAATTATAAATGGGGGAAAAAAAGTATTTTTATGGCATTGATGAAACATTTACCTAAAATAAATGCAAAATATTGGAATATTTTTAAGGTCACACAATATCTTAGAAGAAGCAGCAATAACATAAACCTTGTTCTATTTAAAGATTTAAATGAAGTTCTCTTTCAACTGAAATTTTCCATGTCCCACCAACTCAATTTTAGATTGTGAAAAACATACAGACATCTTTAAAACAAGATATTTCACCTAAAAATTTTCAGAAAGGAAAGTGGGGTGAGTTCACCCTGAGATTCATATTGCTGAACAGTGAATTTCAATAGGACCAGTTATATTACTGATTTATTTTATTGATCTCCAAAAAACAAGAAGAATTCATATATTGATTTGGATTTGGGCATGTAGTGGGACACAACACATTCACAGCAAAGCAGTATTCTAGAAGAATTTAATGTATGCAGCTGAGAAAACACCTCACTGTATCCTGCAAAATGACAGTAACAGAGCAGGGAAGAGAAGCAGGATGGCAAGTGCAAGAAGAAAGCAAACACTGGGCAGCTGAGAGCCTAATTGCCAGCTCCCTGCCCCATTCATGCATGCTATGGTTGTTTCAAAATGGCATGAATTGACAGTGCTTTTTAAAATTTCTCAAAAAAAAAGGGTTTGGAGTGAAAATGCCAACATTTATTACAGCTCAGGTGCCTGAAGCAAGAGAATTATTGCTGAGGTGTTTAAGTGGCGTATGATTTTCTGTTTTATTTTCATAGAGAAGTGTGATTTTTGAAGTAACTGCTGCAATTGATGTGCAAATTTTGACACATTTTGTATGACAAGTGACTAGCCCAGTGGTACCTCTGCAGATCAATAATAGCACATCTCAGTTACCTGACTAGTGGGTGTTTGGAAGGAAAAGGAAAAGGTTTGCAATCATGCCCAGCAGCAAAACGATTCCCAGAGGCTTTTGCTCTCTACATAACTGAACACCTGAGCTGTTTTTATGGAACAAACTCAGACAGCATTGCTAATTCCCTGGTGTGAAAGGTTTGGATTCATAGAAGCAGAAGTCAGAAATATGTGGCTTCACTGATGTTAAAACATTCACAGATGACCTAATAGTTGACATATTCCAATGGGACATGAATTTCAATTTAATTTAATATGCAACCCAAAGTATATCAGGAAAGTTCCACCAGAATTCTCTGGAGATGTGAAGGCACTCACCTCAAACCGATTTTTCAAAGAACTGGCTACTTTAATACAAAGGAATAGGTACCTCAAGGCCCCTTGGGCTTATCAGGAAATAAAGTGCTGAAAAGATACACCACAAGCAAGTGCAGGAAGATACACTGTCCTTTGACACATGTGCAAAGAGCAAATAGTTCGTATTAGGAATAGCTCCTATTCCTATTATAGAGAAGATTTCTGGAATTTTGGAAGCTCAAAGAATGCTTATATTTTGCATTGCACAGTTTCTTGTTTCTTAGGTGCATCTTCCCCTAAAAGGCCAAAGAGAATGTAGAAACTTTTAAAAAATTCTTAATCTAAAATGTTTTATTTGTTTTGTTTTCTATTAAAAAAAAAAAAAAATCCTGTCCAAAGGGAAGGAGGTACAACTCTATGAGGATTGCAATGGGCCTCCTATGTAAAATGCTATGCAATTGTCTCTACTAACATTTTTTAAACACAAATATTTACTGATAAATCTTGGCATGCCTCTCTGAAAAACAGATATACATGACAAATGCAAGGAAGTTATAAAAAATACCACATCTAATGTGATTTTCACAGAAATATTCCCTTTCAAAATATAAGTTTAATAAAGTGGAAGCATTTAAAATAAATATATTCATCTCAACAATACATTTTGTGAAACCCAATCTAATTATGTTGTTAAAATGAGAAATGGTACACATGCCAAAATATCAGCATAATAAAATATTTCTTTCTTACCTAATTATTTACTGCAATTTCATCTCACAAGAAGAAAAAAACTGGTGGATCTGGTCAGCTGGCGAAGAAGGTTTGAATATGTGCGAGAGGTGACCTCTGCAAAGCTCATCAGGTTCAGGAATGCCAAGTGCAGGGGCCTGCTGAGGGCAGCTCTGAGCACAAGCAGAGGCTGGACAGGGAATGCAGCGAGAGCAGCCCCCAGAAGGACTCAGGGGTGTTGGTGGATGAGAACCTTGGCCTGACCCAGCAGCAGCAGGAAACCAGCCATGTCCTGGGCTGTGCCCAAAGGAGAGTGGCCAGCAGGCCAAGGGAGGGCATCGTTCCCATCTGATCCATGCCCTGGTGACTGGCCCTTGTCAGCCCCCACCTGCAGAGCTGTAACCACCTCTGGGACACTCAGCACAGCAAGGACAGGGACTGCAGCCACCCTGGAGGAGCCCGTGACGATGAGCTCTGCAAGGCAGACAGGGTGAGACAGCTGGGGCTGCTCAGCCTGGAGAAGAAAAGGCTCTGAGGAGACCTTAGAGCACCTTCCAGTGTCTAAAAGGGCCTCAAAAGTGGGACCCAGAGCAGCTGTGGCTGCCCCATCCCCAGAAGAGTCCAAGGCCAGGTTGGCCAGGGGTTGGAGCAACCTTGTCTAGTAGTAGGTGTCCTGACCATGGCAGGGGGGTTGGAAAGACATGATCTTTAAGGTTCCTTCCAACACAAACCATTCCATCATTTTTGGGGAACTGGAACTGCTAATTCATGAGAGGAACAAGGACCTGGTGCTGTAGTCAAGGTTATGGGACAAGAGGATAAACAGAGTCCACTGACTTCTAACTTCAGTGATATAGTGTTTAATAACTTCTTGGAGATGATGAACACAAACAGCTGAAATCACATCATTTTAATTTGACACAACAGAGGCAGGGACAGAGCTGAGCTGAAGGACAACTGGAGGAACTTAAATGTTAGAAATCAAAATTTATTTGTCCCTAACTATAGCTCTATCCTACCTGGAAGCAGCACAGTAAATTCTCTTACCTTCAACTCAATAAAATGCTCTGTAGAAGGGTTTTATAAGATCAGCCTCTAAGCCTGTTCATTTTTGTTGCTCCTGTCTTTTCAGTTTTTCCAGTACAACCTTTCTATATAAATTTATTAGAAAACAATTTATAGTATTACCATCGGTGATTCTTCCTGCAGCATTGTAAATATGCATAAGGGTTTACAAAACCGATAAGGCATGTTCCTGCCCAAGAGCCTGTGTGAGTTTTTAAAGTCTTCATACTTTTCACATTAATGTAGTTCAATGCAAAATTTAAAAGGAATTATTAAGAAAGAGCAAAGTGAAACAATGAAAAAGAAATTACTGAGAATCAACTACTTACAGGTCCTAAATAAGAATAACAGTTTTGACAATACTGTCCAAAATTTCTTAGTTTTCTAGGAATATCTTAAATATTATTGCCTTCAGTTATAACTTACTGATATCAAATTTCACAGCACCTGAAGCAAAATGTACAGTGCAATACAACTAAAACAAAGAGTTTCAAACTATTCACATGAGAATTGGCTTTCAGTCGTTTCAGCACTGAAAAGAAAGAGAAAGGGTTTCTCAATTTCACTGTAAAGAATAAGCCTGTCTTACCCCCCTGCAATTCTTTAGCTCCTTGTATGCAGGCAAGACTCTGGGCCAGCACATGAAAAACAGCAGGCTGGCACATCCTTCATGCTCCTACTTTTCAATTTACTATTTCACTTAAAAACAAAGTCATGGCAGTTGATGTGAAAGCCTCAAAAACACGAGCCAAGAGCAAAAGTCGGTAAGATCTGCCAGCCTCTGGCAAAGCCTGACACACGGCTCTGAGAGCAGAGGCCTGCACAGACTTTCTCTAAGAGTGGAAAAACTGAACATGGAAGACAAAGAGGAAGATCCACATGACAGAAAATTCCACAGGGGAGCCTGAGCAAATACAATAATGTTGTGAAACTGCTCTCACTCTTGACTGGAATGTACATGAGTGGAGTTCATCTTGTGGGAGAAGATGAGGAGGAAGCCTTGGGATGGGACAGAGAGTGAATGAAAATGGGGCAAAAGGAGCTAAGGAGGCAGTGAGATGGGACAGAGACAGAGCAGAGAGGCCAGAAAGGAGGCAGCAATCCACAAGATGGGGGAAAAAGAAACCGCCCTGTCAAGGAATCCAAGGCTCCTCAAACATTATCACTGCTCTGCTCTGGCAGCAGTGCCTCCCACACATCGGCCACAGGGAGACAATGTGCTCCCATCAGCTGCAGTGGTATCACAGCCAGCAGAGTCCTGGGTCATGGGCACAAACAGGACAAGCAGGTGACAGTAGGACCAGGCTGGAGTAGGCTGAAAGTATTTCTGTTACCAGGGTGCCACTAGAGAAAAAGAAGTAAAAGCAGAGAGGACATACAAACATGGTGCTGGGGAAATCTTATAAACCTTCAGAGCTTGTTTAGCATTGGGAATCTATCCCAAATCACCACCAAGTTCCTTATCAAAGTAAGACTGAACCTAACTTTGAACCTTTTTCATAGCAGATCCTTCATTTCTAGATTCATAATTTGATATCTCAAAATCATATTTGATGAAATCTTTATTCATGCTCCAAATCAATAGGCAATTGTGTCTGAATTAAAACATGGTATTTAATGCTAAGAAGATAAAAAATGTTGCATCTTGAAAAAATCTTGCACACAAATTTAGAGATTACTTTTTAATACTGTACCTCAACTAGTAATCTCTATAATGGGAATAAGCCTATTCATTCCCTTCATAAAGGTGAAAACAATTTCATTAATGTCTGAAAAACTGAATAGACCCCCGGGTAAATTAGTCATTTGCTCTTCAAAGAGAAGTTTGAAAAGCACGTATTAAATAAATGCATCATGTTTGAATAAGGGGAAAAAACCTACTAAAAAGCAAACATATGTTCTGGGCCCTGAAAATGGTCAGGATCTTGTAGAAAAAGAAATACTGCTGTAATATTCATGCTGATATAAAGCTGGCAATACCTCTCATACAGGTAAGTGCAGTCAGCATCCAGGGTTTGACTTGGTAAGCTTGGTCACAGGCTTTTAATGTGGCTTCCTGAGTGTAAGACACAGAGCAAAACCCTACATTTTACTAATCATGGCTCTATCAGTTTTCCCTCTGTATTCTCAGAAGGAGCTTAGAAAAGAGAGTAATGCCTTGTGAGCCAGCAAAAATCATCTGGGTGACAAACCTTTTTTTCCACGTCTATGTAATACAATTTCCTGTTTGGTCAGCATCCTTTAAACCCTTTCTCTGTGGGTGTCCATAAAATGTTATGGTATCTTAATCTCATATAAACCAGGTACTTGTCTGTGCTTCTGAACTCCTCCCTGGCATTTACCACTCTGCATTACACAGTTCTTCCTGAATCCTGCACATATTTTATGTCATCCTTTCAGACATCCTTCAAGTTCTATTCAAAAGGAGCACTCAGTACCTCAGTTTCTCTTGTCCTGTGGCTGTTAGCTCTAGCTGAAGCCCTGCCATCTACCCAAAGCTCACTGAAAATTCTAGTGCACCCAAAAAAGAAAGAAAAATATGTGACATGACAGGGTTAGTAAAACCCTTCATGTCTAAAAGTTTTGCTCAAGTTTCTTTCTGAGATATAAGAGACATACAAAACAATTCAGGGGAAAATTTACATTAGTAAGAAGCTATTTCTGTTTATTATCTCATCAAGACTGGGATGCAGATGGCAGAAGCCTCAGCTTCCATCTGTCACACCAAGAGGCACCACAGCAGCAGTCAGAGCACAAGGGGCTCATCTCTTGGCACACAACAACAGCCTGTCCTGCCCCTTTGAGATTTCCCTCTTGGGGGGAAGGAAATTAATACTAAATGGAATAGGAAGGTACTAATTAGTTAGGTCAGAAGGCAGCAATGATTTCCAAGCTATGCACCTGTATGACCACCACACATGGACTTTCACACTCTGACACAGAGATTGCCCCATTTCATGTCTCGCTGAAGGACAGAGAGCAGCCCTGGTGGTGGTGGTGTACGCGAGGCCGTGCTGGTTTGTACACTCCCACAGGGGAATTGTGCAGCTCCAGTGGGTTTCTCTGGGGTCAAACATCTCCCCATTTACACTTCCATTGCCATGGCCTTGATCTAGAGACTGTGACAATGGCAACCTAAATGGATACCAGGGAAATACTAAAATTCAGCAACTAATGTTGAGATAAACATGAAAGGCCTTATTAAAAGCTACCACAAATCCTTCTGCAGATTCCAGCAAGCTTTGAACCAGGCCTTACTAGAGCAGCTCCCAAGCTCTGACTCTGGTGACCAGATTCAAGGCTCCTGCCCTTCATTTTATCAGTTCCATTTTCCCCTGGCTCATGACCTCATGGACAGAAGCCAAGGTCTCCATGTGAGACGGTCCCCTTCCAAAGAAACACACAACATGACTTATGTAGGATGATGAGCAAAACACAAAACTCAAGTTGTAATAGTCACACTACCATGTAAGCCAATGCCTTTAAAAATGGCCATAAAACTAAGTGCAGACAAGAATAATTTCTACATCAGAAGACAAATATCACTGGTATAATAATAATGTAAAATTAAAATATTAGAATCAGCTAAACTTAGAAGATAGATAGCAAAATGAATAATATATGCAAGTACAATCCAGAGTTCTGTTTTATGCATACAAGGGGAATAATTAACTGATCTGGAAACATGTAAATGAGGGCTTAAAAGCATTTTCAAAACAGCACATCCAATTCCAGTTACACACGGAGAAGTTGCTACATTATAATAATTAGATTTTTTTCACAAAAGATTTATTTATTTTGAATAGGAGTATTAAATATTATACTAATTACTAGTTATTTTACTTTGTACCCAGGGAAAAGGAATGAATATTCATTAATTCCTCAAGCTACCAAACCCCAACAGACCAGATGATTCCAGCATAGCTACTGATAAGTAAGGAAAAATTTTGGTACAAAATCAGCCTCATTCCACAAATTGCAGCTCTGTCTTTTTTACATGTTAAAGGTACCACAAGAAGCAACAGACAACAAATAAAAACACAATATATCAGTGTTCTTCCTTTGATTTGTAAGGCTTTTTCTACAATGCCCTCAAGTAACCTTTTTTATTAGTATTATTTTGGGACTATTATATCGATTTTTCTGCAGTAGCAAAGGTAAAACTCAGCATATTCTGGAAGTAAATAATAATCAAAACATCGTACACATACTCATCTGTCCATTATTTCTTCTGCTGGCAGAAGCTCTGCTGGTTTCCTGTCATTGTTACAGCAAGTGTGGGGCAGCCCCTTGTCCCTCAGCCCCAGAGTGGCCCAGAACGATCCCACCCTGTGGGGACCTTGTCCCAGCCTGCTCACAGAGCAGACACAGCCACAGCAATCCCCAGGCCCAGCCCCTGCACAGCTTCAGCCAGGGCTGGAGACTCTCCACGGGCACGGAGAACCCTTCCCCAGCTCCTGGAAAGGCCAGCTATGGCTGTCTAAAGATCTTAAATCATCAGAGACAGAGAGGAACTATCTGCCTGTAAGTTAATTTGATATTTATGTTATAATTCCCATTTCTCTCATTTCATTCAAATACAGAATAGTTGCAGACCTACTAAATTTATTTCTCAAACTAGGCCTAAATCTTGCTGGAATTAGGTGGACTCTCTTGACAGTGTCTTAGTGGAAGATATGAATTCCATAGGAGCCGGGATGCTTTCTGTTGCACTAACATTGTTTCACTCTTCATTTTAAATTGTCTTTATTTTACAGTTAGAGACAGTGCAAGATGAATTTTAACAAGCAAGTTCAGAATCTAATCCCTGACATAGTAGCCAACTCATTACTTTATAATTTGTTTTATTAAAACATTACTGTTTATTAAAACATCATTGCAAAAAAAACCCCTCAAAATTCATGAATTGCTTCCACATACTTGTAAGAGGCTAAAATTTAAAAAATAAATAAAATAAGCCTTAAGAGAATTTTTACTTTAGCTGAAATTTAAGTATTTACACTTTGCACTTTGAAATCAGTCTACAGTTTCACATTTAGATGTTCTCAAAGAAGGTTAAAATTTCTTATTTGGACACTCAAAATGATCCAAACAGACATGTAAGAAACCTCCCCTATTCCCTACAAGCAGGATCTACATCTTATCTAGTGATTTAGATACAAGATTCCCATGGCTTTGAAGTGTGCCTAATAAATAGTAAAATATTTCTTTTTGAGCAGCACAAACCTCCTATCGCTTCTCTCATTTTACAATAACCCAAATTTTGTTCTCTCTTAGAGACCCCTCACAGGGCTCATGCCTTGCAGTGGCAGTGTAAAACAGCTTTTCTTGGATTGATTGTTTGCACTTTGTTTTGCTTGCACAGGCACAGGTTGCCTCTCTGGAGTCCAAAGGATGAACTCGGTATCATGTGCTGAGGAACTCATCCACGTCGTTCCATACATCCCACTGAACAAGGGCATATTAGAACAACACATGCACTAAAGTTAAAATGGTGAGAAGTCCCTTCCGAACCCCCAGTACTCTGAGAACTGAAAATGCCTCTTTTGAGTGCAGAACTGGACTAACTCTTAGCACAATGGGAAGAATAAAGAGGGTTGCTTTGTTTGTTTGCCTTGCCTCAGCTAAAATCCAGAAATACAAACACATGAAGTCCCAGGCACTCCTCTCACACTTCACATGCAGTTTCCAAGATACTGGAATGCAGTGTAGTTACAAAGCATGGAAATACACAACACAGTGCCAGAGTGTGCCAGGGCCTGATTGGAGATGTGCAGGAAAAGTATGTAAACTGCAACCAAATTCTTTTCAGCTCGGCATTAAGTCCTCAACGACTAACACTAATTCAGGGAACATGCTCTAGCCCTAAACATTTGAATGAATGCTGAAGTTCTTTCCTGGACAAGAGGATAGGAGAAGAATTGTGTCCAGAAGTTAACCAACAACAGGACTTTTTTTATTACTTTTTTTTTTTTTTTTGACTTCTCTTTTTCTTTTATACTGATGAGGACAATTTATAGCATGCCATGATTGGTAGGAAACAATACAGTGACATGCTTTTTCTTTTTTAAAGAGCATGTATAGATAAATAACATAAAAGAAACCAACTAAAACAAAGACATTGAAGTATAAATAATATAAAAACCATCATTTAACAAGCTACTGAAATAAACTAGTAGTTAAGGTATTTACTATCAGCCTAACCCAATGTAGTCAGAATAAGGTTAAGTGAGCTGTGTGCATGCAGGGGTGATACATTGGTCAGAATTATCTTTTGCTAATTTGAGATGCTACTATAAAATATGCAGTGAAATATTTCAAAGAAAATGTTATTATATTAAATGTTACCTTTTTTTGCTATTCAAGTAACTAATTATTCAAACTGTTACGAGAACGAGTCTAGATTCACACACTTGTAATGACTAGGAGGATATTTAAAATTCATTACAGTACATTAAACTTCCACTGATTAGTTAGCATCACTGCAAAATAAATAAATAGCCAATTTGCTTTGATCAGCAGAAATTCTGATAAAATCAGCAAAACACCAATTAAAATGTGAAAAATGCCACCTACTGTCATTATTCTAATGGAACTAAGACATATAGAAGAAACTGATTCAATGTTTATTTTCATATCAGCTGTGTCTTCAAACTGTAAATCATTACAGCTTTTACTTGCATCCCTTCCTCACAAGCCCAGAATTAATTCTGTAGATGGATTTACTATGGACTGCATCGGACTGGAATAGACCATCCTATCATAAACAGAATAATAAGGTCTTGCTGCACTTCTGTGAACTCCTGTTGGGAGGGGCAGTGGGGAGCAGCAATTCACTCAGAAATATGGTAAGAGAGATGAAACTTGACATGAGGGATTTTTGCCTGAAACTTTGTTCTTCGGAAGCAGGTGGAAGGGAATGAAATGATTAAGTAGAGGTGCTATATTTAGTTATATACATTTCTTATTTATTGGGTTCCTCAGCTTTGAGGCCCTGAGCCTGCAAGTAACCATGCAGTTGCCTGTAAATTGGCTGGAATGCTCTGAAGACATTGAAGGCAAAAATCTCAGTAGCTGGCCTGCAGTTTTTAGGAACTCTAACTTCTGTGAAGTAAGGGGATTTCACAGAATGAACAATTCTTACACCTACACAAGCTCTGACAATGCCAGTGCCTTTAGTTTCACATATATAATCTCCAACTGGAGTGATTACTGGGTATCCAATTAAGACAATCTGAGCAAATCCCTGGAGCTCCTGACTGTTTCAACTGAACATAGGCTGGACCTTTTGAGCACAGCTTCACATCATGGGGTGACCCAATTGCAGTAACTGCAGAGAACCTACCAGAAGGATAGAGAGAGACTGTTTACAAGAGCATGGAGTGACAGGATAAGAGGATGGCTTCAAACTGACACAGGTTTAGATTGGATATAGGGAAGACATTATTCCCTGTGAGGGTGGTGAGGCCCTGGCAGAGGCTGCCCAGAGGAGCTGTGGCTGCCCCATTCCTGGCAGTGTTCAAGGCCAGGCTGAGTGGAACTTGGAGTACCCAGGGAAGGTGCCCCTGCCCATGGCAGGGGGTGAACCTAGATCATCTGTTACGTCCCTTCCAACCCAGGCCAGTCTGTAATTCTGTGATGACTGTCATTGATTTGAACTACTGCATTCTTCTTATCATCTTAAAAGTCTTGCCACTTCTCAGAAAAAACAACCACACCATGTATCCTCTGTACCAGCTGCCTGTAGTGCAGCCAGCAGAACATAAAATGAAAAGCTGTGGCCCAGCAGAGACAAATAATTAGTGTTTACTATTTCCCTATGGAAAGTAATTTTGGTCAGATATCCTCTGCATGAACCAGTGCCCACCATGAAGTGTTTCTTTATGTACACAAATCAGCTTCTTCATGGTTTATTTGCCTGTTTAAACTCCAAACTGGGACATGTTCACACTACCTGGAATGGAAACTGAGCAAAGACTTTGGTGCGTGATCCAGTGTGATCACTTGGTCCCTTGACTGACTGTCAGCAGCAGTTGACACTTGTTTAGAGATAAATCATGGACTTGCAATCGCAGGGAGACATAAAATACCAACTAACAGGGAATTAAAAAGCTTAATCACAAGCACATTCTTCTCTTGGAGTAGAGTTCCTGTGAGAGATTAACTCTGAGTGCCCTTGCAAAACAGGATTTGATATCAGAAGGACTTCAATGGAGGGAAACTAACGATCGGGCACACAGGAGGAAAAGAACCCCAAACTATCACAGGTCTGGAGAAGTCAGCACAAAGATAAGAAGAGCTTGTGTGTCAGCTTGAGACATGAAGAGAGAAAAGCCAGAGTGTGTGTGCCAATGTAAAAGAACACAGAGTGCACAGCACCTTGAAAAAAAATGGAAAAACTAACCTTGAAGTCAATGAAAGAATTCAACAGTAAAGACCTGTCAGTTATAGGGTAAAGCTCTTGAAACAAATTCACCAGGTAACATCTCTTTTCCCAGTTCTCATTACCCTTCCCTTGCTGACAAGATTTGCTCAGATGGCAGAGCAGCAAAAAAACCCTACCACACATCTCCCTAAACAAGAAGACTTTGGCCCAAGGCTTGTTTCTCTAACCAGCTGCAGCTGTGGCAGCAAAAATGTGAGCAAGCTGACTAAATGGATGGCTAAACTGATACAAAGTGCCTGCTACAGTCAGTGCCAGGCTGCCCTGAGACTTTTTAAAAGTTCATTCATTTTGGTCTCATGAAAAACCAATAGATGCCATAAGAGTCTACTCTAATTGGTATTTTGATTTCTACTGAGGAATCATAGCCTAAGACTAGGCAGGTTGTATTCAGGCTGCAAACCCAGCTGCTGACCCGAATCTATAGCAATCAAGCAGGTATTTTTGTTCCAGTTTTTCTGTTTAAGCAGCAAGGGAAGTAGAGTTTATTTACTCAAGTGCTTATTAACCAACACATTGTAATGTCTAAACTAGTTCTTCATGAGGGCCTAGGTCTATTTGAACACAAACAAGTGCACAAGAACACATAAAAATAAAATAAAAGAGAAACATTAATATATGAATGTGTTTTTCTCACTGTCACAGTCCCCATGCTTAGTTTCAAGCCATAAGGCAGATAAAGTGCAGACACTGCTCCAAAATGCCCATCACCCCAGAGTCTTGCCACCAGCACACAATGTAGCTTTGAGCCCCGTGCAGCTCCTTAATAAGAGGTTTTGGTTACAGTCATGAAAACAGGGGAAAGATTACACAGTTTTTCTACCCACTTTTTCAGCGCCCAGCACCCACAAGCCTCATGACATAAACAGGCTTATGATTTCTGTCCCCAGCCCATGCTACTATGAAACGTTGTAAATGATTATGTTAACAACAAGGAAGAAACTCAATGTGTAGTCTGCCATCAGAGGAGGACACCATTCTAGGAGAAGACAATTTCATGCCAGATCTACAATGCAGGTAACAAAAACATTCAGAATGTGAGACCTGGCCTTACCTCTCCTGTGCCTGCATACAGGATGTGCAAAGAAGACAATAAAGTTGATGGTTCTGGGCAATCAAGGAACCCTCACAGCCTGTGGATCTCTGTTTCTCCAAGAAAGTGCTGTTTTAGGATAAGAGTGCAAGATGCAGCACAGACTCAGTTATCTTACTGTGGGTTTCAGTCAGCCTTTAACACAATTTCCCTGCAGAACCTGCAATTTATTAATTCACATCCTCTGATGTTCATTGTTTATGAAACCTGCATCTTTCACAACTTCTTTTTCAACTATTGCAGCGTGTTCTAATATCCAGGAAAAACAGATACTCAAAATGAAATGTTACTCTGAAGTTCAGTAATTTGGAAGGAAAGTTACAGATACACATACACCAGCAATCGTAAATGGTCTGAGGTTTGAATGATTTTTCCACTTCAGTTAAATATATTGAGAAGTATATTCAAATAATTAAAAAGTGCTGGAAATAAGCAGTATTTGGAATTAATGGAAGCCATATATTCACCCTGTTGCATTCATTATTTTTAAATTATAGTTCCCACAGATTAAGAAACGCAGTGAAGTTTAAATGAAGCAATTTTGTTGCTAAATATTGTCATTTAGATTAAAATATATGTGTCTGTTGAATCCAAAAGCTAAACATAACTAGTGCAGCTGTTTTTATATTTGCAAAATCTAAAGTAAACTGCCAACCAGCAATGAACAACAAATGGGAAAACATTTAAAAAGAATAAAAGCCTCAATGTCCCCATCTCCCTGAGTAACTGTTTTCTCTGGTGGTATGGGTTGTCAATCATACTAAGTAGACATCAAGAAAATCATGTTATATTAATTGCACATTTCTAAATAGTCTAATAAGGGATATATACCTTACAGATGCTGTAATACATGATTGAATCCAAAAGGTTATCCAGTTACTGTTACTCTCTTATCCAGTTACTGGCTAACACTCTGTATTTAAGCACCCTACTGGTAATACAGAAAATTATTGAAAACCTTTAATAAGTCATTTTTAAATGAATATGACTGATTGGAAGCAATAGTGAAAGAAAGAATGGAAATTCTTGTCCTGCCAAGAGTCTCACAGGAGCTGGCTCACACAATTGCAGAGGTCTACAAATTCAAATATCATTCTTCCCAGTCATGAAATCTCCATGGATTTCTGAACTTTTCAAGTTGGATCCTTCATCTGGGGGAACAGTCATTTGAAGCAAACCACCAGACAATTTTTCACCCATCCTTTCAGGATATTGTTAAGACATTGAATGCTAGCAGCCCATGTTCACTAATCATGGAAGAAAGGGTCTTCCACAACACAGTGGAAAAAAACCCTTTAAAATATATCATCACCACACAAGTCAACACATAAATAAATCCACATGCATGGCTGAAGTTTGACTTACATTGAAGACCCTACTGGTTCTCATTGAGGCACAATTTCATCCCAACAACTCAAGAGAGAATGTAAAGTTTTGTTGTAGGCTATTTTCTATTTCAAAAACTTCAGTGTATTTTAAAGGGAAATATATAAAAGGCATTTTACATTTATTCCTTCACACTAGTATAGAACTACAGAAATATCACCAACCAGGTCTCACACATTTCTATGGCTCCATAGAGACTTTACCAACTTCTTTTTTTCCATTTCATGCCTTTCCATTCCATGCCATTCCATATGACATTTTATATCAGATCTAAACAAACCAGCTAGGTCAAATACTTTTATGGGGTGGGGATATATCTCCTAAATTATTTTACTAAATAGGTCACCATTATTACATCTTCCTATGCCCTTTCCATGCAGTCCTGCATTGGCATAATCATCATCAGAAGTAACACAAAAGTACTTTACAATAAACTCTCTTCTCCACTGCTTTGATGCAAAAAGTGAATATGAAATTCTAGAAACTCCTTGGGAATGAGTGTTCCAAGAACCTCACCAGAGGCACAATGTGAAATGACACAAGAAGAATTCAGCTGTGAGGAAACTGGGGTGCTTACCTGGCTCAAGGCCTCTGGGCTGAACTGTAGCTGCACTATTTTCAATTAATTGCCACTCCTTCTTCTCCTGACAGCAGCTCCAAAACCAATATGCCATTCATTAGCTGGAAGAGAAAAGAGAAAACATAACTAAACAAAAAATTAGAAAATGAGAAAAATTGCCTATGTGTTTTACAAGTGAGAAGAGTTTGTTACAGCATTTTAAAAGAAATAATTTCCTGCATGTACATACTCAGAACACTATGAAATCTTTAGGGGTATATGACTAACCAGTCAAGGAAACAAGTTTTGTCTTTACACTACTTGGTTATCCTGTTTATTTCCTAATAGTTCTACATCCATAAAAGGCCAAAGGACTCTGACCTTGGCAAGCTAACTAAGCACGAAAAGGCAATCATGTGTGCAAGGTTGTCACCTACACTACAAATTATGATAAAATATATCTCAGTATTGGAAAAAATAGCTGTATGTCTTCAGTGACATCCACTGTAGTACATTTAAGGATTTGAATAGGACAGCAATTTATTTTGCACTAAAATGTTTTATGGTTATCATAAAGCATTATGTCTTTGGAGACTGAAAGGAGATGTTTTTATGGACTGTTGCTTCTTGTTGCATTATCTTCGTAGATCAAAAATTATCCCTCTATTTTTTCTCCTTTTTTTTCCGAGTGGCCCCCATTGCCCCACTGATAATAGATGTCGTACAGTGGCTCAGTCTGATATAAAGGAAACTGTTAAACAAAGTGTACAAGGAACATATTTCTAACACTGAAGACTTTTACAGTGAATGATTATCCAGCTAATTAGTGAAATAAATAATAATAATTGCCTGTCCCTCCTCATTAGACTCTTAGAAAGAAAATGGAGCCCCAAAGCAGAGTTCTAGCTTTTGATATGAAAAATTGGACTTTGTTACAATTTTATTATGACTTTGCCAAAAAGACAGTCTCTTGCACTATGAGAAGTGGAAAAAATGACAACCAGATTGACTGACAGGCAAGATGTCAACGTTTAGCTTAAGAAAAATTTTGAAATAGTAATTGAGTAACCTTATACAGTTACTCTGCTCCTGATTTATCCCTTCTGGAGAGTCTGGATTACCAGTGAGGATTAGGTGGAACAAATACCCAGTGTGTGCTTTTGACAGAGTAATCTGATGGATTTCAGATGGATTATTTATGTAAATTGTAGATAGTGTATAAATTGATTATGCTTCAATATTATTAATATATCAAAGCCCCTTCCCCTTCATCACACGTTCTTCACCCTTTGACCAAAATTCTGCTGGCACATGGCTGACACTGGTCTATGTTTCTGCCACCTTTGGATTGTCCTCTTGTAGTCATTGTTTTCCAGACTTTTCTGAAAATTCTACACTTTACACAGAAATAGGGTGTCTGCAAAACAAAACACATCTAAGCACACTACTTGATGCTGAAGGAATTTCACGGGCTTCTAATGAGGCACAAATCAGCCTGGAGAGGTCTGGTTCCAACGTGACGCTGGCATTAAACAGAGTTATTCACATTACACAACTAATCAACCTCTCTAGACTTTAATATAGCTCTCAACAGTGTTTTTCCAAAACAGAAGCAGTCAGAGAATTAGTACAAGAACCTTTAGTTCACTAATATGATATTATATATTACCCCCGCCAAGTACCAGCAAGATCTTTGACCATTGTTGTCAGATACCAATAAACAGAACAATCAAGATCCCCTACACAGCCCAAAAGAGATCAGGCTAAAATATGGATATGCTCTCAAGAAAATACATGGAAGGGTTGTTTACTGATTTAACATCATTCCTTGCCATAATCCCAGGGTGGTCCAAATAAAATATCCTACACATCCTCATGCAAAGCTGTGCTCCCAATCCTGGATGCCAGTTTAGGTGCAGAACATAATCATGATAGTTAAGAGGACACCAGAGTTTTAAAGAGCCTCCTTCAGGCTGCAGTATTATAACTCTGAGGCCCTTCCAAACATTTCTTTATAATGCTTTATCATTCTAGTCTTTTAGATATTAAGCTTCACTTTCCAATCTAAAAAAACAAAAAACCAAGCAAACAAAAAACAAGCCAAACCAACCCCACCACCAAACCAGCAAAACCCTCAAGATAATCTTCTGACTTGCCCATCCTTTACAAGATCATATAAAGCCTCAGATTTTCACACATGCTAGATAAGGAAACTTACTTGCTGATGGTGTTCCAAAGTCTTTCCCACCACAGGGTAAAAATGACATTTTTAAAGAATCATTTCAGATTATATTACCAGAGGAACATTTACACTTCTCTAACTCCTTTGTTTCTTTGGCTGTGCTTCCCAGTAGAGTAAGAATTCATAATTTTTCTCATCTTTGTATTGCACATAGCACAAGATTTCTTTTGTCATTATAAAACAGTCCCGGAGCAAATTCCATTGACAAACACACAGAACCTCTAAATAACTTTCATTTTCCAAACAGAAAAATGAGATTCATAGCACATAAACAACTGCTTCTCTCTAACTCCTGCCTTATATCTTCACATTAATAAATGCTTTTTCAAGTTATAAACAGCAGCATATTTTCCTAGGGTTTTTGTTTAATTCCTGAATGACACATCCCACAGATGACATGTAATGTGCAGGATGGAACTGGCAACAGCAAAAGTGGAGGGAAACAATCTTTCAACAAAAACTCAGCTCTCTGGAAATACATACAAAAATGGAATTCCTAACATAGAGGAGCTAAGGTGTCCACATGAAAAGCATGTCTCCTACATTCATTTTTCTGTCATGTTCTTCAAACTGTGTCATGCCAGAAGAAGTGGATTTGAATTAAGCAAATAACACTTTTTATATACCTAAAAGCTCAGATGAAAACCCTGAAAAAAACTCAGAGCTATTCAGAAAGGCACCAGTGTTCTTATCCCCCAGATGTTCAACTCAGGCTCATTTCTGATCCAAGCTTCTGAGATCAAACTAAACTATACATTTCTGTTTGGTAAATAGTTATATTATTTTAATCTCCCTGTTCCAAGATAATTTAGTGCCAGCAGGATCAACTGTATCATCATACCACAGTATCCCAGAAAGCCGATTATTTGAACAGACCCAAAGCCTCCTGCAATCAGTTTGAGGTCCTTCCCAGCAGCAGGAATCTAGTAATGAAGGTAAGTGGGTTCAGCTGCTGAGGCCTTCAGATCACACTGAATTACAAATGCAAAGAGCCTCTTGTGCTCCTCGTCTGTCAGGCACTGATGGGTCTCCACTATTCACTCCATGAGACCACTCCAACTCTTTCCTTGTCACATCCAGGGAATGTTAGTATGTAACATAACAGGAGATGGTGTCCACACATCTCTACACAAAGATAAAAACTGTCAGAACAAAAACTTCTTTAAATGCTGCTCTATCTGAGGGTGAGCCAAAGCTCATTAAAATCAATATTTTTCTTCTTCACTGCAACAGGGAAGAGGCTTTTCCTCTGTAAATACTGCACAAAAAATGTACCACACAAAGATGTGCATCCCAAGAAGAAAACACTCCATCAAGGCAATCGCAACCTACCAAAACCTGGACAAGCCATGTTCATTTGTAAGCTTAGTTTTGAATGGAAGTCACATTGCATACAACATCTATTTATGATAACAGTTGTATCACAGATCTAAAATGCAAAGTGAAAATACAACATGTATCAACCTGTTACTTCGGCAGAAGGGCAGCTATTTTACTTGAATCTTGAATAAAAGGGAAACACCCCCCTCTCTCTGAACAGTAACCAAAAGCTCTCATTAGAAGGTTCTTCTGTTTTCATTGATTATTTTGTTGCAACAAGAACACCTATAAATCTGATTGAATTAGGTTTTTAGACCTTTATTCCAGATAATTTCCTCTACTCATGTGGACTTTCTCAGGAAATGAGATTTAACGAGTCATAGTCCTTACTGATAATCACAGGAGAGCTCATTAGCTTTCTGTCAGATTTGTACCCACTATTTGCCCTCAATATGCTTGTGACTTACTAGAGCTAAATAGGACACAACAGAGAAAGCAGACTTACGCAGATGAAGCAATACTGTGGATTTGAAATACTACAGAGATAAATATTTCTCCTTAATTTGAGAACTTAAAGGAAAAAAATATCAACATGCCTTCCCTCCTTTTTTAGCCTACTTTCTCTATTGTGTTGGCATTGCTGACAGCAAGACACACAGAATTAGACAAAATTAAGAATGACATTTGAAAACTCCTTGGAGATACAGTAGCAGAGAACCAGCCTAAACAGTCCGAAATACAAGGCACTTGGGACCAGAACACATTTCTGCTCCAGAACATCAGTTGTGGTTTACCACAATCCTACAAAGTCTTCAGGCTACCTATGACATTGATGCACAAGGAGAGGCAGCTGAACCTTTATTTTGACCTGCCCTTCCCACATTTACAGGTCTTTATTTCAGACACGGTGGTTGGGTTCTTGCCTCTCAGCCCCTCCATGGCACAGCCTCCTGCTGCTGCCTGCAGGGCCTGGCTGTGCAAGGAGCTCCTGAGCACAGGGAAAGACGTTCCTGCTCTCCAGGGCTGGGTGGAGCAGCAGGGTTCCTCAGAGACCGGGAGACGGGAACTGTAGGTGGAGAAGGAGTAAGGCCATACACATCTCCTGAAAGGAGAGGCCGAGGGAAGCTGTGAGTCTGGTTTCCTGGGCTGTTCACAGTGTTACTGGTGCAGTGCTGTTGGTTCCTGTGAGGTGCTGGTCCCAGCCAAATTCTCAACTTGCTTAGATAGTGTTTGCTTTTATCTCTCTCTACAGCTTTCACAGAGTCTCTCAGTTGAAAGGGAAAACTGCTTCCTAGAAAACTGAAGATCATCCTGCACTCTCACAATCTGCTTTCACAAAATATCCCCTTTTCCAAACATATCTGAAGGACAGCCCAATAAGCAGGTGCCAGAACCAGGAAGGTATTTTACCAGACTGTACTATTGTAAGTATTCAATTTTTCCAGGAAATCATCCATAGCAGAAAAGAAAAACACTAGAAATTAACAGCTTTCTTGAGCAATTCACTGTAATTCTGATCCCCAAAGCAACAAGTACTCTTCTCAGCTTAACAGACAAAGATGTTTTGATTTAACCCTCTCCCCTCAGCCATTCTTTATACAGCTTCCCCTGTTCTTGACTCTATCTTCTCTCCCCATTGTGTTCTCACATTTTACACAGAGAACAGCAGTGGTTGCAATGGGACTGACCAGGCTGGAAAGGGACATACAAGAGTTGTCAAAGCAAAGGGAATTCTGAATTTCCTATTTTCAGAGTTCATCACAGCTGACACAAGCCCCTTCTCCATAAAATTCTACCAATCTCCACATATTATAATGTTAAAATTTCCATAAATCATGAGAAAATTCTGAAGATGTGTGTTTTTAAATGTATTGGTCTGGTCAAGTAAAGGAACTGTCACTTGTGACTACAACTTCTAGCATGAATGTGACTACAGCTTCCTAGCATGTTTATTTTAGCACCATTAACACATCCCAGATGGACCCAAGTTGAATTCCATCAGACAGGATGAGACAAAAACATTAAAACACATAACATGTTTTGCTACTTATTTCCCAACTATTTTAACGACCTGCTTATTCCCTGTAACAGAGGATTGTTGGAAAACAGAACCTTTCAGTGAATAGCAGCTTAAAAACTATCAGAGGTCAGTGAGGAAAAGACAATTAAATGGGATCAAAGCCTCGATCCCACTTCTTTTTCAATTAGAATTGTCTGTTCAGATCTATCCTTCAATTTCACACATACCCACTTTAGCACATATTCCCTTTGTACCCACAGAAACACACAATCTTCATTTTACATTTGGGAAATAGGTGTGTGAATGGTTACTTTTGCTGCATCAGAAAGAAAAGTCAAATATGCACAGCACCAGCTACTCCTTCAGAAATGAGACCTTGTTAGACTTTCACAAGGCTTCCATTCCGCTAATGTCTGAGCACTTCCTTTACTGCAATTTTTGGTAGTTGTCTCCACAACCTTCCCTTAAGTTAGGAAATATTTTTATTTTCTTTCTTCTGATGAATAAACAAGGCAGAGCAATCTCCCAGTGTTCCCCAAAGGAAGTTTGGAAACGAAAAGGGGCACAAGTGTTTTATGTCCCATGCTAACTTACTTTTTTATGAACCAGCCCTGCAAGGTCACCAGGTCACTTGCCTGTACCTGCAACCACTCAGTTCTCCACCCAGGAACATGACTGAAAGCAAAGAGCTCAAATAATACAAATCCCTTTTATACCCTAGAGTTTATAGTTTTCTGCACCAAATCTCACTTTTCTCCAGCTTGAATAAACTTCTGATAAAAGTTTAAGTGATAATGAGATATACACCCATCTTTGGCTTTTTAAGAAAATTACCTTGGCCATGATGTAGACTGATGGGTAGAGTAACCGACTGAGAGCAGAAATTACTATTCTTTCACTGCCTCAGGTCAGAGCTCTGAGCAAAACAATCCACCTGTTTCATGCTTCCTCTTACCATAAATGCAGGAGGGGAACCAACCTGTAAGAGTCTGAGAACAGCCAGCGCAAACTTGTATTGATACAAGCTATAACAGCTCTGCATTTTCAAGGAGTAATGTAGCTTTTTATCACCAGTTCAATAGGTTTAGTGGATAAGTAGCAGTTTTACACATCTGCTCTTTCCTATACTTGGCACCCCTCACCTCCCCAGAAACTTCATGTTGAGAAAGTCTTTTCTTCCCATTAAAAGTCTTTCCTGTGGGGCCAGTGGTGGCTGGCTTCGGAAGCTGGAAGGCCCCTAGCCCAGCACTGGGAGGGGAGCAGGGAGTCAGCTGTGCACAGGAACAGGTTGTACTGACATCAGGTCTTCCTAAAGATCCAAGAGTATTTGCCTAATCAGACCAGTTGCACATTCATGTATTTTTCATCTGTCATTTTCACAGCAACAGAAATTGCCAGCTTTTTATGCCATTGTATAAGTTTTTCTTTTCCCCCCAGGAAGCTAATGGTTTTAAAATCTGAGACATTGCAAATAAAGATTGCAGGTGTGATTCCGGCTCAGGATGACTTCAGGGTTCCAGTGCCAGTCATTAATCACCCAGCCCGCACTTTCTGGGTTTATGATTTTGACAAAATCTCTTCATCTGAATTATGGCCTTGTATGTAGGGCATGTATTCTTCTATATACAATTTTTAAATATGAAGTGAAAGAGCATGGAAAAATTAGGATCTATGACTTAAAAAATCTAGTCCTTTTATGGCATAGGCAAACAGAATGCTCTTGCCTTTAACCTATGGGTTCCACTTCATATGTGGTGTATTTTTCATACATCATGGGGTTTTATAAATTTGCTGTATAAAGCACTAGAGCTACGTTACCAGCAAAATAGAAGGAAAACAAATATGTCAGGGTAATGATGCCAGGACAATTCCTTATTGAAAAAAACCCAGTTTATTAATACCTTATTGCTACAAGCTAGATCTTATTATCATCTTGGGTCATTTAGAATCTTATTAGGTATTCTGATGGTGGATGAATAATCCTGTGATAAATTCTTTGCCATGTCCTTCACAGTTGTCATAGCAGGATCATAAACAGCATTTATAACAATCTAGCCTGGAGGAAAAGGCTTACAATGGTCTGTTTAACATGCAGGAAATATTCAGATCGGCCGTGTCTGGTTAAATTTGAGACCCACAGGAGAGATACCAAAGTTAAATGTAGCATGGGTTTCTCTGAAGATTAGCTTTAGAAAAGGCTTTGGGTCAGGGACAGGGGGACTAATGCCAATGATATGGCCACAAGCAGCCTACTTTCAAGAAAGTCAGCTAGAATAAAAATGGTGGCTAAGAGTTACTTTCTTACTGAAAAATCACCACATCAGGTTACTTGAGCTGCTACTTAAGGAGCATGGTTGAAATTATTTGCAGTTGAATTTCTTGGAGCTCAGTCACCTCCTTCAGTGATTATTATATTAAAAAAATAGTGTATGCACTCACATAGTGAAAAATATGCAGATTTTTGCAGAGCTATAGGATATCTTCCCTACACTGTGTAACTTCTTGAACTCTTGCAGCTCAGAACTGAAAGCTTCAGAACAAGTACAAAAGTAACATGGGTAAAGTAAACTCTAGGAAAAAAAATAAATTTACACTGCTTTGAGTGGGTACTTTAAAAAAAAAAAACCCCAAATAGTCAATACACATATAAACACACTGAACCCTGCAAATGACTTATATCTGCAATGGAAATTTTTAGCCCTTGCTCAGTGTTTTCATTCAGCTTGCAAAGCCCACCCAGGTAAGCGTCCAGACAGCTGTCACAAACAATCCTTTACAAATCTGCCTGGGGCAGCTGATCTCTGTCCTGGTGCTTGCCCACAGCATCTTGAAGTGCTCCTGGTAAAAGGTGCAGATATAACCTATGGCCAAAGGCAGGATAAAACCCAGTATGAGCCTGTTCAGATAGAACAGAACTTGCCTGAGTTTCCTGGCACAGATTCTCCACTCTCTAAGCTGAGTTAGGCAGCCTGCTCTAGGATAGGGTGATGATTATGACACCTTCCCTCTAACCTACAAATTCCCCTCAAACCCAGCTCTCTGGAGTATCTAGAAAAGTGCTATGAGGCTCAGCAGGAACCATGAGAAGAAAGGTTTTTAAAGATCAGGCACTGTCAACTCCCAACTCAGAGGCTAAATATCCTCAGAAATTTTGTGAGTTTGGGAAGTTAATTTTCAGTTGGTACCAGTCACAGAGCCCTGAACAGCAACACTGCAGAAAGAAATTAACATTCAACATTCATCTCATTGCCAAGGAACCTCTCCTTGTGTATACAGAAGTAGCACACAATCCTGATTACAAGAATGGAATTGAAAAATGCTTGCCAAGTGTGCTGGTTGAAATATGGGCCCCAGCAACTAAAGGTTCCATTTCTTTCCTGGGTGCTAAGGATAAAGAGAGTTGGTCAGTGGCTCAGGGAAAAGAGGCTGAGTCGGGCTGTCCCAATTTCTGGTGCAGAGGGTCCCAGCCAAGGTCGCTGCTGTAGCTGCAGGCCAGGTGTAACCTATGGCTTGTGGAGTGAAGCCCAGCCAGCTGAGCCTGCCCTGCTGCAGTCACAGCTTCAGCTGCCTGGAGTGGAATCAGCATTTTTAAGGATATGAATCCAACCCTGGAACCCGAGCAACTGAGGTCAGTTCTAGTTTCAGTGGGCTAAATGTCTTAGAATTCACTCTTGGATGTGAAAACCCTGTAACACACTAACACAGGGCAGTTGGTGTCCAGGTCAAATCAGATCAGAGGTCCAGCAATACACACACCAGGGGTTCAGGTCAGACTTGCACCTCACTGCAAGATGCCATCGCTACTGCTCCAGAATGGATATGTGAGAGCAACGTATAACACTGCAGAATATTCCTCATAGACACTGCACTAGCTCCCTGGGAGCTGAAGTGACAGATAAACAGTGGGCAAGACTGACTTCCAAATCACTTGGAGCAAAACAAAGAAAGATTGTAAATACTGCTGAAGGAAAAACAGTATCCCAGTAATTCCAAAGGGAAAAGATTTTTTAAATTTCCCTTATTTTTCCAAATTGCATTTGATTTTATATCCTCAAGTCTGAATGAAACTCCCTCTCCTCACTCACTCCCCAGAAAACAGAAGTATTTGTTAAGAGGTTTTCTGGAACCTGGCTTGGCACTCCCAGTGCCAGACACGTCTTCCATTTTCCTCATGCACTAAGATTCATTTAAAAAAACATTTTCATTGAAAATGTAGGTGTACACTATAGCTCAAAATGTGCCCACATACATATTTCCCACTGGAAACCAGTCAAATGTCCAAATGTAGCCATGCTCTTCTGCACCTTACCGGATATCTGTGAGCACCTAAACCAGTTGTCCTTTGGAGCCACTCAGCTGTGAATAAGTAAATGCTTCTGGAGTACAAACCATCGATTAGATCAATTGCCAATTCGATTCCCGGTGAGTGAGTGCTTTGTACACTCCCTAACAACGTCTTAAGTGCTGCCAATTAGAGCTTAAGTGTCTAATTAACAAGAAATAGACAGAGTTCTCTACTGCTGACTTAGGAGGAGTATGACCAATAACTACCTGCACAACACAATGAGATGAAGAGAATGAGAAATTGAAAATGAAATTAGTTTAGTAACGTCTGGACAGCCTTAATGTGTGTGCGTGTGTGTATACATACAAACATGTATACAGAAGTGTGTGTATATGTATATCTGTATCTGTATCTATTCCTGCAGACATTGTAAACCCACCTGAATACATTCCTGTGTCACCTGCTCCAGGTGACCCTGCCTGGGGAGGGGGATTGGGCTGGATAATCTCCAGGGATCCCTTCCAGCCCTGACTATTCTGTGATTCTATGAAATAATGTGGGTATAAATTTTCTTTGCTTATTTCTCAATATGTAATTTCTTTTAGAATAAACCATCATTGGTTTCTATTGACTTCTGTTTGATTTCCCTTGAATTTCCTTGACTTCTCCTAGAAAATACAATCATTTTTGACTATAAAGTAACTGTAAAATAAGAACCTATAGCACAGTTAATTTGGCTGTAATAATAATTATGATCCTGGAATTCAAGTGTTTGAAAGCATCCTTGTAAGCACATAACGTTTGGATCAGACTGTACTTTTCCTTTAAAATGCATCATGCATTATTCACATTCCTCTTACACCAAATAATACAGAGAAAAGGCAGAATAAGAAACTCTACAATGCAAACTTAGTGCATCCATTGCGAGTCTGAGCAGTTCATCAAGAGAGATTATGAACTACTCTGGTTGGTTTAGAGCCATTTGCTCAATATGTTGATAAATACCTTGCTCACAAACAGCCCCAGCACTATTTCTCATGGTTCAAAGCAATTTCCCCCTCTTGACCAGGATTAGACTATACAACTGCCAAGAGCTACACAAATAAGTGCAGTTTGATGCTACCTAGAACAGAAATCTGCTGAGAAAGACATTTGAAACTGGCAAAAGATGCAGGCAATGCAAATAATTTTTCTGCATAGATGAATGATGCACCAGAGACCAGCTCTTATCATAAAAAACTACAATAGCAGATGTCAGTGAAATAATATTTAGCAATGACATGGACATCCCACAAAACTCAATGAGGAAAAAAATCTTCTCAGATACACGTGTATGTTGTTAATCATAATTAAGGGAAGTGTGACAGTTTCTTGGCAACAGACACTGAGTTCCCTTCCCTGACAAACAAATCCTGCAGGAATACTCTCTTCCATTACATCAAGCCTGCAGTTCTTTACACTAATATCATCCACTTGGAACAGCCCAAGTCATAGGGAAACTTTTGTTTTGTCAACTGTTTTTTGCTGGGTGATCCCATGATGACCGCCACCAAAGAAAAGAGCAAGTTTCTCATTAGTAAAGTAAAAAGAGCTTTAAAAGCCAGTACTATAAACAAGCACATATTATACTGTTGTAGACAGGGCTGGGAGAGCAGGCACAAAAGAGAGATTCACAGCATCCAAGTTAGGGAAATAATGCCAGCCATATCCTACAAGGAGACATGGAAAAGCAAAGCATGACTACCCTAAAAGCAGCAAGTGGATGACAGTCACTCTGAAAGGTATTTTTACTTGTGTAATATATCTGATATATGGATAATAGCATCTGTAACATCTGGCTATCAGCACCTATGTGTAAACACTGCCAAGAAAGCAATTTATTAGTGTATATATATATAATAAATAAGTATACATATACACTTACTACTGACCTTTGAGTGATGAGGGGATTACTGATTCTTCAACAACAAAAACCTGATGGTTTGGAGGGAAGGAAGCATTTTCAGAGAACTTTCGTTTTCCTCCCTTCTTTAAAAAACCCTTTTTGATGGCAAGGTTTTGATCAGCTGGAAGTTTTTCACTCAAAACAAGTCAGATTTTACCATGATGCATTAAATTTTTTTATAAAAGGAAAAAAGGTTGAATAGAGAATGCTGAACCATTTAAAGAATAAGCCATAAATGCATGTATTAGCTAAAAGGCTTGCAAAGAAAAATAGATATGAGTCTAAAAGACGGTGTAAATACCACAGAGAGAAAAGAAATCCCTTACAGTATATATAATTACATTACTGATAATTATATCTCAGTAATGAGGAAATTACAGTAGAACACCAGCAAAGCATCTCACAATAAATTGCACAAGTTTATGGAACAATCTCTTCAGGGAAGTGTGGAAACTCCCTCCATCATCTGAAAGCCATAAAACACAGGAGACAAAACACATTCACAATGTGCTGTGGGGACAATACAGAGCAGGAAGAGAGATGGACTGGCCTTTTCTATTTCTCAGTACTGTGCCACAAGCCTGGCAGTGGGGTTTAAAATCACCACCTCTGCTATCTTCCGATTTTGTTGTCTGTTCCTAGCTGTATCTCATGTTAGTGAGATCCCACCGGGTTTAGCAATTAGCATGAAGAAAGCAGTATGATAATCAGAAGAAATTAATGGTTTAAAAACATAATCTTACACTTCCCGTGAGACTTGTTCCATACAACTGGATTAAAAAAAAAAAAAAAGGCAAAAAAAAAAGGCAAAAAAAAAAAAGGCAGCAGGTAATTGATTCTTATTAAGAGAATGATCTGCCACAAAATGCTATCCATGTGAAAAAAATGTTAATTTTAAATGGTCTCAGAGTCAGTGTGAACCTCTTCTCTGACTGCCTTTCCAAGGAATCAGATCCTCAATGCCACCTTTGCTTTTGCACCTACTCGGACCAGCTGAGCACAATGGGTTGTCTTCACGTGCTAACAACCAGCACCTGGGAAAGGGAGCACGGTGTGACAATGAAATAGAAATCTCTAAACAATTTCAATGAGAAAAGAGAATTTCTTCACCTTTCTCAGTCAATTGTGTGGAGAGGATAGGAGAGCTCATGAGTCATGGACAAGCTACAGATATTGTATTTGACCATGTCCATTGCCAACTTTTCATACACCTCTTGGAAAAACTGACTTTAGTCCCATGGTTAACTACACTATTAAACACGTGTGTTATTTATTATGGCTTAATTCCTGTCTCACTGCATTGTTTAATAATGAAAAAAAAAAGCAGTTATGTAAAGCAAAAAACTCTCAGTAAATGTCTTGTCCTACTTCCATAAGTGTAGAGCCTAAGTGGACTTCTTACGGGCTTGAAAAAAAAATTTAGATAGAAATGCTCAAGGCACTTCGCTCCAAAATAATTCTTCCTTATGCTTAGTAAGTCAACCAGCTCTTGATTAAAATAATTTTTTAAGATTTCTATTCTAGGGGGAAAGAAGCTTTTTTTACAAAACAATAGAGGTGCTTCAACTCCACGATTTTTTATACAGTTTTCCCTATAAAGTGTGAGCAGCATTTTTTCCTGTGAAGCTTTTCATTAGCCGTGCACGCTCTGAATCATACAGAGCAGCCGTGCCTCTGACATTTGCTGAAGTGGAAGGGAAAGGCTGCGCGCAAACTTTCCGTGTTGCGGCAAGCCCAGCCCCGCATCTTCCCTCCAGTGCCCGGCAGCTCCCACGGCACAGAACACACTGGATGTCCGTGTGATCCAACGCCACCTGCTGATCCCTGTCCCCTCTCACAGGGGGACTTAAAGTTGCATTTTTTTTTTTTTTTTTGTTTTCCAGGACGGTAAGCTAAAAAGTTTTTTTTTTTAAAAAAAAGTGGATAACATCCCCAATCACAGAAAGTTGTAATTTAAATTTTTCAGCGTCCATAAAATGTAAAAACGTTAGTGTTAATTCTAAATCTCAAGAGCCCTAAAGTTTGTTCTTGTTTTGGGAGTATTTCAATTGTTTTCTTTTGTTTGTTTCCTTGTTTAAAAACAGTTTATTATAGCGTGGCAAGGACAGGTGACGTGGGGAAGGCAGATCGAGCGACTGAGCTCGGCAAGAGGCGACTCAAACAAAACCGAAATCGGCCACCGCGGACACCGATCTCTCCTTATCCACAGCCGCAGCCGTGTCACAGGGAGGGGACAGTGCCCACGGTGCGGCAGAGGCGGCCGCCGGTGCCTCCTCACACTGCCTGGGACACCAACTCCACACCCCAGCACAGCCCCGTTTACCGGGAAAGCTGCAGCTTGTTAACCTAAGCAGGCCTGATTTGAAGGGGTATCTATTGCAGACATCGGGAATGTCTGCATTTCTGAATTACAACTGATTTTGAACACACACAGCTTGTGTTCTTCACAGACCTGGAGCCCCTTTCAGAACCAGACACCAGCTTGCAGCATCATGCCCTGAGTGGCTCCAAACACAGCATCTGTAATATTAGTCCGGGAAAAACCAGGAAAAATACTGTATTCCGACAGATGTCAAAACAGTTCTTCTTCCCCAGGGACAGTCTGCCTGACTGCCCTGCTGGTTTTGTCATTCTGAGAGCTCAACACAACTCTATTAGGATATATTTTGTCATAAGATAAATTGCATGCTCAAAATGCCTCCTGAAGTTTCAAAATCCACAATTAACAATTTCATATTCATAATGGTAAACATCAATACATCTTCCTTGGAAAGAAACTACCATCTGCATAAATTTAATGCATACTTCATTACAGTGCTATTGTGGTAGCAGACTCATTCCACTATCTCTCTTGTGAAGTCTGAAAATATGTGCCAGGAAAATGTTGATGACATTGTGCTTTCCTAGGTTGTTTTCACAGGCTTCACTAAACAAGCAGATACGTTCACAAAATATGTTCATGATTACAGGGGAGAAACAGACCTGACCCTCAGAGAGTGGTGACAGACATGGCATTTTTACATTTTATGAGGCTGGACATCTAAGGCCAATGGAAGCTCACCATCAATTGAGCTGATTTTTTTGTTTAATTTATACTCTACAATGGAATATCAACCTGTAGAGAAGCTAATAAAGGAGCCAATGTTGAAAAGCTAATACCTTCTAAAATTCATTGTATTTAAAAGGATGAATATTTGTCAAGCAGCTTTCCCTGCTGTCCAGTGGCATCTTTTGCACTTTTGCACAAGCATGACCTGGAAAAATATTCTCTTTGGTTTTGTTTAATTTCTCAGTACTGGAACCTTGTTCTACCCACTTGGAACTGGGATAATTTTCTAGAAAGCTCTGAAGGAGCTAGACATTTTTTTTCCAACCATTAGATGCTGTGTGTCACAGCCCCTTGGCATTAGGAGTAGACTCCATAACAAATATATAACAGCACACGATTGATTGTATTCTCGGGTGGACTAAAGGAGAAGGTTGTACAGAATTTGGAGCTTACAGAGGATGTGCCTGATGCTTTCCTCTTTCAGAAAATACATTAAATCTGCATGGAAGATTACAAAATAGATTTGATAGAGAATGTCCAAGGAGGAAGAAAAAGAAAAAATTCTCATGAGCTTTTTCGGAACTGGAGGTAGCCAGTCAGACTAGATGATAGAGGTGCACATGGGGTAGCAGAGCTGGCAGCTCAATCTGCTTTGCCCCAGATCATTATGGTTACACCATTGTACTCATGGCATACAGTAAATCAGTCTGATCTGTGGCAAAGATACATTGCCCTCTTATTGGTAAGAACAACTTATAGCAGAGACATTCCAACAAGTCCAACTAATACTATTAGAAATATGAATGTTTATTATTTCCTTTTATAAAAGAAGGATTATCATCAGTATCAATGAAAGAATGGCAAAAAGCAGTTAAAATAAAAGTCTTTGATCCTCTGTATCTGACATGGTTCACCAGGCCTAAGTCTATAACACTTGTCTCTGAAACTATTAAAAAATTCCATAATTTGCAGACTCAATATCATCACAAAGTGTACTGAGCTGACTGCAAATAAGAATTAGTCAGAATTGTGAGCCACAACAGAAAACAGAAGCTTATTGTTTTTCTGAATTTCTAAGAAGAATACTGTGGTGAGAAGAGGTACAGAATTTCAAAGCAGCTGCTTCATTGGTAGAGGTAGGAGTCATACACACTGTATAAAAAGGAAATTTTCCATGACTGTATAAATGAACAGCCACCCTCTGCAGGGCAATAGGCTGTTGCAATATATGCAATATGCAATATTCTGAGGCACTGATGCTTTATTTTTATCAAGGACTTACATAAGTTGTGGCAACAGTAAGAAAATATTTTCTGACTTCAAAACCAGAGACAGGCTGTTAAACACCCACTGTTCTCCAGCATTCTTTTCTTACCATCTAGGTTGTATTTTTATTATGAATACTGTATTCAACTGCTAATTTTCTAATCAACTGAAAAAGCAAAATACTGCTTAATCTAAATGATAACATAATTATAGTGAAATCAGATGCACCACTGATTGAAGGCAGACGCAATCTGAAGAGAGTGATTGGTGCTTTAAAATGGCATCTTGGGATAACAGCAAGGAACCTAAAAGGATTTTTAATGCTAATGTTACAGCTGATAAGTAAATCCTATGACACAGAGCTGTTTAGAAAGACAGAAGGAAACAAGATTAAGGTGGAGATTTCTTGTCACAGAATCTCCTAATTCTTTGTTTAAGAAGTGTCATTGGTGAAGGAAAAATAATTTAGTAAAGGATGTTCATTATTAAAATGTTTCATCTACCTCTCCTTCTAAATCACTCCAGCTACACATTCTGTCAAGATCATTTGAAATTTCTGGTTTATTTGCAGATCTGCTAAAGGAACTCTAGTTTCTCTCAAATTAGCTTCTGGTCCTCTAGAAAAAGAAACATTCTATTTCATTTTCCTTTTCTATTCCATACATCTCAGGTAGCTTCTGACTGACCTGGAAATCATAAGACTAAGTTAAAAATGATGGAGATGGCTTTTAATTTTTAGGTGGTTCTGATTTAAGTTGGACTTTCACAACTCCAACTTTTCTCCTCATTCCAAGTATCTAATCAATTCTTCCCCAAAATAATTTTAAATGAGCAGTGATGTACCCAGATGGCTATTTAAGAAGTCATAACATTCTTTTAAAAAACTCAACCAAACTAAAGAAACCAAGTATTATGTGGCAGTAAGATCACCAAACCTATCACCACTGTAGTGTAAAGTTCCATCTCATGTCCTGCTTTCACATGACTCTGGGCATGTCACTCCCCATTCTTACATCCTAAGATGTTTGATCACCCCAGAGCGTGGGCAGAGGAAATGAATCTCATTCTACACCTGTTCAGATACACAAATTTTCATTGTGCCAGAAAAATATTTGTAGTGCAGGCAGAGTATCATAATGTTATAACTGAACTCCCCTTATTTCTGTGTTTCTTTCCTCAAAAACTTCCAATACAAGTTATTTAATTCCCACTGCCTAAATTCCTTTTCTGGTAGCTGAATATCATTAGTGTCCACTACCTTACTCCAAAGGGCAGCCTAAGTCACTGTGCTGTCACAGAAATAAGAAAGGGACCCTAGTTACCACCGTGTGAGCACTTGAATGTTGCAACAGGCTTTTGATCCATCCCTTCATGTTGCTCATTACTCAAAATCCCTTAGAGCTTAGCCTATTTTTTTTTTGTTTGATTTTTACTTAGGCTTCCATGAGGGTTTGAGATGGAGTTCCCTAAGTTTCTCTGCTATCACTTCAGCTCTGATTCAATAGTTTCTTATCTGATCATACAAAAGACGGAAGCAATTTTAAATGTAACTTTTTCTTTAAGCCTTATTACAGATGGATGTATAAGAAGTACAGGTCATTTTTCTAATACAAATTTGTCAAGTCACAACTGAATAGAGCGATGATGCACTGGAATTTGCTATTCAAGCCCGCTTTATAAATGTTGGAGGGACCTGAAAAATTTTTACTGGTGAAGCAGAACAAACCAACTAACATCCATCTGCCTACATTTGCCTCTATAGCAAATAATCCTCGAGGTACAGGTAACTTGGAAGCCACTGCATACACTCAAACATATTTTATTACCAGAAAGAAAATTCCATGGTATTTCTCTCTTCAGAACAATCAGTGTCTGTACCATTTGTTGTCATTGGCTGAAGTACCACACAAAACTTCCAGCCCATTCCCATTTTCTTTTTAGAGCTTCTGTTAGCACTCAGAGCAATCTGTCATCAAATACAAGCTAAGCATTCTGATACAAATCCATCATATTGGAGATTGCCTGAGTGAAAACTGAGTTTTCTGAACTTATCTTGTCTCCTGTAACGTGAAACAATTAAAGATGCACTGCATTAATTTTACTAATCTTTAATAGATATAACTGGAATTAGGTTCCCCAAGGGAGGATTTGAATGTGTGTTTACCAGTAGAAGAGTAAAAATTATTGATCAGAAACAGAACCAGAATGTTTAGTCTAATTGATTTCTTGGTTATTTGAATATAACTCACATTTTATTTAAGGTTGTTTGTCTAGAAAAACAAGATTGCCACTGGAAACAAGAAATCCCTTAGCTTTCTTCTTTCCACTGGCAATCTGCTAACAGCAGCAAATTACATTCAAATTGCACATCAGCTAGTATTAGTATTAATTGTAAACTAACCTCAGTTCACTTAATTGTGGGCATAATGAAGTATTACAATTAGCCATAATTCATTATTTAAATAAGAAATATCAATATTATTTAGAGCAGGTGCCAATTACAGCAGGCAGTGAAATATGTTGCCAAAAAGGTTTTCAATTAGAAATTCAATTTCAGCAAAGACAAAGGTCCCAATCACCCTGTAAAAGAGCCAAGATTTGCACAACATCCACGGAGAAGGAAGGCAGGAACACGGAGCTCCACTGCTCAGTGCACAGTGGATTTCAGGGGAGTTCTGGAAAGGTGGTTACAGGCACACCTGCAGAACAGCTCAATACAGCACTGTACGGGAGAGAGAAACCACTACACAAATCCACCACCTGCAACACTAAAGCACCAGTATAAAATTCCTTTGGTCAGAGTCACATTTCATATCTATATAGTGACGACTGCTTGAAATTCTCTTTGCTTAATACAGTGATAAATACAAAACCTAGTTTTCAAAGTATTCAGATGCAAAAACTCTGGGGCTGAATATGTGTTCCTTTTTCACTATTTTAAAACTTTCAAGATTCCTTCCTGGCTTCTTATTCCAGTTCTCTGCAGTTTTGAGCAAAGTAATAAATGCTGAAGTTTAAATCCCCCCTGACATAAATTTGGATTGAAGATCCTTAGCTCTCCTATTAAAAAAGAATGTGTCTAGTTTAGTGTTTCTACACACAGTTCTCTATCAGGATGAGGACATTCACTCAAAATACTCGTGTCAAGCTTACAATTAGATAGAGTAACCAATGCTTTTGTCAGAACATGTTTGTCTTTGCAGTAAGGAAATTGCATCCACCAGAAGAACAGTATCTGCCCAAGTCGAAACAAGAAGCATTCATAAAACACTATTTACTAATTTATACTAATTAAACTTTATCCTAAAAATGACATGCTAGCGCTGCTAAAATCTAAATTTCTTAGCTTTCTTAGCTTCACTGCTTCCTACCTCAGTTTGTACAATTATAAATTAGATGCAGGAACTCCAGGTTAGAAAAGCAGGAGACATCTCAGGGGAAAGAGCCAAAACAACAAACAGGTTTTGTGTACTCCATGATTCCCTAGAAGTGCTCCTGGATTATGCTGGACTCTAAAACTGGGGCTGTCAAATGAATGTTGCCAACAACAAAACATAGCATCAGCAATTCTTTTAATTTTTCTGGTATCTGAAAGCATTAGTCAATTCCTGACTTCATGGTGCAGTAACACAAAGCAAGGAAAAGATTTTGATTAGCTAGGAAATGGTGAAGAGAGAAACTGCAAGCTGAAATATGCTGCAAGTATGCTCAAGTTTCAGCCACAGGCCCATGGTGATAGAACTTTTCTTGCTGTACATTAAGATAATTTCAGTATACTACAATTATGTGCCTAATTAAAATTAAGAAATTAGAACACAGTTAAAAGGAATGATATTTTGCTCACAGCTAATTTCATTAAAGTATTAATGAACAGGACTCATTTTATGGCTAGAGGGCAACTACTTTCTGCAAAGTACTTCCATGCTAGCTAATTTATTCATGCATGAAAAACAATCCAATGAGAAATGAGTGAGCCGGGAACTGCTGGTCCTAATTAAAATATTTAAAACACCATGTCTATTCTGTTCCATCCAGCCAAAGACCTAAGCTAGGAGCCAGCACGATACCAATTAACATGGAACAAGCAAACACACAACACCCACAGATTCTGATTAAAGTGCATATTATTGCACCATACAATATATTGTTCTACACATGTATGTAAATGTTTAATTAACCCATGTCTAAATCTCTGTAATGCTCAGGAATTGATACTCTAAATCCTAAACAAGTGACAATCAGACTGCATGATGTTCACTTTTATTTATAACAATGCTTTCTTAGCACACTCATTGGAGTCATCCTGCAATTACACCGTGAATTTCTTAAGGGAAGGAGGCGAGGCAGAAGCAGAGGAGGAAAAAGGAACAGGCAAAAGATTTTCTTCTCTGCATTTTAGACAGCAATGAGATTACTGGTTGCCAAAGGCTTGGAAATGGAATGAAATGTTGGGTTAGCCTCAGGTAATACAATATTTTTCATTAATAATTGAAAGAAGAGCCTGGGACTAAACCCATTTGTCAGTCTTGGACGCCAGCAACAAAAACAAAATAAAAGCGCTTCCTTTATAAACCAAAGAACTGTTTGTGGGGGAAGAACCCAAGGGATGGCTCCCACTAGAGAAGAACACTGAAAAGGCTCAGAGAGAAGTTGGAGCCTTGCAAACTTACTAGAAAGCAGGATCAGAAAAACAGAAAAGTCTCTAAACTTTACTTCATACACAGATGAGAAAAATCCAAGTTCAAGGAGACTTGAAAAAGCAGAAATTTGCCTCAGTTTGCACCATCATAGGTCTTCCTTTTTGGAAAGTTTCTAGGGTCGTTCCTCTCCCCTCACTTAAAGCACTGCATGAGAAATCTGGTTCCCCATTGATGTTTTTCTTCCCCTTTTCTATGTATTCCCCTACAAAACTCATATACCAGTTTCTTCATTAAATGCAGCAAGTGAAAGGAATGAAATAGTCTTCTCTTGCTTTTTCTGGACTATTGGGTAGACTTCTACCCTTCCCTAAATGACAAGCTTTGCAACATATTGACGGAAGTGTCCGAAAGAAGCCAGAGTTACCGGAAACCTCACCAGAGAAGCTCCTATGAAAACCTCCCTATTATCAAACCATGCAAATCTGTTATCACAGCCAGTACCCAAGCAAATTATTGTGTGCCCAGTGTTCATGCACTGGCTGTGGAGGGGTGAGACAGGAGTGAGCCCACACCCACTCTGACTCTTTCCAGGCTCAGATATTTTGTGCCCTGGACTTGCTCCTCACCTTTCTCTGGCCCAATGGCAGAAGCTGAGTGCTGTAATCCTAGAAAAGGGATACAAAGATACATGGCCTAAAGGGAAAGAGGCAAGAAGAACCAGGGAGCTCAGAAACACTAAGGATTTGGAAGGCAGGTGAGGTCTGCATGCAGAGGATAGGGAAAACCTGCAAGGAGCTTAAAAGGAAGACATACAGGCCAAGAACAATCAAAGTTCCTGGCAGAGGGGGCAAAGAAGTGTTCATAGGAAGAAGAGCAAAAAATAAGATCTGAGGAACAGAGAAGAACTGAAAGAGGGCAAAGAAAACACAGGTTTAAACCCAGTGGAAGGAGACATCCTTATGACCAAGATACACGAGCACATTATCTCAAGTCAGGTGAACCCAAAGAACAGAAAAACTAGCAAGAGAGCAAAGCAATTACCCAGAAGTACTGAAATGAAGAGTTTGTGTTACAGTGCTGGGACACAGCAGGCAGCTGAAATTCACTCACGCCTAAGGCGCATCTAAACCACTACAGAGAAAGGCCACCTTGCTTTGACAGCATCAGTTTGCAGTCAGGAAGTTATAACTTCCCATCAAACAGATTTGCACCAAAATCAGTTTCAACCCCTGCTGCTGTCATTTACTGAAAGTAAATGTAGACACTAATGTTTTCTATGACAAAACAATCCTATAGCCTCCTATAACATCTTGGGTCACCACATGTGCATTCTGGTCTTTTCCACCAGCTTAAGCAGTGAGCTACACAACATATCCAGTTCCTGTTCCCTGCTCAGTCTCTCTGCTGCCACAACAGCACAACCCAGTCAGATTCAGGATCCAGCTTAAGCTACAAAACAGAGAGATGACTTAAGGCTACTTTAGTCCATCCTCACCCTCTTTTGTTCTTGCATTCAGGACAATTACTTGACCAAGTCCATGTAGGAACCAATTCATAATCACTTTCACTCATCATGGGCATTTATTGCCAGATAATGTTGTTTCTCTTTGTCAGTATTTTTAGTGCTGAACTAAAATATACAAAAAGGTCCCATAGTTCCATATTCTAACGTCTGGGAAACACCTTTACTGCTCATACAAGACTAAAGTTTTTGTGGCTTGCCCCCACTCCCCAGACTCTTAAAACATTAGCTGCACATCCTGAATGGTAATACATTTGCGACCCTTGTAGTTCTATACATTTAAGATAAAATCATGTCTCATGCAAAATAATTCTGCCACCTGTCCTTCCCAGCAGATGCACTTAAATGTATCCCATGGTAACCATTGAGGAAATTTTGTTACAAACCACTTCATATGGAAACAAGATTCTGCTCACTCAGATGACTGACTGGCAAGATCAGGACCAAAGAGAGCTCTGGGTTGTCAGTTTGGGTTTTTTTTTTTTTTCATTTTTTGATTAATCCCATACAAGCAGGAGTGGATACAAATACAATATGTAATTGGCTTCATCAGTATTGAAGATCCTCCTTGATATTCAAATGGCCAACAGACAAAGAGCTTTCACTTTGCCTCAAACTCTTGAAGTGAAGGAAGGTCTTCCAAAAAGTCTGTGGATATTTTCTCAGTAAGGTATCATCTCTTTGCAAAGACCTAATCTTTTCCTTGAGATCTGCGATGAAATTTGAATGTCCTCTGTATGCTGCATACAAAGATAGAAGTTACTGATGACAGCCAAACCTCTAAACAATATACCCTCATGGATTTGGGGATTTTTAAAGACACTGCAAAAGCAATGTTTATCTGAGATATCTGATTTCCTGCATTCTCTAATGGGAAATTGTGCTTTCACTGTCTTCTAAATTATGCGGCATAGGTTAATTTCAACATTCTCAAGTAGCAGGAGCAAAGAGCAAACTTCAAAGAAGACACTACATTTTTATGCATCTTTAGCCAGACAAACATTAGTCCTTTCCCCTAACTGAAGCAGCTATTCTAAAGAACATTAACTGTTTTCTAAATATTCAGATGTTCTGTTGTCATAGTTTCATAAAGTAATGAACAGCTTCTTAATATTTAATAAACCTTGCCTGCTGTCCCCAGGCAGGGAGCACAGACTGTTGATAGCCAGCTACTAAATGTCCATTAAAATACAGTATCTCTCCTTAAAATGTACTTAACAAACAGGTTTTATCACCTGCAATGAAATGTTAATTGCTTCAGCCACAAGACTGAAACGCAAGAAACAGATGGGGAGCAGGGAAAGCTGGTACTTCCTGCACTCTGTTGTGGCTCTGATGGAGCCCCTACCCTGTGACAAGTGCCTGTTACTGTTGCCATTGCACTCTGCTGTGTGGCAAAGTGACAGACCAAAGGAAGTGGGACAGTCAAGGAATGCTGCAGAGAAGCTATTTATAAAGCTGCTTCTCGGGAATCTTGTTTATTATCTCTCGTGTGCCATGCAAGTCAGAACATATTGCAATAATGATCTTCAGTAATTGGATACAGAAGTCATTAATACAGAACAAAAATATTTGTACACTTTAGTTCTGGCTTTTTATGTTCTCAGAGCAAAAAGTAATACTAATGGGATGTGAAAGAAACAAGGAATAACAGAAATGCAGCTAGAACCAGCCCTTTACTGTGCTGCCAAATTTGAAGTCCATCTGTGCGCTGGACCCTGGCTGGACTGACGGCCATGTGGCCTAAAGATGTGTCAAAGTGCTGTGAAAGAAAGAGCCACAGAAATTCCTATCTCCTGCCTGATCTACACAGGTGTGCAAAGAACTCTACACATCCAAAGAACTGTTCTGCAGCTTGTAGTTTCCAAAGGGAATTTCTACCACATGGAGAACTAAATATACTGCTTTTATACACTATTGTTGACTGTTGCATATTATGGAGGAAAGTAGTTTCAGGTTTGAACTTTAGAAAACAAATGCCACATATTAAAACATTTCCTTTGTAATTCAGAGATCTTGACACCTTGAGACTGAAAGACTCCCACTCTGAGTAGATACTGAAATTAAGATAAATAATCAAGAAATGGGTATGGAGTAAAAGTTATAGCTTAGAGTGACAGGCAGAATAAAAAACCCTGAAGCATCAAATTTCTGAATTACTTCAACTTAATAAGGATCTGCAAATTCTTAAAGACAAACTCATTTAAAATTTCCTGGTACTAAGTACTTCTCTGTACAACATTTAGAAATTTTTAACATGGCTCAAAAAACCTCCACTTATACAAAAAGGCTTGTATAGCAGCTATGAAATTGTGTGTCCTAATGGTGGATTTCCATGACACTGCACTTGCAGCTATCTCCATGTTCATAGAGGCAGTTTGGCAACATCTGTGAAGAAGAGTCTTTAAGGCAAAGAAAATAAGGCCTAAACAGTCTGAATTAAATCATGAATGAGAAGATTTGTAACTTCCAAACAAAAAGAGTGACTGACTGCCTGGGGAACACAGAATCTTGAATAAAAATGCCATTGGTGCAGTATTCAGAACCTGTCTTTAAATATACCTTCCACAGCACTCATGACACACAAGAACATTTCTTGAAATCATATTGTTCAAGCCCACAGGAGTTCTGAGTAAGAAACGCTGGATAGGGCCCAGTCTTGCCTTTGCATTGTGATTGAGTTTGATTCTAAGTCTATAAACAGTTTAATTGACACCTATACATTTATTCTAGCTAGTAGTCAAAGACACTGGCCCGTAAGATGTTAGGAATTTTCACACAGACATCTTTGATGTATTTCTTAAAGATGCCTATGTTAACACTCTGCTACCTGTGCTGTGGCTGCAATCAGATACTGAGAGGTTGGTATTTTTATCCCATATGACTGGAAGCACCAGCAGTTGAAGTTAGAGCCCATCTCAAAAAAAAAAAAAAAAAAAAAAAAAAAAAGAAAAATCCAAATTTCTAAAAGCATTTTATTACCTGTCTGTTGTGGCTTTAAGAACCTTTAAAAAGACAAATCCCACTTTGTTTTAACCTTGAGCTTAAAGTTCTGTAATGACTGGTATCTGATTGTATCACCAATCTTAAATCAAGAACATATTTCCTTTTTATAAGTGTCCATAAATGGTAGTTTCATTTTCCTACCACCTTATTATACCTAATAAGTTCTTTCTGTTGAGGAACATTCTGGAGATTATCATCTTCCAAAGCAGACGATATCTCAGACAATTAAAATACTGCAAGTGCTGATTGCTGTTGATAATATTAGCTCTCAATAATTCATTTGTTTAAGAAGATATCTGATACTTTATTTAGAAAATAATTATTCCTATAAACAATCATTAAAAATATACACATGCTGCATGAACTGGAGATGCCCTGAGCAATGATCCAAAGAGCAAACCTATCAGAGGAACACGTCAACAAGCCTGTCATCAAAATAGCCCCTTCCACCAGCCACAGATGCTGCACTCTTATTATAACTTGGATTAACTTTAAAACATATATAACTGCTGCTAGAATTTTAAGTAGAAAACAGCCTTTTTTATTATTTTGATATCACAAAAACCATTACAGACAACCTTCTCCCTCTGAACAAAAGGACTTTACATATGTACCGTAACTCTTTTCTCTGCGGGTTTGAAATTACACACAGTAGTGCCAAAGGTAAGTCATTTCTAGAGGTTTAATACATTTCTGATTTTTTTCCTCCCTCTTGTGAAATATTTTTGTGGCCCACAGCAATCACTTTAGACTTTTTAGACACGTCCGGATAGAGATAGATGACACAAGTAATCTACTTATCTTCCTTTCCCATCACCAATAAAAGTGACAGCCTGCCTAATTAGGCCTAATAAAGCAGCAGCCGAGAGAGGGGCTCCGCAGCGATCTAAGGAGGAATGGCATTGACCCACAGATACAGGTGCCGCCTTGAGGCAGTACTGGTATTGCTTTATCTTCAACACATTACAGCCAGCTCATACCATATTCAAATGCAAGTAGCATGTTTTTCTCCTCAATTCTTAGATCAAGAACAACAAAAAAAAAAATTTCTCATCTAATCAAAAAAGGCACTGACAATTTTTCAGCCTCACATTAAAAGCAAAGAGTCATTCAGAACAGTGCACTCCATATTCTATTTTATAATATCACTTTAAGCTATTTCTTTGAATCACAGACATTTCTTTGTTAGGAAGGAAAATCAAAAATTCATCAGAAGAAGTTCTCAGGTTTTTTTTTTTCTTTTTTTTTTCCCCACCCCTTTTTTCCTTCCCTACCCCCTTCCCTGTTTCCTTCAAACAGGGCTATTGCATGGGGTTTGTAGCTGGAACCAACATTTATAGAAGTTACGGATCCTTAAGCAATTATTAGTGGTGAGACTTTGACACGCCTGAGAGTTGTCAACAACTGGCTTTAAATAAAGTGGAAGGGAAGGGAAATAAACAGTACTCAGCAAAATTAATACACAGCCTTGCAAATTAAAGATGTAGTGTTTTTTAAACAAGGAAAAAAGTGAACTTCGCATGAAACAGCATTTTAAGTATATCTTTGTAAAAATTATCAGATTGTCAAATGGAATGAAAGTAAATCAAATCTGCAGCTGTGTGTGATATTTCTACATTTGCTCAAAACAAAACAATCTTGTTTTTTTTCTATCTGCAAGTGTTCTTCATTCTTATTAGTCCAGACGGCCAAAGGCTGTTTTTGTTCAACTGGTACTGGAATACCACCACTTTCAGTACATTCCTTGCCAGTGGAGGGTTTGTACCAGGAGAGTTGAATACATAAAGGACTTTATTTCGAATTATTATTCAAGTTTCTGTCTTTTCTGAATGATGTGGAAAGGCTGCAGCTCTGTGGTCCAGAAAGGTTGTCAATGTTTTGCCTAAGAAGACCCCCATTGCCTCACTTCAAATGGCAGCTTATACATCAGTCAGTAACCCCTGCCAGTGATATCTGTGCAGGCAGAACTTGGATTTGCTGCTCAAAATGGATGCAGAGTATTGCAGATGAAGCAATCTCCTTCCATTAGAGAGCTATTGCTGCGAAAATATGCAGTACCAGTCTGTGCACAAGGTATCATCAAGACTAAGGCCACTGGAGGGAAAAAGTAAAAGAATATAACATTATCTAACTAATAAATTTCAGAAGGAACCAGACCTTCCAGTTCAGGGCATTAACTCATCTATGAGCATCAAGAACTATTGAAAAACACCCTGACTGCTGTTGTTGTTGTTCCTTAATAACATACAGTCTGAAACACACTTTTGCTGTCTGGGAATCCAAAATACTTTAATCAAAAGATTTCAATTTATGTCAATGCCCTTGCTTCAGATTTTTTTTATGACTACAAGACTGTTGTATTAAAACACAGAAAAAGATGACTGCTCGTGAGAATAGAGAATTTGAGGATAGAAATTATCACAGTGACATTTTCTGTCATTTCTGCACCATATAAAAATGACCCTTCACACACACGGCACTGGATAATGACACACTAGTGGGTGCCAAAGAGCAGTTTTACTTAAGTTTATCTTGTTAAGAGAGTCCTTCAGAAGAAAGGTTTAACTAATTCCATAGTTACTCTTGAAATTAAATTCCTGCTTACGATAAAATTTAACAAATAGTATTTTTCATGCAATCACAGAACAAAAGAGACATGGAAGATATAAATGAGAAATCTGTGAAAAGCTTCTTCGGGTATGTGAACTAGACCTAAACCTACAGCCCAGGGGATGCTGTGTCAACAGGAACAAATTGAAGGACATAAAGAATTGAGACTCATTATTCTGATTTGACTGATTCTAATGAAATCACATGTTCAGCCTAAAAGTGTTAATATTCACCAGTATGATACTTTTCACAATAGCTGGTGTCCTACCATTGCTCGAGGAAGTTTCTTTTAAAGGGAAAAGGTTTTGCCAGTTCACTGTAACAAAAAATTCAGAACTCAGACCTCACTAAGATGTTAACTATCTTAGGAGCCACAGAAAAGGCAGAACCACTGCTTATTTAACAGCTTTTCTTCCCCCAATGCTATTGAAAACAGAATCCAGTTTTAAAAAAATTAGCCGTCTTAATAAGCCAAATGAAGTGCAAATTATGCTGAGCTGTAACATCAACAGATTTGTAATTGGAAAGCAGAGCTAAGTAAGGGACAACAGACTGCTGACATCCTTTTTAGTGAGAATATGGGTGTACTACCAGAACCATTTACATGGAGCAAGAAAATAGAGCTTCACCAAATAAAGAATACAACACAATAAACACAGAAAAAGCATAAAACTATGTGAGCGACAAAACATATTTTCCCAGCTTGTTAACATCAAGAAGTCACTGCAAAGTGCTCAATGTGTTCAGCTTTGAAATCATTCATGGAGAGATGGAACTTATGTTAAGCTCAACTACCAGAATCAGTCAAGCTATTGCTATTATCAGCTCTGGTGCACTGAGTACTTGGAGGCCTCTGACTCCAGCCTCAAAATGTTCAGTGTATTACCAAAAAGTGAGTATCTGGGCTGAGCAAAGTGATTTGCTTAAAGAAAGCTCTCTGCAAAAATAAGAGCAGCTTTGGCCTGCTTGCATATTTGTCTTTTGTTTTCAGTGGCCACTGCTGTTTCCTGTTTCAAAACAGCTGTTTTGCACAGAAACTCTGGAAGGTTATCTAACTGGGCTGAGTGGAGCAGGTTTGGTGGCTCAGCAGCATAAATTCAGATGGATTTAAAAGAGAGGGAATATAATCCTTCACCATTAACTTCAAACTACCTCAAGACTCAACCTCTTATCCCATAGTTAATCTCACTGGTTTAGTATTCTTGGTAAAACCTGAGGGCTGAGGAAAAAAAAATGTTGCTCACAGGTAATGTCTCTGCATAATCACAGGGAATAGTAACTCATTACTGTATTTATTACTTCTGTTTTCTTCACATTATGGAGGAAAAGGGTTATTCCTGCTCCTCTTATGTGATGCTGATTTTCTTACTAAGGGGAGCCAGGACTTGTTCAGTAAGGGTGTGGAAACAACCCAGAGCAGGCGAGCACAAAGTGAACATTGACAGCTCCCCAGGACTGGAAGAGCTCACAAAGGTAAGTGAACCAACAGCAGACAGAAGGCTGAGGGGTTTGGATTAGGAAGGGACAATTTTGGGTCACTTATTCTGAGAATTAAAAATCTGTGAATGGAATCAGTTACATATTTGTTACTGCCTGCATGACAACTGTACATACTAAAGTCACTGGTTTATAACAAACCCCAAGCCCTTTCCCAGCCAGACCCCTCCAGTGCTGAGGGTGACTGTGCTGGAAACAGAGGACATCCACCTCTGTGCCAGCCCTCAATGCTCTGGCGTGTGCTGGCTCAGCACTGCTATCTCAGCCTGAATTGGTAATAGGCTGATATAAAGCCCTTAACCCTTAATGAAGTGAAATAATGTGATTTGCTGAAAATGCTGGGCCTTCTTTTTTATTGGTATTATTTGAAAGGAAGTAACAGATGTAGGTCAGCTTATGAACATAACAGATGAGCAGCATTTCACTGCCTCGTGCTGGTCAAAGCCAAAATGCTCTGCTGGGACTCTGTTACTTGCAAGTTTGCAACATCTTACTCATTTCAAACTATGGGTTCCACTTCAGTACATTCATGATGGAAGGCTTGTCCTTATATAAATTTATGGGTCAACTGGGCATGAAAAACCCATGTACATTGTCTTGGGTGTTTCAAGATTTGAAAGTTTCAGTTCTCACTAACAAGCCAAATTTAAATGAATTGGACCTTATTAGCAAGTTCATGCTGTGGTGATATCTCTTCATGAATGAGGCCACAGCTCCAGAAGTACACGTATAGGGAAGTTCACTGCCAGATCCTGAATTAAGAAATTGAATTTTCCTGCATCAGCTTCCAAAGACACTCCAAAGCTTCCTGACTTGATTTAAACCTGGTGATCTGCTGTTTTGAAGACTTGACCCAAAAGACAACTCTTAGCAAATTCCAAGACCAAGTTACCATATCAAACCTAAAGTTAAAGGCATTTTGTTTGCTGATACCTACCAAAGACACAATATCAATTTTAGCTGAAACTATTCCTCAGCCTCTTCAGGAAGCTGCTGTTGCTTTTTAATTTTTCAGTCCAATGATTTACTCACATAACAAAAATCTTTACCTTTATGTTATTGTAAGCAGGGAGAGAAAAAAGGATTTTATCTAGTTAATCCATTGAATGATTTTTTTTAAATCTAAGTCTCAGAATCACCCTCCTTGATAGCCAGGCAGCAAATTGCTATTGCAATAGGCAGCAAATTGCTTTACTCTCAGTAGCTCCTGGTTAAGAATCAAAAGTCCTCCTATAACATCCTGCAAGTACATGTTTATGGTTGAACAGGTTACTAGTTCCACCCATGGCAAAGACTTGTCCACCTGAAGGGAAGCCAATGTGCTTTATTGTTTATTTATATGTGTTAGATTGGATTTCTGGTGCACATACTGTGATCAGGAACAAATGATGAAGAAGGAGGTTTAGATGGAACTGAAGAGCAATGTCAAGTAGTTTTCTAGACATCTGTCTCACCTACATCTTTTCTTAGGTTGTTTCTACATCACCTCACCTCAAGCTGAGAAAATACATAAGAGATTGACAAAGATAAAGTTTCAGATAAGCTACTGTAAAAAGCATTCTAAAATACCTCCTGGTGTTTTGTATCAAACATATCAAAATCCCACTTCATGCCCACAGAAATATACAGTCTTCAAAAGCCCTGTAAGCTTACCCATGCTTTATGACCCTGTACCTCAGAGATCAAGGGCATAAGAGGATACAAAGCTATATATTTATGAATCCATCATGTGTCAGCTTTTTTTCCCTCCTTTTTCTTCTCTCTTTTTGTGAGGGACTGGGCAGGTTTTCTGGAGAGACAGATATTTGTAACAATGCCCTGAGGGTTAAATAATGATGTTGAGGGGGAAAAGTTGGGTCAACCTGCATAGTTTCATATGGCCTTAGTGACCAGTGTGGAGCTGATCACCACAGCTAATGATTACATGGAGAAAAAATTCCCTCAGTGCTCCGTAAGTAAATAGAAAATGCTAACCTTAGCATATTCAAAGGAGCATTTTAGCATGCAGTCATTAAGTTATCTCCTGGTTATTTATTTCTTCTGCTTGTTATTAGCTGTGTGAAGAATATTATTCTAATTATGTCAGCCCAATCAGCAGTATTGCATGTCCAGGCTCATTTCCATTAGTTTGAGCTTTGTCTTTCACACTGTGATACTAATTCAATGAGACATCAAACATTTAAATCGACCCAGGATGCCGAGGTCAGGCAGTTTTGCCCTTCCACTCTATTAGCACTCGAGTGTAATTGTGTTTGTCACTCCCCGCATGACTAATAGTATCAGGGTGACTATCAGAGCACAAATGAGCAATGCACTAATATATTATTTTGTTCTATAATATCAATATGTGTTTATTCAGTGGTTGTGTTAGCCAAGTTGAAATGTTCGCTTTAATACAGTAACCATAAACTGTTCACTTAAACAGGGGCACTCACTCATACAATTACTTTACAGCAATAGAATTTTAACTTTGCGGCAATAGAATTTTGCTTAAGTGGGAAAAATGAAAAAAACACCTCACTTTAAAAATAAACTTCTAGAGATGCAGCAAACCTCAATTTGGCCTAAAAGCATCAGGAAAATGCATAGTTCATACAAGAGCATATAAAACAATTTGCAGTGTATAAATACAAATGTATTATGAGCTATATGCAATCAAAGAGTGCATATAGCACCGAAGCAATTTAAAAGCAGTTTGCATCTTTAAGAATGATTGCTAAAAACTTTAAAGCACCAGGCCTTGAACTAGAATATTTAGATACCCAAAGAGAAGGAAACCAAGGGATTTCCTTTACATCACTGCCATGACGCAATCCACTATGGAATTTCAGCATGTGGCAGACTTGAAAGACTCAGGTAATCACCAGCTGATGCTGTTCATGTACTTAAAGCTATAAATTTGCCTTAATAAATTCCTGAAAGGGAGACACGATTAATTCCCTCAAAACTTACATAAATAGGAGGAAAAGAAGGGGAAAAAACCTAATTATGAATTCAACACATCTGATAATTATCAAATCTGATAATTTCAGGGAAAAAAGAAGTTCTCTCTTCTCAGTGCAATAAAGCCTCTGAGTATTTTAAATGCTGCATCATTAACAGATGGTTTCCGAATAACTATCAATGTCCTTATGCATTTTCTTTTCTAGTTCATGTTTCAAACAAGGTAGAATTTATTCTTTATACTTTCTAGGGCAGAACTAGCTCCAGCTCCAGGGAAAGTTAGTTTTTGCCTACAGCATTTGTGCTTTTGCACTTTCCTTCTCTAATGCAGAGGAAAGAACACACAACACCTTTTGTGTCAGCTTTAAAAATGCCAACAGTAAAAAGTATTACTTCACAGCAGCATGACATAATCAGCTGGTTCAAGGTTAAGAGATGGAAGGGGAGATTTATTTCTTCAATGAACAAATACAATTTGTTTCTCAATAATACACAGTAGTTTTCAACATTTGCAATGCACAAATAAACTTCATAAAAATAATCCAAACTTTTGTAATTTTAAATCACATCCATTAAAATAAAACCAGAAGCACAAAATGCACACAACCAGTCAACTGAGAGCCATCTGCTACAGTTCTGGGGTTCTTTCCTGCCTGCCACCAGGTTTGTGCAACCCTTCCTCTAGGAAAGGTTTCAACATTTGTTGAACTTAAAAATATGTTGTTTGGATTCATTAGAGGTAAGATGCTAAAATCTCCCAGATTTGAATACAGACTCTGAATATTATAATAAATTATATCACCATCATTGTCTGCCTCCTCCAGGAGTGTACACTATGTTTACTCACAGTTGGCTGCTTCACTCAATCAACTTGCAGTACAGGTAAGGCTCCTCCATGGAAAAGTATTCCAGCTCATGTCACAAACTGTTTGAGAAGGAAATCCTTGCCCTGTGACATTACCAGACCTAAATAACTTCTGAAATTTCACACCAAATAAAACTGACTCAGTGAAAGTCACTTCAGCATGACACGTTAGAACCAATGAAGCAAACCTGTGCGATTGACCTGACCCAATCCTTTTTCTTACCACGTGGTTTTATTCCTGAATTTTCTTCAGCAGGAGATACAAGGCACCCAGAAAACCTCACCACAATTCCTTCTGACTTCTGGCCAAAGTACAGAAATCTAGAAATGGCTTCAAGCTCCAGGAGTGGTACCTGAGCTGAACTTTTAAATGTTTATACATCACTGAGCATTAGCGATCTGCACCCTCTTTACATTGTCAGCTTGTGATGAATCTGCAGCAGACCAAGTTTGGCATCATGCCCAGTCTAACTTATAGATCTTCCCCAAATCATAAACTTCCTAAACTAATGCTTCCCTGCTCAAATGTATTGGGAAGAAGATAAATCTTCAGCCATAGCAGGCTGTTAAGATACATTGAATTTGCATGGGTTAACTGAAAAAAATGGTCCTTATAAATATAGATCAAAGAAAAAAGTACATTTTAACAGTTTTTTATTGATCTTTTCCTATTTGAACAATCTCTCAAGAGAGCAAACACATCTAACTTCACACCATATCACATATTTATTAACCTCCCTAATTTGTGCAGCAACATTCCATCTCATTTATACCTCAGACAAAAATTACATTTTTGTTTAATCTTCACAAGTTTCTCAATTTAAAAACAAAAAATCCAAACAAAAATAAAAATCACCCCCAACCCCACTACCTTTTATGGAACACACAACAGATGGGGCAGCTGCTTTCTGGCCTTCCTAAGAGTAGAAACCTCCAAGTATTAACCCCCTCAACAAGGATTTACAACACAGCCTTGAATAAATTACTGAAAAGTATCTTTGTATGCCCCTGATCCCTGTGTGTCCAAGATATGCTATAAAGCTACCAAGTGAAACTCAAGAGTTGTGTTTGTCTACAGTATGCTTATTCCTCTACCATGCAGCAAATGTTTGTGTTCCTTTCTGTGCCCTTCCCAATTAGAGTTTTATGTATTTCTAATGAGTAAAACTAGCTTTCTTTGCATTGAGTTTAACTTCAAAGTTTTCTTTTTTTTTTTTTTTTTAATCTTTGTCTGTGACAAGTAATTACTATATATGGTAGAGTTGGTGCATGTTTTTCTATCAAAATATTTATTTTGATAAAGAAACAAGGAAAGTGTGGGTGGCAGAAAAAAAGCATTTTCTTCCCAACTCTAATTATATATGTATATACACACATATGTGAAGAGTAAATGCACTGTTTTGCATACTTTGTTTTTGCCTACCCATCCATGGTAATTAAACCCATGTGTATTATATTTATTCCCCTGAGTTCAACCCTCCCTTTTGACAAATCAAATGATTAAACATATACTTTACTTCTAACAAGACTCTATGCAACGCTAAACTGCTGCCACTTAGTTGCAAGAGCTTTGCTTTTTATAATAAACAACCAAATGTGTTGATTCCCCACCCCCTTCCACTCGTGCTTTGATGAGCAGCAGCCTTAAACTGACAATATTTTGCTTCCTCTGGGGAGGACATTACCCTTCATTCTGCAATGCAACTTCTGTGTGTCTGCCCATGGAGCACTGGCTCCCTCTAAGGCAGTCACATGGGCATTTTCAGGGCGATGCAGACACCCCTAACCGCATCCAGGGAAGAGCAAGAAGTGGTGATCTCGTAAGTACAATCAGAGCACAAAAGAAATTGTTGCCATTGAAAGGCCTTACCTTACCAGAGGAAGCAGCTCTGCAGACTCCCTGCCACAGAGAGCACAGGCAGCCCTGGGGGTTCCTGCCAAAGCACAGCGGAAGGTTAACGACAGAATTTCCTGCTCAGGACTCAGTATATTTTGTTGATTTCAGTTTCCATAACATTGGATACTAATTCCTTAACTTTTTGGAAAAGAAGTTGCTTGGGTCAAGCAGCCATTTGACTGCTCAATCAGCTAGAGTACTTGGGTTCCAAATCTGTGGTGTTTCTGTAAGTTCTGCAAATGGATTATGCAAGTGTGTCATGTTTGGAAACAGGCTTTTAAAAAAATTCACCATGATTCTAGAGAGGAACAAAACGGTCTCAACAGCAAGTGAAATGCCACTTCAGAGTAAAACAAAGCCCATGGGATCAAGAGTATGGGCTGGTACTTAAGCTAACAATGAGGACTCTGTGAGCAACCAGAAAAAGTGCCAGCAGGAGTGTGATGTCAAACTCTTCTCCACCAAAAAAACCAAGGAAGTATTTGCTCCCATCACAGATAACAAAAGCTAGTGTTAAAAAAAAAAAAAAGCCTTGAGTTCTTTGAAAATTCTTCATAAAGACAACAGCGGTTATAACAAAGTATCCAAAAATCTGTATATTCTTCCTGTTAATTGGTGAGACAGGCTGCGTGTGGAGGGTGCTCACATACTTTAAACATTGCAAATTGACAGACTATTTTGCTAGCCAGAGAATGAAAACTTAGCTTCAGGCACTCATCCTGTAAGACCTTTCCTTCCAAGAACAGAATAAATGAGGGGGGTGAGGGGAGCTGGATAGAACCGACAATTTAAACATTCAAAGTCCCTGCACTCCCTATTTTATTGGGAAGGGAAGTGGCCCTCCTCCTTTCTATACTTTCTCTCATTTTCACATAGGGTCAAGGCCTGCAGATTCTTTATAACTTACTCATGACATGTAAAATATTGGCAGTCCAGCTGACCAAGAAATTCATAAGAGTGAAGCAGCAGTATTACACCCCAGGCCAAGCAGAACCCAAGTTCTGCTGCTTCTGCAATCCATCAGTATCGCATAGTGGCCTTGGGAGAGGTTTATATGTGATCCATTCCCAAATTCCACACCTTTTAGAAGAGGATATCTTTTAGATTTGGAGAAGATGACAGCTCATGTAAAGGATAAACATAGGGACATGTCAGAGGAAAACCAATGTGCTGCAGAAAAAAATTGGTAGGTGCTTTTGAAGTAGTAACTTACGAATTTAAAAATTAGAAGTCTCAGATAATTTCCTTATTACATTCTGCTGAAAATATCCATATTTTACATCCTTTACTAATAGTTTTATGGTTAGTTTCTAATACAGATTAGAATGTATTACTATAAAATGCCATTAACTGCAGCTTTGAAACTCAATGTCCATAAATTTATACACATACACATCTGTAAGACAGGATAGGTTTACCTCCTTAAAGTGAAACACACAGGTGTGACACTTCAAAAGGATTTGCCTTTATTTACCAGACAAAAATTACAGACACATCACATTTGCAGTAGTGGCCCTGATTCCACTTTATGTGAGATATGTTGTCCCTTTGTTTGCTGCTGACAAGCGTAAAGAGCCACTTTCACTGCAGATAATAATGGTTAATTTATCACACAGAGCAGTGGCTGACCTCTGTGCGTCCCTGGCCCTCCATCACCTTCACACCTGCTCAAGCTAATTGTTAGAGCCAAGTGTAAATGAAAATCAACTGGGCTAATAATGAATGGAGGCCATTACTCGCAACAGCACATTGCTTTACAAAGGTTTATCAAGTTGCGATATAACCAGTCCCTGAGTCACAGCTCCCTGTTTTATAAATGACAATAAGGCAAATTCTTCAGGCCAGCAGAGAAAACCAGGCAGTAAGGCAAAACACCTATGCCTGCCACTGGTTTTACAGACCCTTAGCACAGCAAATAATGTCTGGACACTGGAACAGGCAAGCCAGAAATCCTGGTTCATAAAGCAATGGAAGTGTTTTTTTCAACGCTGGAACAGGATGAAGTGTTTTTTCATTTAACATGGTACTGGTCTCTTAAGATTCATGGGTGCAAATATGCTAACTAATGAACAGGCAAAAATCCGTTGGTGAATAGGAGGGAATAAGGTGAACATCCAACCCATAAGTCACACTAGAGACTTTCCCTGTAATGAGCACAAGACAATCCACCACTTCAAAAATTAAAATCTCAAGGAACTTTACCTTGCTCAAAACAAAACACAGAACTCACTACATTTTTAGTGAACCCTACATTTTCATCCATTTATATTCAGAAAAAAGGACAGAAATAATGAAAATATCACAAATACTCATTCTCACACAATTAAAAAACTGTAGAATTTAGGGGGTGGAAGGTTGTATATAACTTCAAAACTGAGAATTTAGAAGATATAAAGATGTAAAAGCTACAAAGTTGTCTTTAAGATCCCACATCTGTAATTGTTTTCTCATACAAAAAGAATTGCGACGCCATCAGTGCATTCTATGTATCTCCTCCAAACCCCCCAAGAGAAAAAAACCCCAGCAGTTACATTCAGAATCATGCAACAGATAAATAAACAGTTTGATAAAGATTAAAGCCAAAACCAAATAAAATTCCACTTCCAGCTTCTTATCCACGTTCAGATTATTTTTCAAGCAAAAACTCAGGACCTACAGACAGTGAACACTGTGTAAACAAGCTTTAAACACATCTGAACTGGGTCCTGCTGCCTTCAGCGATTTACTAGAAGAAAAGCAAATACCTGTTTTTCTGTAAGACTCTCATTACTCCTCTGTACACATCACCACAATTTTGACTTTTGCTCATTTGAAAGGAACATAGAGTATGTATTAAAATTGTTCATAATCTGATAAAATAATTTTATTTGCCCAGTGGAATCATTTTATTAAAAGCAAATCCATACTCAGCCTTCCCACAGAGTATCATAAAAGCAGAACTTCTGATCAATTCAAAAGCATTTTTTCATAAAAAGTTAATAAAAAGAATGAAAACATGCATAATATCTTCTACCATGTATATTGTATTAACAATCTACAAGATGCCTTCAAATTAGTGAAATAAACTGGTTTCTTGCATGGATCTACAGGACAGAACCAATATCTATACAAATAAATGAAGGAGCTGCAAACAGTTATTGAATATCACATTCTTGGGGTAGGGGAAATGCTAAAATAAAAGGAAATGAAAACTTGAAGGTGTGACACAAACTTGGGACAACAAGGTCAGTAATACTGCTCAAAGTTCATGCACACAATCTGGAAGAAAACTGTATATGTACATATTTCACAGACTTACAGTGCTATCCTGATTCTCCAGAATTATTTATTAAATTTGCTTGACTTACACTTTTGGTCCCTATTATATTTTTTCTCTTGTTTTTCTATCCTCATCAATATGGAGCCAGCATAGAATTGTGCCCCATCATCCCTGTGAACAGACCTAAGGATTTTCCCCATATGTAAAAAACGCCAAATCAGAATGCAAACCAGTCACTTGTGTACAATCAAAGGACACATTTCTTTCCAATGCACAGACCTCAAAACATTTTTCAGAGTAAGAACAGGTATTTGTAAAGAGCATTTAAGCAGCTGTCTCATGATAGACTGGATTCTCCTGATGGAGTCTATTTAGGGATGAAACCACAGACTCCAACCAGTCTATAAACCACATACTGCAAAATATGAACTTCAGTTCAGCACCACTTTCCCTGTGATTGTCATATTGACTGACAGGTGAAATATTTGCCTCAGAAGTGATGTACTCCCTTCCCATCCTCTCCCACCCCTCAAGGTAGAGATGTTGTTATCTGAAAGGGTATTCTGGAGTAAAAAGTTCTCAGCACCTCTATCTCCCCTTGCCTCCTCCTCAGCTCAGTTCAAAAAGAGTCTCTCCTCAGCACTCTCCACCTCCTCTGCTCGTGCTCTGGCAGCAGTGCTGAGCATGGAGGAAGAGTCCAAGTTCATCCATGGAAGTAATTTTCCAGACATTTTTCCAGGAAGACACCCAGACCAGAGGAGGGTATGTGAGTGGAGCAGAAAAATTCCTCTGCACCAGTGCCCAGGGCACTTCAAATACTACAGCAGGCATTCCATCTGTCTGTGACTTGGCAAAGGAAAATACATGTGCCAGAGTAAAGGAGTCTGATAAGGCAAGTACTGTGCTCATACTAGCAAATATTTTGTACTATACTCCAAGAGCAAGATCATTCTGAATATATAACCTGATTGTATTTTTAACTTTTATAACCATTAAAACTTCAAAGTATTTTATGAATAGAAAATTTATGCTACATGTCCCATGAAGCTGTGCTAACCCTTTGGAGAACTAATCATCCCACTAAACAGAATTTTCCCTCTCAGTAATATTTAATACAGTAGAGAGGCTGATTGTGATAGCAAAAGTATGTTTTAGTTTCCTAAAAGGAAAAGCCCTCAAAAAGTCCAGGCTTGAGCAACTGTTTTCCTACAGAATCAAGTTAAAAAGACAGAGAATAAAGCTTAGAGCAAAGTTCTATTTAAATAACATTGCATACTCTCATATTAGTGAAAAAATGTGTACTTGGAAGAGGGGAACAAACCAATCATTTAGATTATATAGTTTGTGGAGAGCATGTGATTCATTAATGGTAGGGGTATTCAGTAAATCCAGTTAAGGAAGGCAGCCAAAACCAGTTGATGCAATCAGAATGCTCTCCCCATCTATTAGGCATACAACATTTAAGAAAGTTTACAAGCAGCAACATTAGCTACTGTTCCCAGCCTTTACAATTTGTACAATGAACTCAGTCTTCAACAGACAGAATAATTATGCTAATAGAAGAAAAACTTTCCAAAAAAAGGCAGCCAAATCTAAGAGACCTGTCAATGTCGGTGTCATCAGTGGAGTGATAACTAGTAAAGAGCAGATATCAAAGGCTGTCTTTTTCTTCCCCTCCATGCTCTGTTCTGTTTGAGCCCATGGTGGTCACAGCTCCTTTAACAATATTTATAATGAAGGAACAACGTTGGAGATGTCAACCCTGATTATTCATAAAGGCTCCTCCTGCCCAGCTCTCCCCTTAGGCTAACTGTAAAAGTACCTGATTCCCAATTCTCAAACACAAAAGCGCACAGAGCTTGAAAGCTGAGCTGACTAATAAAGTTTGCATATCCCTAAGAACAAGAGCACACAATGAAGAAGAAAAGGAATGGCAAGATTAAACAAAAACAGTAAGCTTGGATGGGAAATAATAAAAATTTAAAGAGGCAAGAACTTAGATACCCCTCTACCCCCCCATACTCCTGTTCATTTACATTTCAGCATGTCCTAAGAAGCATCTGTTTTATCTCCTGACTGCTGCATCAAGGTATAACATATACCACAAAACTTAAGTCGCAGTTTGGAGTTGGAATGATGAGAGGTTGTGAGCAATGTAACTTCTAGGTCATGGAATTCCAACCCAGGAGGGATCTAGAACAAGAGATAATACTGACCCAGCAAATCACTCTGGGTTACTGCTTCACTTTGGACCTTTATTGTATGTAAAACACACGTAAATATGGGAAATGCCTTCAAACAAGCAGGACACAGCATCCTTACAGCAGTGCCATGAGTTGGATATATCTGCTGTAGAGCTTCAATGCCTTTCTGAGCACTTGTCTGACAATAGTAGCTCGGGGCTTGACTGTCAGAGATTTCTTCTTATTCACACACTGGACTAAAAGAAAACAAGGCCATCTTTGTTCCACTGCTCTGCCTCTCTCACATTATGGCTGAGAGCTGGAAAGGGCAGGGGCCTCCTGCCCAGCACAGGCAAGTGGGCAAGAAGGGAAATCAGGGCAAGAGTCCATGCTACCCGAAAAAGCCAGCAAGCCGCACGAAGAGAAGCCTCTTCACTGCTCCTTTCTGGAAGCTGACTGACACCACAGCATTGCCTGACGTTCTGAGAGGGCTGCCTGCCCAAAAGAGATACAGCAACCAGAGGGGCTGCCACCTGCTGCTGTGAAGGGTGAAGCTGCTGGACTCCACTCTTAAGTTGCCTAAGGCAGAAAGCAACAACAAAACCACCATTTCTCAGGAAAGCTACAGGGGCATTTTGAGGCAGGAATAACAAAAGTACAGAGTCATCCAATAGAGAATTTGAAGAGGATGCTAGGAAGGATTAAAAATGGGTAACATTTCAGACTACCACAGCCTAGACTAGGTTTTCTCTTACCCATATAATTTAAGTTATGCCACCTCAGATGACAGGAAAGTCATAGTACTGTCTCTGGGACTCAGCATTTTTGCCTTTACATCAGCATTGTCCTGCTTTGGTTTACTGTAAATCCCACAAGGAGAAGGATGATAGTGTGGATGGTTTACCCACAGAGGGCACATTCTCTATTGAGATATGCAAGGTGGCACTGCAAAAGGTCAAACAGAACCTTCCTCAGAAACGTGGTTCACTTAAATCCTTGTTTGCAAACAGGTTAAGAAAAACCGGCTTTCATTCTAACACACTGGGAAGTTTTGTGCCTCTGAAATGTAACAGCCAGTCAGTCTCAGACTTTGGAATTCTGTCTGTTGACTCCCCTACATATAATGGAAGCTAAAAAAAGCATTTCATTGTCTATGAGATACTTCTTCTATCACAACCATGCTAACTTGATCTAAATAAGAGATGGCTCCAAGAACAACTTCAGCATTGGGAAGTCCATACAATTTAGAAACTGGTGAAGAGTCTCAATTATGCACAATCCAAATGAAACTATTTCTGCTCAAGGATCAAAATTGTTCATTAAAAAAATCCCAGCTCTGTCACTCTAGAAGTTTTTCTTGAATCACAAGGGTCTTCCCTATTTAGCTGCTGCAGGAGTTACAGACCTTTGTCTAGCTAGACAAACAGCTGTGTCATTACTCAGTGTCCCACAGGTGTTTACAATGTCACTGTCCTCCTCTGCTGAATTTTGTTCATGAACCTTTGTTATCTGGAAACAGAACAGAACACATTCACCTCAGCTGCCCCCCTGATGGCCTCAGTGTGATTCTAGGAGTAATGTGCTTCATGATACACATCTAAGCAAGAGGGCAGTGCATGGAGTGATGAGGGAGATGAAGGACAGTACCTGACTCAGCTCAGTAGCCATAAGGCCATGGCCTTTTTACTAATTAGCATGATTTCAAAAATAATTGGCCTTTTTGACTATGCCACAGTGCATCAAATGAAGTTGAGCGCAAAGAAAGTGGCACAGTAAACTCATTACTGTGTACTCATTCACTGCCAAATTGTTCAAAGAAGTCATTCAAAAGGTCAAGAGTGATACTACACTACATGAGAGCTTTAATCTGAACATATAAAAATTGGCAGCACCTAATTATGAAACCAGAATTAATAGGGAGATGGTTCAGGACAACAAGATAAGCACAATACGGTCAGAGAGGAGTCATTAACCAAAACAGTCATATATCTTGGGACAAGCCAGCCCTGCCTTTCTAGTCATTGCATCAGGTACTGCTCACCAGTTTTATAGTGTACCTCACTCGCCATTCGCTGCACTGATACCTGGAGTAGTCAGTATTTTAAGCCTCTGCAACCTAAGTAGAGATAAGGATGCTAAATCCCTCTCTTCTGACACTGTGAGGCACCCTGCTCTAGGGCAGTATGAGCCCACAGCACAGCTCTCCTGACTCGAGTCTTTAGGCTTCCTCCACAGCTCACAACAGTCCTTGACAAAAATCTCTGTCAGCAGCTTTTGGTTTGAAAATGAGCTTTTTAGGAGAATTGTGGTACAAGTCAACACCTCATACTTGCTCCAGTTTTCAAACATTAGAAATAAACCTTCCATTTATAAAATAAACTTAGCAATCTCTTGCCCTTTTACACCTTTCCACCACTCTTTACAGGGAGGGTCCTTAATAAGGCCTTACCCAGAGTGCCTAACCTGAGAAAGCAGGAGCTGCCTTTGGTGAACGGGGGCCAGCTGCTTTCCCAGGTGGTTTGTGTTTGAATAGATTGCCATTCCTACTGAAAGCTTTCCAGTGTTAGGTTCACACCCACACCAACTGCCTGGTCTTCACTCTGACTTGAAGAGAGAAAGGAGAATGTCTATATGCTAAAAAAGAGTTTGCAGCTCACTAAAGGCACACACATCTAGTAGAAAACAAATTTAAAGTAACATTCTCACAAACAAAACAAATCTTGCTGCATCTCTCTTCTTGGTACATGGCCTTCTCTGTCAAAACACCATCCATGCCTTAGGGAAACAGAGTGGGTATGGAGGGAAGAATCACATAAGCAAACTCTCACACACCACCACCTGAAAAAAACCTTAACTTTACCCCTCCCTGTCCCAGCTGGCATGAGTTACTGCCTGCCTTCAACATTCCAGCAAGGCAGTGGCATCTTTGCAAGGCTGCCCATTAACCATCACATTGGTATTTTACATTCCACCAGCAAAGTTGCACCTGCATCTGACTACCTAGAACATTTAATCAAACTCCCACTAGGAGGCAAGTACAGGTCCAGAAAGTCATGGCAAACTTCAGCAGGGAAATGAAGTAAAATTTAAAAAACATTAATTTTCCAGCCAGTCACTGTTGGTAAACTTAGCTTTATAGCATCTGCAGCCAAACATGCAGACATATGTGACTGGAGAAGCCAGCTCTTCATTTCCTAAACCACACATTCAATTTAGATTTAATAAGACAGTAATTGCACATTAAGTACTCATTGATTACCTAAAATACATTTATTAAGAAATAACAGCTATGTAACGCATCTCTTAGATACTCACATATCTATTACAAAGCTGTTAAACAGCAATAAATGTTTATCTAAAGAATTAGCGTTCAGCTAACACAAAATACACATCCTATTAAATCCAAGAGAAATACACATTGAGGACAATTAAAGTCCCTGTCTAGTTGCCTCAATTCTTCTAAGAAATGCTGTTCTCCCAATGTCTTAAGCTGCAGCACCAAACCTTTGAATAGCAATCTTCTTCTTGAAAAGATTCAAGAAATTTTCAAGAAGAAACCTTCAGCCTATCGAGAAATCCTTCTTAGAGCTTCATTTACTTGGTGAGAGAACAGCACCCTTCACAGCTCTGACCCAGGGATACAGAGGAGGGCTCTTTCTGCCACACTCCATCCTTCAGTGCAGACAGGTTCCCAGCAAACTCGTTTCCATGGGGTCTCAGAATGGTAGCTTCCGATGGAAAAGGAATTAGTGTATTGCATCCTTATTTCTGTATCAGTGAGGAAGGTACACACGATGAGATAAGCAAGGGAGGTGACATTCAACGAAGTAAAGAGCATTGCAGTCCCATGGGATACAGTGCACAGAACTAAAAATAACACTCAGTCATACGTGACCTGGATCAAAGACTTCTGACAAAGAGCTGGCAGGAGTCTGGTGAAAGACGCCAAAACAAGCACCACAAGGAAGAGGCTGTGAAAATGGAGACTGTGGGTCTTAGTGACAAGGGCTCTACACAAACATGAGGCACTGAACAAACACATACAAAATGGGAGCTGCATTCTGAACAGTTCCTTTAAGCCCAGAGAATTGCCTTTTAGAGAGAAAAAAGCTACTGGAACAAAATGAGCTACATTCTGTCCAGTGGGCACTCCCTGGAATCAGATCTGAAGCACCTATGTAGGGCAGCATAATGAAACTTTATTTCTGCTGCTCACAATTCATCAATTTTCTGGGTAAGTCCAAAACTCCTACAGACTCACTGGCCTCCTGCTGCAGCAATTAACTCACTTTTCCTACTAACTTAGTAATTAATTTTAAAAAGCCCTTGCTATTGAGCAATTCATATACATCATTAACATCAGAGACCTCTTTTATTGCATTATTGTTTATTAAACAATAATGCAATAAAATTTCCTTTCAGAAAAAGGAAATTGGAAAGAATGAAGGTTATAAAGCAAAAACACCCAGAGATGGGTCCGGAACACAGGCATACTCAGTCATGGAAATTCTGTTTGAAGCTTCACTGTCTGTTTTATTATGGATTCCATAGGCAGCTTCTAATTTAGTGTAGCTGTTAACACTCCTGCTACATCAAAAATTCCCTCTGCTGAACTTTTGTAGAGGTTTTTTGTTAGACAAGAACCAGTCCTTTCCAATTTCACAGTTTCCTAATTATGGTATTGCAGTTCTCATTTATACTGTAAACCTGATCAGATTTAAAAAAATAAAAAGTAATTTACAACTGTTGGTAGCACTGTTTTTCCCAGCTGCTGCATTTACCCAGTGATACATAAAAGGTGAGCAATAGCTGGTCAGTAACCAGCTTAGCAAATCGTGTCTAAGAATATTGCTGTGAAATGTGTATCACAGCACCTTCTGTGACAAACCACCGTGTAAAAGCTTTGATCTCCAATTGCTATTCAAAGCCTCAATACTAATTTCTTTTAACTGCATACTTTAAGAAAATTAGTATAAACAAATACCTCAATTACCAACAAACGAAGGGTAAAAGCCTACAAGAAGGATTAACCCACTAATTGAACATTTAAAGCTTTAAATAGCAAACTAACTCTAAGTGACTAATAAAAAGGCTGTCACTGTTAAAATGTGTCTGATAAACAAGACAGATTTGTTTTTCTTCTCCTGTGTTTACAATAGCCACCTTTCTTTCCAAGCATGTCCACAGAGGTATTTCCCTTTTCTTTAACATACTGAGTTTATTGTAGACAACACAATTCATACCTTTTTCCAGCAATAATGGTTCAGGGCCCCTCTGAAGCATTTGTTCTGCAAAGTGACATATTGTGACAAATACAATGATAATGGGGAAATATGGAAGTCTGGCAGAAATATTTTACTCCTCATTTCCACTAATGAGAATAAAAACAATGAGAGACACCTATCAAAAAAATTGCAGTAAGCAATTTATTTGGTTGAAGCACAAGCAGTGCTTTTTCTTTCCTTACTCCCCTTTCTCTTACTTTGCTTAGAGCAGGCTTTTCATTTTTTTCTTCATTTTGCTTTATATTGTCAACCAAGAACAGAGTTCCTGAGGAGACAAACAGGGGGTAAAGAAGACAAATCTGTCTCCTTTGTGTGAGAGCTGTAGGCCAGAGTTATCAACTCCTCTGCTATTCAAGATAGATTTGCATATCCAAGGCCACCCGAGGCAGAGAAGGCATTTGGAGTCGGATTTTTTTTTTTTCCACGAGAACACATCAGGGAGCTAAGAAAAATAAAGAAACTCTGAAAAAATACAAGTAACTACTGAAAAAAAACCCAACCAAACCACTGAAAAACTTTGTGGAGGGGAAAAAAAACCCTTCTGTTCAAGAATTCATTGCTTGAAAAAAAGACATTTGATACATAATCTGGAAATACCATTTTTAAAGAGCCTTCACTGACAGAACTTGGCACAAGAACTGCAGATTGGCATCCATGCTGCTTCTGTCTATATTTTATTTTAACCCAGCTTCTCTGGATTCAGACACCAAGGATGGAGCAGCCAGTCTGCAGACAGGTCAGTCACTTTCCCAGCAGTGCTGTCCCAACCACACAGACATAAAGCCCCTGTGGTGGGTACACAGGGCATCAGCTCTGTCGTTAACACCTGCTCTGGTCCTACTGCAGAAATGTCACTGCTAAGGGGTGAGGCTGCAGTACAACCCATCCCTAATCACAGTGCTTGTTTTCCTACAGATAGAACACTGAATTAACAGATCTCATGACAGCAATGCAGTGCCTGCCGAAATTACTTTTAGAAGTGTTCTCAGGAAAATCACAATTAATACAAATACATTTCAGTTAAAGTTACCTTTCTGTATGTCACATACATATCAGGAATGTGCATGTAATCTACAGGATGCTCTGGGGACTGCGTACATTCAGTACTTCTATTAAGTAATTGGCTAACTGGCTGCTAAGCTCTGCTGCTGCCCCTTACCCATTGTCACACACACACTTGCTTTAGTCCAAGACCGAGCAGCTCCTTGCACACTTCATTTTCCTGCATTTCCTCACCAAACCCATTTTTAGTGCAAAAAGGCTACCACCTATAATTGTATAGGAGTACTCTGGAGATCAAGGTGCTATGAACCTGGGTAAGGACAGCTGAATTCCATTCCTCAATACACAGCCCAAAGACCCTAAAATCCCCATTCTTGTCTACCGCACACACTGAACTGCTGTTAAAAAAATCATCTTGACTTCCACAGAAGATGATGATGTGTAATTTGTTCCTGATATAATGAATATTATAAACTGTCTTAGCCAGACCTGAAACACTACCCAACTGCCCAAACCCAAGCTATAGATATATTTATATCTATCTATATATATATACATAGATATAGATATAGATATCTATACCATGCTATGGAAAAGTTCTAAGGAAAAAGTAGTACACAACATTTGTTTCAGCAATTTAAAATCAGTGTTCTGAGTCTAAAGCTTTTAACCTGTGATTTGTTTTGTTTAAGAAGAATGGATGTGGATGTAACATTTTCATAAACATTTATCAGTAGCATGAGAAATTAAACACTTCTTAGAAACCATTAGACCCAGTCATATCCATATTGCACATTAGAGAATTCTTACTACATTAATTATTTATTAATTTATTTATGCATATTTTCCAAAGAAAGTGAGGAATGTAAGTTTGCTGAAGTCTGAATTTAACTTGTATTAATTTATCAAGTACAAAAAAGAGAGGTTATTGTAGTGCAAAACAGTAAATGGTTGAGGACCAAGGCAAAACAGACAAAAGTCAGACCAGTAGAGTCATATGAGTCAATGTCCAAACCAGTCGATTTTTTTTGCTTTGGAGCTTTCATGTGTGTGATTGTCATAAACCAAATAATTTTGTTTCTTTTCATGTGTATTTTGAATTATGGGGGTTTATAGAGTAGTAGGACACATTTTTCAAGGGTTTCTCTATAACAGTATTTCTGAAGAAAATATCTCCCACAGAATCAAGCAGCCCCCTACAAAGCCTCTCAAAATCACTGATCCACATGAATGATGCTGAAGTGGAAGAAAAGGAAGAAAGCCACCAACAAATACTCAGAGATCCACTGAAATACAGGTTACAGGTATTCATAACCTGGCATGTGATTTCCATGCTTTCACACATGCTGAGAAATATTAGTAAAAATGTCAATGCCTACATAACAGGAGAGTTTTGCTGAGACACTTGCTGGGAGCAAGTAAAGCATCAGAATTCCCTGTCTGACCTTTCCCCTTGCCTGTTGCCACCAAGACTTGAAGGCTGGCAGATGCAAAAGGATGAGAAACTGCAACAGAACAGAGTAGAAATTTGGATCAACTCAAGCTTTTCCTCACCTATTTATATACCAGCACATTTCTTCTCATAATGGCCTCTCTCACATGGCACATTAACTATTAATGTAGTACAAAAATGAACCTGTTCTCTTTTAGAAGCTTCCCAGAACTGGTGTGACTGAAGTGAGATTCCTCCCTCGGTGCCCAGACTGGATTCTTCTAATCAAATTTCCTGTCTTCAGGATAGCAGTTGCTACAAGTGAAGAATATGGCCTGTAGCTCCTATAACTAATTGGAGGGCAAGGCAGAAAGGAAAATCTGATGGCACTACTTTGCAATCCTACAATCCATCAACAGAAGCAAAACTAAAATTCATATAATTACTGTAACTGGTTTTTAAACCTATGAAATTACTTCAAAGTGAGGAAAGGTCTAAGTTCTATTCTTACTCCATCTGTTTCATAAGCATTATGACTTTCCAGGTATTAAAAGACTCATTTTAAATGGCAGAGAAAAAATATTCAGCGGGGAATCTCAAACAAGAATATGCAAGTCACACATCAGGGTATTCTGCAGGAAGAGGATAAGCAAAGAGCACAGACACATAAAACACTTACTCCATTAATAGTTAGCATTCTTTCAGGATAAAGAATACATCATAGTGCCAGATGGCGAAATTGTGCAAGTGCCACAAGCCATACATTGGAAGTACAATGTTACAAACCAGACAATATTTAAGGACAATTTGGGTAATTTTGAAGTAACTCAGAACTTTCTCTAAAACAAACCAGTTTATAGGTATAATAATGAGATCTCACTGCCTTTTTTTCCATTTACAAGGGTCAGCTTCCAGAACAGTTGATTCTTTAGCTCAGATTTTATAAATGTACTGCTTTCTTTCCAGGAAATCTGAGCTAGAGAAGAAGCTGCAGGAAAATGTAGGTCCTGAAAGACTCTGTATGGCAACACCTGCCTTGGTTTGCTTGGGTGTCACAGTTGGGGCTTTTCCAGCCAGTGCTTTTCAAGGAATAAAATTATTATTTCGCCCTTCCTGGACAGAGGCAACCTGCAATGTTCAAGGCAATAAATTGTTTAGCACCAACACGAAAATATACAACACCATCAAATATAAAGTTTAACTCTTTGAAAATGGGGCTGCTGAGTCCATTGCAGTCTGTTATTACAAGGTAGACATTCAGAAATACGAATTCAGAGCCTTAATGAAACTAGAACTGCAGTTTCTTCATCATTTAAGTTGAAAAAGTTGCTAGAAAGGTACCCTAAAAAGATCACAGACAACAAACAAGGTTAAGTCTCATGATAAATCCCTTTAAGGCTGGTCTCAGTAATCAATTCTTTACCCTGTTTTCAATACTGCAGAGATTTCTTTTGCCAGGGTTGGTTAACTCTCTGGTACCTTTAAAATTTCAGTTCCTAAACTAAATACACTAAATACCATCCTTCTCAATGGAAGCAAGTCAAGTAACTGGCTGTTGCACAGTAATGGACATTCTTTCAGCTACTGTGAATCAATAGGCTCAGTATACAGATGCTCACACAGATTTATATCTCTCCTGCATTTGGTATAATAATTTATTTGCTATAATATTCCATTTTTTGGCATGTCTTCTTAAAAACATTATCTCACATAGATCTGTGAGCAAGAGATTGGATAGCAAACTGGCACATGGAGGTTCTAAAACTGAGTCCAAAATACTTTGTTTGAGAATGGTGAAGTGATAGCATTTTCATTTCCATATGCCCCTTTAGCTTATAGAAATGCAGGAACTTAATTTATTTTAAATTCACTCAGAAAATACAGTGAAAAGTATTATTTTGGAGCCAATGCTAACACAAAGTCTCCCTATTTTTGCCCATCTCAAATAGTTTTTATTAGCATTTGCTTGACAGCAGCTAAATGTAGAATTGGGAGAGCTTGAGGAGAATTTGAACATATATGTAAAATTAAAGTCCTTCAGTTGTAATTTTACTTCAAATATTCAAATGTTCAAAGACAGTAACACAGCACCAGAAAATTAACTTCCTTAAAATTCATGTCTTTTCTAAGCTCAAATGGATTAGCAGCAGATTTGAGGTAATTAATTATAATTACAAGCTTCCTAGGGAAACATGGCATAATAGACTCATTAAGTGAAATGTTAGATTTGTTCTGTGTTTGATTCTCAGATTATTTTAACACAGTGCAACATTAGTTAAAGTTTTTTGGGCCAGACACCCTCACTTATGCTGACCAGTTGCTCCCTCAATGAATAGCCCCAAGTGACTTCAAAGAAAACCCACTTGGGCCCTTTAATAGACATTTTCAGCCTACGAAGGTAAAATTCATTCCTCCTCAGTCAAATTCTGTGGTGTCTATTGAATATGAGTCAGTGGGAGCTTTTCTCTGGGAAGGACCATTGAATCTGCCTCACAGTTACTTCCTGATACTCTCTTCACTCCTGACAAAAGATTTACCACCTAAGCAAATACCTAACTAAATGGCACCTGCACAGTTTTGAAGCAGTCTTAAAAAAGGGCTCAATTATATTTTTAAGTTTTTAACTATCTTCTGTTTGAGGCTCTTGCTAAGCAGAGGAGTATTTTACATCTGCATTTTGTTATGAAGACATAAATGCCATTGAACTTCTTATGAACTGAATACACAGAAAACTCACTGCAGTCATTACTACACCCAATACATAGAGAATTCCACACAGCTATTAATAAAACTCCTCACACAAGCCACAGCTCTCAGTCTAGACAATGCCAGGAAAATGAAAATGTCTCTTGGTGCATGCAAAAGATCCCCCTTTGATGCCCTTCTACCATTGTCCTCAGTTTGAAAGTCAAGGGAAACCGATGATGCACTTGCCAAAGAAAGTAGCTGCAAAAATGAAGAAGTGGCTAATTAAAACAGAAAGGACTATTTATTTTATGGTCTTCTGTGCTCTTGGGAAGTTCTGACGCACAGAAGACAAATTAAACAACGATTCATTTTGTGCTTTGAGAACCATGCCCAGTAAGATTACAGATAGGACAGTGATAGGTCCAGCAGGGATTTCTACCAATTAAGCTTTTACACTCTGGGTGGGTTGAGGTGTTTTGTGAGCCATGAGTTATTTTTGCACATTTCATGGGCTGCAGTGGATAGCCACAAAAGGGCTACATTAGGGGCAGTGTTACAGGCTTTGCTCAGAGCTGTCGTGTGTTCCTGCAAGTCCAGACCTCTAAGAAGATTTCAGTGAGAGAACTGAGAACGCTTAGTTCTCTAATACTATCAAAAGGTTTATAGATGTGCTTTTCCCCAACCTTTACATTTCTGCAATCAAGAGGGAAAAAGAAAACATTAAAAGGTTTAATTAGCAACAGATAGAGCTAGATGATGCCAGGTTTTGTTCCACTGAATATTTACTGTTTTCCTCTATATGCCACCTAGCATCCTGAGAAACTGCAACTCAGTCTGTAGCTAAACCAGAGCTTTCACATTACCATCTTCTTTATTTTAAATGAAAGACACAGTTTATATCTGTTCTACATGGAAATAACTGTACTATTTTAGGTATATCTATGATATGTTTTAGGAGACATCAATTCAAAAAACAATTAAATGAACCAATTTTGGGCGTGTCTCACAGTATTACAAATATCCTACTTTGTAGAGTGACAATTCTATACCTATATATGAGTATATCTTCCTTTCCCTTGTGCAGAACAAAGACCTGTGTCTGGCACAGGTAACATTTTGGCTTAGGTTTTAAGCATGTTTTGAAGATCAGATGCTTTAGAAAAAAGGTAAACTTCACACTAGTGTAAAAGCACAGAATCTGGTGTTGCAGACAAGACTGGCATACAGTGCCAAAGTGGGAAAGGCTAATGAAAGAAAAAAGCGAAGCTGCTTTCATACAAACCTACACAAGATGGAATATAGGCTATCAAGAGACCAATGGAAGCAAAAATTTACTGAAGATCATGGGACAGATTGCCTTGACTTCAAATGTCTGTAAGGAAAGCATGCGGGGAAACAGAGATTTGAAAGTAAAAAAGAGTGGATAAAGCCACCCTGCCTGGAACAACCGCATTTTTAAAATCACAAAATACCATTTCAAAACGAAAGAATTTATTATTAAAACCTTGAGTTTAACCATTGATGCATTTGCCCAATCATAATTTCCCCTTCTCAGGAAGCCATTCAATAAGAAACAGAAAAAAGTACAATTAAACAGGATATGTCTAAAATTTCCATTTTCCACAAGATTTTCTACCTTTATTTTACCCGTTTTTTAATCCTAACTAAAATCTTAAAAAGCCTCAAGGATGATTTTCTGGTAAAAATAAGCTGCAACTCCTAATTTCCTGTTACCACTTATTCCACACAGGCTATAGAAACATAGGCACACCTTGTTTTGCTGTCCTAAGGGACAGAAGGGGAACCTGCACATCTGCCGGCATTCATGTTTGGTCTACTACCTGAAGAGAAATCCTCCTTCGGTCAGTCTCAGCACAGAGCTGTTTTACTAAGTTGATACATAAAACTAGGCTTTCCTCCAGTTAAACAACAATAATTTGGTTTAGTTTGATAGGTCTTTCTAAATAATGGTGTCATCAGTAAACATCTGGCTTCTTCCTAGCAGATTAAGCCTCCAATGAGGAAAGTGTGTTTATAATTCTAATTTGAAACACAGCACATTAATATGCTGATTCTCATAATGTTTGCCTTAACCTGTTTGGAGAAATTATGACTACAAATATCTTGTACACAACACCTCTAAACTACCAGCTTGTACAAACAACACGAGAGCGGCTGCAGTCTCATACAGATGATTAGAACCACTTCAGAGGCAATCATGATTAGCGCTTTGGCTTCAAGCCATATTTTACACATAAACAAAGCATCTGTTTCTGAGTTCCTGTCCCAGGCTAATAGACCCACCTCCACTATTACTAATAAGCTCATTCAAGAGAGCCAGATGGCCCATCTGAAACAGCCCTGGCTTCATCCTGAGCAAGGCCAGACAGAGACATGGAAGCAGAGCTGGCTCCAAACCGTATTTCCTTGGGCTCTAGGAACCGGTAAAACGGGGCATAAACTGGCTCCACTAGAAAAGAATACAAATGCTGGTACCATCCATTATTTAGAATTGGTGGATGGCCAACATCTGCCCCTCCAGAAGATCCTTTCATGTAGGTAGGATGAAGGAGATGAAAAGTACAGCACACTTCTGCAGGAGTGGGTGCAGTGCAATGCTCACTGTCCCCAGCCCTTGCGGGGTTTTTTTGCAGACTTTGCAAATCCCTGCCTGCAGCCAGGCACTCCTGCTCAGCTGTCTTTGCTGTACATTGTGTGTACTTGACAATTGGGTGGTTTTACATATTTAATAAAAGTGTCATATTTAATTAGTAGAACTGGGCTCTAAAAAGGATCTCGTGCTCCTTAGCAGCAAGAGAAAATGCTGAGAACCAAACAGAGCAGCACTTGGCTCGTCCAATTCTAAGATCTCTTTTTTCATCCTGGGATCCAAATTCTCATTTAACTAGTTCAGTTTCTAAGTAGATTACAGTCGAGATGCTCCATAAGTCAAAGAACTGATGCTGCAGGAAAACCCCTATTTGACCTAATCTAGGAAGACTCCTTATATTTTATTTCAAAGCAGATAGGTGACAATGACAGGGAGAGATGGCCATTTGGGTCACCTGCCCCAGCAAACACGTGTATAAAGAGAACTTAATTTTCCTCCTTCCACAATGATGTACAGAGTACTTTATTCTACTGTGCTGACAACTGAATTTCCGCAGAGTGTGTGTCTGCATGAACTATCAAAGACAATTCACTACACCAGGAGCAAATGAACTTCACTCTAAGAGCAGCAGCAGTTCACATCACCCCTGCAAAAGTAAGGAAGTTTTGCAGAGATAAAGTCCTTTCAGAACAGCACGGCCACAGTGAGCATCCTTCTTGTGCGCTACTATCCTGAAGCTACAGACAAAAAAATCCTTTACTTCTGTCTCATGGGGATACTGCAGAGTTGCAAAGATATAAACCTCCCCAAACGCAGCTCTCCTCCCCCTCCCCTCACCATCAGAGATAGAAAATGAACCACACTGTGAGAGGAAAAAACCCTCATGGAAATGTGCTGAAACAATTGAGGCCTGTCACTCCTCTTCATTAAAGGCAGGTTCCATGGCAGTTACTGAAGCTCTGTGAGATCTCTTGGGATAAAAGCCAGAAAAAAAAAAAGTGTAAAGTATTGTTCTTCATGTCTTTTTGCCATACTGCCAGTCTGGTGAGCTATGCACACAGCATTCCTTGATTTAAAGGAAAGCCCTGAAGAAGTCACATTTCAGGGCCCAAGTCAGGTGTGATCCCCACTCTGTGCCACTGTCCACACCAGCAGCTGAGAACTCAGCTTGATTTTCCTCAAGAGCACAAAGGATTTAGTCAAAGGTGCATAACCACAATTGCCCTTCTACTGCACAGATTTCAGCTGTTTTTCCTTGAAGTGATTATTGCACTGCAGGTAAGCAGGAGTATGAGATTTGAATATTAAAAAAATCTCTTTCTGCATATCTAGAAATGTAAGAATGTGCTGCCTTATGCATATGGAAAGAATGACACGTATGTTCCAGGTTTTCTCTACTCATATTTTGAATTGCACACCACCACTCATTTTGCAGGAGTAAAAAGAGGTGAGGTTATTGTTTTTCTCAGATGAATAGAAAGAAGGGGCTAAGTAGAAAAAGGAAGAGAGGAAAAGTGATCAGAAGCAAAACCAAACCCCTTGTTCAAAGAGGAAAAGCAAGTACATGATTCTTATAAGCTTCATGTAATTAACAAAATGCATAGCAGAGATACCAAGCACTGCCCACACAAGGCATTACTGAGACCAGCATTCTCTTACAGGCTGTACCAAACCAAGTTATTTAGAATAAATCTTTGGGATTAATTCTACACTCTGAGAAAGGGTAACAGGTGTCCTGGTTTAACAAGACAATTGGGAATGAAGTCTTAATCCAGCAAAATATCAGCAGCCTGTTGCAAGAGACAGACTAATGGAATTACCAAAGTTTTTACAGGAATTCACATCTGCAAGCCAACCTCAGTCTGCTACCTATGGGGAAAAAGGGAAAAAAAAGCCCTTTGTAATTTTGACAGACTATGACATTCTCTGTATCACTACTGGACAATTTCACTCTGACAAAGAGGTTTTCCTCCTCTGCCACAGCACCTTGCTCTACCAAAGAGAATTCCCCCATGGTGCCACTCAGTCTTTGCTTCCTCTAACACTGATCACGAGATCTTATCAATTTTATCACAGCATAGGGATTTTCAATCTAATGAAAAATCTCAATGTGTTGCCATTTTTCAGAGAAGCCTTCAGATGTTATTTCTTCTATTAATCTATTTGAGTAAGAGCACACCAGACATATCGTGAAACAGTGTGAAACATACACTATCACTCCTTTTAAGTTGAAGACTTTGAGATCTCTTTGCTTATTACTCCCCACCAAATGGTAATGCACAATTTATTTAATGCCTACTCTGTGTGTGCTGAATTAGTTCACAACGCTGCCGAGTGTCCCTTGTGAGCATGTGCTCCATTTGCACATGTCAAGCATCCTGGTCTATTTAGTCCTATCCCAACTGCTTAATGTCTGAAACAGAAGCATCCACTACATTCTGCTTGATCTAAACAGATAATTTAATACCCTTGGACAAAAGGGACCTAGTGTTTTGGTAAGCTCCCATGGGCCTAACTATCACAAAGAAGACATTGTTGAATACACACACACACGCAAAAAGAGATAGGAGGCAGGCAGTCTGATCTTTATGACCCACTGATTATTCCATCAGTAAGTAGCAGCATAAATCTAACTCCTGACCTAACAAAATACTATTTTACTTCCCTTTACTCTATATTTTATCTTTTATAGCCAATAAAACATTAAGCATTACAAAAGGTTATGTTCTCACCAATATTTTCACTAAATGACAATAAATTCCTAGTTGAGCCAAGCAGAGGTTTCAGCAGCAGCAGCTATCCTGACTTTGCTGGACACTCTTCCTGCAATTCCCTCTGAATACGGTGGAGCCACTAACACAGAGAAAGCCCATCTGGAAAATCTGACACTGAATTTGAATCAGTGTAATGACCCTCTTAATGACTTAATGGCAAATCTATACACTGATACAAAGCTGAGCTCTTTTCCAGTGATCTGGTGTAATATTTACCAGGGAAAGGAAAACTCCTTCCTCAACCTTTCCTTTCTGAACATCCCCAAATACTAAAATCAGTATCAGCCTTCTTAACTGATCTCTCTGAGCTTTAGATCAAGGAGAGTTTAGAGACAAGCTCTAGGCTTGTTCACGTTTTTCACTCCATGAGTTAAGAGGAGAAAATTAAAAGAATTGTAGATTAAAAAAAAAGGAAAAAGGAAAAAAGAAGAGAGATGAAGATAGTTCAAAAGGATCAGGAAGGGAGCCTTTAATCTGCTCTCAAAGCAAAGCACTCCATTTACTTGGACTATATGTGTATGAAAGCCAGGTAGATTGGACAACAAATCTGAAAAATGGTACACATTTTATGGCCCATTGATTTGGGAGAGAACAGCAGAGCAGAGCAGTCATTTCGAAACAGATACAGAAAAAACCCATCCAGAACCACCAGTGACAGAAGACCCCCTAAAGATTGGCCAAAGAGCATTGGAATGACAGACAGGACACAAGACTTCCCCAAATATTTCAGCCTAACAGGTTCACTCATACAGCAGCTGCTCCATTTATTCCACAAAACATTGTGTGTTGAACTGTGCATTCTCATCTTGGCTGCCACTCCCAAATTTTCAGATTCACTCTTGCCCTAGTGCAAGGCAGGACCAGGACCTGCAGCTTGGCCGACTGTGAAAGCATTTGTCCACCTGGGGAAATAACTCAGATACACAGGCTATGAAAATTGGATCAAAGCTTCAAAACACATTTCCCAGGCAGCAGTCGAGCTGAAACCTAATCATTAATGTTAATCAGTCCTGGAGAACTGAACTTGGGAACTGAAAACACTTAATGAAAACAGCTCATCAACTGCTGTAATAGGTTTGCTGTATCAAGAATTACTTAAAAATATAGATTTGTTTATTTTTTTTTAGTTTTACAAAAAGAAATTAATCTCTAATTTAAAAGGAAAACTGAGAAACTGAGATAAACTAAATGAGCTGGATAATGTATAAAATAGATGAGGAGAAAAAAGGGAACTGCAATCAGATAATTCTGTCCCACAGAGTGTTTATTTTATTTCTTCTATCAGTGAGTCCAAACTGCTGCCAGAGTAATTAAACAGGGAACAATATACCTTGGTAATACTGCTTCAAAACACGCCCTCATGCCTACACCTGGAAAATGTAGTAAGTGATAACTAGCACCTCACTGGGAGGAGGACAGCTATACTTATAAAACACATAAACCACTATGAATGAACCCTGAATCAAGAGCATTGTCACAATCAATTCATGCCTATTTATAATTGGTGGCAACCTTCTTATGATTTGTACTAAAACAATGAGATTTTCTGATGACCTAAGAATATGTGATGACAAAGATTAAGCTAAGAGACAGAAAACTGGGGTCAAAAAGCCAGGATATGGGCGAGCCCAGTATCTGCCCTCTTGAGGAGAAACTCTGAACAAGGACACTGGGGCACTATCCTGGCTGAAGGGGCTGCAGCACTTCAGAACCTGATAAATGCCTGATGTTGGGAGGCAGCCACACAACAGGAGACTCAGACACTGAAAGGTGTTTAGACACCTAATTCCCATCGCTGAAAATGGCAGGCCTGGACCTTCCAGGACACTGGAGTGCTTTATACTGCAGACACAGGGCTGAATTTGCAGCTGACTCAAGGCTCCAGCTGAGAATTTCACTCACTCAGCTCAGGGAGGCCCTTGGCAGACACATCACACCAGACCCCAGCGTTCCTTTCCCATCTCAGGGCCTTCCTTCCATAACCTGCACACCACATTCCCTTCCTTTCTTTATAATACTTAACCAGAGGAGATCAATCTGTGTATGTAAATTATCTGCTACTTACTCAACTTCCTGTCCGCCTAAAATACACACAGAGCCTAGTGAGGCAGCTCTACAGCATATTCATCCACCATCAGGGTGTTTTCTGAGCTATGACCTCCCCTAATCTGAAATACTGCCACACAACTGCTTAAAACAGGAGACAGAGAAAGGCAGATTGCAAATTTATTTCCTATGTTCTGTTCTACTAAGTCAGAGCTCCACTCATAACACACAGTCTGAATTTTTTTGTCAGTTCATCGCTTACCTTACTGGAGTTCATTATTTTCAGCCTTGTGGCTCCTACTCTGTTTCCAATTCCTTGTTCTAAAACACTGCATTAGCATTATCACCAATTACAGATACAGCAGTTTGCTCCTGAAATAACTGCACTTCTGATTTCTCTTCTGTCTCCATGTCTATGGCAAGAAGAGGTGGAAAGAGAAATAACTGGAAAAGTCCCATCCTATCTTACTTGTTTCTTTTTATTTTCTTCTCCATGGCACCCTCAGACTAACACAGCTCATGTCCAGGCAGGTTTTGAACCAGCAGGATAACTAACCCTTTTTTCTCAAAGTAAAATTAAATCGACCAAGATAGAAGAGGTACAGAAAAAAGAAGAAAATTGTTCCATCCACCCACATCAAACATGTGAGAGTTGAAAGCAATCAGAAAATTATTAATCAGAAAGTAATCAAAAAAGCAGATTCTTTAGTAAGACTTTCTCTAGTAAAAAATTCTAAAACCTACCCAAACCAAGGCAAACAAACTCTGCCAGTATTCCAGGTGTAATCGTAGCTCACATCAGCCTCTTCTTGCCTTGATTCTCCCCGAAGATTTACTAAATAAGAGCTTTTATTAGAAAGTGTTTAAAACCAAGCTATTGAAACCTTGACATGCTGAGTGCATTTGCAATATACAAAGTTCCAAGGATGTAATTCACCATTTCCAATAATAGCATTACGGTGTAGTCACAGTCCAGAATCACTACAGAGTACAGTCTGTTTCCTGCCTGCAGGGAAAACCTTCCTAAAAGGAGGAAGAAAATTCAGAACTAAAAGTTCTCAGTAAAGCCTAAAACACACATGAAGAGCTCCTAACACCTTTTTTTAAGTGTGAAAGAATAAATTGGACTGGGAAAGAATTTAAATCCCCTGTTATTAATGTATTTGTTGCGCCATGCCAACTGTTGCTTTACTGATGTATTTAAGCACATCATTGATCATATATTTGTAATAAGGTAATTGCCCTACCTTCTCACAAACAAAATACAATTAACTATATATATTCACAGAAAGCCTATACATTAATAGTAATTTAATATTTTTTAAAAATGTTAACAAAATATTTTCCCAGAATACTTACCCATCTTTAGTGCTTCATAGATCTGAAATACTTCAGTACTTGTTTTAAAACCAAATGGTATTAAAGCTAATTTAAATAAAACTTTCTCTTTCATAGAATGTAATTGCAAAATATTTGATAAGTTCAATATTTAATAAGATGCCTATTTTGAATCAAGTAATTCATCCTGATTTTTGTACAGAAGTGATAAAAAGTGATAAAAAAAAGAGTATTCAAAAATAATATTAAAAGCAGATTTTCAGGTAAGTTTTGTATATGCTTAGAAACAGTCTTCACAAGTGTTACATTTTATTTTTACCTTACAAGTAAATCATTACCTGAAAATAAGCCAGTATAAACCAGGCAGGTAAGGGCACTTAGCAGAGGAGAGTATTGGCCACGTTCCTTAGTAGTTATTCAATCAGGAATCACAGCAACAGTCTGTGTTCCAATCAACCTTAAATAGCTACATACGGTGTTGGGTGGTTTGGGGTTTTGGTTTTGTGTTCAGCATTAAACAGGACCTTAAATAAGCCATACTCAAATAAAGTTTAATGAATATCTTTTTTCTTTGATCCTAAAAAGGCACAGGATGAACTAAAACAGTCACTTCACATAACTGAACGAAATATTTTTGTATTAAAATTTTCAAAACATTGCCCATTGTGAACAGATCAGTCAAAAGGAGAGGAAAGGAGGGTTAATACACATGAATAAACTGAAATATGTCCTTTAGAAAAGCTACTTTAATAACACATATATTTTGTTATTATCAAAGATAGTAAAAATGCAATGAGTGCAATGCTCACAATTTTTATATTATGAACAAAGCAAAAGATATAGGGTTGTATTTAATTTTCTACATAAAATAACAATGTACCTGATTTAAGTCAGGAAGCAGCAGATAATTTCCAGATCAAAACCCCTTCCTTTAAAGAAAAGGAAGAAAATTCCGTTACACTTTCTGTCATTATTAACCCAATCTTTAGAAAGGTTCTCAGTAGAAAACTCCTCAGTTTTGGAAATTCACAACATGATTAGAACTTAAGAAATCGTTTCGTTCGCCTACGCCTAAAGAGAGCAATTATTAAAATTGGTGAAGTATTTCAGAGGAGAGAGCAGGAAGAAACCGCGGGAAGATGAAACTGAATTTTTGACAGGCAGGCTTAGAGTCAGGGAATGTAAATGTTTGTAGAGAGCAGAGTTCACAGGCAGGGAGAGCGATGGCAGCTCCGGGTGTTGTTTTGTTCGGGCGGCAGCACCTTGGCGCTTGCTCCGAGCGCCCTCTGGTGAGCGGCCGCCGCCACTGCGCCCAGAGCGGCCCCAAAGGGCCCGCAAACAAACGGCCAAACGGGACACCCACACGGGCCGCTCCTCCGGCAGGGACAGGAGACAAACACGCCGGACACCCCACCCAAACAAAACCACAGCTCTGCTGCTCCGGGTGCTGCTTCTGAACTGCTCGTGCGTCCTCACTGCAGGGAGAAATAGCCACACTCGAGGAGCAAACCCTGTAAACAACGCTCAGAAAACAAACATTACCCATTCGAGAAGTGAAACTATAGACAACATTTTCATGTTAATTAAAAAGGTACTTTAACATCAAGGAGTCAAAGATTCCATCTTGCAAGGAACCTTTTCTTTTACCAGGATGTAAATGTTGGCTTCAGTTTTGGCTGAACTACATTTAAATTTAATTAAACCATTCTACAACTGATTCTCACTTGTAAAACATCCTGTATGACTCCTCATCAATGTACAGCACTAATAAACTGTTTGTTAATAAGATGTTTAGATGCTGTGCAAATGAAGGCAGGAATTGCAGAGATAAGGAACATGGCTTAGTACAAGTGTGACAGCTATTCTTTAGAGATGTTTTCTTACCCTGAATTGGGCTGTTTAGACTCTGGCCTAGAAAAAATCCTCTGAAATATCATTAGGGAATTCTGAAAGGAGCAGTAAAGTCTCCCTTATGCACCGGACAAGGAACCACCTCTCCATGTTAGAAACATCGCTACTTTCTTAGTAAGTTTAGTTTATATTGGCCCAAAGGTAAATTTTTTGAGCTCTATATTCCAATGTCTGTGTTAAACAGTAGATCTGGTAAGAAACAGATCCAATTAAAGCCTACCGCAGCTATTTGCTGTGCAGTTTGGGGTAATTAAAGAAACAGTGCCAATGAAGTGTAAAACTTCTGGTTCTTGCCTGTGCTATTGGAATGGGAACACCAATGAGCAAACACAAGAAACTGAATCAAGATCTGACCTGAAAAAAATTTCTTCACAGGTTCTTAGGACAACAAAGACTGGGAATAGCAAATTTTAAGGTTTGTTTGGATTTTTGTTTTTTGTTTTGGTTTGGGTTTTTTGGGGTTTTTTTATGACCTCTGAAAGTAAGTAAGTCTTAGATAATGGTCAAAATTGCACTATCAACAACCGAAATTTTATTTGGTTTTTTTAGTCATATATTTAATTTACCATGTGGAGGATTTACTAATTAAAATGCTGCAACAGTGTCAAACATCATTCTTTGCGGTATTCTTGTCTTTCAGAGTCTCAGAGACCCAGTTTTTGCAATACACCATGGACAGAGACCCTGCTTATTAGCAAGGCTGCAACCAAACGACAGGATCAACATCAGACCTTGGAAATTTATTCCTATCTGAAACATCAATGAGCCAGTAATTTAAGGGGAAAAAAAAATCCACAATGCCAACAAATCTTCTATGTCTCACAGGAGACTAATTTACTTCTGCGTCTAAAATCAGTTTAAAAAGTCCTGGCCTTTGAAATGCTGCTGGTTTATTTAACATGGTTTTGCTCCTGAAGAAAGACAGCCTGCAATTCTGAACATCCTGTGGCAGTGAGGCAGAGCATGCCAGCCATCAAATTCTAGTTGTTCATTCCACTGACTGGAAAAATGCTTGCAGTTTGATTTCTTTTATAGGGCCACATTTGAGCAAGCAACGTTTATAGAGATGACTTACCTAATTAGATTCAAAGAGTGATTTGCTATCTCAGCAATAGTTTTTAAATGTACAAATCTAGACAGAGAGGCATTTTGTAAACAGGTGTGAATGACACTGCTCCATCAGGCATTAAATTGGAGCTGCTCCTGAAAAATTGTATCATTTATGCATTTAAGTTACCAATGTTTTACCAACTGCAGTGTTTTCACACCAAATTTTTTTTTTGTGGTCTACAGCCAATGATATTTAAGCAAAATCTCTCACCCTTCTAATGGTGGCATGAAACAGCCTGCTGTGTGCTTCTCATATCTCTGAGATCAAAATTACCTCTGAGGAGTACCCGTAGCCTTTGAAACAGGTACAAACCAGATAATGACAGAGGGAACACACCTGATACTTACAGGCAGGTTTTGAATTTCTAAAGGAGCAACAGCTGTGAAAAGAGGAAACCATTTTACCTCCTGACAACTCTGTGATACTTGTACTAAGCTGTGCAGGGATGCGATCACCAGCCCCCGGAGTGCACCTGGATGGCCGCTGCCCTCAGCCTCCACCCGGGAGGGCAACGCGCCCCTCTCCCGGCTGGGGGGATGCTCTGCTCTTCACACCTTTGCCCTAACACTCGGCAGTGACATTCCTACTGTAATAGGAGAAAGTGTCAAAATAACACAAGAGCGGCGCATCCTACCGGCTCTCGACTGTGGCTGGCGGGGACGGCCCGCGGTGCCCTCAGCCCGCCTGTCCTTTCCATGGAGCCCGCCCGCAGTGCCCTCAGCCCGGCCCCTCCATGGCCCCTGCCCGCGGTGCCCTCAGCCCGGCCCCTCCATGGCCCCTGCCCGCGGTGCCCTCAGCCCGGCCCCTCCATGGCCCCTGCCCGCGGTGCCCTCAGCCCGGCCCCTCCATGGCCCCTGCCCGCGGTGCCCTCAGCCCGGCCCCTCCATGGCCCCCGCCCGCGGTGCCCTCAGCCCTCAGCCCGGCCCCTCCATGGCCCCTGCCCGCGGTGCCCTCAGCCCGGCCCCTCCATGGCCCCCGCCCGCGGTGCCCTCAGCCCTCAGCCCGGCCCCTCCATGGCCCCTGCCCGCGGTGCCCTCAGCCCTCAGCCCGGCCCCTCCATGGCCCCCGCCCGCGGTGCCCTCAGCCCTCAGCCCGGCCCCTCCATGGCCCCTGCCCGCGGTGCCCTCAGCCCTCAGCCCGGCCCCTCCATGGCCCCCGCCCGCGGTGCCCTCAGCCCTCAGCCCGGCCCCTCCATGGCCCCTGCCCGCGGTGCCCTCAGCCCTCAGCCCGGCCCCTCCATGGCCCCTGCCCGCGGTGCCCTCAGCCCGGCCCCTCCATGGCCCCTGCCCGCGGTGCCCTCAGCCCGGCCCCGGGAGGAAGGCGGGAACTCGCCCTTACAGAAAGGACAATACCTGCCTCGCTCCCCTCCGACCAGCCCGGGCCCGAGGCACCTGGGCAGTGATCCCTCGCCCCGGCTGTGCTGCAGAAAACACTCCTGTTACACACAGGCTGCTCTCAGTGTTCTCAAACTATTCCCCCTCGCAAACAGGTACACCAAGTGTTCAAACGTTGAGGAGGGAGCGAGTGTTGGCCCCTCACAGCCAGGCAGAGAGGGCTGTGACTCAGGTTTCAGTGGCACTTAATTAGGGGAAAGATGACCGCAGAACAGTCAGGGTTGGAAGGCTTCTCTGGAGATCACCCAGTCCAAGCCCCCTGCCCAGCAGGGTCACCTGGAGCAGGGGACACAGGAACATGTCCAGGTGGGTTTGGAATGGCTCCAGAGACAGAGACTCCATGACCACCCCGGGCAGCTCTGCCAGGGCTCTGCCACCCTCAGCCTGAAGTTCTTCCTCGTGCTGAGGTGAAACTTCTTGTGTTTTAGTTTACGGCCATTGCTCCTCACCCTGTTGCTGGACACCACAGAAAAGAGTCTGGCACCAGCACTGGCACCCACTTTGGAGATATTTATAAGTGTTAATTGCATCCCCTCTCAGTCTTCTCTTATCCAGACTTAACAGGCCCAGCTCCCCCAGTGTCTGCTCATCAGAGATGCGCCATTCCCTTAAACATCTTTGTGCCCTCCACTGAACCCACTCCAGGAGCTCCCTGTCCCTCTGAGCTGGGGAGCCCAGAACTGGACACAGCACACAGATGTGGCTGCAGTAGGGCCAAGCAGAGGGCGGGATCATCTCCCTCAATCAGCAAAGAGAATGTTTTGGACTTGCTGACAAAGTGAATCATGAAACAGACAAAGGGCTTGAGGGAAGAAGGTAAGTTTTCAGCCACAAGTAGTGAACCCTAGGAGCATAAAACCACAGCTAGATACACATCAACTGTTCAGACAGTTTTCAAATTAAGTTCTGAAAGACACATATTCTTAAAGTAAAACATCATTTTTATTTGTTTTATTAGAAACATTGCACAGAGAGGCAGAGCCTTTCACAAGCACGTGTGAGGCCATTTCTCCCTAGGAGGGTTAGTTTCTCTGGCTATACACTGTTAGGACTTGGGCAGAGCCAAGCAGAGCTGCTGAGAGGGGCACGCACAGCGCAGGGGAACAAACTGCAGCAGGGCTCTGGCAGGGAAAGGGCAAGTCAAGGTTAGCTAGGAAATTCACGTTTTCTAGGATTACAGTAAAATGAAGAGCAAAAAATGCATCTCTCTGGACTTGGGTTTCTTCCATCACAGTTTTCAGTCCTCTCCACCACACAGGTTCAGCAGTGCCCTCTGGTAATCCCCTTTTGTGTCTTGCTGTAAAGCAAGGGAAGAAAAATACAAAATATGTATTAGGAAACAATCACAAAATATGAAAGCATATGAATTATATTCTAAACCTGTGGGACAGTCTACAATTCACATTGAAACCTTCTCAGCCTTGACTGAGTTTTACTTATGTGTGAGCTGAAATTATTTAATCATTCTTGCAGTACAAATGCAAGGCCAAGAAGAGAGAAATTTAGGTATGAAAAAGAGTAACACAACCAAGGAAAGCTGAAGGATTTGATTCTGCTCCATCTCACTGATCACTGCAAAAATCATACACCAAGGTCACAGGTGTATGTGCTAATAATCTACAATTGACATCTTCAGGAAAAGATTCTGGGTTAAGATTTTGACTCAGCTTAATCTACACAAGGAATAATGCAGCATATGCTGTTGTGAGGGTGAAGATTAGCTTTGAAACAGATGAACAAGCTCTTCACCCAAGGCCCAAGTTAGACAAAACCTAGCAGCTGTAGCTCCTGTCTAATCACAGAAGTGGCCAAAAGTCACTTTAGCTAAAGAGCCTTCTCCTTGAGCACTGAAATGCAGTTGCGATTTAGATGCTCTATTTTCATTCAGCAATCACAGAACAATTGTGTTTTCTTTTGATCTGAGGATAGGGACAGGTGAACAGAATTTTCCTTCTGAACACGTCAGCTGATTGAACAAAGCCAGCATATAACTGTTAAGTGGCTGCCAGGAACTGTACCAGCTGTAGGCTGTGAAGATAAAGGTGGGTTTTTCCATAGTACAGAGATAGTAGAATACTCTCCCTGCAGCCCCTAACACACCTCCCATGAATTTTAGTGGTACCACAAATCCCGTGAAGACTGCTGCAAAGGCCCATCATATAAAACCAAAGATGCAAAACTTGCCTGGATGAAATAATAGAGAGATTTTCCGTATTTCCTCTTGAATTCACTCTTGATTTTCAGCATGTCAACCTCGCAGCGGGATACCATAATCCTGATCAGGACCTTGTCCCGGGTTCCCTTGCCCTACAAGCAGACACACATTTAGAGCTGCAATAGCTGAAATGCATAACAAGCCTTTGCCATCAGTTAATGATAGGACAGCAAACTACAGGCAATAAAAGATACTATGAAGTAAATCTTCTAATGAAGGTCATTATTATGATCCAAGAATTTGAGCATGAATGTACCTTTCTCATCAGCAGTGTTTAACCAACTTGCAGTCACAAATTTAGCTTAGACTGTAAGCAGCCCTTCTGGTTCACCAGGTCTTCCTGGAATCCCCTAATGCCTGTCACCAGGTGTTTCTCTTTCATCCTTTTTTATCAGAAAATGTTTTGAGGCAAATTTAATATCTTATTTTGGTGCTCAATAAACAGCTTTTTCTGCTGTCAGCTCTTGGTTACATGCAAAGGATGTGTCTAACTTTGCATATTATAATCAACTGATCTAATAAAGCTCTTTATTATGAGACCTTTTCCTACATTTCCCTATACCACATGAATCTGAATAGGTAATTCAGGCTCATAACTGTTAAAGAATGCTTTTGAACAATATTAGGTAATTGTTAATTTATTCACATGCCAGTCACATTTCATATGAAACAGAAGTGCCTAACAATGACAACAACAAAAAGAGCAGAAAGAAAAACCAGTCTTTCCTACCTTCATGGAATCATACAGTCTGTCTGCAAAATACAGCTGCTTGTTCTGAATGCACTGGACTGAAGAGAGAGACAAGAATAGTTAAATATCCTGCCCATACACAGGACACAGAATATTGCAGCAATATTTAAAGAGATGATGAGCAGTCAAAATAAGGTTTTCAGCAAAAGTTCCTCCAAAAAAGGGGACACAGAGAAAATATTTTTACCTGACTTGCTACTTAGAAGTTGTTTGGTTTAGCTTGTGACTGAACGACAGATGCTCACACTCTTAGGAAGGGTTTCCTTCCATGAAAATTGCATCATTTCAGAATTGCATGATTTGGGAATGTAGCCCTCCTCAACAGCTCCCAGTTCATGGCTCCACTTCTCCAGAGGAGGAAGCAATCTCTCCTCTGGAAACACTCCTTGTATACTAATTCATGAGAAGTCTCCTTTTCAAGGCTGAGCTCTGTTTCTACTCCATTTGCATTACACAGCTGTCAGCTCACCCTTAGTCTGAAATTAATTTTCCCCTTAAAGAACTCTCTCCTAAACCCAGTGACATCCTTGTCATCTTCACCCCGTGGCACACCATCAGCCTTACACCCTGCCTCCCTATTTCAGAGAATTCAGTGTCAGATCAGCTCTTCAATTGGCCCCTACCACCCCTCACTGCCTGCCTGTCTTCTCTTCTCACACACTGTTTTCTCTCCTGCCTTTGTGGGTACTGAACAATTTCAACCTTTTTGTTTGCTTGGGGAAACAAACATTAAGCCTCTCTATCAAATAAAAATGGAACTAACAGCAGATCATAACACACATGCATTTTCATTTTAACTGCAAAGCAAGGTATATATTTTGCAGAGGGCAAAAATAAGCTGCATCTCAATATCTGCAATAGCCTAAAATACACCAGTGGATCCAACAACACCAGCACGTCCAGCTAATTTCTCATCCAGCAGGGTGAATCTAGGCCCCACCTTTATCATGATACATTGCAAGAGCCTGAAAAGATCCTATATAAAGACAATCTTTACTTCAGGGTAACTTACCAAGATTAAGAAAGGCATTCTCCAAATCTCCCTTAACCTCCTTCTTGATGCTCTCCAACATATCATATGGGCTGTAGCTCTTGTACCTGTCAAACACTAGCACAGAAAAGAAAGCAGGTGAAATAAAAACCAGACCAAGAACTGGGAGCAATAACCACCCAAAGCATGAACACAGACACAGGAATGTAGAGACAAATGATTAATAAATATCTACGCAAATCTTTCTAAGACTCTCATTTTAAATACAGCATAAGTTTGTCAGCTAAAGGTCCCATGCCGTGGCCTTTGTGTTTTCCTTGAACAACTCCATAATCTGGGAAAATACCATCTTAATCCTGTACTGGTATTTTTTGAAGCAACAGTGATTTAAGCTCTGAGAAGTCTTCAAATGGCTTTTCCCCTGTGCTGCTTTAGAGCATTATCAGAGCTGCTTTTGAGTTTCACTGGCAGATTTAAACACATGATACAGCTAAGCTACCTTGGCACGGAGGTAAAAGCTAAAGGACTTCCCAAGGTCTCCTGCATCCATGCTTTCTAGGTTTGCAACAGCTTTGTTTTCAGTGTATGAAATATAATTGAGCATTGTTACACCTGTGTAAAAAAGAGCTGTACACACTTAAAATGCGAGATGGACATATCCACAGAAAAAACCTAGATGTTTTTAAAAAATTAACACCTTGGACATGAATTAAAGTTTATGTGATCTCCTACATTTTTGATGGTTTTCACAATTGTTTCAATCATATCTGGGACAAAATAGTTACCATTTTGTTACAGCTTTCTCTTACAGGAAAAAAAAAATCTGCCACTTGAATAGTACCTTTCTGCAGGTGGGGAACACTTCTTTCAGTCATAATGTTGATCCACTTGGGGACATCGGTTCCCTTTCTCTTCACACCAGCATCATAGAGGTCCTGGGGTTAGAAAGAAAAAGAAAATCACAAAAACATCAGGAGTTGCACAAGAAGCCATTGCAGATACATAAAATTTCCTTATTGGAAAAACAAGCACTACTGGAACTGTGTCTGTGGGAGAAACACAGACACGTGGGTTGGGCAGGTCACCAGGACAACGTTTAAGAATCTAAATCTGACACTAAGACTAATGACTTTATATTCACTTCTGGCTGCAGCTTTACTCTGCATTTAGCTCTGTTTACCTCAGCAGAACTGCTCTTGACAGATGCAGATGTAACAAACAAGCATTAACAGCCACTAAGTTCACTGCAATGGATGTGTTTCCTTTTGCTAAAGGCTTGCTCTCTCTCTTCATGTGTCTAAAAGAAATACCAGAGAACTTCTGTACAGTGGGTAAGTAGTCTGTGAAAATTGATAACCTGAAGGCATCAGGACTGCAAGTGGCAGATTCACTGACACCATGCAAACATTACTGTGTTGGACAACGTGAAATACACACACCTACTTCACAAATGCTCTCCACTTCCACAGTATTTGTATGTTCAGTACCTCCCAAAGCCTGACCAACTGGAGATATTTCGCACTCATCAGCAGCACTTACCCTGGCATCTTGGTCAATCAGCTCATAATCAATCACAGAGGTATCTTCACACCTTTTGCCCTTCAAACAAGATATTCATATTTCAGAAAGGTTTCACAGAAAGTAAGCAGTTTGCTATGTACATATTCCATTATTTTTCCTTTTTTAACCTGGATTTGCTAAATGAGTAACTGCATACTCCACCCTCATAATGAAGCTAATGCTGTGAATGCTGCATTTCTGTTCAAATACTTAGCCCTTCAACATTTGAATATATTTTTTCCCCCAAAGGTCAGTGAAAATACAGGCAAATCTCAGTGTATCAGACCCAGTTGTTTCACTGGCAGCCTCCACTCAGGCACATCAGAAAAAGGGGAAAGCTGTGAGCAGCCCTACCTTGGCCAGGGCCACCATTAGCTTGCGGAAGTCACCAGAAGTGTCTGATACGATGTCCTTCTCCAGTTCTGTCTTGTACACTAGGAAACAAAGAGTTCTTTTCAGGCAAAGGCTGTCCTACAAATACTCCTTTGCAAGAAAAAGGGCTGCTAATTACTGTGGTTTATGCACATAAACAAACAGTTACAACCCAAGTCAGGTGTGGAGGACAATGAAAATGAGCCCATGCTTGCCTACATCACACCCAGCATTGGTACCAGCTAGTCATGAGTTCCATGCAATTAGTCTCTCATGGAAAGCTAATAAAAAATTTCATTTAGACACAACTTGTACTAGTAGCAAGTAGCCTTCAATCTGCTATCAAGCAACAAAAGTATATAAATAAACCACACAAATATCCAGAACACCAGTACAAAATAGCAGAGAACCAAAGCAGATTTGAGTGAGATTTCTAATAATGAAATTCACACTGAGGGGAATTTATGCAAGTAATTTAGTGTAAAAGACATAGTACATGGAAACTTGCAAAGTAAACTCACTTTCCCTGTAGACTCTGTTGATTTCACTGAGCTCCTGATTTGTTCGGGAGCAGATGATTTCAATGAGTGTGTCTTCATCAGTTCCCAGCCCCTGCAACACACACAGGACTCAGTGAGGAGCCAGCAGTGAACAGGAATGCTTGAATGGTTTAAAAACATTTTACAGACATCTCCTCTCCCCCACTCTAACAGTTCAGGGATGTTTTTTGCCAGCTGCTCCTGAGAAAAAAAACAGATGGAATATTTCTAGTGGCTTAGAGATCTTGTAGATGTTTCTCTCTGGGCAATGTGCATTTGCTGTGAGTGTCTAACAGTGGCCTCCTCAGCAGCGTAACTGGAGAAGGTCAGCTTATCATGGCCTGTGTGATTTTTTTTTCTGTCCACTGGGAGCACAGGAGGAAAATCCAGTCTCATCCTCCTGTTAGGATGCTGTTGTCAAGCCCACCTGTAACAGAATGCCATTTTGCAGGTAGCATGGTTTCCACAGGAAAAAGGGCATGGTTTCCACAGGATTTCAAGTAACATCCTGGGAAAATGTCTCATGCTGCAGCCTTGAACATGTAGAAAATGGAGACAATTATGTGGCAAAGTACCCTTTGGATAGAATCGCCCCTTGAAGGGCCAAGAAAGTGGGACAAGCAAACAAACAATCAGAGGAGTAAACCCAAATTTTATTAAAATGGTTTAAGGCTAAGAGATTTAGGAAAGCTTTTCACACAATGGCTCTAATAAGCATCTGGGGAAAAAATGGAAGACTAGCAATATGTATAATTTTCTAAATATTTTTGAAATATTTTCAAGGATGTGTGACAGAAAAATAATTAACTCCTCAGTGATAACTTTGCTTTCCTCAACTCTGATGCCAAAGTCATAGCTTGTAATGCTTTATGTATCAAGCCACACTTAAACTCAGGCAAATTCAGAGCACTGAGAGAGGCTTTGCTAATTCAGACCAGGTGCTTGGGAGCTGGGAAGAGCAACCCATGGAGAGCATGGAATATTCTACCTTTGGGCCTACTCTGAGGCAATTGCTTAGACTTTAGTCCCAAACCCCAAACTAGTCTGGGTCACAATGAATTATCGATAGGCTGTGCTCAGACCAGGAGAGGGCAGCATCTGATTACTCAAACAAGGCATTTGGCCCACAGCTGAAGATTTACCATCTCCATAGTGGGTTGGTTTTCTGGGTTTGGGGATTTAAGGTTTGTTTGGGTTTTTTTTAATCAATTGGAGAAGTTAATTAGTTTGGTTTATTGACATGTTCTAAATTTCAGACATAGTGCTTGTCTTTAATTCTTAAAAAAAAATTAACATCCAGAATGTAAGTGATGATTAGATGATTATAACTACAATTTCCCAGACCTTAATTTGCTTAAAAAGGTGACTATACTGGCATAAGCACCTCTCAAGTCTCGTTTCAGAGGCCTGCAGAGCAGATATTTCTTTCTGCAAAGACTGCTTTTGATGCTCCATCTTCCTACACAGGGGCAGGCCTGGTAAAGGATGTTCTTTCCAGATCAGTGATATGACCCAGTAACTGAAAACTACTGTTTAAGCCTATAAATGCCAGCAGAGGATCTGATAGCTCGTGCTAACAGCTGCTCACTTAAAGCATTGTGAATCTGTGCATTGTTTGTAAGAGCAGTCAGCAAAGCAACCAAGCAGAGCAGCCTGCCTGTTACTCCTGAGCTGACAAGAATTACTTTTTCCTTAAAGAGAGGAATTTAAAAACCACATAGTTCCATTATTTCTCTCATTTTGAATGCCTTGCAGCTGGATATTTAAACTAAAAAAAACCAAAAACAAACAGTTTGAAAACTATGGGCCTGGATATGAAATCCATATTCTTTCCTGATACAGTGACATCAGATTCATAATGTTAAATTTTGAAGTTTGTTTACCTTCATGGCAGCTTTCAATTCAGAGGCATCATACTGTGCTGGTGTCTTCAGCAGGCCCAAGATCACTGCCTCCAAATGACCTGAGAGAGCAGACTTGAGTGCTGCAGAAAGTTCCTGCAAAATAGATCAGATGATGGAAGAAAAGAAATTAAAGCTCACTTCTGATCTCCAGAGAATTTAACCTGCAGGGCTTTAAGTCTCCAAGCCTGTAGGAGTGTTTCTTACACAACTGACAAGAAAACAGAAACATAAAGAGCTTTCTGGCTGTGAAAGACTATGAAAAATTAGGGCAAAGGAATGTTTTCTAATCCTCTGAAAATAAGAAATGCACCAGTGTCTGACAAAGTGCTGGGAAGCACGGTGCAGACACATCTGAACAGCTTCACTCCAGTCCTGAAGCACTGATGCTTTGTTGGAGCTAATAAGCACAGATGGATCTGAGTTTGACTCGCTGTGGTCAGTGCTTCTCCATCATCCTCCCACAGTTCTCCCAGCAGCACTGTATTATTTGTGGTTTTCCTCTTATCCCAGCCCTTTACTAGCTAAGACATTGGAAAATTGACTGCTCACCTATTCCACCATAAGACCCTGTTCCCAACCAGTTATCGGATGAGATAAAGAAAATCATCCCTGAGCACTGAAAAATTATGTCTGTCTTTAAGGAAACTACCAAAAGACTGTAGCCTAAATCCGTGTTGTTAATTGCCAGTCAGGCCTGGAAATAGAAACAGTCAGGGATGTTCACTGTACAGGATGCAAATCTGCACCACAATAATCAGAGCCTGTGTCCTCTTACGGGTTTCAGATGCAACTTGAATTATGCTGATTACCATTTTCTCCTGTAGTGTATGTTACAAAGTTGGAATCCCTGGGATCAAGTCTGGGGTTCACACAGATCCATGTAGTCCCTAAGCAGAAGTTAAATCTGTAGCTTTCAGAAGGGAATTGCTGCATTTCAGTTGCTGGTTTCTCACTAACCATCGCAGGGGAAAAGGGGGTAGAGAAAATGACCTTGGCTGAATTGCAGAGAAATTTGTGCCAGAGAGATAATGAGCCAAGACATTTAGTTAATTTCCAGAGTCACCCACTTAATCCAGGGCACTAATTGATGCTAATACTGTCTGCACTTACTGCATGGATCGACCAAGGGAGGCAAGGGGGGTTTGGGGCATCTGGCTGCTTTAGACCAAGAAACATGTCAGTACAACCACTCCACTTGGGATACAATGCCCCAGCCTTTATTTGGGTGAATCCTTCAGAAGGGCCACAGGAAAGATAGCACACATCTCTGTACTAAATTTTAAGGAACAGGTTGCCCAGAGAAGCTGCGGCTGACTTATCCCTGGAAATGTTTAAAAGGTCAGGCAGGACAGGGCATTGAGCAACCTGACCTAGTGGAAGGTGCCCATCTTGGGCATCTGAGTTCCCTTCCAGCCTAAACTAAGAGTTTTCATCAGACACTGCTCATCCCAAAGGAATTAAAAGAGAGGTAGAATATGTGACATTTAAAAATTATGATCTACTGATAGATCCTGCAACACACAAAGCAAGCAGCCGAATACAGCACAACACACTGCCAACAAAATCTGCACAGCTGCTGGCAAAGAAAACCATCAGACACTGTCCCTAGAACATATACCTACGTGTCTTTTCATATCTCACTCCTCCTCTCTTGCCTCCTCACATGTTTATCTCTCTGAGTGGTTCCTACTGCACATTTCCATTGTTTATGCGACTGTTTTATTCTTTGGCACTTGTTAAACTTCTGATAAATTCAGTTTGTTCTTGGGTCGCAGCAAGGGAAAAAAGTGAGAGAGAAACATGAAAAAAGTTGCAGATTTTCTTGACTGTGCATTTTTGTGGTCATGCAGAACATTTAACAAAGCTTTAAGTGACACATTTCATGACTGGGGTCCATTAATGTGCAGGTTGTCCCAGTGACCCCAGGGCAGGATGTGCAGACGTGTGCACACATGCACAACCTGGCCGTGCCTCTGCATACACCTCTGTAATTCATGCAGAAAAGCTGGTGAGCTGCCAACATTTAACTCCAAAGTTACATTTGGTTTCAGATGAGTATTCTGGGATGCTACTGGAGGACTACCATTTGGGGCCTGGCAAACCTGGAAGAGATACATTCATCATAATTTGAACTCTATATAACTTTCCTCCTTTTCACCAGCATGAAGCTTCAAATATGCCAAGATTCTCAAAACTTCTAAAGAGAAGAGCTCTTGCCTCCCGGACAGCAAGACTCATTTTGCAGAATTCTGCACACATCTTGCAGATTTCTCTCCATCAGTAGATCAGTACCTAAGGTATTTCTGCCAGGATCATTTTTAATGAGTTCAACTCATTACATCACTATTCCACAGCTACAGTGCTCGTAGCACAGCTGACTGCAGTCCTTTCTCAGCTAAGCTAGCTGTGGGAAGAGAAACAGAACACTTCCCTTATGCTGAGTTGTCCTAACAAAATAAACAAAAATCCAACACGCCTCCCCAAAAATATAAACCAACCAAAAGAAAAAAAAAACCAATCCCATAAAGCATCTCTCACATTTTTTCCTTCAAATGGAAGCACTTCATGCCTGTGACTTCTCTGCACTTTTAGCACATTTCACCAGGGAATCCTGTGGATCCCGCTGTGATTTCTGAAGATGCTAGGAAATCACCATCTCCAACAGATTGCAGTCCCAATTATGCATATTCAACTGATTTCAAAGTTCTACCAGGCCCAGATTGTGACAGCATGGACAAAGTAGATGCATCTTGAATTTCAGTGAAAAGACAAACCCTGAAAAATCTAACTGTCCACAAGAAAAATATTTAATCATTACTACTTCTTCGTATTTTACTACCTTTTTGGTTCTCCTCTGATAGGCAAAAGCAATGTCCTGCCTCTGTTCATTGCTGCGGTTTGTCAGGATGTTGATGATGGTGACCTCATCCACGCCTACAAAGACACAAGACAGAGAATTAGAGAAGCTTTCTTGTCACTGTTCTTGTAGCAGGATTTTTTGGAGTGTTCCTCAGCACTCCAAACACAGCACAGGTGCTGGCTGGAGCAGCTCTCACTAGTTAGTGTTTATCCTGTCCTGCCCTGGGGTAAAAGCCACAGTTAGAGCCCAGACTCCTGATGGGATGCAGATCTTTGGACACACCCCAAAGTCTAGTTTGTTACCAGTTTTGCTACTCCGTCTTGTGCTTCACTGGTGTGTTGTGTGCTGGTTTTCAAGCATTCAGAATTCTGCAAAAAGCTGCTCAAGAACACAGACTTTAAAACTTGTACTTACTAAAGCCTGTCCTTAATTTTTCTCAATTAAGACTTCTTAATAAAGCAGTTATGTTTCCTATTTAAGCCATTTAATCCATAACTCCAAACATGGAAATGGGAAAAGAAACCAGTATATTTAATTCAGGATGTTTCAGAGGCTCAAAAGACAGAAGGGATTTTCGACACTGGAAGAATTAAGTATGTGCTACTTCTTTTTGAAATCACTGCAAGATCCATGCTGAGCTGTAACTGGCCCACCTAGAGGATATGGACGCTCAAACTCCCAACTTACCTTTTAAGTAAGTGAACTACAGATCAGCAAAGGTTTAGTTTTAAGGGAATCATTCCAAATCCATGCACTTCAGTGCAACTGTCAGCTTTTGAAGCAAACAGATGGCCCTATAATCTAGAGGTCAGAACAAGCCCAGAGCCTCACCTCAGTTCTCTCTGTTTAATAAAGGTATTATGAATAGCTTCTTTCCCACATGCACACATATCAGAGTAAAAGATGATTTCTTGATTAAAAAAAAAAACAAAAACCAGAAAGTAAGGACTGGATCAGCAGCTACAAGCAGGACTCAGATCCCTGCCAGAATCCAGCTACATTTCTTTCCCCTATTACCCAAAGTAACCTGAAACAAAGAACTACAACATATATTATAAAAATGAATCATATGAAGTAGGAATCTTCAAAAAACCTTTTAGTCCCTAGCTGCAGAGTCTAAAATTATAAGGCAAATCTAAAAGTTCTCTCTCTTTCTTCACCACATTTTTCATAATGAAAGACATTTGGTAGCCTCGGGTCCTTAGCTTGTGCTGAGGCAGACCTACACCAGTGCTCTCATTCACACAAGCTTGGCCTGCAAATGACACCATAAAGCTCTGGAAAGCATCATGTGTCTAAGCTACAAACTCTGAGCTGAAAACAGGCTGACTGCACATTTCAGCCATAATCTACTCCCGCACATTTTAAAGTGTTCCCACATTAGAAAAGAAAACAAATTCTCCCTGTCCAGAAACGGCCACACACAGACATTGAGCCTTTCAGCTGTTGCAGGCCCACAGCACAAGCCAATGTCTTAAGCTTTTTAATAAATTCTGAATTTAAACCATTCTTGGCATTTAAAAGAGCAAAGGACATTTTCAAGTTGTACCACAATTGCTACAGATTAGAAGCCCACAAATGAATGACTTGACTGCATCCAAGTTTCTTATGCACATCTATGGAAATATGAAGTTAACTCATTGCTCTGGCATTCAGTGGAAACTAAGTGCTCGTACTTGATTCACACTGGGGAACCCTGCTGCACACACAGGATGCTGACTCACAGCTGCTGAGGTGGGGCAGAGCAGGACAGCAGCTCAAACACTTTCCTTTGCTGTTTGCTGAAGTCTCTCAAAGTTTCAAGGCAATGAAACGGAGTTTATTTCCAAATTTATTCGGGCTAGGTAGATTTTATCCCTGCATTTCTATCAATGGGGAATGGAAAGAAAAGTTCTGCTTAATGACAGCTTTTCTTGTGAAAGAGGCAATGTGTGGCATTGGTAAGATCACAGTGCTGGAGCTCAATCAGCAAAAATGAGGAAATGAACATGAATGGGGTCAAAGGGAAGAATTTAGATAAAACAAGACCATAATTTCAGCTCTGCTATTCTGCCTAGCAACAGTTCACCAAACCCAAACCATGTTGCAATGAGATATTTCTTCAGTGACAGTTTTAGTATTTGGAATGTGTGACTGATGCAGTTTGGTGGATTTCAGGCTGCCCTCTCTCACCAGCAAGCCAGCAGATTATCCTCTAAAAATTTTTCCTTCATGATCCTAAAAACTCTGTCAAAAGGTATGGGCATGTTGGATATACTACAGAAACAGAAGAGCTTTCTGTAAGATTGAACTGATTGGTTTACATGTCATCATTGTTTTACTAATTTCTGGATATAATTAATTCATTACAGATCTATGTCCTAAGCCCTTTCATACAGCAAACCTGTGCCTGAATTCTGGCAGCCATGGAATAAAAAAGTATCCTTTGAGACCTCAAGAGAAGGCTGCAAGTAACAAATATTCACAACCTAGTCTGACAAAATTATTTAACAAATACTTGAGACACACAAAGCATCAATGCTAGGAAATAACTCTGAAACAGAAGAGACACTTCAGCAGTTGTCTTTGCTAGGGGGAAAAAAGAAAAGGAAATCTAACATAAGCTCTGTTAGTGCCCTTCTAGATAATTTCTTCTGTTTAGGTTCATGTACATCAGCTAAGCTACACACAGAGCACAGTAGAGCATTATACAGAAATTAAACAGCTTCTTGTCCTATGCAGCAAAAAGCCAACATTTACAAAGGACATGCCAAGGCCCTAAATGAATTTGCTGCAGAAACACTAAAGAGCATAAAAATGAAACACAGCCATGGCATTAATACCAAAAGGAACAAGCCAGAACTGTAACAAGTTATTTGTATTATGCAACCTCTAGGTTGAACAATTGCTAACTACAAGGATTTATGTGACCTGAAGTCATTTTTGCACATTTCCCTTCCTAGGCTGGTGGATATATATATACCCCCTGCTTTAATTCAGCTCCACTCAAAGCCCTGAAAAGGGCTGCACAATGTATTTGTGCAGTATAGTTTTTGCAGGTGGATCTAAACCCAAATAAACACATCACAGTATTTTCCAGAGGTCTCCACAGATGAACAGATGGCTTAAGAACCTCTGAGGAATTAATCTGAAGAGTGTGAATGAGTGCTGAAATATTCAGGTATTACACAGAGCAGCACAGTCACACACTGCACTAGATCTTTTCCCTAAACCAAATACACAGCCATTATTTGGGCAGTAAAATAAGTTTTAGCCATTTTACACAAGAATCACTAAAAAGGAGATTCATGACTCTGATTCTGGGAGTCTCCATTCCTGAGACACAGCTGGATAATAGTTTATGTGCTAACTCTCCCAAACAGGTCTGCCCTGATGGCAAACACCAGACCTCAGGCACTGTTTGTATAAGGTACAGACAGAGATTAGACTCCACAAGATCTCATTTCCATGGCACTGCGAGAATTTCCAATATATTGGAAAGACTGCTTTGGTGAGTGTGAAATACAGGCCCTTTATAGCATGTACAGACCTTGATTTTCAACACAAGGAAATCCCAAGGGTTCAGATACCAGGAGTTCTTTATCCTGTAAAGAGTAAAGCCCTCAAATGGTTCTTACATACGCAGGTTGATTTTTTTTTTTTTAAAATTTTCAACCACAAACCAGCTTGCACATATACTTAAAACCTCTCTCTCATTGTTTTAAATTGAACAATTTAAAACACATTCCTCTTCATCATTCTGTGATAACTTACATTGCTTATTTCTACTTCCCACACACAATGCAAACTAATTTCTAGAGAAATGGTGATACTTCCTAGGGAAATGGTAGCTGCTGTGGATGTAGACAGTTTGTTCACTATGGGTGTTATATTTTTAGTTCAAAATTACTTAGATATTTCCCAGAATTATTTTAAAACTTGTTCTTGCAGGTAGCTCTTTACATCACTGTTCATAGAAAACAGTTCTTGTCTGGATGAGTTGGAATTTTCATTTGAGGAAAAACCAACATATATTTTGGAGAGCTCACATTTTATTGAATTTCTGAATAAGCAGATGAAAATATCCTGTTTTAAAGCATTCAAAGTACAAGGAAACAGAACCAGGAAGAAGGGCCGTTAACATTCTAGTTCTTAATTTTCCACAAGAATACTTCCTTTGTGAGATTCTTTAGGGTGGAAGCTCCGGTATCAAAACCATAAAGAGAATTTCCCTTTAAAGCCACCTTCCCAAAGTAAGTTCTGGGTAACAAACCAACAAGCAGAGAGAAGCTCAATCCTACAAACATGCAAGTCCATGACCAAGTTCCCTATTATTCACTCAGAGAGTTGAAAAATCATCTCTCTACTGAAATATTTCCATGTAACTTCACTGCACTGCTTATCTTTGCTGGGAGAAGGTGGAAAGACAACATGAGCCTGACTTCCCTGACTGGAACAGCTTTTGTACAGCTGAGGATATTGCAATTTCCTTTTGCAGTAATTAGCAGCTTGAGAGTTCTAACATGTAAGTTTGTACCTATCCTGAGAGACTGATGGTGTATTTGTCGTGTCTAGATTTGCTCTATAATCAGAGCTGCAAAATATTATAAAGTCTAGACAAAACTCTACATATATACAAAGCATCTGCTGCCAAACCTGATGATGTCTATATATAACTCTCTCACCTGAGAATTTAAAAAAAAAACAACCCAAACCATAAATTATAAAATCAGAACTGAACCCACTTTAATAAGGAATTTCTCCAGTTAAATTAAGAACTCTTGTGAAAGAAAGCCTTGTGCTTGTTATGGAGGGGATATATTTTACATTTTATAGCAAGTCAAACACATGCTTTGCTGGCATTGATGGAAGACTTAACATTTCTTTCTGATGAGAAATTGTTTGGCTTTTAAATTTCTCTCTGACACGAAGGCAAAAGACTTGTCAGTCCCAGCTACACCCAGCTGTTGCTGCTCTGGGCTGGAGCAAGTGTGGGAAGTGTGGCACTCCCTGTCCCAGGACTAGGACAGGATCCCAGCCCCAGGAGTGCCACCAAGGCATCACTTCAGAGCTGTGGCTCACACTCCCTGCTCTCCTGATGGATTCAATACACCAGAGGGAACCCTATCTAAAAACCCAGCTCAGAGCAGCTCTCACATTGCCCTGCCCCTGAAATACTGCAAACTCACTTCAGAAACAAGCTTTTAGGACCTTCTTTGACCCCAAATTAATACAAGATGAGTTTTTACTTCAAAACCCAGGAGAAAAATGTTCAAACCACCCCTATGCAGCTGTCTGGAGAGCTGAGAGGAAGAAGAAAGGTCCAGTCCAACAATCCAGTAGAAATCCATGATTCAGAGCCCACTCCCAAAATCACTGCCAAGGAGCTGACACTTCATTCTCAATTGGCAGAAAAGAAGAAGAATTTGAAGTACTGATGAGTCCAGAGAGAAAAAGTGGACACTTTCAGTGATAATCTCAACAACTCATGGCTAACCTTAAAAGCACATTCAAAACATGCACTTAGAGGGTTCAAAATCTAACTTGGTCAAGATTTCCTCAGTGCAGTCTGAGGAATACAACATCTCCTGAAGTAGATATTCTTGAGGAAGGATACCAAAATGTTGGTGTTGAGACAGTTTTGTTTTGTTTTGTTTTTTGCCAGCCAGGTTTCTACCTTCAAAGAGAAAAGGAGGCCCAGCCTCTGCTGCTCACCTTTGGTCTTGATGGCTGTTTCCAGGGCTGCAGCATCCCTGTCAGCATCGAAGTTGGAGTAGGCCTTCACTGTGGCATAGGCACTGGGAGGGAGAGAATGCTGCAAGGAAAAGAACAAAAAAACCTTCAGAGTTCAATTGTGCAATCCCTGCAACTAATAAAATGTCTCTCAGTTACCTGGTATTTAGCCCAATGTTTAATTGCAAGAACGACCATCAGGTTATCTGAGAAAATGGAATTCTACTCGGAGCCACTGAACTCTCTTCTCCTCAGGTGTATTGCCCAGAAATCCACCCACAGCTGTGCTCATTGTAACAGAGAACATATACAAATAGATACTGTATTTATTGCAGAAAAAAATCAACACCTTCCAAGTCTACTCACTGAACTTGAATATTCTAAAATCTGGAGTCTTCTGGCTAGATCTGAAGGAAAATGACTAGAGGAAGCTAAACCCAAGAAAGTTAAAGTCTACAGTGTTTCAGATTTGAAGTCAATATTTTACTTTTGATTACAGGCTACAAATAATAATTTAAAAAAGTGCACAAAACTTTTTCTGACTTTATCATTGTTAATCTTTAATTTCCTATCTCATGAACTTACGCATAATTTTTGAAACTCTTGACCTCCAGATCTTTGCTTTAAGCAGCACGAGGCTTGCAAAACCAAATGATGTTTCAAATTACCTCTGCTAAGAATAAGAGGACTTGCAGGTAAGTTCACTTAGGAAACAGATGCAACATTTCCCAAGTTACCAGATTTTATCAGCTATTATTTATGGTCTTCTCCTGAGGATTACAGCTGCAAACAGAGGGTGACCAGAACACAGATTCACCTCTTTTCAGTTGCTTCACTGGAAGCTAACAGCTTGTTATCACCTCCCAGGGGAAGGTTAAATTAAACCACAGATTTTCATACAAGTAGCTGGGTAATATTCACAAATCCCCCTCTGCTGAGTTCAAACATAAACCTCTGGCAGAGAGGTAGAGCTCCTAGCATCTGAAATTGCCACAGCCATTTCCTAAGTGAGTGAACAACTCAGCTTTCTTGGAAAAGATCCCAAGAAACGTTTGTTTCCATCTCTAACTCCAAAAGGAGGCTGAGTTTATGAACAGAACTAAGCTATCCTAATATCCCTGGAAAATATTTTTACATGCAAATTTTAAGAGGACAGCTTTTAAGTAAAAAATTCCATGGTTTCTGACTAATTTTGACTCTATCCCTGCAGAGGTCACGCTGTTCCGTCCAGATTCCTCTGGCAGCTACCCCTGTGCCTTCTGGGGACAGTCTGTTTTATGATGGGAAGTCAAAAAAGCACCAATAAACTGAATCATTTTCTTTTGTCTCTTACCGTCAGTGCAGCCCAGCAAAGTGGCCCCAGTTTGGCCCAGAGCCACACCACAAAACACAGCCTTTGCTTTTAGCAGGTCAAGTTGGCAACTGGAACAGTAAATGGAGACAGGCAATGTGGCCTCAGAGAAATCTGAGTGCCTGCAAGATTCCCAAGGCAGGCATCCCCACCCTGGGCACTGCCATGGAGCAGCACTCTGTGCTGGTCACAGAAGTCACCTGGTGACCTCAGCAGAGCGGGTACCTCTCCTTCCACCCAGCTCTAAGTATTTCCTGAGTAATTTGGATGGAGGAGTTTACTGTAAAGATGATAACAAACACTATCAAAATACCCTGCAATTTGGTGGCCATTTTTCCTCTCTCCCTCCACCCAAGGCATGCACCAAGTCAGAGTGACTTTCCCTGACACCTGACAGGTCTAATCAGGGCGACTGCCTAGGAAAAACAGCCATTTGAATTCCATTTATTCAATTACTCTGGTGCACTACTGTACCACAGTATGTCTTCAGACAAGACAGCTTTCAAACTGACTTT